>NC_134281.1:8462500-9712500 GCF_949628215.1 Phalacrocorax aristotelis
TTAGGAAGAAGGGTAGGGGAGTATACACCTTAAACAGCATCAGCATTTGTTAGGTGCACAATACAGTATGAATGGAATGTTCAAACAATTCAGATAGTTTCATTGTGCATTCAATTATCCTGGCTGATGAGAAATTTTTGCAAAATAAAGTGAGCTAGTAATTACCCTCCAAGTATCCATCAGTGCTCCAAGTAGCACTGAAATAGGCTTTAACGGCTCATATGCACTGTATGCCTCTCAGCACGACAGCATGAGTTTGGCTTTGCTGTTGTTATGGTCTCTCTCAGTGTGTCGGTAAATATTGGAAACTGGAGACAGATAAATCTTTCCTTAAAATAAGTAAAGAAACAGAGCCAGTCAAGAACTTTGTAAGCTGTTATTGTAACTTTTCATATTTGCCTGTTAGACAAGGGGGAAAAGAAGGTATTTTGGCGTACATTAAGATCATGATCACATTGCAGTCCATCAGTTAGTTCTGATGTATTAAGTAATGCTGTTCTTCACAAAATCTCACTTTTCTACTCTTGTGTTGCCTCCAATTTTGGCACTTTACCAAGAGGGGGATCCTAGCTTTGGTGCCCCTGTACCCTTCCCTGGCAATGACCCAAGTCTTCTACCACTGCCTTCTGGTTTGGGGTGAAGCCTTCGCTTAAGTTGGGCTCCCACAGGGTCAGACATCTGTACATCCTTTCCTACTCCCCTGATCTGGGGTGATATTCTTTTGGCTAGATTTTAAAATCCACTGAAAAATCTGATGTCCCTATTGATGCCTAAAGGGAAGCTTTTGGGACACTGTGCATCTTTCAAAAGTGGTTTATTTGCATATGTGTCTAGAAGGGAACTGAATTCCTCTTGAAAAAGCAAAGCAAAAAAAATCCCACTTAACCTCTGGGGAAAGATTTAGCTCCTTGACTTTAAACAGAAGAAAATAAAAAGCTTTAATAGGAATACGTCCTCAACTTCACCAAAATTTGTTTACTGTTAAAACTTATCTCTGAGCTTGCAATTGCAGAAGCTAGTGTAGTAAGCATGGTAGAGCCATATAGCACGTACTTTAAAGCAATTTACGCTACTGAGAATCTAATAAAGGTAGCTGACAAGATAATTGCCAAATTATATGAATGCATTACCACTACTCACACACAAATGCTCTTTAATTATTTTTTGGCATCTGAGGAAAGGAAGAGAAATGCTGAGTTAATAGACAACATGTAATCCATCTGTGTTTGTTTTGGTGCATCCTGGATTTGGGGAAGATACCGACAAGAGACGTTGCCTGGGGTACAATGACCTTTGTGCACAGAGAAAAAAATTGCCACTTGCTAGACTAATAGCGTAAAACAAGAGAGTTGCTTGTCTTTGGATTATGACCCGGTCACCTAAAGCATGTGGGAAAAATGTGTTCGGATAAAGGCTACAAAATTGTTAACACTTTTAATTATGTTTAGATTACAGAGCATTATACAACTAGTAGTGTCGATGTTATTGAAAACCTTATCAGCTGCCATTCAGTGAATGGCCCCGCTAATAAAGTGCTTCGTGGAATTTCTGCATGTATTTGTGCCTGGTGTTTGTCCAGCCACATCTCGGAGGTTTCCTTCTGAGGCATCCATCTGATCCTAATCCCAGCCAACAATGGCTGTTTTATTCTATTATACTCTATCACACAGTAATTAAATACATTATTTCCTTGCTGCCATTACCATTGCCTGTGTATGTATCATGCAGATGAAAATAAGAAAAATATTTCTTGTTTAGATAGTAGTCTGAGGTATTATTCAGCCACTTGTCTGTTATGCTTTCTTGATTCATTTAGAAAATGACTTCAAATTACAGTGATATGGAACTCTTTAATAGCATCATTGTCTGATTTAATTTTTAAAATTTTTTTTTTAATTAAGTCAGCACTTTATTCTGTGAAGGGTGACGGTAAAATATTCTTCATTTATAATACCCTGTTCAAAGCTTGCTGCTTCAGGTTGCAGAAAGAAAGGGCTTAATGAAAACTGACTTAAATCAGAACAGGAAATACTGGTCGTGCATTTCTTGTGTATAGGACAGATAGATGAATAATCCTTCTTGTGAAAGATGGTTCACTGCCAGTGCAGAATACCTGGGTTGTGTGACCTTGTACCTCTCCCTGCTTAATGCATTCAGCATTCCCAAAGTACTGTGTGGAACATAATTAATTTGGCAACTTGAAAACCTGAGTTGGAGGTTTGGTACTGAAGAAGCCACGGGACAGGGGTGGGGGGGAACAGTGGTCGCATTCAGCATTGCCTCTTTAGTGTGTTCTTTAGGGAACGCAGCGACAGAAGGGGAGAGCAAGGAGGCATGGAGAGGAGCTTGGAGGAGAGGAAATTAATCTTGTGACTGTGCCGCGGCCTTGCACAAAGCATGCTCCTTATCTGTAAAAAAAGGGTGAGATCGTCCATACATGGGGCTGGAGATACTGGACACAAACTTGTCTGATATCTTTTGCTACCTGGCACAACCAGGTTCTTCGGGAGAATAAAATGGGTAATCCTCTCCAATTGCTCCACGGAGCAGGGAAGTGATGACGGGTAGTAGATATAGGCTCACTGAGAGTTGGTTGCAAATCCTTTCCTTCCAGAATCAAAAAAGCTTAGACTGTTTCATGGCTCAAATCTATTAGTTCAGGTTTCTGAGTGAAAGCTTCCAAGAAAAACAAAGGCTTGCCCTGAGTTGTTATTTGAAAGTCCTGATTTTAATTTGGGGGGATGGGAATATACTTGGAAAAAGCTTTGGGTGGTGATTGTTGTTCAACAGCAGTCAGGAGACTGCACCTTTTTTTTTCCTTTATTATTTTTTCCCCTCATTTTGAACTGCTTAGTTGTTTTTTCCAGCAGTGCAAGGCAATCACATCTTCAGTCACCAGTGTCATGTTCTTCAGAGGCATGTAGAATTTGGGATGGGCAAAAAGAATACTAGGATTTCAGGTAGTTGTAATATCTGGAAGAAAATGAAAACGCATTCAGGGGATTTGTGTTCACCACCCCAGGAGCCAGCACAGCCTTCAAGCTTGCGCACTACCAACTAGTTCTGCTTGGGACAAGTTCCCAGCAGCTGGCTTAGTGGGGCATGCAGATTCATTGCTTTTGCCTGTGCTACCCGAATGCAGATGTTTCTATCACACAGCCATTGTCTGACTTAGTGTAGGTACAACTGCAGTCGAAGCTGAACCAGCTGCTTTGGTGGTTCCCATAAAACCTCGGCAGAGTGGTATCTTGTCCTGCCAGTGCTCAGCCTTGTCCCAGCTGGGGTTACCACAACCATCAGACTCCGTACAATGTTAACTGTTTTGTCTAAAAATATTTACTTTTGAAGGTATGGGACTTCAAAGCAGGTGGTCTTTTTGTTCTCAGAGTCAGACCTATGGGGTGGGCCTGCGGTTACAGCTGTGGACAGCACATCTGTTCTCATTAGTTACTCATGCTCAATCAGCTCTCTGAGCAGACCTGCAAGATTTACCCCTGGTTCAAGCACATGGTGCAACTGCAAGTTAATTGCTTTTCCTGGATAGGAATTTTGAGACCAGCTTCCTAACCCATTTTGCCATTTCCTACTCAAATTTCCCCTCCCGTCATTGGCATCAATGGGAAATCTGCTTCTGTATGATGGTAAGCATTAGAGCAAAGCCTACAGCTCTCAAAACAGCATACATCTTTTCAGGGAATGGCAAAGGGATGTTTTTGAGCGCATCATATTAGAATCACACAGAATCTCAGGCTGGAAGGGACCTCCAGGGATCATCTTGTCCAACCTTTCTGGGAAGAGCACAGCCTAGACAAGATGGCCCAGCACCCTGTCCAGCCGACTCTTGAAGGTGTCTAGTGTGGCCAAGACAACCACTTCCCCGGGGAGATTATTCCAGTGGTGACTGTCCTCACTGTGAAAAATTTTCCTCTCATGTCCAATTGGAATCTCCCCAAGAGCAACTGGTGTCCATTCCCCCTTGTCCTCTCCATGTGACTCCTTGTAAAAAGGGAGTCTCCATCTTCTTTGTAGCAGATATTAGTATCATCTGCAGTGCGGAAGTCTTATGAGGAGAGGTTGAGGGAGCTGGGGTTGTTTAGTCTGGAGAAGAGGATGCTGAGGGGAGACCTTATCACTCTCTACAACTACCTGAAAGGAGGCTGTAGCGAGGTGGGTGTTGGTCTTTTCTCCCAGGTCACTAGCGATAGAATGAGAGGAAAGGGCTTCAAACTGCACCAGGGGAGGTTTAGATTAGATATTATGAAAAATTTCTTTACTGAAAGAGTGGTCAGGCACTGGAACAGGCTGCCCAGAGAGGTGGGGGAGTCACCATCCCTGGAGGTGTTCAAAAGACATGTAGATGCGGTACTTCAGGGCATGGTTTAGGAAACATGATAGTATTGGTTTGTCAGTTGGACTTGATGATCCTCGAGGTCTTTTCCAACATTAATGATTCTATTCTATGTAAAGTTTTTATGCTCACAAATGCATGGCTGAGGAGTATCAGCTGTTTTTCCGAAAGTATTAATCCTTTAGGGTACTCAAATGTGTGCACTGCATGGGCACTACTATATAATGAGTAATATAATATCAGAAGTTTTACTAGAACATAAGTACTGAAGTGATCTCGGTCTGCAAGTATTGGCTCAAGGATTGTTTCTAAGGCATTTTGTCTTCTGTGATCATTTTGGATTGCAGGCTCATTGAGCTGAGCTGTGCTGTGGTTGATGGGTAACAGTAAAAGCAGGTTATCACCCTTAAACAAAACTCGTTCCTGTCCGTTTTCTTTATTTCTCTGTATTTTTAGTCAATCAAAAAGTGGAGCTGGTGGGGCTGAGACAAACATGTATGCAGTGTGCAAAGATCTGTGGAGGGGGGGAAATACTCTACAGAAAATCTTCAGAGTTACTTTAAAGACTTCTTATGTCTTCCCACACATAATTTCTATTTTCAGAAATCCTATGTGTTTTCAATTGTGTTTTGAATAATCCATATATGTCACCAAATTCTGGTTGAATTTTGCCTTCTCTTTTTTAATGAGAAATAGGATAAGATCAACAGGCCATGTTTTTACCTAGCAATTTTGTGTATCACTAGTTTTAAACAACTTTCCAATTTGAGTGAATCATTTCTTGTTAGCTTTTTCTTATCTTATGGGGTGTCTCAAACAGATTTCACCCCTGTGCAGTTAAGAATTTAAACACATTTTACTAAGGCCTACGTACGTGCTTAAAACTAAGGGTGTAAGCGAGTGTTTTTTCTTGGATATAAACGACTGTAAGTTCATGTTGTTATTATTTTCTGAAGGGCTGCATGTGAGTCACTTTATTCAAGCACAGCAGTCCTGAGGTCTGTGAAATCTCTAGTGCACATAAAGTTAACCTTGGATAAGTGGTCGTGGCATCTGGACTTTGGTTTCAAGAATATATTTTGTAAATGTAAACATTGTCTCGCATTAGTATGCTCCAGTATTTGCTTAAAACATGTTGTTTGTGTGAAATTCCTAGCAGAGAGATTTGCTAACAAATTATACTCACAGAGCAGCAAAACTGAAGCAAATTCCTTTGTGCGGGTAGAATAAACGCACACAAGGTACTACAGACAGCAGCCATCCAGTTTTCATTTCAACACATTTGTGATTTAATAAAAGACAAAACAACTCACAGAGCGCAGTAGAAACTAGGCTAGGGTCCCTCCTTGTCTTTGGGGAGAGAGCAAGTATGAAGCCCCCCCTTGCTTTCATCATTGATTTTTCTTTTTAACATTCATGATACTTCAAGTAGTTATATTGCTAGCAGGTAGAGTAACAACTGATTAAAGCTGTTTCTGAACTATTTCTCTTTAGCTGTAACTAATAAGCATAAATATTTACTCTGTAGTTATCAGCAAAATATATTTTTCTGCAAGTACCAATAACAAACCAATCCCCTAATTAGGATATAAAACAGCTGGTGGCATTCACAGAAACATTTCCCCTTGACAGATAACTTAAAGAGCAGAGAACAGTGCTACTTTCATTTGGATCCTTGCAAAGAAACAGGAAAATAGAAAGGAGTTTTAAAATTGTGTTCTACATGCATGTTAACTCCCACATTGTTTTCTGCCCAAGATTATAAACAATGTTTATTTGAGAGGCTTTAGATTTCTTCATGTTTCAAATACTGTAGGGAATCACTAAAGATATTGGACGTTAATCTCGTGGTACTTCAGGGGCACCTCCAGCTTGTGCCCCCAAAGCTAAACCTTGTGCAAACCCTGGAGGTATGTAACCTTTCTGCTGCTCGCAGATCGTTCGGTAAAAATTTCATCAAATACTCGGCTCTTTTTGACGTCTGCCTATGTGGTGCCTGTCAAGAGTTGGAAAGATAGATTGGTGTTGAATAACTACTGTTTGGACCCAAAAGGTTTTTAATAGCTGTGTTACGATCCCTAGAAATGGCTCAGGGATTCTTTAACGGTAGTTAATGAATGTGTCTTAGTGATGAGAGCAAAATAAAGTCAGGGCAGGCTGAACTCTTCCAAATGGTTTGCAAATCCTAAACACGAGATCAATTCTATTCTTAACTTCATGCAGCAGTTTATAAATTGGTATGCGAATGAGGGTGATAGGAAGATATGGCTTATGGTCAGCTGTTGTCTCATGCTTTTGAGAACAAGCAGACTCAAATTCAAAGCATCTGTTGCAAAACTAAATGCATTCTGGTTGAAATTTATTTCTAGAAAAGTTGTCCATTGGGGCATTCCTGTAGTAATTTGAATATTTATTTCAGCTGTGAGACAAAATTGCATCTGCTGTGTGTTTTTGATTTCTGAATGTCTGAGGGCCAAATCTCAATTGCTTTAAATGGGTATAGCTGTTCTCCTTTCTTTTGTTACAGAAAACTTTGCTTGAGATATCAAGCCATGGGAAATAGTTCTTGTAGGAGAAGACTTTGGCTGGGTTCATTTTTTTGGTGGGTTTTTGTGTGTGTGTGTGTGTGTGTGAAGATAGGGTCAAACTACAAGTAGAATACAGGCAGAAATGGTGTTCTGCTGGGGCCTAATTTAAATAGTTTACTTAATAAAAAAAAAATTGGGCTGTTTCAGTGAAAGTTATTCTTTTGTTTTGCTCAAGTTTCTATGTCCTATGGGTACAATAATATTTCATTAACAACCTGAATGTTTTCATTCAATATTGTGCCACTGCTCCTCGTTGGGAGTATGAGGGCTTCATGTTCCAGTCCTTCACTGTGGGCCAGGATCGCTGGCTGAACTGGCATCCATTATGGGGAGGACCACAAGGTCTGCCTGGTTTCACATGACAGAGATTAGGGGATTGGGATTTTTTCTGAGGGTGTTTTGGGGTTTTTCTGTTGTTTTTTTTTTTTTTTTTAAGAAAGAAAATATTCAGTTTTTCAGTATCTCTAGCCTTGTACTTTTTATCAATGTCCACAGCAAAGTCTTTTGCTTAGCAATCATTTTGCTCTTGAGGGAAGGGTTATATATGGGGCTACTTCTATGATTTCCCAAAATATCTCCACAAAGCTTCTCCAGTGTCATTTATTGCTTGTTGGATGAGGTTTTTATGGGAACCTCATTGCTGATGCCCCATACTCTGTGGATGTCAACGTGAGAGTGGTGGGGTACATTTATAATATTGTCATTTTAATACAGAGGGGTTTGGGGTTTTCAGGATTTTCAGCCTGATTTTTTTCTTTGTTCTTTGTCTAGCTACTTGGTGCATGAAACAATTAATGTGGTTTGGCCATCTATTCAGGAGAAGGCTTTAAGTTCAACTTTTAAACTGTTTAGTTTGTGTATGAGAAATTTTTTCCCACTAACTTTACTTTGGGCTATTAGCCATAGCTGTATCCTGGCCAAGCTCTTTCATGAAGCATCAAGAATTTACTGAGTACATATGTTCACTTTTTCCCCCTGTGGGACTACCTTTCTCCTGCAATCCAGATTGGAAAAGAAGTTTGCCACTAAAATGACCTTGACACTTTGCACAACATTTCTTATAGTTATGCTCTTGGGTTCTTCAGGAAGCCAGCACCAGCAGGGCACTGTACAAAGCTGCAAGTAAAATGGGACTTTACAGTTGTACAACTCTTATATAAAAATCACAATTCAAACAAATAAATATGAGTGTTGGACATCTGCCAGAAGACAGAATTAACTGTTTATCAACTTGGTATGCAGAAATCTTTACTGTTTCATTAGTATTGATACTGTGTGCTGGACTAAGCTTTAAAAACTTGGAAACAAATTCCTAACTGCAGACAGTCAAAACTGGGAAACTCAACTGAGGCAACTCATCAGCTGCCTACTTATCCCAGGCCCTCAACAGTGAGTAGATATGACCATCTACTGGATGTCTCACACTTGCCAGAATATATCTATTACCAGATGTTACTGAGGGTTACAGTTGTTATTTCTTCAGAATAGATGGGGCACACTTAAGTCTGCATTGCCTGCTAGAAAGCTTACACCTTTCAGTACTAGGGTTCAGCAAATGTTGGAAAGGGTGGGAGACACTGAGAGCTGATTCAGCTCACAAGGGGATGCATCTGGGGGAGCTACATATATAACTTTCCTTGGTAAATCCACATTCAGGGGTGTTTTGGGTGTGGAGGTGAGCCCTAAAGCCTGTTGTGGATTGGAGAAGCGAGTTTCTACTGGATGAGGTTGTGGAATCACTTACCTTGCTTCTCAGACCCAACTCCTTCAAATGTTTCCTTTTCAATTTTTTATGAATACTTAGTACTGGCACAGGGTGCTGGATTGATTGCTTAGCTCTAGAGACACAACAGCATTTGCTGTTGGGTCTGACTTGATGTAGTGATTTATCAGCATAAGATGTTTGTCCTGCTTCTTGAGACTGGTGAAAATAAGATGAAACCTGTTATATTTTTTTAATGAGGTGTTTTTTGGCTGCTGATATCCTTATGCAGGGTACTCAAATCTGTTGCTCTGAGTTGTGAAGACCCACTTCATGCTGATTTTTAGCTAGACAACCTGAATATGCTTTGACTTTCAACAGAAGACACGCAACCCAGGAAGAACATAACAATCCTCAGCCCACTGATTTTTCTGACTTCATCCTCCAAAATCCTGTCCTTTGCTATTAAGGTTTCCCAGGAAACCTAGCCTTGCAGCACACCACCTTCTTTCTCAGTTAGTGTCTGTGAGTTATTTACACTCTTTAAGATTGCCCATCTTGAAGCAGATTTTCCAGCAAGGGTGGAGAACTCCAGCTGCTAAGGTCATTTAAGAAGTCTCCAATTTGACAACCAAAAATCATGTAAGCAACTTACCCATCACACCTGAAACTCTGGGCTGTCAATTAGTCATTTAAAATAGCACCAGTTTCTTGCTTCTGTACAGGCTATGCATGGCTACAGCAGAGGTACTGAAACTTCCTGTACTCTTGTGTAGCCACCCTCAGCATACCTTCTGGATCCACATACGGTGATGCATTTGCACAGCTCTTGCATGCAGCTGGTTATCTGCTTTCTCTCTTTCCTAAAAAAGAAAAAAATTGTACAACTTTCTTTGCCTGTTTTAATAGGGTACTATGTTAATATTAGCAAAAAGGAGGTTGCTGAAGAATACTTGTGTATGTGAAGCAAAAGTTTTCATGGGTTGGGTTTTATCATAGTTGGCTAGACATTTTGGACTGAAAGCTTGGTAGAAAAAAAAAAAGACACCCAAACAAAAAAAAAAAACCACCCAAAGCTGCTTTGACTACAAATGCTACATAAACATTCTGTATAACAATGTGACAGATGAAGCAGAATAAGTTGTTGTAATTAGGGGAGTTCATATTTGTTATTCAGCTTGCAGCAGGAATAAGAAATTTGATGGTGTTGTCCACTATTTTGTTGAGGACTGTCACTAACAATGATAAAAGTGACAAGATGACAAGACCACATGTGCACTTAAAGGGGGGGGAATGCAGGCTAATTCAATCTGTAGATTTAATTTTCATGCTCTGCAGTCTCTGAAGACTTGTATGACTGACAACCCTAATAGCAAAAATCTGGATCTGAGGGTCTTCCTCCACTGACCCAGTAAACCTTTGCCAAGTCATGATGGTTGCCTGATGCACAGCCTGAGTGTCAGCTGAAGAAAGAGAAACACCTGGGATTCAAGAGCTGAAAAATACATTTAAAAAGGAAATACAAGCTGAAGCGGAATAAGGTCACAGGCAAAGAGCAAAGACTGGGGTAGTTAAAGCTAATAGCATGGAGGAGCAGACGTCATTGGAGATGAGGCTGCTCCTGCCTCGTGGATCATGTGGATTTCCAGCCTGGGTTTTGTCACTAGTGATACCATGCTAACGTGATATCACTAGTTCAAGCTTGGATCGTCTCTAAATGTCCATCGTGTAGCAATGCTCTGGGCAATGGGCAGTGGTCTAACTCTGAAAAGAAAACCATCTACATTAGGGTGCAAGTGCCAGGCGAGAGGATGCACCAGGAAGCAGTGGCCTGCAAGAAGAAAGGCTCTGCTGCCAACTGGGAATGCCACAGAGCTGATCTGCAGATTTGTGCTCCTGTGTAATGTGATTTCCAGCAAATCTTTGAGTTCATGATTATGGCTGACTAGCATTCTTATGTCACTTTTATCTGGATCTCTCTTGTCTCACCCCATAAAAAGTGCTTTTTATGAAGATGTGGAGTAGCCTACTGCACAAGTGACACATCACCTCCTGAAATCTAATAGAGCTATCATCCCTGTGTCACCATTGGATCTGTTAAAGTGATCAGCTGAACATCTGTCCTTCCATATTTTGTACATTACGATCCACTCTGCCAACTCCCTCCACCCAGCCAGGTTCCCGGAAATGCTGTGTTTTAAATGCTTTTAGAGTGGGAGGAAAGAGGGAGTGTTTTTTCATTTTTCAGTCAGCTGTATCTGATAAAACAACAATTTGTAACGCTGGGTAACCCCAAACATGTAAAAGCTGGTTTGCAAACCATGCTGCAGTATTACAAAAAGGACTGGAGCTCTTCAAAACCCATTCAATTGGAATCACATTGGGCCCAACTTTGGCAAGAAAACCACCTAATTTCAGTGCTGAAATCTGTAACAAACTGGAAGTAATTCTCCATTAGCATGGAGTTCATATAAATCAATGCTTCTGCTTCCAAAACTGAATTACCCTCAGCAGCACAAGCTATTGTTGCTTTTAAGAGCAGACATCCAAAATCAAGCATGGCCAGTTCCAGGTGTTCGGTGCTGTAAAGAGGGCCAGGTTTTTTGAGACTTTTGGATATGTTAAATGGCATGTTGAACTTTTCTGAAAAATCTGGTTCTCTCTTGGCTGCTATGGAAGAGATTTATACTCTTTCAAAAAAAATATCTGACCTGATATTTTTCTGATTCTGGATATTTTTGGAAAGTCCATTTTCTGACAGGACCTTTGTATTTGGTTTGATGCTGACTACAGGAAAGAAACACAAAGAGCTCATGAGTCTGGATGAGCAGCAGAAAGCTGGAGAAAGCAGTGACGAAATGGAGGGAGCAGGAAGGGGAGCAGACTGCAGGGCATGGCCAGAGGAGCTTGCTTCGCAAGTCCCTCTTCTCCCTCACACTCGGATAACAAAACTTCATCACATGCACCTCGGACAGAATTTCACCTCCTTCTAAGGAACGAAGAGCTGAGCAGATTGCTGTTAAAATCAATCAGATTTCACAGCATTAGCTGTAGGTTTGCAAACACAAAATAACGACTCCTTTTTCTTTTTTTTGCCCTTGTTTTGATCTTTTTGCCTAAATGGCAGCAGGTGTTCTGAGCTGCCCTGCCAGTACTTCCACATGGGTCAGAAACCAAATCAGCTGCCACATACTGATGCTAAGTATTAATTACTTCTGCAGTACTTCTCAACTCTCGCTTTGCAGATATTCAGATATTGCATTTCTTTTCCTTTATGGGTTGTACCTATCTGTGGGGCAGTTTCCAGGTTAGTGTCTCTGCCTTTCTGTTTTCAACTTGGTGTGAGTGAAGAGAGAAAAACATCCTTTCCGATCCCTAATTCTAAATTTTACTAGTGTGTTGTGGGGTTTTTGTTTTTTGGGTTTTTATTTTGGTTTGGGTTTTGTTGTTGGTTGGTTGGTTTTGTTGTTGGGTGGTTGTGGGGGGTTTTTTTGTTTGTTTTTGGTTTTGGTTTTGTTTTTTTTCCCCCTGACACCCCTTTGCTTAGACATGGCCAGAGAGCCAAATCATGTGAAAGATGCTGTATGTTTAATACACTGCTATTGGGATTGACATGGGATACGGAGTATTTGGAAGCTCATCTTGAGGGAGAAGTCACAGTGCAGGTAGCTTATTAGCTGTGATGGCTCTTGATATCTTGAGAAACTCACCCTGTTACACCTGCCAAGAAAGTCCGTCTCCTGGAAAAGCTAAGGCAGTTTGTCTCAATAAATACTTCGATACAGCATAAAGGACACTTGTTGGCTGTGTCCCTGTAATCAAAATGGATTAAGAATGAACTGTATGTGGGTGGGTGGGTGCAGCCTGATTATGTGCTACTGATAAACTTGTAATCAAAGAAGTAAAACTCTTTTGAAGATCAAAGGAACTGTTACTCATGTGGATGTGTACAACATAGCTGATTACAGGCAATGGTCTAGCAGTGTCTTGCAGCAGCAAATACAACCAGGGAAACAAACAGGGGTGGTTGGGATGGATGGATGGATGGGTGGGTGGGTGGATGGGGCTTTAGCACTCTCTTCTCTGGCCTTGGGCACTCTGACCCAGCATTAGGAGTAAAATACACATTGTTGTGGCCAGGATATCTCCAGTTCCTCTTCCAAATTGAGTTTTCAGTCAACTAGAGAGACCTAGGAGGGACCGTAAAACTGTCAGAAATATTCTGTCATGGAAAGTGGTCCTGACTTCTAGAGAGAAAGAAAAGCTGTACTTTCTCCCTCTGCTTCTCATTTTCCATTGCATATATATCCAAGAACCAAGGGGGAAAAAAAGTCTTACCTAGCTAAGATATCTCTCATCCCTACATTTTCAGTGCTATTTGTGTTGTGTGGTTTAGGCTTTGTCCTAGTACTAACGCACTTTCTAGTGTAGTAATAAAAATACGTAATTAAGAGCTCTCAGTGCCCACTTCTCAGGGGATGTACTCTCAGCACTCCTCATCAGGACCATACCCCTGTCCGTCTCCTGAGGTCTGGAGGACAAGGGGAATTTTTGTAGGCTCAGGGCACAGAGTTCAAGGAGGCCCTGAGACAAAAGTAGATGTGTGCTAAGATCATTGTTGATGGGGTGTGGAGGAGTTTGATTAATATGCTGAAACTTAAGCTGTGTCTGCCAGGCACTGGTACCAAAATAAAAAGAAATTAAAAAATCACAAGATACATGTTTGAGAAATGCTATAGATGGCCTCATGTTGGCTGGGGCACAGTGAAGAGAAACTTGCCTTCTGTGCAGGCCAGACGTTATGCTGCCGGTAGATATCAAAACGCATGAGAAAAAGGATAAATTGAATATCTGGCGACAGGTATTTCCCCTTGAGCCACCCAATAGTACCCACAGAAGAGGTTTTTCAATCTGAAGTTGTTCAGATGCACTAACATGGGCCATAACTAATCCTCCCCTCCCACATCCCCCATTCCAGGTAAAATCATCTGTGCCTGTTAACACCTCCAGCATTCATGGTGTAAAGGGTCTGTACAATGATCCGAGACTCATCAATGGTATAAAGTGCTCATTCTCTCTTTCTCCACCCCCTCCCCCTTCTCTTCCATATATTCCAGCAATGGATTTCCCAGAGCATTTCTGTCCTATTAATAAGACCAGATGTCACTCTTGCTCGTCTGCCAGAGAAACTGGGTAACACCTGGACATCTAAAGGGGAAGAAAATAATTTTTCTTGATAAATAATAAATTGTTTTTAAGCTAAGAAATTTAGAGCAAGTGAGTCAAAAGTATGTCTTGAGGAGGAGGAAAGTTCATGCTAAGAGAGACAAAGGCATTGTATATTGCAAATTTCAGTGGTTCTAAGACTTCTCTGTGAAGGATCACATTGTTTCAAGTCCTGGATCAATGTTGTTTGAGAAGTGCCTCGTGAAGGAAAAACATGGTTATAAGAATGTCCTGGTCTCGCTATTTCCTGGGCATGGTGGATTGTGCCTTGCTCTTGCCAAGGTCAAATTATGTCATTCTGATAAAGTGGGAAATCGGGCTGGTAGGCCGCTTCCCTCCCATTAGTTTTCTCAACACTCCATGTAACCAAAGAGTGAAGCATAGTCTGTTGGCATGAGGTTGACTGAACTAGGGTATACAGACAAAGAACTTTTTCAAATACTTGAGCGCTTGATATTTCAGTCTCAACCACAGTTTACATCTGAAGCAATTTGGAGGTTTATTTTTATTAGAATCTGAATAGTCATTTTTGATTAGTAGACTGCATAGATCAGAAATTATATTGCAAACCTGGAGCCATGCAGATTGCCAAAGGTAACACACTATCCTTGCTTACTCAGGTTTTCAGTGCTGAACTTATTTGAAGTTGAGCTGAACCATGGAATATTTGTTTGTTTTGCAACTGTTGTCTACCCATCTGCTTTAGGTTTTGATTGATTTCAAGAAGGGTTGGATTGTTTTGGCTTTTTGTTTTTTATTAAGAATGTTGGGTGTATTAATCCTCTGAAAAATCAAAACGCCCTCAAGATTAATTACAGCTATGGGTCAACTGTTTGTTGCATTCTACCTATATGTAACAGGTGTTTGGGTTGGCAAGTCAGCCAGAAGTAAAGGAAGGACTTGGTAGATGAGAAGCAGCACTGTGACCTTTTTTTTTTCTTCTTTGAGTTTATGATAAAGCTGAGCTTTACATATTCTCCAGGAGTCTATTACTTCTAATGTCACATTCTGCAAACAATCCTCACTAGAACGGTTTCATAGAATCATGGAACATATGAGGTTGCAAAGCAAAATTGCAGCTCATCTAGACCAATCCCTGCACAAGGCAGGACCAGCTTCCTTTGTTTTCATCATAGCCACCCATGAGATAGCTGCAGAAAGCAATTATCTGCACCCATCCTCGGATCTCTCTTTTCCAGGCTGAACAAACACCATTCTCAAACACCAGTCTGTCCTCTGCTCCAGCCCTTGTTTGCCTTGGCTACAGTGTGTTCATGTCTTTCTTGACTGCAGTAGTTCAGAGGCAGCCTTCCTATGGGAATACAGGATAATAACTGCTTCCCCTGACCTGCTGGCTAAGTTCTTGTGAGTTCGGGGCAATAGGTGGTTGACTTTCTTTGGCAGACTGCTGGCTCATGCTCAATTCTTGTCCACCTGGTCCCCACCTCCTTCTCTGTAAGGCCACTTTCTATTTAGTTACTCTGCAGCGCACATGGGCATTATTGCTTCAGATGCAGGGGATTTGTATGGGACTCTGTTGAATTTCAGGAGGTTTCTGTCATTTGACTTCACCTGCCAGTCAAGGTGTAGCTGAACAGAGCCCTGCCCTCTGGCATATTAGCCATTCCCACCAATTTGGTATCTTACACAAACATGCTGAAGGTGCACTTCATCCCATCGGCCAGGTTAATGTGGCTAAACACAGCGATCCCCGGTATCAAACTGTGAGGAACTCCACTGATGATCAGCCACCAGCTGAGCATCAAGTCACTGACCACTACTCCCTGAGCCTGGCAGCCTACCCATTTGTTCCAGCCATCTCCATGTGTCCCCTGAAAGCCTGGCTTGGGCAAAGGATAGTGCAGACAAGGTCTGGGGAGATAAAAATGGGAAGGTAGTGAATTCACAACTAGAGGAGAGGCATCGTTTGCTAATGGATTTCAGTAGGAGGTGGTGTGCTCACAACGTTTTCTCTTGGGGAAGTCGTCTTCAGGAGCATATTTCAGTGCTCCTGAGACTTGCAACCCCGGTTTGTTTTCCTAGATCTATTTGGCAAATGAATAATGCTTCCAGTAGCCAACAGTGCTGCAAATTTGGTACAGCAGGGAGCCCTCTCATTAGGTAGCAGAGGTCCAGACTACACTGGTTAAATCCTAGCACTGTAGTCCCAGTCCAGTGCTGCGGAAGGCCACTCTTAAGAAAAGCTTGTTTGCCAAAGGCTGACGGATGACTGTCTCTTCCTCAACAGCTAAACTCTTGTTTAGCTTTATTTCAAATGTTTACTTTTCTTCTGGGATTTCAATAAAAGACCCTTGTCTTGCAGCAGCAGCAAGTCATCCAGCACAAGAATGGGGTCTGTAAAACTGTCCTTGTTTTGTGCTTGTAAAGCTCTTTGAAAGAGAGTGCGCTACCCATCCTGTGTTTTTCTTTTGGAAGGAAGTTAAACATACATTATTTAAGTTATTTGTGTTATTGTTAGATCATCAGGACGAAGGGGCTGACTGGTAGCAAGCAAAAAACAGTTGAAATATATGCCCCTATGATGCTTTTTCAAAAAAAAAAAACCAAAGCAAAGCCCCAAAATAGGAACAGAAAAAGACATTAAGGTCATTTGTGAGGTTTTGAGCTGCTTTGGTTTCTGAGTTGTCTTTTTTTCTTCTGAGCTCCTATTAGCCTATTGCACCTCAAGCTATCTCCAGTCCTCAGAAATAAGGCCACTTATTCAGTTTCTCTGGTAGAATAACTGCTCTTGAAAAGGAAATTCTGCAGATAGATCATTGGTATGTCAGGGCCACTGAGGAAAAGTACATCCAGCACAGCAATGTGCAATTGCTCCTCTTTGTGACTTTTCCTTCTGCTGCTGCACAGTGATCATCTCCCCACCACTAAACTAATGCTACAGCAGCTCTGGACAGGAGCAGAAATCTGTATTTTAAATTTCAATTTGCCCTTTTCCATTTCAAGATTTAAATGGAAAGTGAAAAAAGCAAGCTTGGCAGGCAGGCAGGAATAGCTCTCAAGCCCACGTGCTCTGCAGATGCAGCCCCGGGTACCTGTTGGGTGCACTCGGCGTTCATAGTTTCTGGAACTTTTTGGCAGCTTCCACCGCATCCAGCCCAAGTGCAATACTGAATTCATCTCTTCTCCCTGACCTCTGAAGAGCGGGGAGACATGGAGGCAAAACCTGTGGGTCGTTCTCCCCCACTGGTGTTGACTAAGTCATGTGAGAGGAATTAAGAAGACCAGTGAAGCATTTTAACCCTGCTCTCGCTGCAAGAGCAGTGGCGACCTGGTGTGTTCACTTAATAACCAAGCATGTGTATCAAAGAGGCTGGTGTATGAGAGGGGGAACAAGGCGGAGTTTAACAAACAGCCCTTAATCCAGTTAGCTCTTGATGCTGATGGCGGGGTCAACGCTTGGAACTAAAAAGTTTGTGCTCCAGGGTCTCCTTTATGGGACTGTAAGAGCAATGTATTCCCTCTGGATGGCAAGCATTAAGGATCCTTTGCTGCTTTTTAGGAAGGCAGCAGTGCTGCAGCAGATTTGTGTGGCGCTCCCACAGCCATTCCCCGCTCCTCCCTGGAGCTTTCTGAAACCCCTCTGTCTTTTGATAGTGGCCCAGCTCCCCAGTTCAGTGCCTCGTCTTTGTGCAGGCACCACAGAGTCCGTGCTGGAAGGGAGATAATACTTCCTGAAGTGCTCATTTAGCCCAGCGGGAGAGAGGCGGCTAGCAGCATCCACACGGGTTATTAAGCTGCACTGGAAAGAAAGAGCAAACTGCAGAGTTGTATTAGTTTATGTATTATCAGCATTTGTAAGGTACCTGTCGCCTTAGTAACGAGGAACAATGTATATAGCTTTGACCAGGCAAAATCACCCTCTGGTCAAGGAAATAAGAAATTCACGGCCTTTCCTCTGGAGCCACTCCTCCTGTGCTTAGGGAGGGGAGCTTAGGAGGCAAAAGAAACTGAGCTGGTTGTTACGATCATACAATCCCGGCTGCTGTTCATTCACTGCTCCCGGGAACCCTGCGGAGCTGCTAACAAGCTGTGTGTATACTGAGAGCACGTAGGGATATGTTGAAGGCGGGGGACAGAGGGGTGCGCAGGCTCGTGTAAGCGTGCATAGTGCCTTTGAGCGCAATGGGCTTGGGGTTATCCTGAGCTGTCCTTTAGGTGTCCCTCCTGCCCTCATCTCCAATGGACCTGTGCCTGGCTAGGGAGCATGTTAGTGATGCTTCTCCTGGACCCATCCACCCTGGGAACTGGACTTTCTCCACATGAGAGGAGTGACAGGCTCTGCTATTTGTGTGGCAATTGCATGTGTTGCACTGTCCTTACTTCTCTGGGCTTAGTGTTTCATCATTAAATGGGAATAATAGTATTACCCTACCTGAAAGGCTACCATAGGTCTCACGGTAGCAATTACTCTTCTGATGTGGGCTGAATGAGTGCATGCATTAGATACTGTTTGGTATCACAGGAAGGTCATTGTTCCATCGTGCTGGGCACCAGGAGCCCAGTGCTGGCGTGGTGGTCCCACTGAGGTACAACAGGGTCACCCCACCTCTGGAGCAGTGAGCCTGGCCCAAGTATATGGCCCTCTGGACTTTCAGATGCTTGACACTTGGTATTTCCCTTACGGAAAAATAGTCTGCTCTGTACAAATAGTATAACAAGATAAACATTGCTCTCAGCATGACAACGAAGAAAAATACTGCAAGGTCAACTTAAAGGCTGAGATGGGTTCAGAAGACAATGCTGACTTTGTGTCAAAATTGGGGGAGACTCATCGCACAGGTCCTGGCAGTCGCGAGAGATAAAGCAGCACTTTCTATCACATGTGGGTCAGCTAACATGGGCTTGTTTCTTTTATTTATTCTATATGCTGGCTAATGACAATACAGTTATTGTTCTTACACCTGTTTGCAAAGGGAAATGAACTGATGACAGAATTTTAGTGCCTCTCCATGAGGCAAATGGATCAGGTTTTGTTTTTTTTTGGTTTAGTTTTTTTTTTTTTTAACCATTTAGTGCAGTACATCTGGTGTCACAGATCTGAGCTGCAGCCCAAGATATATATAAGCAATTCAGAGCTTTGTTTTATCATCTTCTAAAGGATGATAAAGTAATTAAGATCTCCACCAGGGTGAAATAGGAGGTGAGATTCTGATAGTTGTAAACCAGGCAGCCAGCTAAGATGAATCCAATTATTTGTGGCATTGCAGGTTTTTGCTGCAGGAACATCTCACATGGGGTAGCCAGCAGCACAAAACTTACTTCACTTTGGCTCGACACTTGTTTTCACAATTGCTATACAAACAATGAAAATGCATCACCTATTACTGTTCCACCCTCCTATCACTCTCCTTTCGTTACATCAGAAGAGATTTAACTTCACCCTGTAGGAGCCACCACAGTGGTTGCTGCCACTATTACTTCGACTATAATTTTAATTGCCTATAGATGCTGCACTGATCTTCTTTCTGACACTGAAAGATTTAACAGTGGTGTTAAGCTCCAAAATCGATGTTAGCAAGTCTTTGTTTGGGACTATTTAATAGACTTTTATAGCTACTAGGGGTGATTTACAAAACTGACCTCCACTGACTGTCTGGAAAATCAGAGAATCAGCAAATATGTTTCTTCAGCAAGTAATGGATCTTCCCTTATTGGGAATCACCCCGGCCCCTAAGTCACAGCTACGGCTTTACCTGCCCCAGAGCATTACTGCTCTAACTTTTAACCAGATGATTTATTGCCCTGTGAAGGGCAAATTAAAACTAAACTTCTTGGTCAATACACTTTAAGATGAGGCAGCAGAGATGGAAGCAGCTGATTACTTGCAGTGCAGAGCCTCTTCCCGTATCTAGCCGGGCTGATAGTGTAGTTTTAAACATCCCAGAAATAGGAGTCTGAACCAAACACTGTAAAAGCTATGGTATGGAACAGCTAGGCTTTGATGGAGACATGATTGGCTAACCTAACACACATTCCTTGGCTTTAATAACCCTGCCACAATGTGCAATGATTTATGTGGCTTTGAGTTCAATATGAAGGTTTCTGCTTTAAAAAGTGAATGACAAAAAAAATTGGCATTCTGTTCTGACAGACAATATGCCATTGGGACTGTGCTCCCCAGTGAAAATGCCATAGGGACAATCTGTCTGCTCCTACCCACCACATTTCTTTCCACGCCAGTGGCTGGCAGGGCACTTCCATCCGTATGCAAAATCCAGGCTGTCGACTGCAGTGGTATTTGCAAAATTTGCTCCAGAACAGAAAAGTCGATGAGCATTTTATGGCTGATAGGGTTGGGTGGTTCTTCTGAAGTGACTCAGCTGTGCTTCCTTTTGCCCTCTGATTTGACTGCTGTAGATGCTGTATGTACTTCAAAGTAAATGATATAATAAAGGGTTATTAAGTGATAGAAGTGTGTTAAGAAGTGCTATCCACAATTCAGTATAAAATATTTCAGGTTATTATAAGACCCTATTACAAGAAAATTGAAGGGGTTTGCATCAGTTGATTAACCAGTTATGAAACTATGCCTCTTATTAAACTTTCATATGACATATTAAATGTACAGTTGTAAATGAAAGGTGACTAGGCCATTTATTGCAAAACAAATGGATTTATATGATAAAAAGGGGGTTGTGCTTTTGTGTGGGGACACTGCCAAAAGGAATAGGAAGAGCAGTCCCAATCATAATGTGCTTTTACTCCAAAACTGAGTCCTGAATTTGCCCTGTTAGAAAAATCTATCGCGGGGACTTGAGTGAAATATTATCTAAGCATATGAGACACAGCCCTATAATTCATGGGTCATTGACACAGTAGAGAAGATCAGTTCTGTCTATTGTAGCAGCAGAGGGACTCTTAATCCATGGATTATTAACGTGGAAAATTGAAGGGGCTGTTACAGGCTTGTGGTTTATTAGACTATTGTGGATTTAGGGAGCTTTAATTTGAAGATTATGGACACAATGGAGTGCAACAGATCCCTTGACAATGTCAGTGGCAAGGCTTTTGTAGAGGAGAAAGCTTCTGTCTGAATTCTGGCCTTCCCCATCCCACAGGATACTGCTTAGAGAAACACTTATGGAGCTGTAATCACCTTTGAAACTCATCTGATCACAGCAACTCAGGCACCCACTTCTCTGAAGATAATGTTCCCTGAGCAATCAAGTCTGGAAATTCTTTTGTTCTAGGGTGTCTTTTCTTGCTAGTGCTTGATCTGTGTCCACTGTTGCTGTTTTGTCCTACAGATATTTGATGCTATTACATCGTTAGGTCCATGGGATGTTTTACAGTACTAGTGAGCTCCATGTATGTCACAAGTTAGGGAAGGACCAAGGATTGAAACCTTGGACTTTTACTACCAACTGCTTTAAGAAATATTCTCTTGCCCCTGAGCACCACCTCCAAGGAACTGGGTAAGGTTATCTCTGCTTCCCATCCACCATGAAGGACAAACAGAGATGTGAGGATTTTGTGGGTATGGAAAGGTACAGTCAGGCTTGAACACAACCGTAGTTCAAAAGATAATCAGCCTGCTCTGTAACAGCCACCAGTGAGAGTTTCTCCCCTGCCCAAGTATTTTGTAGTTTGCATGTTCTCCTTTTATCCTCCTCTTTTCCAGAAGCAGGGAAGGGAACCAGAAGTTGTTACAGGAAACACTGCAAGGAGGGTTGGGCTCAAAGTGTGGTGATGGAGACTCAAAGCTGGCACTGGGGTAAGCTTTGTAACTCCAAATTTGCAAAAACTTGCAAACTGGAAATAGTTTACCTCTGGAGGGCATGATCCTATGTCACTGGCAGTATATGAGAGCAGGTAAAACATCTGCTGGGAAGGTCTCAGCAGTAACATGCTCTGCCGCAGAGCAAAGGTATGAACTGGATGGCATTCCTGCTTGATTCTCTGATTTATGTTTATGATAGAAGAGGAGGGAGCTGTGGACAGAACTAACAGAATGTGGGTCATTGGATTAAGGGTCTTGATGTGTCCCCTGAGAACATGCTCCGCTCGGGGTGTTTGTGTTTGCACAGACGGGATTTGTGGCTCTTGCATGAATATCTGCAGCTCTGGGTGGACTGAGGGGGAGCAGGGAGGAAAGCCAAAATGCCATCTGTCCCTGGCATTGTTTGGTTTATTGTGCTGTTGTCCAGAAAACCACGATTCAGTTGTGGAGCTCCTTGCTGCTGGAAGTCAAGGAAACCAAAACATGAATGTGATCAAAAGGAACTACACAAATCCATGGGAAATGGCTCATGAATGGCTTTTGAACGATGGCACAGACACAACCTTGGGACCAAGATTTCTAGATATTGGCAGGATGGCAGGAGGAATAGGCCATGCTTGTCCTCCTGTCTAGATTATTTCCCTAAGCTGGGCACTGCCTACTGTTTCTACTTTTCATTTTAGGGCCAGACAAAACCTTAAAAGTCTTCCCAATAGATAAAAGACTGAAGAAAAAAGAAAACTGCAAAATAAATTATAGGGTACGTGAACTGGGAAAGTGGAAGAGAAGGGAAGTGGGGAGCTCTCCCAGGCCAAGCGAGGAGCAGAGGAGTGAATTGAATACTCCTCTTTCTGTCCCATTGATGTTGGGCAAGGAGTCATAGGCGCTATGTGATGGAGTTCATAGCATGAAGACAGGCTTAAGTCAGAAAAACTCTGTTTCTCATATTTGTGTCTATTTCACAAGAAGTGGATGCTGGAGGAGAAAGCATGTGCAGGACTTCAGAGACTAGCTCACGAGGGTTTCTAGCAGCAGCCCTGGGCACTAGGACAGGCTCTGTCCTCTGATGCTCCAATGTGCACCAAAAAGCTTGGTTTCTATGCAAAATCCTAGCAGTGATGTAGAGTCTTGATTAAATAGTTGTAAAATTGATTGAGGGATTTCACTAGCTTAAGTGATTATTTTAACTGAAAAAAATATATATTTATTTGAAATAAACTCTTGTTTCTTACTATGCTTACCTTACATATATAGCTTGGTTTATATTTGAATAGAAAATGTTTAATATTCAGGCTGGGAGTAGTTGTTTAGCACAAATAACTACTTCTTCAATATTAATTTCTACTTCAAGTATTTACATTTGCTTGCTTTCCCTCCCTTGCTCTCTTCCATTCCCTTCCCCCACCAAAATTTACTTATATTTCCCAGGGAATATACGTGGTTTAGAGTAATGTAAAACAAATGATGGATTGAGTGTATTTGCAGTGGCCTTTGAAAGCTGTCCCAGTGTCCAAAGACTGCTCAGTTGTATTCCTAAGTGTTCTGTACTTACTGCTGCAACATGTCATCTACACAGCCAGGAAGTTGTACAAGACATTCAAGATTCAAGCCAACAGGATAAAATCCAAGTGATCTTTTAACCAGCTTTTGAAATGAATAGAATTTTGTGACCCAGAACTCCAGAAATTAATATTAACTGAGTGGTCAAACACAGATGGCCCATATAAAGTTTTCTGTGTAACTTCTAATTTGACACTGGAAATATTTTATATAATTTTAACATATATTGGGACTTTGAGCACTATGTTATTTGAGGAAGTGCATATTGTTGCGAGGGAATAAGAACTTTCTGAGAAGCTCTTTGTTTTAGAAGATAGCTAGGTTTAAACAGCTTTCAGAATTTAATATAGTTATTGAGTCAACATTCTAGCCTAATCTATGGATGTACCAGCAGTGAGGTATTCTGAAACTGCAGACTGTAAAATCTGCTCAGTTTGAAGATGTCTTACAAACTTTAAAAAAAAAATCTGATGTTTGGATTTGTGAAGGTAGGACATGGCTGCTAATGGTTTTGCAAACTCAGGTCTGTAGTCAGGCATCAAACTGTTCAACATTAAGCTAGGGATGTGGGCTAGGGCTCTTGCTGGTAAGGGTGCTGAATCAATACCAGGAAGTCAACTTGTGTGTACAGACCTCTCCAAAGGGAGGGAGAAGGCTCGTATCACATTGTGCCTGAGCCCCCTCTGACCTGCTCTGCTGAGCACACATATCTTCTGCTCAATCTAAACATGCCTGAACTTTTGGTAAGCATTGTATGTACAAGTCCATGAAATTCAAGCACCCCTTTTACTGGTGATGCACTGGACACCTACGAGGTGTTATGAAAACTTTGGTTGCTCTGAGGTCTTAAAATAGAGGGAACCTTTCCTTTGACTTCAGCAGATGTCTGCCACAAGTATGCAACAAAATGTTTGTCTTAATGTTAGAAGTAGTTTCTAGGTTACAAAATAGACGAAGGTCAGAACTTCGTAGTATGGTGCTGAATGAACAATAGCTGAATAACTTTTATTTGGTGTTTGCAGTCACTTATTACTCTCCCTTAAGATATTCTCACAATTGCTTATTCTTCCAGTTCTGCCTCATAAAGTGGCTGGGGTTTGGTAAACAGCTGAAAAGAAATGGGTGTAGGAGGTAAAAACACTGTAAAACTGAGGTAGGTGAGATGTTCTGGTGAGTATATGAAAGAAGGAAGGGCACTGATTTTCTGGAGCTCCAGGCATCACTCTCCCTGTGAGAAGATTGCGAAATAATGCATATTTTAGTTATTTGTTTGTTAACATTCAGAGCAGAATTATATCCTAGTTGTAAGGTTTTTGCCAGCAGATGAAGCTTTCTTACCGCAGTCTAGAAAGCAGAGTGGTCCATTTTGACACTCACCTTCAGAGGAGGTACCTGGGGCTGTTTGTTGGACACAGACTCCCCACGTGGTGAATAGGGTCTCCCCTTGCCATTGCGGTGTAAAACACTGAAACTTGTCCCCAGGGGTGCAGGGGAATAATGCTGCCTGGACATCTTCACCAAATTCCTCCTCCTCGGGCTGCTGCTCTCCTCTGTCTCGTGGCTTTCCTGTACAGCAAGGTCAGACGGAGAGCCATCAGGAGACTGCTGACACTGATTCAGAGCAAGCCTAGCCATTTCTTCTCCTCAGCTTTGCCAAGACAACCATCTCTGCTGTGGAAAGACAAGGTGGGAATTTCTTCTTTCTTCACTTGATCAAAGCAGTCAAATTACATCCTTTTGGAGCTTTACATATTAGCATTGCATAACATCTCTTTTCATTTAACTACTCCAGCCATTCATTATCCATTCAAATGGAACCTGTCAGCACTTTCTGTATTCAAGTTGTTTTGGATCAGTAGTTAATATCTGTAGTCGGTCCAGAACTTGTCAGCTTTCATCTGTACTCACCCTTGCATGGAGCTTTTCCTTTTAAACCAGAATTTTTGTTTAAATATTTAAGCATATATTTATTTAAGTAGCAAACTGATGCATCCTCTGCTCATGTCAGATTTCACTAGACTGCATTTCTCTGGCTTTGCTTGTTGTCTTATGGCTTAGCAGATAACATATTAATGGCCTGTAAGAAAACTCAGCAGGATGTATCCTGGGGAGAAAATGGACTATGTCTGGACTTCTTGATGGTCCTTCACTTGGAATTGTTACTCAGAAACATGTTGTGACTCTGATGGAACAAATACAGCTGCTTCTTTGCATGTACTACATCCACAAGGAAAGATCTTCCATGGTCGCTTGTCTTGAATCAAAAGTTGTTGGCATTTCTTACAGGAACACTAAGCTCTGTGTTTATTAGTCCAATAAGTGGCTGTCATTTAATGCTCCAACCAATCCTCCTTGTAATTACAATCAGCAGGGTTCCCGTGCTGTGCATCAATGATGGTTCGTGAACTTGCTTCAGTAACTTCCCATGAGTCATCAGTAGAGTTGACACAGCTGAAGTAGACAAAGTCAAACTACAACTACATAGTTTGGCTTTTTGGGGGGTGGTGGTTTGTTGTGGTTTTTTTTGGGGGGGAAGGGTGTGTGTGTGGTGTGTTAAGCCTGGTTTCCTAAAGAGAAGGTTTCCACCATCACACTGTAAGTCAGGCTCTACATCTGAATATGTGGCTAAGTTTTATAGAAATTTGACAGACAGCTAGATATGTCAGTAATAGCAAGATAAGCAACTGAAGAAAGGAGAGATTAAATTCATGCCCCCGATCAGGAACAAAGGTGCCCTGTAATCTACAGTAAATCTCCAGACCCCACAAACTACTCATAGGAAAAGTATTTCCGCTATAGGAGATGTTCTGATTTGACTTTTGTGTGTTGCTACCCAAAGACTGGCCCAACCCTGAGCCAGGGAGCCAAAGGAAACAAGCCTTTGCTGCTTCTGTTGCTTACAGATTGGCTTCTAAAATGCTTTCCTAACTTCACCATCAGAGGTGCATATCAGCTTTTGGGTTTTTGTTTTAAATATACAAAGATGGTTATTCCATTAAATATTGTGCAACTGTCCTGGGAGATACATTTCCAGTACTTTCTTTACTAATAATTCTTGAGCACAGGACCTGAGGGCAGAGGGCACAGAAAGCTTTATTGTATTAGATAGGATTGCAACTTGAGAACATCTCTGGTGTGGGACAGAGGCTTGCATAAGATGAAAATGCAAACATGCCAGATTCATATGGCATGGTACGATGCCTCCATGATCCCAGAACTCTGCCTGGAACATTGGCGTTTGGACCATAATGGTCTTCTGATGAATACCGATAAAACAGTGAGTTTCTGCAGGACACCAGGAGTGTTACATGGTGGGGAACAAACGGGGGCTGTTTTCCAGGTCTGTGGTCTTGGTAGACCCTCATGACCAACTGCACAGCCTGTCATTGCTCAGAAAAGGTGTTGGAGCCGAGCCCCATTTTTCTCTTAAGCTTTCCTCCATGTCTGCACAAGCATTTGTTGCTACGCGTAGAAGAAGGAAAGCAATGTATAGGGAGCAATGACACTGTATAGGCTCTAGGTAGCATTGCCTAACATGAGGACAATGGTTCTGATGATCAATATTTCATAGGTCATTCATGTCTGGTAAAGGTGAGAAGGAATACCTTCAACTTTTCATATTCCTTCCTATATCTCCTTTTTTCAGCTGGCTTGTTTGTTGGAGCATCTCACTCCCCTGATCCTTCCTGATGAGGGAGAAAATCACTGGTTTTGCCATTTTCTAAATAGGACGAGCTGAGGCAGGGAAAGCTACATCTCTTGAAACAAATTAGGAGAGAAAGAGGCACACAGAGCTATTCTCAAAATTCTCCCCAGATGTCCAGCTCCCCTTGGCACCAGGCATTAAAGAAATTCCTATAAGTTTTCTGTCTGCAACTTTGCAAACGTAAATCCCTCTGAATGTCTGGCACTAAATCATCTACCCATGGTTACAGAAGGAATCTGAAGTATCACAGGGAACTGATCCTTCTTCAGCAACAAAAATGGTGTTTAATTGCTGCCCTTTCCATCTCGTGTGGTGCGTTCTAGAGTTTGCCAGCTTGAATTGCAGTTCAGCTGTCAGTTCCTTCTTGAGGGAAAATCCCAAACTGGTTTGCATCAGGAATAAGTGTGTATATATATATATATATATATATATAAAATACATGCTCTGTATACACGCCTCTGTGTGTGTGTACAAAATATATTTCCAGCATCAAGAAAATAAGACATGAAGGAGCTTCTGAGATTCCCAATTCTCCTCCAGAGGACAATTATGCCTGTTGCAAGTGGATCATGAAAACAGTTGAAGTGCAAGTGTTAGGTTGCACTATGGTCCTCCTAAAGCTTAAAGGTGGCAAATGAACACTAGTAAATTCCAAGTAGCTGCTTTTTTTTAAACTTATTTAATTTTTCCAGTAAACTCCCTCCCACCAGAAGCTCAGCTGGGACTGCTTACTTAAATTTATTTTGCTTAAAACAGGAACTGAGCCTTAAAACCATTATTAATAAACAGTTTATTTTTTACTGTGAGGCATTCAATGTAATTCATAAATTATTGTCCATTTAATTAAATATACTCACCTTTCCAGCTGTTTCTCTAATCAGCCTAATCCAAAGGCAATAAATTCAATGGGTGCTTTGCCAGTAATATCAGGGACTTTGGTGCAGGCACAAGCACAGGCACTTGCAGGGCTCCTCCCCTCGTCACCCCGGGTGTTACCAGTCCTGTGCTGCTCATTTGCAGAGGCCCTGAGACACGCTTGAGCTTGAGGACTCTGCCTCTTCATCAGCAGGTTGTCCAAGGTGGGGCCTACCGTGCCTGGCCAATACAGTGAGCCCACCTCTCCTCTTTACTTTTTTCTTCTTCTCCTTGAATTCAAAAGTGGACCTGTGAGAAATTAAAGTATGTTAGCCACAGCTATGCTAGAAGACCAAGTCTGCCATTGATGTAGCTGGCAACTCGCTCAATGACACTTCAAGCTAACAAGATCATTTCCTATGAAATGGAGTGAGATGTTTCAGGCAGCTGGTTGGAGAGTGAAGCCTGTCTGTGACTATTACAGGAAAAAAAATAAATCTCATTTTCAGTCCTTTCTCCAGCTGGGTCTCTGTGAGCCTCCTGAGTTCAGCAGTAACCAAATGAGTTCATGGCAAATAATTCTACTGAGGGCTATGAAATACAAATATAAAGATACCACTCTGACTCCAGAAATCACCCATGAAGATTGTTAGAGAGGCTTCAGGAGAAATGAGATGGGAAAGAGAAGATAAAGGTAGCTGGGTTGGTAAAATTCATCCCGCTTTCAGTGACCTATAAAAGAGGGGAAAGTGGGTTAACCTTTGTTTATAGAGATGTGCATTTTTATTCTCTGCATCTCCTCTTTAATTGACTTCTATTTCCAGTCCTCGTATGCTCCAGTGGCTTCTGTGACATGATTCAAAGCAGGGTGAGAGACCCTGTGATGCCTGCAGATAGGAGAAACCAAGACATGTCAGTAACTATAGGTAGCTAGGTATTATTCTGAAATCATACAGAATACAACCATGTGACTCTCTCTGTGATCGTCTCTAACTTTGTCAAGCATCAGAAAGCTGCCGTGATCCTGTGTTTATATGTGCAGGGCAGAGAGAAAAGGGATTAAATGCTCATTATTCAATGTTTTTTCCAAGTGTTTGAGCCATCTTTGCTGACCAAGTAGCTGCACTTTGGTGACCGTATCATCTGTACGGTGACATCAGCAGCATTTCTCGTTAGACTACATTTCCCTTTCTGAGAAGTATTATCTATTGGATTATTTCTCCAAGTAATTGGGAGGAAAAATACAAACAGGGAAGCTTTGCAAGGCTAGAGTTTGTTTTTACTTATGACATCCTTTAAAACAAAGGTTAACCATCTGGTCAGACAAGTCCTTGTAGGACTAAGGTTCAAAACTGAAAGTAACAGCCTGGCAGAGATGTGCTAATAGTAGACATAAGCGAGAGTTGTGTAGCAAGTCAGGGGATATGATAAATCTGAATTGTTACGAGAATCCATGAGGGTTTGGTTGTTGGCTATTTTGGGTTACTTTCACACTTTCTAAATTTTTCATGTTATTTACTATTGCAGTCAGTCCAATTGAGTGGTTTGTTTATTCTTTATGAACCCTATAAAATAAAACAAAACATTTTTAGGTTGGTGAAAGCTGGAAGAGAAGGATGAAGGCAGTCTGGGTGGCTGTCGCCAGCCCCTCCATCCGGGGGGTAGATTTCCTCTCTGCCATTTGACCTGGTTCGGGATTTTTCCCCTCGGCAGCCCTGCCCAGGGGCCATTCCCATGAGGCAGGATCACTAACAAAAGCCTGAAGGACTGTGTTGGGACCAGGGACTTGCTTTGCAAACATCCCCTTCATGTACTGCAGCAAAACTGGAGCTGGTGCCACTTGACTGAATCGGGTCCTGCGTTTGTGGATTTAACTTTATTTTCTGCTACGGGCCTCCTGGTATGTAAGAAAGCAAATTCAAGCATGCCACTGTGTTCACTGAGGCAGCAGACTTCGGGGGGGTGGGGAAGAAAATTCCCCTCCTTCTGCAGTTCATGGTGTTCTTCTAAACTATTTATAAATAGGTCTACTGTAGCCAGTGTTTGCATTTGGACGGCTTCACTGTTCTCATTTTCAAGGCTTCTCTCAGATCTGAAAGAAAAGGTCGGGTTGACTCCCCTCATTTGAAATAAAGAGGGGAAGAAAGTTAACCCTGTAGGCAGGTGGCTCTAATGCAGTAATTCCCAGGAACATGAGCGAGTCCTCTCTCGTGCGTGGCAGTGGCAGACTGAGCCCGCTCTCCCTTTTGCTCCGTTTTCATTTCCCTGCCCTCTTCATTAGCTGATGATAGTTCTCACTTCCTGCATCCTTTTAAAGAGATCCCCCTGCACATCATCTGGGATTCATGAAATGCAGAGATCTGGTAAGCAGCACAAATCGCATGCTTCTGGCCTGCGCTTGCCAGAAGTCCTGGATAAGTTTTCGGCTGAGTTTATACTTTACCTCCCTCCACTCTACAGAAGAATAATATATGGTTCCATTTGCTCCAGAAGAAGTTGCACCAAAACCCAACAATTTATTTTGTGAAGGATTATTGTTTGCTGATTGAGAGGTGCTTGGAGATGACAGGCATCTGATCTCATCTTAAGCCTTAAATTGCAGTAAATCCTGTATTTATTTACTTTTTACTTCAACCAAATAGGACATTATCCTGTCTTTGAGTTAACGCTTTCAGTGCTTGCCTTAGCTGAGTGCTGCACAGTAAAGTCATTATTATCTACCATCACTGGACAAGGAACAGCACAGCACCACCAATTAATGTATGAACCAGCTAAAATACTAAATAGGATTACGTGGCTCATAAGACACAGAATCAGAACCAGCCTGTTAAGCAGTCTTGAAGTTGTACTACATGTATGTAACAATCATTTTGCTTCTGCACGGGGCAGCTGCAGGACATCTAAACCACTGTGAAATGGCCTGAGATACTGCGATGTGTGTATGGGCACAGGATGCCATGCCTCATCATCTTCTGGATGTTGGCATCCAAAGGCTGGGAGTAAGAAGGTTTTGGTGGATTTTTTTTTGAGGTCGCAACCTTATCTGAATGAAGAAAACATAGCTTTGAATAAGGCTGTGCAAAAATTCACTTCTGAAATGGAAAACACCTCAGAATATATTATTTTTTACTTAAATAGATTATTTTTGACATTTACTTTGGGATGGGTTACTAATAAATAAGAGGTTTTTAGGTGTTCTGAATGTGGGGAATGTATATAGTAGGTTGGTACATTATGAACCTAAACAAAGAAGACTTACATGACTAAATATTGCTTTATTGCCTATTTAAGACTTTGAGATGAAATGTTTGTGTAAAGAAGGTGCATTATCCCAAGACAGTGGTTTTATTTCTGCTATTACTAACACAGTGTTACAAAGACCCAAAAGGTATCTGTAAACTCTCTGCTCTGAGCTATGAATTAAGGCCAAGATGAACTTCTCCCAGTAGGTCCCAACCACTGAGACAAGGCACTCACCCTCAGAGAGGTGTCCTGGGCAATAAAGCTAGAGGTGGTCTGATCAACAACAGAGCTAGCTCATATGCATTTTTACTGATGTATGGGGGGGGTTTCACCCAACAATAATGTGTGCAGGTGTAATTTCTTTTAGCATAGAAGCACTAAAAAATCAATTGTTGTTCTCCTTGGATGTGTTCAGCGCCTCCTTGTTCTGAACATCCCACGGGCTCCGAGGGATGGTTTCTGTGAAGGCAGTAGCTGTTACTCTGGCAAATAAGTGCTCATACTCTGCTTAGAAATCAAATTTTCTTCCCTTATTTGTTGCGGGAAAAACTGCATGGCATTCTTGTCATAGAATTCCTTTCCTAGTTTTCCTGTGTTTTGCACTCTCGCAATTTCTGCAATTATCCTTGGCACAGCAATTATTATTGTACCAGCTCTAATTCTTGCAATAGGTGATCCTAATGAAATATTGCTGGGTCTCTTGTGAAATTCCAGCACTGGTAAGCACAGACCCCACCAGAGCTTTTATTATGGATTTTGCTAAGTAGTTTGGGTATGCACATGAAAGCTTTGATGTAATTTACCTCACATGCTATAGCAATGTGAATTGCCAGAATTATTTAGCTCTGAACTGTGATATTTTATTGAGAAAAGTGCAGTTCATGGCAGGTGTTTAGGGGTGAGTTTCTGCAGTGTGTTTTTTCAATTGGTTAATGCCTCAGCTGAATGGCACAGGGTTTACTTTTATACATCGCTGACAAAAGCAAACTTATAAAGCACTCTTCATGAGAACTATCTCTGTATTTCGACAACAGTTTTAAATATTATAAAACAATTTTTTAATATATTATTTCAGATTTAATATTTTGTAGATCTATTTCAATTATAGAGCCTCATTATATATTTATGGAAGCCTTAAAATTTGGATTTGCTTTTATATTTCTTCTATTTACATTGACTAAATGTCATATACTAAATAATTCCCATTCCCATTAACATATGATTTGCCCACTAGTAATTACTTTGTCATCCTTACTTCCTCAGGCTATTTTCAACTTTAAGCCACTGTTAATCCATGACCTTAGCGCTTTTGTCTCCAGGTCTGAATTATATAAGTATTATGGAACAAGGACTGAAACGAACTACTTTTGGCTTTATTTTACAATTACAGTCAGCTGATTAGCTTTTCTATTTCCACTAACTAAAATAATAGAGTAAATTTAATTCCTTTATGAAAGGATCATAAGATTTTTTTTCCAATGAGGCAAGGCCAAATAAGTAGTATTTCTAAGGGGAAACTAAAAATGTCTGCTTTTCTGCATGTTCAGGATCGCTGCCAAGTAGACACAAAGACAGCTGAAGCAGGAGCGTACCCCGCACTCTGCAGTGGCCGCTGCAACGGTAATGGAATAAAATCCACTGAAAGTGGAGAGACAAAAAAAAAAAAAGGCACTTTGGTCATGGAGCTGAAATGGAAAAGTAGGTGCCTTTAAAGGACCTTTTTGTAGTGTGTCTCCTCAAACTCCTTCTTCCTCCATGAGACTACCCAAACAGTGTAACACCTGTTGAATGTCAGGTTTCTTTTTGGATGCAGAAGTGCAGCATCATATAGCATGGTCATGCCTCTAACAGGCTGGGCAGTTTGCTATTGCTCCTGTTCCAGGCAAGCCGACTGATTCTTGTTTGAAATGCTATCTTTAAGCAGCTTTTGTTCGATTCCTTATTTTCAGGAAAGGTTATAATCAAAAGGCCAGACTTCTGGAAGAGTTTGGCTCCCTTATATGATACTGGTTACCAAATGGCATGTAAATAAGGGGTCATGTTTTCCAAAGAGAGTACTGCCCCACCATCAGTGCTGTGAGAAATCTGCTTTGCAGCTCCATGGCTGTATTTAGGGGGAAACATTGCTGACAGGCTGAGTCAGTGGCCCAAATTCTCCTCCCTTTATCCATATAACCACATGAAAGCTTGTGCCTCCTATCCACAGAGTGTGCATGAATAATTTGCTTGGCATGGGACTGGAGCTAGCTAGCACAATAACTATGCTTTTGTAGGCTCCATATGTCCCTTGCCTTGGAGCTTTTTAAATGATACAAAACTCTGGTACTGTGACTAAAATGAGAAAAGCCTGGGCAATGACTTCAGAAGCAATTGGGAGTGACCTAAAGCTCATGAAAGGACTCTTGGCTTGAATGGATGTTGACCCAAATCCATTAGAGACTTAAGACTTATGTCCAGACCCAGTGGAGGTCCTGGAATGACCCCTGTAGTCTGCAAAGGGATTGGTTTTTCCAATCAGTGCAAGGGAGTCTTAATTTCCAAACACTTCAGAAACACCAGATTCTTTAACTGTACTTCTTGAAATATGCTTAAGAAATATGTGTCCACACACATTGCTGATCCCTCTCCTCCTCTATGCACTGAACATTTTTGGTGTAAGAGTTCAGTAACGGAAGCGTAAACCTTCTGTTTACATCTATAAACAAGATAAGGTACAAATTGCTGCAATACAAACTTCCTTGCTCTGGCCCTCCACTGACCTCAGCTATAAACGAACAAGAAGCCTCCCTTCTCACAGTTGCGGGAGACTCCAGCCTCTAGGACAAAGTTTCACTCAGCAAATGTGCTTGCAAAATCTTCTCTGTGAATTTTACCAACTGCTATGCTATTCATACACCACCCAGGGCCAGGGGGCTCATGGCTGTGGCATGAAGGCCAGACACTGCTGCACCCACACTTGCAGGGCGCTCCAGACACCTCCAACTGCGGGGAGAGGCTGTTGCATTCACATGTATTTTCTGAAATCAAGAAACGAGCTACATGCCCTTTTGCCAAAGGGCTTGGGTAGAGAAGTGAACGCTTGTACCGCATTTCAGACTGACAGCAGACAACCATGTCACTGTATCACGTGCTCGTGTCTTCTCCTGGAAGCACTTCGCTGGGTCAAATAAATTGGTTGCAAAATATCTAAGATTCTGCCAACTAAACACAAGTATAATTAGATTAAAAAGCTAGTCATGCATTGTCTTATTTTTATAGATTTCAAAGGATGCAGAAAGAGATCTGTTGATAAGACAAGAGCTGGTTTCTAGGGAAAAGGAACCCAACTCCTTGGTGACCTGGACAGATGACACATGGCCTGAATCAAGGACACAAGGAGAGGTCCGGGGCATGAGAAAAGTCTTATGGAATGGGACAGAAAAACGAAAGGGACTTCTGTCCTTGACAGCTGCAATTATAGCTCCACACACTGAAAGATCTCACAGCCCTTTCTGCTAAAAGCTCACAGCCATTGGCAATCTCCTGGCCCAGAGGCCTTTTTTCTATTCATAGTGGTGTCCAAAAAAACGTCATGCAGTCAATTAGATACTGCTGCTCTAAACCAGGTGGTTTTATGTATACATAACCAGGGCTCTAAAATTACATTCTCACTGTTCAGAGGGGTTGGTTAATGCACAGAATCAAACAGGATAAGCATGCATTTGTTCTAATAAGCCCAGTACTACACATCTGTTCAGGGGGTGGGGGGGGGGGGGGGGGTGTGCCCTTTTGGGGTGTTTGGTTGACCTGTGGGTGCTGGGAGATGCCAGCGTGGCTCACAAGCTATGACAGGTCTAGGGCTCAGCCATGGGCCAGCATCTCCCTGTCCTGGTGTTGCATGAACACAAACCTTGTTGGCTGATTAAATGGCTCAGATTTGGACAATTCTCTGTTTTGAATATAGGCTTTGATTTACAAAGGGCTGTGGGGAGGAACCTGCTATGAAAACAGTATAGAGAAACAATGCTGCTGCTATGTACCAGTTTTCCCTCTTCCTGTAACAAATGCCACTCTTAGCTGGCCAGCTAGCATGGGGTAACGCATTAACTGAGTGTGATAAGGCAGCTGATACCAGCTCCATTTTCAGTCCCGTGTTTGTTCTGCAGTTAGCACAAAGGGGTCTTGGTCCCTCGGTAGGCCCTGTCATGTCAAAACAATGTCAGTTAAGTCAACAAATCCATTCATGCTACAGTCATTTCCAAGTCATGCTTCCTCCCTTTAAAAATTCTGGATGGAAACATTAGGGATATTTAAGAATTAAGCTGATAAAATGTGGGGAGAAAATGTGGGAACAGCTGGCTCACAAACATGAGCCTGATTCCCATCACCAACGTTCAGTAATGTTATTTATATTCTAGTGTATACAGAAAGTAGAGAGGCCTGAAAAATATGACATGTATATCCCAATATGCATGCATCATAGGACAGGAAATAACGTCCTTGGCAGAGCTGCCATTTCTTCAGGCATACAAGATGTGCTGTCCATGTGCACATCTCCTGGGGTCTGCCATGCACCTGCAGGCGACGAGGAACTCCAGTGGGGTTGTGGTTATCAGGAAGGCCCAAATGGTCCAAATCCTCTAAATATCTCTGACTAACACTTACAGCTGGGAAAGAAATGTCATGGCCTCAAACTAGGTATATGGGAGCTCTGTTCCTGGGGTCATCAAATTCAGCCCCTGATATTATAGGTAGTAGTGCTATAATCCTTATTGCAAACTGATCACGCTTTGTTTTAGAAAAGAGTTGGCTGTATGAAAGCAACATCTATATTACTGGCAGGTTGCTAGCTAACTCTTTCAGCCACACCACTTACTCCTACTGACATCCTTATGGATCCTGTCCCAGCTTATCCCTCCTTGCAACCAAAAGACAAAGTAAGGCTTGGTTTAAAAGTCTCAGGAATTTTGAGGACTGATCCTTGGTTTTATGTGCTTAGAGTTGACAAAATTAGCTGTTTGGTCCATTGACTGAAAACAGAAAAAACGAAATACCTGCTCGTCCAATGAAAAATTCGTCAGTGAAAGAAAGAGTCGCAGGGAACTATTTGGGATGAAAACCGCTTAATGTTAATCTCTGTGAGTCAATCTGTTACCTATAAAGTTAAAGGAAGGGATTCCTGCTGGCTTTCCTCTCTTCAGGAAAAAAAATGAAGACAAAAAAAACCTCTCCTCTTAACACTGCCTGCATTTAGAAACACCCTACATTTTAAGTAATTAAAACTGATGATCCTGACAAACATTCGCCTCCAAAGAAATAGTCTATTGTAAACGTAAACTCTCAAGATCCTTCCAGGCATACCAGCACAACTGTCTCCTAAAAATTCTTCCCAAGCCATCTGGTGCCTTATCTTTGTAGCCAAACCATACAATAACTTTAAAAGAGGATTGTTGCTAGCAGGCTTTAGTCTCAGGACTACGGATTCCCTTAGAAGTATCACAGCTAACTCTGAACCCATCAGCCAGGCAGCTCTGGCTGTGTGAATACTCCATTTCTTTTTTTCATGACCCAAAATGTCCAGCTGTGGTTCTTTGGGGAGATCCCTTCCTCATGTGGTTGTAAAGGGAATGAAGGAGTTACAGGGAGAAGCTGGAGATGCTGTGTACTTCCAAGCAGGGATTTACACTCCATTAATTGTCTCTACAGTGGCCCAGTCTGAGTGGCATGGCATGAATGTGGTTACGAAGGCTGCAGCCAATTCACATCATCCGGGTAGCTCTCCCTGCACCTGTGAGAGGAATGGATGGATGCCAGGTTCGCCCCTACATGGCCTTTGCCATCGAAAAAAGGTATTCAGTGAGTGAGAAGGCAAAAAGGCATGGAGCAGAGATGGCTGATGGGAACAGCTGGGAAACAGGACAACTGTTTCAGCTTTGCAGATCATCTAGAGTTTGCTCTCCTTTGGTTGCATCCCACTACTTCTAATCTTGTTCCTTCACATCTCACCTAAGCTCCATCCTGTAAGAAACACTGAATTCCTACTGTTAAGTGCCCTATTTTGGTTGCACAAGCAGAGCTTGACAGGGAAGTTAAGCAACAAAGCCAAGGCTGCAGGCACCTGACAGCAAAGCAATGATCCAGGCACAAACCGAAGCAAGGGATCCTGTGTTAGCTGTGCCCAGCTGCTCTGGCGGGGCGATGGTGATTGTGAGAGACAGGCAGGTTGTTGCAGACTGCATGGCTGAAAACAGAATATGCTCACCGCTCGCTCATCCAGGGCAAACACGACATAACCGTGGAGAAACTGAATCATGTGTTTTTATGCCGACTCTCCACCACCAAAGCATCCCTAGTCTGTTCCTTGTCAATGCTGGTTTCAGAGGAAATGAGGAAACTGGGTGCAAGAGCGGAGGAGCACATGTAGGAGGAAAGCTCCTTCCTCAGCACTCAGTAAGTTGGAGACTTGCTGGAAGTTGCATTCACGCTATCACATCTAAGCAGCGTCTCTTATTCCTTTAGCATGCAGGGGAGCAATCCCACATCGCTGCTCCGGTCTGGTGCACCTTCCGGCTGTAGCAGCGGTGCGACGCCAGCAGTTGTACTGAGTGATGGAGCTACCACGAGATTATCTTCTCCTCCCTGTGCCAGTCTGCGCTGGCAACCCTCAGCTACCGGGACAGCATTTTAAAATGCTGTGGTTCTTGGTGATGCACCTCAGGGAGCAGAGATATTTTTCAAAGTTAGAAATGTTTTTTCAAGCTGTTGCATCTTGGTAATGAAATACAGGGGTGTATACATGCTTGTCAGGCGGGTATTAATGAGCATGATGTGATGCTGTAAAATAGCTCCTGGAGATGACAGAGGCCCTGATTCTGCACTTCTCTAAGTCAGTGGAAGTTTTATTGATGAATTTTCACAGGAGCTGGATTAGGCCTAAAACATTCACATTGTTTAGCCATCGACCATTTTTTTGTGTGTGTGTGTGTGATGGTTTTATAACCGGTACAGAGTTCCTACCACTATACAAATACAACAACATCTCAGAGATTTCCCCTAGGGAGATGTCTTTGCTTTTAGCTAGCTACCTTGTGATACCTCTAGGGAAATCAAACAGTTTAGGGAAAAAGAACTTGGTATCTGTAAAGCTGCTTAGCTTTTTTCCCTACTCTAATGGATATTTGTATTTTATTATCTCTGGAGACAATCCACTATTTGGGGAAAGAATGAAAACAACCCTCCTAAAATAGAGTTTTACAGTTTAATGATCCCTGCACTGAAATATTACATTGTACGCTTACAGTGCATGCAAGCTTGAGCGGGAGGGTAGAACTGATCACAGGGTCAGAGCTCCACGACTTGTGTCCTTTGCCAAACCAACCACCTCAGCCTCCTCTTCATAAGGTGATGGTGATACCTCACAGAGCTGTTATGATAATTAGTTTATATGAACAAAAGTACATGGCTCGAGGGGTAAAGCTTTTGGTACCTGCAGAATTTCCAACATTCCCAGGTTGCCTTTTGGTGTGGGATTACAGAACATCTGCTCTATTTAGTCCTCCTAGTATTACTGTTAATGTTTGGCAAAGGCGCTTGGAACACAGCATAGATGCACATGCACATAACATCACAAGTCAAAAGGAGCGTATTCAGGTCCTGTTTGATTTATAGCATGTCAAACACAAAAGATAAACCAATATAATGTTTAGCTTGATGGCTTAATTTGCACAAAAATGGGAAGATCCAGAATTAAGTGTTTCTCAGCTACTTTAGGACCTGTCCCAGATTTCTACCTGTGGTAAAAAGGGTAGGGGATGGGGTCTATACATACTTGTCAGGCCAAAGGTACTGCCAGGCTGCAGTGAGACCCAGAAGTTGGGATACTCTGAGCATGCATTTTCCAGTAGGCAGATAAGAGGTGTAAGCATAAGGAGCAGTGTGCAAACGGTCTGCGGCAATGCTGGGAGCAGGGGAGGGGTGAGCTGGAACCAGCAGTTTTAACTGGAAAGCCTCAAGGGATCATTATGTCCATCCGTGCTGACCTGAAACCGAAAATCCCACACATTTGCTCTGTCTACGTGGGCTTTGCTGTTCCTCCCACCCAGTCCCTAGTTCCTACTCATGTATCTGTTTTCCAGGGTCAAAGTTGTTTCTAAGGCAAACTGAGAGCCAGTTTTCTCGCATGTGAGCAGAGCAATATGAGAGACTTGTTTGCTTTTCCTCTTTCACCTTCTTTTCGCAAATGGTGGTTCCCCACCCAGGCAAGGAGCAGGGATGATGTCTGCAAGGACAAGGTTATACTTGCATTTCCACCGCACCCAGCTTGCGCCTCTCTGCAGAGGGATGGCTCCCACAGGACACAGCTCCCGCTGCAGTGCACAGGGTGAGAAGACATTTATGTTGCACAGTTTGACCCAGGTACAAGCTGAGGGACATTTGGGTCTTATTTGCTTGGGTGACCTTGGATTAGTCACTTCAATGTGCACATCTCAGTATTCAGGGGAGCGGGGTGGGACCAAGAGCTGAATTCTGCTCTGCAGCATCCAGGCACAAAATTGCACACCTCCCTCTGCCACCGGCCCTAAAATGGGGGCCAGGATGCGGGCCTGCAGAGGGCAAGTTGTGGCAGCAGTGACAGAATTGCTGTGCTGGTATTGCTGTTCATCAGAGGTACCGCTTTCCAGCCCTCTCTGGGTTGGAGAAGCAAACTCCAAAGCAACCAAGCGATTCAGACCTCAATGGCAGCAGCATGCTACACAGGACATGGCACGGGTTAAGAACAGAGGCCCCCAGGGTGGAAGCAGGAGCTTAAATGGCTACTGTAGATGAGTTAAACTGTATATTTAAATCCTTTTAACCCAGATCAAAAAGAGTGGGCTTGGCACAGATAAAAAGTTTGAAAATTAAGTATAAACCAAGAACCTGCAAGTCTCAGCCCCTCCAAACAAAGGGAAAAGGCTTAAAACAATTTGAATATCTAGCCTTGACACAATTGCTGAAAACGTTCTTTTAAAGAGAAGCCTTTATGTGAGCAGAACAGCTTCCCAAACTGAGAGAAAGGCAGCACAGAGCAGTATCCTTGTTCCCAGCATAGGCAGATGAGCAAGAAAGGCTGAAATCCAGCCAGCTAGCAGCTGTCTGTTTGAAAGGGAAAGAAATCTTTCACTTTCTGACCACACAGATTAGACACAAGGAGAAAATGTTTGCCGTCTTCGGTTATCTTGTGGCATTGAAGAGCAACCATCAAAGGGAAACGGTCTGCCTCTGGGATAATCGTTGGGCAAGCGAGTGGATGCAGCAGATAAAGGAAGATGACGCTTACCCGGAGAGGCCGAGCGGCGAAGAACAAAGACTAGTGACTGGGGATTGCCCTCACCTATGAGGAAAAGGAAATGGAAACGAGGGAGAAAAGCAGCGCAAAAACCGCAGGAAACCTTGGTTCCCTCAGCGTATTCTTTCAAGGGTGTGTACTGCCTTAAATTTCCCGCTGAAGTTTTGCTACTGTGGTCAAGTTCTTGTTTTGTAGTTTATAGAAGAGGCATTTGCAACTCAACTTTTGCAGTATTTATATAGGCAAAATTCCCAGTGTTTTAAGGGGATTTTTCCATGGGTAGGTATGGACTCTTAGGGGTTACTTTTGACTGGGTGAGGACTTGGAGCCTGCACAATTACCATACCGTAAGTATTAATAGATCCTTCCTAATAGGAAAGTTATTTGAATTTAAGATTTGTAGCTTAGTTTCTCTAAACTGCACGTAATCTATTTACTTATGCTAGAGCTTTCCTTCTGCACTTCCTAATCTCCAGCTGTAAAGTTCAAAATGCTGCACAACATACAACTTTGCTGTATATCAGTGGTCATGGCATTGTAAGTAGGTAATGCCATGCTCCTAGGATGTATTTAGTGCCATTGCAAAGCCAAGATATTGTCCACTTCAGTCCACTCCCAACTCTGCCCCACTGAGACCTAATTAGTCCCTCCACGGGTCAGCTCCCCTCTTCCAAAAGATGGAGGGGTTTTGTTTCTTGCCTACCCTCATGTCAGTAAGTGCCAAGGTTTCCAATCAGTGAGCAAGCCCATGAGGGTGCTCCTCTACAAGATGGCCTCACTCCATTCAGCTCAGGGCCAAAAAGAAAAGGGTCCAACCTACCCAAGTCACAGGTATGCACAGCCTCTTCTCACACCATGCCAGCTCCTGAGCATCTTTGAATCCCACCCCAGAGCCAAATTAACTGGTTACCTTGTAGAAAACTAACTAAGGAAAAAAAGCAAAGCTTTGCTAGGTTTTCCTGTGTCAGTGAGCTGAACAGGAGCAAGGCAGCTCCTGCCAGCACCAGACCCAGCACAAGGGGATGCTGAGGCTCAGAGCGGTGGGATGCAGGGCGCTTGTGAAACAGGGGTGGTGGCTGCCCTGGGGCACTCTGCAACCCAGATAAAACAGCAGCAGACCTGTTTCCCAACACCATCCTGATCCAAGGGTGAAGAGATGAGTGAAGGCTGCACCCCTCTGCCCCAGAACACTGGCAGGACTAGCTCCACGTAAGCCTCCTCCCCTCCCCTCTGACTCAGCTCTAATGCTACGCTCAGCTTTTCACTCCCCTTCCTCAGGCAACTCAGTTCACTTTTCTTCACTCCCCCTTTGCTGACCGGCAGCTTGATATCGCTCAACACGCCCAACTGGCAGCACCGGCTTGCGCCAGTGCTCCTGGGATACGTGTCCGCACCCACCTGAGCGCAGCATACAGCCTCCCTTTCTGGGGCCGTATCCCAAGCTCAAGCACCCTCTATCCCTCTCCCCATGAAGTCCAAAAAGTTTGGGGCACATGTAGAAGTTGTGGGAAGGTGCTGGAAGACTGTCAGGGGTCAGTAACGTACAGGGTGCTCCCACTAACCCAGTGGAGCAGCACCACAGCTCAGGGAACCCATATTACTCCTACTATGAGTTAAGTCATTTGTTTGACGATGAGACAGAGAAAGCCCGAAGAAAAAAAATTGGAGCAAGAAAATATGCCTGGAGGGAAGCTTGGGCTGCTATACAATGATGTGATGAGATTCCTCTTTTTGTTCATCCAGAAGCCCAAGGACCTTGGTGGCTTCTTCAACTCAATCAGGACACAATTCAGTGTGGGACGGGTGGGGATGCCACGCTCTTTCATGCTGAGCCAGGAAAGGCCATGCAAGCCAGGGGTTTGCGTGGAAGCCCCTGCAGGCTTTGCAGATTGAAGTTATTTTAGAACAGTTTGGTCTTTCTCCTCTTCTGAGGATTTCTTTTCTTAATGTGTGTGCATGAGCAAACAATTAGCTGCTAGGACAGGAAGATGTTCCTGTGCAGGCCCTTTGCAGCAGTCCAGGTTCAGTCATAAACAGGTGAGTGCATGGAGATACCACCGCGTTTGGTTATTGGTAAGAGCTGCTCCTAGCAGTAGATGGCACCTACCAGCATGGGCACGTCACTGCTCCTACACACCCACAATGGAAGCAGGGAGACTCCGCTGCTCCCCAGAACTGGGGGACATCGGGCAGCCATGGCTGTGCTCACACCAGCCCTCAGGCTTCTGAGGCTGAGAAGACCCAACACCGTTGTTGGAGCTGACTGCACATAAGGCAACTCAAGTCCGGAAGCAGCCTGGCTTTGCCAAGCCCCCGAAGCCAATACGGGTGAGTTATTTTTTTGTAAGCATCCTAGACTTAAATTAAACATGGTTTACAAGTGTGGGCACAGTGCCACGCTGGGAGGTTGTGTGCCATTACGCCTTGCCCTGAAGGTGTGCTGACTTGGGCTTCCACCAGTGTGGAGATTCTTGCACGGTGCTGAGCTGAGGGCCTGCCCGGCAGCCCTCCCAGCCCTGGCCAGCCGGCCGCAGAGTTAGGCTTTGCAGGTGGTGCTTTGCTTACTTTGACTTTTATATTCATTGTACAAAATTAATAATTTACTGCTAACGGTTGAGGGTTGTAAGGCTTTACCAGTTAGTTTAGAAGGCTCAGGAGGTGCTATCCTGCCCAGAAGTGGATTCTGAATTGATTTTTTAAAAAAACAACTTTCCCTTCCTGCAGAAAATACTGGTATTCCTGTTCTTTGTCCCAAAGTTGAGTGGAGAAAGTACACAACTTTGAAATTTTCTATGGAAGTGCAAATCCGAACTTCCAACCGTCTATTTTCTTTTGCCTTGCCTACAGGCTTTAAATTTCATTGCATCTCTTTCCCCATTTTGAAAAAAAAATAAATGGAAATCCAAGGTTTTGGGGTTTGGTTTGAGGAAGGGTAGAAGACAATGCTTAATTACATCTAGCATTAAAGGATGTCTTAATTTTTTATAGAAAACTTCCAAATTGTAAAACAAACAAAAATAAAATCAGATAAGGCAATAATCTTTCCTCCCCCTCTGCGTGCCTGAAAACTGCACAACATAAAAATAACCCTGAAGTTGCTTTAAGTGCCTCGTATCTGAGAAATGCCCATGAAAACAACCGCTATAAAAAGTGTCACACGGGGATTCTTCGATTGTTGGTACGGTGCTTTGAGCTGTCTTTAGGAGAAAAAAAAAAAAGAAAAAAGAAAACCATCAATTATGTAAGAAAACTCGGCTCTCCTCCCGGGGAGTGACAAAGCGGCTCCTGCCCCCGGACCGGGCAGCAGCCGGTGCCGCTCTGCCCCGGCCACTTCGCGGCTTTAAAGCCCCTTTGCCAAGGGGCGGCGGGGCCACAGCGAGGGCTTTTCTTGGCGAAAACTGGCGATTCCGGCGTTCCTCGGGAATGAAAGAAAGTGACATGTTGGGAGCGGGGGGGGGGGGGTGGGGGGGGGTGGGAGGAGGAGGAGGAGGAAGGGCTGTCCCTGCTCCTGCAGGGCGGGATCTTTCCTCCTGCTTGATCTATGGAGCCCGCCCCCTTAAATTGGCTCCCGGGAGCGCCCCGTCCACCAGCCCGACGGGGGGAGAGGCGGAAAGCGAGGGAGAGCAGGCAGGCGGGCGGCCGGCCGGCGTCCCCCGTCCCGGCCCGTCGGTCCCGGCCCGTCCGCCCCCGCGCACCATGCGCGGCCCCCGGCGCCCCGCGCCCCGCCGGCCCGCCCGCCCCTAACGCCGCCCGGCTCCGGCGCCTTCCCCCGGCAGCGCTCCGGGGGCGGGCAGCGGGGGGAAAGGGGGCGAAAGGGAAGAAAAAAAACCCAAAAACAAACAAACAAAACCCAACCCACCAAAAGAAAAAAAAAGGGAAAGGGAGGCAAGAAGAAGGAGGAGAAGAAGAGTGCGAGGGAAGCGGGGGAAGGCTGCTCTCCTCTGAGGACTGCGCGCAGCACCATGCAGCTGGCGCCGCTGGCGCTGGCACTCACCACGCTCTTCATCGACGGCTTGAGGATAGGAGCGAGGAGACAGAAGCTGCACCCCAGGCAAGGTAAGGGGGCGCTGGGGTGGGGGGGGCCGGGGGGTGCTGGGCCACCGCCCCCCCCCCCGAGGGGGCGGGGGGCTCGGCCTCCCCGCTCAGGGGCATGTGCTTCTCCTCCCTTGCAGCCAAGCTGCTGGAGAAGCTCAGCGAGTACGAGATCGTGACTCCTACCCGGGTGAATGAGTTTGGCGAGCCCTTCCCCACCGATGTCCACTTCAGGCGGCGGCGGCGGAGCACCAGCGCGGCCCCCGACGCCTGGACGGCCGCCGCCGCCGCCTCCCCCAAGGCGCACTACAGGCTCTCCGCCTTCGGGCAGCAGTTCCTCTTCAACCTGACGGCCAGCTCGGCCTTCATCGCCCCGCTCTTCACCGTCAGCCTCCTGGGAGAGCCCGCCGCCGACCAGCGGCGCCTCTACGCCGAGGCGGCCGACGCCGACGTGAAGCACTGCTTCTACCGGGGGCACGTCAACGCCCGCCCGCGGCACACCGCCGTCATCAGCCTCTGCTCCGGGATGGTGAGACCCGGGAGGGTGTCCCGGCCCCGGCCCCGGCCCCGGCCCCGGCCCCGGCGGGCGCCCAGCGGCGGCGCGCCGGGGCGGAAGCGCGGAGGAGGAGGAGGAGCAGGGCGAGGGAGGGTGGGCAGAGGGATGGGGACGGCCCCTTTCCCCCGCCTCCCGGCTGAGGGATGGGGCTGGCGGCTGCGGATCGCCCCGGTCGGGGGGTTTCTCCTACCCCGCTTTTATTATTCCGTCGGGTTCCGACAGCGGGGAGAACCCCCCGTGCTCCGAGGGTTTTGGGGGAAAAACTACCACCCAGAGGCACCCCGCATGGGGGCGGGGGGAGATCAGCAGGTGGGAGCAGGGCGCAGAGCCCGGGCATGGATACCCTCCTGCCCCCGGGGTGCCGACCAGGGCTGCAAAGGGATGACTGGGGGCTCCCCAGCAGCGCTGACCCCAGAGCCGCTCTGCATCCTGGGGCAGGAGCATGGCCCGAGGAGTGATGAAGGCGGGCCTCCTGGCAGCCCTTCCTGCCGTCCTGGTGCCCTTCTGTGCAGGGGGATATTGGCAAAGGGCAGAGCAGAAGCTCCCAGCAGGGCTGACCTGCCTCTCTGCCCTGGTGTCTTCCAGCACCCCGGGGTGCCTGTCCCAGGGGCTCCTCTGGGAGGTCTCTACTGGTCTCCATCTGGTCCAGGAGCTCTCCCGCATAACCGTGTTCACCCAGGCTAGTGCACATGTGTGTGGCCAGGCAGGCATCCCTCCCAGTTACTGGTCATGCTTCCCATCCAGGATGGGATTCCCATCTAGGATGGCTGCAGGATGTTTCTTGTCTTGGATATCTTTTATTTACGTGCCAAATTTCTAAGTTCATAGTTGCGTGCAACTACGAGCGTTGGTGTCTTCTCATAAGCAGCTGTTTCACTGGCTGGATACCTTCCTCTGGTCCTTACATATGGGTTTAAAGCTTGTCTCGGGGGAGCTGCTGCATGGAAACCAGCCAATGTGATGGGGCTGTACTGAGGCCTCCAGCACGCTGCAGGGGTGGCTTGCTAAATGTCACTGGCATAGGGACAGGGTCTGGCAGGCATCCTCCACTTGTCCTCCCTGCCTACGGGTTAGTAATTTGCTTTCCATACGTTCCAGCGGGATGGCTGCAGGGAGCAGAGCAGCCCGGCATGGGTGCAAGCAGTGTGACGGGAGCTAGAGCTCCAGCCCATGTCTTCGCCGGGGTCGCTGCAGAGCTGGGCACTCACACACCTCCCTCATTAACCACTCATTTTGTTGGGTAGTCCTGCTCTGTGGTTTGTCGTCACCTGAAGTTGACCGCCTGTTCTTCTCTGGTCCCTCTCAGCTAGGCACGTTCAAATCTGATGATGGGGACTATTTCGTAGAGCCGCTGCTGTCGCTCGAAGAACAGGAGTTTGAAGAAGAGCACAATAAACCACATCTAGTCTACCGGCACCGGACACCTCCAACCAACTCTTCAGGGGACCGGCAGACTTGCAATACTCCAGGTACTCATTTTGTTACTGCCCTTGATGTCTTGGCATGTAAGAAAGGGTACTAATTTGTAGTAATTAGTAGGCTTGTGTGGGGCGGAAGGGACGTGGAGTTGAGGGACCCCTCTAGAAATGGTACCACGTGCCTAGGACTGGGCTTTTGGTGGTGCTGCTGTCCTCGAGGGATGTGATGTGCCTGTGCTTTCTAGTAATTGGTTATGAGGAAGCTGTGGCCAGGAAAAATGTTATGGTTTCCATTTCATCCCTGCTGTAAGGCTGGCAAGAGATCCTTTGCGCTGTCTTGCCTTAAGCATCCCATGAGCCTTTAAACTTGCTTTCTGTCTTCTCCTATGTGTAATTCCTAACTATCCTAATCTGATTTGCTCTCTGTCTAAAATTCTGTTACTGTCCTTTAAACTACATCTTCTGTCTTGATCTTGATGTGCTCTTCGTCTTCCCTCCCCAAATCTGGCTGTTAGTTGCAATGTCTTATTTTTTTCTAGTGAAAATGAGAAGGTCCTAATGCCAACCCTGGCAGTTCTTCCCTTATTAATCACTTTTCCATGGTTCATTTTCAAAGGCTGTTTTTTCTCATGGCCCTTCCTCTGCCAGCACCATCTCCCTGACCTCCTCGCTCCCTCTTTCTAGTCTTTGCACATATGAAAGAGCACAAGCCTTTTTATCTCCCCTTCACATGCCCTGGTGAGCAATAGCCTTGCTCCTACTGTCCCTGTTATCTGCAGCAGTCTCCTGCCGCTCTCTGCTTCGTTGACTTCCTGATTTTCACAACTAATTCTCTCCTTTGGCAAGGAAATACCTAAGTTGTCTCTGAAGAAGCTTATTCTTTCAGTCTCCTGTTTTAGTTGCTGTTTTGTCCTCCTCCTTTGGCCTGCAGCTAGATCTACAGGAGTTTTAAAACCTAAACAGAGTAGAGCTTGTCTGGCTTCCCTTGTGTGGGCTGCAAGCCGCTCACGTGCTGCAAAGTAGGAGGAGTTGCTCAGGGAGTGAAAGTACCACTGACAGAGAAGCATGGTGCCAAACTTAGACTGCATTTAGCATGCGTGACTTGTTCCCATGACTGGATCATGACCATGCTGTTGAGCTGTTGGTCTATTCAGCTTACACTCATCACGTGCTAAGTCAGAAGATGCTCTGGTGCTCTGTGTCCAACCAGAGCTGATGCACTAGCAACACGTGTTTCTTCTAGGAGACATGTGGATACATGTCCACATGCAAGCATATGTGCTGGGGGACAATGGTACCTCTCACAAGGCTGTCGTTGTTTGTTCTTCCAAGGGTTGCTGCTGGACTATGCCATTCTGGTTTCTCTCTTCCAGCTGTTTCTGCTCCCTTCTTTGAGATCAGATGCAGGAGACTCAGAACAGTTGGAAAGAAACACGGAATCTGGCACATTGCATCAGTAGCCCTTGGAGGAACGGAGCAGCAGATCACAGGACTCATTGAATCAAAGGTAGCTGGGAGGGCTCTGACATTTGCTTGTGGACTTTACTCTGTGCAGTTATAACAGTCTGCTATATTTCACCCTACTTATGTATATCATAGCTTCTATTTAGAGTATTATTCTTCTGGATCGTGGTTCACAAGAATGATACTCCATCCATGATATTACCTACGTGGTGTACATCTCTTCCTCCTCTTGTCCAACATGCTTTGCCTTTGGCTTATCTTTGTTTCTTTGCTCATCTCAGTTGCTTCATGTAGTGGAGGGAGGAGGTCTTGCCTCTCAAATACAAGCTTAAGGGTTCCAGATAGGCATGACAGTCTTACTTGTCCTCCTGTCCTTTTCTCCATCTCTCCCTCTCCCTTTTACCGTTGTCCAAGTTTTTGAAAGGGAATGATGCTTTGGTCATTTGTGTATGGTGAACAAGTCTTGGTCGCTTCATTTAAGGAGCAAGTGCAGGGCAGCTTGGGCAGTGCTGAACCTTGGCATTCCCCCTGGGGTTACATCTAGTGGAGAGAAGGTGTCTCATGTCTTTGGAGCAGAGGGGAAAACAAAATCTAGCAGCATTTGCTGTTTTGGATGGGGTGTATCTGTCACTCCTGCCAGAGGAGAATGGTTTTGTCAGGATCTGAGAGTTCGTTATAGCTGTAGGGTGTTGTGCGAATCCAGCCTTTTGTCAGAAGAACATGTGAAAAGGTGTGTTTTTATTGCACACTTCTGGCAGGGATTGAAATTTGCTCAAAGGGGGAATTCATGTGAAGGAAATCTTAAGTACCCACCCTGCAGTGAGCAAGGGAGACCACATTGCCAAGCAGTGGTGCTATTAAGAATGGCTTTCTGATAGTCTTCTTCCTGGAAATAATTAATAAGCAACATACTGGTGTGCCCTTGCCATGATGATGTAATTATAGACTTCTTGCAGTGTCCGGGAAAAGTTTCTCTTGTGAGTTGATTAGCAGACTGAGTAAAAGCTTTCATTTCCAGTGGTCTCCTGGTGTTACTTTTAGTTTTCAGCATCCTCAGGTCAGCTTAGAAAAACAGGTATTTGATTTTTGTTAAGTTTTAATTAGCAGTTTTTGATAACAGCTTTAGGTCCTCTGACATATGAGATACTCTGCAGATGTTCTGGAAAAAGATCCTTCTCCTCTGAACGCTGATGGATATCAAATGCAAACTGTGCTCTGCACATGAACTTTCACAGCACAACACCAGGGTCTCCTGGCAATGTACTTCAGGTGTCTGGTGTATAGCTCAACCACCGCAATAAAAACTTTTGACACAGTTTTCCTTGGGGTAACAGGCTAATGTAGTTTCAGCCATAGGAAATGGTGCAATTTCTCCTCCTTCCCTTCTTTTAGTTAGTTCCGTGAATCAATTTGTCATCTGGTCGAGGATCTGGTAGAATAATTAGTTGTGTTTTACTGAATAGCCCTGACGGGATGAAGACTTGGCCAGGCTGACAGCATGATGTCACTAGGTGCAGCGCCGCTACCACCCATCGCTTCATGATAGCAAGCTCTTCTGATCCAAATTATTAAATGTCCACTTTTTTGAGGTGGAGGAGGAAGAGAAAAGAAATTCTGATCCTAAAAAAAGAAAAAAAGGAAGTGGCTTATTGCGAAGCTGGAGAGCGGAGCTTTCCTGCTCCCCGTGGAGGAACAATCTGACTCCAATGATAAAAGGCGCGTAGCTGCATCCTGCAGCGTTGCGGGGAGCTGTGTCACCATGCCGGCCGGCTCTGGGAGGCCAGCAGCAGCTCTCCAACCCTCCCATCCAGTCTGACTTCCTGCCAGGAGCAGACCAGAGAGCCCTACCCACTGGTTTCCATGTGAAACCCCGAAGGTTTGCAGGGAGATGTCCAGCTCCAAGTGCCAACAGGACACTGCCTCTGATCATCACCTAAATAAACCACTTCAGGCCACCTCTTGCTCTGGGTCTTGTGTCCCTTTCTGCTGCCTCTCCTTTTTCCCACATTTCCCATGTTTTTGTCATTGATATGTTTATGCATATATTTTGGTTGTGGGCTTCTCTGGAGCTCTTCCCTTCCAGTTTTGTTGGGTTTTGTAATAGCTTCAGCCTTTTACTGAATATTTACCCAATCAATCTGTCTCTTGGCCACCCCTTGTTCTGAGACAGACATGGCCTCCACCTGCCTGGTGGCACTGAGCCACAGTTGCCCTCTGGCCATGAGTATAAGTGCAAGAGTTGGGCTTTCTTGTCTCCCCACTTCTGCTGCATGCTCAGCTATTTCATTGCTCCAGACATTGCAAATTCCTTGCAGCTTTTACTGTGACCCTGGTGCAGGACTCCTGAATGAACTCTTTTGGGCAGCTCCTTCTTTGTTGCCACTGCGTTCATTTTCTGCTCTCCTGATCTGTGCTTTCCATTTCCTTCCCAGCTTCATTAGTCAAACACCTCCCTGTTCTTGCCTCATTTTTCATAATTCCTTTATATTCAAGACCCATCTGTGGCCGGGATGAATAAATCAAGGACCGAATATATGACAAGTGCTACCTGTTCCCATGACTTGTTGCTGGTCAGCCATGCCTGTCCTGAGGCTGGTGTCAGATGTGGGCTCTGGGGCTGCGTGTGAGGATCTTGCACAAAGTCCTGGCTCATTAATGGGAGCGCTTAAAGCGGGAATATCCACCACGGGCAAAACTCCTCATGCAGAAGCAGCAATAACACTCTGACAATGCCAAACTAGTAGGAAGATGATTAGAGCTTTTTCTGTTTCTGGAGGAGAGCCAAAGGGCCGTAGCCAGCAAAGAGGCCTTCCAGCAATTCGTGCTGCTGCGGCGAGGTTTTGGAAGTGGGCTCAGATGAGTGCAGATCTTACCTGCGCAGAGTGGGCTGTGCCCCCACCCGCTGCTGGCAGAGGTGGGAAGGCCCAGTGATTCAGCTGCTGAGGTTGCTTTCCAAAAACCACCAAGCATTACCAGCACAGATGGCCGCTGGGCACAGCCTGGAGTCTTAGCATCTCCCAGTACCTGCCAGAAATGGACACAAAAGGGTCTCAAATTTGCAACCAGGTATTTAGTTGCAAGGCATTAAAGCAGTTTGAGTACTCGGGAGGCAGCATGTGTGCGGCCAGGCACAGCAGCTCCAAAAAGGCAAGGCCCATGTACTCATCCAGGTGACAAGGAGAAAAGCAGCTGTGTGTAAGTTGTGTTGAGAAGGTTGCTATAAGAAGCACAGGACAAATCGTTAGCATGAACCAAGTCTTGCCACTGAACTAGTGTGACACAGGCATAATCAGTAATATGTCACTGATTTTTCAGTTGCATTAATGAGTAATTTGTAATAGATTACGCTTTCATAGTAACTTTAACAACCCTTCCCACTGAATGTGGCACTGAGGAACCACCAGAACAGAGGAGTGCTGCCCTATGTATTGAGCAAGCAAATGCCTGGTGCTGCCAGCTCAATGATTGCAATCCTGCTGCTGCATGACAGCTAGCACCAGCCCACTCAGCCCTTACAGATGGTTGTCATCTCTCTCCCAGTGCTACTCAGCTGCATGGGAAGTCATTGGTGAATCCGTGGCACAAGCAGGAGCTGGTCCTGCCACCGTGTTCTCACATGCTTGGGAAAGGGTGGCCAGGTTGAGGTTGCCAGGGTGTGGATTTCTTAAGGTGTTATCAGTGTTGTGACCAGGGAGGTGACCTGGGGGGAAGCGTCGAGGGTCTGGCACTGTGGCTAAAGCCTGACTTTGTCCCTTTCCCAGTAAGGTGGCCTCTTGTTGGCGCAAGGTGGGTGATGAGCTCTTGCTGCTGCCCGAGCTGTGGTTTGAGGTGTATACCCAGGGTTAGAAATGGCAATGGTCAGGAACGGGGCCAAACAGGCCACAGATGGAGAATATCATACTTGTTTTTCGAGTATTTATATATGTTACATTCTTATTTTATAGCAGTTTTGAAGCAGAATCTTTGAATGCCATTTCCACTGGACTTGATGTTTGTACTCTTGTGAGCAGTCCATGATGAAATCCCAGATCCTTTGCAGTCAAGCTGTTGGTCTAGAGCCCTTTTGTATTTTTGCTATTTCTTTTGTACTGTTTGTCTTGCTTCCAACTGTGACCTTATTTTGGTTTTCAAGTCCTTCATCCAGCAGTATTTCACATTCTAGGTGTCTGGTTTCCAGGCAGGTCTTCAGGCAAATTCTGTACTGCTGGGTCTCAAGTAGCTGTGGGGTTGCAAAAGATCTGCAGGGAGCTTTTCCTAAGCCTTTACTTCCAGGTTGAGCAATCCTTGAGCTCTTTGAAAAATCTGTTTAAGCTGTCAGCTTTGGTTTTGGCCTCAGGGTAAAACATTGACTTCGTTCTTTCCCGCAGAAAAGTTTCTCATTTTAAGGAAGTGAATTGTAATTTATAGTCAGATAGTAATTATTTCAGGTTTCCTTCCCTCCCAAAAACAGTGAACGAGAGAGTTACGTCACAAGTCCCATATGCTAATGTAATTAATTCTATTTCTGGCTTCCTGTTGAGGTAACAGCACAGTAACAGCCAACTAGTACTTGGTCAAGTGGGCCTGGGATGTCAAACACAATCTTTTCCCATACTGAGTTGGGAAAGGGACCAGGCTGTAATGTTTGTGCTATCTTGCTGTGGTGTTGGCAAGTGAAATAAGATACTAGACAGGCTTCAGTTAAAAAAATTGTTTGCAGCCAATGATACGCATCCCATAATTGCAGCTTTGTGTGAAAATTTCTCAGTGTGAGTTATAAGGAAGGTGCATGCATTTTGTTGTTGTTACTTTGAGTCTTGAAAATGTGTCAAGCATCTATCTGGAAAGAAAGTTTGAGTCCGTAAGGGTGGAAGATCAAGATTGTGTCTAAACAAATTATTATTGATTGGTTATTGTTTTGCAACTTGGACATGGTAAATGAATGGAGTTAAATTGTTCTCCTGAAATCAGAATGGATATATTTGCGGTTTGCAGTTCTGCAACTACTTTTACATTGTGTGGACATGTGCTGAAGGGCAGGTGGGAGAAGCAGGGAGGTGTCACTCTGGTACTTTTCATCTGTACCCCATGGCATAGGCTACTGAAAATAAACAGGCTGACTATTCTGTGACTTCTCTTCCCATGTGCCTGTACTGTCATTATCAGTATCCCTGTGGCCAATTGCTAGGCAAAGTTTCTTTCTTTCTGATCGGATATTTTTTCTCATCTTTTACTGAGTCCGAAGATGTGGTGATCTCAGTGTTGTTCTTGTTGGCATGGTACTTCATAGTTATCACTGGATATGAGTGCCGATAACACGTCAGAGTGCTTGCGACTGTTATGCATTGGAAGTTGCATTAAGAGCAAGCAAAGAAGCATAGGAGCTTGGGTGCTCAGGTGGCTCGCAAGGCAGAAGTCAGGTTCAGCAAGTGCAGCCTCCAGAGCTCTGCAGGCAAGTAGGTTCAGTTAGCCCAGGCAGCACACAAGGCAGCAGCCCTGGCTGTTTCCCTGATGTGCCGAAATGCCACCGGTGCACGTCAGTGTGCCTGTGGTGTATCTGTACTGGTTTGACCCACAGCCTGGCTCAGATATGTGTCTACTCATAGGTGAAACACTGGGATATGCTTTAACAAACTGTTCCTTAGTGTCAGGATGGTTTTCAAGGGTATATTGCCATAGTTTTTTTTTTAGTTATTGTACAGGTCTAGTTTATTTTTCCTCCCAAACCACTGGATTATGGAACTGTATCAGCGATTTTTCAGCACTGTGACTTTCTGTCAGCCTTACCTTAAACCGATTTTGTATCAATTCAATGGTGCTTTTGTGCCTTGCAGTTATGAGATGAGTTATTTAGTTATCTTGTCTATAAGATGATTTTTGAATCATTTTCCACCACATGCACTGCTCGCATGTTACTATCTGCTTTCTTAAAGAGGCAATTTATTGTTTTGTTCATTAATCTAGTTTCTGTCTGCTGTGGAAAATTGATAGCCTTCACATACAACTTTTTACCTTAGGCAGAAAACAATTCTTTAAACCTAGAGTGCATTCTCACATACATCATCAGGAAAGGAAACATCTAGTGTGTGTGTGGCCTTTGGTGTTTGCGTGTTATAAAGACAGAATATTTTCTTACTAAGGGAAGTTGATTGGTGCCAACTGCAAGTCCACGGTTCTCAAGCACTCTGGTTCAAGCAGCAGGAAGATAGGCAGGACTATCCTGAAAGACATAGGTGGATTCAGCATCACCTTGAGCTTTGGCACCTCCAAGGATGGAGCCACCATAGCCAAAGACAGCACCCAGTTTGCTCTGGTGCACTGGCTGCAGTGGGTGAATGGAGGTGGGACTGCTGATTTTGTTATCAGCAATGCTTCATGCCAGTCTAAACTGCTCATGTTGCAGTTGTTGCTTGCATTGCTTGCTGGTCTTAGAGTACTTTCACATATTACAAACACAAATCCCAGTCTCTGTGCTTCAGCTGACTTCAGCAGCAGGTGTTCCTGGACATGGACCTTACTGAGGATCTGAACATTGCTCCAGTCAGACATCTGGGAAGCTACTAAGAAAAGTGTATGTGCAAATTCAAAGTGGAGGAAGGCAAGAAAATTAACGAGCAGGTGTGCCTGGGTCAGGAGGGCAAACATTTCTCTTAGTAGCAAAGAAAACTTTTTTTGTAGAAGCCCAATATTTTGATTCTCCTTTGGGAGGGAACCCTTTTGAGCCCAGATTGTTTCCTAATTCAAAGGGAATTGTGAACAATGTGTGGAAAATTAAAGTTTCTCTCCTTCATATTGCTCTAATAGTGGCACCTTTGAAAGGTTTGATATTTCACTGCATTTTCTTTAGTTCCAACCATGAAAGTTTGATGTATGCAGTTTTGTCCAGCTCTTGCCGATGAAGGTTGAAACTCCAGTTGATCTCTCTGTTAAGTGGGTTCAAATTGATTTGTATTTGAATACTTTCCAGTTTGGAGATCAGATAAACTGAGCAAACTTTCACTTTTACCCTCAGTGCAAAATACCTTTCTCTTTGGATCCTGGCTGGCCCAGATCCTTCATTCCCCTTCTGATGTAGGTCATTGATCTCACCTCTATCAATAAAGAGAATTTTCCCTTTCTAGCTATAGCAGCAGCCCCAGTGGCACAGTCAAGGGGCTATCCAGAGGGAAGGCAGGACTGGTCCTGCTCGTAGGACTGGTTGTCTCAGTCTGGTGCAGAGCAAGACAGTCGCTGCTTCCCCATTACGTTACCTGGCTGTTGTCTGAGCAGGGTGAGAAGTTGCTGGCATCAGAGGAGTGTTCAGCTCTGGGTTATGCTGGCCACAACAGCATACCGACAGTAACAGAGGTGAGAATTTGCCCTCTTGCAAATATATCTGTAGATATATTGAAAGATAGGCAGAGATATAAAACTTATAACTATATACTTAAAACAGACCCAAGGCTAGAAAAATCCTCTAGTCCAGCTTAGGACCTGTTTGGGTCCTAAAGACGAACCAGTTTCCATCCCATTTCCTGGCAAGAAGAGCCTAAAAATGTGTTTTGACTTCAACCAGTCTGACCTCTGCATGAAGAAAATCCATTTTGCCTCTTGCCTCTCTTTTCAAAGTGATGGCAGTCACTTCAGTGGCCGCTGTTGTACCAGCTACAGGCAGCAAATTCGGACCAGCTGACTGTAGATGGAGCTTGTACCAAACCGTTTGGGCAGGTTTTGCTGCCATGGCTCCTGCTCGAATCGAGGTAGGCAGGTCACATGCCGACTGACTGCCTGGAGGGAGCTCAACTGCATTTTGATCTGCTTTATGGAGGTGTGCAATAAATAATTAACTTCCAAACTTCCTTATCATCTGTGCAGCCGGATCAGAGTAGGTCTAGGATTGTTACAGGCCAACCACTGAGCAGCAAACTTTGTGTTAAAAACCCTAGGTTGCACATTCAGAAAACCTATGATAGTAAGTTGGTTTGGAAGGACCATGCTCCTTTTCTAGCAGGGTGAGGTTGTTAATGTTGTTAGCTCAAAAAATAGATTTTAATTTTTTCCCTTTCTTGCTTTCCCTCTTTTGCTTCTTTGTTTGTTTTTTTTTTTTTGCCCTGCTATGTGCAGCTCTCCTGAACTTGGAGCTGAACTGGAATTGCTTGCATTGTCACATGTCTTATTTAATTGTACAAATTGCTTTCTATTCCAAGGACAAGTTAATGTAGAAATGGAAAGGATTAGAACTGTTGGGATAAGCGATCGCTCTTTCTTTATATTTTTGGTTTTAGCATAACAATAGCTACTATTTCAAAAGCAGTCCCTGGCTCTGCCCTGTTACCCTTTCATGCAGGCAAAGTGGTTGCGTAGGGCCTGAGTCTCCCCTGCCCTCTCCCTTGGGATAGATCCAAAGTCCATTAATCAGCAGGAATCATCCATAAATCAGCTCAATGGGCTCTGGGCTGAGGCTTCTTGCGCAAGCAAATATAAATGGCATGGGTGGGAAGATGCCATCAGGAAGGGATACCCCTATCGCAGGACTGAGTCTCCTTTTTAAGTGCCACGTAACAAAGAAGAAACCAAGCAGAAAAAAAAAGAACATACACCTCCATGTCTGTCTAAGACACCATAGGCTGTCTTGGTAAAGCAAGCAGTAAAATAGACAATATTCTAGCACCCTTTTAGCCACCTCTTAAATGAATATTAACTGGTGAATCAGTACAGAGGTTTGCCTAGTACTTGAGTTATTGATCTGTAGTTTGCGTGGTTTTAAAGTTTTGTCTCCTCGTTGGGGTTTTGTTTTTCCTGCAAATTAGAGAAAATGTTTTGTTACTTACACCCATATGATTACTGCCATGGGTAGGTAGATGTTTTTCAGGTTATTTGCAGAGGCTGAGAGCTTGCCAAGCAAACCATTTTCATTCTCGATTTCTGTTAATATAGTAAGACAATAGAAAAAAACAGTAAAGCCAGGTGGAAAAATGTCACACTCTGTTTCGGTGTTGTGTGTGGCAGCAGGAAACTGTCATTGTAAAACTGCAGTTTTCTTGTGTAACATGAGAGATTTTCACTTCCGCTTGATTAAATGACAATATGCAACACCCTTTAGTAAGAGCATTTCTGGTGTGGCCGTTGTAATGGAGCAAGTTATCAACAGCATCAGGCACACGGAGTACTGGCAGTGCCTGTATGCAACTCCCATTAATGCTGGTGGGGGTTTTATGGATGGGTTGAGAGGAGGGCACTGCCATTAGTGTTTAATTTTTTACAGTTGAATGTGCACCATCTCTGAGTGTAGTTATATGCAAGAAAGATGGGTGAAGATAACAGTTCACTCCTATCAAAGTCCAGGAGTGGCTTTACATGCGATATATCCCTGCTTGCTTGTGCTTGGTTTTACAGTAACTTGGCTGGCAAACATCCTATATGCGACTTGTCCAAATAGCATGGTGTTAAGTGTTGGAGTGACTTCATATGTGGAAAAAATATGTTGGTTTTTGAAGGGATGATGTGGCCGACTTGATCTGTGTGCTGGACAGTGGAAGCGCAGAGAGACTGTACCAATGCTTGGCAGTGTTATGTTAACAATTGGGCTTGATGACCTTAAGGGTCTTTTCCAGCCTAAATGCATCTATGATTCTATGACACCATGCCAGCTCTCTGCAACAGAAAGAAAGGTAGTTTTCCCTCTGTGCTGTACCTGGCTGTGCTGGGCTCTCGTTCTCCTGTGTGGTGGGTCAGGTGGGGACTCTCAGAACCAGACCTGGCATTTCATGTGGACCTCTCTGGTTTTGGGGTAGTATTTATTTTTTTGAGTGTGTGACAACACTAGCTGCAGGGTATCAGTGCAAGCCTGGTGAATGTCAATTAATTTCTTTAAACACCTCCTGTGTAACAGGTGTCTCTTCAAAGAATCCTTTGCATTTCCCTCTTCTTTTGCTATCTAACCTCCCCATGCAAGGCTGGCTGGAGGAGAAGACACCTGAGCCCCATGGTCCCATTTGGGGCTCTGCAGAGCCACAGTGGCTGATGGCGCAGAGCTGTGCCTTCACACAGCATCCTTGCCTTCAGCCTTGCTCGAGCCCTGTTGAGCATCTCCCCATCCTTAATGCATTTTCCCTTAAGCACCTGCTTCTTTTGGAAGTTAGTTATTTAAAAGGGAAATTTAAGTGACTGGCTGAAGGCACAGAGAGGAGGGAAACCGGGTGAAGGGCTGAGGCACTTTCTCCTCGGTCTGGTCGTCTTCTCACCTTTAAGTTATTTGTATGCATAGTTGGCTTCCCGCGCTGACTGGCACTGAATGAGTCGGGATAATGTCACGGTTGCCCACAAAACTGTGCCAGCATGAGAGCACAACCTTGCCAACGCAAGGGCATTGATTAGTGCAGAGGAACTAGGGCAATCCAATTATAACCACAAATGCCATTGGCTTTCTCAAATTCTTACTGAAATAACTGCAGACTCTCAGCTGTATTAAGGTGGTCTGGACTATACCAAGAAAGGGGAATTCGTAGGACTTGGGTAGCACAGAGTAAACAGGATTTAATTCTTAAATGCTCTATTGCCTATTTACATATAGGGCAAAAGGATAGCATTTTTCAGATAGGTAGAGGCTGGCTGACCCCGTTTGCTTGCCTTGATATTAAAGAATGTATTAATATTTCTTTTTGTGGAAATTATTACAAAATATCCTGAAAGGAAACTATACAGGAAAAATAGTTAAGAAGTTTCCTATCGTTTCAATCTTGTTTGAGCATTGAATATTCCTTTGTTCCCTAATATTGTGCTTCCTCTAACCTACTCAGTGGGTCAGATAAGGAAATGTGATATTTTTCACCACCATGACAATATTAAACTAAAGCTACAAAGAGCATGAGGGTTGTAGCCTGGAGTCTTAGATGAGTAGTTCAGATCTGGCTTTATATTAAATGCAGAAGCGAACAGTCTCTCATGGATGAATCACATTCAATTAGCTACTTCCTATGATGAACTGATTAAAAATTAAGTGCCATCAAATAAGACTGATTTTGCTCTTACATTTAAATAATGCTATAATTACATACTAATCAGATGGTAAATCTTAATTGTACACGTTCCATATGTTTTATTTGCCTGTTCTCCCTCTTCACTTTGTCGTCTTTGTATCAGCATGGAGTATATTTTCAGGCTGCTTTTATGTTTGGCCTAATTGAATATCAAAAGCGGTATATGTGAAACTTCCTGAATTCTATTCTTTAGCCAGTGGCAGCTGTGCTATTAGATGACCTTTACCATTCCCGTAGCACAGAATAATAAAGGGAGGGGGGGAATTGAAGCCCAGCCATGTTATTGTTAGAGACAGAAATAAATCATATATAATTGCTTCGCTATGAAGGCCAAATCCTGCCGTCCTTCATGCCTGACTTAGAAATACAGGATTTGGACCTTTGTTTCCTGTGGTTTCCTGGCCACCTTGGACGTGCCCAGAATCCTCACGCTGCCGCTGCGGTGGCTAATTACCATCACTGGGCTCGCGTTGCGTTGAACTGAACTGCAGCCCAGGCACCGTCCCTCCTGCCTGGGCAAGGGGACAGCTCTGCTGCAGGGAAGCCTTTACGTGAACGTCCGCCTCTGAGTGCCATTGGCTTCTGTAAGATTACTTTCAAAATTAAGAAAAGACTTAGGTGTTGGACTACATGGTGGGCTTCCACCGAGTGCTTCTGTGTTGGTTAGCTGTTTGGAGCAAGCCTGCTAACTCTTCACTGAAGTAGATGGGTATTTTGACATAACATGCATGTGGTGCTAACTTTATTCCCTCCAGAATGTGCTTTAAGTTTTTGTCTGCTTTTTATTTATAGATCATGAACACAGTCACAAAAAGAACAAGCGGAAACACTGGAGAAGGCAGTGGGCAGAAGGCAGCATATTATCTGACATAGAGATGTTGAAGCACAGCCTGGAAGTGAATTCGTTTTCTGCGGATAGCAACAAGACTGGGAACATCAGCGAAAAGAGGAGCCACAAACGAACAAAGAGGTTTCTCTCCTACCCTCGGTTTGTGGAAGTGATGGTGGTGGCTGACAGCAGGATGGTCGCCTACCATGGAGCTAATCTACAGCACTATGTCTTAACGTTAATGTCAATAGTGAGTATTCAACTAGGGGGAGTAGATTCACCCACAGATCGTTTTTGAGTGGTCACAGAGCACCCTTTATGCTACATTCTTATACAATACCATAAGTTTGTCTTGGCCAGGCATGGCAATAATGCTGGCATTAGAGTAAAGCTTGGTAAAACTTGGCTGGGGAACACTGGTTTGGGTCGTCTTCTTTCCTAGCCCCATCACATTTCCTAACCCTTCCCACACCTCTTCCTTCCAGCTTTCTGAACCCCAGGCAGCACAAGAAATATCACTGGCCCTTTAGTCCACACCCTGTACTCTTTTTATTTAAGCCCGTGTGAAATAGCAGCTGAATTAAAAAGGTACTTCGAGGGGACTGTGCCTTCCGAGAGGCTGATGCTAGTAGGTTATGCAGTTGCCTGCCTTCCCTTGCTGCTGCAAGGAGAAGGAGCCTGTGGTCACCTTGATCCTTAGTGTAGTGCTAGGGTTGGCTTTCCAGGCTGAGGACAAGCGTTTTAGTAGCTGCCGGTACTAGGATGCAGTCGTGCAGTCCCCAAACAGGCAACTCCATAGTTAAAGAGTGACTGGAAGTGAGTATCCAGCATAGTTGTGTCCCTGGAGGGATTCTCATCCTATTCAAAGGTAGAAGTACCATGAATGTGGTCTAAAACTGTCCATGTCAAAATGAGCCACTTGAGAGAATAAGTTGCCTTTGAGAGTCTTTTTGGTGGTCATTTTATCTCAGAGCAACGTGATCCTGTAATTTGGTGAAATTTGTGCTAAAGCAAAAGGAAATATTGGGCTTCTGTGATTCTGGCAGATCTGTTTCATTCTAAAATTTTGCTTCAAGCAGGAGGTCTCTCCAGGTAGCATCTGAGAATTGAGTGGTGCAGAAGAGAAGCTCAGGAGAAAAACAGTCGCAAAACAGAAAGCATGCATGTTTTGTCTTAGTCGGTTGTTTCCTTGAATATTAGCAATAATTATGAATATTTCTTTTTGAAACAGGTGGCTTCTATCTACAAAGACCCAAGCATTGGAAATTTAATTAATATTGTTATTGTGAAATTGGTCGTGATACATAATGAACAGGTAATGGAAGTGGTTTTCTTCACCTTCTGTTTGACAGTGGCATTTCTGGTGAGCATTGCGATGAATAATTCAAATACCTGCTTTCTGTGTGTTGCTTATTAGGATGGTCCTGCAATATCTTACAACGCCCAGACAACATTAAAAAACTTTTGCCAATGGCAGCAATCCCAGAACCACCCTGAAGGAAGCCACCTTCAGCATGATACAGCCGTGCTTGTTACCAGGTATGGTGAATATTCTCATGAAAACTGTAGCCAAGTCATGTGTGAGGGGCTGTGAGCATGTAATGTATCCAGCTATGGGAAATGTTCATTTTTTGATGTGGGTGCAATGACATTTGCAATTGTGGGAGCAGTGTAACCGTGAACAGAATTGGGATAATGTGTCCACCATAGTGGTAGATGACTTTCAGAGGTTCAGGACTGTCCAAGGTCTGCCCATGGTTCAACATAAAATGAAAAACCCTGGCTATGGTAGCAAGTTGGTTCAGACTCTGACTGGGCAATGTGGCAAACAGGCATGAGAAGGTCCGTTGGAGGACCAAGAATTGCTTTTGGATGTTGTTATTTTTGTGCTTGTATTCTAACTCACTGCTGTATTGAAAATTAATGTGTCAGGTCTGTTCTGCTTTCAGACAGGATATTTGCAGAGCGCACGACAAATGTGATACTCTGGGTAAGGAAAACCTTTTCTTTGTCTTTAATCCCTTTCTTTGTAGTGACATTGTTAGTTGCCTGTGCTGAACCGTGGACAACGTTTCTTTTTCTATCATAAACCTCTTTGTTCTCTCCTAGGTCTGGCAGAGCTGGGCACTGTCTGTGACCCGTACAGGAGCTGTTCAATTAGTGAAGATAACGGACTGAGCACTGCTTTCACAATAGCACATGAACTTGGCCATGTGTATGTTTTATGTAAATACACTTATATTTAAATAGCCCAAGATTTATACTAGCTAGGGCTTGCCAGCCAGGCTAGGACTTGGTACCTGCTGAGCCTAATTATCTGAGAAGAGATAAATGTACTTGGGTAGGAGATGCACTACCAAGGAAGATTAAGCTGTGGTGTGACTCTGGGAGGTGGTGGGGTGCTCCAGAGCCTATCTGACAGCAGCAAAACCAGCAGACCCACATTTTGGGGGGGAGCAACTAAGCAAGAGAGGAGAGCTAACAAAATGTCCATTATTACTGCATCTTCTCACATCTACGTGTGGACGTCAGCAGGACCTGCCCCAGCAGCCATGACGTCCTGGCCAAGCCACTGGGACTGGCCAGGATTTTGGCTGGAGCTGGGAGGTGCTGGGTGCCTCAGGACGACCAGGCCGAGGGGGGCACGGGCACGTCTCACCTGGCCTTTGGGACTGAAGTCTCCTCCAAGAGCAGGTCCTCAGCCTGCCACAGCTTGTCCCACCATAGCATGCGTGGTGCTACTGAAGGCAGCACAGCAGCTGCATGTGAAGGGAAGAATTTACCCAGGGCGTCTGGCAGGTGATCAGGAGGTATAAGTGAGCCTGACCCACCTCCTGAACTATTTCATGAGGGAAAATCTCATGCTGCTGGACATCCTCAGAAAAGATGCTGTCATTCAAGATGCACCTTCTCCAGTGGAAGTTTCTTTTAACTGATTTTGACTTTTCTTGAAAGTGGTAGTGAGAAAAATCAGCTCCGATCACATAGTCCTTTACCTGCCAGCTACAACTCTTAGGCAGCTGGTTCAGTCCCAAACCACCTCATGCCTAGTTTGCAGTGGAAGTCTGTAGGTGTAGGATGGATAAGTGCTCAGGAACAGATCTCATTGTTTTAAATTCCCTTTTTTTTTCATGGAGAGCTGGCTGAAATGGTCTATTTTTAACCACAGTAGTATTTGTTTAAATGAGATTTCCTGACAGAAAGTCCCGGAAGGTTTGGTGTTCCCCACACCTAACCTGTGGCTAATTCCTTCGCTAATGCTGCCCCAGAGCTGCTGGAGGGGTTAGCGGCGCTCCCGAGCAGGAAATGCCTCTTTGCTCTTTTACAGGGAGCAGAGTGAAAAGGTGGTTCATTGGAAGTAATCTTAATGGGATATAAACTCCCCAGCCTTCGAACGCAGGATCACACCGGGTCATTTCCCCTTCTCCACTTCAAACAGCAAAGCGCTTTAAGCTGTTCTGTCTCCGTTAGCGTATTTGCTGCATTCTTCAATGTCATGTGCTGCAAACTTCGCGTGGGTTTCTGCTGATATTGATGCTTGGTGGCATTTTGTAAACTTACCACATAAAGTATAGGAGCCAAGTCTATCCCAGGTGCAACCCTATTTAGGCAACAGCATGAGGGATCAGCGTGGGCCAAGGTATTCAACTGCGTTAGAGAACATTTTGCAGCCAATGTAGGGTGCTGCCTATGTACACAAGGGACTTCAGGCAGCGGTGGTCGGTGGGCTCCAGTCATTTTTCCCCTTCAGAAGCATATTTCCCCCAGATCAACTTGTGGCTTTTTGGCTCAGTTCCAGAGAATTTGCCATGTTTATGAAGGTGGGGCCAAACTCCAGCCTGCCCGTAGGATCGCGACCATCAGCTGAAAAGGAAACTGCAGCTGGAATTGAATCTTACTCCAGGCTCTCTCAAGCACTTGTCTGGCTAAATATATGCAGTCGTGGTGTGGAGAGCTTACCGGGGTCCTGCGTAGCTTTTTGGAGACAAGTGTTAGGAACTCAGTTTGAGCAATGCTTGTTGACACATGAATATGTGCATATTAATACTTGTATTCTGTAATAGATGTCAGTAGCATATCTAGCAAAAATTCTTGGGTTTGCTTACATTTAGTTCCTGCTGTTGCGCTTGCTATATTCAATACTTGACATTTGCCTCTTAACCGACTGTACTTTTCGCTGCTGTTTTTCTCTCAGATTTAACATGCCACATGATGACAATCATAAGTGCAAAGAAGACGGAGGTAAAAATCAACAACACGTCATGGCACCAACACTGAACTTCTACACCAATCCCTGGATGTGGTCAAAATGCAGTAGGAAATACATCACTGAATTTCTGGAGTAAGGCCTTGCATATGCATGTGTTAGTCTGTTTTGACATGTGCATGCATCCCATGGGGCTCATCAGTTAATCTGAAATCGTAGCATGCAGCGTTTGGATGAAATCGGAGGGATTTGTGTACGCACACATCCTTTACATAGAGCAGGAATGCACCCCTGGCATCCAGTCCCTGCCAGTTCAGCCCTGTGATAAGCTGGCAAGGACCAGCCTCTATGGCGAAGAATAAGTCTTCCCCCATGGTCATTGCTTTTAAGAAATTTGCGTTCTTCTTGAACCTGAAGAGTGAGTTTTCCAAGCCCTGTAGCCTACATATGGAGCTGTGTTTTAGGAGGCAGATTGAATCTGCCTTTCGGCTCCACAGGTCAAGATTAAGCCCTGGCACTAGTCCATGGTGGGAACACTGCTCCAGGAGCTCATGGGTCGGTCTGATGCACAGTGATCAGCCATTTTGCCATGATGCTTTCCCAGGTGTTGTGATGGGGATCAGAACGAGCCGCGATGGTGTCCTGGCAAATCCAGGAGCTCAGTCCCTCTGGCAGTTCTTCTACTAATCAATGATTTTCTTTCTAAATATATGCCATAGCGTGCTCAGTAACTAAATGCACGCTCAGAAATGCTTTTGCCAGGGTAGCTGACTGCACTGTGGTGGATGGTCATTGGCACAGCACGGGGGGGGTGGTGAGTGGGTAACGCAGCCTCCTGCCCTTCTGTGCTTGAGTCTTCAGTAGCTGTTGTAGTGCTTGTTAAATATGGCAAATGTGGGGTGCATCTGTCCTAAACCTGACTCAGGTAAACACCAGTGGGTTCTAGTCTCATCGCCTCCTGTTTAACACCATTTTTCTGCTTTGCGTTATAGCACTGGTTATGGGGAGTGTTTGCTTGATGAACCTTCATCCAGAACTTACACGTTGCCTCAGCAGCTCCCGGGGCTGATTTATGATGTCAACAAACAATGTGAGTTAATTTTTGGACCCGGATCTCAAGTGTGCCCATACATGGTAAGTAAAATTCCACACCTTATTTTTCCTGGTCTTGCCAGGGCAAAATAAGGCCTCCTGGGGTTGGATGAATGGGAGGCTCACAAGCTATCAATTTATTGTCAAGCTGTGAGTTGTTGATCTTAGGGGGATAACTTTATAAAGGATCATCTATCTGGTAAGGCATGTAGCACATTTGTTTTAATATTTTGATCTTTTCAATAACTTAAGCAGATGCAGTGTCGGCGACTTTGGTGCATTAACGTTGATGGCGCGCACAAGGGATGCCGTACCCAGCACACACCTTGGGCTGATGGGACAGAATGTGAGCCTGGAAAGGTCTGTAATACCTGGTGGTTTGTGCCTTGTAGCTATTTTTCCCAGGGCTCAGGCTAAGCCTATCAGTGAAAATTGTCCTATCCCAATGGCCAGTTGTACGGGGCACAGCTTCTGACTGCAAGGGTGGAAGCCCAAAGCAGCTCTGTGTGTTTTAAGCCTGGTATGCATAGGTCACCTCTACGCCAGATAATGTGGTTAAAATCAACTGCTTGGCATAATGTTGTTTAAAGCAGGTATTCCTTCTCAAGTGCTTATCTTTTTAAATTAATGCCCTTGAGTGAACTCCTGAGCAAAACTTCCCTAGGCTTCTATTATAAATTTCCTATTTGATGTAAGCAATTAGTAATTTTGTGTAACATAAACTTGCCAACTGGCTTCTCATCTTGACAGCCTCAGAGTAAAATATAGAACTAGTTGACATTTTCTGTATGGAACGGTTTTGGCAGTAATTCATAGAAACTTTTGATTTCCACATGCAATGTTGGTTTCCAGCTAGCATTGTGGTTTCTAGAATAAGTATTTAGTTTTCAGTTGTCCAGATCTGGAGAAAAATAGTTGAGAGGATTTTTCTTTTTATTTTATTGAGATACTGAAGCTTTTGAAGAAGAATGCTAGCTAGTATTCAGAATTTTTGTCTGAAAAAATATATTCTCCATCTAGGTCTATTAAAAAAAGTGTGATGTTATTCTACAAGGTATAGCCTAAAAATTTGCTTTTCTGGGTATTAATGAACAACAGTTAAAGTTTAATTTAGAAAGAGTCAACATTTTAATTCATAGTCTTTCAAATATATTTTAATAAAAATACCTGGATGCTATTTTAGATATAATTTTCCATGAAGGCTTGGTAATTAATCTTCTGTTGCACGTGTCTGAAAAGTCAATTGTTCAACAACACTTGAATGACTTCCTTCAAGACAATGGGCATAATGTATCAATTTGCCTTCCTTTCTTAGGGAAAAGCTCAGTCAACTCGTTTCTTTTTACTGTTGAGAATGTGCATTAGAGATGTGGTTGGAAATCCTATTCCTGTGCTACTCTTTGCTGCCAGTGGTGCACCAATATTTAACGTTTTTATGTAAAATCCTCCCTGTTTTGAGATTCAGGATAAAGCTTAGGCATCTGTGGAGTCCCCTTGACTTGAGAACCCTCTGTTGTCAACTTCTCCATTTGTGAGCTTGGGGTCTGCTCACCTCTGGAAGATCAGAAATAACTATTTTCTTGAAATTCAAAAAACCTGTGCTGCCATTTCGTTCCAACAAACCTGCAGTTACCCCTGGATATGGCCAGAGTGATATGCAAACAACTGCAGTTGAGCAGATTAGCACCTCCTCAGAGTTACCATGTCATCTAGGAGGCAGTGTCCAGCTGCCCGGCTCTTAATAAAGACCGTGTAAGCAAAAACATTTCAGTCCACAGATTGCCTAAATTTGACAAGTTTAGACAAATCAAACAAGTGTGAAGTGAACTTCTCAGCTGAGACCTGATGGGCTTTTAAGAAAAGCTAAGGCAGTCCTCTTGTGTTCAGGCATTTGAATGTATTCTCACAAAAAGGCTTTACAGAGTAATTCTTGTATCTCTGTGTTGGTCTAATTCAAGCTTAAGGCTTGGATCATCATAAACTCTTCTCAGTGTTTACTTGGGCTTGTGAAGTGCTGAGGTGCGAGTCTGAAGTACTTTTCACTGGAATAAATCACTATTTTGGTACTCTGCTGTGGCCAGGAGCCCCACCAAGCTGCTGCTTGCTGACTAATGCCTTGCCTGAGCCTGCATGTTTAAAGCCCATGATATATGGGTTGGCAGATGGAGAAAATACCATGCCATTTTTTATGGAGATATCTTTGGAAATTAGGGAGCCTGAATAGCTAAGAAAAATCTAGCTGAAACTACTGGGATGTAGATTTAACCAGGCTCTAAATTTATTCTTAAATCAAGGACACTAAAACAACATGGGAGCATTAGCTTATGCATATTTTGCATGTGAGGACAATGAATTTGATATCGCTACATCAAATAATAAGCCCAGCCCAGAGTTTGGCCTTTCCTGGGTGAGCACCAGTCGTGATGGTTTACAGTGTTTCACAGCACCAGTGCATTGTTGGGTAGAAATAAATCACTGAAGGAAAATAATGAGGGTCGTAAACTTGGGCCTCTATCTCTTGTGGTCTTCAGGGTTGTTTAAAGAACGGTAAAAGAAGAGTAGATGAATAGTAATCATTTCTGTCTCCTGCCGTATGGCAGCAGGTAGCGCATATGTTATGCATGCATGAAGCTTCACAGCACTTGTCTGCCCCCTGCTAATCTATTCAGCCAAAGTCAGCCCAAGGATGGGAGCTGGATTTGGGGAATTATCTGGGACTCCTGTGGCAAGACAAAGGAAAGGAAAGTCTGTTGTTGTAGTGTCTCCCGTCCCTGCCATTTCTCTCCTGCTCAGCTGTGTGTCTAAGTTATTTTGAACTTGCTCCAAACAAAAACTCTTTCATTCTCTACATTCTCTGATCTGTAAGCTCATAGGAAAGAGAACCCTGGCAGGCTTTTTAGTTTTTCTGTTGTAACTCAACATAGAAATTATTTTTAAAATACAAAAGGCACGGCGGTTGCACAGCCAGACTGTGCACAGTGTGGTTCCAAGAAACACCATTGCGTTTCCATAAGATAATCTTGCTGTTTATTTAAAATGGCTGCTCTTCCCACCCCACCCCCCCGATTTACCATCAACTCCAAACTCTCAGTTTTTAATAAAATCAGGGGATGTAGGTGATTTCCTGGTTAATTCTCAACCATCGGATGGGAGACATATAGGTCATGTCACGGTCTGTTAGCTGTGTACATTCACTAGTTAGCTATTCAGTCGTCTTCTCTGGGTCAGTGGTGCCAAGCATGACTGCGGTTATATATTTAGCTGTGAGCATCAACATTGCTGCAAGTAGTTCTCCACCAGGAGAGCACTGTTGGATTGGCATAATGTGCTTTTGTACGTTGGTGATAGCTGTCGCACCTCTTTGTCCCTGTACAGGAGTCCCCGTCCTGCGGTTTTTCAACCCTTTAAATGCTAGGAAGAGTTACGCATTCCAAGGGTTTGTCCTGCAGTAAAGAAATAGGCATTCCAGCTCTTTTTTATTCCTGTCCTTTACTGTAGCAGATATTTTTCAGCCAGTTTCTATCTGGGGAATCAATTCTTCAGCTGAAAGCAAATCCAGAGCTCATTGCAGCCTAGAGACTGTGGTCATCTCTGAGCAAACACCACATTTAGGGCCCAAGCTATGAGTTGTTTAGCTGTCTTGCAAACCATGCCCATAGGTAAATGCACCTGAGATCAGCTTTCTTCATCTGCAAAGCAACGAGGCAAGCTGGTCATCGTGAGCAAAAGGTGTTAAATGTGCTGCGGAGCCAGTGTCCTATGAGCTGGATGCACAACCCCCGTAATGGCTTGATTTTGCTCTGTTTTCCTTAATAGCTTTCTCTAAGGTGAGTCATAAGGATGTCTAAAAAGAGGGGTGAGCTTATGGTGCGTCTTGATACAACCTTGTTCTGGTTTTAGTGAAAGGGCTGGAAAAACACGGCACATCAGTAAATTCGACCCCATTGCCATGAAGATTGTCAGGTGTTTCCCTGCCTCAACAGCATCTGGTGCAGAGAAATATTGCAAGGGAATATTTTAATGATGCACTGCATGTTTTCTTCTTTAAGTCTGTAACCTCTTCTAGCCTGTGAGCCATCAGCAATGTCTGAGCTTCCTATAATTGCAAACATTTAGGCATCCACCAGCAGATGAGCACATCACTGGGTTTAAATCTGCTATAGGGAGCACTGTTCAGTGAGATGGAAGCCCTGCTCTCACGGGTGTTGGGGACATCTTTCCGTCCACTCTGGTGGGGCCAGAAGGTGACTCTACCCTAGATCTCACTCCTCCACAAGTCTGTGTAGTCAAACTAGCAAACATACCCCAAAGGGACAGAATTTATACCATAAAAATGGGGGACAGGGGCTTGCCAAGATAATTTAAGCCAGTTTTCCAAACAAAAGAAAACAAGAATTATAGCTGGAAAACAGAAGTGTAGGCCAGGCCTTGGCAAGTCCCATGTTATGGCTGAGTGGAAAAAAGTTACTTTGGACTAAGGAATTCATTTTTCTATTTTATTTGCCCTTTTGATTTGGAAGTTTCCTTTCCTGCTTTGTACAGCTGTGGGGAGGTTTGAGTTTTCCCTGGTGTTTCCATTGCTGGCTCTTCCCCTGACATGGTGCGGTTTCTGCTGCTCTCCAGTAAATTAGATAAGCAGCTTTTTGAAAAGCCAGTGCCGCGAGCGTTGCTGTGCTGTTCGGCACCAGTAAACAGGCAATATTCAGTGGCTGCTGTTGTCCTCGGTCTTCTTGCCATAAATCACTCCTGTGGACTCAGCACCTTGCCTTTGCTTCTCCATTTCAGGGTGCAGATAAGGGAAAATATAGAGGTGGCAGACAAAAAGTAAAGAAGTTCAATTTTATCTGATCGCAAAATCTTTGCTGCATTTTGCATGTGGTTGAGAAATACGCCAGCCTGAGTCTTGTCGTCCACGCTGGTCACTGTTGGTGGGCTCATAATGCAAAAGCAATGCGATCCCGCCTTTCCCATCTCTCTCCTCTGCGTGCAGCACTGCCGGTTTGGGATGTGTGTGCCCAAGGAGCGAGAGGCACCAGTGACAGACGGAGCCTGGGGGACGTGGAGCCCTTTCGGGACCTGCTCAAGAACCTGCGGTGGTGGCATAAAGACGGCGATACGAGAGTGCAACAGGCCCGAGTAAGTGCACAGAGGGGAGGCACCAGTGGGCGAAATGGGGAAAGCAGCTGGGTTGCCCAAGTGGGCTGAAATGCCTTTTGGCTGTTCCCAGCCCATCTATGCCATGGGTGGCTTTGACTTGCATGGATGAGACAGCATGGGAACCCAGGAGGAGCCAGTCACAGGTTTGGTTTATGGGTAAAGTGCACTAAAAAGGGATCCGTTCAATGGAAAGAGAAGGAAAAAGCTAATATCTGCATGGGTTTATTGCCTCCTGTTTTCTGGGGGAGGCACGGTTGGGGTCCTACTTCCAAAGGTGTTTTTCTTCCTCCAACGTTGTGGATCAGAAAGGAGGGAGAAAGGAAAGAGCCATGTTTTTAACCATTTTTCACCGGTTTACCCCTGATTTGGCTGCTTTTGCAGCTATTCCTACAGACCAGATCCTTATACAGTTTTCTACCATTTTACTCCTACTTTGGCTGGTTTTGCAGCTTTTGGCTGCCTTTGCAGACAATCCTTTATACAGTTACATGTCGGCTGGTGCAGACTAGCCAAACCTCAGGAGAAGTCTGTGCCCCATTAAAAAGTGGCACTCAAAAATGTTCGCTGTCAGCCTGGAATGTAAAATCCTGCACCCTTTGAAATGGCAGGGAATTTTGCTGTGGGCTTCAAGGAGACAAATGTGTGGCTGGCGAAATATTAGTAATAGGTTGAGCAACTGGTATGAAAGCAGCCTGTTTACATAAATCGTGAACTGTGCTGGTTTCTGTTTAACTGCCTCCTTTCAGCCCACGAGAGCAAGGGGTGGGCAGGATGCTTTCCAGGCTCTTATATGGGACTGAGAGAGAGAAGAGGGGTCTGTGGAGCTGGTTGGACCAAGGCATCTTAAAAAGATTGAGCAGGCTCATTCCACTTTCTTGTCATCGGTGTTGGATGGCTTATTGCCAAGGAAATTGCCAGTAGTGATGTGCTAGTGACAGTTTCATCACTGCTACTGGGAGAAGGGAGAGCTTGTATCTGCAGCGGCCAAGTGACAGGAGAGGCTGGCTCAGCACGGCTGGGCAAGTGTTGAAAGAGGAGAGAAGGGTTGAGACTAGGGGAGTCAGACACCAGCATGTTAATTAAAACAATGCTGAGAAACACACATGCACAAAGGAGTTCTCATCTCACTATGCTGAGTCAGCACTCGCCATATGGTCTTCCAGTAGCCATGGAGACAAAAAAATAAAATATCTTCCCTCACGCAAAAATAGCTATGCTGCCGAAACTTTGGATGCTGTCAGTGAGATGTATTCCCATCTTCTGGAGAGGCATCTGTTTGGACTGACAGCTTTTTGTGATAGAAAATCTCCTTTATCCTAAAGGCTAGCCAAGGGATTTGAAATCCCATCTTCTCTTATAGCTGGCGTTTTGTATCTTGGTGTTTTGTAAGGCGTATTATTTTGGCTGGGATTTGCAAAAACACCTAAATATACTAGGTACCAAGCCACCTGTGAAATCCCCTGCGCTTATCATTAATAGTGGTTATTTTCCAGGCCCCCTTTTGAGAAGGGGCCATGTAGCTGGCACTGGTCTCTTCTCCAGCCCCGCATGAGGTCTCCATGGGGAGTCGTCAGCCCTAGCATCGTCCTCAGGCCTTTACATTGACTCTGTTGGTTTGTCCCTGTAATTTGACATCATAGCGTGGGCTCCCATCATCTGTGTCCCTGTTATCATGGGGCCGCTGAGATGATGCAAGTGGATGAGACACTGCTGGGTACTCTCGTGGCTCTCTCCCACTTTTCAAAGTACTTCAAAAATGTACACATTAGGTCTAGTCTCTGCTTCTCTGTTGTAGAAGGCAGGAAAACCAACACAGGTACCTTGAGTAAGGTCTGAAATAGTTTTCAGTAAGTCTTTTATATTTGAAGGTTTAGCTTTTTAAAGCTGCTTCTGTGCATGAGGATCTGGGGCAGTATCTTGCATGCCAATAAAACAATGTGTTAAATCTGACATTGAAAATGAACCCCCCTGCCATGGTACAGAAAATAAGGCTGCAGCTCCTGCCTCTGTTTGTAATGTGCTCTGACACCTCTGTGGAGGAGTATCTTGCAGGGCTGTAGGAAGAGCCGTAAGCCTCTGAAATGGCAGCAGACTGTGTTTTGACATACACTGAAGGAATGTGTTAGCTAACCAGACCAGACCCTTCCCACCAAGATTGCCCACTTGGGAATTTGAGGCTGGCTGGTACAGACAAAGCCCACGGCTGCGGCGCGTCACGTAGAGGGTCTGTGGTGCAAGCCCTGGTTTTCAAAGCAAGGCATAGCTGCAGAATTATGAGGAAAAGGCATATTTCATAAGATGTCAATACCAGCAGCCCTGTTTTCAGGAATGGCTTTCTGGATGAGGGAGTGTTATCTCTGGATGCGAGTCTGATCACGTCTGCATTTTGGTCCATCACAAAAGATACACCTGTGCTGAAAGCTGTCTTAGCTTGGCATGTAAATACACCTATAGGTAACTGTGTTGGCCATTGGCAGCACATGTACCAATTCCTGGTCCCAGGGCTTCCCAGGATGCTGCGTAGGGGATCTCAAACTGATCTGTGCACGCTAGGGCTTCACAGATTTTTCTGTGGTCACTGCATGAGCACAGGCACATAGGCAGGCGTGCAGATGAACACACATGCCCCATAGCTGGTCTCCAGGGTCCTTTTGTTGTGGCAGCCTGAGTGCTCCTGGACAGAGCTGCTGCCCTTGGGGCTGAGCTCGTGCAAAGCACCCCCAAGACTGTGCTTCTCGGTGAGGTGCCTCTACCTGGCACTCCTGGGGCGCTAAGAGTTGGGTGCTGCCTGAAGTTCTGCACGTGAAAATATTCAAGGTGCAATATTCAATTGCAGGTGATGCATTAAGCATTGCATATTTAAGGTATGCTGGGAGGAATGCAGCAAAGCCAGGTTGTGCGCAGGCATTTGTAAGGGGAATGATGCTAGATAGAAAGCGGGTCCACGCTAGCCGTTTGCTGATGAAATAAACAATTCAGAGAGAAGGGAAGTCAAGAGAGACCAAGGCAGTTTCTATGCATGCAATGCTTTTCCCTCCATCTCTGCAGTACATCATTGATGATTATCCATAAAAATGTTACGTAGTGTGAAGTATCCCATATTTCTTCACGACACTGAAAATCGATGTTATATGAGGCTGACTTATATTTCAGGGTCAGCTCTTTCTGTTTACTCAGACTCTGTGAAAAGCAATGCTGATTCAAAAACACCCTACGACTGTCAGGGTGGTTTGGGGCTGTTTTGAAGTGTTGGTGTGCTTCAGCCCTGAACGCAGGGAGATTTACTGCCACAGTTACAAAGCTGACAGTTTGCGACACAATGGCAAGTTTTAGCATCCTTCAGTTTTAGTGTGTCCATGTGTTCAGTGTTATCTCAACCTATACAATAGCTTGGGATCTTTGGATTCTGTTAGACACACCCTTAAAAAAAAAAAAAGGCTCCTGCAAGTTCTTCTTAACTAAGTTAATATTTAAAAGTGTCATTTTAATTAAATTGATTTATATTGGAAGCAATGTGTTTTCCATAAAAATTGTTGTAATTGCAGCTTTTTTAAAGAAATGCCTTGCTAGAGGTTTGCATAATTTAGAACCTTTGTCAAACTGCAGCTGTCCTGCTGTGGTATAAATGCTTACAAAGTGAAAATGATGAATCCTGTTAACTCTCCCATGAATGAAAGAAGCTTCCCCATGCACTCTGTAGTGAGATGGTCAAGATGTCCCTTTGTAGCTGGAGGTAGATAATATAATGTGCCTGCATGGGAATAGTCCACAGGATGGGCTCCGGCAGTGGGAAGCCCCCAGCAATCCCCACTGAGCCTTTGAGGCAGGAGGAGTCCAGGATGCATCCGCAGGGGCCGCTGCACTGGGTTAGCTCTGGCGCCGACCCAAGTATAATCAGTTAAATGAATCCAAGTTGTTTGTCATACCAAGGTGGAGAATAGACTAAATCGGTACAAACCAGGTTTAGACTTGCTCCACTGGGAACTGGTGTGAAATCAGCCTGAGAACTGAAATCTGCACGGGTGCTGTGTGGTTGGTTGGGCGTTTTAGCACTGTTACTTTAGCATTGCAAGCACCAGAAACCTTTGCAAGTGACACATGTTTAGTTTCCAGATGGCATGTGAGAGTTGCCCTCGGAGCAGGTAGAGCTGATGTAATGGCTCCAGGCTATGGCTCCGGGCTGTACCTAAAGACAAATTGTACCCTTCGGCATTTAGGATAGGACTTGAGTGGTCTGCACCACGGCAGTGCATGTCTCAGAGAGGAGAGGATGCTGGCAGGAAAAATCCTATCTCACCCATGGTTCTAGAGGAAGAAACTCCTACTGCCAAACCTGTGAGCATCCCTAGCATGGTGCTGATGGGGTGGTGGGAAGCCTGCCCACCCTTCCCCACTTTGCAGGTATTCTTTTTTGCAAGCGCAATCCCGTCTGTGTACCTCTGTCTCCCCATTTATTTCACAGGAACTCTGATACTTGGGTCACAAATAGTTTTCAAATATAAGAGTGAGGAATTGTTATTTGTGGGAGAAAAGACACTGCTGGGCTTCCTAGGTGGCTGATGTGCAGAAATGCTAAAAAAATGTGTTCAGCTGTAGAAGCTTGTTGACTCACTGTGTTTAGAGACCCTTGTACATGTGCAGGGGGTTTCTGTCTCTGCTATGTTAGGAAACGCTGGCTGCATGCAGTGTGGAGAGCTTGCAGCGGGCATCTCCGTCCTAAGGACGGGGTGGCTCCCATTTATCACTCATTGGTTCACATTTTGGAGGGTTTCCAAGTGTGTAAACGAGCTTCGTTCCTGAGGAGGCTCAAAGGAAAGATGTGCTCTGCCAGCATCCCTGGGGCACCGATGGGCATCTGGTCCCAGGGCAGGGCAGAGCAGAGCTGATCCTGAAAAAGAGCCCTGAAAGGCAGGAGGTGTGAGTGCCAGGACTCCGACGCCTGGCAAGTCGCTTTTGTGATCTGCACTTCTTGCTAGTGGGGTCACTTCTTTTGTTCAGGGGTTGGGTGGAAGATGTAGGTTTAGTGGTTATTTTGCAGCAGAGGCTGGAGCAGGGCACAGACATTGTCCTGAGCTTTGAGGACCACTCTCTGTACACATGCCCCGGCGCAGCGTCGTCAGGACACGCTGGCTCTGGCCACTTAGGATGCTTTTGCCCTCCACTGGCTTCTCTGAAATGGTCTGTTAAAGGGAGAGGCTGGGGCTAACCTCAGCCAGTGGAGGCTTTCCCATGCTGATAGCTGAGACACATGTTAACTTCATCTTCCTTGAGTGCAGGTCTTAGTTGGTATAATTTTTCCTTTTTGGATAATTACAGCTTTGCCCAAGTTGACCCTGGCCATGTTTCATCCAGATTGCAATATCTCTCTTTCTGTAACATCAGGGAAATGCAAAGGTGCTTGGGTGGTATTACAGTTTTTATTATGTTTATTAATGGTGGTAGCTTGTAGAAGCCGCCACCATGACCTCTTAATTTCATTTGAAGTTTCAGGAAAGGGCAGTAGAGACGGTGGGGGTTTTCTGAACATTTAAAGCACAGTGAATATTTTTTATTTTATTATAACAATTTATTATATACGTAGAAGGCTGCATCTAGATGGGCATATGAAATCTTACCCAAGTTCCTAGAAGAAATGACCTTTGAACAGACAGTAAATAGGATAGCTTGTAGCCCAAGGGTACCTTCCTCACAGCATTACCATAGCTGAAAATGAGTCCTCACCAGAAAAGTGCCTTCTACTGGTCTCCTCTGATGCCATCCATGTGCAGCTCACTCCTGCACTGCTGCTGACAGCGGCTGGAGAGGGAGAGGCTTTTTCGGTCCCCAAAGTGAGCTGTTATCTGGGAAAGGCTTCGTTTACCTACGAGGACAAAAAAAGTTTCATGACTACAGCCTGGAATCTGGGAGTCGGGAAATTGGCAATTTCGCCTAGGCTTATCTGCTGGCTTTTATGTGGCTTGGATGATATCACTTTCCTCAGTTTATACCAGAGTCATCCTACTATAAAATGGGGGTAAAGTATTTATTGGCCGTCTTTGGCACTTTCTGGAATACATGGAGATAAAGTTGTTTGCAAGTGTCTAGCATTACCATTTCTACCATTCTGGGCTAGAAATCCTCAAGGGCTAAGTGCTGCCTGGCCTTTCAGCCTCTGCAGGAAAGCCTTTTCTCCTTTCTGCCATGATGTTTTGTTATTTGCAACTCGGTAGATTAGATGTAAACTTCAGCCACCAAATCCATAGGACTGATGGGGTTGTGGAGGGATTGTCCCCCTGTATGGGGTCCCTCAGTGTGGAACTAAATCCTCAGATGGGGAAGATGATGTTGCTCTTACTCTCTGGCTTCTCTCACTACTGCTGCTTTCATCAGAGAGCAAATATTCCCCTTTTTATCCCCTTTTATCATCTCATATATAGTCTTTTTTATTAGACACCGGCATAATCTGTCCTGCTTCTCAGCCTGAGGTATTAATTAGAGACATGCATAGAAGTAGACAGAGCCACAGAAATGGTTTCGCAAATACTGACTGTGCTGAACAGGTTGCAGAACTGCAATTGCATCTCATTTCCAGCCTGATGCCAGCTGGCTTCTCTTTCTTGTTTTTGCAGGCCTAAAAATGGTGGGAAATACTGCGTGGGTCGTCGCATGAAGTTTAAATCCTGCAACACCGAACCATGCTCGAAGCTGAAAAAGGATTTCCGGGACGAGCAGTGTGCTGACTTCGATGGGAAACACTTTAACATCAATGGGCTACCCACGAACGTGCGCTGGGTTCCCAAATACAGTGGCAGTAAGTGGCGGGCGGGATGCAGATCCTGCCTCCTGCATCACCACGTCAAGGTGATGGCATTCAGGTAACATCCTTCTGGTTTTCCTCCCTCCCATCCCCAGTCCTGATGAAGGATCGGTGCAAGTTGTTCTGCCGAGTGGCGGGAAACACAGCCTATTACCAGCTGCGGGATCGTGTCATCGACGGGACGCCCTGCGGCCCCGACACGAATGACATCTGTGTGCAGGGCCTTTGCCGGGTAAGTATTTTCCTTTCTCTTTAATGAGGGTGGTTGCATTTTTGCATGGCAGGAGGGCACTTCTGCACCTTGCTCCACCCAGTTGTCAGCGTACCGTCTGCTCAGGGGCTGCCAGCCGCATCCGCAGGCTCCACAAGCCCCAGCTGGTGTGAAGTTTGCGCCAACCTACAGATTTGCAGAAGAGCCACGCGTGGAGGATGTCTGTATGTCTGCCCTGAGTTACTGAGGGCTGTGGAGGTCCAAGCCTGAATCCAAATGATGCCTCCTTCTGTGCTCTGCCCTGGTTCTTCCCAGTCAGATCCTGGAGCACTTTACATTTCCATTCACAATTACTTTTTACACTTTTCTCTATGGGAACAACCAATGCAAGAAGTTTTCTCTATTGAAGGCGTCGCCTGGTGCAAACGGCTGTTCTGATTCTCGCTTTGTAAAACAGCCTTTTCTTTGAAAATGGTGTGGGATGGCCACACTGTAAATTAGCAGAAAAATGTGGGGAAGCAAAACAATTTGTCTCACAACAGCCTTTTGCATACAAAGCTTTTGTGTGCCTTAATTTAGAGGTTTGTAAATGCTGTTCTGGTCCGTATTCGCTCAATCTAGTTTTTCCAATTTTTCTCTTAAAGCAAGCTGGATGCGATCATGTGCTGAATTCAAAAGCAAGAAGAGATAAATGTGGTGTTTGTGGTGGGGATAATTCTTCATGCAAAACTGTTGCAGGCACATTTAACACGGTGCATTATGGTAAGAATCTGTTGCTAAAAACTTTATAGTGAAAAATGCAGGTCTATAAAAGCCATTACCACACTTAATCTACAAAAGCACTGATGTAAAATGCAAAATCCTTCTAGCTATAGCATATTCCATTTTGTAACTATTTATGCTATCCCTAAATGAAAAGTATCAGCTTGTGTAATGTGAGGTAATTTTGCTCATTTCCCTTCCCCTTGTAAAAAGCAAATTAAATGTCTGCGTAATAGCCTTGACTTTCTGTTAAATCTTTTCTAGGCTATAACGTTGTGGTCCGCATCCCAGCTGGTGCAACTAATATTGATGTGCGTCAGCACAGTTACTCAGGGAAACCAGAGGATGACAACTACCTGGGTGAGTTGCAGTCCTTGTTTCAGTCTTGAACTCTGCTTTATTGTCTGGTTGCGGTGATACATCTACTGGCTGGTCTCTGCTAGGAAGGATGAAGAATTCATTTAAGGGGGATGTTTTCTTATCAAGAATTTATCTCTTATGTCTACCAGCCTTATCTTGTTCCTTTTTGTTCATGCCATCCTTGATACAAAGTCTGACATCTTCACAGATTATAAGAAATATCCCCTTAGAGTATCTTGGGGGCTGGGAAGGACTGTCAAGCCTGGGCTGTGGGTGGGAGCTGAGGCACAAAGCTGGGAAGCAAACAGGCTTCTGAGTTCTGCTGGAGTCTCCTCATCGCAACTTAACACGTCCTTGCTGTCACCGTGCCTTGGCTGGAGAGTAAATATGCCATACCCTGAAAGACATGCGTACAAACAAATCCAAAGAGAAATTATTTTCTATTCCTCTGAGAATAATAATTCTGATTTCACTTAGACTGAGCCCTTCTTGTCCCTGCCTGACAGTGATATGAACTGTAAAATACCCTGCACCAAAGATGTTGGTTTGATTTAAATGTAACAATAACTTGGTCTTTGGCTGTTGGACATTCATAGTCACTGTTTCCCCTAATCTGTGAGTATGTCTCTAGAGGCAGACAAAAATGTTTGTGGTGCTGTGTTAGGCCAGTCTGCTGCATGCACATAGGATTTTAGCATGGCCGTGTGTCTCTCTTCCTCCATGCTGATCAGTAATTCACCCCATAAAGAGTTCTGTTTGGGCTCAATAGCAGTGGTAACACAAATGCACATTACGACTGATGTTATACCTCCCCGCCAAAGGCTGGTTTTGCCATTAAGTCCTGTTTAGGTCCCTCAGAGTCTGTTCGAGCTGCTGACAGAGCAGGTGCTCAGGCTATGGCCCCTTGCAGTCCCAGGATGACAGCTGCTCTCCCGGCTCTGTTCCTCCTTTTGCACACCCCATGCCTGGCACTGCCAGCTGCACTCTGGTCGCACGGGGTCCTGTATTTTCATCCCTGAGCAGGGACTTCATCTCACAAAATCCCCAAGTTGTTGAGTGTTTTTGCAGATATGGGGCTTAGCCTAAGTGCTTGCTCTAACTGGGTATGTTAAAGGCGGGACTAGGCTGGTGGTTCCTAGCCCATTCAAGGTAAAGGAACTCACTTGAGAAACAAGTAGAGGAGACTGTCGTGCACCAAAGGTAAATGGTGCTGACAGCTTTGGCTGTCGCTCTGAAATGCCGTCCATGTGGCTGGACCCTTCATTGAGGCAAAAAGTTGAGCGGGTCCTCCCTGTCCTCATTGCCAGACTGGGATCATGCAAGGCTGGCTGTCCCTGCACGCACGCAGCCATTCACTTACAGCTGCGTTGCATCGTTTCTGCACATTTGCAGCAGTGAAATGAGATGGTGCAACATGAATGCACATCAGCACCAAGAAAACCTTACTGAGGTGTGATAGTTTTCCACCTGGTGGAGGGAGGTACGTTTCATTATTCCTCTTTTCTAGAAAAACAATCATCCACCTGTTGTGCCTATTCAACCTGGTTCACCCCAAAAGGAGCCCCAAAGAACTTCTCAGCTCTTCTTGGAGGGCCTTTAATCTTCTTGGGAAGCAACGAATTCAAATCTTCTTTAATGTTGCTTTAATATTGCTGGGAAAGCATCTCTTCACATTAGGCCTGACTAGAAGCAAATGAGAAGTGTGCATGTGTCCACTCATTTTGCAGCTCACTGAGTGTGAAATCTTGGGCCCTCAGTACTGTGAACCTTGTAGTTGCTTAACAATTTAGGAGGAATTTGATGTTGTCATCAACTCCAAGACATGTACCTACTGTTGTAGGAGATACAGTAAATGGCAAGGAATCCTTTAATGAGTTTTACTAGTGCCTAACGACATTAAAGCCTCCAAAGTATGGAATTTGGTTGAGTATAGCGTGTGCTTTGTGAGTTTTTCTCCATCTATATCTGTTGCTACCGAACAGTGTTTTGCTTCATTATCTCTCCTCATTCAGTGTAAAAACCTTCCCTTTGGTGTTTTGGTGTTAAGTTTAGATTTTTCAGTACAGAGGCTTTGTAGTAATGTAGCTGTGATGGGTGAAATGGTGGGGAAACTAACTTAGGAAATTAGCTACATAATCGCATTAGTGTGAAGTTGTGCAGCAGACTGCTGTTTTCAGGAAACTGTTCCTTTTATAAAGCATTTAGGCTTTAAGCCTTCAGTGCTTTCACATACCTTAAGATCTGGAATAATAAAAAGTACGGGGGGAGGCAGGAGAGGGAGAGACGGGGAGATATTGACCAAACTCCCTGTAATTATCTACTAGAAAATGACGTTTGGGCAATTAGGGTACGTACATTTACCCTACAAACACACCTGGAAACAACAGAGAAGGCACCCTTTCCGCACGGCTAACACAAAGATTCGGGCAGGATTATTTCTGCAGTGGGCGAGGGGATACGGACTGTGTGTTCTGCATTCAGCAGCCAGCCCGGCATGCCTTTTGGGTATCTCTCTGCCTGGGTTATGGGTGAACTATTTAGCAACAACTTCAGGCATTCAGCCTTCATTTTAATGAGGCTCTCCGGTGGAAAAAGGAGAAGGCACAATGTCTGTAAGAGCTCTGCTGCTCTCTTTACATCCTATCTGTTTTGGAGTGCCAGAGGGCTTTTCCTCCCACCCCAATGAAAAGGAGCACTGAGAGCGCATGACCCACGTTATTATGTACGTATGAGTTAATTCTGCGTCTTTAGTTCTTGTTTTTTGCACCTATGCAGCCTTATCTAACAGTCAAGGAGACTTTATATTAAATGGAGACTTTGTCGTCAGTATGTTTAAAAGGGAAATCAAAGTTGGGAATGCTGTGATCGAATACAGTGGATCGGATAATGCTATTGAAAGGATTAATTCTACAGATCGGATTGAGCAAGAAATAACTCTTCAGGTGAAGTATATGTTGTGCGTGTGGAAAAGTCTGCCCAGCATTACTGGACTGAAAACAGTGGGCAATGAAGTCTGTTGGTTTACTGTGCTTCGTCTTTTTTTCTCTCAGGTTTTATCTGTGGGCAATTTGTACAATCCCGACGTTCGTTACACATTTAATATCCCCATTGAGGACAAACCTCAGCAGTTTTACTGGAATGCATATGGCCCGTGGCAGCCCTGCAGTAAGCTCTGCCAAGGTGGGTGCTTGGGAAGGCTTGGTTTTGTCCTGGATTCATCTGGGATCTGGGCAGTGCTGTCAAGTCCCTCTCCATTTGATTTCTTTGAGATTCTCACATTATGGGCATGATTGTTTCCCTGGATTGTAGAAGCAGATAACATTGTACGAGGTGTAGCACTGCTCTGCTGCTTCTCGGTTTCAGAACAGGGCACCTTTACAGCCCCTCTGAGCCAGGTAAGCCTTGCAACCTCGTTTGCAGGTGAGGAAGCTCAGGCACAGAAAAGGTTGTGTGGCATTTCCTAAGGCTGTAAAATGTATCAGTGTCTGGTTTTGGGTCTGACGTCCAGCTGTTCCCACCTGCAAAACACACAGAGCCCGTCCTTGCAGGTGCGCTGCAGCTCTCTGCCTGCACCCATCTCGTCTGCATTAAACCCTTTCTGCTCTTCTTAAGGAGTCTTAACCCTCTCCCTGTTTCTGAAAGACTTAAAAGCATAATTAAATGTCTATTAATTGCTACTCAAAAAAGGAAGAAGAAATATAAGTGATGTGATCGCTTTCCCATATGACTCAAACAACACATTTTTTTTCTGTGTAGGAGAACGAAAAAGGAAACCCGTGTGTACGAGAGAGTCGGATCAACTCACAGTGTCGGACCAAAGATGTGATCGAATTCCCCAGCCTGACCCCATCACTGAGCCTTGCAGCACAGAATGTGAATTAAGGTGCACTCTATTCACCCGTGTATATACATTACATCATATATTTATTGTTTACTTCTCTTTCACCTCTCACCATAATTCCTTTTCTCACCAGCCTATATTAGATTTAAAAAACAGAAAAGGATTAGCAGTTGCCTCTTTGTCAACCAAGAGGGATTTACATCCACCAGCTGTGTTTTGAGACACTTTTCTACATTTTCACATTTCTCTTGTTGGATTAAACTAGTGCTAACTATAAAAAAAAATTCACCTAAAGTTGAAAAATCTCCCTATGCAATACAGTGCCTGAAATTCGCATCTGCCTGGATCAGAAATGCTCAGCACTATCATACAAACAGCCTGCAAAGAGGGAAAAGCATATGTTCAAAGCAAAAGAGTAACTAAGACTTGGATTTATCATCATTTGCTTAAAGCGAAGAATAGGCTTAAGTGGAGAATGGGTTTGAGGCTGTCCTCAGACAACTCCTGGCGAGCTAGAATTGGTGGAGCACGGCCTAAATCATTACAACCCATTTTCCTTTAAAAAACAATCTGTTTTCCTTTCTGGAGCTTAAATATGGTAGCATTAAAGGGCTGCTGGTAAAGCAATTCAGACGGCCATGTCTCCTGAGGGGATTCTCTGGCTGCGCTAAACCTGGGGCTGTGTAGGGGCTATATAGGGGCCGTAGGTCGGGTTGTCGCGGTAACAGCTGTTGCCATTGCAACAGGTTGGAAACTTGAGAAGGGCAAATGCAGGAGTTTGAAAAGCAGGCAGGGATGTGAGGGCTTTCACCATTCAGGAGCTATTGACTCCAAATCCCCTTGATCTTATTCTTCTAGCTGTGCTGAAGCTTGCTCTCTCGGCTTTGGGAGCTGGGCTCTGCGCTCCCCGCACAAGGGCTGGTAACATCCCAGGGGTCTGCAGGACCCGCAGGGGACATCGCTGCCTCCTTCCCCAGGAGCCACCCCTGCGAGGCACGGGGGGCAGTCAGATCCCTCCAACACCTCCCTGCATCAGGCCTCCTGTCCAGCACCTCTTGCCAGAGCTGGGGCCAGGGCTGATGTAAAACAGGGTTGTATCCCCAGGTGGGTCCTTGAGGGCCACCAGTGCCAGCCCTTGCTGCCCATCTCAGGAAGGATTCTCCAGGGTGGGAGTCTGTCTGTCCAGAGGGAGCACCCTAATCCCCGCTGACACCTCTGGGGCTCATGTGTGTCGGAGCAAGTCATTCACTCGTGCTTTGGAGAGCTAAAAATGTTTTGTAGGCATCCTGCCATGTTGAATACCTTGTCACACCTTTCAAGCCTGTGCAGATCATTTTCTGATGCTGTATTTTTCAGTTTTTACTTTTTAGAGGCCGAGGTGGCACTCCTGCAGGGGGATGTGGGGTGGAAAGCCTTCAAAGCACTGTTCCTTGCTTGGCCACGGACTCCCACCACCACCTTGCATGGTCCCGCAGGGTCGCAGTGTGGCTTTGCTGCCCATAAGAGGGACCTGGTGACAGTTCCTTCCCCCCAAGAAGCAATGCCAGGGTTAATTACTTTGTATTTTTGGAAGCTTTGGGAAGTCCTGTAAACAGCCAAAACATCCAGGTCAAGAGCGTATATCTCCTATGTATGTCAAATGCCCCCAAGCATGTTACCTTGCAATCCCAGAGCCCCACAGCTCTTTCCATCTCTTCTGATCCTCTCCAAGGCAGGCGCCTTCACGTGGGGTCGTGGGTTTTTGCCGCACTAGGGCTGACATTTGCTCTCCTGGGCTCAGGTGGCACATTGCGAGGAAGAGCGAGTGCACGGCCCAGTGCGGGCTGGGGTACCGCACCCTGGAGATCTACTGCTCCAAGTACAGCAGGCTGGAGGGGAAGATAGAGAAGGTCGATGATCGCTTCTGCAGCAGCCACCCCAAGCCAAGCACGAGGGAGAAGTGCACTGGAGACTGTAACGTGGGAGGGTGGCGGTACTCAGCCTGGACCGAGGTAAGGGGTGCTCAGCGATACGGCAGACGCTGTCTCCTTCTGGCATGGGGCTGTCGGGCTGTTTAGGTTGCATTCAGCATATAAAAATTGGCTACAGCAATTCTGCTTCCATTGCCTTCTCTGGAGCCTGCTGTAGTCCAGATCAGCCTGGTACTCCTCATTTTCCACTGCAATGAATTTACACTTTTAAGCATCCCGAGGTCTGTCTTTGTTAGGCTGAGTCCTGTTGGTTGTCTTCTCCCATCACAGCCAGCCCCGCTGGCAGGAGCCAAGAGGAGATGTTGCCATCAGTGGAGGACTTCTGAAATCTCTTTTCTTTACACTTCTTAGCAGAATACTTTTCCATGGCCAAGAATATTCCTGCATGCAGACCTAGCACCAAGAGAATGACAAGCCTGGAACTTTCCAGGGAAGGCACAGTGAAGGGGGGCTGGCTGGTTATAGAGAATTAATCTCTCCTAAAATGAGAACAAGCAACATCATTTGGGAGAACTGAAAAGCAACACTTGTAAAAGTAATAATGGTGTTATAACCCAAAATGAATTTGTGAAACTCATTGCCATGAGATTTTATTAAGCTTAGCAAGATTGGATTTTTAAAGGAATATATAAAGTAACTGCCTGTTACTTAAAGTACAAATTGTTCTTCCAGAGGTTTTCTGCAGTCTCTTCACAGTCCTGGCGGCAAGGAGGGCTAAGGCAATAAATGGGCTTTCGGCCTGTAATAGAGTGGCAGAAAAGTATTTACTCAGTGTCTCTCCTTCCCAGTGCTCCAAGAGCTGTGGCGGGGGCACGCGGCGGCGGCGAGCCATGTGTGTGAACACCTACAACGACATCCTGGACGACAGCAAGTGCAGTCAGCAGGAGAAGCTGACGGTGCAGCGATGCAGTGACTTCTTGTGCCCCCAGTGGAAAACTGGTGACTGGTCCGAGGTAGGTGCTGGTCACCACAGTGGGCTCACCCTGCTGGTGCCCCTCCCGGAGGGGCTGGTGCCTGCAAGGATATATCTCTGTCCCTGCTCATCCTTTGTGTTTTGTTTGCATAGCCTGTGAGTGCCGTGCCCTGGGGTGTGGTGGCACTGTGCCTCCTGCAGAAGGTCTCCCCAAACCTGTGCATAGGGAGGCTTGAGACAGGCAACAGTCACTGGCCTTGTCAGCACTGGTCAAGTGGCTGAATCCCTCTCTGCAGAGCCAGAGGGTTAATTCCTCTCCAATCCTGCAGCAATTTCTCCCCAGTTTTTCCACGGTTCCCTTGCAGTTTTGCGAAGAAAAGTACCTTCTACCCTCATTTTCCCTTGAGATTGTCCTCACAAGCCCTGGCAGCTCTGGCTGTCGCTGGAGGGCAGGATTTCACCCTACTAATGTCTTGCTCAGCCCTCTCCCTGCTGTTTATTACTACTACCTCTTCCACTGCTGCTGGTACCTTTTGCAATGCAACAAAACCATATCTTGATAGCCTTTTCCCTGCAGCAGTACCAGAGATGCTGGAGAACAGTCTTCAAAGGCTGCTCATCACCTTTGTGGCCAAATAGCTCTTGTTTCTGTGAATCACATTCTTTTAGGAAATAATGAAAGCAATTAAATGGGAACGGGGATTTCTCTCTGCAAAATATCTGTCTCTGGGTCGAGCTGCTGCCAGCCCGAGCCATGCTGGGGCAGCGGAAGAGGCGCTTACAGCCCACGTGAGCGGAGACCCTTATTGCACACTCAGAGCCGAGCAAGTTTTTCTGCAAGCCTTTGGCACCCCGTTGTGCACAGCTAAAGCCCTGTCAGGGCAAAGCCACAGCACTGCCTAACTCTCACAGCTGCTGGAGATAAAAAGCCTTCGTGGTCTTGCTTTGCCTGTGCTAAAGGGTCCCAGCCTGGCTGTGCTCTCTGCACTCCAGCCTCTGCCCTGGACCTGCTCCCGAGAGCAGTCCCGTCTCATTGCAAGACACTCACGTGTTTTCCAGAGCATGTGGTCATTAGCTAAATAGCCACCTCTCGGCACCAGTTTTTTACGCAGCGATTTGTAGTGTGTCTCCAGGTTTCTTTTTCAGTGCCGGGGCAGGTGCTGAGCTGGCAGCGCGTCCCCAGCACTGCCTGAGCTTGCGCTTTACTCCTCGCAGTGCCTGGTCACCTGTGGAAAAGGGCACAAACACCGCCAGACCTGGTGCCAGTTTGGAGAAGACCGATTAAACGACAGGTTTTGCGATCCCGAAGCAAAGCCGGAGTCAGTGCAGACGTGCCAGCAGCCAGAGTGTGCTTCGTGGCAAGTGGGGCCGTGGGGCCAGGTACCGCAGAGCCGGTGGGACCTGGGTGCTGGTGGCCGAGGCTGGGCACTACCCTTTCATCCGTATTCAGCGGCAAAACTGTTAATTGATTTGCACACCAAAGCAGCCTTCTGTTCACTTGGGTTCAGTGGATGGGCAACAATAACAGTACCTGCCCTTTGTGCTAAATTTAATCTGTGTCATACTAAATTGCCATGATTTTCAAAAAAAGGGGTTTCCAAGGTTATGCTCCTAAATCCATATTTAGGCACGTAAATACATGGCCTAATTTTCACAGAAAAACTGCTCCCATTGAATAGCTTTTGACACTTCTAATGTTTTCCGGTTTCTGGGTTGGTGAGGTTTTTTTCTGTTAAGATACAAGTTGCTCGTTTCTCCCGGAGTGCTCTGGCATTAGCTTTTCCACAAAGCTGTTAGCTCTTGACTTAGGAAAAAAGGCAACAAACCCAGACCAGTTGTCCCAGTCAGACTTATTTCCCGTCAGCAAAATTATTCATCAGCCGCTTGTGCTACCGTGGAGCTGAACAACCAGTTTTAAAGGGGGGTATGATGCAGGTTCTACCAGACTGATTTACTGTGCGCAGCAAAGTAAATCATTTAAATGCTCGCACCTTCATTCCCAAGGAAGCAAGTGAAGCATGCGAGGCTCTGGTGGGCATAGTGAATTAAGGCTTTGACCTAATTTAAAGCTGAAATGCATGAAGTAGAGAGAAACCAGAAGGGAAGCTGGGTTTTATTTTTGCTGCTCATGCTGCGTGCCTAAACACAGGCTGGGCTGATTAATACTTTCTAACTGAAGCAGCTACTCAGACCCAACACTTCTCTCTACCATCTGTCCTCTCCCAGTGCACGATGACCTGCGGCCAAGGCTACCAGATGAGAGCGGTGAAGTGTGTTGTGGGCACCTACGTGTCAGTGGTGGATGATAATGAGTGTAATGCTGCAACCAGGCCAACAGACACCCAGGTAAATCCTGCTGTCCTGTCTCCGTCTTTTGCCCGTGTGCGTATGGAGGCACCCAGGCTGCAGCTTCGGGGGACGTCTTGCTGCAGCAAAGGGTCCTCCTGAATGTCAGGCCATGCAGAGCAGTATCTTAGCCTGCTCTGTGGCTGTTGGAAAGGTGCAGCACAGCAGCCCCTTTTGGTAGAGATGGGACAGAGAAGCTGTATTCAGGGAGTTCCCATCAGACCCCTCTCCGGGTGGTTAACCTTAGGCTCTGAAGCACCAGGTTGCCAAAAAGGCAAAGGACAGCTCGTTATGAGGGCATCAAGACTTCCTGGGGTAAAGATTACCTTTGCTTATGATTTGAATCCACGGAGCTCTAGTCATAGGGTGGGATGTGTGAGGGGTTGTCCAGATTCGGAGCTAAAGATGGTCTCTAAGAGCCCATGAGCTAAAAAAATGGCAGTAGATGAATATGGGTAGACAACTAGAGAGTAGAAGGGTACACCTCCTTTGGCTTGCACAGGGTCTGGCATGCCTGCCTGCAGTCTGGGCTCACTTGGCTGCAGCACTGTTGCTATGTGGTACTAGTGATGACGAGGGGCCATCGTTTCTTGTCTGCTGCACATGACAGTACAGTGTATGTGCCAGCTACAGTTCCAGACACACCCCCACTGGCCAGATAAATTGAGGAATGTTGCATACCCTTTGCAAATTTGCTGAAGACGCTTTCCATGCTGTGTTCACTGGTACCTGGAAGCAAACGTGTAAATTCTGATTTCAAGCAGAGGAGGTGCCCGTGGTGTCTGAAGGAGCTGAATAAAGCAGAACGTTACCATCAATCTGTCATCTAGGGAAGTCATAGTGCTGATGTCCTGCCCAGCTTCAGTCCTGCATGACTTCACAGAGTTTAGCTAAGGCCACAACATTCAGGAAAGGGCTGTTTTTCCCATGTATGGAGACCAATTGCACTGCAGTCAAGGGGTAGCAAACCCACTTGTCATCAGCCATCGCTTGGCATGTGCCTCTCCAGTGTAAGTAAAATCACAGCAATGCGGAAATCGTTTATGCCATTTGTCAAGAGCCGCTCTCTCCTTTGCAGTGACAATCAGTATTAATTTCCTTTTTGGCAATGACTGCTTGTAGGCTCACGGAGTACAGTCATGGCTATTCATCATTTCTGTTGCCAGACCTCCCACAAGGTCCAGACAGGACCAGAACCCTCCTGTTAGGTACCATAGCAAGGCTGAGCAGGATGACATGCCTGTGCCGAAAACCTTGCGTGCTTAGTGTGTGGTGATGATCAGCACATGGGTATAGGTGGTCGGGTGGGCTGCAGAGAATCAAAGGGCTGCAATCAGCTCAGCAGCGTAACCGCTATTAAGTGGGCTGCAGGTCTTGCACTGAAGGAAGGGAGCTTTGAAGGGAGATAAAGTTGCTGCTTTGCAGATGTGTGTTCATACCAGAACTCTCTTAATGAACTTTCATCTTTTGCCTCAAAAACATCTGGTTTTAATACAAGGAGATGGCACATGGCTATAGGGGTCCCTATTGTAGAGTTCCTAAGAAGTCAAAAGTCCACCAAGGTTCTGTATATGAAGCCCTTGGTGTATTGATACCAAATTTTGCTGATTCACCAGGAGGACGCAAGGAGAAAGCCTGCCAACACACAAGTGGGCAGGTCACAGATTTTCACATTTTGAAGAGGAGGTGGTTTAACTGAAATGCCTGCAGATTCTTTAATTCCCTCTTTTCCCTCATGTATTTCATGTTACAGGACTGTGAAATAGCAGCATGTCCTCCCCATCCAAATAGTCCCGAAGCCAAGAGATCCATATCAGGCATTCACAGGACGCAGTGGAGATTTGGATCCTGGACACCGGTAAGCATGTATTTTAATACTTCCAGCATTATTTTACAGTAGACAGTGTGATATTTTTAAGAGCATTTGACCGACTCTTCATTCCAAAGCCCTTGTAATATATATCAGGAAACTTCTTAGTGCTTGTTGCTCTTCCCTAGTGCTCCGCGACGTGCGGGAAGGGCACCCGGATGAGATATGTCAGCTGTCGGGATGATCAGGGCTCGGTGGCTGATGAGTCAGCTTGTTTCCACCTCCCGAAGCCGTCAGCCACAGAAATGTGCACCGTGACACCGTGCGGGCAGTGGAAGGCCTTGGAGTGGAGCTCTGTAAGCATCACACTGTTTCTTGCAGGAGAGCCTCATTGCTGGAAATGTGTTTCATTAATCTGTCACGCTTGCCCTTTTATAACTGGGGAGATTAAGGGTTTCTGCTGTTCGTTATTAGCAATAGCTGTCTGCCTGATTTTCAAAGCTGGAAATGTGACACTGTCTCCTTTTCCCACTGTAATGCAGTGCTCGGTGACTTGTGGTCAAGGTAAGGCAACGCGACAAGTGATCTGCATCAATTACAGTGACCAGCTGGTGGATAGGAGTGAGTGCGATCCAGACGACCTCCCTGCCACCGAGCAAGACTGCTCCATGTCTCCTTGTCATCCAAACAGCCATGACTACGGCAGGGCCATCCACCCTTTCCTCTATCCGGATCATCGCCTGAAACTGCACCCTGGAGGCAGCCCGAACCGAAACCGTGCACATATACCAGGAGGCAATCAGTGGAGGATTGGCCCCTGGGGTGCTGTAAGTGCCCTGATTTTCTTATTGCCTTTTTTTTTTTCCTGGGCTAATCCAGGCTTTTCTGAATGTCATCACACAGGGGAAAGAGGGACCCTTCTCCCCGCATTCTGCTCTCTGCTCACATAAGCAAGTGTTGCAGTAGGGTGTAGGCATCATTCTCAGCCTTTCACACCTCACATCTTCAAGGCTTTCCGGGCAGAAAGCTGACAGCATCATTTTCCATGAGGCAAAAGCCAACCTCTGCTTCTTGGCCCTCTCCCGGGACATTTACAGCTGTACAGAGCTGTTGCCAAAGCACAGCAGAGCCTTAATGCCAGCTGCTCTCACCCCAACCAGTTTGCAGTGCTTTATCACGGAAGTCCCTAAAGGGAATTAAGCACAAACGGGATGTCAAACACTGCATTGAAAGCGGTGGGGATTACTCACCTGCTTAAAGCTAGGCTTGTGTTTATTTTCTTTGCTTAGTCAGCACCGAAGTCATTGCACTGCTATTAGTAATAGCTGGGTTTTGAAGTTAATAATGCCTGTTAGCTGTATTAAATTTCTAGCGGTGCATTCCCACGGTGCAAGGCACTGGAAAGGAGCTGGGAATGCAAAATTATTCCTGGACTCAGTGAAGCTGTGGGCAATTGTGTCTTCCAGTGCTCTAGCACGTGTGCGGGGGGGTTCCAGCGGCGCGTTGTGGTGTGCCAGGATGAAAACGGATACACCGCAAATAACTGTGATGAGAAAAGCAAACCCATGGAGCAGAGATCGTGCGAATCTGGCCCCTGTCCTCAGTGGGTTTATGGCAACTGGGGAGAGGTGAGTGCACCATTCATCCTGGGCTCCCTGCGCAGGGGAAGGCTTTCATTAGTGGGTGGCTGAAAAATGAGAGAAGAGGGGGATATTGCAGTGACATTTATTAGAAAGACTGGAGCATGAAAGGCAGCCTCTGATAAATGAGTGAACCCTTGCAACTGCTTGGTGGTGTTTTCCTTTCCATTGCTCATGGGAAAATTTTCTTCCCAGGCAAAAGCGAAGTCTACAAAAATCAAGATTTTTTTTTCGTCTTCTTCTTCTTTTCAAGAGAAGTCTAGTTTAAGTATAGGCTGTTTTTCTTAATAAAAACAGTACTCCCTTCTTAAAATTTGTCTGACACAAGCAATTAGAGACATTAACCTCCAGTGTCACATTGGGCCTGGCAGCACCGTTGTGGAGCACCACAAATAGCTTTGGGAAGAGAGAAGCTGAGGTGGCTGATGACCCATCCAAGGCTCATGGCATTTGGGGAGATCTGGCTGGAGTGGGTTGGTTGGGAACAGAAACAGCCACCGGGTCCTGAGAGGTGCTAGTGCTTCAAGCGACTGGTTGGCAGTATTGTTGCTGCCCAGACGGTAATTCCTCTGTCCTCTGCTGACTTCCAGTGCACGAAGCCATGCGGGGCAGGGACAAGAACACGGCTGGTGGTGTGCCAGCGCCCTAACGGAGAAAGGTTTACGGATCTGAGCTGTGAAATCCTTGACAAGCCACCGGACAGAGAGCAGTGCAATGTGCAGGACTGTCCTAGAGATGCTGCCTGGAGCGCTGGTCCTTGGAGCTCGGTACGACCATAAACTCTTTCTCTTTGTGAACCATTTTGTGGATATCCGGTAACAACAGATTTAATTTGCTTCAAAACAAGGTGCTAATGCTTCATGTCTTAAAACTGCACTTAAAGAGGATTACTGACAATATATTCAGAATAACACCTGTTCAGGAAGGGCTTACATTAGGGGAGCTCGAGTCCTTTAATTTAAAAGGCACTTGTTGCTAAGTAGCCACCTTTGTCTGTTTTATTACACTCTGTGAGCGCTGTGCATTGTGAGTCTTGGTTCTGACTGACTTCTTTGCATATGGATTTAAACCTGGCATTTAAGCAGTACATTTCCACTGAAGTCAAATTGTTCTGATATTTAATGGTAATGCTGCACTGTACACCTACTGGTTTACCAGTCGCATGTTCTCTGCCAAAAGCAAGATGACAGGGGAAAATGTGTACTAAATTGCATCAACTCCCAAGCATGTACAAGTATGTATAGATGTGTGTTTGTGTCCCTACCTGCCCCCCCACACAGCTATACAGAAACACGTGTGCATTCACACCTGTGCTCTATTTCTGTTCCCGTGTATATGTAATATGAGTGCGATGTACTGTGCAAAGGCACCTCTAAGCTATTCTCATGCATCTCTCTGGTTCTGGAGAATTATTGTCTGGCCTGCTCTCCAACTGCTGCTCTAGATATCAAGTCAGCAAGGGATCAGCATGGTGGTGGAAGGCTTTAAAACCTTGCAAGTTTTTCAAAAACAAAATAATATTTGGAGCAGAGGTGTATTATGCTGCTCTTTTGCTGCTGGAGGAGTCTGCTACAGAGATGCTCTTGCGAGGGCAGAGCAGTCCTGAACCAGGGCCTGGGATGCTATTCTGGGTCCAGCAGCTCTGAAATTCTCCTTGCCCAGAGCAGCACCTTCTGCTTGGCATGGAGCCCCGGCACTCGCCAAGGCAAGTGCCACCTGGGGTGCTTCCGGCATGCTGGAAACCACAGACCTGCTGGTTTTAGAGTGGCCTTCAAACAAATGTTGACCTTTATTGTGTATTTTTTTATAAAAGCATTTGAAGAAGGTTTAAAAAAGGTTAATTTGACTCAAAAGCACTTTATAGGGGGGAAAAAATAAGGCCTGTTAATAATGTATTGGTCTTCCTTAATTGTCATGGTTTGAAAAGTCATCTTGCTAAAACGTAACCGCACTCTGGTTTCTGCGGGTGCTTTCAGTAACGTGGATGCCTTCAGTAACGCTCCTCAGTATTTTTATCATACCTCAGTGAGTTATGCAATAGCCATAAAACTGCTGAACTGGTGTTTATATGGTGCTTCACCAGGACAAGGGACAGTGATATGAAATCTTTCATTTGAGGTGCTAATGTATCACTTGTACGCTGATATAGTTGGTGCTAAAAATGAACAAGGTGAGCTAAGCAGAGCTAGCAACCCGTGCAGCGGCTTCCCCGCAGAACTACCAGCTGGGAGTTGCTGCCAACCTTTGTTACCTGTGCTGGACCATTTGCAAGAACCAAAGGTGCGGACAGAGTTGTGTTGCATTTTGGTGTCACTCAGCGTTCAGCCTCTTCACAGCTGTTCAGGAGCAGGCTCCAGGGCTGCGGCTGCTCTTCTGTGTTGGAAATGCAGGGCGCAGTCCTGTATTTTGTTTTGGGTTGTTTTTTTCACCCAGGAAAATTTCCTTTGACTCTACTAAAAATCATACTAACTTTGTGGGTTGTCCCTTACTTTGTCTCCTGGGAGCGGGTGAGATGTCGGGGAAGCAGGCAGAGGGTAGGGGCATCCTGTCCTGCTGCAGCATCTCCTCCCGGCTGCCCGTGGGGCTCGCAGCCCTCTGGCCTCCCGCAGGTGAAGGGGCTGCAGAGCTGAGCCCCAACTGTTGCCACGAAGTGACTTGATTTTTCAGGTCTTATTACTGAGGTGTCATTTGGCTCTGACGTAGGGGACCCCAGAGCTGTTTGAAAACTGAATTGTGTCTATGGGGTCAACAGGGCTTCGTGTCCCTCCTGCAAAATACTCCCCATATATGTCTACCTCGTGCTACTACTGTAGGTAGTAACGTCCAAATTTTTTTTCTTTAGTGTGGTATCACCTGGATTTGCTTTAGCTCTGTCATCGGTTGCAAACACCATTCTGTAGCTGTACATACTTCATCTGTTGGGATGGAGTGTCACTACCATATTTTTTTGGTCACTTTTGAAACAAGAGTATAGTATTAGCTGAAACTTTTCAGCAGTATGGATTTATGTATTTATGTAAAAGTGTATTTATTTTTCCAATATTGTTATTTAATTTTATATAAATATTGCATACATTTATGATGTTTAATGTTAATGTTGAACAGTGAAAATTAAAGACAAGTAGAATGTAATCATAAATGAATTTGTATAATGATTTCTTGAGTCTTTCGCTAAATTAAGAACATATACTTAGTTTGGGTAACTTTTACTAAATTTTCTGAAATGGTACTGCAGTGTTCCATCTTTTGACTCGGTTTTATTTTACTTGCTTTGTTCTCCAACAGAAACTGTCATTCTCAATAATTAAACAAGCACAGTTAAAAGTGTATCAATTACGAGGTATGGATAACTAATTTCTTGCAAGCATCTGATTGGCTTAGCTTCACTCAAGTTTCAGTGAAATTAGTACTATAAAATACATACAAATTAAAGCAGAGAGAGTCTGAAGAGTCCAACCCTCAGTCCTCAGGCAAAATTCCACTGGGATTTTATACGGTAAACAAGTGATTTTATCTGGCTGGTTAAATCCAAGTTTTAAAGAGATAATTAAATGAATAAACAGATTCTGTATGTAAATGATAATTTTCTAACAGGAGACTGGTGAGATGCCTTGTCATTATAATGTATGTTCAAAGAGGACTAAGAGGAGGTGACACTTTTATTTCCCTGTTTATTTAACAACATGTATTTAAACACCGCAGAATTGTATGCCATGTGGTAGACCTGACCTTTTTATTAAAATAATGCTTTAGAAAACATGCAGAGGCTGTCAGCAGGATACAGAGAGTGTTTTTTCTCCTCTGAATGCCTTATGGTATGAATGCAGATCTCCATACACGCTCTCAAGTACCGAGAGGAAATCTCACCGTGTTCTCCAGAGCAGGGGAGATGTTCACAGAGAGCATTATCCATCACTTCACTTAAAACCCAAGGCTGAACCCACTTCTCTCAGAGCACATCTGCTCCTTGCAATAAGCTCTGAAATTCTGAATTTACCATAATATCCAGCTGTATCCTGATACAATTTATGAATAATGCTGAATTCACTTGTGGTGGGCTTATTATTCTTTCCAAGTTAGGAAATGGGCACAGATAAGGTAAAATAATTATATCTCACAGCACCCTGTCCTGGTTCAGACGGGTGAGTGATTTGGGCTTCACTGCACTGGGACAGTAATCATCTGAATTTGACCTTTGGAAAATGGATGGGTGGCGTTTGGGGTTTGGTTGTTCGGGTTTTTCCCTAAAGAATATTATAGTTTTAAAAGTAATCTACTTTGTCATGTACTTATTGCTCTTGGGTGTCAAACGTTCTAGCTGCTAATGCAATAGTTGTGTAGCTCTTAGTGCCTGCAAAACAGCGGTGTGTTCTTCCCAGCTCTTTATCAAATGGGCCGAAATGCTGGTATCTTAGTCTTTGAGGGCCTTTTGATCTAACAATAAAGTTCTGGAGGCTTAGTGAAAAATAATTAGAACATTAACTGTCTAAATGCCAAACTCTATTATGTCAATGTGAATTCGGTTTTGGGTCAGGACGATGATGCCGTATCCCCTTAGCCAGAGCTAGAAGCTGCTGGCATTGATGGCTTTGCAGGGCTGTTCGGCTGCACGCAGGGTCGTAGGTAGTGGCGAAGGGGCTCTGGACTCTGTGGGAAGTGGGAGGACTGCCTGGCCAGCATCCATGTCAGGGAGCTGGCACTCAGGAATTTTAATCTTAAAATTGGTGTCAATAGGAAGTTCAGGATCTTTGTATTTAATTCTGTCAAAGCCCCAACATGTTGTTTACAAAATGCCTTCCCCGTGAACTTGGCTGAAAATAGGCTGTTCAACAGCAATATTCTCTATGTCGTTGTTCTGATAATATTTTTAGCAGGCAGGATGTAAGCTCTTGCTAAGGCAGAACTGATAACCAGGGGCAGATTTGGATGCAAGTGTATATAACTCTGCTGTTCTCTTCCTCTCTTCTGCAGAAGATGAATATGCTGTGACAGCAGCGTTACAGAGCTGCTGTGTGATTATTTACACGTGTTTTTGCAGTAACAAAGCCATCCTTGAAAATGAAGCGATAGGCATGCTGAACTCTCCAGTCACTCAGTGATTCACATTGCTTTTTCTGTCCTTCATTCATATGATGTAGGTTCAGGCGCTGAAGCTGCGACAGCAAGTCTGTATTTCTCTGTAGCGCCAGGTGTTAGCAGAAAACTAATAAAAAGAAGCCTACCCTGAGAGCCTGTGGGGGGAAGGACAAATGTTGCTGCAGCAGAGGAGGGCTGCACGTATGGTCCCAGCACCCATAACCCAAGCAGAGGGATGCACTGGGTGGCTTGCATGCCTTTAGAAAAACAGATAGAAATAGATGCCTTGGTGAAGATTGAATAAAGCTGATCCAGACCAAAATGAGAACTTGGTAGCCTATGGATATCCCCAGCCATCTGTCTGAAGCTGTTTCTGTCTCAGAGCTGTTTACTCTCAGAGCTGGCCCATCAAGGCTGTTGTCCTGCTTGGGCTCCTGGCTGTCTCCCCTCTAGGATCACTCAGACCAACTGACTCCAGGGACGGCCTGTTTGGTGTGCTGATGAAGGGCAAGGAGTTGTCTGTTTTGGTTCCCCAGTCAGAAAAAAGGCTTTTGACAGTGCAGACCTCCTTTGCTTTGTTTAAAAAAGAAAACCAGACCTGTTTCAGGCCTTCCCTGTACTCCCTGCTCTGTGTCACCCGTACAGAGCATCCCAGCACCAGTGCCCAGCTTCAGCAACCCTCTGCTGAAGCTGGAATGGGTAGAGCCATGCCAGCTGTCTTACTATCCACCTGTTCACTGTCTCATGCCCTTCTCGGAGCTCATCCCAGAGGCTAAATGCAGTTGGGATTTTGTTTGTAGAGTTTCAGCCCCTTGCTTCTCCAGGGCAACAATGATGGATGCTTCTGTGGCTCTTTCCTCAGCTCAATGCCCACCATCCCTGCTGAGACTCAGAGCTGCAGCTGCTGGCTCTAAGCTGGTTACAGGTGGGTGAAGCCAGTGGTGCCCAGTTGCCTGGCAGAGGAACATGACTTTATTCCTCTTTTGCTACCCTAAAGTCTCCAACTGTTTTTTTTCCTTTCCATTTTCGTTGTTTGCCTATCATCACCAGGCATCTTTCATTGCCACTTCTGTTTCTCCTTAAATAAGGAGAACTATAGAGGTATACTTCTGCTATCGGTTCAGCTGTCTCCTGTTTGCTAGTGTTGATGCTCCATGAGCAGGAAAACAACCACAGAAGCCAATTTGCTACGCTGCAGGTGAGGGACCACCCTGCGGCACTGTGTGCTTAACACTGTGCTTGCACTTAAGTGCTGGATCAACTCCTTGCAGGACTGATTCCCTGCAACTTAATGCTCAGCTGTCACAAGCCATGCTCCTCCCTTGCAGGCACCCGTTAGTCTTTGCACCCGTTGTGATCTGATCTAGTGGTTAAATCTAGTGTCTTTTAGTCTGATGGAGAAGTAAAAGGAGTGCCACCTCTAATCTACCCTAATCCAATGACCGAATGCTGGGGAAGTGCCAGGGTAATGAGCTGCAGAGAAGGGCCAATCTCATCTGCTCTGCTGCCGCTGCCAGGGCAGATGTGAGTTGGACTCACAAAGGTTATTTTCTTGTATCTTGAAACTTTTCTCTTTCCCTGCCCCCAGATGTTGCATCTTTCCCCAAGTTCCTCAGTGCACTTCCCCAGTCAGAGCAGGCAACTCCATTAGTATTCACTGATGTTTCTTACCATGTATAGTCCAACCCATGTTTCTGTCTAACTTACTGTAAAATACTTGCCTTTCTCCTCCCAAAGTACAGCAGCTGTTTGGCTGCATTTTGTGTGCTTCTGTGGTTGCCCTTTTGCACCTCCCCTCTTACACATTTTCTCAAGGAGATGGTAATTTTCTAGGCTGCACACAGCTGGCCTGAACTTGAACAACAAGTGATGATGCGACTGCTGCCTTCAGTCTTGGTTGACCCATCCATGGCTGCTGGCTTCGTAAAGTCTGCAGACCTATGCACACACTCACACACACGGGAGAAATAAAGCAGTAAATAAAGGCGAATTGCTGGGAACGTTTGTATCCCCAAGCACTGGCTTTGGGTGCAGTAACTGAAATACGTGTTAGACTGCAGGAGACGCATAAGAGTTAGTCACAGGATGAGCTGTGAAGTTCAGCACCTTCAAGCAGACCCCTGAGCAGGGTGTTGGGAGGTCTGCCTGCATTTTTGTCCCCATTCCACATTCACACTAGGTACCCCAAATTGCAATAGTTGTTGTTCCTCAGATCTTAGGGATTGCAGCTTTTAGAAACAAGGATATGTGATGGTGAGGGATGCTAAACACAAAGACATTTACTGTGTTTCTAACTTTCCTGGTGACTGATTTGTGCAGTCATTAAGGAAAAACAATGTAGACAATCTTGTTCCAAAGGCACTTAATACTCTGTTCATGTTTTAATTTTTACATGCTCACAGGGAAGGCGAGTGAGCCAGCAGCATGGATGCAAATCTGTCTGATGCCCAAGACCATATGCAGGCTGACAAACAGTATTTGATCCTTAGTGCATTAAGCCAAGATTTTTTGTTATAAAATCAGGGAGTAAGAAGCAGCCCAGTGCTCCTACAAACCCCCGAGTGATGCACACCTGTGCAATAGGGCTGACATTCCTTGGAGAGCTCTTTACTTTGTGTTTTACTCCATTCAACATGGAGAAATCCTATTCTTGAATGGGACTTCTAAATGGCATTAAAATACAACTGTTCACTAAAAATATGAAGTGTCAGTTAGCCTAGGCCGCTTGCTGCTTCAATTGCTACTTTCTTAAAAGTGCCACAGCATGGAAAATAGGCTTCATCAGTGCCTTCCACATCCCATTATACTGGCGTCCTTGGGTAGCCCACACATCTCCTCTTGATCTGAGGAAATGCCGTCTAACGTGTCCTTCCCTGGAGAGACCTGCAGTAGCTGTCTGGGGGTTTTGCTTGTTTGTTGTTCAAGTTAAATAGTGAGGAGCAGGGCAGGGATGCAGCTTTTAAGGCATCTTTGTGTTTTCACAGCCCTGCTAATTTATGCACTTGGTGAAGTCTTTGTATGGGTTGTAACAACAGGGCAGGGGAAAGGGGAAGGTGCTTCTTACTAGGTGGACACCATAGGAGAGGAAATGCATGGCTTCTCCTCCTGCTGCAGTTACCCACTTTTCTCGCATATATCTTGTGAGGCTTCCCAGGTCAGGGAAATTATTGTATTGACTTCAGTGCTTAGAACCTTAAATCTTGCAGGAGTTAAAGAGCCCAAGATCATCCTTTCCTCTGGAGCAGTCTGTGCTGCTGGAAGAACAGGCTCCAGTGTTGTCTTGCTGCTGCAGCAACGCATCAAGTTGTACCCTTCTCTTTGAGAAATTCCTCCTGCTTTTTTTTTGTCTCTTTTTTTTTTTTTTAACCCTGTTGTGGGACAGCATCCCAGGTCCCTGGCCAGCCTCTGCATCTTGGTTTGGCAGCAGAGAGGTGAAAGTTTAGGGAACTGTTTTGTTTTCCTCCCTTTTGCAAATAATCACTTGGGAAACTGTGCCTCTGCCACAGAGCTGAGAGCAGAGCAGCCAGGGGCCGGAGACCCCGCATGCACTGCCCCATGAGCCGGCATGGATGTTCCCTCTTGCCCGTGCCCGGGGCGAGGAGCGCTTCTCAGGGACACTGGGTCAAAGCCTGCTCTTGTGTATGCCAAGGGCTGCCCTCCAGCCCCAGAAGGGCTCTTGGGGCATCTCCGCAGGGATTCTGGACAATGCTCACAGATATACTTGGAGCATACACTCCAAAATCCCTGATGTTCATGTCTTTTTTTTCAATCTTCCCATTTCTCTGGGAAGTCAGAATGTATTAAGCGTATCTAAAGCCTCTTCCAAACTACAGTGCGGTGTTTTGCATTGTTTTGCTCAGGTCTCTGGTCCAGTTGTCCTCCCTTGAATGTAGAGACCACTCTTTCCTTTGTACAAAAATCAGATGTATTTTCTGGCCTTGTGCCAGCTATAAAATCACCATGACCGTGCACTCTTGGCAGCTGCGTGTGTTAAGGTATGGCTTCCTGTTACAGTTCTGCAGGAAAAGAAAGCCCAGCTGGGTGAATCCTGCCCTGTGCGCCACACTCCCGCCCTGCAGGCATGGTCTTCACCGTGCTGATGCAGCCAGTCATGAGATCGTGCTAAAGGTGGAAGGAACAAGGCTTCAAAGCAGATAGGAACAAATATTTCCTACAAATCTCCTGAAGTGCTACAGCCACTGGAGAAAATATAGCGTGGAGCTGCACCCTTATTTCAAGCCTGTTGCTTGTCTCACAGAATCCAGGGGAGCTACCTGCTAAAATACCTTGCATGTTGAGAAGCTGATTAAGTTAATTTTGCTGCCATAGAGCCTCTGTCACCGGATAACACACAAAGCCTCAGGCGTTTTAAGGCTTCTAGTAAAGGTTCAGCTGGGGAGGAATGATCCAGGCTTTCCTTGGTGGTCTGGTGTCCTTCGTGCTCGAGAGACTTCAGAGGTGCAGATGTCATACGGCTGTGATTTCAGCATCTGATAGCAGCAGTGAGAGTTACAGTAAGAGCTGATGTAGACGAATAGGATGCTGAAATGTAACTATGAGTGTGCATGGTTGGGCTCTGCTTGTAGCTGGGGAAGTTTGCTGACATCCAGGAGCACAGCCCCTCACGGAAAGGGGGTGTAAAGCATTGTAGGGCTCTGTCGATTCTCTGTTTTATTTCATCTAGCACATGTTTCAGCTCAGATTGTTGGAAAGGATGAACGAGGGCTTACTTACAAGCACTTACTTTCCATATAATCCTTAATGTGTGGAAATCTAAACCTACAAGGATTGATTTTAATTTCCTCCAAAAAGCTGCTCCTGGCAGAATCTGATAAAGCCATTTTTAGCCTAATTCTTCCCAGCCCTGCCCTTGGTGAGCTATTGGAGCATACCTATCTTTGGGAATTCATTTGGTGATCACCGCAGCTTGCATTCATTATCTCACATACCTCCCAAATCGCCGGCTGATGCACTGGAGCCTGGAAAAGTGGTCTGACAGCATTTTCTGAAACTTTTCACTTTTGGGGAAGACACCTCCAGATTCTTGCTAGTGGTTTGCTTTTCTGCCCCGTGTTGATCTTGCCTGTTCAGTACAGAAAATTAAAGAGAAGCCAAGCTGCTTCACAGCTCTTGTTTGCTCTGTGCTGCCTCTTTCTTTTCACCAAGATTTGCTCATTTGTGCCAAGGGTTGTTGAGTCCTTTCGGTGCCAGACTGACCTCGCTCCCAGCCCTCAGCCTGGCAGCCGCAGGGCCACAGCACGAGCTCCCTGTGCAGAAGAGCAGGTCACAGTCTCCTGCAGGAGAGTCTGAACCTGGACCCAACCAGCCAGAAGTTTTGTACAAATTTTTAAGGGCTTTTGGGGTACATATTCTGGTTTCTTCCTTCTACCAGCCCAGTGAATCCAGCCCTCCTATGTTAGAGAGGTCTTAATGAGCAAGACGTACCTTCATCTTCCAAAATATCAGAACAGAAAATGCAGAAAGAGTTAGTTTAAAGCAATCTGCACATACTTGGTAAAACAGAATGACCTTCACCATTCCTGAACTCTGAAACAGAAAACAAATTTCTGTGGAAACAAAAACACAAGCTTGCCTTGTCGCTGGAGCACAGCGATGCATTGCAGGAGAGATTTAGCATCGTGTTATGACCTTTCTGGAAACAGTTGATATGGAAATATTTTTGTCATATTTATTTAAACATTTTTCTTGCATTTATTTAAACTAGGTAGTATATTTATTTGAAAAAATCAGCAGCATGCCAATCCCCAGTTCTTGGCATCTTAACAAAACTAGTCATGCAATGTGTAATACCCTTAAATCTGTGCTTAAATACTTTGATCCTAATGCTATTAAGAAACTCCTTTTGTTCTTATTCTCTATGTAGAGCACCAGGTGTAACTGTGATAGTTTTTAGGAGATAATAAAGATAATAACAAGAGGAAGATTTACTAGAGCCTTTAGTGTAATGGCTATAGCTGATTTTTGAAATAGTACTTCTCTACTGTTTTATGTGCCAAATCATCTTGGATTTTTTTTAAGGAACAGCACAATGTGTTGTTTTCCCACCATCCTCCATGCCTGGCTATCCTCCCAGGTTCACCCAAGGTGCTATTTGCTGCTGTGCCTCTACCACAGGCTGGAAACAGCATTTCAGAGACACATTTTCAAGCACTTGAGGGGAGGCAGAGGTGGGTTGACCATGGGCATGCCCAAATGCATGTGATTCTCAACTCTAGGAAGCTGGTGAGTGAAAAAAGTCAATACAATACCTTGGCAAAACCTTCAGGGCTGGATCCAGAGGTGATTAAAACCAGCAGAAGTCTTTCTGTTGACTTCAAAGAGCCTTGGATGAGGCTGTTATTCCACAGATAGGACAAAAATTAAGAAAAAGAAAGATGAATATGCAAGGAGTGGTTTTATCTGTGCTTTTCAAATGTTTTAAAGAAGGCAAGGTCAAATCTTGCCTCACTGTGGCACTGTTATTGATAGATACTGTAAGTGGGAGGCAGCATTTGCAGCAACGAAGAGTTCTGCTAAGGAAATACAAAGTTTCTTCAGGGTCCGAAATAAATGATGAGGCTGATGGCAGTAGCTAGGTGTGTTGCTTCCCTAAGTCACATGGCACTGAGATGAAGCCCACTATTAAATTATTTTCTCTGCGTGGCTCACATATGCTTAAAATCTACATGCCAAATAAAAATTGTAAATACCTGAGACGAATTAGAAGGCAGTTATGAATTAGACTCTTTGCAAAGGCATTTTCAGTCTTTGATACTTGGTTACATTAGATTATTCAACCTCTTTGTTCTGTCAGTGCAAATGAGATCATAACTCACATGTGCATGAAAGCAAATGAGTGGTGCAAATGAGTGGTTTAGATCTAAAGATGCACAGCTGCCTAACTTTGATTTATATTAAAGACAGACATAGAAATTATTAATTCCAGTGTATTGGGAATTATATTTTAGTAATAACAAAATTAGGCAAATTATGCTTCAACCTCTAAGTGCACCAAGGTGTGTATGCAGTCTTGTTGTTTGATGGTGGGATGGTGAGATAAACGTCAGAATCAGGCTTGAAGCCAAAGTTAAGCAATTTGTAGAAGGGGGATAACAATTTTGGAAATGACTAGTACCACATTAATTGTGAGATCAAATATTTATCAACCAACTTTGGGTCCCCAGAAACATCCTTGCTGTCTTGCACAGTGTGGTTATTCTTTCTTTAGAACAAGTAGTGGATCTAATGTATTTTTTTTAATTAGAGAAAAGGTGCATTTGGCTGTACTGACTCAGGATGCGGGGCAAGAGAGTCCTGATCAAGTGTGTGAATTTACTCTGTAGCTTTGGCTGCCACAGCAAAGTGGCATCAACCTGCAAGGAGAGTGCTTACTGAGGAGCACTTGACTTTTTGCTAAAGTATCAGTGTTGGCCTTTCATCCAAAGACAGTAAATGGATCAAAGTATTAGAACAGCTGGGTTTGGTAGGATTTGACATGTCCTTCTTGATGCTGATGTTCACTGCCTGGGGAGAGATGTAGAAAAAATGAAAAAATGAACTTCTGATGAAATTTGAAGGCTTATAAAAATAGGATAACATTAATCCTAATTTTTTTCTGTTGATATGAAAGAAAAACAGTGACATTTGTGAATCTGAGTTACTCATTAAAGTCTTCTTTTAGAACAAGGGACAGTATTTCCTCTGTTTCTCAGTGCAAGGTTGAATGTTGCTTTATGGGTTTTTTGGCCTATCTTGAAATTGGAGCTGGACTCAGGAAAACTCAGAGGCAGCCATCCCTGCCGCAGGCTCGTCTGGCTTCCTGCCTCTCATGGAGGAGCATCATTAATGGCCCTTAAACCTTATTGATCGCAAGGGACCCCGGCCTACCTTTTGTCGATCTGTAACAGTCTTGCAGCAGGAAAAAAGCCTTTTTCGGGATGTTGCTTATACAAGCTTTTAAGCAGCAACGTCTGATCTTATGAGTTACATCCCTTTCTCTCCACGATGGTCTGAACTTTTCCATTTCGGAGCAAATTACTGCTCTCTCGCTTGTTCTTTGTATACTTCTTAACAAAACAGGGGCTGAATGAGTGGGAAGTAACGCTGTAATTTAAAATAATCATAGCTGTCAATGTATATGCCAATTTCTATTCTAATGGATCTTCCAGAGCTGCTACATATATAAATTGTAGTGTTTTAGGTTTCGGATATATTCATGGGCTGGGAAGAGCTTGGGCTGTAATTTATTTCTTAGGAAATATACTGATGGAGTGGCTCCAAAACGAAGGAAGAATCCTCATCTCTGAAAAGAAAGCAGAACATTTTATACTGAGAGATGGTTGAAACAGTGTGTTTGTGCTCAAGGATTAAACCAGGATGCTTGTGACATAGAATGTAACGACTTTCATAACATGTAATGAAGAAATTGAAGCTGAGTCTCTGGGTGCATCATGCTGAGTAAGAGGCTTGTTCTACACGAAACTGTCATATTAAATTCTTGTCGTGACTCCAGACCCCTTTGATTCCTAAATCTTTTGGAGGAGACTAATCTGAAATCAAAGTGAAGTTGCTTGGGGTTTGCATGCCAGAAGTGGTCACATTTGAAAAAGTTCAGTGAACCTGCAGAGGGAGGTTGAAATTAGTTGCTTCACTACAAAGCTTACAGCTAACATACCTGCTGATTTGCTTTTTGCTTTGATTCTTCAGGCTCTGCCTTCTTGCCACCTTCTGAGTTGTTTTCAAACTGCATAAATCTTAAGGATGAGCATGTCCTGGTTTCAGTCTGTTTAGCAAAAAAATATTTTTAAAAAGTAAATCAGTCTACACTGGTAAAACAAACATGAGCTTTAATACCAAGGACATGGAAAAACTTGTTTTTCTCTTCTGCCTTTTCCCTTGTGCGGTTATTTCCCTCTGTGAAGGTGTATATCGTGCTTTACTCTCCTGATTTACCAACATTTGACCTCCCTTTGTATCAAGGTAAAAGGAAATGGTTCCTTTCAAGCTCTTCTAAATAGATGAAGATCCCTGTAAGATGACTCTGCTCCGTTGAAACTACTGGAGCGGTGCCAGGAACCCAGCCTGTTATCCCTGCTGAACGTCAGCTGCTTTCTCTATTTTAATACTGGAATTCTGTGGGGCTTTGACCAAGAATATAATGCAATATTAAGTGAAAATGGGAGCATTTCCAGTGGTTAAATTCTGCCCATCCGTATCCCCCTCAAGTTTTGTGTAGGCTGCCAGGGACCTGCGAAAGTGCTTTTTGGTCCAGCTAAAAGAAAATGCCCTAGGTAGCCATGGCCCGTATATAACCATGTAGGTGGCCCCTGTGACAGCTGATCTTTGTTACTTTATGTTTACAGTGTTCTGTCTCCTGTGGAAGGGGCCAAAAGCACCGCGATGTGTACTGTTTGTCAAAGGAAGGGAGGCATGTAGAAGAAGATTATTGCAAGCACCTTGCTAAGCCCAATGTGCAAAAGAAATGCAGAGGGGGCAGATGTCCGAAGTGGAAAGCAGGAGACTGGGGACAGGTGAGACACGTTGTGTACCCTTTTGCACCCTTTGATATTCTTCTTCCATCCAGTTGGTTAGAAGCTGGTTTTCCCATCACTTCCGTCCTCTTGAACTTTTCAAGGGTAAAAGTTTTGGGCCAGATCCTCAGGTGGCGTAAACCAGTGTAGCTTCATGGAGAGCAGTGGCGCAACACTGATTTGTACCAGCTGAAAACACGGCAACTTGCTTTTAGTATCTAACTGAAAGCAAATTCCTCAGTATATAATGTTAAAGAGAATCTACTATTTATTAATATTTTAAATATTGTTATTATTTAACTGTGTCACATCCCAAAGAAAATTTTCCTTAGCTTTGAGAAATCTGAAGTTAAATTTGTTATCAGTTCCCTGGGAAAGCCTAAAGAACAATCCAAGCTGTTGATTAAGAATGCTTTTCACTACCTTTTGTTTCTTAACAAGCTCATCAGTTAATTCTGCTTCATTAAAAAGTCAGACGCTGATGCATAGAGCAGAGGCTGCTGGAAATGTGAAAGTGCTTGGAGTTACTAAGCATCTTGTTTGCTGAAAGCATAGCTTGAATCCTTGTTTTCTTGAAAATAATGTCTTTATCATCACCTTGAATCTTCTGCGTCACATTTTTATCTCTGAACCTTGCTCTTCCCTCTACCTCATTAGCGTGCTAATCAGCAGAATTATTGAAAATCCCAGACTAAATGAACTGTTACTTGTAAAACATCATGTTCTTTTGCGGTCTGTCTTCCAAATTAAGGTACAAAATACCGATTCTCACTGTATGTGAGTTCCCTGACAGATAAACCATTAACATTGCTACAGGCACCCATGCAAATGTTAGGACTAGGACACCGTACTCTCATTTAATGTCAACTATTAAAAAAGACAAAAAACCCACTGATGTTCTATGATTGTTTTCAGACTTGGGGGTTCTTTTAATGCTTACCTTTGCATTTATAGGATAGCAGTGTTTGCCATTATGTCTGTGCATTCACCATGGACGTTCAGTTACTGAGGTCTGGGCCTTTCACCTTCCCAAGGTATGGCTGGGAGCGCCCAGGTAGCCCTGCATAGCCCTGTGAAATGCACAGTACTGCTCCTGCACTTGAAATTAAATTAGTATTATTACTTTTATTACCTGCAGGACTTAAACCTCAATTTTATACAGGAAGCTAGACTGAAAAGAGGCATGAGGCCATTAGATAGTGTTGTCATATCTGATTTGCACCTTATTTAAAGTGACTGCTCCTGAAAGCAATTTTTTACAGCTAATAATTGTAAGAATAATAATGTAATGGTCTGTTGATTGTGTTAAAATACGCTAATGTTAGTTGATAAAAGTAAGTGTTTTAAAATTCCCAACATTCCACTGCAAGAACAGAGTTCATTTTATGCAAGTGGGGAAAGAAACCCAAGTTAATAGGAGGATGAGGTGATTTATGGCCTGAGTTAATCTCTTGTGACTAGGCAATTAAGGAATATTTGTACGCTAATGATAAGACTAAGAATAGGTAGCGCATTTCCAGCATGCGGGCAGCTCCTCAGCCCAGGTCGCTGATGCTGTATGTGCTCAGCCAGACAGTGTCTTGCTTGGGGAAAAAATAAAGGGGTAGAAATACCTGTTCTGCAATATCAAACTGGGCTTTTTAAAGCCACATGAAATGCTCTGACATGGCTTCCTTGCGTCCTGATCCTCACTCATGCTGGCAGTGTTTCTTTGCCTGCGACAGATGAAAAGCAGGGCTGTCAGAAGTTTGGAGCACCGCCGTGGCCGTCTCTGCCAGAGGTGTGCAGGGCTTGCACAGCTTTGCAAAAGATTTAATGCCTCAAAGCCAAGGTGGATTTAGGTGCTGAACTTCTCATTAGGACTATGAAACAGGCAGGGATTTGGCACTCTGAATACCCCGTAAGACAGGATCTAAATGGGCACAGAAACCCTGTGTCACCTTCCCCATCACCAGTGACACTGTTGAAAATAGGCAGCCACGATCAGTTTGCGTTTAGATACTATCAAAAAAGCTTTCTGAAGATCTAATTGCCTCTGAAAGATAATTCCAAAGCTGAGCTGCTGTGAGCTGGGTACCTTTTGTCCTGGGTAAACCAACAAAAGTCTGCCTGAGAAATAAAGCAAGGGTTTCCATAGAAGTGCATCCTCCTTCTCGCCATATATGCACAGGACCTGTTGCGTGTGCCTTTAGGGTTCTTTTCTTTTCCTTTTGAGAAAAGGAATAACTAAAAAAAATCAGGATTAAAAAAATACAGGAATGATTTAAAAATTAATCCCAGCCAGCTGAGCTAAGTGCACCGCTCCCAAGTTCTTTCCTCTCTGGATGTTTTGTATTCAGAGGCTGGGTAATTCTTTTCTAGATTGTTGTGAATCCACTTCCCTGTAGCAAAGCATTTTTAATATATCTGTAATAATCAGAAGGGAAGAAAAAAGGCTTTTTCTCCAAGCTTTAAATGTGCTTGTGTCTGCACTGAAATGTCAGATTTAATGTGTTTGCATCTCCTAAGTAGTATCAATTATGGCCATTTACCTTTCACTTAGCAAAAACACCAATATTTATTCTGCTGTCTGGCATTTACATGTTTCAGCTACAGGCTGAAGTCCAGCCCTGTCTAAAAACACAGGTAGAGCTACAGGTAGAGCTTCTCCATAGCCGAGCTGTCACTCAGCAGTTCAGTGACTGATTTTCCCAGTGGAGAAAGGAGCACTCCTGGGGAGACATATAGACTCTGTAGAAAGGACAAACATGCTGCCTGGCTCGTGGTATCCCTTAGGAGAATATGTAAGTACAGCACAAGTTGGCTGCCCCCAGACTTAATATCTTCTGGCAGTGTCAGCCAGCTGTATTTCCCCAAGGTAGGCACAGGCTGGCTGACCAGATTGGATTAAAATAGCCAGGATGAAAATGATGTTAAAACCTACCTTTTCTTGCCTCTGTAATAGAGCATAATGATGCCGCTTCGAAGCCAGCCATAAATCCAGCCAGAGCCACAGCAATACTGATGCTGCTGGGCAAAGATTCACCACAAGCATGCAGTTAAATGAATCTAGAGCTTTGCCCAGTGCCCTGCTTTGCCTGGCATGGCCAGGGGCCAGCATCCTCCTCCCCAGACCCGCTCTGCCCAGTGTCACATGCGGCACAGCCCCCGGTGAAAGAGCCATGGCCTGACTCGCTCTCCCTTGTCATAACATACCCGGGCATGTGCTTTTTAGGTGGGTGATAAATGTAAACAAAAAGGCATTTTAGAGCATGGTATGCATCCTGGAGTATATGTTTCTCCAAGTTTGTGGCCATTATTCACTTTAACTGTCCCCTATGGAATGCATAGGACAAACAGCACTGTTAATCACAGGGAGGCAGCACGGCATATGGGAAGCATTTGCATCACCAGTGACAGAAATCTCACTGCTACTTTCAAGAGTTACACAGAAAACTTCCCACCCTCTTACAAATATCTGAAGCCAAGCAAATATTCAGAGTCAGCTTTTCTTTGGTCCTTTTGGCTTTATGGGATGTTCGGATAGTAAAGCAAATGGAGCGTTACGGAGGAACACTCTGCAGAAGAGAGAATTGCTTCCCTGTTAGGCACCACTTAATTCCCCGCCTTAAGAAGGCTCGCTTTTATGGGTATTGCAATAACAGGCTGTAAAATTGTTTTCTTAGTTCCTGATGTATTACTAAAGTTGCTTATATTAATTGTTAATTCAGCAAATGGTTAATCATAATAGCTGTGTTTTAAATGTATACCTTTGATTTTTACACGCTTTCCTCTATAAATGCGAGTTCTTTTTATTCCAAATCTATATTATATCCTTTAAGATCTAGCCAGGAAGAATCCATACCAGTGAGAAGTTAAGTACTGCTGAACATATTACAGTGTACAGTCACAACAATAAATACTGTGGAAAGAAAAATTAAGCTGTTAAAAAGCATTGTAGTGTAAATAATAATTTGAAGAAGTCTGAGAAACAGAGAAATTCAGGCTTTTCTTGCTGCGCCTAGGAGTGGGGAGAAACGTGCCCACAGGGTGATAAAGGAAATGTGAAGTGCAGTTAATTTAAAATAGGGCATTTATTTTCACAAACTTAACAGTACGCCCTGGCTTATGTGCATGTGCATGTTCTGCTGCATGCTGAAAGACATCCCACCGTATCATCCCTTCACCTCCCTGTTGCTCCAGACTTTCTCCTATATAATTCAAGTTTGCCTTTCATTAAAGTCCGCTCCAGTGACACTTGTGGCATTTGATATATTTTGAACTATTACTTTTTTGAGCTGAGAAATACTCAGAACCTTGCCGCTCCTGGCATGTTGCGATGGTTTAGCAGAGCCGCTATCTCCAGAGGTTTTTGCAATATAAATCCTGTCAGGAAATCCTGACCCCACTGAAGCCAACAGCGAAAATTCCCTCTGGCTTCAGCAGAGCAGGGATTTCAGCCTGTCTGCTCTGCCCTTGCAAAATTTTTCCCTTGTGCAATGAAGAGCCTCACCTGGAAGTTTAAATGGCGGTGTTAGAGCCTTGCTATCGCTGCCGTTGAGCACAGAGCAGAGGGCAAACCCCGGGAACTTACCGTGACGGCTGCGATAGGGACCGCCACTCACCTTTTGTCCCTTCCTCCAGTGCTCAGTGTCCTGCGGCCGGGGCGTCCAGCGGCGCGCTGTGCACTGCCACAGCGGCACCCCAAAGGCAGCCGAGGAGGCAGAGTGTGACCTGGCCGGCCGGCCCCCTCCGCAGCGGGACTGCCACCTCCCCGAGTGCCCCACGCACCGCTGGGCAGCTGGCGAATGGCAAGCGGTAAGCGGGGTCCCCCCCTCCGCCCTTCCCCAGGGTCACGTCACTTGTGCTCTCAAGCGAGCAGTGCGGGATCATGCTGGACACGGGGGGCCGCCGGTGCCCGAGATCGCTGCCGGAGGGCTGGCGTTTTGGGGTTGCAGCCTGGGCTTGCCAAAAAAGAAGCAGAGGAAATGCTCATGCAAGCTGGCTGGAAAGGGGGAGCTGAGAAATACCTCCACGGGGTTAATTTATTGCTTTGTGCTGCCCTGTGTTTGGCTGGGACCTATGCAAATGTTGAGCAGGTTTTGGAGAGGGTGGATATGGGTCTGTTCCCGGAGGCTGAGCAGTAACCCAACTCGGACTGAGCCTTGCCGCGCTGCTCCAGCTGTGACCCCCGTGCATGAGAGTTTGAAGGAATTGGGGAACATCAGTAATTCCCACTCTTCTGCCCCGTTACCCCGGCTCCTTCTGACAGCTCTCTCCTTTCGCTGTGCTCTGGGTCCATGCTTTTTGCCAAGCCATGAGCAGTGCTGAGGTGAGATCTCCCACAGGAGACAGTGCTTTTCTGAGTGACCAGGATCCAGATCCCAGCAAAACCAACCCCTTAGGCTGGAGCAGGAGATATAGCTGCTGTTCGAGTGGTTCAGGGAGTGTCTCTGACTCACCTGCACTGCAGGCGATGGATGGGCCCGAGACTGGTGGGTGGCAGGAGGACAAGGGGACTCTGGGCAGGAGGAGGGGGTCCAGCAGCTGCCCACAAGGTGCCGTTGCTTGCTTTGAGCGTGCAACAGGTTTTGGCAGAGTAAGTTCAGACCAGGCACCAAAATCATTATTTCCATTCTAGTTTCATTCTGTTTTCAGCCATCCGCGGGTGAAAGAGTCTTGCCCCAGGTGTCCTCCATCCCTGTCCCACTGTCCTGGGCTCTTCCCTGCAGTGCAGGGACTGCCAGCCTTGGAAATGGGGAAGGTGATGGAGCTGCCAGCTCTGGGGAGCTGACTGCTGTGTCACACAGCCCACAGAAGAGGCCACCACTCCTATGGAAAGGATGTCCTTGTCACACAGGGGAAGGGGATTGCCCCTCATGGGCCCTCCATGGGGATGCAGGGTTGGAAAGGAGCAAAAACCCCCTGGCCAGCTGCATCAGCCTCCCTGCAAAACCATCGCTGGCCCCGGTGGCAGGGCAGCAGGAGCTCGATCCTGCACCCTTTGAACAGCAAAGATCTCACTGACTTTGGAGGTGCATGATCAGAGCCTGATCCTGGTCACCCAGATGCCTGCAGTGCACAGCTCCAGGGAGCAGGAAAAATATTAATCAAACAGGGGCCTGGCATTCATTGGCAGTCAGGCTGCTTTTATATTGCTGCTGCGTGGCCCCAGGCAGTCTTGAAGGTGGACAAAATTGGTCAAGATCCCTTCCACTGTTGAGACAGTGTAAAGAAGCCGTAAATGCAAAGCAGGGCCTCCTGCTCTGGTAACACAAGATGAGGAGGCACCGCCAGCTTCCTGCTCAAAGTCTTGGTGTTTGCAGACACTCCCAGAGCCTGCCTTTATCGTGTCACTAAAGAAAAAAAGAAAAAAGGAAGAAAAAGTGGAGGCGATTAAGAAAAACAATTTTACCGATGAGAGAAAAAGCATTTCGTGCATACAGAGGCTGCACAACTTTTCTGCTGCAGCAAGAAAACATTCACAGTTAAGGCAGCACATGCTTTCCTCTGATCTTTCCTTCCCAACAAGCTTGTCCTTGGCTCACACCTGCGTGGAGCACCCCAGACTGCAGGCAGCCACATGTGTGACATTATCCAATATCCCCACACCTGCTGTACCTCAGCCTGACGGGAACAAACAAGTTTAGCTTCACTTCCCTGGTCTTGGCAGTGCTGGGAAGTTGTAAAGGGTTTATAATCCTATGTAACGTGGCCACAAGCACAAGAGGCTGGAGGGGACCGTTTCCCGTTCCCACCTGCTGGGGAGCCAAGGTGTGATGGGATGCAGCAGGAGGCAAAGGCGAGCTGACCATACAGTGGTACCTGATGGAAATATCCCACCCTGGAAAAGAAGTGTAGGAATGGCTGAAGAGACTCCAGCAAACTCCTCCAATGAACTTTTGCTTTTACAGACCCTGTTAAATTTCTTCAGCTAATAATTTTAGAGGTAACCAAACAGCATGCAGTTGTAGTCCTTACCCAAAAGTGTAATTATCCCTGAAAAGCCACGGCTCCTACCCCATCCTTTCACCGTCTTTGCCTTATTTTTGCACCTTTTCAAACCAGCAGCGAGAGGCCCCTGCCTGCCTCCAGCCTGCCAAGCCTTTGGTGGGCAGTGGTTGCTGGCGTTTTCCTTAGTTTTCCAGGGCTCCCCATTGCACTGGGGAAATTTTTAACATGTTACAGAGACATTTTTTTCCCCAGGAGATCTTTGCTAGGAGGGTGGGCTGGAAGTTTCCTCACCCATAAATAACCATAAATAAGAACACGCAAGAGATGCCCAATGTGAGCTCACCCCTTTGGCCGACTCCACGCAGTTCTTCTGAGCACTTCTTATTTTGTTCTGATGTACCCAGTGAAAAAAAGCAATAGGACCTTCGCACCAGCCACAAGTACTGGTTGCATGTTATTTATAGTGAGGAGGGACAGATTGCATTAGTATTCTTTGAGCAGGGAGCAGCAATGAACCCTAATTGACATGAAAGGCGGGATGTAAAATAACATACCAGCACTGTCTTGTTCTTGATTTCTTATCTTTAAAGGGAATCTGTTGAGAGGGGGATTTTGATTGTTCCTTTTTGTTGTTTTTGTTTAGAAAAAAAGTTGGTCTTGCCAACGAAAAGGAACAGGGAACTTACTGGAAACTGTTTATTGCTCTGTTGGTGTATCACCATTAATTAGCTGTTCTTAGTACCCACATCAGGGAGAAGAAAGTCAATAGAAAGGGCCTTGCTAATGTCCAAGTGAAACCCAGACCAGGGGCACAAAGAAAAAGGGAAAACTGGGAGAGAGAAGGGGATTTTTTGATATAAACCTCTGTGGAAGGACATCGCAGAGCTCTGGAAGCTGCAATGCAATTCTTGATTCTTTGACATTTGCTGTTTGGGGGAATATTGTACCATCCGTGCCTGGTTTGGATTGCAGAGTTACCCAAGGCATGTTTGAAGTGTTTGTGGCATGGGGTTTCATTTCATCGCTGTGTCAGATTTTGATTTGAAAAAAACCCCAATGAATGCTTTCGCAAAGCAATGCCTGAGACAAATATTTTCAAATGCCTGACCTGTTTTTGAGCTCTTGCTATCAATGGCCATTATCCCCTGGCCCTGCTGTTTTATGTGAGATTTAGATCAGTCGTGAACATGAGATTTCATACAAAATATATCACCATATTAAAAGGAAAAATAGCTTTTTCATGCTAGCTGAACAGTCCACTTCCTATGTGAATAATGCTTTATAACCTTGGGGTGGCTGGTTGGAACCTCTGCAGTGTTTCTCTTTGATCTGTTTTTTGATGGTCTCACTGTCTTTGAGCCATATTTTATATCTCAGTGGGATTATTTTAATTGCCAGTTATCCCCAAAAATACAAATAATCAAACTTTAATTTACTGATGATGACAAAAAGCACAGAGCAGGCTCAGGTTTATTTGGCCGTTCAACCATTACTTGCAGGGAAACCCAAAGCAGGCTGGCATGTGTTTGCAAGCCTCAATCTCATCAGCAACTACTCATTTTAAATGAGGGTGGGCTCTTGATATGATAGCTCTTCATGGCCAATGTCAGAAGACCCATTGATAGTATAGAGGTTATTTACTCTCCTAAAGTTAACTGTAAGTCAATGTACTTGCAAATTTAGGCTTAAATATACGTCAAGGGGAGAAGACTAAATCAGCCTTGTTTCTTCCCACTCCTTGTGACGTGCCTCGTTTGGCTGTGAGCTGGAACGATTCACCCTGCACTGGTGACCACATGCTGGGCTGGTGGATGCCAAACCAGGGACAAGGGGAGCTTTGAGCATCCCATAGCCCCACTCCCACTGTGCTGAAGAGCCCCTCGTTAGGAGGGAGCAGGAGCATCGGGGTTCGTGCTGCCCCTGAAAGGTGCTACTCAGGGAAGCTACGTGACGATGGAGCATTTCTGATGCACTGCAATAACCCCCTTTCAGATTTTACTTATATAATATGGAGGTATCAGAGGGGCAAATATAACACAGTTTGTTTGCTCTCCGGGGAAATTACACTCCAGCAAATTTTTGCTGTGTTTCGGCACAGACCTAGAAGGAGCTTCCACTCCAAGGACTTAAAGCAAGAGAGTAAATAAGGTTGAAAGCACACGAAACCCTTGGGGTCTGCTGGCAGACTGCGGATTTTGCAATGTTGACTGTTGCCTAAGAGCTCCTAAGTTATTCCTTCTGAATAAATGCTGCTTTGTGGGGCTGCCTTTCCTTCCCTGTCCCCCTCCACTTTGCATGGTTACTAAATATTTACAACCAACGTGACGTTACGCTTGTGGAAACTCTCTTGGTTTGCTTTTCCTGCCATGGATTGATCCGATTTTTGAAGTTCTCACATAATTTGCAGTCTCGGTTCTGACAGCTAATTACAGAAACGGGGGCCTGACAGTGCCTGCGTTTTGCAATTAGGTGAATCCACTAAGATCTTGCTAATTGGGGCCAGCCAAGAGAGCAGGAGCTGCATCAGGGAGGCTGGAAACGATGTTCGGACAGTGAGACTTTTAACAAGATTAAACTGGCACGGTCCTCCGAGCCTAGGTGACTTCAAACGGTGTTTCCGTACAGATAGGGATGGTCTGATTGAATGTTTCATCCTTTTCCTTAGGGGAAGACATTTCCTGCACATTATATAAAATGATTATTTTCATGCATTTTTTCCTCCTTGTTAATCCAGTTAGTTGAAAGTGTTAGAAGTCCATTACAGGCAATAACTTTAAGAAAATATGCTTTTATCCAGACAGCTGCTCTTATGCTGATTTATTTCGTTTTATGTGCATGTTTTGTAAGATGCGTTCTGAGCACAGACTCACTCCCAGGAGCGCCGCCTCACGGCCAGGATGGTTCTTCCAAGATGAGCAGAGAAAGAACAGAGTCCTTAAAGTCTCCAGAAGCCCCTGGGGAGCAGTTGCACTCAGCTAGCAGGGGTTGCAGGCAGGGCAGCTTTTAAAAGAGAATAAATCCATAGGGCCCCCTCTGCTGCAGCAGTTGCAGAGATGTGCCCCGAGTTGTGTGGGCAGAGCACTGCTACTTGCCCCCTGGCCAGGACTAGGAAAGGGGCTCCCCCCATTCCAGCCAAGTGTGCATCAGTGTGCATTTTGGAAGGGGGATAGATAGCAAGGCTGTCGTTCTACCAGAAGCTGTATTTACTGGGGGCTGAAATTATGGGGGTTAGGCCTTTTCTTTCCCCCTTGCCCCACCTCCTGACCCAGCATGCCCACCCCTGTATCTTTTGATCTCACCACAGCTGGACCCCACATCCACCCCATCCCAATACCTGCTGCCTCAGTTTCTCGTCTCTCCCTGTGCCTGCAATCTGGCTTGGTACCTCCAGAGGATGGGAGCAGTTTGTCACTGGATGCTCCCACAGCGCCTGGCAGAGCAGGGCCCTGGTCTTAAATTTGCCCCCAGGTGATAGCAATGAGATGCCAACATGGGACACAGAGCCATCAGTTCACTCAGGCTGCTGGGAGGAGGGCCTGCTCCCTTTGCAGATGCAGATTAATTTGCTGAAGTCCTTCATGGACTACATGAGCCAATGTTTCTTGCAAACAGTGCATGAAGACGTGCGGGGAGGCATCCCGGTACCGCAAGGTGGTCTGCGTGGATGAGAATAAGCGAGTGCAGAACAGCGGCTACTGCGACGCCAGCAAACGCCCCCCTGAAATCGAGAGCTGCGGGCTGCCGCCCTGCGAGTACATCTGGATCACCGGGGAGTGGTCGGAGGTGAGTCCCCATCCCCACACGGGGACCTGGCCGCACTGCGCCACTCGGCACCGGGCCACGCTCTCCTCCTCTCGCCGCCAGCCTCGCTGAGATATTGCAACCCAAATCAACAGTGGCAGGGCAGTACTGTGTGGTTTAATTATTATTTTTTAGTTTGTTTCTGTGTTTCTCTGCTGGAGAGAAAGGAGCAGGGCTGTGGGAGAAGACCAGGATATTAAAGAGTAAATGCCAGCATGCTCAGAGTCCTAGCTAATATCAGAGACAATTTTCGTCCAAAGCACATTGTATCTAGCAGACATCCTCTTTGGTTTTGTGCCATTTTATTTCACTTACTTTTTTGGTTTTATTGCCATCCCCTCCCGGGGGGCTCTGGGGCCCCGAGTGTTGTGCAAGTGTCCGGGTGAGCATCCTGGGGGAAAGGTGAGCCTGGATGTGACTGCAGGGACCCATCCTTCCTCGGTGCCCTCTTTGGCAGGAGCGAGGACCCGGCGTGAGCGAAGGCAGCAGGTTTGCCCTCATGGCTGGCAGCAAGCGCTGCATGCGGGAGGACCCTGGGCTAATCTCAGCCTGTTTCCTTCAGCTAGTGAAGGATTACTTTCTACTTGGAGGAGCAGCAGTGGGAAATGACAAGGCAGGTGCTGACACAGCACTGATTAAAAAGAAAGAACAAGAAAAGGGAGAAAAGAAAACATGCTGGGACTGAGGGGGAGGAGATACAAGCCACCCAAGATAGCACAGGAGAGAGAAATGTGGAAAGATGAGAAGTTCTCGGAGCAGCCTGGTCTCCTGGGTAGTTTCCAAAGAGAAATATTAGGGTGCCTGTGAGGCTGGAGACCTGGCCACCTCTTGCCCAGACACCCTGTACCTGCTCCCACTGCCTGTGACCCTCTGGGAGCACTGATCAATTCAGGGTCAATCTTGACCATTTTCTTTCTCTGTGCCTGCCATGGAAAAAAAAAAAAAAGAAAACACAAATAGCAGAGGCATTTCTGAGTTACCAAGGATCTTCTGCTTGTTTCTTCACCCTTGGGGAGAGATAACTTGTGCCCAGGAGTCAATCTGGAATAGGGGGTCCTGAAGCAACTGTAGGAGGAGCAGAGGGGGGAATTGGGTGCTCAAAGGCAGTGTCAGGCACCAGCCCACTTGTAGCCACTCACAATACTTGTGGCTGGCTTAAATAGTTACTAGTGATCCCTCAGAATAGCTCACAGTGTTAAAAGCTGGCAAGACTGCTTTTCCTCCCCATTTCGGCCAATCTTCCCAAAGCGTGCGGTGCTAACAGGCACCTCCTCTGTCTGCAGTGCTCCGTCACGTGTGGGAAGGGATACAGGCAGCGCCTGGTGTCCTGCAGCGAGATTTACACCGGGAAGGACCACTATGAGTACGGGTACCAGAACACGGTCAACTGCCCAGGCACACAGCCACCCAACATCCAGCCCTGCTACCTTGGGGAGTGTCCTGTCTCGGCGTCCTGGCGCGTTGGCAACTGGGGAAGCGTAAGTTTGGCAAACTTCTTTTTTTTAACAACAAAAAAAAATGGAATAAAGGGGACACAGCTTGAAGGTTTGGCCGGGGAATCTTTAAAAACTGCATAAATTAATCCAATTAATACCCTCGTGGAGCAGCAGCCCCAGTGCGTGTAGGGCTCCATGCTCCAGATGGAACCCCCTCATATGGGGGAGTCCCAGCAGCCACAAGCAGAGTCATGATCTCTATAAAAATTTGGATGTAGCTAAAATTTGTGGCACTGTTGATGGTCATGCTGAATGCTTAGTCAGAAAGTAGGGTCACTGCCAGAAAACAAGGGTTTGAAAGCCTTGTGCTAGAGGGATCAATGGATAGCTGACAGCTGCTGGGGTGGATCTTGCTTGGCCATGTGTATGAGCAAGACTTGGGAATCACCAAAAGGCAAAAAACACTGGTAGTTTGAGCCTTAAAAGGATTTATCTTTCTCCCCGCTCCTTCCCAATGCTGGGACAGGGCAGGGGAAAGAACTTAGCCTTTCTGCTAAAGTTATTTATGTTGAGCCTCTTCTGGGGCCTGAACTACAAGATCAAATTTTAGTTAAGGTGATAACATTTCACGTCTTTGGGCTTCTGATATTCTTTGAAATGTGGTGTTTCGCCCATAAATTTGATTTATTAACCCAGCTCAGGCATTTGTAGGAATTTGTCAAACCTTTACAAGGCAACGAGGGTCAAGTCAAGCAAAATGTAGTAGAAGTTGTCGCGGTAAATGGTAGAGCTGTTTGAAACCTAAGTTCATTCTGCTTCAGATCTACTCTGCAAGTCAAGGCAGAGGAATTAACAGCAAAGAGCTCAGCCTCAATTAATTGGTCTTTTCCCCCAGAATTTTAGTGCAAAATGTCCAACTCATTAATACAACTTCATTGTGAAGAGTGTCCATTTCAGAGAGCAAGATCTTTCTCCTCACTTTGGGGTGCTGAACATCCCAATGACTACCAAGTGCCACGACCCTTCTCTGATTTTCAAAGGGATTTAATGTAAAATACCATCACCCTTGATGGACAACAAGAGTCCTGCTCAGCTCCTTAGCTAAATTTTGTGGATTTAGACCTGATAAAGAGTAAATGCCAAGTTGTGAATACCATGAGCCCTTGAAGATATCTACTTTATGGTGTGCTCCTTTAGGCTAATAATTTCTAAATAGATGAGCAGCATCATATTCTTGGCAGCCTAACCTGGTGCCTGTAGGAAGAGTGATCTTCATTTCTCAAGTACTGAAAGAACAAGTTGTGGAGGGGGAGCAAGATGCTCCCACCTCCCATCACCTGTGCTTAGCAGCAGCCAGTGCAGACAAGCTGCTGCTCAGTAGCTCCAGTAATGTGTGTAGTTTTAGCCTTAAGATCACCCTTGATTTGGCCTGTTTGAGCATGACCCAGTGTTTGCACAGATTTAGCCATTTTTCCAGAGGGTGAGGGGGGAGAGAGGGTTTGGAGGCTGTGGGTTTTTTGGTGCAATTTGGATAGAAAACAACAAACCATGTCATGTTTGTTCAGAGGCCCCTCTGAGTCCCAAGCAATGCCTCCCAGACACCAGGAGGGGTTTTCTGCCATTCAGGCCTTCCAGTGAACGTTTCTTTCTTGTACAACCTTTTTAGTGTGAAAAATAAACAATTTCACATGAGCATATGGTTCACCTTTTCCAATACTGCCTCATCCTGTAAAGTGTTTAAACGCTAAGCAAAGTTCAGTAGTCTTCTTGAAATAATTAGTGATGACGATAATAATGAAGGGATTAATAATAAAAGAGATTACTTGTCTGATTAAAATTAAGCCTGTGCTTGAACACTTTGCAGGATTGGGGCCTTTCCTGCTGTGTCTTGACACAAGGGAAACAGGCTGTCTCTGCTCTTCTGGAGCCCAGAAACCCTTGAGATAAATACAAATCTCTGTCTTCTGTCTTGCAGTGCTCCGTCACCTGTGGAGTTGGAGTCATGCACCGGTCGGTGCAATGTTTGACAAACGATGACCAGATCAGCAGCTTGTGCCATGTAGATCTGAAACCTGAAGAGAGGAGGACATGCCACAACGTCCATGACTGTAAGTCTGTGGATTTGCACCTTCCTTTGCCTTTCTCGTGGCTTGAGCATCTGTTCCCACCAAACTCCTAGAGATGTGCAGTGTTTCCAGGCATTGGGAGCCATTCAGCTAAGCACTAAGGCACTTCAGGGAGACCTCTTAAAAATCAACAAGGTGTTTTGATGCTTTGGATGCCACACAAGTGTTACAAAAGAAATTTTGATGTATAGTTGCTCAGTGACTACAAGTATCTCTGTTTTGTTTCAGGTGAATTACCCAGGAGCTGCAAAGATGTTAAAAATCTCAATGGTGTCACTGAAGATGGCGAATACTTCCTTCAGGTCAAAGGAAAGCTCTTAAAGGTGCATTTCAGCAACGTATTGATAGTTAATGCATTTCCCAAAGGTGAAGAGGACCCTGCATGTGCTTTTCACTTCCACTCCTGGATTTTCTACCTTTGGTTTTCTTGGCCATCCCTTTGCACATGATACCTGACAAAATTCTGGCTTCTTTCTCTCAGGTGTTTTGCTCCGGGATGCAGACTGACAGCCCAAAGGAGTATGTGACCCTCGTAAATGGGGATGCAGAGAATTTTTCAGAAGTGTATGGATACAGGTAAGAAATCCCTTAATCCTGAACTTCACAATATTTTTGTTTTCCATGGCAATATTTTCCGGTCATGAGTAGAAAGGGTTTTCTTTTGATTTAGATTGCATAACCCGACTGAATGTCCATATAACGGGAGCAGACGAGAAGACTGCCAGTGTAGGAAAGATTACACAGCAGCTGGGTTTTCCACCTTCAGCAAAGTAAGGCTGGACCTGAACACTATGCAAATAATAAGTGAGTAAAAACAGGGCCTTGCCATTAAAAGAAAAATGTTTTTTACACAAATATAGCTGTCACTACAAACAAGCAGTAGTACTCTAGTGGGCAATATTCCTGAGCATTCCTGTTAAAAGCTGCTTTTAAACTTGGTTACCTATTTGCTGCTTTACACTTAGAGACTGCATCTCCAGTGTATCAGAGATGCTCATACTATTTATCTGTAATACTGGAAAGTATTAAGAGAGTCGCTGGTGCATCTGCTATACAGAATGAATATTTGTGTGCTCCTGGCAGGCCAGAGTATTTTTTGAAGAATTTTATTTCATTTGGTCTCCTATTTTCAGACTAGGCTCAGGCAGAAAGCTTAACCAGGATGGAGCTGGCCCCCCATTTTACACACAGCCGTGTCAGGAGATCCCAGTGCAGGGGACTCCACTGGGATAGGGATGCTGCTCCTGCCGGGCCAGGGTGGAGGTGGCTTTTGGCAGAGCCAGACCATGGAGGAATAACTTGTGTTGAGATTGATGGAGCTGGGGCCGTGGATTTGTAGGGGAGGAGGGGACTCTCTTGTCATTCATGGGAGCTGGGACCAGTCCTGCCATTGGAGAGCCCCCAGCATCCCATAGGGTTATGGTTTCAGTCCCCCTAACTCCAGGGATGCTATCAGTTTCCAGCAAATGTTTTAGAAATACAGCATGTTGTTGGGGGTTCATTCAGTAAATAGCAGAGATTTTTTAGCAAATCAAAATCCTTCCTTGTAAAATGACTCTTTATCTGATAAGGTTTTTTCATCACTTAATTTCCAAGCCATGAGACCTCCCAGTCTATCAATCTGTAAAAAGCTACTAATAGTCTGTAAAAGCTCCTAGGTAAAGATCTGAAAGGAACCACCCTCAGGGAATTTGATACCAGCTTCCTTTGAATTTCAAAAGGAGCTGGGCACCTACCTCTGTCAGGCAGGAGCTATCTCACATCCCCATCTAAATGAGTCTCGATTACTTCAGATACCTCCAGAGCAAAATACCCCAATTTCCTTTGAAACCCCGACCTCTGGGCTGGGGCAGCCAGAAGAGCACAGAGATAGTTGCTTGCCTTTGTTTAAAAGGGAGATTTAGGAGGTTCCATGGGCTCCTTGAAAGTGGGGAATTTTCTGATAGAGAAATAAAACCCAAGTCATGGGTTCGAGTTTTGGTGTTATTGATACCTAGGCCCTAAATCGCCAATGTAGTTAAAGTGAGCTGTGAATGTTGAGCGTGTAAGTGTCCTGTTAAATTCAGCGCTCACATGCTGCGTGTCACATGTGGGGTGAACTGGGGGATTTAGTATTAAAAATCCAGCAGTCTTGACTCTCAAGATTAATGTATGAAACCAGCTTTAGTGAATTTAAACATTAGGAAGGAGCATGTTTACATTTATTTTGTCTCTCTCTCTGCATCTTTCTTTCCATGTTATTCACCAACTATTCTTCACAGCGACTGATTTACAGTTTGCACGGACACATGATGGACGACCTGTTCCTTATGCCACTGCTGGGGACTGCTACAGTGCGGCCAAATGTCCACAGGTATTTGACAATAGCATTTCATAAGAACTGCTGCCATTTATTTTGTTCAGGCCCTCTATTAATTACTGCTGATCGCATCAGCCCAACACCAGTGAGTGTCACATTCTCATCTCAGTGATTGGAAACTTTTCCCTTTGTCTGTGTGGAAAGCACTCTCCATTTTCTATATGGGAAAACATCAGGATATTATCAGACCAGCATTGGGACTGGCTAAGAATGTTCCCCAGGGCTCCCGCAGTCCCCCATGGGTGCTCAAACAGTCAACAGTAAAGGAGAAAAGGAAGAAGAAATAAGCTATGGGAGAAGAACTGGGCTTTCCATGTGTAGTAAGAGGTAGGGCTTGGTGCAAATGCTGGGCAGGGAGAGCAGTAGTGAATCAGGCCATTGGGATGCCCTGGGACCCTGCCTCTGCATTCCACAGTCTCATATCTGCTGAAACTGCTGTTTGCAGGGGAGCAGGAAGGTGGGTGAGATATAACCCCTCTGGGTGGAGAAGGCAGCAGACAGGCAGCAGGGCTCCTGCCAAGCCAGCTCAGGGGCAAGATGCCTGAGAAGGAGAGGGCATTTGCAGGGGAGGAACAGGATGGGTTTCTGCTGCTGGACCAATGGACTCCATCATTCAGAGACTGAAATGGTACCTGCCAGCCACTTTCCCACCATCCCCACACCCTGCTGCTTATATTCACAGGAGCCCACTGGGACCATCACTCACTCCACTTTGGGGCTGGGAAAACACTGACAAAATGAAGGCAGTGCCTGTGTATCAGGGCAAATCCAGCCTGTCTCAGCACTGCAAGGTGCCCAGCCACAAAAGCACAGACCTGGGCACAGGCTAAGTCACATCCTCATTAGCTTCAGGAGACGATGTAGGATGCCTAGCCCAGTCACTTTGAAGAAATATGCTTTCTTGAAAGTCTTTAGGAGGCTAATTAACACTCTGCTACAGGTGGCTTGCTCCATGTCTCTAGCACACCTAGTTTTTGTGGAGGTGGGGAACAGATGATAAGTGGTATGTTTGGATAGTCCAAGGTATTGGGTAGACCAGATTTTCAAAGGGCATTAAGTAGGGAGCTGCAGCAACAGATGGCAGAGGGCAAACCTCTCCATCTCCTTCCCTCCCTACTTTCAGAGCTGACACCTTTCTGCACAGCTCAGCAGCTTAGGGATGGACTTCTTACCTCGGGAAGGCTTATGAATGTTAATATCCATCCACCTGACCCAGACAGTTTGCGCCTTGCAGAAAATCAACATTCCCAAGGCAGCAAGTGCAGGGAGCAAAGCTAAACAGCCATCTGGTACTGCATGGCTGTGCTGGGCTGCGGTCAGCCTGGGGATGTGGCCACAGGATCCACCCCTCCTTGGGTCCTGAAACAGGCAGGGCTAGGGTCTGCCGTGGGGTAAGAGGAAGGCTAGGGGAATCTGTGTTGGAAGCAGACATAGCCCTTAATTTTCCACAGGTTTTGTGCATTTTGAGACAGGGTGGAATGAAGTGAAGGACATTTTTAAGAAATAAATGAATGGAAGAGTTTTGATTTTACTGAAGTCGGGGGGGGGAAAAAAGCCCAGTGAAAAATATGGAAAACAAGGACAAGTGTGCCCTCTCCAGTTGAGGAGGGAGCAGCGAGAGAAGCTGCAGCGCATCCCTGGGGTACCTCTCCAGTCAGCTGCTGGATCACGTCAGGCTCCGCAGCTTACCATGGAAAAGCCAAGAATGCCCTCAGCCGGCAAACTGTGAAAAAGCAGTGCAAAACCGAGAAAAAGCAGTGAAAAACCAAGACCTCATTCCCTGCAGCCACCAACAAGAAGAAAATTCTTAATCCAAGACATGCTGTGATTTGTACAATATGTGCTAATCACTGTCAGAGCAAAGGAAAAAATTTAAAACATTGCTGGAAAGATCCTGGTAGAAAAGTGATACCATGGAAAAAGCACAGCATTTCAGGATAACCAGGCTCGTCTGCTTGTTTTATAGGGTCGCTTCAGCATAGACCTGTATGGGACAGGCCTGTCCTTAACGGGAACAGCAAAGTGGCTCTCACAAGGGAATTACGCAGTGTCGGAAATTCAAAAATCCCCAGTAAGTTGTAATTTTAATTATGGTTGTACCCCGTCATGAGAAGTTTCTAATTGTTTTCTTTCACAGCAGCATCTTCCATGTAGAGACTAATGAAAATCTAACCTCTGCCATAAGAAATGAAGTATTGCCCATAATTGTGTGTGAGGTGGGGGGGTCCTGGCGGGTTTAACTTGATTTGAGTTATTACAATTAAATAGTGAGCCTGCTTAACTGTGAAGCTGAAAACACTGAGTGCTGTGGGGCAGACGTATCCTAAATTAGTTGTCTGAGATGTCCGGCACGGAGCATGCATCACACGGCAGGAAGGACCAGGGTCAGGACCGCAGAGTGGGGCTTGACCTGCTGGAAAGGGTCTGGGTGTCAGTCAAGTGCCCTGAGTAGGAATTGTTCCCAAAATGTTGCTAATAAAGTGTGGAAGATGTGAACCTTCCCAATGGGCTGGCCTGGGTTTATCTGCTTGGGAGAGTCAGCCAGGCTCCAGGGGGCTGGGGCTGCCCCACAGCATGCTGCACGCCGGGGCACTGTCCCCTGCAGCTGCCCATGGCTCTGCTGACCCTGAGGCCTCCAGGTAAGCCAGGCAGGCCTTCAGAATCACTCCACAGCCAAATTTGGACTTGTACAGCTTAATTTGCCTGCCCATTAACCCCTCTGCCACTGTGTGCCTTCACATATTTGCTCCTGTGTTATGTTCTGAAATTGGAGAAACCCGGGATCAATTTTTTGTCTGTTACTTCATGTGAGTCATCCCGATTGCCCCTGTTAAAACTCTCCTAAGGAGGTCACCATAATCATTTAACCAAAGCAATTTGCAAAATATGCTGCTTTCAATCTCCCTAGCTCTGGAGAGCCCCTTGAGCCCATGAGCCTCATCAGTGCTGGAGGGCTCTTAAAGGAGAATTAAATACTACTGTCCAGCAATGCTGCAGCAAAGTATCCTCCCATACAGGTAGCAGACAGCACAGACCCTTTGTATTAGTTCTGGCAGGTGCTTTGCTATTCTTCTCCCCTTCCAAAAGGAGAAGCCTGGGCAGTTGACTTTGGGCTTGCAGAGAGCAGCCACAATCAAGGCTGGCAGAATTAGAACAAACTTTAAGGGATGGGCAGTCTGAGAGACAACTCTTACCTCCATCACCCAGTGGCATCTGTCAGTGCTGTTCCAGGGGTGTAATTGCCCACAGGAACAGAAGAAAGAAAAGCATAGTGAGAAGAGAAGATAGCAGGCTGCTGCAATCACAGATCAATAGTGTCAAGGGCAGGATGGAGCTCGTTTAAAAATAAATGCTTTGTGCTACCTTGTCCTGCACTTAAGTCCAATTTTCTGGTAATTGAGGGTTGAATTCCCCTCAAGGACTGTCTGTCCGTTGAAATGATCAAGAGGCAAAAGACTCTGCAGAGGTGGGATAAAGAAGGCCAGATGGAGGTATTAATCTGTCTCAAGACTGGAGTTGCACCACGCTTGCTGGGGCTCTCCTGGAGACCAGGCCAACCCCAGGATCGCTCTGCCTCTTCCTTTTCTATTCTGGCTATGGAAAAGCAGAGCGGAGGGGGAACGGCACCTTAGCAAGTGGCATAGCCTCACCCCATCTCTTTCCCTCTCATCTTGGCTCAGGAGCCACTCCAGGCCTTTCCCTTCCAAACGGATGTTTGTTGGTATTGTCTGCAAATATCCTTCCTGTGCCCTTCACATGCGCAGACACAGCTGAGGTGCTGTTGTTGTCTAGATGTGGTTTTGCTCTTGCATGATCCAAGTTTTCCACTCATTACATTTATTTACTCTGGGGCAAATTGGAGAAAGCAGATACCCTTGAGATATCCCTCCAAATGGCCTTCTCCTTGGGCACCTCTCACTGTAATAAATCAAAACTACCCTTTCTTATTTGTGTTCACCGTCTGACCTGGTAGCACCGAAGGGAATTATATTTGCATATATTTAAATATAATGGTGATTTTGTAGATTGATTTAGCATAATTTGTTTTCCTTCCAAGACACTTTCTATTAAAATCCTGGCTAGAATAACCCAGATCTGGCCCTTTCACAGCATGGAGTTCCTGAGCGCTTACGTGAGATGTTATTTCTGTTTTTGCCTGCAGGATGGTACCAAAGTAGTAGGAAAATGTGGCGGTTACTGTGGGAAATGTACTCCATCGTCTGGAACAGGCCTCGATGTTCAGGTGTTATAGCGATGGTGAGTTCCCAGCTGCTTCTGCACGAAGAGAAATCTTCCTGAAAACATCCTGAAGGAGCAGATCAGGCCACACTTACAAAAACACTCTTGTCGAGTGCATCGGTGACGGCCACCCACCCCAGCAGCTTCCAGGGAGTGATGGGATCCAGTGCTCCCAGTCCTTGCTTCCCCCAGTAACACTTGCGAGTGTAACACTGTCGACTGGAAACGCACTTCCCACCTCGCTGGCTCCTGCTTTGGCTCCGTTCTTATGCTGATGTCTTTAGTTACAGGTTTCAGTGGCAAAGATGATGATCTGACTCTAATGGGCCCCTTGTCTGTATTTTCCAGGTTCTCTGACAGCAGCCAGCAGAGATGAGACGGATGAAGGATAGCGATGCAATACCTCTGCCTTCCACTTTTTTATCTGTTCATGGGTGTATATAGATTGCATATTCTTAATGTACAGTATAATATTTATGTTTGGAATTATTTATTTTGATTTAATATTTTTGTACGTAAAATCATTATATTAAGGCTGCTTTTACTATTTTTATTTTTTATTGTTAAATCCTGCAGTCAAACCACTGCATTTTGCGTACTCTACATTATATGTAGCATTATGACAAGTGATACTTTATTGTCACTGTATTCAGTTGTTTACTTTCAATCAATAATTTTCCTTCAGTTACAGGCTGCTTTGGCCCTCTATGGTGCTACACAATCTGCATAGGGGTATTTTTGGCATTTCAATCTGTCTTTATGTAAGGAAAATACACAAGATGTGCTTAAATTTTATTTTTAGGGATTAGGCCGACAGCACTCAAGGAAAACATGACAATGAATACAGTGCTAGTTGCATTAGCAATCTTTATCTTTTAGGTATGTTTTGAATTTCACATGACCTCTGTGGCCAGTGCTAAAAGCACTGGTTTGGTGCTAACAGGATATTTATTAATGCTCTGTAGTTTTAGTTAATCCAGTGCCTTTATCAGTGAAAAAAGGAAGAAGGCAGAAAAAATTTTCAGGCGATTCAAATAAATTAAGATCTACCCCAGGTTTAGGAAAATTCCTGCAGATGGGTCTTCAGCTCAAGCTCCTTTTTCATAGGGCTCTGAAGTGAACTCGCTTTTTAAAAAAACATATATTTGTCTCCTAATTGCATGTGCCACTGTGCTTCCTGGCTCCATCTGGAAGCGGGGTATAACATATCCCAGACAGGCTGATCAGGCCATATGTTTCCCTGGGCTGTGTGCTGAGAAGTGCTGCAGTTTCTTATGGACGTTGTCACAAAATCCTAATGTGAAGCCAAAATCATCCCTGCCGTGTTATCCCGCCGCAGGGCCGGTAAGGACCATGGGGTCTGTAGCAGGGGTTGGGGGACAGCACACCCAGCCAAGCCGCCCCTTCGTTTTGGCTGGGGGACTCCATTGCAGGCACCTGCAGCATTCCCCTGGCTTCCTACTCACTCACGGACCATCTGCAAAGGATGGCTTCAGCACCGGCTCTGCCTCGTTTCAACAAGATCACTCTGTACTTACAGATAACTCTGCCCCCCCCTTCAAAAACAGGCTGCTTTACGCCTACTTCTGTGTTGCTTCAGATCTTCCTGGTAAGGCATCTGCGCTTCTTGCCTCTCAGCCATCCCGTGTACAACCAGACCTTTAGCGCTGGCTTTTTTTTGTCTTAAATTGAGGAGACAGCTCCCATAGGCGCAGAACGCGGCTGTGCGGTGGCTCCCGCCTGTACATAGCCCGCTGCTTGCGGCATGCCACGTTTTCACAGAGCTTCGTAGCACGTTGAACGGGGGTGATGTGACCAGATTATTTTTGTAGTCTGTGACTATGTCCCTTCTCTCTCTCTCTCCCCACAATTTTACTTAGCGATAGGAAGATGCTGCCCCATCGCCTTATGTGTCAGGGCAGCCAGGAGCACAAAGTACACGGAAAGAAAGCTTTTCAGCACAAAATGACCAGCAGTTTGGAAAACTAAAGAGGTTTCTCTGCTACTTCAGTAAAAGTAACTACTTCTCTGCTACTTGCAATTTTGGATGCACATAGTTAACAAACCGAGCCTTGGGATCTTGTATGAGTGTTTTGCAGAGCTCCCCGAAGGATGTATAATTAGTCTGTTACAAAACAGTCAGATCAATAGTGATAAATGATCTGATCCCTGGATTCATAACCCATGCGTGAACCGGGCTGTGTTCGGCCTTCAGAGTGAAAGCTGTCAGCCTGACAGTCGGGGATCGACACATTCACATCAGCTGGGAGACAGGCAAGCAGGGCTGTCTTACAGTCCAGCAGCTAAAGAACTGGTGCTCTATTATTCTGTGTGTGCCTCTGTTGCTCTTATTAATATTCAGACTTAGAGGAAAGAATGAGACTCGTACCCGTAATTTGGGTGTTTTGGCTTAATAGCGCATAAGTAGATACAATCATATCTTAGAAGACTAATTTTTCACCTATGTTGTATGTCTATGCATAACAATAACAAATTCTACCTTTCTGAAAAAAATGCCAAAAATACCATTTCAAAGGTGAAAGAAAAGAAAAGGGAAAAAGGGAAAGGGAAAAGGGAAAGAGAAAGAGAAAGAGGAAAAAAGGAAAGGGGAAAGGAGTAGTAATGGAATAGTGATTTTTTTAAATGATATTTGCTTATGTATAACTTCTGTAGGGGAAAAGGGAAAATTGCACTATGAACTTTAGAAAGAAACAGTGGTGCTTAGAAAGTACAGGCTTATTATATTTTCTCTAATGAAGTGAATGGCTATTTATAAAAAGAAATATTATTTTGACCTGTACACATTTGTTTCAACGTATAATTTCATAGCAGCTATTAACAGAGCAAGGGAAACCTAAAAAAATATGAAATAAACTATAAGGGAAAAAAATGATAGAGCACTGATCCTGTGGTTCATTAATGGGCTTCATTAAATAGGAACAGACTTTGAGGACCAGAGACATTAGACATTTCTTGTTCAGCAACAACTCTGGGTTTTGTATATCAATGCCATTATTTTTCTACAAACTGGGGTTTTTTTGCAAGCACTTTCCTGTACAATGTTTCTTTTCTTTCTGCTTATACTCAAAAGGAAATGAAAAGACCCATAAGACATGTCTGTATGGTCTTTCTGCATTTGCCATCGTATTTCAATACCTGTGTGCTATTATAGAGGCAAAATACTTTGTACACAAGGGAATAATACATTGAATGGTAAACATTCCTTCCTGTGCTGGTGTTTATTTCCAAGCTTTGGGTTCCTTGTTTGATTGTCACATGCAAAAGGAATGAGGGAAGGCAGTAATGTTGTTTATATGGAGCCCTGCCCCATGCTCGTGTTGGAGCCTGTGGTCCAGGGACCATCCTGGAGAACGGCCACAGCCATCCACTCCATGCCCTGCTGGTCGGATGGACTGATGCTTCCCAATTTCAGTCCAGAGGAAGAATGGCCTGAGGTACAGAACGTACACGAGCGTATCTCAGAGGTGCCCTGTGTGCTACTCGGAGGTGCCTGGTGACCAGCTGGCACCGCCAGCCACGCAACAGGGACGTCCCTTGCCATGGAACGATAAGGGAGCCAAATGGTTCATTTTGCAAATGTTTTTGAAGGATGAGCTGGGATACTGGACCAGGTCCACACCACTGGCAGTGCTATTTAGAGATACCTGCAAAAAAAAATAAAATCAACTTTCTGAAGTTTGAAAAAATAGTATCAAATATACAAGAAAATTCAGGTAGAAGAAATTTGGGTTAAAAGGAAGCAAACATGGGGACCAGCTCCCAGGAGTGCAACCAAGTGGCAAACTGTAGCCAGAGTCTTACATCGCCTCTGCCCCAGAGGCTACAGGTAAGAGTGAAGAAGATGCATTTTTTCTGTCCTCTGTATGTTCCTCTTGCTTTGTCTCAGAAAATGCAGCAGATCTCTTAGAGCTGGCAGCTCCAGCCTTTTTCAGTTTCTATGTTTTTAATCCAAAAGGAGAGACGATACCTTCCTCATGCTGCCTAAAATGCTGTTAAATGCAGAAAACAGAACATGTGCTATTTCAGAACCTTGAGTCTTAGTTTAAAAGACCAGTGTCTTAAAGGTGTCTTTCTTTTCCACCATTTACCATTAATAAATTATTACAAAAGCTTTAAATGTGGGCTGCTGTGGAATTAGGCCAACAGGGAGTCTGTGCACAGCCCCTGAATCATATTTAACCTTCCAGCCCTATACAATGAAAGTATCATTTTAACACTTTTGATGCTTAGGTCCAGTTACTCTATGAAAATTACAGCACCTTTCTTCAGCCTTGTTTTATGGCCTATCGGGACTAATTGCTCCAGAGACAGAGGTGATTGCTTCGTCTCTTCAATGTTCCCTTCTGCCCCAGTAATGGGCATTTTTTTCCTCTATAGGAAAATAAAATGCATTTTACTGAAGGCTGTTGGAAATACACATCTCAAGGAGCTAATATTGAATCAGGACATTTGCTAGAAAACCACCTTCTCCTGCATAGCCGTGCTTTGAAAATCAAATTGAAAACTGGGGAAAGGCAGAAAACACAAAGGAGGGCAGCCTGGGCTTGAAAGACAATTTTCCACTGAGGCACTTCCAGACCTGGTCTGTTGGCTTTTTCCAATCTGACTCCTCAAACAGACAATTGAGAGCTGGCTTAGAGAAAGCATTTCTGCCAGGGGAGCAGCACTGAGGCAAGGCAGTTCTCCTACCTACCAGGCAAAGGCACAGAAATTCAACCAAACCCAGGAGTCATTAACAGCTGAAGCAGCTCAGCCCACGTGGCAAATTCTCCCATCGCTTGAACTCTTCAAATCGAGACCTCATAAAATCACATCTTTTTAAGAAATACATTCGAGTTCATCCAGAAGTCACTAACCTTGGTAGCTGTTGGTCATTTAGTGGGAGGGGATGAGTCCTTTGCAGTGCAAATTCCTGGAGGCAGCTCTCCAGCTTGCATTGTGCAGGAGGAAGGAGTCAATGGCCAAAAGCGGTGCTTGTCGGCCTCACTCTGGTATTTTCCAAGTATTTTTGCCTGCGCTGGAGTAATCCAGGCAATCAGAATTGTAGCCTTCCAGAAGCAGATTTAGTTAACAAGTTTCTGACCTCTCTTTGCAACAGCAAGACAAAGAATGCTATGAAGTTATTTTTGGCCTTCACAGAAGAGTCTGGGTTTCCACTTCAAAGTTGGCTTAATTTTTCAGCTATTTTATATTACCAAACATAAGGCACAGTTTTTGAAAAATCAAAATGAGAAGAGAATAGTGTTTTGACCTAATGCATATGCTTTTTATACTTTATTTCCTGGGGGTTTTTTGGTTTGTTTGTTCCAATATAAAAAAAAAAAACCAAAACAAAACACCCAACCAACCAAAAAAAAAAACCCAAAACAAACAAACAAGCAAAAGAAAACAAAAAGAAAAACCAACAAACCTGTGAAATTTTCCATGAAATTACTTCTGCCTCTCTCTGGTTATAAATATTTCTTCTGAAGCATTTGGAGACATGATCTGTTGACTGTAAGTACAGGGAGATCTGATATAGGTACCATTTTAAGCGGAGGGAAGGTAGAAATACATTTCTCCTTTGTAAAGCTGATTCAGGTCCTTCAAGGCAGTGGCTGGATACAAAGTGCAGAGGCTGAGGCCACGCACATCAATTCTTTTCCACCAGCAAAACTTCAGTTCTGCTGGCCGTGTAAGAGCCCAGATGGGTTCCACATTGCATCTCCTCGCAGGCTCGGGCACATGCCGAGCTTTAATGCTCCTGCTCAAACTGAGCCGCCAGCAGTGATACCAAGCTGCAGCTACTTAAACATTTGTTGGTAGTCCGTGTCTCCATTTCTGAGAAGACAGCACGAGGGCAAGAGCCAGAAGTCTGGAGTAATCGCTGAATACAAACCCCTTTGTATGCAGGGCAGAGGGTGCAGGGGGATGGCAGGGCTCTGAGTATTTTCTCCCTTAAAATCATTACTTGGCTCCATTCATATGCTTATAATTTCTTCATCCTGCTTTAATCTGTGACTACACTTCAGATGAGCAATTAAATTAATCAGGTCTTCGCTGCATTGTCCCTTACTAATCCATCCTCGCTGGCTTGCTGACCTTTCTCTGAAGCTATTCACTGCTTACTGCCTGCCTTCCCCCACGCAGAAAGGAGTATTTGCTGTGAAATGCTTTAATTGCTCCTACTCACGGTAGCAGGGAATTGGGGATGCTCCCTGCAAACTGGCAAGAACAAACGTGTCCAGGTTAGCTGCTGTGCAGGCAGACCTGCAGTAAAGGACTTAGTGACTGGCAAATGTGAGTGGGGGCTTATTTGCTCCCGTGCCTCTGTAATCCCCCCAGCAGGCGTGAGTGAAGCCGCCTGCAGCCAAGGATGCAAGCAGGTACCAGATGCTGCCAGGGGCTGGAGCTCTGGCCTCATGCATGGCTTGGGCTCCCCGGATGAAATTGTCTCAACTTCAGGTCTCGGGTTTGACCAGCCTTTTGGAGCAGGGGCCAGATTTGTGGTGTTGGGAGCACACAACTGTGCACTTGCCCCTGAGGCTGGCACATTGCCGGAGCTTAGCTAGAACAAACACGCACCCACCGGTGGCAATCCAGCCCTGCTTGAGAAAACGCAGCTACAGATAAAACATACCCGCATTAGCTGAACCGGCAAATAACTGAGCTCTGAAATAATAAACCGCATATGGCGTGGGCCAAGCTGCTGGAAGGAGGCGTCGTTCAGCAGTTGCCACGGAGGTTTGCTTCTTGGCAGCAGCAGGGAATAACACGGTGAGTCTGAGCCTTGCCTGGTGAGAGCAGAAGCCAGTGGCCTTTCTTCCCGTCTGTGCTGGGGCTCAGCTGCTGAAAGACTTTGCTGTCTTCCTCTCTCCTTCACTGCTCTCTTCCCAGGGGATCCCTGAGCATACCAGATCTCTTCAAACCCAGGTGTCTCTGGGGACAACCCACCCGGATCGGTGGCACAGATGATCTAAGGAAACCTCAGCCAAGGGCATTAGAGCAGACCGCTCTGCTGTCTCTTGCTTGAGCTGCTGTCCTCATCCAATTGGGGCAAATGGAGAGATGCTGCCTTTTAGATAGTTTTTTTAGCAACATTCCTAAATTCTGCTGACTGAATTGCATTGAGTGGGGTTTCCTAAAGTCCTTCTAACAGCTCCTGTCAACGTCTACAGCTTCCTCCCACTCTATGTGGAAAATGCAGTGGGTGTGCTCTGTGCTGGTGCGTATCTCACCTGCAATAACCCCTGAAAGCTGCATTCCCGCCCCAGGAGAGGCTGCCTTCCTTTGGCACCTGAGATAATCTGATTATATTCTCTTCTTCATCAGCTTTCATCCACATTGTGCAAGTGGTATGTGAAGCTTTCCAGATATGATTTGCATTGAGATTTCACTAATGGTATTTTCTCATTTGATCATCCCTAATGGCCTTGGCCTTTCAAGGGCCTAGATGTATGGAAGCATTTAACTTGGGAATATCAGAAGCTTTAGATGGCAGGTATGTCCTGGGCTGTTTGCCTTGGCCAAAGAACCAGTGTCTCCAGCGGGTAAAAGAATCACACAAATGTAAAACCTGACAGCATTGGTGACCAGAAGAGAAACAATTTCTGGCATCTCAGGGACCACAGACAGAGTTTTCTGAATTTTCCCTTAGAGCTTGTACCTAACTTCTGCCTGATTTGAGCTACAGCCCTGCCACAGCCACTGGCAGTCTGCTTTTGTCAGGTATCTCACTCCCCTATTTATGAGCAGGTTTCAACCCTGTGAAACAGGAAGAAAAAGGCTATTTTCTTTTTCCTCAATGAGAAGAGACAATCAAACAGCTTTAAAAAGAAGAATAAAAGGACCTTTTCACCTGCAGGATGGCAAATGCATGATTAATGTGGGGGACTGGACAACATCTGTGGTGCTTCCAGTGCTGTCACAAGAGAAGGGCAGGATGGCTTCACTCCTGACAGCTCACCTCCTGCCTTGGCTGCTGACACTTGCCTTTCTGTGAGTTACCCCAGATCGGTTTGGTTTTTCTCATCTTCAGGAATGGTCCTGAAAAGTAAAAGTAGCATGGAAGGAGTGTGAATATACAGTGTAAAGCAAATAATTCTGCTGGATTGCAAGAGAGCTCTAGGGATTGAGGGGGGGATAGTAGAAAATTACTTGTTGCTATAGCGCAAGGAGGTTTTGTGCAAATTGGCAGAGGCCCACTTGATTGCTTTGTTTAGCCTCAAATTGAGAAGCATTAAGGGACTGCATGAACCAGGGCCATCTACCACCCACCTCTCCTCAGAGAGGTGAGGTAGAGCTGTGCCTGGGGAGTCTTGAGCTTGACAGCAAAGAAATCCAGTTCTGGGAAAAAGCTGCAGCACTGTCATTTCAGGGAGAGAGTAACAGCCTGCAAGGACAAAGAGGGGGCTGGAAGAGGAGCAGGAGCCCAGCACCGACACTTTGCTGTGCTGGCAGCAGAGGCCAGGGGAGCCCAGGGTCCCTCCAGCACCCGGCAGTGCACAGCCTGCCTGGTTTGAGAGGTGCTGGGCCCTTTTTTTTGTGGGGGATAAGCTTTATGTATCTGCTTGGCTCCACGTTTCATAGCAGGTGCTCCTCTCCACGTGTGGGACTGGGCTGCAAGTTTTCATTGGTGTGGACTCCAACTCCCAAATGCTATTTACAGGGAAATTGAAGACTGCCTTCAAAATTAACAATAGATGGCTATAAATCTTACTCAGTTACCTAGCAACTAACACAACAAAATCCTAAGGTTAAAAGGAGAAGGGTTATTTGGAGATACCTTGGAGAGCACATAATGGCCACTTGCATTCCTGGGTGGGAGAACAAAAAAAAAATTCCTGGGATATTTACAAATTACTGTATTGATGAAGGAAAAAAGGTGAAATTACTCAGTGCGGTTTTAATCAAAATACCTCAGAACTGACAACTCTAAGAAAAAAATAGTAGTCAAATGGCTGTGATAAAGAGCACTCGGAAAATGTATGGCGATCTACAGAAATGATGGAAGGGTTTTGTTAAGTTGCTAAGCCCACTTTGTTACTGTTTCTGACAGCTGAAGTGTGTATACCGCAGACTAAGAGTGTAATAACTGTTCGAAGTGAATTTGACCGGTATGTGCCTGATGGAATATGCCCTAGAAAAACCTACGCAGTGCAAAAAAAATTTAAAACTGAAGTAACATAGCATGATTCATCCCGGCCTGGGTTCCTGTTATGCACAGCACAGATTGAAATTCCATATCCCCACCTCAAACTGGGGTTTATGCACAGCCTTTTCTGCCTGCAGTAATTGCAAATCTTGAAGCCAAAATGAGCGGAAACACTGAATTGTTTCCCTCCTAAGAGACCCTCATGAGGGCATGTTTACCCAGGAAGGAGGAGGCTTGGTGGAAGAACCACGCAGTGAAATAGATGCCTGGTCCCTAGCACGCTCCTTCAGCAGCTGTGGCACTTAGAGGCATTTTTTAAGTCCTCCTTTTGTTGTTGAAGGGTTTCAGACAATAACTGCCTAGTAACAGTCAGACATTTATTACCTGCAGGGTACTAGATGGCTACAGGATTCACGTTGAGTTGTAATTCACCTGCACAGGCTGCTGGCAGGAGGAACTACAAGGGGACTGACTTGGGTTGCAACAGCCAAATTCACCTTTGCATGGCAGAGGGGAGAAATGTATGGTTCCAGCAGAAAAAATGAGAGCCGTATTCTGCCTTACTCCAGTGTTTTCCATTGCTGGTACTGCTGCCCAGGTGCTGACAGTCAGGGCAAGACCGTAGGAGGCACAGGGGTGCCAGAGATGATGGAGCGATGCTAAGAGTTTTCTGCAGATATTCTGGAGGACATTTCCTAACATGAGACATGGTTTGCAGGATAAAGGAGCTGGGGGCACTTTCCTGGACAGACTAGCAAATTTTCCTGGCTCCATACATGGAAGTGTTGTGTCTGCCAGCTAACTCCCATCCAGAAGTGCTGGGCCAAAGCTGGAGGCACAAGTTGTCCCCATATTTCCCATCCCCTGGTTGTAGCTACTGCTGTGGACCTGCAGCTCCTCCTGGGTGGTAAGAACTGCCTGCTGCGCTTGAGCACAAGTGACTTTGCTGCTATTGCTCAAGGGGGTGTCCCAAAGGGGGTGGAGGTTCCCGGAAGAGCAGACCCCTAATGGCATCTCCTTTCCTCCGTGTGCAGTGGTGGGGCATGTTACAAGGCATGGCCTAAAGCTGCATTAGGGGAGGTTTAGACTGGATATTAGGAAAGATTTCTTCACTGAAAGAGTGGTCAGGCATTGGAACAGGCTGCCCAGAGAGGTGGTGGAGTCATCGTCCCTGGAGGTGTTCAAAAAACATGTAGACATGGCACTCCAGGGCATGGTTTGGGAGACATGGTAGAGTTGGGCTGATGGTTGGACTTGATCCTGGAGGTCTTTTCCAACCTTAATGATTCTATGATTCTAAGGTGGGACTCACCAGACCTGTGAGGTTGGGCACATACACTGGGACCAGGCAAGCAGAACAGCTCTTCTGCGTTTCTTCTTTCCCCTTTCTGCTGCCTGAGACTGAATTTGCTTGAGAAAGGGCATTTATCTGACTAGCAGACATAGCACAATGTGTATGTTGGACTAAGATGCTCCTGTGATCATACCTTCTGAGCCATGGGATCTAACGCAGCCTGGGTACACTGTGGCCACGGCAGTGCCTGCCCTGCATCCAGGGCTGCTTTCCTGCACGGATCCTACTTCAGCCCCTGCACCACCTACCTAGTCAGTGGGAACTAACACAGGAGCTGCATTTTACCTTTCCCTGAGCTCTCTGATTTTAATCATAATTATTTCTGTAACATCAGGTACAACAGGGAGCAGGAAAAGAAGAATATTTCTGTCATTTCTCTCCTCTTGGCCATCCATAACTTCAAAAGGGAACACGGTCGTTCTCATGGTGCATGAATGGAGAAAACTGGGTTTTAAACTGGTTTAGTCATGAGAATGACTGGAATAAGTGTCATCTCTAGGCAGGTTTGGTTGAAACAGAAATGGGAGGGGAAGATGACGTACGGAACAATTTAAGTGACAGCAGAAACAATAATTTGTCAGACAAACTGTCTGGCATACATTATCCACGTGTCTTTTTCTGAGCCTATTTGACAGCAGTATCTGACACCCCCCACCTCCAAGCTGAGTCTGTCTCCTCTTGAGAGGAAGATCTACATGTTTATAAAAACAAAAATATCAGAACCCCTTTTGAAAGCACCTCTCGTGGTAGCACAGGTAGGGCTGGAGCTGTGTTGCTGTGCCATGCCAGGATATGTGCATCATCCCCCTTGAACATGGTGAGAACAAGGGAGTGGGAGTTTATTTCCTGAGAGATCTTTACCTTTGGCAGCTTTTCTGGGGGAGGAAAGAGAAGAGGAGCATTCAGGTCAGTGAGATAATGTCTCCCCTCCCTTTCCCAAGTACATCCCAGAGATGATGTTCTGGCCTGGCTGTTTCCTTATGTAGGTGCAGCATCTAGGCATCCCTAAAATGTGGATCAAGTCCTCCTGACTAGCCCTTCATTTGCCCTGGATGTCTTGGGCCAGAGGGAAACTACTGTCCCCGTGAGACATTTAGGTGCCTAGGAGTCACTAAGGACTTGACTCCATCGGGGTCTTTGGTACCTGAATATTTTTATGGCTCTGGGTGTATGTGATTTCCCCAAATCGCCCAGCAGGCACACCAGGGCAGAAGCGGTGAGCAGCCTCTTATCTGCACCTTCTGCACAGCCAGGCTGAGTGCTCCTCTTCCCTCTCCTTTTGAACACACTGGTGCAAGTCTCCAGGCTCAGACCCCTCCCTGACTTTTGCCTGTATATTGAGGAGACACCCATCAGAGCCTGCAGTACCTACTGAAATGGGGCTGGAGGATACAAGCCGTGCAGGGCAGCAGGCAAGTTTAGTGGCCCCACGGACAGCTTGGGATGGAGGGAGGGGATCAGCTTGCCTTGTTTTAAGAAGTGATTTAGGTCCTGCCTCTTCATCAGAAGACTGGAGCCATGATTCAGCACAGCCACACCTCCAAGGAATTTACCCTCCAACTTTGACTTACTTTTGCTGTTTTAAACTTAGAGCAGACGTCCTCACCAGCCCTGTTATTGAGGGCACACTGCTTCTCTTGCAACAGCAAAGCAATTAAAAAGGATTTGCAGGTCACCTTTAAAGCATTTCCCACAGCACGTTCAGTCTTGTTATAAGTCCTGTATCCAATAATGCTTTTATTTCAGCAGTTTTAATTGGAGTTTTAAATATTCTGAATCTTATGCAAGATACTCAAAGTGCTCGAGAATTTCAGGCCCTCTCTTGCACGATGCTAGTTCCCTGAAATCCCGTTGACCTTCAGTAGAGATAACAGTAACTCAGCACCCTGAGTTTTCTGTATCCGATATTAGATACGTAGAGGTAGGGATGTTTTAATCTGAAGTTAAACCCCAGCCTGCAAGCTGTTTCCCACCATGCAATGAAACATGTATGTATTTGAAGAGATCACCTCCTACCCTGAGAGTTTCAAACACATTCATCCATTCATACGAGCTGAAAACTGGGAGAGAAACCGAGAAGGAAAATGATGAGGAAATTTGGCAGAAGGGAGCAACAGAGGGAAGCTGGAGGGTTTCAGAAGGGTAAAAATAGCAACCACAGGAAAACAGGGCAGGGAGGCATGTCAATATTTTCCCACTGACATGAAGAAAGCCCATGAAAAAGAAAATATTCTCCATGATAAAATTCCCCCCCTTTTTTTTTTTAATAAGAAAGCTCAACATTTATGGGAGGAAAGAGTGAAAAATCTCCCTGAAACTTTTTGCCTGAGACTCTTCAAATGGCAACCACACACCTCCCAGCCTCATTTCAGAAGATACAAGTGAAAAACTGACAAAAACCAGAACTGATTAAGTGAAAAAAATTATCAAAGTGCTACGGTTTTAACCAGCTGTGAGGCAGAAAGGCAAAGGAACAAAGAGGCAGAGAAGGAGGGGAAGGAGATGACAGGATCTGCGAACAACCACAACTACAGGGTGAAGCTGTGAAATGCTAATGGTGAAACTGCTCCTTCCCCACTGGGGACAAATTTCTGAGGACCCCTGTGCTCCGTGAAGCATGTTTTCTGCTCCCCCTTCTCCTGCCCCCGTGTTTCATTTTGCTCTGCCTTGTGCCAGATGTTCTGTTTGATGGCAGTTCCCCAGGGCTAGGGGCTGGTTGTTGGCCTTGGGGATCCTTTGTATAAATGACAAGAGCGGGCTGGTGGACGTGCTGCCCCACGGCTGCTGGCCCCATGGACCCCGGCCCCACGGCTCCCGGCCCTGATGGCCCACGTGTAGCTCCGGGAGGACCGTGAGCTCCAGGAGTGTAACAGGTGCTTCGTGTCCCGGCCCGGCATCTCAGGCTGCAAATATATTTCACATTACTCTTTTTCCCCTGCACCCTGCTAGTGTGTCTGACTAAATCTGTTCTCCGTGAGGACGGGAATAGAAAGAAGCCCAGCAGGAACCCGGGCTGTTTGCTCCCCGACTTTGCCCATGCCGGTAAAAGCCCCCTGCGCAGCGCAGGCTGCAACACGCTCAGAGCTGTAACTTCACCACGGGTCCCTTCAGCGCTGCACGATCCCATCTCTGCTCTTTTCGAGCTCAGGGCTTTTTTATTAACACTCGTGCTCTGTGCTGCCGGGCGTGGCGGGACAACAGTCAGTGCCAGGAAGGGCCCGGGGAGGGTTGTTAACTCTGAAGCGGAGTGATGACAGCCAGCGCCGCGGTGCAGCTGGTCGGTGGGAGCCGCCGGCCCGGGGCGAGCCGGGGCGGGGGGCTGGCCGGGCTCTCCCGGGGCGGTGCCTGCCGGGCGGAGGGGCGGGCTGAGGGGGCGGGAGCGCGGCGGAGGGGCGGCCGCCGGGCCGGGCCGGGGCGGCCGCAGCCGCGCACTCGGGCTGGGCTGCGCTCGGCTCCGCTCGGCTCCGCGGGGCGCGGCGCTGCCATGTTCGGCCGCGGGTCCCGCAAGCGGCTCTCCGGCCGGTCGGTGAGTACCGGGGATTGGGGGGGGGCGGCGGTTCTCCCTTCACCCCCGCCCCGCTCCAACCTGTGGCTCCGTCCCGCCGCCCGACTGCGCCCTCGGTGCGGTGCCCGACCCCGTCCCCCCCGCCACCCCCAAGCGCCCCTTTCTCGGTGTGCGTCCCCCCTCCAGCCCCGCCGTCCTCCCTCCCCGCCCCTTCTCCTAGCCATGCGGCTACCCCCCTTCCCCCGGGCGTGCCCCTCGCCCCTGGGTGCGTGTCCCCTGTCCCCCAGGCATCCCCTATCCCCCCGTTGCGGGGCCGGGGCTGACCTCCGCCGTTTGTTGCAGCTGACGGCGTCCGGGGAGCCGGAGCGGGGCCAGCCCTGCACCACCTGCGGGGACCAGTGTCCCGGCTTCGCCCTGCACAAGTGGAGGTAAGACGCGGCGGGAGCCCCCTCCTCTCAACCCGTCCTCCCACCCCCTCTCCTCGCCCCGTCCCCGCGAGGGCAGTGGGACCCCGATGGATGTCCCTCCGGCTCTCCCTTTGCAGAGTTTTGTGGCCCCCTCCCAGCTCTGGGCATGTCCAGGATGCAGATGGGGCTTTTTTGGAGGATCACTTGTGTTGGTCTGAAAGTGTTACCCACCCTGGCTGGTGGTTCTCGAGACACGGGTGGGTTTTTCAGCCTTGCCAAGCAGCACGCAGGTGTGCCTGTGGCACGCAGGATCCAGGCCTGGGACTGGGGTAACTGGTTTGCTAATTACCACCTCGCAGTCGGTCCATTCCCCGCTGTGGTCAGGGGCTCGTCCTGCTGCCCTGGGTTGTGCCAGAGGCCAAAGCTGCCCTCGCCCAGTGGGGACAGCCTGGGTGGGGTGGGAAGATGGGATTGGGGCAGAAGGGACTCTGAATGGTCTGCACCAAACCGCTGTGTGAAACTCCTGCCTCCCCCTGTGACCCCACGATGGGTTTATCCCCTCTCAGTGATGCCAAGAATAAATTCAGCCATTAAAATGGATGGAGTGTGTGTAAGAATGAACAAGTATTTTTTGATATTTCTGCTGCGTCCCTTTACGAAAAGGATGGTGCCGGTGTCTCCGAGGAACAGCGAGCCCTGGCCTCGTGCCGGATCAGCCCCTTCTCCCTTCCCCACATTGTGCTGTCTAGAAATGGGTCCCTGCCCATGGGTGATCTGGGACTTGGTGATATTAAATCTGGGCTGTGGGCTCTGGGAGCTGGTGCACAGACTTAGTAGGCCAGGGAGCCCTTGGCAACCTTTTAACCTTATTTTATAGGGTATACCCTTTTCCTGAGCATCTGCTGCGTTCGGCGCTTCTCCCAGCTTCTGCCCTACTTCTTGGAGCTGCGTCTCAGCAGATTAAAGCACGGGTTCAGAGTGAGGAGGGGATTGATTTATTTGCATTGAGTTGTATCTTAAGCTTCAGCCTTGCAAATCATTGTGTCCGATGGCATTTGCTGTGAGGTGTGGTGGGATGGGGTCTGTGGGCTGCGGTCTGCCCCGAGGGATGCGTGGTGGCAGGTGGGTCTCGCTGTCATCCCCCAGCCTGGCCCTCTGCAGGTGCCAGCGGCACATCCTAGTGCACCATGTCCCACCTTAGCCCTTCAGAAGGTGAAGGTGTCTTCTCCTGGGCTGCTGGAGTTGTGGTCTCCTGATGCCCTCCCCATAACCTGAATCTGCCACGTGTGTATTAATAGATTTATAAAGTCACCCCTGAGTTGCCTTCTTTTCAGGGCTTATAAATGCTTTCCTGAGCTGTCCCAGGTTTCCTTGCAGCTCAAGTTTGGGGTAGCAGGTGTTGTCGCAGAGGCACTTCATGATGCTTAAAAGTGTCAATAACTTTCAGCTCAAGATTAAGAAGAAAAGGGGTGGTCACCACAGCTATTTCTCCTCTGCTCCAAGGACTTAGGACGTGCAATGGTTTGAGTTTTGGTATGTCAGAGGGTGCAATTTGAAAAATTAGGTGAATTTTGATAGCATCCCATCAAAGGCCAAATGGCCCAGCAGAAGAGGCATGCAGTTACTTGGGGAGCATCAGGTGAGAGGCAGTGTCACGGCTCTGTTCATTTGTGCCCTCTGCACCGCACCCTGTGCCTCTTGCACTGGATCCTGCAAAACTCTGTGTGCAGGAGGAGGTGGAGCAGGAGGCTCCAGCCTGCTAGGACATCCCATAGCTGTCTCCTGGCTGCCCTTTTCTGAGGGACCCCGGACACGGGCAAGGATTTTGGCTAAAACCACGTGGATTGTTCCAGGATCCTTTCTCAGGAAGGAAGGGGTTACCTCCCCCAGGGCAGGAGAAGGATGGGGCGCTGTGGGTGCAGGTGGGGGTCAGCCCCCAGGGGCATTGCAGCTTGTGTGCTTTGGGTGTGCATCCTGCTGAGCAGGCAGGCAATGCCAAGTTAGACCTTACACTGAGTGACCTTACACTAGAGACTGGACAAGCCGAGAGCCCTCCTGCACACGCATTCACATTTAATTGCCTTGATGTAACAGTAATTAGGCAATTAAATAAAGGAAACCTAATTGCCAGAACACAATAGAGAGGAAGCATATTCATTTTTCACTAGCCGGTGGTCTATTAATGCTGGGGACGTGTAAGCAGGCAAATTATTAGTAGGAGTTCTGTAGGTTGAAAGTATGCTCAGGAGCCTGTGCCCTCTGCGCCCGGGGTGGTTTAGCCAGTTCCTGCTGGGGATGCTCACCGACACCTTAATGTTCAGAGTGAGATTGGAAGAAAACAGGGGTTTGCAAGGAAATCAGCAGATTAAGGACACAAACCCGGATCAATTAACCACTAGAGATTTGTAAGCCTTTTCATAATCCTTTAATGGCAGAGTTTTGCTGATAAATGTAAATGGGACTTTTTTGCTTCGAAGATGGGGACTGCTGATGTGCTTTGGGGGGAAGAAAAAGAATTCATAAGCTTGCAGGCACTGAAACCATTGCTGATACAGGCATTGTTGTACACGTAATTACCCAGGACTGTGCATTTTCTCGTTACCTGTGATTTTAGGTGTGATCTGTGCAGCTACTCCATCAAGCAGGCAAATTGCTGTGTTAGACGCTGAAGATTTCTGTGCCCCTGCGTTCCCTTAAAAGCCACTTTTCTCAGATGGGGAATGGCTTTGAGTGTTGGTTGAATTTGTCATTCCTGGAAGCACATGCATACTTCCTGAGCCAGGGAAGCCACTCGAAAATAAATTGTATTCTGCAGAACTGTTTTCTTTTCATAATAAAACCGGTCTCTGTACTGTAGGTGATGTGCAAAAAGAAGATGAAAGGAGATTGCTAAGTAATCAAAAAATGTCCCTGGTTTTAGAGTTTGTTTTTGAATCTTAATTTTGCTCTGAAATTATAATCACAAATTTAAGGTACTGGGTGAATTACCCCGTAAAAGTGTTGGCATATTTAATACTATTTTGGTGGAAGCAAGAATTGAAAGCACCCCGTTACAGCCACAGTTAAACTGGAGCCCACTGCTGCGTCTTACCCCCTCGAAGCTCTCGGATCTCCTGCGTGCCACAGACCTCTGCTTCTTGTAAGGCAGCAATTCAGTTTTCAGTTTTAAATCATTTAGCCCCAAAGAGAGGAAGTAAGTGGTTTGTCTGAAGAGACTGAAGACTGAATTCCATCATCCTTGGGTGTGAAGTCTGTGAGGATGCAGCTGTCAAGCTATAACCAGTATAACCCCAAATTTCTCATAGCCCAAACAGCAAAATGACTCCTTCCTCTAGTCCCATCATTTTCTGTTATGGTAGGTTGCCAGTAAAGTACGTAAGGACTGAAAAGTTCATCTGTGTGGGCTGCAGTCTGGAGGATGGAAATTGGGTGTACATAACAAAATCCTCATTAATACAGGTCGATACTTGAAAGGTGGCTTTGTGTGGAAAAAGTGAAATCAAATTCAATAAAAATCTCCCGACTCCTTAGGAGCCCCATTGCTGTTTTCTAATCAGATCTGCATTACATTAAACTGTGTGCCATTCAGCTTGTTAACAAGCTTTGGCATTAAATAAAGCTGTCACTGGAGTTTGGTGAATGAATAGCCATTAGGAGTGTCTTTTGCATAATGTCTTGCAGAGAAAAGCCTGCGAGGGAGGTGGTCGGGGAGGAGAGAAGGGAATTCATAACCTAGTCCTGGTGCAATTAGTGTGAATATGCAAACCTTAAAGGTGACAAATGGTTGGCAGCTTCAGGAAGGGAGCGAGTGGCTTTTGCTGCTGTGAAGAACTAATTTTGGATTTACTCTGGGCAAAGTAAAATTACAGCCTTAGTACTGTATTTAAAATAGCGGATCCTTCGTGTTGGGAGATTGGCATGTGTTTAGCACACAGAGGCATGGCTTGTTTGCTCCTTGAGAAAGCCTTGCAAAAAACCGATACTCTTGCAATCCAGCAGACCTTGCCGTTCCCTGCTCTCTACCTTCCCCTCCAAAAACACCAGCTAAACTGTAGATGCAGGACACCTAAATCTCAAGACTGTGCTTGAACTCTTTTGAGGAGGGGGGGTGTACCACCTGGTCTGCAAAGCCTGCAGAGGCAGTGGTGTGCGGCTGATTTCAGAGCGAAGGCATTCAGATGCTGTGACAGATAAGATAATTTTAAAAATAGTGTCTGAAAAACCTTTGGAGAAGTCCTTGTTGCCATAGTTATTCATCTCGTTTGCAGAAGCATTTAAATAACAGTAATAAACATGACATAAAGACAAGAACTGTCTTACTGGGTTTTTTGTTTCAGTGTGCGATTGTGTTTTACATCTTTTCCTGGAGTCTCTTTTTTTTCTTGCATACGCTGTGTAATCTTTGTCCCTCAAAACCATGTTTTGGTGGGGAAGAGATCTGCTTATCCTCATAAATCCCTGTCAGCAGCGTGTGTTTGTACAGCACGGAATGCCTGGCCCTTACCTTGCAGGGCAACTACTTACGTGACTGTTGACTTAACTTCACCTGTAAATATGGAATATTCCTGAATATTTTGGTGCATACAATTGTTTCGAGCGTTTATTTGTTTCTATAACTCAGCATCTCATTATAATCTACTGTGGCCAGTCCCACAGAAGTCTGATCACATCTGGCCTTGCGGGATCTGGGAGCATCTGCAAGGACAAACTTTCCAGCTTCCCAGGAGAGACCACCTGGAGATCCCAGATGATACAGGATCAGCCCAAAGGGTTGCAGTTGACCACTGGATCACAGAAACCTATGGACAAGGCTAAGTTGATGGACACGGAAAAAGAGAAGTGTGTTGTGAGATGGCGACCTGGTAAATGAGGTGGTTGATCAGAAGCCTGGAGGTATTTGAGGTTGCTGGGTGGTGGTGGATAGGTTGCTTTGCAACTCCCGTCTCTGCCGTGTTGACTGTAGGCAGGGAGTTGCTAGTGGCAGTGGATGTTTATTTTCTTCATGTGTTTGTCCAGTTCCCAATGCTTTGGACATTATCTGCTCATGTGTGGCAAGCAGCAGAAGGGACTGTCCGTGCAATGAGAAACTCTCCGTGTGTTTGCAGCCTCAATCTGCGTTGGCTTGGCACTGGCCCTGCCCACAGGAGGGACATCCCAGCAGGCACGCGTACGCGTCCCAGCGCACGTTTGGGTCTCCGGTTTGATGCCTAGTACCTCATCCAAAGAGCAGAAACAATAATATTTGTAACACAGCACGTGAATAGCACCAAATTCTGAAGCATTTGTTTCTACTTTCCAAAAAGGAAAAAAAAGTACAGATTATTGCTTCCATATGTTTTCAGCATTTTTCGTAGGTTATGTATCTTTCACATACACACTGCCAGCTTTCCCCTTTCATGAATAACATGCTTTGTGCCTCTCTGTCCTTTAGGATTCAGATATTCCACACTTCCTTGCATGATTATTTGAAAGGCTTTGGAGATGTGAGAATAGCAGTACCTTATCTTGAATGGGCTTATGCTCACATCGCTGCTATGACGAGCTGCGCTGGGTCCGTTGGGTTTTATCAAGTTTTTCATGTTGCAACAGGGAACCTGCTGCAATAGGTAAAATTAAGCCGTGGCAGCCCATCCCACTCTGGAGGTGAGTCCCTGAGGGACCACGGAGGAGACAAGCAGGCTGCTGTCCCCAGGGGCGGGCAGGAGCAATTTGCCTCCCAAGGATGCTGTTGTCCTGGTGGAGCAGATGCAAAAAAATCAAAGGTGGGTTTTGGCTGCTGATTGTAAAGCCTCTCACAAATGGATTGGTATCATTTGCTTGTTTTTAATGTTTGGTTTTTGTTTTGTTTTGTCATAAGCAGTTCAGAAAGGAGAAGTCATTCCTTGCCAGGTTACTCATTGACAAAGTCCGTGTCCTTCAGCCTCTGTGCCCAGGGTGATTTGGGATGGGTGGCTGCTGCGCGCACTGAAGCTCAGCTCAGGAGGATGCTGGAGCATGCACTTTGCTCGGCATGAATGACTTTTGCTGTCTTATTTACTTCCAACTGTGAGATTAAGCACTTGTGTAAGTGTTGGAAAAATGAGGGTCAGCTTTTTGCTTTTGAGTTTTCAACCCCTGTGGCAGTAGGGAAAGAGCAGGGTAACTAGCGATGGCTTGTGCTGCTGCCAGTGTTCCCACAGCATCTTTGCCAAGGTGCAGCCAGGCCACTGCAATGGGAGTTTGGGTGGGTTTGAGAGTAGGGATCCCTGTGAGGTTTTCAACTTTGTCCTGCCCTGGGATGATTAATCCGTCTGTATGTAAGCACAGAGCGCACAGTTGCGTTTGAGGGACTCCCAACCAATTTTTTGACCTTTTCCTTCCGTGTCTTCATGCCTGGCTGCTGAAACAGCACTTAAAACAGGCGAGACTGATAAGGTATCCTGTTTGTGTTGGCTGGGAGACACAATATCCATTTTAACAGAGCATTACGATATTGGAGGCAGTGTTGTCCCTGGCGAAAAGCCTAAAATAAATTCTTTAATTTTTTGTATGCAATATACAAAAGAGCAGGTGAGGTATGTACTTGTATCCGGGCAAGCCCAGGGAGCTTGTTTGAAGTCCTTTACAAGCCACTCCGGATTGTATTGCAAGAACTCAAAGGAGTTTGAGACGCTTCTTGATTAAATTTCAGCTGAACACAGAGCTCTAGTCTGCAGCTGCTGTAACTGGAGTTGCTCTGCTCCTGGGCTCTGCCCTGCTCCATCACAGCTGAGCTGCTGGCAAAAGCCAAAAAAGCAGAACTTCTCCTAGAGAGAGAGCAGCATGGATATGTTTTCTGTCTGTTTTGAAGCAGCCTTATGCAATTCGAGTTTTATGAATGGGGTGAAAAACCACTAATAAGCTGTTGCAGGTTTTGGGTTGGTTTGGGGGGTTTATTCTGTTTCTTGAGTGATTGTGAGTGACACCAGTGATGGAGGGGGCAGAGCAGACAAAGGCCAAATTCTGACTTTACCTGATGTTTTACTCCTAGACTAAACAAATCTTTTTAAAACTTGGTGGGGTTTTTTTTTGCACTAAGTTTTTGGAAAAACGACTACAGCTGCTTCTTGGTATGCAAAGAGTGAAATGTTATCTGCCTGATGTGAGCAAGTGGGGTTTGCCATCCTGAAGGCAGAATGATGGCTGCGAGCACTTTCCTGGCTCCTCAGCCATGGGGCTGTGCTGCTGTGCACCAGCAAAGCACAGCTTCCCGGGATGGAATTGGCCAAGACAGACCCACAAAACTTGGAAGCAGGATGGATTGGCTTGCGGTGGGGATATCCTTCAAGCAAACAGTGCTGGAAGCTGCAGTTACGGATTTGGGTGCTGCGTAGGGTGTGATTTAGTGGGACGGGGTGAACTGATTTAACAGCTCAGTGCTGCTGGATGTGGAAGGTCCTGTGCTCTCTGTGCATCCCCCCAAGCCCAGGATAGTGGGTTAAATCAGTGGTTGAAGCCTTTGCTGTGCTGGTGCAAGGAGAGGGGGAGAGGGAGGAGGTGGGTGATGAAGGGTTGCATCGGGCCAGTGGCATGCAAAGGTGGGATGTCATCCCTGCCCTCGGCATCCTCATCCACTTATTGGGTTTTGCTGCCTTGCCTCAGCTCTCTCAGTCCTCCTTGCTGCACCGGGCTGTGCGGAGTCTGTTTCCCCTGCAGGATGTGTCCCACTGACCCCACTGAGCCCCAGAAGGGAGCCCTGGGGGGCTGCCTGCCATCGCCTGCTCGGGGCAGGTGGCACGTGTTCGGTGGGGAGGGAAAACTCCTACTCCTTTAATAGAGGGTTTGCAACAGGCCTTTGTCATGAGTGTGGTGCGGCGTGAAAGAAAAAGCTCCTGGCCACCGATTTGGAAAGAAAGCTGAATTGGGTGGATAAAGGCTGGTACCCGAGGTCCTCAGCTGGAGGGGGCCGGGGCGCAGCAATTCAGCTGACACCCACGGAGCACTGCCCTCCTCTTTGTTGCTCTCCCCTGTAGAGGGCTGTTCAGTGCTTTCAAGAGTTTTTCTTGGGTTTTGTTCCCTTTCTGTTTGCCTTTAAAAAGTCAATCTGCAGTCTTTGATTTTTGTCCAAAGACATTCTTCCCCCCCCCCCGCCCCGCCCAGTAATCCATCCTTATTACACCGGTGAGTCACTCTTCAAATAATCAATTGCGTTTTCATTGTCTGGCTTGTAAGTCTATCACCGAGCTTAAGGACAGCCGATAGCATCAGCTGAGACCTTTGGCAGATGGTTTTGCAATTCATGATGCTCATTTGGATGTTTGCTTTTTTCTCCAGTGAATAATCTCCCAGCCATGGCGGGGGAAAGCCGGGCTGCGGGCTCTTCCCCACGCGCGCAGCATCTCTGCGGTCACTATCTAATGTTGGAGGAATTTGTAGCATTAGCAGAATTGCCTGATGCGTGGAAAACTAATTTCAGGGTAAGCCTCGTGAGCGTGGCTGTAAAGAGCCTTTTTCTTGTGGGCTGTGGTGTCCTTGCGGGCTCTGGGCGTGCATCAGTGCAGCCCCAAGGCGGGGGCTTGATGGCCAGATGATGGCCAGAAGATGGCCAGAGCCTTTCTTGGGTTCACTGATGCTAGGGCTGAGAGGTGTATGTAAAATTCAAGGTGCTCCTCTGTGCTGCTGGAGAGGCCGTTTCTTCCTGTGTGTGGCTCTTTGCTCTCTGCAGGGCCCTGATGCCAGAGCTTAACACTTTGAGGGCTAAGTATTACAATTATTATTCTTACTGCGAAGGGAGGCACTTTGTACTCAGCCATCACAGCAAATATTTCATCCCCTATCAATTGCCCTTGTGCAGATGCTGCCTCCACTGCGATAAAAGACATAATGGCTGCTCTTGCTGATAAGGGGAGTATATAAATATAATTATTGAAATCCCTATGCAGAGCCTGTGGATGGATGGAGGAGAGTCCCTCTCCCTGTGAGGGGTTTCTCTTGCTCCGGAGCCCGTTGGGGAGGGCAGGAGCTGCAGCTCCTGGCAGCCGAAATGGGAGCTGCTTGGCCACAGCTGTGAGCAATTAGTAAAAGATGTCTTCCCCCCCTCCACTTTCTTTCCTCCTTTTCTCCTTGAAACCAAGCCACGGGCCCTGGGGGAGACGGGAGGAAAGCCCTGAGCAGCTTGGGTGTGAGATGCTCCTGGGCCAACTCAGAGGCAGCTGGTGCTCGATGCAGTTGCACCCTGGTAGTGGGGCGCAGGTCTAAGGATCCAACCCAACCTTGCAGGCAGGGTACTGCAGCTCAGGAGCCAGATATTATTTAGATCAAGCCAACAAAAAAATATTTCCATAGCAGCAGTAACCATAGGAAACCTCCCCAGCGTGTCTTGGGTTGTTTGTGTTTCTTTGCCTTCAGCTGTTTGCTTTGCAAGTGGAGCAGCAGTTTCAGGCACTCTGTGCCCATGGTGCCACCAGGAGTGGCCAGTGAGCCCAGCTGTCCCCTCCACCGGCTGTCCCCAGGGGCTTGGCAGCTGCACTCCAGGATGCATCGCTGCTCCTGGTTTTTTCTTGCACTTCAGTTGGTAAAAAGATGCTTTCAGAGGCTTCTTTAGATGCCTTAAAGTCTCAAAGCCACCTTTTTACCTTGTGTCAGCTCACAAATGCGTGTTTGATCCTTAAATACCCAAGGCATGAAAGTGAATTGGCTCCCAGGGTCCAATTCTTCTTCCTTTCTATAGCGTCTTAGAAAGATGCTTTTATATTCCCTCTGGCTCAGCTAGTGATGCTTGGCCTTCAACCAAGATGGGGAATCTAGGACAAGAATCCCTGAGAATAGCAAGATGAGAAGTTATAAAAAAAATACCAACATTTTGTTGGGAAAAAATGCTGGTAGAAGATTTCATTTAAAAAAATAAACTGGAATATTTTTGATCAGCTTCATGTGGACGCATTTACAGGAGGGCGTAAAAGGAAGCTTGTTTTCCTGGGTACTGCCTCCTCTAGGAAATCCAAGCTGTGAAGTGAATACAAATGCTGGAAATGGAGAAGTTTTGCAGTGAGTCACTGGAAGGGATGGGGAACCAGTTTTGCCAGTGTGGCTGTGCTGGTCGGCAACCAGCTCATCGACCGATGGGGTCAGGGCGGCTGTGTGGGAGCACCTGGGAGCCTGGGCATCACTGGAGGCTGCACCCGTCCGTGCTCCGGCCCCCTCCCACCCTCCGAGGGCAGTGTGGAGGTGTGCCTATGGAGCTCTGCGGAGCAGATTGGCCCCGCTTGCAGAGCCGAGGTGTTGCAGAGACAGGTTAAAAAAAGACATCGTCTTCAGTGGTAGCGTGAAGCAGAGGGAAAAAATTACATCATGATACCAATAACTGGGATTTTGATGTTTGCGTTCCATGCAGCGCTGCTTCGTCCTCCCCGTGCCGTTGGGTGCTGCTTGTGGCAGGGTTTGCTCCATGGGGGAAGACCTGGTTGGTCTTAGACCCATCTGCCTTGGATGGAGGTGGACCCCTTTGCAGAGGTGCTGCTGCACTTGTCTCATAACCTGCCCTGACTCTTTGCAGATTATTTAATCCCTGTTTTTGCAAAACGCACAGTGCTACAGAAGTCAGGCTTTTGCTTAAGATGACACATTTGAAGAAGTGGCAGTGGGGCAGCGACAAGGCCCCTTTCTCTTCTCGCCTGACAAACAAATGGGAACACTCACCACAGAGCTGTGCCCGTGCCATATTAAATCTGTGTTTGGTGCCATAAAGGCCACGTGCTGGAAATGCAGCCCCTTTAAATGTCAGACTTGAGGAAGGCTGGGACGTGAGAAGAGAATAAAAGTTAATATTCTTAAGTCAGGCTTGTGCAGTGTAGCTTGAATTTTTAATATCAAGTGCACAGCTTATTACAAGAAGTAGAGCTTTCAAATACATATATTTGAATACGTTTTAATATTGTCTTTCCTTCCAGTAGCAGGAACAATGCTGCTTTACAAAAGAAAAATGATTTCATGTTGCCATGTGATAGTTTCAGCTTGTACCTCTAATAGATGTGCGATCTGCTGAAGTGTGAAATCTATCTGATAAATGCCTGAATAATAAAGCTATATGGTTTGTTCTGATTTCCTTTTGCTATTTTCAGACGTATAAATAAAACATTTTCACACTGTACCCTGTGTAGTTCCAGCCCAGACTATTTACTTTCTATTGATGCAACATGTAGGAGACATGAATCTTTCAGTCTGACAGGAGAAATCTCATGGCATTAGTATTGCATGTTGCACTCAAAATGGTCAAACATAATTTTAATAAATGTTTTGTCTGAAGTAAAATTATAAGTATTTAAAAAAAATTCTTTTTAAACAAAGAAGCATTTGTCTCCGTGTACAGCAGAGGGCACTCGGCATTGCTGCGCTGGGAGGTTGCTGCTCGGGGCTGCCTGTGCTTAAATTATATTTTGCAGAAATTAAATACCCTGTGTGTGTGTGTTTGCTTACATATGTGTGTGAGTGTGTATATAAAAAGACACAGGGTGGCATATATATAAAAATAATCCCAGCACATAATATAAAACTTAAATATTCGTAGTGGTTGCTGAAGTTGGATGAAGCGCACTTTGTGTTCATTAATGCTGAGCCTGGTGTTACGCTAAGCTTCAGAGGGGATTGTAGCATGCTGAGAGGCGAAAATGAAGAGGCCCCAGCTAGTGAAGGGTTGCAATCTTCATCTTCCTTGCAAAGAGCCAGGGCCTGGAGACATCTGATGACCCTTGGGAACTACCCCAAGTCAAGGAGAAGTCTTGAAAAATGGATAATATTGGGGTATGTGGAATTATGAGTCCTCCTTTCTAAAAAAACCAGCCGCATAGCTGGGGACTGGGTGGTTTTGTGCTGGAGTTTGCAGTGCTATGGTGTCGTTCCCAGCAGCACCAAAGCTGCTGGAGTTGCAGGGCTCTTGCAAAAGTCCTTGAGATGATTCTTATCACCAACTTAGAAGTTGTCAGCTGTTTAAGGAAATTTAAAATACTGAGTTGGGTGGATGGAGCAGGAAGCAAAGCAGCCCTGGTGCCAGGGGCGAGGCGGCAGGGCAGGGCGCTGGCGGGAGCAACGTTAGTTGCAAGATGAAAGCTAGGGAGGGACCCCATCCTGCAGGTATGGAGATATGTGCCTAATTGTCCAGAGCTAGTGAAGGAGATTGGGGCCTCACCTTCTGTAAAAAGGTTTTTCCAAGGGAAATTGACTTTTTTCTTTTCTTTTTCTTTTTTTTTTTTAACTGTAGCTAATTGCACAGACACCACCAAGACATGTTTTTCATTGAACTCTTGGTGCACCTTGTGTTTCTTTTAAGAGGGAATAAAGAACTCCAGTGCCAAGTCCATGCTCAGCTTTTGGCTTTGCTATGGCGCTGTTAAAATATTCAGGGCAGGTGGATTTTGTGCCATGCTTTGGGCAGTGTGTTTCCTGGTGAAACCGTAAGATGCCATGCTGAATTTTCAGATTTTGGTCATTAATTTGAGAAGAATTCAGATTTCCTCTGTCTCCCCCCCATGAGCTGCTTGGATTGGGCTTAATCTAAATCTCTCAAAGCAATGCTCCTGCAAGAGGCTGGAAGTGTCAACACTGTTGTATAAAATACGGAGCCAGTAACAAGAGTGAGAGGGCGTGTGGTTCAAGATAACCAGTTTATGCAAAATACACAGCTGGGTGGATTTTGCTGCTGAGTATCTGTGGACTGTAATGATCAGAGAAATATGGAAATGTTGGAGGGGCTTTATAATAATGGGTGCTAATTAAGATGAAATGGATTTGGGTGGTAGGGAGTAATCCAAGATTACAATAGTAAGGTTTTTTTTAAAATAGCCCCTGCTATTCGGGAGGGCAGCAGAGCTCCTTGTTATAGGGCTTAAAACTGCGTCTCCATGGGATTGTTGCAAGCAGCGTTCACCCTCGCCTGGTTATTTCACACGAGCTTGGTACAGCTAAGACGTGAAATATGTGAATAATTTCAAGGGTACGAGCTGGCCTGTGTGCTGTAAAGCACCTTCTCACTAGGGTAAAAATACTGTTATATTGATGTGCCTGGATAATTGCTTTTCTGGAGGTCTTGCTGTGGCTGAGCTCTGGGAAGGGCTGTTTTGTTCCGTTATGGCGATTCCTGCATTGCACATTTTGGAGCTGTGAGAACAGCCTGGTGCTGCCACCACCGGTTAGATGCTCCTGCCTGGGCTGGTGGGCTGGGAGGTACTGGGAGAACGCTACTGGGAATAAACTCTTGCAGCTCTGGGATTGGAACCAAAAGCAAAAAAGAGATACAACACCACAGCCTGGACTGTAGGACCCCGGTTCTGCCCCACCGGCTCCAGGCTTTTGGGCAGGAGCAGACACACGGAACCAGGCATGTTTCTGCTCCTGCTGCTTGGCTTTTCCTGTCCTGCAAGGCTTCACCGGTCTTTTTTCAGCGCTGACCATGCTGCAAAGCACTGGGTGTAGCACACTGAGTGCTTCAGGCACCCGGTTCCTTGGGAAATGATGGTTATGAAATGTTTTGCAGGAGCTTGTCATTGTTAAAGGAGATTTGGCAATGCGTAGCTCAAAAGGCTGCGCTTGTGGGCAGCCCAGCATTGAGCTGGAGACCAGCGAGCCTTAGGACTCACCTCAGCCAATGTCAATAGAAATGAAACTACTTAAATACACAGTTAAAATATGTTGTTATGTTAGCATGTGGACCTCCATGCAAGATTGCTCTTTAACTGTAGCCATTAAAGGACCCCCATGGAAGAGGTATAGGAGGCTGGTAAAAAAAATTCCCAGCCTTAACCACTTACTTGCTGCCAAGTGGATTTTGGGCTGAGGTGAAAGATACCTGGTGTCGGGGTATTTCTATCCAAGACAGTATGAAGAAATGGTCTAAAAAGATGCTGCGTGCTTTGTTTCAGGTGATGAAATCCAGCTGCCCCGTCTGCTGGCTTTCCTCTTCCGTGCTTTCATGCACGGTGCCCAAGCCATAGTAGCAGAGAAGGTTGTTACCGATGGCTAGCACGTCGTTGTGGTTCAGATCAGCTGTCCTCCTGCGCTTTTCCAGATGATCTGGGAACTTAAGTAGTTCATAAAAGGAGCGAATAGCCAAATGGACCAATAAAAGGAGTTTGTGGAAAAGCCCAATATATTTTATGAAGAAAGAAATGGATCCTCTAATGTGAGGGTTGTGTCTTGTAAAATCTTGCAGGGCTGCAAGCACTGTTAAACACTGGCTTTCTGCTCCAGCCGCTCTCTTTGAGTGCATGCAGTAATTGTCTAAGCTTTCTTTTTGGCCTGAGCTATTCCAAGTTTGGGGTGAAATCGGGGCCCTGGGGAAGTCACTGGGAGATGTGCCATGAATTTCCCAGGGACCTGGAAAATGATCTCAGTGCGAGACCTGTGATGACAGACTTCAAATAAAAGCTATCTGGCCTTTGTGGGGCATTTTAGGCAAGGTAAAATATAGCTTTACATCTTATTAATGCTCTTCAGTGGGAACAACTGCAGCTAGAAGGCCAAAAGTTGGCTTGACTGTGATTCTCGATGGGAAGTGCCTTTGTGCAATCCAGGAAAAGTTAAGCCATTTAGATCTGAGCAATGGATGAGTTTGCAGCAGCAGGACGGTGCACACACATGCGGCGTTTCTAACCACGGTAATCCAACGAGTGAAATTTCAGCCCAGCACAGAGGGCAAACACAAGGCTGATCAATGATTTAAATCCCCCCCGCACTGTTTAAAGGGCTTGAAGAGGGCTGTGGTACAGGGGGCTTGGGTGGATTTCATGCAGATGTCTCATCTCCCTGTGCTGCCCTGAAGCCTTGTAGGGTGGGGAGGCAGCAAACAAGGCATGGCATCCTTGGAGGCTGAACCCCTTTGTATCATTGAAGGGACAGGCAGGGAGTTGCAGGAAAGCCGAAAACAGGGATCTTGCTACTGGTGGAACATTTCATATGTCTGTGCACAGGATTGTCTGCAGCTTCGACCTTGATGCTACCTGACCTGTGATATTTTAAACTAAATCTTTTTAGTATTCTCCTTGTGCAGTGTGAATTTATTCCAATGGACTGCGGAGATGTGGTGGTGTTCAAGCTAGGCTTGAATTTCTCAGTTGATAAAAATTTGATATCATTCTTCTATCTTGGCCCCAATGGGCAAAGCTGTAGAGCTCAGCTAATCTTATGAGATCTATGTCTTTTTGATCTGACAGTTCCTGAGAGCAGTTTCTGCTGCACCCAGACTTTAAAATGGGACAAAATCCCGATTTCCAACCTGCAATTAAAAATTTGGCTTAAAATCCAATTTATCAGCACCTAAATGCTCAACAGAGACAAATTTCAGACTGTGTCCTCTCTGTGAAATGACGATGCCTGCCGGTGCACGGCCCTTCACTGAGCCAGGGTTGGGGTGACCCTGACTGCAACCAACTCTTAAGAGAAGGGTCCAGATTTTAAAGAAATGGCATTACATTTCCCAGTCACCAGAAGGCTTTATGGTCAAGGGGGTTACCTTTGGAGATGGCTTGGTCATTCCCAGTTCTGGGGAGCTGGCTGTGCTGATCTCTCCTCCTCACTGGGGATGCTCAGCTTCCTGTCGGCCTCATGGGAACGTGACGGTGTCTCCTCTCATGGATAGTGATGCTCAGAAAAATAGGCTGTGGGGCTGGATGAAGCGCTGTGCCGACCGCCATGCTTTTGGCTACCGGGCCCCTGCCTGTAAGCATTCTCCAAGGTGAAGGTTGGTTTTCACTGCTGGAATTTGGCTGCTGCTCTCACTTTCCCCATGGCCACCTTTTGAGGGGATCAATGGTTGGTTTTGGCAGGAGCTGTTTTATTTCTTGCTTGCGAACATAGTGATCTCAGCTGTCTGCGGGTCTGCGTGAGGCTCAGTATTAGAGCTGCTTTGATGTCTGCACTGATACATCTTAAGGCAGCTCAAGATGATTTTATGCAGTAGCCCCAAGGTGCTTGCACAGAAAAAGGTGCTTTAGAAATGTAAATTTTGTTTGAGGACAGATTTTTCTCTGCAGCTCTCTCAGTTCAGGATGAGGTGGTAAAAATGTAGCATTTAATTAAAGTTTGTAAAGGTTTGGAAATGAATTGCTATAAACATAAAAGACATAATCAAATGCCTACCTAATCCCCACCTTAAGGGCACATTAAATGCGGAAATAATATAATGTGTGGGAGACCAGGATTGAAAAGCGATGAGGATTTGGGAGCAGATCTTTTATAGCTGGAGCTTCTAAATTATTTTACTTCAGGCTTAGGGATTTAAATATCTACATATTTTAGATAAACATGAAGCAGCCCAATTCTCAGTCAGCACAGCCAGCATCATTCTACCGAGTCATTTTAGCTACAAATCCATACAACGTGGCCTTGTGACGTGTGTTACAGCGCGGTGTCTTGTCCTGATAGTGGATGGAATGGGAATCAGCTTCAGTTTATCACCGAGTCAAGGACTACTTCTCTGAAGTCGATAGCTATTTAGACAAAAGCACCTGAGACTTTTCCATTATTGGAATAGAATGGGGTGAAGAAGGGCATGTGGTGTTACACAGTGTCAGCCAGGGAGCTGGGCTTCCTCAGCTGCAGAGGTGCCTTCTGCCGTCTCCAGCTCCAATTTAAGAAAAAAAGAAATTAATAAAAATTGAAACAATAAATAAAAGTAAATAAAATTGAAACAATCTTTTATCCTGAAAAACTCAGACAGCAGGAACCAAATGCTGCTATCTCTCTGGGTCTCTAGAGAAATAAAATCTGGGCGCCTTGGAGCTGCCTGGCTCCATCACCATCTCCTGCTTTCCCCCTTGTATCCCTGGGAGCCAGGCTTCCCGAAGAGCCGGTTTTCCCCATCGAACCACCGGGCCCTCCCGCTACCCTCCAGCAGCGCGTTATCGGCAGGACCACGCCGTGGTTTTGTTCTGCAGTGAGTGATATTTGGCTTTGTTCAGTTCTGGGTAGAAACCAGGCTGCGTTCTGCAGTCTCGCTGTGATTCCTGTTGTTTAGAGCATTGTGATTCATATGGAAATCAGGAATATGTTGGTGGAGAAAGAACAGCGAGGTGCCACCAAAAACCCCAGCTAGGCCTGCGTCTCACGGCACTTTGCTGGGATGGTGGCAGCAGCGGTTTGCTTTCTTTGGGACCAGGGCTTGGAGAGGTGGAATGGGGAAGGGCTGCAGGGAGGGGGCTTGCACAGGCACCCGTGGTGGTGGTGGTGGTGGTGCTTGGAGGAGCAGAGGTGGTGGTAGGGGATTGCCCTTGCTGGTAGCATCAGGGAAAGGGCAACATGAACCAGCAAAAGATTAACTCATCCTCTAAATGGCGAGGGGAGGAAAAGAGCCTGGGCAAAAGGGAAGGGGACAAAACACTTGGTGACAGAGCTGAAAGGTGCCCAGTTAAGGGTAAAATTAGTCCCATGTCTTATACTGCTGGGCCCCATGGAAATGGGGAGGGCTTTCTTTTTCTGTTGAATCGGGCTCTATGCCAGGTGAAAGAAAACATTTTCCCAACACCAAATGGAAAAATGCAAGGCAGACGTCTTAAATGAACTGTTAAAGGAATAGAGCTGTGAAAAGAATACGTTTGCTGTGTGCCGGGGTTATGCATTTAACAGATTTTTGACTATATGTGACCTTTGCAGTTAGTAGACAGAGAAATCTGCTGCAGAAACTTAACTTGTACTGAAGGCTGAAGGCAAATGTCAAGGTATCATAGCGGTTCCTGGGCTGGGCTTTGCTCAGGAGGAATGGACAGTGTGTTTCTGTCCTCCCCCAAAATCTTGCTGCATTTTTCCTTTCCCCTCTAGCCCTCTCCACTCTCTTTCTACAGATCATTGGCAGCTCTGCTCATGCTTTAAAATAATCCAGGCTAAGAAGTGTGATTTGTGTTTCAGCGATTTTTGATTACACCCACGTCCTATATTTATTGCCGTTTAAATTGTCTGTGTTAGCTGGAGATGTGTTTCTTTTGAGCAAGGAAGAAAAAAAAACTTGACTCTGTTGCTAACTGTTGCTAAGGGAAAGAAGATATTTATTCATCAGGGCACTTCTTCAGTACTGCAAGGCTGGTAGCCATGGAGGAGGAGTGTAAGGAAAAGAAACGGTTATGTATTTAAGCCCTTTCTGTTATTGTTGTTGGACTCTTGCCATATCTACTGATGGTCAGCAGATGTCTTTTCCTCCCCTCCCAGCGTTGTGCATCTTGGATTAGAGGTGCAGCTCGGGTTATGGTGCAGGGCAGCTGGTCCCTGGAGCCTGGTGTGAAACCCAGCGGGTCCCTGGAAGGATCCCCAGGGCTTTGGTGGGTCCCTGGTCCCACGGGCATTATGAGGCTCCTGTGTTTTGTAGCTATTTCCCCTGAACCTCTCCAAAGAGCCTTTCTAGTCCTTGGCTTCAGTATGTCCTTTTTAAAAATCCCCATCAAATCAAAGACACCAAAAGCCAAAAATGATGCACATGGCTGCGTTCCTTCCCCTCGCTACTGCTGCTGGGGGACGTGCGGCGATGCCATTAGCTGGCTGTCGTCGAGGTAAGGTTTTCCTTCCAGCTGTCATAGCAACAAGAAAATATTGTTTTGATGGAGATCAAATTAAAAATTAAATTTGTCTCTTTCCTAGTAAGTGAATTGCTCACTCGTGAAAAATATAAATCACTTTGATCACAGTAGATATCTTTGTAAGCACCTCTGTGGGTTTCTGAAGTGGATTTTGCAGCTGCCTCGTGCCACATTTTGTCCCTGCTGGGTTTATGTCGAGTGTCCTGTGAATTTGAGCTTTATTTAATGTTAGGCTTAGTTTGAAAAACTTCCTTGGCAAAACTTCCTTGGTGCTTGTAACCTGCTAAAGCTTGGGGGGAAAAAACAGGTATGACAAGTGTCTGGAAGAAAGAGGGATGACTACTCAAATGTAGTGTTTCTATTCTCTCTACCGAAAACCCAAACAAACAGTAATTTGGTGGTTTAGGAGATGCTCTGGTTCTCGGAACACGAAGTTGAGCGCAACCTGAGAGCAGAGAAGAGGAGGTGAGTCACATAAACAGGAGGGTTTGCGGCAGCGCCAGGAAGAGGGGAACAACCTGAATGTCTCTCTGATGCTCTCCCACACCCAAAGTACTTCCAGCTCAGGGACTTTCTAAGCCAGACATGATTTCAGCGTATTCGGTGTCTCCAGGTGCCTTTCTGTCCCGTTCTCCCTTTAAGCCCACATGAACTTTTGGCATCCGCAGTGTCACTTGCCACAGCTCGGTGCCCCTGTGTGGGGGACCAGCTGTCTTGGGTTGCTCTGAACCTGGTTAGCTTCCTTTGGGTCACACCATCCTCAGCCTGCAGATGGGGAAACTGAGGAATAAGAGGGAAAGACCTTCCCAGGCTGCTCACAGATCTGTGCCAGCCCCGAGGCCACACTGATGGCCACATTTCTTCTCAAAGCAGCACATTGAAGCTTGAACAAGTCATATCTATCTCCCTTTTGGCTTATAGTATAGTAACAGTAGCAGATTTACTACAGCTAAACCGATTCTTTCATCGGTTTATCTGTAATTAAGATTCCTAATTGATAGGGGAAAAGCTTTTTGGTTGAACGTAAAGGGAAAAAAGGAAAAGGTTTTTCTTGGAAAGCATTTAAAAATCACAGGCATTCTTCAGCAGAAGTGAACAACCCCCTGCCCAACGTTGTGCAAATAGTTGTTTTTGGTTTTTTTCAAAAGACATCCTGTTAGTACGAATGGTTTGTGGATGTAACCAGGCTCTTTGAGTGCATAAACAACTCTGGCCGGACATCTGGCGCTGCAGCACGATGTAACAAGGGCTGCATGAGTCCATGGTGCTTGGAAATGATCTTCCAAACTTTGGTGATGGAGGCCAGGAGCTTCCTCCAGATTATGCGGGGTGTGCAAAGTCTAGCTGTGGACGAGAGGGGCTGCCCTGTCAGCCAGTGTCCCTTGAGCTGCTGTCTAGCCAGGCTTTGGCACTGGGTTACCAGAAGCAGGAGGAGAGGGAGAAACCACACAGAAAATAACCAAGTCCACATTTTCCAAAGTGACTTCTGGGCTTTCGGTCATCTCAGCTTTCCAGGTGCCCAGTTCTTGGTTCAGAAGTGGTGGCTTTTTATAATGAGCTTCTTTTTTTATTCTTTTCTTCCACCCCATTCCTCTGCCAGGAGCTCAGTCCCTGGGGACACAAAGCTGTTCGGTGGGAGATGCTGCCTCCCCTGTGCCCAGCCCAGGGAAGCCTTGAGCACCACGTCCCGTGTGCTTGCCACACTGTCTCCAAGAAAGGAGGACAGAAGAAAAAGGCTTGTTTGTTCGAAATGTCAGGGTTGAAATTATAACAGAAAATTCCCTTCTTTTCCCCATGAAAATCCACACGTAAAGCCGTTTCCAGCCAGCTCCCTTCTTAAGCAGTCACTATTGATTTCTGAAATCAAATCAGGCGTGGGTAACGCCGTCGTTATCTGCCACAAGCTGATGGAGAAAGTCAATGCCGACATCGACTTCCCATTGCACATGGCCTTTGTGGAGCTCACGGCAGAGTGCAAGTGGCGCAACAGCGAGACCATATCCGCATGGTCAGTTACCACCTACTTTCATTAAAATCCTCCTTCTTTTCCCCAAACTGAGGTCTGCAGCAAAGCTGCGCTGTGGGGACCTGTGTCCTCGGCAGATGGGCAGCTGCCTGCAGGCAGTGATGCTGCTGAGCGCCTGCCTCCCTGCACCAGCAGGCATTCGTTGTGCATTTTATTTTTTGCATGTATTAATCTTCAGTATTACAGACATGAATGTGCAGAGCAGTGCTGGCGTGCCGATGAGGATTATTATATTACTGGTTTTTTTTTTCTCTCGTATATCCAAAAGGCAATACAAAATTACATATATAAATGGCAACATCTGTTACGGAAGCCTGGCCCAGGCAAATTACTGCTTTAGAAAGTCGGCGCAGATACTCGTGTGATTCACTTTCACGCTTGCCAGAGTCACATCATACCCACAGCGCTTTATTCCAGCTACGATAGGTGTGTCTTTTTTCTTTTACACCCACATCAAATTCTTAAAATAAGAGCACTGTAAGAGGAAAAAATAACTTGAGTTTATTTTCCTCTGGAGTCCACAGAGCCCTGGAAGTTATTATTAGAGGTGAAGTCATCACAGAGGAGGCTCTAACCCTTGGGGAAGGGTGTGGGCGATGCTGCTCTTGCAGAAAGAACAGTGGTGGTGGTGTCCTGGGGCAAGGGGACGTGGGCACCAGGGGGAAGGGTGGAGAAGTCCCTGTCTACCTCTTGCCCGTGTCCATGATTTTGGCCAGAAGGAGATGACGTCTTTCAGTGCACATCCCTCCTCTGGCACGGTGGCTCTGGAGGCAGAACAGATCTGCCCCAAGCGCTGCCGAGCTCCATGTCTGCAGTGCCCAGACCACACCAACAGCTGGAGTGGAGCTATTATTTTTTTTATTTCACATAAAACGGAGTTGGATCCTCGTTACCGTGGAAACCAGCAGCCCTAATTATGAGGAGTTTGATTCACTGGATGTAAAAAGCTATAATTCTTCTTTTTCTCTTAAAAAAATAGAAATAAAAAAGACGTATCATAAAATGATAACCCCATACCTGACGTAAGGTTAATCTTGAGTATTTTCCATATGAATGGTGTCCCAGGAATATACAAAATACTAGTACTACTATGCCTGTAATGGTGAGCCAGGCTGGGACGAGCAATACCATCCTTTGCTGCTCCTTACTTGTGCTGAACCATGGCTGCCTTCAGGCTAACACTGAAAACAAATCAAAGTCATTGCATTCTCTATGATTTCCTTTTTTTTCTTTTTTTTTTTTTTTTGCCATTGCATCACATGCAGCATGAAGAGAGGAGATAAAGCCAGAGGGCAGAGGTGAAAATATCTCTTGCCGGGAACTCCAGATTGCAGCCAGGAAAATTGCTCAGCACCTCTCAGTGCAGGAAGGACTAAAGTCTGTGTAGGGCCCATGAATAGCCCCATTGAGCAGCTGCTGGGCTGGAAGTTAAGCGGTGGCATAAGTGTTTTGCCAGATCTGCTGGAATTTGCTCATTTTGCAGACAGTGGTGAAGTAGCATTACTGTTTTCATCAAAACAGGATGCGAGTCAATATGTAAATAAGAATGCTGTGTGTGTACAAAGTGGCCTTTGCAAGTGTTCTCAGAGTTCATCCTCCCCATCGCTCTGTCCTTTGAGGGAAATCAGCTGAAAGCTGCAGAAATTGGGGAGTGTTTTTGTCTTGGCTTTCTGGCTTCTTTTTCTTCAAGCAGATGGCAAGGGGACTGTCCATGTGGGTCAGAGCATCAGTATTTGGGTCAGGAGGGTTACTGGGGGGGGCAGAGATTTGCACATGGCATTGATTATTTTATTCCATTTTTAGAATGTGCTTACTGTGGTTTAAAACTCAAATTTGTCTTGTAACACAGATACTTAAATCCTGGCCTGGAACCGTAGCTAAGAGGAGAGCATTTAATACTTGCTAAATCCCTATTTTAAATAAACATGTGAGAGAGTGGTTTTCTGGTTTATTGGTGAAGAAACAAAGCTGATATTTTAGAATATATCCAATTAAATTCTGCAGAGTGGGCTTTCACATGAGGATAAATACATTTAGGGCCATCTCCGTCCAAGCATGAAAAGCAGGGACTGTTGAGAGGGCGTGTTTTGCTTTAACTTCATTCACACTTGTAACAAGGGCTTTTTCTAGCCCTGGGTATGGTTGCTTATGAGTGGGGAGCTCGCCTTCCACCTGGGAGCAGCTGGCATGTTCTTGTTGTATGGCTTCATTTAAGGACCAAGACTCACTGTGTTAGGTTTATGGTTGGACTTGATGATCTCAAGCGTCTTTTCCAACCTAAATGATTCTATGATTGCCTCTCTTGGTTGGGACAATATCTGCATCGTACGGATGACGAACCAAACTGGGAAGGGTTGGAGGGCCACAGCAGCCAGCTGCTTTGGCAGGGGAAGCCTGGGCTGCTCTCCGGTCTCTCTCCATGGTCTGCACCTCGCAGGGGCACCGGCATCCCTCTGGCTGGATGGGACACACCGCTTCCTCATCCAGGTGCTCCTCCGGCAGGGCGAGTGGTTCTGAACAAGGTGGGCAGAGGGGCTGCGTTCGTGTGGAAATGCCTTTCTATCCACACCAGCCCCAGGGTGGTCAGCCTGGTGTGTTATTGCTCTTCGCTTTTGCAGGGATGATCAGTGCCATCAACACTCTTCTGAGGCCTGGGGGAATAACTTGGGAGCAGGGAGGCAAACGGTGTTCCTGTTTGTAGGAGAGAGATGGGTGCCCACACCTTGTGCGTGTGCAGATAGGGTGGGGGAGCTGGAGACCCTGGGGACGCCCATTCTGCAAATGATTTCCAGTTAATGGTGTCCTGATATCTGTGATTACGTGGCAAATCGTGTGCTTAGAGTTGCATACACGGATGGTTTATCAAAGGCACCAGAGACTACTCCTGTGCTTAGTACAAGGCATGTGTTTAAGTACCTTGTTGAACTGTAGTAAAGGCTAACCCCAGCCAGGGCTTCATCTGGGCTTTTTCTGGACTGGAAGAATTTCTCTGCCATTTAAATGCCTTGGGATTTTTACAAGACATCCATCTCTGGTTTTAAAAACCCGTCACCATGGTATAGCATATCAACATTTGACAGCTGTGACCAGGTAAGAGTTACAATGTCTTGAACAGAATTTATGAAACCACAAATTACCTTTTGCCTGTTGAAAATTAAAACAGCACTAGTGGTTTTGGACTAATACAAAGGAACCACAGTACTTTTTTCATTTAGCAGTCACCATGTGACCGATACAATTTTTTAACATACATGCCCCCCCAATGTTTGGAATGTATATTGGGCATTAAAAAATTATAAAAACCATTAGGCAAAAATAGCACGTTAAAATGTATTTTATGTGTTTTTCTTAGGCTCAGTTAGCCATATGTTAAAATAAACTTAAGCAATGGCAACAATTATTGTTTGAGATTATGTTTTAATAAAATAGTATGTGGGTGGTAAATACAAGCAGATACATTTCTGCGTAGGAATTGGGATTCAGCTATTTTATACGGTTTATCTAAACTATCCCCACTGAGCAGTTTCCACCTGCGTCCCCTGGGTTAGGACACGGTCCTGTTCCCATAGGAGCCAGCAGGACATCTCCAGTGGGGTCAGCGGGCTGTGCCGCTGCAAGGGTGTGTGTCCTGTCCTGCCCATGGGTGGGTAGACCGTGGGGCAAGCTGGGCAGCCAGTGCACCGGGGGCGTGGTGCAGGGCTGCTCTTCGGGGAGCATCTGTAGAGCTCCTGCGTCTCCTAAAATCCTTGGTAGATATGGTACTGGGAGAGCAGACAGGACCTGCAGGGCTTGGTGCATGAAACAGGCTGTCGCACACAGCCAGGGCTGGAGGCAGGCACTGGGAGCATCCAACCCTGTTCTCCGGTATGACATGGCACAGGGTTGGAATGGGGAGGATGCCAGGCAGGCTGGGCGCTTTAGGCTTTTTTCCATCCACTGGCACGGCATCCAGAGCTTGTACTGGTGGAGACAGCAAAGGAAAGTATTCCCATCCACCCGCAGAGAGCTTTGCGGCATGGATGGTGGGGACCACAGGAGCTTCACGTGTCAGGACCTGGCAGTGGGTGGTGGAGGGATAATGACAGGACGAGAAAGACGAGGGCTAATTCACTTTCCATACACTCCCAGCAAACCCCAAACCACGTCCAATTCCTCCTCTGACCAGGCAAACAGCCCCAATGTGCTGTAACGCCTGCAGGCACAAGAGGGGCTGGCTCAGCGTTCCCCACCGTCCCCTCTCTGCAGCGTGAGGACATCTTGCCAGCTGCTGGAGGAGCCTCTCTCGAGTAAAGACCATCAGGTTCATCTCCTGCTTTTTCCAGTTATACCACTGGGAATAGGTCCTGTGGTACTTTGGCAAATTTGTTTATTCCCGACGCTTTCTCACCACAGCTCGTTCCTCGTGGAGATCATTCCTGTTGCAAACAGGTTTCCAAGTGCTGAGTGGCTCAGGGTCTTGACGTATATGGGAAATCCATGCTTTAGCATGTTTGTGAAACATTTACCATTGTGTGCCTGTGTGTGTATGTGCGTCCTTGCATGCCTAAGCACCCTGCAGTGTACCAAGTTTTCTTGGTATTTGCACATGGTAGGCTGAGAGCACGGAGAGTTAGCCAGGGTGCCAGCAGCCTTAGGACTCTCCGGTGTACAGACTGCTCTTCTGCAGGCTTTTTAGCACATGACTGTTGATATTTTTCAGATGATGCTTAGTTTGCAGGGGTCGGATGACGGTGGGGCACTGGCAGGTCAGCCTGGTGCCCAGCACTTTGTGATCACTGCTTTACATGCTCTGTTTATCTCTGGCTCTGTAAGTCTGAGCCACCCTCTGCTTGTTTTAATAACCTCATACTTTTCTGTTCAAGTCTTTACAGAGCTGTGGACGAAACTGTTGTTTCTGGATTTTTTTTTTAAATACAGCAGAAATAATTGACGTCAGCTGCACATTGGATTTTATTAAGGGTTTCTGGAAGCCACATTAAATGGTAACACGAGTGTGATAATGAATGCTGCGAAGTTCATCTCCCAACCCAATGCAGATGGTCCACTCTCTGTTTACATTTTGAGGGCATAATTTCATGTTGTATCGCTCTGGTCACTTCTGCTAATGCGGTGAAGGACAGGGCTGCACTTTGATGGTGTGCCCGTGCTTGGTTGTTTTTAAATTGCAGTGCGTTACTGGCTTGTTGAGGGGTAAAGAGAAGAGAATGTGCAGGGGATACCCCTTGGATCTGGTGTTTCAGCCTTTCAGCTTGTTCTGCCCTTGAATAAACAGGGATTTGCATTTTGACAGTGCTTTTCCCCTAACTAGGGGATCTGCAGTAAACTGCATTTTCACCTGTAATATTCTGCTGCTTCCTCTCTGTTGAGATACTGGTGTAGTGAGGTACAAGGCAGCAGTCAATGAACAACTAAGTCTGCATTAAAAACAGACAGTGAGCGTGTCCTGATGTCACTGTCACCAGTCTAAGGGCGGGAAAGGAGACTGGCTTTACCTGGGGTCGGTTTGGGGTACATGCCCTCACCCCCTGTGGTGCCCCAGCCCCTCTGGCTCCATCAGACCCATCCCCATGCTATTTATCTTCACAGCTGATCATTTACTTAACTTTGCATTTATTCGGGATTTAACTTTGGCAGCCTGTTTTAATTGGTGGGGCTGCAGCGTTGTTGTGCTAAACTCCAGACAGATGGTGCTTAAACAGGGACCACACACAGAGACCCACAGCAATGGTGCTGGCTGGGCCGGCCGAGCAGGGACCCGCATGGATACCAGCAGGTGGGAGCCAGGGCTGAGTCTGGGATGCTTTGCCGAGCTGCCCAAAGCATGAGGTGGGGAGAGGCAAAGGGGCCACGCTGGGTGCAGGGGGAAGCATCACCCCTCCAGCTCACACATCTCTGTTTTTCTCGTGGCATGGAGTTTTTTCCTAGAAGGGCAGTAGAGAGTTTGCCAAGCCTGGCTCCATCACCTCGATGGGGTGCCTATCACCAAAAAAGCCCTTTTTGCTGGAAGGGAGGGAAGGGCCCTGCAGAACGATGGCTGGAGCCGTCCCTTCCCCTTGCAGGCAGCACAGGGAGCAGGGACAGAGCCCGGCAAAGGCTTTCTAATGAGGCGATATAATGCCTCATTATTAAGCATTGTGGCTGGACATAATTAGCTCAGTGCACCAGTTGCCATGGCATCTGGCACATGTTGGCATGAGCTCTGGGTTAGCTCTCTGCCCAAATGCTCAGCCAGTTTGTTTCATCGCTTGGAGCCAGGAGAAAGGAGATGTCCCCAGTCCTGGTCCCAAAAGAGCCTGTGGCTCCTCAGCGTGAGGAGGAGGAGAGCCCTGGGAGTTGAGGTAGATGGGGAGCCCGGGGAGGGGGCACAGGGGTAATTCTCCATCAGGAGACCCCAAACCTTGTGATCTGCTGCAGCACCTGCCCCAGGACCCACCCAGGGGTCACACTTCAACCCGACCTATGTGGCTGTACCGGTGCACAGATAATCATCATATGAGCATGTCTCCCTGAACGCACTCTGCCAACTCCTGCTGCGGGTGAATTGTGGGCGAGGAGGGTGTAATCCTGGCTCCAGCAAGGTAAGGCTCCCCACGGTGCTTGCAGGACTCTTTTAGAAGATGCTGGTACAAATGAAAGGGAGGAGCACTCCTAATCACTTTTGCTTTTTTGGGTTATGCCTTTCAACCAAATATCATAAACCCCTTCCCTCCTAAAGAGGATTATGAGGTTTTAAGGGTAGGAATATCACCCTGGGCACATGCTTGTATGGTGCCTGGCTTGCAGCTGGGCTTTCTCCTAAGGTGTAGGTGCCCTCCCTTCAGCCTGTGCACCAGTTGTTGGAGACATAGGGCAGAGCATCCTGACGTGATGGTCTTGCAATCAAAAACATGTCTTGGTGACCTCAGACTATGAGTGGGAGGCCATGATTCACAGGAGCCCTCTGATGAGTTTAGACATTTGCCCACCCAACTTTCTTGAGACCTCTGAAAAAGGAAGAAGGAACTGATGAACAGACCTGTCCTCTCTTGTCCGTTCCCGCAGGCGGGCAGCAAACCTGGTGGCCAGTGGTTTTGTGAGCTGCCAGGAGAGCCAATAAAATATGCTGACCGTGTGAAAGCGCAGGGTTTGCGCAAAGGCTTTCTAGTCTCCCACGTGGAAATTGGTTTGCAAGTAGAAACAAGGAACCTGGGAATGGTTCTGCAATTGGAAACTCATCTGTCTATGACTCTGGTGGGATAAAGAAGCTTCACACCTTACAGTAAATGGCAAGGTAACAAATGCTGGGATGCTGGCAGCTGGATTAAGGGTGATTATCATAGGATTTTAGGAGAATTAACATGGCAGTAGAATCAAAAAGAAACCCTGGGAAACAGTAAGACGCATGACAGGAGAAGACCTGTCCTGTCCATCTTCCTAACGGCTGTGTGCTCTCGAGTGCTTGGCCTGGTCCAGTCAATGTGCCTTGGGAAGTGGGAGCGGGTCCAGGGCTGTGAACCTCTGATACACAGTTGTGATGGGAAAGGCAGAATGAGATATCTCAGGCTGTAATTTACCCAGTACGAAATAAAATGTGATCCCGGGTTGTTGGCTGTGCTGCAGCCCCAATGCTATTACGTGCATTTTTATGAGGCATTTTATCTAGAAGTGTGTTTTCTCTTGAGGACCCTTTAAGTTGATTTTCCACATCAACTTATTTTTATAATTGCATCATGTTTACTGATTCTGGCTCATGAACTTATAACATGTGAATGTTGTAACTGTGAGGCAGCCAGCCTTTCTGGGGAGACTGCATTGAATAAATACAGTACAGAGGAACAGATACACTCAATTAATTAGCTTGCACCCAGTCTCTGTAGCGAAATGACTCACAGGGAGTTGCGCCCTACTTTGGGCTCTGCCCAGGGGCAGGTAGAGGAGAGGTTACCTTATTTCCATCAGCTGCAAGTCAGCTGGCGTGGAAGTTGAAAAGCAGCAAACTGGAGCCGGTGTTCACAGCTGAAGTCTGAAATCTCTAAATGGGAAATAGAAATAAACAGGAAAAAAACACACCAAAAAAAAGGTCTTTATTGAAATATTTGATAAACAGAAGGAGTAACGTGGATGAATAGTGAAAGAGTTCGGAGTCATTAGTGAAGTAAACAGGGATTAGACAAGATTTGAAATAATTTTTCCTATGAATTTTTTTTTGTACCAAACTTGCCCAGTCAGTCATTCAGCAAATCCCATTTTACAAGGGAATATTCTTTTTTATCACCTCAGCAGCTGATCCATGATACAAGTCAGTTGCTGTAATATTTTAGCTGTCATCGCAGTTGACTCCTCTTGCAAGGCTCCATCTGACTCTGGGATAAAATGGTGACACAAAGCAAAAAGCCATCCCAGCTGACATTTCCACTCAGAAGAATGTGCTGTTTTAGAACCAGCTGGGACTTGCAGAAAGTGGCTTTGCATTTTTGGGTGGCTTGTGGTGCATGGCAAGCCTTGGCTGGCGTGGCGAGGTGCTTAGAGCTCTGGCAGCTCCCTGGTAGCAGGCTGGGGTTCCCTCTGATTTATACCCCATCAAACCTTCCCACGTTTCTCAGATTTTGTGCCAGAATGTGGGTGCAAAGCCTCACGGGCCTCGGTTCAGTCATTGCACTTTTTGCCTGCCATTAATAAATGGTATTTACATAAGTAAGTGGGTGAAATATTGCTTACAGCCCTCTTTTGGTGTAGAGTAGCTCTCCAGCGATAAACTGTTTATATCAAAGAGGAAAATAATGTTTAAATGAAATGGATAAGCAAATAGCTGGGTTTGGGAAACAGATGCGAGAAACGGAGTAGGAGTCAAATCCTGCAGTAGTAATAGTAAGTAAAATAGTTCTCTGGCTGTTCAGGGTCCTGGTTCCCCTCTGCCTCTGGTCCGACATCGAGGGACGGGAGTGGGGACCGGTGACCTGCCCCATGGGAACCCGCGGGGGCTTATGGTGGGAATTTCAACCCATGGTGAATATTTCTTTAAATCACTGATGAGCAGGAAATTTTTCAACAGCTTTGGGAACAATATGTCAATGTCAACTGAACAAGTTTTTAATAATGTTTACAGAGGGGTGGGGAGCAGCATTTCTTCTCCCAAGATCAGTTCCTCCAACACATGAGTGCCAGTTTGTACTGGGATTCTTCACTAACGTGATTTATTACTGACCCCATTATTACATGGCCTTTCTAAATGATCTTTTATTCATTCCAAGTGTCTGTTTGGTCCCTTTGAAATAGCAAGGGGAAGAGCCAAGTGTGACAGTCTGATAGTTTGATGTATTTATTGAGATCTGTATACTCTGGTTATCACCCCCTCCAGCTCCGCAATGGGTTTGTTTACTCTGAATAGGGTTTTATGTACTGCATATGGAAGTACTATAAAATTTAAAACAACTTTACATTTGTTTTCCTTACTGTCTGAGCTCCATCCATCCAGAGCTGGGAGAAGAATTTGGTGGGGAAAAAGCAAGGTGTGGCAATTCTCATGTAAGTTCTCCTCTTCTAAGGTAGAAAGCCCCATTCTGTGTCGATACAACACCTTATGTTCAAAAAAGGAATCTAGGTAGAAAAGAGGCACAAATTAAAGGGGAGTTGTGATAAAGTCTCCTTGGAAAAATGTAAGCAATATATATATGTATACTATAGATATACTATATGTGTATATACTCTTCTTTTTATTCTATTTTATTCAAAAAGAGAGCTTTTCACAATCTCTGTTTACGAGTGGTATGGTCCCATCTGGAAACCATTCTTTCAGACGTGCATCCTACACAATAGATCACTATTTTGCTGTTTAATATGAGTCCAATTCCCCTGAGCATACAGTATATCCAGGCACTGGATGTATTTCTTATCATCTATATTGCTTTGTTAATGCTGCACAAACCGACCCTGTAGCTGTGCAGCCGCTTTTGTGTGTCATCTCTTGCAGCCAAACGAAAGCGTGTGCCAAGGAACTGAGGTCGCAAATCTGGGCATGCAACATGCTTATGGGGCCGTTAAGCACTATCAGCTAATTAAAGTTGGACTCCCATTTTCTAACCCTCTGACCTGACAGATTGCTGGAAGTTTTTGTTTTGTTGGGTTTTTTCTTTAAATAAAAAGTCAAAATAAGCCTCAGGTTGAGAAGTCGGAACAAAAGTGTCCTTCTGTGATGGCTGAAGATGGCTTTGCCAGCCTGCAGGGTTGCTGTGTGCCATCCATGTAGAAGATGCACGGGTGGGGCAGCTGGATGGGGACCATGCGCTTAACTTGAGGTGCTCGTCTGGGCCCATTTTTGGCATCCATGGCGCTACACTGATTTAAATGAGCCCCAGACAATTCTCCTTAGGGTGGGAATTACTTTTTTCCAGACATAATAAAAATGGGAACATTTTCCACTGGAAGTGGGTGGGAGAACATGGGTAGTTCCCCGTGTGGATGAATGTGTCAGGGACCCCCGCTCCTGCTCCAAAAAGGGAAAAAAAAGAAACCTATATGGAAAGCTGTATGGGAGCCGGGAGGAGGGCAAAGAGGCGCATGGGCTCGACCTCGTTGAAATCCAGCAGGATTTGTTACTTCAGTGAAGAAGCATTTGAGCCTTTCTCCCTGCTTGTCTGGGAAGAGTGATGTGCACCCAAGGAACCATAGGAACAACAAATAATAACGGCGGCACTAAATGGCTTGCTCTAATCAAAAGCAGACTGTTGTGGTTATATTTGAGCACTGTCATTACAAGAAATTCTGTAATGAGTATTTTTTTTTTCATTTGCATCAAACAGATTCCCTGTATTAACATTAACAGCCTTCTGTGGAGCCCAAGGTATTTACAAATTTGATGGTGCTGCTTCAGCCTTTTGGGAAGATTTTCAGTTCTTATTTAAATCACCCTAGACAGTTATGCTAGGCAGATTGAAAGCGTGAACTGCATGGAAAATAGCACGCATAGGCTTTGCTGTCGATGAGTCCTGTCCCTTCGGAGACCCAGAACATTCTTTTATATATATATATATATATATACACAAACTATATAATATGTATGAATATATATAAAAATGTAATATATATATAAGAAGTATATTGACTTATTGCATTGTGGTTGTGTTGTCAAATGTCCAGGTCATCTGGCAAGGTAAACAGCAGGTGAGGTTTTGTTTCCCTCAGTTGCTGAAACCCGTCTTGTAGGTGACTTTGGATTTTGGTAGATGATAATCGGATTTATTCATAGAGCGGTACTCTTCTTAATTGAAATGTAAGTCACCAAAAGTACTATGGTTAATCTTTTATTTCGAGGGGGAGAAAATGTATCTCGAAGACCTGTGTTGACATCCTGTCTAGTGCAGGAAAGCCAAATCTGCTCAGCATAACCAGAAATGGTCTTTCAGCCCTGGTTTTAAGAAGCATTGGTGAAAAGAGTCTGCTGCGGCATTACTTTAGATTGCAAACAAAAAGCATGTTTATGGTGGATGGATTCTGTCCCTAATTGCCTGGTATTGAAGTGTGGCTGTGGACTCGCAGGCGAGGTGTACACCTGCCTTCTCACGTTGCAGTTGCTGCAGCGCTGCCGGTCACACCTGCCACTGCTTCGTGATGATTTCACCTCCATCTCCCACAGCTACTCGAAAGCAAACTGTCCGTCAGCTCCAACCTCGCATCTCCCCAAGGTGTTAGCAGGGATCATGTCTGCTTGCGTCTTGGTTATACTAACAGGTAATCGCACCTCACTGGTGCGTAACATGGGTTTGAGAACTCTTGCTCCGCGAATGTGATGGCTGAGGCTTTGTTTGACATTAGGTCAACATACCTTTAAACCCTAGCCAGGAACTCTCAAAAAACCTATAATTTTGGAGCACCGTAAGCATAGTCATGGTGGTATGATACGCTTTGGTGGAGGTGCAGCAAAGAAGCACCACTGTCAAGAGGGAGCCCTCTCTGCACTAAATCACAGCAGCCAGACCTCTGGTGCCAAAGACTGGAAGAAAGCCTCCAGAAAGGATGGACAATGGGGTTTTGCTTGTGCTTGGGGACAGCCAGCCTGGCTGAGAGGCTTCCCAGGGGAATTTAGCTGAGGAGAACGTGTTGCCCTGGAGAAATGCCTCTTTATTTCTCAGGACAGGTATAATGTGGTGATCCAGGTCAATTTGCTGTGGGTTAAAGCATGGAAGGACCAGGATTATTTCCTTTGCCAGAGAGCTCAGTGTGCAGAGAGCACATGTTGTCCTCCAATAAAGCACAACAATGAATGTTTAAGGGAGTGTTACAAGTATTTTAATTACTTTTCCCAGGTGTGTTCATCTATTTCCTGCTTTTAGTTATGTCTGGTTATGTCTGATGGACCTGTAAAAGCAAGGAGACTCAATAAAACCATACATGAGCGACACAGGGCTGTATAATGGGGAAGGACAGAGCTGCTCTGAGGTTTCCAGAAGTGACATTGTGAAGCCAATTCATAATTCTTTGGTTCCAGTTAAAATTTTGCATCCCAGCCAGCTGAGCACTATGATCACCCTGGGGAGAGAACAGGGCCCCATGTTGGGGTGTGATGAACAAGGGCTTGGTTTATCCCTCAGGGGATGTTTCTCCAACAAGCATCCCCCACGGGCGCACCAGTGGGAGCAAGGCAGCCTGAGCTGCCATGGCCATCTGCATACATGTAACGTTTTGGTGGTGTATAAAAGGGGTTTTTTTGTTTTGTGTTTTTAAAATTATTTTTATTTTTATTGTTTTGTTATTCTCCAGCCCTCCTTCATTTAATGGGACTGTTTCCACTTGATCATTTCCCAGAAAAGAGCTTTCAAAGAAAAGTCTGTCCTTGTTTCTGCAGTGCTGTGTGATCGCTCCATCTGCTAGGTTGTCCCTCATCAGCTGAGACATTGGGTCAACACCCTGGACCAGCGCACCCGTACAATTTAGCACACGTTTAGATTGGAAACAAGAATTCTTCTTTACAGGTTGAGAGAGATCATATTTAATTCAGTGTTTAGTTTTCAAGGAGAGCTTGGAAAGTTTTGGAAGGCTCAGGCCTCGTGTCGGTTTTCATTCTCTTTTGGCATCCAGATGTTAATTACGGACGAACGGAGCAGCGATGCTGACGAGCCCGTTCCCACCCGTAAATGCTTATGAAGAATAAAGGAGTGTCTTGGCTGGAGCGAGCACATGCTTATGCTCTGTTTATGTGAATCCACATACCTTTGAAACTGATGCGCAGCTCCACATGTCACCATCATACGTTCTGAATGTATTCAGCATATGTGCCACGGGAGCTGGAAATAATAGAATCAAAGTGTAACTCGGAGCACAGCCATTGTCAAGCCAACTTCATCTATCGCCATCATTGTCCTTATCATTTGCGATTTCAACTGCGGGCTGGTGTTGGGCAGATGACGGCCATTTCATTGATGGTGCTGGTTGGGCATTTGGTTGCACTGCAGCCTTTTGGGTCAATAGCGCAAACTTTGAAGTTCCTTTTTCAGAATATGGGGTTTCTGCTATTCATGTTTATGGCGTCTTGGAAGCAGAACGTACTTTTGCACATGGTTTTTTACATTGTGGAGAAGTGGTCCAAGAGTATTTGGTATTACCGAGATGTTTTTTAATGGGAAACATCTCTGTAGATACAGACTCAAATTTTCATAATTGCATGCTCAGTAACTACCAATTGTGTGCTCATTTTAGCAGATGTGTCCCCACTCATTCCCTTCAGTTCACGTTTAATAGGATGATTTGTTTGGTTGTGAGGCTTGGAGGATTTCAATAAGCTGAATTTGCAATAAGAAATAAGGGAATAATAAATTTTGCAGAAGTTTGTGTGTGCTGTATTCAAGGTACAGGAATTACTAACTGTTTTTTCAGACATCAGCACAACCCGGGCTGTTACACACTGGTGCATGACAATGTGATGCTGCAGCTGATTTCTTCTGCTGCCTATTCGTGCGTGCACAGACATAGTCAAGGTCTGAGGCATTCATGATTACCCGCGCAGTCAATGCACCTACCCCGTAGTGCATGAAGCTGGACTAAGAAGGGACCTTGCATGAGCCCTTCTTTTTTTGTGATTAGTTCATTGAAATATTGACTTTATACCTTGGGTGCATGTATTTTTGCAACAGGCTACTAGTTTTATACCATTCCCTGCTCTTGAAAAGAGATTTTCAAGGTGTTAACCATTCATCGGAGATTTACTATTGAATTCTGTGGTTATTCAAAGTTCCCAGCAGCTGTTGGCTTCGAAGCTTCCTGATACATATTGCAGAAACCAGTCTCTTCTACAGTAATCATTATAGCAGGGAATATCTTGGCCCCAGCTGCTTCCTAACGCCATCCGTTACTGCTTGGGGTTGTGCATTGGTGCACGAGCGTTTCAGCCGCCTGCTGATACCTTAAATACTGTTTTGCACACCGGTGAGCGGAGTCCTTTAGCAATGCTTCTAACGGTGCTGTATTTATCATAAGAGATGAAAATTCAGTCGTCGTCTATACTGTTCTACGTCATAGCTTTCTGTTGGGTTTTTAAAAGCCAGCTGTGCAATTCACAGTTGGGCTGTCTATAAAGGTGCCCGGCACTTTCCTGCAGTGGCTGTAGAGATTTGTTTTGAATGTCTCTCTGGACTTCACATGGTTTAATAAACATGCTTAGTCTATCATCCCTCCCTCTGTTTCCTGCAGTGATAATGGACTGTAGAAACCTTAATAAGCAAATTCAGACCGATCCATCAAATAACTGAGTTGAAAGACACCACGTCTTTCTCTCACTCGACAAACAGATGCAAGATATTAGGGCTGAGTCGCAGACCTGTCTGAGTTTAATGGGGAGGTTCTCATCATTCCCAGGGCCTTTGCCTAGAGTTGTAAAATAAATTATCCTCAGTAATTTTAATATTTCATGAAATCTTGCAAAGTGATGGCATTCTGGGCAGATTAATACAAAAGCTATAAAACTCACATGTGCCATATGTTATATGAGCACCAAATGAGACGCATGGGATTCTTAACATCAATATCATTTTAATGTTGGCTTCAGTAGTGATTCATGACATACTCGTCCCTGATGAGAACCTCGATAGTGCGAGTGGCATTAACTCAATGTGCATTTGCTCTATGCAACTGGTTATTTTGACTAGATTTATGAAAAACCACCGTATGTCGTATTTGCTGGCTGTTTCAGGCTGTGTTAGGTCTGCATGGTGGTGCTGTGCTACCCTGGGCTGCAGGTGTAGCCAAGGGCCACTGTTCCCTCCTTGTGGTACCTGCAGAACGGGGTCTGTCAGGCTGTCATCTCACTGCCTTGCAGTAAAGTCTTATTCACTCTCGGTTAAATAGCTGGGCTCAATTACACCAGGCTGGTGCTTTGGTGCAGACATGAGCTCTTTGACAACATTTGCTTCCACGCTAATGAGCTGTCTTGGGTTTCTGCATTAAATCCACCCATACTGTTTTCTCTGCCTGATGCTGGCCTCCCCAGGCTCCTCTTATTTAAGCAGCCCTGTTTAAAAGCAGCAGTGCAAATGTGAGCGTAATGATCCTCCCTTGGTCCTCCTGATTCAGAAGTTTATTTGGAGGATGATGTACCCAGTCAGCACTATCAGGTGCTGTTTGTAAACTGACAATATTAAACACAACTGTACTTTTGATATTCCTCTGGAATCTGTGAAAACCTCTTTAGAAAGGGCTCTGCCAGCTGAGTGGGGGGTGGTGGTGTTTTAATTTTACTTTTTTGCCTTGAAAACCCTGCCAGCATCAAGGCTGTGCTGTGCCAGCATAATCACAGGCACCGCTTGCTACCTGGCTCTCCGTTTTGCCATGCCTCTCCTCAGGTGGTGCATCCATTCATCTCATCCATCACTTCTTTGGTCTCAGCCTGTCTCACCCAGGCTAGTTTTACGAAGGGGGACGCTGCGAGGAGCCACTGGGCATTTTGGCGCGCCGGGCTGCCCCGCAGCTCCTGCATCCTGCATCCCGCAGCAGCGGGTCCTGGGTCCCTGTGCCAGTGCTGGCCCCAGTGAGGCAGCTGGGATAGCTTGTTCCTGCAGCTGGCAGCAAAACAACGGCACGGCTTGTTTTTGTTTGCTCCCTGGTGAGCAAAACCCATCCCTGGCCGTGGATTTGGGAAGGCAGATGCCTTTGGTTCCGGCACAGCTTCAGGAGTTCACTCACTGTACAAGACTGCCAGGTGATGGGGATGTTTTGAATATAATTATCTTAATGCACTTTTAACCTGGAGGGTATTCTGCAGCTCGCAAGATGGTTTTAAAAATCCTGTCCCACAGGCTTTCCTGTGTGCTGGGTTTTAGTACGGTTAATGGGGAGCACAAAACTGTGTGTATTTTTCTTTGTTTATTTCCTCATATTTAACCTAACAATCTAATGTGCTCAAAATAGCCAATGTTCTTCCTAAGGCACAAGTACAGTTTATTTGTTAAATATTCAGTTTTCAGGTTTTTTCAGGCTGCTGATTTTTTCTCCAAAAAGAACAGGTCCCATGCTGCAAAAAAAAAAAAAAAAAAAAAAAAAAGCAAATATAGTTATTAGTTAGGAAAGAGAGGATTAGTTGGTGACTTATGGTTTTGTAGGAATAAGCACACAGAGCACAAGTCTCTAGCCCAGTGGAAGTGCGGCTGCTGTTAGTGTTTTGTACCCTTTGCACTCCGATTTCATAGCACCATAGATGCCCAGGGAAGGTCTAGACAGAGCCCAAGCCCTGGCTGTTGTGTATATACAAGAAGAAATAAAGCCCAGCAATCTGGGTTGGCACCGTTAGCTTATGGCCTGTCTCTTGGATACCTCTTGAGAGAAGAGTTAAAGGTCGCTGAAAGCATCTAATCAAGGCGATCCAGGAGCAATTAGAAGTGTGCAGGTGTCTGTGCTGCAGAGTGGGTTGCGGGCATTAATGAGTAAAACATTAAGAAGCAAACTGGAGAAAAGCACTGGGACTGGGGTTCAAAATGGAAAATACCTTAAGTGTATGGATAAGAGCATCGCCTCCTGCTTCCAAACATGCCCGAAGCTCCGTGTGGCTGCTCGCTGCCTCCTGCCTGGGGGGAGAGATGTGCAAGGCCAGCACTGGAAGGTACATGGGCATCCCGTGCCACCTTGTTAGCTGTCCGTGGGTATCAAGCCTTGAATGAGGTCTTGCTCGTCCCCTGGGTATCCTCAGCCCCTGGGCACCCTTTCTAGGCAGGGGCTGCCCTGACAGTGATCCACTTCTCGTCAGGACACCTTGGTCCCTTCGTTGGTCTGAGATGGGAAGGCAGGAAGCAAAGTCAGGCAGGGCAAAGACAGGGTTAAGCTTTGTGATGGTGGTGCCACATCTCTGGTGCTGGGCATCTCCCCCAGCCCCGTGGCATGCCCGACTCCGGCTCCGGCCGGCAGCTCGCTGGAGTGAATAGAGTCATCGGGAGGGCGGAGGCTCACTCACCTTTCGCCTTTGCTGCAAGATAGTGGGGTATCACTTTAAATCGGTTTTCTTGATGCGATTTTCACTGTTCCCTATGCCCTTGGGATTTTGGCGTGTCTGAGGCAGGCAGAGCAGGTTTCCTAGGAGAGAGCCGACGCAGCGCTGCACCTACTAGCCCATCCCCGGTGGCGTGTCACCGGCTGCCTCAGCTCCCCAGCGGGGCTGACATGTGGGGCTCCACACCAGCAGCTCTGACATCCCGCCCTGGCGTTATCCGCCCGCAGTGCTGGAAACCTCATAGGCCTGAAAGAGTGTGGGGAAAAAGAGATACAGCTGTGAAAAGGGCATAGGGGTGTCGCTGTGCCAAACCCACCAAAGCTGAGCAGAGGTTCAGCCGGACCCTGGTACAGATCCCAGGGTAAAGACGTATAGTAGGGGTGTTGGGAGGAAACTCTCCAGCAAGTGATGTGGTTGCAGGGACGAGAGGAGGAGGAGGAGGAGAAGCCATTCGTGGGTCAGGCAGCCCCAGCCACCCCCAGAGACGTTGGCATTTGCCATCCTTCCCCCAGTCCAGAGATACCAGTCTGGGTTTTCTGGTGGTATGGCTGAGGCGGCCTGTTTCCACCTGGCAGGACACTCGAGGGTTAACTCTGAGCATCCTTCCACTCTTTCAGCAGGACAGCAAGCCTCTAGCAGTGTTTTGTTTCTAATATCAGTTGGCCAGTACAAGAAAAGTGATGTCAGAAAAACCATCTTTCAGTGACAATATGATTAATTCCTTCTTAAGGGGGGTGTGTGGAACCAGTTGGGCGTTTTTTCCCCTTTTTTTGCCATTACCTAAAGATGGTCTGACAGTAAAGAAACCATGATTAATTGCACCAAGAGAAATATAATAGACACCTTTTCTTGGCATTGTCTGTATTTTGTGTGATTTTGCTGTTATCTTGTTGGCTCAATGCAGAAAAATTATCTCTGAGGCAGCTGTAAGGGATGTTAACTTCCTTTTCCTTATTACAGATTGATCTTTGATATCTGCTTTTCTCTGGGCGCTCTTTTATTCCCACAAGTGATACAAACCTTCTGCTGTTTTCCATATATTGCATTTAAGTAGTTCAATACCTTTTGGAGCCTGTATGGGAACATTTAATAAAGACTTGATGATTGCCATATTTTGAAGGTTATATGATATGAGAAATTATATATTGTTTTAATAGCTGAATATATATATGCTGTTGATTTCAGATAAACCAATATTTTTCTAATAAGCGGAGAAATAATACCTTGGTTTTTTATATCCTCTAGAGTGTGAATATTTTTCCATCTGTGGTTTCCAGTAAAATGGATTTTCAGTCTCTCTGAAATTTCTGCCCAAGTCCCAGCAATATTTGCTTAAGAGTAATCAGAGTATTACCCAAATCTCTGTTCAAAGCAACAGTGACCTTACCAGTGGTAAGCAATAATTGGATTATTTTCAGAGATGTAGGAAGATTCACTGTAATAACAAACGAAGAAATACCAAATGATAACACCACTTGTCTGCAGCACTTTAAGCCGCAGCACTTTCCATAGAATAGTTTAATAGCTTAGCATATTATGAATACTGAGTAAGAAAGGCAGAGACTTGGGGAATAGACACTGCCTTGCAGTTTGGGGTGATGCACATGCTTATGTGCAGGGTTATCTTGTTGATTATTATTATTATTAAAGTGCTTTTGTCAGGATGTGATGCTCTAGCTGTATAAAACTTGCACCCAGGGCAGCGCTCACCTGGCTGCAAGGCTGCAGGCAGTGAGCACTGGCCTCACCCTGATGGTGCAAGCAAACATACGGCTCAAAATGTCCTCGCTTCGTGGGGTTACTGAAGGATGCGGCGTCCAGCGTGGTGAGGCTGTGGCTGGGACACCTACGTGTCCTGGGTCCATCCATCCCCTCCACTGCCCGTGGCTTGGCTGTAGTTGGGTAATGCCGATTCCTCGCCGTGGGTTTCACAGCAGCGTGGGTACAAGTCGGCCGCAACGCCCACGGGCACGGGCTGCCCTGGAGGTGCAGGAGCAGCATCCCCGTGCAGCGCAGGGCAGATGCTGGCGGGGTTTCTCCCAAAGAGGCTGCTGAAAAGACAAATTGGAAACCATTTGGAAGAGCAAATCCATACCAGCACAGTGTCGGGCGAGCCTGATTGCCTCACTCTCTGCTTTTAATTGTGATGAATTATATGGCTCGGCACGGCGGGGTGCTGAGCCACTTGGCTGAAACTTGTGTAATTCACGTAAGTGTTTACACAAAAGCCAAGTAAATGTTAAGCTTCCTACAGATTTCAGTATACATGAACCCTTGTTTGTGTTCAGTTTGGGAGATTGGCTGAAGCAATCAGTGCGTATGGCTGTGCGTCTGGGCGGGGGACGTGTGTGCATATGTGAATCGCATGTGTTAAAAGATATGAAAAAAATATAACCTTTAACTTTCCCTGGAGTGGGTTTTGCAGTGACCTGTCTGGTTCCCCTCCAAAAGAATTCTGTATAATTTTGGTTTATTAAAAGATGCTCAAGGGCATGGGGGAGTTTTTGCTTCTTGACCACTGAAAAAGAGACTTGTGCTGTCAAGGCTACCGGCGTCCTTTGAAGTCTGCCCGTGTGCCCACATGATGCTTCTAATTACTGCAAATGAGCCTTCTGCAGCACAGGCTGCTGAGTAATTCAAACCAACGTTGCTCTCCAGATGGGATCCCTCCTAGGCTAGACCTTGGCAATGTCTGTCCCCACAACAGTGACAGGGAGCTCGTCACACAAGCGGGACAAGACATTGGTCCTGGCCTCTGAAGGCACCTCGTTGTGGAGCAGAGATCCCTTAGCCTCGCCGTGCCCTCTGTGTTGAGAGGTGGCCCTTGGCTCTAACACAGGGTCTGGCCATGCAGAGCTCCAGGTCTCTTGGCTTCCCCTTTATCTGAGGGCAGCTGAAATTTGGGACCCTGCACATCAGCCAAGCCCTTGTTGTCATGACAGGGCCAGGTTCACTTTAAAACAACAAAACCAAACCAGGCTGTTAGAGAATTTGCATTAAGACATTCCCTGGGCATGGTGCAGCCAGGAGATCTATACACCTGAATGTAATTTTATTTTTAGAAAGCACGTTAAGGAGCATAACAACCTCATTACCATGCCAATTGCAGCCCTGCCTGCTTAAGAGTATTTAATTGTTTTCATTCCCTGTGTGCAGCCCAAAAGCAGGAGAGGAAGGGAGTTTGTGTTACTGGAAACAACAAGGATGCTGAAGCAAAAAGCCAAATGCTTGTCTTGAAGCATCCTTGTAAGGTTCCCCCCCCAAAGCATCCCGGTACTCAAGGAACCTGCAGTGTTTTGGAGCCCTTTCCTCCAAAGAGGAGAAGCTGCTCCTCCTCCCACTGCCTTCAGTTTTTCTCCTCTTTTAGGCCTCTCTTGGGGGAAAAAAAATAGTGTTTGAAAGGCAACCCAAGCTTCCACCACAGATGGTGCTGGAAGCTGGGGATTGAGAAGAGGCAAGAGATTTGCCCCAGCAGCCTCACTGCTGATCGAGCAGTCCCGTGGCAGGGGAATGCTGACCCTTCCCAGCTGCTCCCTGGGGATTTCTCTCGTGCCTGCTTGCCTCGAGTATTTTTAGCCTCCTTACCACTCCTGTGCAAGGAAGAATGTATAAAAGCAGGTAAAAGAAAGAGGAAAGGAGAGGGGAAAAAAGGATTTATGTTTCTCTGGCAATGGTTCTCTAAGGAGCCCTGATTATTCAGCAGCAGTGGAAAAAAACTGCAGAAGATGTAAATAATCTTCAGGATTATGCTAAAGCCAAGCTCCAGTCATTTTCCTGGAAAAAAATCCATGAGGTCTGTCCATTTAATAATGATCAACCAGAATTTCTCTAGGGCTTCTTATATTTTCATGAAAAGGATCAGTTGTCTTGAAGAGAAATGGTAATTCTGGTATCTACAAATACCCTTTGGTTGGGGAGCGTGTGGTTCAGGTTGGTGTACTACTTTGATTGGGCTTTTTCTTCCCATTTTCTTTTTAGGATACTATCGTACGTTCACATCCAATCATACACTAAAATGATCAAAAGCAAAGAGGTGGTTTATCATGAAATGGCAAACCACGCCTGTACTCTGTGGTATCGGCTGTATCAAGATAAACACACTACATGATTTTTAGCTTTCCCTGTGTTTATATTTGGTGCCAGAGGTACTTGAACGATTTTGCAAAGTGTGTATACAGTGCAGACAGGCTTTCCAAAAAAATGGCGGTATCTTTTGAAATCTATACAGGATCTTGCTTACCCTGCTGGGCTTAATTTTAGACTATTGAGTTTATCGTTCAAGGAGGAGAAAATGGGTTTGTTGTGTGCTGTATTTAATCAAGTACAGCAAAAAACTATCACAGGCATCATTCATCTTTGCAAGCCAATTTTTGTTTCCATTTTAGTTGTAGAAAAACCCAGCCCCGGTAAAATGGACTCATTTATTGTGCAGATCTGATGGCATCAAGATTACAGCTGCTGGCAGGTATCGGCTGGTTTGCAGTGGCAATCCCCCTATGGATTTTTATGGGGTTTCAGTGTTGAGAACTGTGTGTTTAATCGTTGTAGAAATGCCAGGAGACAGGGGTTTGAGGATGCTTGGAAATAAGAGAAAGTCACGACATTCCAGTTGCAGCTTCCAAAGCACAAGATGTGCTGCAGAAGCCTGAGACTGCTGGGTTTCCAGCAAGTGGTAGGGTTTAGGGTGCTCGTACATCCTTAGACAGCTCTTATCTTCCCTGTCCATTCACTCTCCTGAGAAGCCCCATGCATGGTGGAAGCAAGAGGTGCTCATCCTTTTCGTGGTGAATCTGGGCGTGATGAAGCAGTTGCTGGTACCAGGCGTGGAGGAGGTCTGCGGTCCCTCTCCGCTCTGTTCCTGCTCCGTTCCTCGGGCTCTGGGCGTTCCTGTGGAGTGCAATGCCTGAGGTGGTGAGAGTGGGGTGAAGAAGGGAAATGTCCAGCATAACTCATGGCAAGGGACAAACGAGCATCTCGTCTCTGCACCGGGCGCTCTTTGTCCCAACGGACAAAGCTGCAGCTGAAGTTTCTGCTGTGGGGAAGCCTGTTGACTGCAACTACAGAACATGTTCAAATTTAATGAAGACTTGAAGAAACATTATGATTCACCAGTCTGGACCTCAGTGGCACGTGGGTGGTTTAGAGCATACTGCGGCGGTCGCACGTGCAAAGCAGGCAGCGAGGTGCCTGGCTGGCAATAGCCTGAGATCCTCGCTTGTGTCAGTTTTGGGCAGACAGGCATGAAAATCGAAGCCCTGAGCGTGGTGTTAATAAAAACGCCTGGCTTTGTACTGGACAGCCTTTTGCGTGTTGGGGATGCTCTGATTTATTGGTGCACAAGGCTCATCGAGGTGGGACGGTGGGGCTCACGTTGCTTGGGAACAAATTCCAGTAATCACTACCGTTAGACCTCTCCGGGGTTTCGTTTCCAGCAGCCCTTAATTCAAGAAACCGTTTCTGTCACTCTGGGTTCAGCCATGGGCAAAGAAAAATGACTGAGGGAGAAATAAGTGATGCGTCCTAAGCTGCAGGAAGGGAGTGGTGGTATTTTTCATAATTCGATGCATTAAAACCATAATCTTCCAGTTCTGTTTCTGAGCATCCTGGCTCTCTCATATATCTGTGGGCTCCTACAGCAGTATATTCTTCTCCAGGTTCACACATGCCTGGGGTGATGGCTTGTGAGCTATTTTGGCAATACCAAAAAAAAAAAAGGGGGGGGAGAAATAAAAGGCTTGGAAGGGGGCAGGGAGGGGATGCGATGCCAAGTGGAACAGCTCTGTCTTACCCGCGTCAAAGAGAAATCATCCAAATGCTGAAGGAGACAGGCTCCATTGCACAGATTAATGTGCAGTGTTTGAAAGCAGCCAAGAACATTTTATACACACACACACGGTGAGGCTGGAAGGAGCTGGGTGGTTCATCTCTGCAGAAGCCATTTGTTTCCCTAACAGGGCATTATTTATTTTTTTTTTTTTAAAAAAAGGTGAGTACAAAGGTCTCTGGGAGTGCTGAGCCTCTCAGGCAGTTTAATTGGCTGAACATAGCACTTTACAGTGGGATTAATATGGATATTTCTTAATAACGTGTCACCTTGCCAGGAGTTTCAGGGTCAGGATCGCACAGTCCTTGCATCTGAAGTTCTTGCCTTTCCTTCTGTTTTTTATTAGTACAATAGTTCCCATCAGTGCATGTTGAAAGGAAGATGATGTTAAGTTGGTTTCTTCTTTTCTTCCCATGGAACTAGTGAAGAAACTGGAAAGATGAGGGGAAAGATGGCCTGCAGAGCATGGCAGTGATCACTGCGGTGTGGGTTGGCTCACGGGTCCATGCCGGCTGTGACCTGCGCACCAGGATGCGCAGAGTATCAGCATAAACACAGGGAGGTCAAACCTAAGCAAATCCCACCAGAAAGCAAATAAAAGAAGTGATTTAGCAGTGCTCAAGATGGCTTGAAAGGACCTGAGACCATTAGTATTTTTACAAGTATTTTACAACTGGTCTTACTGCCTTTTATCTCTGTGGGTCTCCTGTGAGTTACCACCAGCACGGGGCTGCCCGCGGGGAGGAGGCTGCTCCTCTGTGCCCCGCTCCCAGGCAGCCAGGGTGATGTCCGCTGCCGTTGTCGAGGGTTATTTTGCTTTTTCTCTGTTTTTCTCCCTTTTCCTCCTTTTTCTCACTTCCCCCCATCCAGTGATTTCAGAGGGGGGCTCTGGGAAGCCCACCTACTTGGTCGGCACACATAATTGCCACCAGTGCTAATGGGATGCACTCAGAAGAAGGTTCCTCTAATTTCCCTGTGCTCCTGCCTGCCCCTACCCCCCTCCAGGAGTGATTGCCTCCACGGCTTTATAATCAGCATCTCGCCCACTGCAGAGGAGAGGTTCGCCTGCCTGGAGACACCACAGCGCAGAGCGACGGGGCTGAAGCCTTCCCCGCTCTCTATAAAGTCATTAGTGGCACAAAAGCGAGCAGCAAGCGCACAGCTGATAAAAGTCTCAGCGAGGCATTTGCTTCTGTAATGGTTGTCCTTTATGCATAGATAATTTTGATAGAGTTGCACTTCTGAAGTCCACTGTCATCAGGGTGGCATGAGCTGACCTGTTAATCATAAGAGGAATTAATGGGAATTACAGCCGGCGGAGGCCCCTCTCTGAAGAGCTGGTTCAGGCCGTAGCACTGGAGGGGAATTTAAAAATGAAGCAGCGTGTGTTGTCCTTAGAGCTGCAGATAAAGTGGCAGCGAGTCGGTTCCCAGGGGAGAAGCGGGGTGTGGGGGAGATAAACTCCAGGAGTATAAACACCAGATTAACAGCCTAATTCTGAGGAGCGCACGTGCATTTTCATTGCATCCGCTCGGTAATTAATGGAGACTTCTAATTTAACCAAGGGGGAGTGGGGGTGGGAGCAGAGGGAAACAAGGGCCACCAGGATTCGAAGCCTTTGTGGTGGCTGTACCTGAAGGAGACCCAGGTGAGATGGTCCTGCGTTACCCTCTCTTGATGGTGCTCCTGTGGTGTAAATCGGTTTAGCACCATTGACTTGAAGTGAACTGAAATCAAAGGATCCCTGCTGATGCTTTACGCCGCCTGAGGTCCTGGCTGTCTCCAGAAACTACCAAACAGCTACTAGATACCTCACAAAGCATTTCCTCTGAGTTTTCTTTTTAGGATAAGTTTCTTTTAAAATGTCATATATCCATTTTGCCTGCAGAGATTAAAAGAATAGCTTATCTCATCCATACAGAAGATGCATAAAGTCCTTAGATATGCTTTATATTGGTGCTTCTCAAAGGAAGGATTGATTGCCTGGTCTTAAATATCCAAAATGTGGTCCCTGTGTGCCTGAACGCGAAAAAACTCTCTGAAGAGCAGTCAGAGAGGCTGTTCAGGGAGACTGTCTTTAGAAGTTTATGAAGAACAATGAGGTAAGTTGTGCTGAAATGCTGTTATTTGGGCATTCAAAATGCACGCGCAGTCTGGGGTTTGGAGGAAAGGACAGCAGACGGTCGCTTAATAAGGAGCATGTTGCTGGGAAGGGGAGAATGATGGCAGAATGAGTCATTTCTTCTTCAACAATAAAAGGAAGATAAATAGCGTTTGGCCAGTTCCATGTGTGTGCTTCAGGAGTTTTAAAAGTCTATTTACCAGTTTTGGGACTAATCTGATATGGAAGAGGCACAGGTTTCCTGCAGAATTAGCCACCAGTTTGTACTTTAGGAAACACGATGAAGTTGTCCTCTTTCAGGGTGGCTGGAGAGGAAAGCCCTGAGCAAAGGCAATGTCCTGCCCTGCGCAGGCACTGGCGGGACCGTGGGCACCCGTGTGCTGTGCTGTGCCAGCCAAGGAGGAGTTTTTCTGCTCACGCTGTCTCCCTCCGGCAGCGGTGGGATTCCCTGTTTCCCCACTGAGTGCAGAGGCAGCGGTGGTCCTGCCAGTGTGTGGGGAACAGCATGGCCGGAGGAGGGGGACTGGTCTGCAAAGAAAGGTGTTCTGCAAGATAGCTGAGTGGGTACCTGGAGCAGGGCGTCCTGGCTGGCAGCGCTGCCCTGAGGCTACAGTGATGCTGTGGGATGGTGCTTTCCTTCAGTGGAGGCCAGCAACGTGGGTCAGGACCCAAATCCTGCAGCCTGAGCACCTTGCAAAGGCTATTGCTAGGTGGCCACAACCCTTACCTGCAGGTCTCCTACCTGATTTCAAACCAGAGGGTGAAAGTGGCAATGCAGAATGCATGCCCGCAAAGCGGGGAACATCTCTGCTAAATGGTGAACTTCTTGATGGGACCCTTAGGATGTCTTTTAAGGATTTAAGACAAGGAGAGAAAGTACCTCGTGCTGCTCTCTACTGTTACTATCTCTGGCTTGGTTGAGACTCACTCTGGGTGGCACATGCATAGCTCTAACTCTGCGTTTCTTATGGGGAAGCCCAAAAGATCTCCATTTGCTGTCCAGTGTCTAGTGGTAAGGTGCTACTGCTTGCCTACCGAACAACCCAGTGAAAATAAGCCAGCAAGGAAAGCTCAGACTTGCAGGGGAGGGTGGGGAGAACATATTTTGGGTAGCCTGTCAGTCAGCTTGACACTAATTGGTTGCAGTAAGTAATCGTTCTCCATGTAAATTAGACTCCAATTTCCTCTATAGTCTGTCTGTTTGCTGTGTGGGCTTCGGTCTCTAATTAGGCTCTCACGTGGCAAACCTGGTTTGTAAGCTGCTTTTGTTCCCAGAGAGCCAGGCTCAGCCCGCCGCGAAGCTGCCCGGGCTCTTCGAGCCCCGCTCCAGAGCGGGATGCTTCTTAGATCAACACTGCCAAGTTCACAATAAATTCTTCTTTTAATGTATGTTTTGATTATTTCCATATTTAAAGCTTGCAATGGCGGGGGGGTTAAAATGCGAAGGGATTTATTAGACTTACAGTGGGAATACCCCTCAGAAACGCTTCCTCTGCGTTCCTGGAAGCCCTGCTCATTCCTCCATGAATAGACCTCATTGAATCGCTAGCCTCTGCGAAGGCCAGAGCAGCTTGCCCACATCTGGATCCTGCTGCCTGTCCACCGGGACACCTGGAGCACATACAGCTTGCTCCAGCCCCCCTTGCTCAGAGGTAGCTGCGTGCGCGCGTTCAAAGCCCGCCCAAATGCTGGCCCATGTCCTGGAGCTGCTCCAGGGTTGCACATCTGTAACAGAGCGCAGAAACGTGCAGTCGCACGAGAGGCTTTTATCCCCGGTCCTCCGTTGTTTGCAAATGAAGGCAGGGTTTCTAGGTCGCTGCCTGCAGTAGGAAGCTGCTCACAGTGTAGCTCTGTGGTTTCTGAGCTGCTTGCCAGTAGCCCCCACCTTAGCCCGAGCGTTAGAGGCAAACGCTGTGGTCAAGCATCTAGATTTGTGCGCAGCGGCGAAAGACACGTCTCTTCGGCTAATGTCTGCGCCAGGCTGCCAAAAAAAAAAAAAAAAAAGAAAACCATATGTGTTGGCCCACCAGGCTGTTTGCCATCAGCGCTTTATGATTCAGTAGTTACCTTTGTGAAACTCGGTATAACTTCAGGAACCATGTGCTAACTCTTTCTATAAACCTCCTCCTTACGTGATACAGTCCTGACCCAGATGTGTCAGCGGTACGGTTGGGCATTGTGGTAAATAGTGGTTTTATTGGCATCCTGATATTTACCTTATTGACTTTTGATCCGGTGATACACGCTGGGAGCTGCTGGCTTTTTTCAGCGCACTCGCAAGGCTGTGGTCCCCTCTAAGTAGGTAGATGAGAAGCCCTTTTGGGAAAAAGAGGTAAAGCAAATTGAGCACGGGGGAGTTTTTTTTATTGCTTCTCCTTACGTGATTTATATATTGGCAAGGTAACTTTGCTTTCATACCGCTAGTCAAAACTGGAAGGGATGTTGGCTCCGTGGAGAGCTAAATTTGGGTAAAGGGACAGGATTGGATTAGGGCTTGCGACTTTCACCAATAAGCTAAAACTGCGGTGGGCGTCACTCCGCCGGCTCGGGCAGCAGCTGGGGAGCCTTCCCTCCCCAGATGACCGCAGCCGCTCGCCGGCGTGCAGGCAGCGTCCTGGCCCAGGCATCGCCGCCGCTGGAGGATGCGCCACGGTCTCCGGCACCGAAGGCGCTCGCCTCGCCGCTGCCCATCCCTCCATCCTGCCCATCCTTCCCTCTGCCCTTCCCCAGCACATGGGGGTGTTCCAGCGTGTGAATTGAATGCCTGTTTAGCCTGGGTAAGTAATCGCACCTGATTTACAGCCTATGAAAGTCTAAGCTACTTTAATGCTGTCTAAATGTTTGCGTTGGGAAATTATTTTCTTTTTCAGCTCTGATCCCTGCCTGCCTTTGCAAGTGCCGGTTCTTGCAGCGGGCAGAGCCCAGGGGCGGGCAGGGGCTGCCAGGGGCCAGGCTCGGCCCCGCCGCCCCCGGGGCAGGGGTGCGCCGTATCCCCTGCTAATATCTGACCCTGCAGACACGGTAAAACTTCTCCTTGAGGTAAACGTGACTTCTCTCGCCAGTCCCTGAGCCGCTCCTGCTTTTTCACTCTGTTGAAAAAACCCCAAAGAGTAAAACCCTGCGGGAGGCTGGAGCTTATTTTAGCGCCGGGTTTCCAAATGTGCTGTGTGTCTTCTCAGCTGTTGCAAGGATTTGTGTGGAATGAGAAAATGCGAATTTTGAACCTTCAGCAGCTGTGTTTAATACAGGATAAGGTTATTTTTAACTTTGGGATGTTGGATTTTTTTTGGTCTTTGTTCACATGAAATCAGGAGAAAATCTCCAATTTTCTTTGAGGCAAAACAAAGGCTTTTAAGTGAAACAAAGACTTCTAAGTACTTATCAAAGCTGCTGAATTCAAGTGCTTTTGGATACTTGGGAATTAAGCGGATAGGAGGCTGTGTTTGCTTGGAAACAAGGATTCAACCCTGGTGGAGAAGGCGGAGGAGCGCGCAGGCTGCCGGACACCCGCGCTGGGGGGAGGTCCTGGGGCTGTTTGCTGGGCGGGGGTGTTTAACAGCATCCTCTGTTTGCCTTTGTTTAGGCAGTGCAAATTATTTGTGTGCTTTGGGATTCCTCCTCTCTTCCAGCAGATGTTTTATCTGGGCAACTGGTGGAGTAATTAGAGAAAGACGAAGTGTGGGTGTGCAAACACCCCTTTGTGGGGGTGTTAGAGAAATCACAGAGTCTGTCCTGGGAGCAGCTGGCTGAGGAGCAAAGTTAGGACAAGTTGCCAAAAGCAAAATGCGTAAGGCCCAATGTATTTGACTTTTTTTCTGTGAAGGGGTTGTTCCCCCCAGCTGAGAATGGGCAGGGGCTGTGTCCCAGGCCAGAATACCATGCTGCTTCTTATGGCAAATTTTTCTCAACGTGCGAATCATTCACTCGGGATTTTTGCGGTGGCAGCTGGGGAATGATTAAATGTTCTGTCTGCGGGAAATTACCAGGAGATTTGAGTGTTTTCCTCAGTGGCTTTGGCACCAGCAATGGGGTGACATGGGAGCCTCCCCCCGTATAGATTGGGCTGCCTGGAGGTTTTGAAGGCTCCGGTTGCAAGAGCATATTTTTGCTCTGCTACCATTTAAATAATGGCAACAACATGCTGATTCCTCTAATGATCTTGATTAAGTTATCGGTTATTTCCTTAATTAGCTACTTGATCTACTTACACCTTAAATGAGTCTATTTGTTCACCCAGAGGAGGGGAAAAAAAAAAACAAACCCAAGCTCCTGTTTTTTCCCTTTAAAAAGGTTTTTTTTTTTACCTCTCAAAAGACAGCTGTCACCTTAGGTCAATAAGGGAGCTTACATGAGCTGGCTTGCCCCGTGGTGCCGCATCAGGGATCTGTGGGGCGGTCACGGTGTTAGTGCGGTGACAAGGGGAGCAGGCCAGCGATGCTGGAGCATCCTGCCTGCTACTGCCAGGTCCCTCCCCAGCAGAGATGCCTCAGGGGGGCTGGAAGTGACTTGCTTCCAGAGACTGAGCAAAACGGCACCGTTGCTTTATTCGTGGTGGTGATGACCTATAAATCCAACCAGCCGTTTCAGGCTGGCCATGGAAATAGTGCCAGTGTTTGTGGATGTGACACCGAGAGATGGGCATTGGTGCTTCCCAGCAGCAGCGAATTTTAAATGTGACAGTATAGATGTATGTTTATTCCCAGCATGAATGTTATGCAGACAAACAACATAAGTCGAAGTGGTCTTCTGAATGCTCTGTCTGTATTACGGGGATGGGGTGGTGCCACAGGGCCAGTTCTGGAGGACAAAATGCATCTTTTAACCTCCAGAGGCCTTTATGTTTCCCATGCATTAATGCAAACATGGCACTGCATTGACCATGCAGTGCCTCTGCACAGCACTATAAAAGGACCCTCACCAGTTGGCACCAGTTCTTCACCAGTATTGCCCATGCACCACCGTTAGTTGCCCTCTCTCCCATATCTCAGAGTAGAGAGATTTTTCGCTTTGGAGACTCCTTGGGATACATGCGGCAGCAGCCTGTGCTTCAGACAAGCCTATTTGTTCACGTTTCTGTACTGTTTATTATTCTTAATGATATTCTCTGCATTAGCCTTAGCTTCACACCCTCCCTGATGCAGAACTCGCTGAAACACATATTGCGTAATGAGCTGCTTCCATATATAAATTGGAGAGACAGAAGTTGGGACTCTCCCAGCTAAAACAGAACTAAATGCCTGCCCTCCAGTTACATTTTAGTATCTGTGCCAAAAAATTATGTATTTGGGAGGAACTACTGAGAGTTCTGACATATACAAGCTTTATTACTTCAAGTCTCTTATATTTTTAGCAGTTTGGTGAGGATTTGGACTGTGTGACTTTCCTTTCTCAGAAGAAACCTTTCCCATGGCCCATGTGAAAGCCAGAGCATCACCCCACGATGCAGAGCTCTGGGGAGCGGCATGAATGTGTCTCCAGCACCAGCACTCACTCCAGCTGGGACGTGTTTGGATGGCAGCGCTCAAAATCCCATGTGCTGCGTTTGGCAGCGTGCACAAACCCCGTACCCGGTGCTGCCAGCCCTGCTGCCTGCGCTGGCTGACTCTGGGCACTCAGCATTACTCCCGTGGTCTCAGATGATCCCAAGAAAATTGCAGCTTTCAGTTCTGTTTGCAAAATAGCTTCTGAGCTGAGGATTGGTGGGAAGGACTCGAGCACATCAATTCTAATGGCCCAGAAAATTATATCCTAGTATTTTTTTATCACGATTCCTAAATGGTTGTCGTGACGCTGCAAATGCAAGTGTGGTGGACCTTGTGGTCAGCTGTGCTTTGGACACCACAGATGAGCGTCACAGATGTTGCAATGCCGGAGCAGTGATGGTGACGCCTCCGGATGATCCACGTCTGTCCTGGATTGGACATCCTCCAAGTTTCAGATGTGGGGAGAGCAGCACGGCTCCTGTTGCAGCTGTTCAGGATTTGGTGTCAGAGCAGAGCCAGCATCCCAGGGTGGTACCCAGGGATGCTCGTATCTGGATGGTATGTGCAGTGGGCCCTGTTGTGGCCAGGCCTTCCAAATACGACGGAGAAAGACAATAAAACCAGACAAGTAACTGCACTCAGAAAGAAAGTATATTGCTGGTTTCTCCCCTCTGCTTTTCTTTCTCTGCAGATCCTGGGAGGAGGTAACTGAGATGAAATATTTGCTCTGACAGGGTTAGGTTTCTCTTTACATTCCTTGGAAGTTTGTGTTTGGATTTTGCCCTGTTGGTGTTGGTTTATGCAGTGATGTTTCCAGCAGCTGGATCGCATGGCTACAGTTCTAACTCTTGGTATTTTATGCAAAGATAAAAATGAAAGAAAGATGGGCCTGGGTAACGAGGTGGCTATTTAATCACAGCAGGACTCACAGGAAAATGTGCATCAAATATTTATGGAATGGTATTCGCTAACATTTTCACTGTGTTGGCACTGGGCAGTGCAGGAAAGCTGTTGAGAACTGGAGTCTGTGTTATACAGCCATAGACCTGGAAAGAGCTGCAGCAGAGGAAAGGCATGAACGCTTGCTTTGTTACCCCGATGTGTTCCTTGTAGCTTGCATTGCATTTGGAGCTGCAGTAGTAAGCAGGATTTCAACAGTTTCACTTACAGTTCTGAAAATGCTCACGGTAACTATTTTAGGTCTGATTTTTCTGACTGCCGCTTCTTATGTGAGTGCACGTGGCTGACACCAAATCCCTGATTCACGGGCAGACGATTAGAGAGATAAGCTTACGTGACTTCATGTGTCTCCTTTTCAGATTGCTCAAGTCTGAGTTGCTCTAAAGGGCTGGGATTAGCAGAGACTGAGTTCTCAGGGTGCTGGAAATCGGCTGTCGCTGGGCGCCTTGTCCAATACACACTGTAGGTGCCGAGTTACGGAGTCAGTTATCTGTGGGTGTGAAATGATTCCGGGAAGATTAGAATGGATGATAAAACATTAACGAAGCAAGCATTAATACCAGTATGGAAGGTATCAAATTACTCTGATGCTATAAATCTAACGCATTTCCTGCATCTGTTAAGTGAAGCTACTTAAATGGTTGAAATATGCTTATTTGCCGTCTGCTGCATCCTCAGATACAGGATCACAGCAAAGGATGTTAGACTTCCCATAGCAGTAAGACAAAGCTCTGAAGCATTAGCAGCCTGATGGATTATTTGAGGTGAGACAGGGTCTTGTGTCAGATTATAGGATACCTTGCTTTAGAGCAGTAGCATGAGCCTGAGACCGGCCCTCAGCCAGCCAAAGGCTGTGCTGCTTGCACAGGTCTGCCAGATTTGGGCTTTGGGGCCAAAGGTCCGTGATGCTGTCCCTGTCCCATGCCATTAGCCACAGCAAGTGACATGCCCAGCTCAGGCAGTGCCTGTGGGCACCTCCCTTGGGGGAGAGAAGGTTTGTCCTGGTATCAGTGTTGCTGGGAGGAGAGCTTTGTTGTACATTTTTAAAAGTGTAAAAGGGACTTCTACAGATACAAGTGAACTACCTCCTTTACCTGATTGCCTGTTGGATAAAATAAATGCCTAATCTTGACTAATTAGCTAATAGACTCACTGCAGATGTCTCTGCAATCCATTTATGTACTTGAAGGCCCCATTAATTTCCACTGGCACCTTACAGCAGAGAGCAGCAGCGGAAAGGCTCAACCGTACCCATGCTCTTTGCTTTCCGATACCTTCCCACCCCCCGTGCATGAGAAAGGAGCCCTGCCACTGCCAATGACAGTCAATAGAGTCGCGTGGTTCGTGCCACGCGCGCGGCACGGAGTGCTTCTCGCTGTGCCTCAGCCTCTGGTGTGTCATGTTTTGTCACTTTGGATAAAGCGATGCCTTGTAGCGCCCCACGTAGATGGCTTTGATTAACTCACCGCTTACATTTCGGCTGCGTAGCTGGTCGTTAAGGTGTGCTGGTGGAGGGAAGGCACAGGAGCTGCCACGCCTGGTCCCTGTGGTGAGCCGGGTCCCAGCCAGGGAGCTGGGGAGGATCAGAGTCACAGCACATGGCTCTTGCTCCTCTTGTTGCTTTGCTGCTTGTCAGGGAAGTACAAATGTGTGTGTTCACACTGGGAAATTAAAGAAACTTTTGTTCTGGCTTAACACATCATTTTTTAACCCTTTGGTGTGGTGTTTGTTGACAACCTGGTTCCAGCAGATCACCTGCTGTTTGAAATTACTCCTGGGTTCTCCTGCCCATCCTAGCTGGAGCCTCTTTCACCAAGGGGTTAAATTTCCTCAGTGTAAACATTTCTGCTTTCTAACCTTGTGGTTATTTGTTGTCTCCAAGATCTCATTTTCTTAAGCACTGTAGGAAACCGTCTTTTGCATGAAGAGCTTAAAGCTCACACCTCCAAACGTCTTGTCTTTGCATTAGGCACTTACTCAGTGCCTAACACCCGTTAAAAATCAATGGGACCTGAATCCTTAACTACTGCCAAAATATCCAGATATCCTGAGCGTCTGACTGCTTCCCTTGACCAGCCCTGTTAGACCAATGCGTAGCAGAAAGGAAGCAAGAAGAGTAATGCCTCCTGGAGCACAAGCACCAGAAATGATTCAGAATTAGTCTGGGTCTAAGCCACAGTGTATTTTGCAATTCAGGGCCCAGAGCCTGTCACGTAAGTGACTTTGCAACCCCTGCGCTGGCTGCAGATGATGATCCAGCCCCTAAAACTGGTGGTTAAGGCTGAGGGTGGTGGAGCAACACATGTAAAGCAGATTACTCTTCTGCCTTGCAGTGGGCTTCTCAAAATGAGAAAAGCAGCAGCAAGTGGTTGTTTGAGGTACCAGAGGGTCTTTGGAGACCTTAGTCCTCAGCTTCCCAAGATTTGGAGAAGGCTCACTTGAATTTCACGGTACGTGGCAGAGATCCGAAGCCAAGCAGCAAGCACATCTGACGTTGGCTATTCTGAGCTGTGGCCACAAGCAGGAGCAGCGGGGGGTGGCACCCCAGCACAGGGACATGCCTGGAGCCTGTGCAGATGGCGCGAGACCCACTGGTGAGCCACTGGCAAGCGGTGTTTTCACCTAAATTCCCAGCTGATCTCAAATGAGCATCTACCCTGTAACTTCTCCACCATTTTAAATGTTTCCAAACCAATTAACTTTTGGCATTTAAAAAATCACTGCACTCCAGTTATGTCACTGTATCTGCTTTCCAATCCTTCAGAATATTCTCCTATCAGGAAGTCCCCTCTTGGCTGATTTGGATTTTGGTGAGCTGTAGAGCAATTCTGTGCTATATGCCCAGTGCCAACTTTGTGCGGCCCTGGCGTGGATGCGGACAAATGTGTTTCAAAGGAATTTATCTTAGAGATGCTTCAGAGAAGGATATTGGACATGTGCCCATCAGAGGAAGATGGATATATGCCTACAGTATACAATTTTTGTAATGTTTTGCCATTTTCTGTAGAACAGTTCATCTCTGATGCTCCAGGAGCTTCAGAAAATTCTGTATGGCAGGTTTGCCTCAACTTAAAGGTGACAAGGTTTTGTTCTAGGCCACATGCGAAATCATAGTTGACATCAAAACTAAACCCAGTTTCATGACCCTTCTGTAAGCACAGGATGCTGCTCGCTCAAGTGAAGGCAGAGAGGCTGGCAAAGCAGGAAAGTTCTCTCTTCTGCATCTTATGTGAATGAAAAGTTTACTGAAGTCAAAACTTTGTTCAAAGCAGAGTTGTTCAGACTATAGCAAGTGTCAAAATCCTTCTTGGCCAAGGGTTTGTGCCGGTGCGTGAAGCAGACGCTCAGGGAGGGGAAGGCAGCTGTTGAGCTGTGATTGCTGCTTATTACACTAATTATAATAGTCTCACTGGTATCATGAGCTTCCCTTCTCCTTCCCCCATCTGTCTGTTTGACCATCCGTGGTTGCTCATCTTTGAGATACATGTTTGAAGGGCTTAGTACCGCAGGGAGAGTGCCTGCGCTCCCCCTCCGCTTCCCCGCACTGATACAAGGGAGTGATTGCGGTTTGCACAGAGAAGGGATTTTTGGGACTGAGATGTTTGCCCTGAAATAAGGCCATGGAAAGGTGAGGTGTTGCCCTGTCTCTGCAACTCCACCTTTCCAAGGATCTCAGCCAGGTGAGCCTCCCTGGTCTGGAGCATCCCAACCTGTTTGGGATGGAGGGAAGAGGACAATGCCCAGGGCTTACTTCATTGCCTTTTTCCTCCACATTTTGTCTTCTGCCCTGTACTGGTACAACCAGACTCAAACCTGTTCAGAGCAATCCCCTCCAGCCCAGGTACACCACAGGAAAGTTCCCAGCTCTACTGAAAGAGTATCTACTGTTTCTGGAAATGCCCTTGCTCCTCTGCCATGGGAGCCTGGCCAACCGTGCCTTCAGTACAACTGCTGGCAGCAGCTGAGCTGACCCCCAAATTGCTATTCTTTTGTTGCAAGGGGATACTATAAGTTAAACACTCAGCAAAAAGAAAGCACCGCTCCTTCGGATGCCCACCTGGTTTTTATTTCACTGGGGAGGGTGTACTGGTTGTCACAGGGCGCTCGCTTTGAAGGAACAGCCCACTCCAAAGCACCCAGCAAAATGCTTTCTGAACCACGAAACAATGAGGCTCACTAAATCTGTAGCAGCAGTAATTGCTTCTAAAAGGCTGATGTATTTAGCCTGCTCATGTTTAGCAAACATGTTTGCTTCGCCCTTTGAAGATAATGCTGCGTGCAGCGCAGCATGGTAGGGAAAAAAGAGGAAGAAAGGGCCTGTGGTTTTCAGCATATTTAACGAGCAATGCTGACCAGAGCAATAGCATTTGATAATGCCGGTGCACCGCTATTAAACACGAGTGATTGGATTTCTCCGCCCTTCCCAGTGCTCAGGCTGTGGGCAAGATGCCCCCAGGGGCTCGTGCAAGCTGGGAGCACCATGCCTGAGGCTCGGGCTGGTGGAGGGCAGCAGCAGCCCAGCACGGTGATGCTGGTGCCTCTGCGAGTCCAGGGCACCCCTGAAGTCCCCTGGCTGGGGACATCTGCAAGTCGTGCCTTGGTGTGGCTACAATGGCAGCAACGAGTATCTCCTTGCAGGGTGGCTTTGACCCTCCGCTGGAGCCTGTTACTGATGTGCAGGGCCAGGGCTTGTACGGTGAGGAGGGATGCTCCGGGAACGCCGCCTGCACGGGACCCATCCAGGAGAGCAGGGAGAGGCTGGGACGCTGCAGGGGAGGGAGCCAGCACTGGAGTCAGGGGCCATGCTACTGGCCGACCCTCTCCTGATACGGTCTTAATCCGTCCCCGCAGGTCCTGATTCCCCCTGTTCGTATGGCAGCCAGTTTAGTTGTATTTCCCTGTAAATCGCGATAAGATAAAAGCATGGCCATGTTTTACAATAAGGGAAGGGGTTTTAGAGGGTGACAGGTTATACGAGGAAGGGATGTGGGTTTCCAGCTGCGCACTCTCGCTGCCGCCTTTGATGAGGGCTGTGATTGATGCTGCGTTTGGAGCAGGCAACAGTCAGCCGGCGACGTGCTGACCTTTCCCTGACGGGCTGAGCGGCTCTAATGATCTTGATGGGGCTGGCGATTTGTATATTGGGTTTGATGTATGAGGCTTGACATGGCATGGAGAAATGGGACTGGGGTATGACTGACAGCCCTTTCCCATTAAGGATGTTGAGGCACAGGCTGTTTTCCAGCGATTTCTTTCAGTGGGAATGTTTTGCCCAATTATATTGTAGCAGGGAAGTTTTACTGTTAAATATCTTCCTTTATATAGCTTCTATGCAGTTAAAAAAAGATGAGAATGAAGTAACTTGCAGGCCAGAAGGCTTATCACTAAAAAGGATGTTCAAATTATACACTTAAATTGATTAGTATTTAGTGAATTATTTTTACCCTGACTGTAATGTTCAGGCTCCTTAGGCAGATAAAACAATGCAGTAGCTTGCGTCCAGGATATTTTTTTTTTGTAATTCAGCTGTATAAAATTTCAAACTCTTGACTTCTTGCAGGCAACGTTAAAACCTTTTAATTTCCATGAGTTGAGCTGTGTATAAATCACACCCTGGTTGGCACATCTCATGGGTGCTTGTGGCAAGAGTAATGAATTTCATGGTTTGTTATGAGCTACTAAAACCAACACAAACACAGAAAGCCCGTTGTAATCTCAGCATATCATTAGAGGAAGCAGTTTATTTGTAAGTATGAACACATGTCAAGCCACGATAACAAATTGTTATTACTAATTAAAACAAAAGGAAGAATAGCAAACATCTCTTGTCATTTGTGTGCAGTGCCAGGCTGTCTCGGGGACACTGCAGCTCCATCCAGCTTCAGCCAGTGGGACAGCCAAGGCTGCAAACCTTGCCGTAGTCTAAGATGTGTTGACCCACTCGGTGCACTCCAGGCAGGGCATTGAGCCATGATCCCAAGAGGGCTGGGGCAGGGGGAGCCCCCACACTTAATTTGAGATGCCGCTTTTCATAAGTTTATTGACGTTTTCTATTTAAAATCAAGGTTAGCTGGATGGTAGAAATCTTGTAATGGGTGGAGTTTGCACTGGACCAGAACAACACACACCATTCCATCTGCTCACACTGGCTGGTTTTATACCACCCAGATCTACTTCATGCTCTCAGATATGGAATAAAAATCTATTTTGGCACCTTTCTTCCCACTGAGCAGTTAGGATGCTGCGGGTAGCCCAGCGTGAGGACCCAGGTGCGTTCCTGACCACAGCCAAACTCCCTGCATTTGCAAATTCACTGGGAAATTTAAAAGCCTGGAAGGCATCATAAAAACCCATTTCTATTCACGACCAACATGCATGATGTTTTCCCAGTCAAGTGCAGTGTGTCACAGGAGCACTGGGTGGATCCAAAACTGTGCTGGAGTTACCGCCCTGCATTTAACAGAGTTTGGGAACAAGCAGCACGTAGATCTGTTCTCTTAGTTGGGGAAGAGCGACCAGCCGTGTCTCTCTTGGGTGGGAGCAGAAACATGGCTGTTTAAACCATTGGTGTTTTCTGAGGAGCTTGAACGGAGGTTTGTGCAGTCCTGGAACCCGCCAGCAGCTCCTGGCTTGGAGAAGGGGCTCGCGTGGTGCCTGGCCAGGGTGAGGGACATGCCGAAATCCCACCGGCACTCAGAGAAGATGCGCACAGTCTAGTTTAGGGAGGCAAAAGCCAGACTTGTGTCACTTGGCTGGGGCTCTGGGCTGGCCCAAGACTCACCTCTGAGGATGAAGACAGTTGAGCACTGTGCCCCAGACCTGGGGGATGCACAGCTTTTGGGGGGTGGCATTGAGTGGTGCATGGCTGGTGCAGAGGAGAGCTCAGTGAGCAGAGGCAAGAAATCCTCAGAGCATAATCACTGACCCCAAACACCCTATTAGACAGGTTTGAAGCCAAAAAAAAATCAAAATCATCTAACGTGACAGCAACCCTGACAGCATCAGGCGGCAAGAAGGGCAGCAGCGAGGGAGTCCTGAGCTGCTGCCAAGGCACATGTTAATGCAGACTTGTAGGGTTCGTTGGTTATCCTGGAAATACATCTTCTATTTTGTGTAAATGGAAAATTAATTTGCTGCTGATCAAAGGTTTAGATCTTTGGAAAACATACCACCAGAAAGCTGAAGATTTATGTGTTTCCTTCATAACATATTTTCAGTGAACGCTTTATTGTTCGTGGGAAGGCCCCAAGAAAAATGTCATTAAAAAAAAAACTGTGTTGAGTTTATTTAGCTTAAATTACGATACAGTGCTTTAATGAGGCTTTTGCAGACATCATTAAAGGACACTATTATAAAGTCTTCAGATGAGAATACTATCAGGCTAGCAAAGGGGAGAAAACCACATGAGCATCCAGATTGTTGTTCACATTCAGTTACATATTTGGTTTCAACATACAAAAGTAAAAAACATAGTAGTGCCGAGTTAAAGCCGGAGGCTGTGAAAAGCCTTATTGTTGTTAAGCTCTCTAAAGCTTCTTGTATTAAGGTGATTTAAAAAAAAAAAAAAGAGAGAGGGAGATACAGGGATTGATTGAAACGCCATCTGTGGCATGCTCCGCGTGTCGCACCAGAGCATGGGGTGATGGTCTGCGAGCTGGGGGTGCGTGGAGGCATGGGGACAGTCGGTGGGTGAGGGTCCTTTGGGGTGCCTTGTCATGGGAGGGACGGGGGTGCAGGGCAGCGGTGCTCAGGAGAGCCAGCGCAGCGTGCCGGGTCCTCCCGCGGCATCACCCCTGCGTTTGTGTGGTTCGGTGCTGCCAGAGGATGTGGATGGCACAGGCTGTGCTCACAGACACTGCCTCGCCGCCTGGCCCTGCCTGTGCCCCGGAGGATGCTGGCAAGGGTCAAGCCTGTCTCGCTGGGTGAATTGGTAGGAAATACAGAAAATTGTCTCTAAAATCAGCCGCAGTGCGTATGGGCTGTACCTCCCCTTCTGTGTCAGCTGCTGCTGGGCTCAGTGGTGTTTTAAAAACTCAATTCCTCCTTGCAGACCGACAGCACGGATCCTGCCGAAAATGAGTCGAGCGCAGCAGTGACAGCAGGAGGAGCGGGTCTGTCTCGCGCGGTCTCGGGCAGCAGCCGCGTGAAGGTACAAACAGCAGCCCTGAGGAGAAGCAGAGGAGGCCAAGTTTTGGGGATTAACAATCTGCATGAGATGTTGGTCTCTCTGCCCCTCCCTCCATGCCGTTTTTCTTTGAGATAAGGCATTCCTGCTTCTGGCATTGAGAGGTATGGGGAGGGTCTGCTGCCTTGCTTAAAAAGGATAAAGAAAAAAAGAAGACAAAAGATAGCTCAACCTCATATAAAGTCCTGGCCTGTATTTTGTGACTCAAGTTCTCCAAGGAGCTTTCCTCATACCTTGGGCACATCCCTATGTGTCTCCTGAAGAGCAAGGCATTTGGCCAGGAGGAGTGGGGCCGGACCCTGCCCCACAGGGTCTTTTCCTTTCCCTGCTCACTGCTAAGAGCTTTGAGGTGATTGGTCACCTTGCCTTTCCTTTCCGGTGTTTGCAAAGCCGTGCTTTCTCCAGCCTCTCATTCTGCTGCTTATCACTGCCCATGGCCATGGGAGCGCAGCTCCAGCTGTCCTCCAGCCGGGGGACTGCGCTGGGCACGGCCCATCCTGGCACGGGAGCAGGAGCGCTGGCTGGGCGAGCAGAGATTTCTCTGCAAATTAGAGGGATGAGTGTGGGAACAGAGGGGGAAAAAAACCCCACTGTGAGTATCCAGTTCTGCATTTCTGTGGGTAGAAAGGGTGGTGGGAAAGTAGTCTGTTATTGTCCCTGTCACTGTGAGCCAGGACGGGCTCGGCTATGAGGGGATCTGCCATCCCACAGATCCCAGACAGGCTCATGGTGTGTGCAGCGCAGGGGACAGCCTTCAACCCCGTGGGCTGCATCTCAGGACAGAGGAGGCTGGAGCCTCTGTGACATCCCAAGGTAGCAGTGCTGTACACTGCCCCGGCAAGCTGCAGCAGAGGATGCTCACTGAATAATTTAGAAGGGCAACTTGATCTGACATTCATCAGGTTGGTAACGCAGTGGCCTTGAGGACGCCAGCCTGTTGTCGCTGCATGTGGCCATGCCATGTAGCTCGTTGTCATCGGGAGAGTCAGTGGTGACACATGGAGCCCTATTGATTGATGGCTGATCAATATACACCAAGGTGATAAAATACAGCATCTATGAAACATGGGCTCTTACAATTATTTGTTAAATTAGCCGAAGAGATGAGTTTGTGCAAGTGGCAGAAAGCTTCAAGTTGACTGGGTTTGGGTCTTTGTCTTTAAAACTAGCAGCAAAGCGCAGAAAGATGTGGCTGCATTTATAAGCAGAGTTGTCCATCTCACACCTCTGCACCTAAGCAGGACTTTCCTGCTCTTGATCTTTCTTTATTTCAGTAGCTAAGGTTTTACTTATGGTCATTTGCTTCATTGCTGGCAGTTGTCAGCATCCATCCTTGTAATGGTGCAAGTCCTTCACCTGACCCTTGATAATGTGCTCCACCAGCTTGGTATTCTCCTTGCTGCTTAATGAAACACCCATTTCACCTCTGTAACATGCAGAATCCATCAAGAAATCTTATGTGCCTTCTGGAGTTATTCCAACACATGACCTTTTCACAAGCCTTGCAGCAGGTAACAGTAATATGGAGCAATTGCCAATGAAACGGCAGCTTTCAAAGCAGGAAGACTCATTTCCACTTTCCAAAGACATTGTGTATCCAAATGTGGCAGCTTCTAATCTGATTTCTTGTCTCAGAAGAGCCTGTTCATTGGATTTTGTGGATATCTAGGTTTGTAAGTGTTGTGGTTTAACCGCAGCTGGCAATTGTGCCCCATGCAGCTGCTTGCTCGCTCCCCCCTGGTGGGACGGGGGAGAGAATCAGAAGAGTAAAAATGAGAAAACTCATGGGCTGAGATAAAGACAGTTTAACAGGTAAAGCAAAAGCTGCGCATGCAAGCAGAGCAAAGCAAGACATTTGTTCGCTCCTCCCCATGGGCAGGCAGGTGTTCAGCCATCTCCAGGAAAGCAGGGCTCCATCACATGGAATAGTTACTTGGGAAGACGAATGCCATCACTCTGAATCTCCCTCTCTTCCTTCTTCTTCCCCCAGCTTTACATGCTTAGCATGACACCATATGGTGTGGGACATCCCTTGGGTCAGTTGGGGTCAGCTGTCCCAGCCGTGTCCCCTCCCAACCCCTTGTGCCCCCCCAGCCTGCTCACTGGTGGGCTGGGGTGAGAGGCAGGAAAGGCCTTGGCTCTGTGTAAGCCCTGCTGAGCAAGAACTAAAACATCCCTGTGTTATGAATGCGGTTTCCAGCACAAATCCAAAACACAGCCCCATGCTAGCTACTATGAGGAAAATTAACTCTACCCCAGCCAAAATCAGTACATACTTCACCCTTTATTCCATACCATTTACATCATGCTCAGGTTCCACACTATCCAATACATCTTTGTTAACCAACCCCGCCCTTCCCATCCTTTGATATAATACACAGGTATCATTCCCTTAGTCGATGGACCACCCCTATAAAACATCTTTTAAATGTCCACAAAATGTCCACTGAGTTCATTTAGTCCATGACTTTGGGCTCCATCTGTTATGGTGGTCACTCAGGACAGGAGAGGTGGCGTGTTGCGTGGAGTTACTGGGCACCAAAGCCAGCTCAGGCCGGACATGGGCCATGACAACATAGCCTCATACTAGCTGCTATGAAGAATATTAACTCGACCCCAGCCAAAACCAGCACAGCAAGTATGGAACAAGAAGTCTGCCAGGAGGGATGATGATTATACATGCTGTTTGGAGACACAAAGCTCTTCTGTTCATAGCAAGCCATGCAGCTGAAATGTGTTAAGCGTTGGTCTTACTGACCTTTTACATCAGCTCATGATTTTCACTCTCATTCTATCTTTGTGGATCAACTTATACTTAAAACTTTGCAACTTCTGGTGTGATCTCTTTCTTGGGGACAATCCAGTTGGCCAAGCAGAACCTACCTTTGCTGCAGGATGCTTGGTTGCATGGGAATGGCACTGCCATCCACCCTGTGGTGGGATCATGTCGGTCTGGTGCTGGGTGATCGAAGCTGCTGTAGATGGAGTTACACAGAGCACATTGTACAAGAATTGGGGTTGGACACTTGGGCTCGTGCCCTGCCAACCTTTCCCGAGTGTGGGGCTGGCTGGCAGTCCTGCTCGAGTGGCACTTGGAGCACTAGTAGACACTTTGCTCCCAAGTGTTTATTGCTAAAGGGCCTTTGCTCCTTGAAAGTTAATGCAGAAAAGTCAGGCATTTTACTCATGTTTGGGGAAGATTACGACCTGCTGTATGGAGCAGTACGTATTCTCTGTGCCGGTTGTAGCCCCTAGTCACTGCTGCGTGCTTTTAGCAATACATTTCCAGGGAAGATTGTTGCAGTAAACATGGGTAATTTTTGCTCTACAGCATTTCTGCTCAACATTATCATTTTATAAGCAGGCTTCTTTATTTGCTTTTGCCCAATTCAGTTTTGTCTCATTTCCTTTGTATTGTAATTAGCACGTTCTGAATTTAAGAGGAAAAATAACATCATCTTGGGGCCATGGCATATTAACCATAGAGAGGCGAGCTGACAGCCTGCCCGTGGCGCTGATGCAGGCTGGAAGGGGTAAAATGTGCCAGTTCAGGAAGCTGAAGGGTCAGGGGAGTTTTTTCCTACAAGTTCCTGTTGCTCTGAGGAGTTGGAGGGGACCCTCCTCAGCGCTGTGGCCGTCCCCAGCAGAAGTGGAGGTGATGCTGCTCCTTCCTCCATGAAAGGAAGGTCCAACTTGGCTGGATGCAGTAACAGGGTCAGTGCTCAACTCTTGGACTTGCAGCTTCAGATTTCATTGGGAAAAAAAAAAGGGGGGGGGAATACTTAAGGAAAAAAAAAGCTCACATATTTCATCAATGGCCCTGAATATTTTCTTTTGTCTGAAATTGCCTAAGCCAGATGAGGTCTCTGCATGTTGTTGGTCTGTCCCACTTGGCCAGGATAGGTTGGGGCGGCTCCAAGGGGGAGACAGGCTTGTTTGTCTGAGCTGAAGAACTCGCCCTGGAGATCTTGAGTGCAGTTCCATGTAATGAATCCTAATTTATGCACCTTAATAATAATAATTTAAGGCATTTGAGACTGCAGAAATACTCGTAGCTGTAGTTTCTGCATCCTTCTGTGTTCTGTAAACATAGCTAATATCGCCGAAATCAAGGGCTTCAAAATCTGGAGCCAGGCCCCAAAAGTTGGGAACGTGCTACAAAAGCACTACATGTTGGGCAAGTTTTATTTGCTTTCTGTATTTTTCTGAGCCCACAGAAACTAGGTTTTTGAATTTCACTCACTTTTGGCAAATGCAAAAGCTAAGTGCACTCGTCTCCAGTTGACTTGGCTCAGAGATTCATTTGTGACCACCTAATTCCCAAGCAACAGGCTTTAAGAGCAGCAGAAGAGATTTGTCAGCGTAGCTCCTTCTCTGTGTTTTCTTTTCTTTTCCGAGGGGAGGGGAAGACAGGGGAAGGAGGCTTCGGCATCCCCACCGTGGTGGCATGTTCCTGGGGCTCACAGTACTCACCTGGGACACGTATAAAAGGTGCGAATCATGCATCTCTCCGGGCCGTATGAAAGAAAATGTATTAAAATATGAGGTAGCCAAAATGCCAGACTAATAACTTGTATTTCCCAGAATGTTTAACCCGGCTGGTGCACAAACATGCTGCATCTAAAAAGCAGTGGGGAATCATAGCAAATGACTGCAGAAAATAATTAAGAGGGCATTGAAAGCTGTGAGAGGAATGATATGTTGCTCAGAGCCAGCAGATCACTGCTCTAATAGGCCACGTACCTAAGAAGCAGTGCCTTAAGTTTGACAGCAAGTTGAGATTCGGTCAGCACCAAATAAGATGATAGTTGGGGAAGGATAATTAGTGTCTTCACACCATTCAATTTGGGCTGCTGGTGCGGAGCCAACTCTTTGAAACGCGCACATACGAGCCAGCGCGGACTTTTTTCTCTCCCTTTCCCTAAGCAGCCTGCAGGATTTATTGATTTCTAAGAGCGGGCTGATTTCCATGTAAATAAATGGGAGGGTGGCCGGGCCGCGACGCGCGGTCCGGATGCGGTGACTTTGGCTTGCTGACATCATTGCTCATTAGCATGCAGGAGAGGAGAGCAATGCAACAGCAGAGCCCCGCGCCGCTCCCGCGCCGGCAATTATTCTCCACGGGCTGCATCACTCCTCGTTAATGCCTTGCGCTCAGAGAGCAAATTGGACATCCTCTTGCCACCTCGAAGGGTCATTTAGCGAAAGGCAGTTTGAGGGGGGAGCTGCTGGATTCACTTGGATTGGGAACGGAGAGGGGGGCACCCTCCAGAGCTGGATTTCAGAGCGAGGCAAATTAAGCAAGAGCTTAAGGCGCGGGGCAGGAATGGCATGTTTTTCCTCGGCAGGCTTCCTTTGGATACGCGCCGTGGTCCGTGCGTGCCTCCTCTGAAAGGCTCTGACAAAAGCCCGTCTGGCGGCAGCCCCTGGCATCGAGTGTCGGGGCAGTGGGCTGCGCCGGGGGAGCGCGGGATGCTTTATGGCACTGCGGTGCTCGGGCTGGTCCTGGGAACAGCCCACCAGCCAAAAGGCAACTGCCACAACTAGGACAGCTGAGCAACCCGCTGGGTTTTTCCCTCCTGCGCTGTCGCTGCTGTCATCGGTGGGAGCAGGTAAGAAACTGCCTTTTGCCAGCAACTTCAAAGTTGTGTGTTTTAGGGAGGCATAGAAAGTAGCGAGGAGGAGGAGGAGGAATAAGCAGTGTTCTGTGGATGCACGTAGCTGCGTGCTAACTTTGCTCAGTGTGCTGTTGGTGGTGATCTACGAGGGGGCTGCGCTTTTTTCCCAGTCTTTGCTGTTCTCGTTGTTTACGGATGTAAAAGGTTAATTGTTAAATTGCATTTCTGCAGCTGCAGGAAATTTGGGAGAAACACTGATGCCACTGTAATGGATATTTCATTTTAAAAATAATCCGGAAGGTTCAGCTGGCTCTAAATCAGAATAAGTATGAAAAAATCCTCATCTCCCAGTGTTAATTTTGTTGCTCTGGTAAAAGCAGCTTCTGGAAGCCTGGGCTCTCTGGGCATTTCCTGAGCAGGCTGCGTGCAGGCTGGTGTTGTAGATGAGGACATTACTGTTCAGATGTTTATTATCATGGTTTTGCCTTCCTAAGGATAGAGAGTTTTAAAGTAATAATCTTTCTACGTCCTTTTTCATGCCAAAATGCCCAACTGCAAACGAACCTAGAACTGCAACCTGGGGGTTATGTTTTTCTGTCTAATGTTTTCAAGTCAAATGTCCTTCTTTTCTTGTTCCTTGAAGGAACATTTTAAGCAGATGTGACACAGACGTGACCTGTGACCGTAGAAAGATTTTAATCCAGTTACTCTTTGTTTTGCAGTCATGATTCTTTGGCAGTGCTAAACACTGATTGAATCTTTTCGAGCCGTTGAGGATTAGCACTGGACAGAATAATGCCAAAATAATTATTCACACCAGATGCAGTGTCATCCTTTCAGTTTTAGCTCTCTTATCTTGTAACTTATCTGACTTATTTTTGTTCAGCAATTATTTCACCTGCTGTGGGAGCACTGATATTTCTCACATCACTGCGTTGTGTTTATAAGGGTGCCGGCTTGAGCCTGCAATAAAGATTTGTAAAATAAAACTATCTGCAGCTAACAAGATTGTATTTTGCTTGGTATTTTAATCTTCTCCCGTTGCATGTTTTCTACCAGCCAGATTCAGCTTAACAAAATGACCCAGCCTCGCTCACTTGCTGTTGGCAGACTTGCTCAGGCTTAGCCAGCACACACACAGATCAGGCTGGCAGTGATTGCTTTCACAAGCGGGTCGGTATCGCCTGTCTCAGGGGATGCCGTCTAAGCCTTAACTTTTGAAATAATTACAGTTTTCAGCCTAGCTCGTACTGCTTCTGAGCATTTTGCCTATCAGCCAGGTTTTTTTCCTTTAGGATGTGTGGCCTGACGCTTGAATTGCAGCGTGTTTACTGCTTCTTGTGGTTTCTGCTTGTCATGCTGCAAATGCAAACTGGTGAAGTCCCTTAAAATAGCACTAACAGGCCCGGGGCAGATGGCTGTGAACCCGCTTAGCTTAGCCTGTCTGTGAGACCGGTGCTGGAGAGATGGGCTGCAAGCCTGGAACAGGGTCGGGAAAAGAGAGGGGCAGAAGATAAACACTGTCTGTGAAAAAACCAGGGTTATGCAAACTTGAGAAGACAGTGAGGACCCATAAGCTGAACAGAGACAGGCTTCTTTGTAGAGAGCTGGTTTTGGATCCAGAGTTAGAGCTTAAATCTTGCAGGAACCCCAGGCTTGGAGGCAATTGTCTTCCTTCAGTTAAGCAGCAGAAAGAAACCCTCTGCGATACAGCTCTGCATCTTGTTAAAAAGCCACCAAGTGGTGTAATTAACAATCTGACAAGATAACCCGTGGGGTAGGACAGGGGCTTTGCAGCACAGGCACACGTTGGCTGTCGGGTGGGGAACGCTGCTGAACTCAGCCCAGAGGGAGAGTTTGGTGAGGGTCCTGCTGCTGCCTGCTCCCTCTGCTGCCTCCCCTGCTCCATCCCTGATGGCCAGGGACCTCACTGGGCTCTCCGGGGCTTGCGGTTGTCCTGCCACAGGGGACACCAGACCTCTCTCGGGTGCCCACAACTCCTGGGTCTGTCCATTCCATGGCTCCCTCTGCCTTCCAAAGCCATGAAATTGGCTTCAGCGTTGTTTGCCCACCAGCTTCAGGGTTGTTATTGCTGTTATTGAGCCTGTTACTCTCTTCAACTTGGAAACTAGTGGTTTGCGTTTCTTCTCCATGACCAGGGGAAAATATGTGATTGTTATAATTTCTGTATGCTAAGAGCTGGACCTTTAAAGGGGGGAAAAAAAAAAACCCTAACATAAGCATGTTGAGATGAGCGGTAAGCTTGTGAGCTGGCAGGCTGCCTCCATCATCTCGGATGTGACAGAGCAGCCTGTTGGACACCTTTTCTCCTGGTAGCATGGCTGGGCAACAGGCTGGAGCTCACGGCACCTTATTTTTCCTCTTCTCTCTCTCCTCCTTGCCTGATCTGCAGCTCACACGGGTACAGCACTTTGCCCACCTCTGTCTAACCTCTATTAAGAAAAAAAAATACTGCGTCTTCTGCAAAACATCTTGAGAGCTCCAAATAGAGTTCTTCTGAGATCTGCCGAGTTATTAATATCCCTTAATTTAAACATCTCATCTTTATGCATCAGAATTTTCATGGTTCATGTCAGGGGTTGCAGCTCACAGGAGAAGCCTGGCAGTGTGGTTCAGGCCAGGAGGGTGTTTAAGCACCCTGGGGCTCTTACCCAGCTCACAATGAGAAACTGAAGCCTGAGCGGGAACCCGCATTCACTGCAGAGGGCTGGGGTGCACTTGGGCTCCCCAAAATGACCCGTGATGCACCCCAGCTCTCTGGTGTGGTTTAGCCACAGGTTGGAAAGGTTGGTTGTGATTTAGTTCATCCTGCATTGGTGCGGAGAGGGCTGGCCATGATTTTGGGCTGTGGTCCTGGTTCCTTGTTTGCCCAAGAGGGCACCAAGGCAGTCCAGATGAGGGATTTGGGGCTTTGTACATTGTGTCATGTTTTGTCCTAATTTCTTGGTCTCATCTGGAAGGAGCACAGCCTTGTGCGCTGATGGTTGTTGTCTGCCACGTGGTGCCTAAGACCACAGACAGCAAAATTGGAAGCAGCCTGGGGGCTGCCCCAGGCTGTGCCATGGGGAAGCAGTGGTTTGGGGACAGGGCAGTGGGGACCCACAGGCAGATATTCCACCCACTTCTTGAATTGATGGTCCTGAGTCACCATGAAGGCAGACCAACTGGAAAATCCTCAGAGACAACTTTTGCTCATATTTGGCTGCAGCTCACAATATTCAGGATAGTTTTTTTTTCTTCTTTTTCTTAATTAAGCAAGAATAACTCTTGCAATGGTAAAGGATTTTTACAGAGTCTTAAAAATAAAATTAGTCTCCAACCTGAGACTGAGCATGGCCAGCTTCAGTCAGGGAGGAGAATTTTTCCAGGAGTGGAAATGGGGCTTGTAATAAAAGTGTCAGTGCCACCCTGGATACCTCTGTAATTGCTGCTTTTGGCACAGCGGAGGTCAGAGGGGATTAAAAATAACGCAACACTGAAAATCTGACTTGCCTCGAGCAGTTCAAGCAGGTAGAGAAGAGAAGATGGATGGGAAAGACGGAGAAGAGTCTGGCCTGCAACTCTTCCATCCTCTCAGTGTTTCCCCACCTACTGCAGACCTTTCCGGAGATGTGCGGCTATATGTGCTCCCCTATGCCCACTGAGACTGTGGGGAGTTGCATCTATAGGATGCTGGATTACTTCTCTCTTTCCTTAGCCTCTTGGCATTACTGTGCTGCCTGCTCTGTTGCTACCACCTAATGTTGATCTTTTAAGCCAACTGTTCCTACAGTGTCTTGGGACGAGTGAGCATTGTCCTCCCTTGGCCGTCCTTGCAGGCCACGAAGGGCACCTTGTCCTCAGACTTTTAATTGCTGCTATTGTAAATGCCCGTGTCTAATTCACCTCCTTTAGCCTCCTGCACCCCAGTTTGGCAGATAAAGGCTTTCACTAGGCTTCCTTTTCAACGCAGGTAGCACAAGGTCTTTGCAGTTCATTCCCGCTGATAGGTTTTTTTTCCTGGCTGAAGTGACTTTGGAAGAGCTGTGAAGCTGCAGAAATGTTTTGTCCAGAGAGATGCTGCTTTGTCACTGAGGTCCATGGGACCCGGTGCCATGGGCAGCAGCCAGCTGGGCTACTGGGAGTGTTTGGTTGAAAATATGGTATTAGAGGAGTTGGAGATGGAGGCAGAGCTTCAACTCCAACTGTCTGTTTTCAGCACAAAAGCTTGGGGCTCCTCTGATGAAGCTGATGTTCAGGGAGTCGATGGGGAAGCCGTGGCTGGGTGCTGCCTGTGGGTACTCCCACACCTCAGCTTCCCCATTTGTGAGAAGGGAGAGCGCAGCCTGTGCTGGAGAAGAGCTGCCAGGATCTCCCTGTGGCAGTGAAGGACTGTGTTAATTTTTTAGTTTAGATAAATGTTTGCCTTGCCTGTGGGGTCTGGAGAAATGGGGCTGTGTAGCTGGAGCTCACTCAGGGTGGGAAGATGCTTCATTTGCTCTCAAACAAGGGGAGGAGGTAACAGGCAGGGGTATTACAACGCCTGGTTTGAGAGGCTCAGGGGTCACGTGAGCTGCCCCAAATCCTCAGCCTCTCCTCTTCCTGTGAAGTCCTGTGATCTACTGACTGATGACTGACCCGAAAGCCTCATTGCAATCAGAATGATGGCGCAATGCTGGAAAAAAAATCAGGCTGCTTATATATGTCTTAAGCCAAGCGGGAAGGGAATTGTCTCTTTGCTTTCACACATCCCATCCGAGCTGAGCAGACAATTGCTTTTTGAGGGATTCCCAATCTTGTATGTTAATGTGTGCACAAATGCATGCAAATCCTTTATTACAGAGTGCAGCAGAGTCATCGCATGGCCTGGCGTGGGCTGTGGCATTCCTTCTCCTTGCATTGTCTGGAGACGAGCTGCTCCCTGATACAGCCCATTTATTTCCATCCCAGAAGAAACAAGTGAGAAGCAGAGATAAGCAGCACTGGGGGGAGGGAGTGGTGGCGTGTGTGTGATAAGAGCTGTTTGCTGAGTTCCTTCTTTGTCCAAGAGGAATTTTAACATTTCTGCCACAATTTTAAACTCTGCCTTCATTCTTGGTGCTACCAGGAGGGGTTGGGATCTTGTGCTGCCCTTTCTTGAAATAGCTGCACTGCTCAGCCTGGGCAGGCTTTGCTTTGGCGGTATTTGCTGCATTAGGTCCTGTGTGCCCACCTGGCCGAGCCGGCAGGCATGGCTGGAAGAGCAGATCCCTGCAGTCAGGGGTCTGCCACCCTCACAGCCCCGAGGGAGTCTGCTCCCACCTGCGCTGCCCAGATCCCACCATGTGCAGGCTGCTCGCTGGGAGAGGCCAGCTCCCTCAGCTCCTCTGCTGGAGCTACAGACCATTTGCAAGGACGCACTTCACCTTGGCTTCAGGCTGTCCCCGGACCCTCTTCCGTGGCTTTTTTCTGCTTGTGCTTTCCCGATTTGGAGTCGTTGCTGGTTTTTCACAGCAGGGAAACCTCAGCTTTCTTCAGAAAGCAGGGGTCATGCTCATGGCTCTCTCCAGAACCTCTTGCACAGCACTAGTGTTTTCAGTGCAGTTTAACTTATTGTTGGTGCTATTGCTATGATGAAAGGGCTGCAGGAGGCTCCAGCAATGGCAGAGGCTGTGCTTCGCTAACTGCTGCGTACAACAAGAGACTGCCTTGTCCCAGAGACCTTGCAGGTCAATTGGGCTCACATCAAGCTGTACGTAGGTGGACCTGGGCTGGAAGCATGCTTCTGCATCCCAGGCGAGAGGGACTCGGGAGCCAGGTTCTCCACTTGGTGTGTTATGCTCTGTTTGCTTCAGATTCCCCTTGTGTGCCTGTTTTTATCTGTAGAGAGAAAAGGGCTGGCATGGGTTGCTCTGCTGAGGGCTGCCTGGGGTGGTGGATCCAGTTCGCACCATTCCCCCACAGCCAAAGGATGGCTGGGGATATAACCAGCGACGAGGGTTAGAGCCTCTTCTGAGGAGAGGACCAGCTGCTGTGCCCAGGTCACCATGTAAAAGCAGCCATTGCAAAATAAAATACATCCATCTCGTAACTTCATCACATGAAGCACTGGCCTTGAGTAGAACAAATTTTTCAGTCTGTTTTTGAGCCATTGCTGCTTTGTACCATGTGAAGTCAATTCAAGGCAGGCTCCTTTCCAGCTAAATCTGACACCAGGAAATGTTCTTTTTCTCCCCATTTGCTTCCCGCTGTCCTGGCCCTGCTGCAGGGCAGCTCCGTGCCCAGCTCCGTGCCAAGCAGCTCTGCTGGGTGCTCCCCACGCTGTGCCTCCTCTGGCAGCATGGCTGCTGGCCGGCTCCCTCTCTTCTTTCTCCCTGTCCACAAGCTACAGCTGCTTAACACCTCCTTTATTTACCCTCCATGCCTGAAGCTGGTCATGCTGTCAGCTCTCCTCACTTCACTGGGAAACACGACATCCCTGGGTTTCTCGTCGCCAGCCCTCAGCTCTTGGAGTCAAGTGATGCTCCCGGATGTCCCCAGCTGTTAGCAACAGCACAGAAATATGTCCATCCCTGTGTCCTCCCTGATGCTGGAGACCACTCTTAATGACCAGGGCAGGTGCTTCCCTGAGACGAGCTTGCAGACCCTTCTCTGGGATGAGAGCAAGATGGAAAGGCTCAGGAATGAAGACTGGATTTCCAGACAGTGATTGGCATTAGTTTCTTCTTGCTTAAAAAAAGAAACCTGCCCGTGGTCTTCTCAAGTTCTGTGGGGCTCCTTGGCTGCACGGGCAGCTGAAGTCATTGTTGATGAAGCTTTGGTGGTGGTTAGGTGAGGCTTGTGTCTGGCCAGAGCCAAGCTAACAGGTTTCCCTTTGCAGGACGAGCCACTCCACCTGGGCTGCAGCACCCCAATGCGCTGAGCATCTCCAGGCTCCGACGCTCTTCCCACGTTAACGTCTAACGAGCCGTTGCTGGCGGGAGCAGCCGGGCAGGCTGCCAGCTCTCGCCTTGCTCCTCTCCAACACCCACCAGCTCTCCGCCATAGATTCAGCACCTGCAGAACGTTGTTGCTCCGGTCATTGTGTGCACGGTTGAGTGCTGGCACGTGCATCATCTTGCTTCATGCCGCTCTTCTTTGGGTGCGGTGGGGGGATACTGCTTTTTCAATTTAATTTCACGTTTGTAATGTACATTTTTATATTAAGTTTTTACTACAGGGAATTATTTTTAATTATAGTGAGCTGGAAGACAATAAAATAAAGTTCAGTAAGTGAGACCTATGTGAAGAAGTCATGGAAACCATATCATAGGAGTGGAAAGACACTCCTAGGACACTGAGTATTGTTCCCATGAAACAACATATCCTAATGTAAAGAAAATAATTGTAATTAAAGCTGTTAATCTTCTGCTTTTAATGAGGGGAAAGGAAGAGAATTGACTATCTCAGGGGCAAGATCTTGAAGTTTGTACAGTTTGCCCAGGGAGGTGGCAGAAACCCCATGCCTGGAGATGCTCAGTCTTCAATTGCGCAAAGTATTTACAGAGCCTGTTGTCCTGGCCTGGGGACATCACCGATGGGCAAACCGGCTACCTGTGTCCTTTTCATACGTTGCTTTTCTGACCAGCAGGAGCCACCCGCCGGTGGTACCCACTTGTCTGGGACGGGGCAGGAATGAGGGTGGGTGTAAATCAGCTTCCCGACCTGGTCCTTGCACTCCTGGCTGTATGTGGTGTGAGCTGCACAATGGTGGTCATGTGGAGTGATCTGCGGGGTCTAACTGATCATACATCTCACTTATTAACTCTTCGACACTGTTACTTAAAGTCCTCACGATGGCCTGATTTATCTCATTAATTAAAAGCCAAGACCTCTGGCTCTTCTGCCATCCTCCATCTCCTGGAGGGGATGTGTCTAGAGCAGGGAGGAGGGCAGAAATGTGCGGGCTGGCTTTTTCCCCATCGCAGCGCTTGTGCTCCCGGTGTTGCTGCTGTCCAAGCGTGGACTGTTGGGTTTGTCTCCCTTTGAAGCTTGTGATTGATATCCTGAAAATTAAAATTTGGCTAAGAAGTCCTAAAGTCTGTTAGAATAACTATCTCCAATGCCGAATCTGGGGCTCTGGAGCTATTAATTATTCTTAGCGTCTTGTTTCATATTGAGCCGCTTCTAATCATATTGTGAAATGAGATGGAAATGGCAAAGAAACCAGTGGCTTTGCTGAGGCAGAGTGGCCTTCCATGGTAGCTGATTAATTAAAGTATTCACATGAAATGGTGCCTTGATTATTTTTTAAGGTAACAGCCGGAGGCGATGCTGAGGCTCTCCGACTGGACGCAAACCAGACACCAGGGGTGCGTGGGGGTCGCTGTGTGGTTTAGATCTGATGAAAGGCAGGAAATGGGAAAATCTGGCAAATCTCCCTGGCTTGACTTAACGGAGCCTCTTGACTTTTGCTAGAGTGCATTTTTTGTGCTGTAATGGCCAAGTGGAAATTTAGACTCAAATCTGGATCTGAGCACTTGTATGCTTAGCTGGCTTGTAACGCAGTGGTGAAAAAGAAGGAAAGGTGTTTGAAAATTACAGCTCCCGATGCTTAACTGTTCCTGCCCCCGAATGTCTTTCCTTTGCCTTATAGCAGAGAAACCTGTGATGGCAACGGTAACTCTTCCCTTTCCTTTTGTGTGGTACCTTATTAATTCTGAGATGTCTCCCTTCTGCTATCCAAGTGAAACCATATCTCATTCCTCAGAAGTCAGTGGTGTTTCATTAGCACAAATTAATTCAGAATCCTGCGTGGTTACTCTAAAATAGATACCATTGACCCATATTGCAGAAGAGCATTGCATTTTCAGAAATAGAAACCGATTAATCAGTATTCCCTTTAACCTCTTTTTATGGGGCTGGGGGATGTTTTCAGCCAGGTTAGTCCTTCGCTTTTACCATGGCTGAGGGGTGTGATGTCCTAGCAGCCCTGCAGATAAATGCTCGGGCTCAAACCCATGAAGAAAATGTCCCATGGACACAAGCTGCAGGAACAGACCCATAAAAGAAATGCTGAGAAGTGATATTTGCAATGAATTAAGCTAATGGCTGTGAAATTGCAACCTGTGGGATGTTTTTTCAGTTCTCGTCCTTTTCCCTCTCCCGTCCAGCTCTCAGGCAGCGTGCGAGCTGGTGTGCTGCTGAGCCATGGCGCGCGCCGTCGAGCCGGGCGGTTAAGATGCCGTTGTAGTGTGACTGTGGTTTTTGTAGCCTCCCTTAATTTAATTTAGCTTTATATGTTCAGACTATAATCAATTTTTATGCTACTTTAATAAGCAAATTTATGCTATCAGCATGCTAAAGGGACTTGTCATTCACAGCTTCCCGGTCAATCCACCATTTTCTGTATTAGCTAAGTGCTCAGCTGCCGTAAATTGGGTAACTGCTCTGCGGTTACTGGCTGGCATGCTGATCTGCCCCAGGTGGGCCCGTGGCCCTTGCCTCTGCTGGCCCCTGGAAATACTCCTCATGGTGCAGTAAAGGGACAAGCAATTACATATCCCCAAACACTGGGCAGTCTGACTCGGCTTGATTGCCAAGTCTTGTTACAGCAAATATGGACTTTTATTTCCTCCTTGAAGAGAGACAAAGCCGACATTAGAAAATACCTGAGCATAAAAAAAGAGTTGAGTTTAGTATCTGCAGGCCAGCAGCTGGCAGGAATCACTTCGCTTTCTTCTCTGAAGCACAACTCACTGGGGCGTCTTCTCTTTTTCCTCTCTCCTCACCTTGCAGGAAGATTTGCCTTCACTGTAAGTGCTCCCAGGAAGAGCACATCGTAACAGTTATGCCTCTGGAGATGGAGAAGACTGTCACGAAGCTCATGTTTGACTTCCAGAGGAACTCAACTTCTGACGACGACTCGGGCTGTGCCTTGGAAGAGTACGCGTGGGTCCCCCCTGGCCTGAAGCCCGAGCAGGTAACGCTGACACCACTGAGTTACCAGAAATAAATAGTTTTAATATGCTTTTTGGAAATAGTTGCCCTGATTTTTCTTCTAGGGGTGCGAGGTCTTGTTGCATGCGGCTGTTTCTGGGTGCACTGCAGAGACTTTCCGAGACAGGTCTGGTCTGAATGCACTAATGAAACAAAATAGAAATGCGATCCTTGCAGGACTTGTGGTTTTCTGCGTCTGTAGATGTAATTGGTAACTGAGAGGGGGGAAACAAAATACTTCCAGGATGGGGTTTGTTGTGGTTGTGCAAGGGAACAGATAGAGACGTACCTACTACTGTTTCATGGGAAAAAGTGGCAGGGCTCCGGTGTGCCCAGGGGCCTCAGTGCTCATGTTCTGCCCCCCCGGACCACTCTGCTCTGCAGGAAGTCCAGGGCAGGCAGTCAAAGCTGGTAGACGACACTAAAAAACAGGCCAAAGTCTTTGGGGCTGGGTTGAAGCATGATGTTTGTGCTTTACTGGAAAGAGTTGTTTAAATGAAGTTTAAGTGTCTCGGTACAGGAATCGAACAGGATGGAGCAGACCTCAGGATGCTGTCTGTGCAGAGTGCACGTTGATTTCTGCTCCTTGCAGTTTACATGATCGTTTGGTTCTTATGCTGGTCATTTACATGTTCAACTCAGAACTTAATTTGTAGAGGAGATTGCAAAATGAGCTTAGCCTTGACAACTGCTATGGCAATCGTTTTAAACCGTGTAAGGAGGCTGCGAGAGGGTGGAAAGCTTTCATTCTTACTGCTGTAGTTGCTGTCCTTAAATATTGTGCTTCCTGAGCTTTTATTCAGAAGGGCTTAGGCATTTCCTGAAATATTTTGGCACCACCCGTAGGCTGTAAATATTATCTGTCTGATTAGAGAAAATCCAGTTGTTTGTGTTTTTTTTTCTTCTCCTTGTCTTTACAAGCCTGGCTCAGTGCTTGCTTCAAACTCCGCAGCACCGTGTGTTTCATTTGGTGCCATCCAACCATACAAATCAGGCAGCAGCCTTGTTTTCTGTCACCTTCCTTATGTCAGAGGTTCCCTTTGTGCCTCTCAGGAAGTACAAGACATGGTGTATGGAGAGATGCAGATGGTCCTGAAGTAGCTCTGCTGGTCCTGCATGCTGCAGGGACACAAACCGGTTGGATTTTCGGAGTCCTGCTGGAGGATCATGACCAAGCTGGTGCCACCTGCTCTCAGAACTGCCTTCTGTCCAGGCGTGTCGGTGGCTTCTGGAGCCCAAGCTGGCACATGCTGCTGTAGCTTTGGGTGGAAATACAGATATTTAATGACAGGTGGCACCTGACTGGGTAGGCATGGTCTCTGATGAGTACAGCATGGCATGGACAGCAATTGAAAGCCACTTCCAGAATGGTGGTGACATATTCCAGAAGACCTCGATACTGCTTTGATCCCTTCGGTGCATTTTAGGAAATAGCATGCTGTCAGGGAGTTTCGGATGTTCATGAGAAAAAAATGTCCATTAGCGCTAGCAGTAGGTGCTGACGGCTCATGCATTACTCAGGTTAATGTATTTTTAGGTTCTTCTGGCACCTGTTTTTTGCAGAGGTCATGGTGCTCCTCGATGTGAACACCCACTTTCTAATTACGCTCCTCCGTCTGAGTTGCTGAGTCTTTTAGCAGATTTGCCACTTCAGACCTGTCTCTAATCACCATGGAGACGAAGAGCAGCCATAAGCAGAGCCTAAGACAGACACTGAAATCCTTCCAGCATAGTTCATCTGCCAGCCCTTTCGGGACCTTTCACACATCAGATGAGCCACTAAGGAGAAAAATGCAAGGTGTGACTTCTCTGGGCTGTGAAAGAGCCACCATGTAGGGCTGGGGGTTGTCCCTGGGTGAAAAGCAGCACCCTGAATTTCGCCAGGAGTTACCACGTGTCTGGGTGTCTCAGGGCTGGGAGGTGCCCCAGGGTGCAGGAGGGTGCTGTTTGCCTCCCACGGGGGTAGGAGGTACCTCTGCAGCAACTTGCTGGAGCTGTGAGAGGCTGCAGACAGACGTGTGGCTTTCTGGCCAGTGAGTCAGGTGTGCATACGTGATGTGGAGCCTCTGGAAGGCTGATGTCTGCCGTGGAGCAGCTGGTGGGCTCTGCTCCGGCTGAGGACACTGCCATCATGCTGGGCTGAAAATACAGGTTTGCAGGCAATGAATTTTTCTTTGCCTTCCGTTGTTTCACAGTCGTATTTCTTTGACATGAGACAGATGAAATGAAACAACTTTTTCTGCAATATTCTACTTTATTAAAATCTCTATGCAGCATATGAGCTGGGGAGGTAAGTGGTCCCCTGAAAGACTAATGCAGTTTTCTTATTATACTTGGACGACAGCCTTCCTACCTCGCTATTCTTGGGAAACAGCATTCACGTCTCACTCAGTGCAGCAATTTACAGGATTTCAGAGTGGGGGAAGTTGGCCAACAAACATGACATTGGTTTGCAGCAGTTACTGTAGGTCATTTCAGAATTTGGAGAGTCCCTTCAATCTGTAGCTTAAAGTATTAGGTATAACCTAAAGGGGAAGCGACCCAAACCTACAAGGTCTCACTGGATTCCTGGACACTAACTGAGGCATCAGCTGCTCTATAGTACGTCAACTATGTGAAAATCATGTTGGTTATTTAATGCCCACTACTTGAAGAAAAAAAAAAAGCATTGGCCCAGCATTTACAGGTAACGATCCAGACATTGTGTTGAAGAGCAGAGCTGAATTCCTTATATTATGGCTCAACACTGCAGGACTACAAAGTGGTCTACTGCTATGCAAGAGCCATAAATATTACATATTTCTGAATAAGTCTATAACACAGGGATGAAGATGGTAACATAAAAAAATATTTAAATACTACTGCATAAGGTATGGTAAAAATTCATCTGGAAAACTGGTTAATATTTATGACATCTCTGCTCAAGAAAGAGGGGTATAAACTGGAAGGAGCCTGGAAATGTTATTTCATTGAGGAGCCTAGAAGAGCCTGGTTTGTTCAGCCTAGCAAATCGAAGGGTTATGATCACTCCCTATGCATTAGAGGAGGAAGAACAGTTATTCAAGCTCCAACTTTGGCACAAGAACATAGATATAAACTGGCTCCAAATGCATTCAGGCAGGAAATTGGAAGAGGTTTCAAACCATCAGAGGTGTAAGGCTCAGCGGCAACCTGCCAACAGGGAGAGTGATGGGTAAAAACCCAAGACTGAGCTCCATAAATTACAACGTGATTAGAAAATGTGGTTTCTTCTACTAGCAGTCGGCTGCACAGGATGGCCAGGAGGCTCCTGTGGGCTCTAATGCCGCTTGGACTGGACCTCAATGAAAAGTTGTCTTATGGCAGAAGAGAAACTGTTCTTCTGGAAGATACAGATGCAGATGGGAATGGGAGAGGTGGCTGTACGGGAGGCGAGGTGGAAGCTCGGGACGCGGGCTTTGAGAAATACTCTTTTTTCCTGCCTGCCATTCAATGGTCATGTAAAGAAATAAGTGTGAAAGCCTTGAAATGGGCAGACACCAATAGAAATGTGTCCTCAGCAAAGCGAAATCCCAGACCAGGTCTGGCTGCGAAGATGGGGGAAGGCGGTTTCGGGAGCCAGTTTGTCTGCTGGGTCTGGCAGTCTGACAGCTGATCCTCTTTGCACTGACATAAGTTTGAGGGCAGATGCTTAAAAATAAATACTTTTATGATGTGTTTTTCACATTTTTAGGCAAGCATGTGTAAATACATGTGAATGCGCAGCCTTGAATTCCTTGGGCCTGTGGTTTGGAGAAATCCAAAGGGGTTATAACATGCCAGTTTGAATTTCTGAATACAAGGGATTTTTGAGCATTTCTGTCTTTATTGTGTTTCAATAATAGGAGCAGCTGGTTACGGGCACAGATTTGCAATTAAACAAAAGATGGGGCTCTACTTCAGCTGCGGTGCGGCTTTCTGCATGACTCCAGCATGCCAACATTCAAGACCCTTGTATATGGCATAAGAACTTAATTCCCTTTTGCTGTCAGCACAGTTGCTCTGATCAAGTCTCTTAAAAAGTTATTAAAATCTCATCTGAGCTAAACTTAGTAGCACAAAGGTTCAGGGGACCTTTTTCCCTCTGAGGCAGACCTTGAGAGGTTTGCAGTGTGGTGTGAAACTTGTAGCTATCACGGGGAATTTATTCAGGAGCAAACACACATGTTGATTCCTGTTCTGGATCTTTTGCAAGACCTATAGCAAGGGCTTGAGTTATAAAACCTCCAAGCCTCATCGAGTTGCTGTTCAGGTCGCAAAGTGAGGAAAGGAGAGCGGAGATGAACCTCCACTGAACGCGTATTTACACCTTACCTAAAGATACCCACTTACACCACCTCGGTTTGGTAGAAAGTACGTTATCTGGGCCAGTCGTCTCTGGGGGACACGTGCCTCACCTCTGCCTATGTGTCATGGTCAAGTGCATCTTACCTTCTCATCCCTTCTTGAGCCCTATAAGTTCAGCAAACTGTTTCACTCCTCAGGAGACTGAAGTCTTAGATGAAACAGGGAAGGAACAAGACAGACCAAAGCAACCCTGTGCCCCAAGCCTGCATGGTAATGGGGAGCAGATAAGCTAATTTTTGGCCAGGTAGAGGAAGGACAAAAGCCCCACGAAGAGCTCTACTTCCTTTGGTAAATCCTGATCCTGAGAGCAGAGCATGCCGGATGGGGAGCCGAGCAGTGAAGAGGAGCTGTAACTCATGTATGCGGGTGCCAGAAGCTGCAGCCACCTCTAGCTCTACCCCCTTGCATGCGTGCACGCTGTAGTATTTTATCCAAAAGCTGCATTTCAGCACATTTTTAAAAGCTCTCCAGTTTCACTTTGAGGTAGCAGTAAGTCCATCACCTCCCCGGTGAACTCTTTCAGTATCTAAATAGCCTGGCAGTTAGCGGCTCTTATTTCAAGGCTGGAGCTGTCTAAATCCAGCCTCCAGGCATCAGACCGTGCAGAATGCTTGCCAGCGGATGGAGCAGCAATCCCCTACTAGGAGTGCTTTTCCCGTGTGTGATGCCTGTGCTGCAGGACTTGGGGGGCAGCTGGGGTGGGTTGGGAGGCCCTGGAGCTATTCCTTCTGCCCTGGAGGAGGCGTGAGTGTATCCCGTGCTGCAAAAAAAAACCCCTTAGCAAAACCATGCGTATGGGGTTTTGCTCCATTTCTGTGTCCTGGTCTGATCATTGTGAGCTGATGGAAACTGTTAAAATTATTTAATCCTTGAACAATCATCTTATCAGGGGGGGAATCAGCTGCTTTTGGTGGGCCACGAAACAAAAGCACTCACCTGATGGGGTTTGCTTGGTTCTTAAATTTGAAGTAGCCATGTGGTGGGCAGCAGAGGTAAGAGGCAGGGGAAGAGCAGGGAGTGGAAAAGAAAACAGAGAAATCCCAGACTACACAATATAAACTTGTCCTGGAGCTTTATTCCAGTGTACAATTACAGCTTTCCTTGTTGGAGCGTTATTCTAGTATGCTACCCCGTGCCTTATAAATACAAGAACATTTTAAGTGGCTCTTCAAGACCCAGGGGAATTATCAGCTATGATCAATGCGGCAGATGATCATGGTAATTGCTGGTACCCCAGGGGACTCAGAGCCGTGAGAGAGTGGCTCTGCAGGTCAGTACCTTGCAGCACAAAGACCTCTCTCAGATGCTTTTGAAAGCACTGTTTCTGGCTCCTTTTAATCCCAATTCGATTTCTGCTTAAAAAAGAAAAATTATGGCATGCGCTTTCACAAGTCTAAAACTTGTGGATGTACGGCCTTCATTCAAATGTTCTTCTTTGATGCCAGCAGGAAGCAATGTTTCCGCGGGATCTCTTACAGGCCAAGAACAGCTCCAAAGGCTTGGCAGGAATGGATGTCATTCTCAACTGGTGAGCAGCAACGCTCAAACAACTCGGCTGCCGTTAGCCATAGGAGAGAAGTGTGCGGAGAGCCGCAGAGCGTGCCAGAACAAATAGCACTTAAGAAAATGATTTTTCCTTTGTTCCCTGCCTTTGTCCCTGCAACTCGGGAGTGGGTTTCCGAGAGCAAACCCAGCGTTGCGGGGCGCCGGACCGCCCGGCGCCAGGGATTGCATCCGCCTCCCACTGTCAAATGCCAGCACACAGGCGCATTCACGGATCTGGGGTTGATAATGGTCTTCTCTCAGCTGGGGCTGTGGGGTCTGGGGGGGGACCCCAGCTCTCTCCCAGGCTGCGTGCCTGGCTGCATCCCTGTGCTCAGCAGACCTGTCCAGTTCCCACTCTCCTTTCCGTTTCAGAGCATCTGGTCTTGCTACAAAGATTGTTTTGCTTCAAGAAATAAATAAGTGCTTTGTATCCTAATGGCCACGGGAAAGGAGGACGTGCCAGACTTGGGCCAAAGCATACTGAACCCGTTTTCTAGTTTCACACGTGCTATAATCTGTGGAGTGTGTGTGTGAGCCGACATGTACAAGCACTTGCAACATTTTGCAGGCACACTGAGAGGGTTTTTGCGTGTGGCTTGTCTGGGGTTTTTTCCCCTTTGCTTTTCCAGGGGTGGCGAGCAGGAAGGAGAGAAATACTGAAAACACCAGATTCATTTCTCTGCTGATTTTAAGTGCTTGGTGTAAAAGATCATTTAATACCTGACATGCGGTTAAAAGCCAGCAGTGGGGAGGAGCGGGCGAGCTGCAGGAGCAGCCCCGCTCGCCCGGGCCAGCACAGGCTTGTTGGAGCCGCTGGCCGCCTTCCTCCCGCTGCAGGAAAAGCTCGTGGGAGCTCACGCACAGCGAGCCGGGCGACAGCGCTGTGAGCAAGTGTCCACACACACACGCACCAGCAGCCACTGCCCCGCACATCATTGCAGAGGCAATGCGCCAGCGCGGTACATCCCCAGGTGGCACAGGGTGGACTGCTGGGTTGTGGGACCTCTGGCATGGTCCCAGGGCAAACGATACTCTCCTGGGTATGGGGGGATGTCAGAGTATGTCATCATGCCTGGATTTTGTGCAGAGTCCACTGTGTGCGATGATTTACTGTGCTGCGCCTGAGCGGTGGATGACCCACCAAGGTCCAATTTTTAGGGACATCCGTGTTCAGGCACTCTGCTGCGTGCAGGCCAGCATGTTTTGCCCTCGCAGGCTTCTTTGCAAAAGCCTTGCAGCCAGTTTTGAAGTTTGTTTTGTTTCATGAAAGCCAGTCAGCATTGCCCAGCTGGATGTGCCGGAGCTGTTATGGCTGAGCAAGTCAGCACCCATCAGCTTAGCCACGCCAGGACACCGCGTGCTCCTTTGTAGTCCATCCCAGTGGTACAGTCATCCCAAACAGCCCGGTTTGGTGGATACTTTCAGTGGGGTGTTGTACTCGGGGCGAGCAGAACCGAGTGCTGCTTCCCAACAGCAATTCATGGTGTAAGAAACATGATATTTCCCCTCCAGCTCCTTTAATTAATTGATCAAAGAGATCCTTCATCAATGGCTTAAACTCACAGGTTGTTTGCAGTCTTCTTCTAGGAGAAGGTGTAAGACTTTGCCCACAAATGTGCTGGTATGGCTTTTGTCTTCGGTCACCCCTGGGACCTCCAGGAGAAGCTGCAGTCCTGCCTTTATTTAACGGGGATGGGGAGGTTTGTAAACTGTCAAAGCTAAAATGGAAACACACCCCAAACTTAGGAAGACTGCAGAACACAAAGGCATTTGTAAACTAATGTAATTACTTTCCTCAGTGCCTTTGAATAAAGTTGGCTCCACTTTAAAGACTTTTTCTTACCCTTGTTTTACATTATGTTCTTTCCTTTCTCCTGGTTTCTTTCTTTTCTAATTTCTATCTTCTCCCCCATGCCCTCTCCTTGTAGCTCCAAGCAGCTGTTAATTTCCAAAATGTGTATCAGTTTTTGTTAGAAAAACTTGGCATTTGGACATTTTCCTTTTCCTGGAAAGATGGCTATCTGCTGTGCCAGGTTCTCGTGGCACAGAGCCCGTCCACGCACCTGGGAGACCTCCCCAGGGCAGGACAGAGCTTGCCCAGCTGGCCAGCATGGGACGTCACCCAGCACCCACAGCGGGCCTGGCTTCCAGTAAGCTGGCAGCCTGTCCCCATGGCATCGGGGCCCCTGACATTGTCTGAAGCCTTATTTTACTCAGCCTGATGTTTTCCATATTCCACCAGGGTTTCTCCCATCCAGATGTGAGCAGAGGTCAGAGCAAAGAGGGGCAAGTGGGGGAACTGAGGACAAAACCTAGCCCAGCCCCACACATGGCTCGTGTGTGTTAATGATGCTTGTTAGGGTAATCATGGGCAGAGCAGATCTGTTGCAAGGGGAAATAGCAGGATGTGGAGCTGCTGTGTTGTACAGCAGAAGTATTTAATAATAAAACAGTTAAAGATAGCAGATGATTTAAAAGGGATATGTTATCTGTCCTGGGTCATTGCCCCACACTGTTTTCCTTATCTGGATGCAGCTCATGTTGCAGAGCCCATAAGGTCAGTGAGGAGCCATCGCCGGTGCTTGGGGGGTCCGGATCAGGCCCTTTGGCTGCAGTGGCCTTGCAAGGCTCACTAGCTATAAAGGCTTGTGCGTGCTCCGAACCACAGCTGGACAGAGGAGGACAGAGTTATTTTCGTGGAAAGCAGTGACCTTTTGTACAACAGCAAAGTGCAGACTGAGCAGTTTTAGTTTTCAAGTGAGTTAACGTTTTCTATAGGCCTTTTCCCTGAAAAGCCAAATTTATCTGAAAATCCCCCTTTCCTTCTTTATTTTTCCTTACTGAGTGTCCTGACTGCCTTGGGCTAGCCCAACTGCCAGCCGCTCACTCGTGGGGTGGGATATGCTGTCGGCAGCCGACTGAGCACAGAGGCAGGGGATGCTGGCAGCCTGTGACCCCGTCCCTTCCGGCTCGGCTGTTCTGTCCAGGAAGCTGGGCACATCTTGCAGGGAATCAGTGATGGATGAAACAGTGTATTTGCATAAGCCTGGATTAACATCAGCCCAGGCAAGAGGCATCCCTCTGCTCTTGACCTGAACTCTGGCTGGATCTCTTGTGATAGGAGTGATGCCCCAGGTGAAAGGATCTGTGCGTCCCCTGGGTTCAGGTTTGTCCCCAAGAGGGATGGTGGGTGTAAAGGCAACAGTGGAGGAAGCCATCAACAGGTGGAAGGAAAGGGTTTTCTCCCCACGAGATATTCCACGGGTGGTGGGCAAGGACTGGCAGCTGCCTCTGCTCCATCCCCTCCATGAACACCCCTGCAGAAGGTCCCCGTCACTGATGTGGATCCAAAGCAAACCCTTTCAGGTTATTTCAGGCAACAGAACACAGGTTGGGGCCTGTTATATTTATTTTGTTTTGCTTTTCAAACCAAATTGCCCATCCCTGCTGAGCTATGTTGCTGGTGCAATGGGAGCCAGTTCCTGCGGACCTGCTGAGACTAAATGGAAAACTTCCCAGCGGAAGCAGGAGTGAAGCTGGGCATGTGTGTCCCGCTGTACGGGCTACGGGAAGGCCAGCGCCCAGGCTGCCAAAGGAAAAACTCGCATCCCTGCTTCTCGCCCAGGGTGAGCGTCTTACAGCTCCTTGCTTTAGGGACTGGAGCAGCCTAATGGAAATTGGCGTCTCTTCAAAAAAAAAAGTCATTGCTATTCTCTGGCAACTTCAAGGACTCAGTGGGCAAAAAAACTTTGTTGCAAGAAAAAAAAGAAACCAAACCAACCAACCTGAGTGCAGGGGAAAGCGAGCAGCCCGTCTGCACGTGGGGAATTTGGCTGAGGGAAGCCAGCAAGCATCTGTACTGGCCGGGAAGGCACAGCATGGCAGCGCAGTAGCCTGGCGGGCTGGTAAAAAGTGTGGCAGCCAGGGCATCGCCGGGAGATTTTCAGCTGCAAGCTCTGCTATGGACGAGCTGCATGAACTCAGGGAGCTCATTTAACATCGTTATGCTGCAAATAGTCCTTTCCAGTGCCTATATTTGCTACCTCGTGTAGCATGTCATAAGAATTTAAGTGTTTTTAATATGCTTTGATGTCCCTGGATGAAGGATGCTCTATAAATGCAAAGTAAGTATTGTAATGTACATAGTTTGTTTTCTTTTTAACAGAGCAAAATCCTTAGCAGCCTTTCTTTGACAGTTTCTATAGCTGGTGGGTCTGTTTCTGCTGTGCCTTAGCAAAACAAATTTAGGGTTTTGCAGTGGCATATGCTCAGCGTGTTCCTCAGCTTCGTGATCCAAGCAGATCTCTTGTCATCAGCACGGCAGAGTTACAGGCAGAAATCTGCTAAAAATCTCTCCTTCCACAAAACCTGATGATGGGGAAAGGTGGATGTTAGGGTCAGTTTGGGGAGGAACCATAAATTGAGAGGAAAAGCGATTGCAAGCACTGGAGCAGCTCTGCTCACAGGTAGCTCTGAATGAGACCAGGGAGTGTGCTGAATGCAGAGTAATTGTTCCTGAATAATATCAGGTTTTGATATTTATTGTGGAATAAAATGTGATTTCTTCCTGTTGAAGGTAACTCCCCATATGAGCCACCCCCAGCAGCCTGCAAGCCTGGGGGCAAGCTCTCCTGCCAGCCAGCCCCACTACCTGCCTCTGCGTCCCCATCCCTCCCGGTGACCTGCAGTAGCTTGTCATCCTGCAGATGTTGTGGGGTTGTGTGGGCAGAGACGGCTTCTCTGGGGAAAGCCAGCCCAGGTGGTTCTTTCTAGGCCAAAGCCCAAAACATACAGCAAGGGAAAAAGCTGATCAGAAGCCACTGCAAAGCAAGTGTCGTTTGGGAAAAGCCCTGTGAAAGCTGCAGGCAGTGCAGCCACTCTGAAACCAATTGCTGCAGTGTCTGAGAGCCGAGGGAGCATCTCAGGGCATTAATCCCACCACGGCAAAAGCAGAAAGCTGTGTGCACCCGAAAAACAGTTTGTATCTCTCTGGCCGAACGCAGATTTAAGGAAGATATCCAGTCCCCTGCTCCTGCCTGAGCATCTGGAGGCATCCAGGGCTGCAGAGACTCCCGATCCCGGCGAGAGCTTTCCCTTACCTCTACCTTCTCCTGTTTCTTCCCAAGCCTCTGAACGTCACCGTGGCCGTTTGGGAGCTGATCCTCAGCCAGAGAGTCCCATCCCGGTGCCCGGCCCGGCCCTTGAGTACATGTCCCAGGTGTGGCAGGCGAGGAGAGACGCTGGGGCTCATGGTGTGCTTCCTCTCCAGGCTGCCACCGGGCTCCTCCAGCACCAGGCACGCCGTGCCCCACCGCGTTGCCTTTATAATAGCTGATTTTAATTATATGCTCTGAGACGAAAGAAAAAAAACAAGCCTTCCAACAGATTTTATCTGCTGTTTATTTCCACAAATTGCTGCAGAAAAAAGCCCAGAGAGTTTTGATGGAGGTGGAGGCTGAGATAGCCGGCAACACGGAGGCTGCCGGGGCACAGCCTTTTTAACCTCCCCTGCCGAGGCAGGTGCCGACACATCCCCGCAGCCAGCGAAACATGCTAACGCTATGGAGGCTGACCGAGCAAACGGTAACGAGCTCCGCCGCGCTGCTGGGGCTGCCGCCCCTCTTTCTCAGTGGAGAAAAGGCAATAAAACTGAAGCAGCTCCTGGCTGCGTTTTTCCTCTCAAAATCATCAGGAAGACCCGGCGCCTGCTGCCTCAGCGGGTGGCTGCTGGCCAGGCATGGGGGGCACGGGCTCGGCCAGGGAGCCCCACTGCAGTCCCCTCTCTTGCTCCGTAGGTGCACCAGTACTACAGCTGCCTGCCTGAGGACAAGGTCCCCTACGTCAACAGCCCAGGAGAAAAATCTCGCATAAAGCAGCTTCTGCACCAGTTGCCACCACATGACAATGAGGTTAGTATCCAAAACGCGTCCTGGGACATCCATCAGGGCTGCAGGTGAGGAGGGGGTGCACCTCCTAGGGTTGCTCATGGGAAGTGTGGCTGGTCCTTTCTCAGCCCTTTCTGCTTTTCGGGTGGATTTACTTGGAGTTTGATATTGTTGCTATTTTAATTGCCATATTTCCTCCCTGCTTGGATTATGTTGGAGGTGGGGAGAGGTTGTTTGTTTCTAAAGTTAAAATTTTTAAAATCATCCTTCTTCAGTTCTCTGAAATAAAAGCACTCTCTCAGCCCTTGGAGGCGAAAGCCGTGTTAAAAGTGGCTTGAAATGCTGTTGAGATCAGTTAGAGCCAGATCCGAAGTTGCAAAAGCCTTTTCCCAGGTGCTGCTTCCGACTCACCTTGGGAGTGGGAGTGCGTGTGCCGAGGAGGGGTTTCACTCAGGCTGAGCCTCGCGAGCTGGGAGAGCCTGGCAAGCTGGAGGTTGAGTCAAGACCAGCTGGAGCAAATAAACCTTCTTACATCTCCCAGTAAAGATGTGAGGCAGCAAAAAGGGGTCTGGTCTTTGGCGTCCTGTTCTCACCAGTGAGAACATTGGCTTCTGGTAGCCCACAAAATTTCCCTGTGTAAACAAAAAAAATTATTTTCATGCTGCTTTCTGAAGAAGCCACTCTGGAAAATACGTGCAGGTAACTTGTTTGATCTAGGTCAGATTTTAACGAGTTTGCCTGCGCGTGGCTGGGTGCCATGGGCACAGCGCAGCGCTGCCAGCAGCGGGGGAGCTCCAGGCACCAGGCAGGGGCTTCTCATGCGCACTTGAGCCCCAACCTGCCTTCCCTGGCAGCTGCTGAAAACTCACAGCGTCCAACAGCTGAAGAACATAGGAATAAATGTACATGAATGCTGCTGCTGGAGCCCGTGCTGCAGCAAGCTGGAAGTACGAGCCTGCATGTATTTTCTGCAAACGGGCAGATTTTACATCCAGTTTCTCCTCGTGCTCAGTTTTGCTCCTTTGAAAATTCAAGGTGTGTTGGTTGCTCACATGCATAATCCTGCTCGGCTCCATGAGCTTGCTCTCCAAAGTAACGGAGGCTGGATTGGGCACTGGTGCTACACGTGACCACCTTGGCTCTTCAGTCATATTCTCTGTTGAGATGCAACCAGCCAAGAGCTAAGCCTGCAGGATGAAAATAGCCAGGAAATCCTCACAGTTTCATAAGCTTCAGGGAAATTGCATCGTTCATTATTTATATCCTTTTATTTTACTCACTTCCTTATTACATTCCAACACAGAGGTTTTGCATATGTACGAACTTGACCTTATGCTGGAAGAATAGTTGGAGTTCCCAGATAGGTGGAACTCCCTCATTTACACAGGGAAAACTGGCTGCACTCTAGAAATACAAATAAAACATTTTGAAGCTGCTGTAAGGCCTCTGCCACAAGGAGAAAGCAGGAAAAACACCAGTCTGATTGCTGGTTTGGGTGAGACTCAGAGGACCCCACTTTTAAGAGCTTCATAGAAACGTAGCTCTTGGAGAGCAACCTTCCTCCTGCCATTTCTTCTCATCTCTACCTCTTGAAATTTTGGCCAAACCCCAGGCTGACTAAAGCCCAGGCAGCAGCATTTCTGCAGCCTCCTCTAAGCCAAGGACAGAGGCCGTTTGCATAAGCCCCTTGCAGAGGTTTGCGGAGCCCATGGGACTGCGGCTCACTGGCCGGGGAGCCAGGGACACCCGTAACCCCAAGCATCGCTTGTGTGTTTTAGGTCCGCTATTGCAATTCATTGGATGAGGAGGAGAAGAGGGAGCTCAAACTCTTCAGCAGTCAAAGGAAGAGGGAAAATCTGGGGAGAGGCAATGTCCGGCCGTTCCCCGTAACCATGACGGGAGCCATCTGCGAGCAGGTGGGTAGCGGCTGACGAGCTGGCGCAAGCGGGGCAGCTTTTTAATCACCAAAGTTAAGCAAAGCTCGCAGGAGCAGCACCTGCCCCGGGACCCCTGCCAACTATGAGCACTGGGCTCTGTTGGGGTGCGTGCCAGGAGCACCCCACAATATTGGATGTAAAGCAGCCATGTCAGCTCCTGGCCTCGTGCAGGGGGGAAGCTGTTGATATCCTGACCATAAAATGGGGATGAAAAGAGTTTAAGGGACACCAGAAAGGAGCTGTGAATTAGTACCACCTTCTGCTGTGGTTGCAAAAGCAGCTGGCTGGCGATGGGCAGCAGTGAGCTCGCCCGCCCCCCGTTAAACACTGGCTTTTCTGACAGTGCGGCGGCCAGATCAATGGAGGGGACATGGCCGTCTTCGCCTCGCGAGCAGGGCATGGCGTTTGCTGGCACCCTCCCTGCTTCATCTGCAGCGTCTGCAATGAGCTGCTCGTCGACCTGATCTACTTCTATCAAGACGGGAAGATCTACTGCGGCAGGCATCACGCCGAGTGCCTCAAGCCCCGCTGCGCAGCGTGTGACGAGGTAAGAGCCAGCTTGCCCTGGCTTCTGCCACGGATGCTGCCCGCGGGGATGGCACAAGAGGGGTTCCCCCTGCCAACTGGAGGGTATTTCCCCTCCATCTGCCCTGACGGTGGTGGGTGCGTTAGCATAGGGAGGAGCATCTGCACAGAGGCATGCAATGCACACGAAATACGATGGTATGACTTTGCCAAGGGTTCATGGAAGCTTTTCCTGGGGTTTCAGGTGAGCATCTTGGGGATTTGTAGTTGCAATCTGCATAGGGCTATTCTGAGAGGGATCCTCATCTATGTGCAGGGAGGGCTTTCCATGAGCGTTTCCAGTAACAGCACACTCCTTGTGCTGTGTGATTTTAGCCCAGCTATGTGTGATGGTCCTGCCTTCTCCCCTGTTCCCCCCGAAGAAGCCTCTGGTAGGATGAGTGCTGTTTTTCCTACAAGACAGTAGTGTTTGAGTACACACCGAGCTGAAATAGGCTTTAAGAGAGGAGATTTAATGGGCTATAAGAAGCTGAACAAATGGAATACAAAACTAATATAGAGAACCGTACAAAGTCGCATCTGAGCGTTTCTCAAGTGTCAGTCTCTGTTTAAAAAGCTGGTGAAGGAAATTGTTCTGGCTTTTAAAGTTACGAAAACCATAGTGTGGAAAACCATATGTACTATAAAATACCATGTCCCATCTATGCAAGCGTGTAATAGTAAATATCCAAGGCTATATGCACTTCAAATATAAAGAACATTGACGTATGTATCCAATTAAATTTGTAACATTACCAGTAAAAAAACAACTCCTAACCATTTGACTGGCCCTATTTCCTTGTGGCTTAGGCTGGGTAAATTTTTTTCATGTACTTTTTATCCTTGCAAATTCTTGTACAAGTCTCTCATTCAGCTCCTTCTTTAACACGCACTTCTTCCTCTGAAACATCTGGCACTAACTGCGAGAAAGAGGAGCTCAGGGGTAAGAGGAACTGCAGGGGAAAAGCTTTCACTGTGACCTGTGCCGGGGCAGGGATCCAGGGAGCAGACCCGGGCCACCGCTTGTTCCCCTGGCTTGGCTGTGGGAGCCGAGATGGCGTGGGGATGGGAAGCAACTGCTGAAAACATTTTAGATGGCTGCTTCACCAGCCCACCTGTAACAGCTCTCCGTGCCTCAGTTTTCCTACTGGTGTAATGACTGCAATCATCTTTATAAGCAGACAGGCTGGGTTAGAGACAATGGTGGGGGGGCCAGGTACCTCCATCCCCTCCAGAGAGCTGCCAAGTCTCCTTGTATTTTTGCTCATCCTTTGCACTTGGGTCCCTGTTTCAGGCATGGGTAGATGTGTTTTAGTAAGTGGCTGCTCTGTTCTTCAAAAGTCCATCAGATTGATAGGTTGTGTATAAGCGTGTTTATTACCCTGATCGACCACTCCCGCTGATGGATGTGCTTACGAGCACATTACTGCGAGCTCTGCCTTAACGCTTTGTAGTCCGTGCACTAACGCAGTCCTGAGGGCATTTGCATTTTAATGGATTTCCATAAGAAGTGATGGGTGCCCCCGATGCAAGCCAAACCCAGGGAGTTTCCCATGCAGGATGGGAGGGTTAGCTGTAAAATTTGGAGGTTGTATGAGCAAAGGGGCACAGCTGCCATGCACAGGTGGGAGACACGATGGTTGGTGCCCATGTCCCAGGTCCCCTCTCTGACTGACTCTGCTCCCTGTTTGTGTTTCCCCCCCACCAGATCATTTTTGCCGACGAATGCACTGAGGCCGAAGGGCGGCACTGGCACATGAAGCACTTCTGCTGCTTTGAATGCGAGACGGTGCTGGGGGGTCAGAGGTACATTATGAAGGACGGCAGGCCCTACTGCTGCAGCTGCTTTGAGTCCCTCTACGCCGAGTACTGCGACACCTGTGCCCAGCACATCGGTACGTGCCACCATCCCTCAGCCCCGGGGCGAGCGCTGTGCAGGAGGGGAGCGGGACAAAACTCTGCCTGGAGGTTGTTTCTGGCAATGAGAGCTGTTGCATTGTCTTCGACAACAACTTGGGGCTGCAGGCAGGACTGCCTGTGGCTGGGGTCTGCACCAGCCCTGTGGCATCCAAAGAGGCTCGTGCCCCTCTTGCATCTCACCAAGGAGCTAGCACGGTAATTTGTTCAGTTAAACCACTGCTTGTCCTTTTTCGTGGTCAGAGAGGGGAGGACTAATAGAGACCAACCTCAAGAGCTACTGCAACTAGTCAGAGCTTTCTCTGTCCTGATATAATGCATGCTTTTTTTCTGTTAAATCTCACTTTCCTGTAAACAACTTGGCTGTTCGACTCTCAGATTTTTCCCAGCCAAGCTTGCCAAAGGATGGCATGAGTTAATGAGCTACTGACAGGAAAGATGCTTGTTCATTAGGCATCATTATTTTTTCTGTTTGCCTTTTTTAATCAACCTGCAGATAGATGTTCTCAGCAAGAAATACGCATCAGAGTCAATCTACATTTCTAGAACAGTGATTGAAAATGTACCTTATTCTGGGGGCTAGCTGTCCCCCCAGGACTCGGGGGTGGTGAGGCGGGCAGACTGGGAAGCTACCTCGCTGTTCTCCCCGATCCTGTTTGTCACTTGGCTGAGCGTTTGCTCATGGGTGGGCAGGCAGACCTTTCTTTGTCCATGGAGGTGAGCTCACGCGTTCAAATAATTCATAGGCTGCAGGGGAAAAAAAAAAAACCAAACATTTTGCTGTTGTGCAGCGGCCAGATGGCATGGGGAGGAAGACTCAGGGCTTCAGCAAAGCACTTGGAGGATGTGTTTGCTGTGACCTGCAGCAGATCCTTCCCAAAGGCTCAGCTGCAGAGCAATGAAGCAGCTGTTCACGCTTCTTGTACACTCTCTTCTCTTGTGCTTCCCCCATCTGCTGTCCTCCCCCCATCCATCCGGCTGGATCCTGCTGACTGTCAGGTTTTTGGGGCAAAATGCCTGTTTTGGTGCATATCTGCATATTTCTAGCAAAGGACGGACTGCGGCCGTTTTGCTGCATGGTGCTCATAGCAGTCACTGAGCGTTGTATTTAAGAGCTACATAAATTAGAGGTAAGCACCTGCATAAGACTTGTAAAGCTTGGGTCGGGTAGCCAAGGCTCAGAGTAAAGAGGCTGTGCTCCTTCCACTGTGAGATGGCTTTGGGGCATTGGAAAAGGAGCTGATGAAATCCCACCCACCGTCTTGTCTCTCTTTTGTCCGCAAGCATAACACTCCAGTCTATATATAAGAATGTTTTGCTCATTATAAGGGGAGAGAAAAAACCCAGTTACACTAAAGCATATTCAGCTTCAAATAAAATGGACCATGAACGTAGTGTCATTTATAAATCATCCGGTGGCATTTGGCCCTCCCAGCAGCAGGGCCACTGCAGGTGTGCAAGCACGTGCTGTGCACACGCGCAGCACAGCACCCCGCCGTGCCGGCCAGCCTGCACCGTGCGCGGCAGTTTCTCAGGTAACAGGGGCTTCTGCCGTGAATGGCAGCTTGAATAGGCGAATAGATGTTATAACCGAAACCTCAGGAGCTTTGCTCACGGCTCTGACCAAGAGCGACGTGCATGCAGCAGTCATCCTCCGGTGGCTCTGGCCAGTGCCTGCGAGCAGCCTCAGGGTTTTGCTGGTGGGAGACAGGCTCTCTGCATCAATTGCTTTACATAACCCAAGGGGCAACATGGGGAATGTGGCTGGGTGCAAGGCAAGGGTGTGCATTCAGATCCCCGGGGCCGGCTCTTTCCGCTCCCCTTTGCAGAATCATAGAATCATTGAGGTTGGAAAAGACCTCTAGGATCATAAAGGGATCCCATTAGCCAAAATAAAGTTAGGATGGGGCTGCAGTAGCAGCGAGGGACAGGGATGCAATCTGCTCTGTTACATACATAATGAAGGCAGCCCAAATTCCTCATTGTAGTTCAGTTGGAGGCTTCAGGTTTTGTTTTTTTTTCAAAGAGGCAGCATATTACTGCTTTGACTTCAAGGACTTTATGGAGAGCTTCTTGCATTCCTTTGCTTTATGATCGGAAATATCCCCATTTAATACGAAATAGCTTGAGGCTCGGTTCTGCTGCCTTTCCCAACATTGAGCAACTCCCAAGCAAAGGCCTGCAGCCTGCAAGGAATTAGAAATGGGCTCAAATTCACGCGCCTGGAGAAGCCCTGCTGAAGGGCTTTCGAAGGCCAGCCTGGGTGTGTCGCTTATAGGGGATGCGTGTGTTCAGTGCAGTGTGAAGTGATGTACGTGGGCTAACTCTTGATGCCCGTGCGTCTTTCCCCTCAAGGTATCGACCAGGGTCAGATGACGTACGACGGCCAGCACTGGCACGCCACCGAGACCTGCTTCTGCTGCGCGCAGTGCAAGAAGTCCCTGCTGGGACGGCCCTTCCTGCCCAAGCAGGGGCAGATCTTCTGCTCCAGGGCCTGCAGCGTCGGTGACGATCCCAATGGCTCCGACTCCTCTGACTCAGCTTTCCAGAGCGCACGAGCTAAGGAGTCCCGCCGCAGCGCCAAGATCGGCAAGAACAAGGGGAAAGGCGAGGAGGGGGCGCGCAGCCCATGCAACCAGCTGCAAGTCACCTCCAACCGCCTCTCCACCGATGTGGACCCGCTGTCCCTGCAGATGGATTTGCTGAGCCTGGCCAGTCAGACACCAAGCCTCAACAGGGAGCACTTGTGGAGGAGCCGGGATGAGCTGTATCACTACGGGAGCAAAATGGAGCAAAGCCAGTCCCAAAGCCCTTTGCAGCTTCTCAGCCAGTGCAACATAAGGACCTCGTATAACCCCAGCCAGGTCCCCAGCTCGCAGCCGGATTTATGGGCAAAGCATTTCAGCAACCCAAAGAGGAGCTCCTCGCTGGCAATGAAGAGCCACGGTGGCAGCTTCATCCAGGACTGCAGAGAGGACTACTACTCGGGGAGGCTTCGCTCGCAGGAGAGCTACAGCGACATGTCCAACCAGAGCTTCCCCGAGACCAGAGGAAGTCTCAAAGTCCCCAAGTATGAAGAGGAAGAGGAAGGCGGGATGCCGACGCCGCAGTGTCGCACCCGGCACCCCATCAACGCCCTCAAGTTCACAGAGGACCTGACGCCCACCGAGCAGACTCCCCGCGGCTCCATGGAGTCCCTCGCGCTTTCCAATGCAACAGGTACGTCACCGCCGCTCCTGTCACCCCGCGGCCACCTCCGTGCCTTGCGGCCCCCTGTGCTCTGGGTCAGTGCCACAGCAGGTACCTTCCCGTTATGGGGGTGACTGGCAGCTTGGGGACCACCGCTCAGAGCCATGGGCTTCTCTGCCCGGCCCCAGTGTGCCTGGCAGCCCTCTCTCGCTTTGCTTCCTTGTTTACCAAACGCAGGGCTTTATAGATAGATGGCTGGCCTTTCTGTGTAGCTCAGAACAAATGTTTTCAAGCTCTTTAATCCTCCCTTTTGTGAAGAGAGGGGAAAAATCAAGGCCAGCTGCTAACACAGAGGCAGATTCCAGCCTTCACTGCTTGAAGGACTGCTGTCAGCTGCCCTTGGGGGCTAAAGACATTTGTAAATGCTTTGAAATAGGCGCAGTTAACCCCTTTTGCATGTTACACCATCCTCCAGCACGTGACTTGTTAAAAGAAATTCCTCCTCCTCTATGCATGGCCCTTTTTCTCCTCTTTCCCAACCCCCTGGTAGAAACTGCAGGGAAAAGCCAGGCGAGATGCTTGTCCCGTCAGGCTGAGCCCGTTTCTTGTGAGCGCATCCCAAGGTAATATTTGTCAGCCCTCTCACCCTTAACGTGTTTGAGTTTCATTTTGCGGCTGCAGGGATGGGTGTGCATGCACGGACGTGTCTGCGATGGGGCTCTTGGTCCGCTGCCCGGTGCTGGGGGGGCTCGGACCCCTGTGCACACCGTCCTTTTGCAGCCTGCTGTAGTTTGCATTATTGGATGTGTGCGCTTGTCTGGCACAGCTATCGCTTGCCTCCCAGTCCCTCAGCAGAAAACTTCTCAGAAAAGAAAATGCTGAGCCTGGTTTGCTCGCCAAAGATACTGCTTTGCTTTTTCTTCATGACTCCCCAGCTTTTTTCTGTCCCAGCCAAGCACTGCTTGGATTTGGGTACATCCTGTGCCTTCCCCCTGCAAAACAGAGTCCATCTGTCTTGCTGTTACTGGCAGCAAGCAGCCTCTGGGTTGTTTGGTACCTGGTCGTGAGGGCCTCCCACGGGATGCTGGCACCCATGGTGGGGATGCGCCAGCGAGCATCGCCAGGCCCCCCAGAGAGCTGAGTGCTGCTGAAGCCGAGCTCTGTGCTTCTGCCCTGCATGGACGGGCAGGTTTGCTCTGCTACGCCCGTGCCTCCTCGCCCCGCTCCTGGATTTTGGTGTGTTTGTTTAGGGAAGTTGCCAGCCCCATGCCAAGATGTGAAATGATCTCTGTGTTCAACCAGGATCTCCCTAACCAGCGGGCGGTAAAGCAGGGAGGGCGAGGAGAAGCTAATGAGCTGGAGAAGGTTTTGCTCAAATGGTCTCGGATATACACGGAGGAAAAAGAGCTGTGAAATGACGAGGGAGTTGGGAATTGCTCTTCGGAACAAGGTTCTCTGAAGCAAAGCCCCACGTTTCCAAAGCCACTTGTGTTCCTGAAAACTTGTGTTGTGTAAAACCCCATCAGTACAAAGAGTCTTGAGCAACCTTGAGTTCGGATGAGCAATCCCTGAATACTGAAGTGGTTTTTGCATGCTTTGGAGCTGAAGTGAAACAAGTTATCGGGGATACAGGTCAAGAGATGAGAAACATGGCAAGGCCTTCATATTAGAGTGAAAATCACTGTCTTCCATTTTAGAAACACCTTTTTAAAATGCTGGGAAAGACATCTTCCAGAGGCATCCGTCCTCCATACGTAGCCAAAGTATGAATTTCCTTATGGGCAGTGTCTGCCTTAACGACTCACTTCTTTCCTGCATTCTGGAGCAGATGCTCAGCATGATGGGGCTTGCAACGAATTTAAGCAGTTCCTCTGCAGAGTGAAGTGATAACATTTTTATTAATGTGTAAGATTCTAATAATTTTCCTTGCTCTGGGACCTGGCTCAGCTTGAGCTGGGGGGCACTGCGGCAATAACAGGCAGCTCCCCCAGGGCCATGTGTGCAATTATGGAGGACACATTTATCATGCCATATAATTGGCAGCGTTTTGAGGACAGGGAGATTCGGTGACCTGGCCGAGGTCTGCGGGAGAGCAGGTTGCCCAGCAAACACCCCCATGAAGCTCCCCACAATACAGCCTGGGGATCCAGCTCGCCCTCTGCCCTGCACACGCCAGCTCTGCTTTGCAAACACTCCCAGGCATCCAGATATGAGGTTTCTTTGAGCTACTGATCCTGCAGCGTTGCTCCACCTTACAAAGTTAAATAATTCACACCACATCCATCTAACATTTTATGGCATCGCTGAAAACATTCTTTTTTTATAGGGAGCTGAACAGCAAACAGTCCCTGACCTGCAGAGCATGCGTCACAAGCTGGTCCCTCCCTGGCAGCAGATTTTGCTGTGATGTTTCTATTATGACTTAAGTACTAATTAGCTGGAGACATCAGTAAAAGCAGATAATACATAGGGTGTGCAGCGGTACTCCTTGTCCTCTGGCCAGAATGCTGCCTCCTGTGAACAGATGTCCCTATAACATTTGCAATGCATTCAGTGCTGGATGGGGGGGGGTCACCCACTGGGTGGGTCAAGGCCTGTGTGACCCCAAGTCTCCTGCAAGACCCCAGGTTTTCACCTTACTATCCAGGCTCTATTTAATTGCCTCAAAACCAATTCCTCATGGGTTGTTTAAAAGGTGTGACACTGTGTTAATCTTGGGCGCTCACCCTTAAAGTGCTCAACTGTGCTCCATCGTTGCACCACGGGCAGCGGTGCACGAGCAGACGCTGGACTGGCAGAGGTAGCCGTGACCCACCCTTGTGCTTTGTTTCAGGGTTTGAATTAAATGGGAGCACCTCTTGCCATCCTCTGGTTTGTGCTTGTGTAATCGCCACAAAAGCTGATGTGATTTAACCGCATCCACTGGCAAAGGGCAGAGTTTCCTGCTGGTGGAGAGCATCTCTTCTTTCCTCCCGCGTTTCGGTTTGAAAATCCCTTCTGTGCCATCAACCAAAGGCTATGACAGGCTCTGATCTGCTACATCTTGAAGGCTGGGTCCTCCCCCTGCCCAACATGGCAATTACGTGGAAAGGCAAAGAGCAAAAAATATTTCCCAGCACATTTTCCAAGAGAGAGCTCATTTTTTCTGGATTGTATATTATCTTTTATAGTTGACTTGCTTTGTCTGCTTTTGCTTTTCTTTTTTTTTAATGGCATTAGCAACAATACAAAAGAGCAGACACTGTAGCAATGTTTACCCTATAACCCCCTTCATTAAGCATTCGGGATGATGCTAAGATGGAGTTTGTCCAGGAAGCTTTCCTCATGAGGAGGAGTCTCATCCTACCAGAGGTTAATCACTTCCCAGAAGATACTTGGTCCATCACAGCCCTGCTCCCAGTGCTTGTGCTGTGCCTTGCTCTGCTTGTGCTTGTGTTGCCCTCTAAAAAGGTTTTGCAGGCACTATGTGTGCCTAGCAGCTGAATTAGAAATCAAGAGCTGATCTCTGCTGATTCCAAGCAGTCATTTCCACAGAATGCCAGCTGGTCAAATGCCCACTTCAGAAAGTACCTGCAGGCTAAATGTTATTCTCCGGGAACAGTCTCTTTGTGTGCAGCTTGCAGAGAGCTGGAGTGCTTTTGGAGGTAGAAGTTGCACTGAATGGTGACACTCTCATATGTAAAAGCAGATATAGATTTTAAGTATTCCTTGAGAAAATGAATTTGGGTGAGGCTAACAGCCTCATCTGTCACAGGCATAAATCCAGGAAAAAAAGATGTTAAACTGGTGCTATTACAGGATGGAACGTGATTTCACATGCATGGCACACGTTTCTGCTGTCATCTGTGCTATGAGATGCCCAAAGGCCCTAGATAGCTTGTTTTTCCAGGACTAAACAACAACTGTGATATACCCAGAAAGCGGGGAGAGAAAATGTATGAATATGCACATGGGTCAGCACTGATCCCTGCACGTCTGAGTTGCAGAGCAACCTGGCAGCATCATCTGTCTCCAGTCCCTTCTTCCTCTGCCTGAGGACGGGGTGAGAGCTGGGGTGGGGGAAGGAAAAAAAAGCTGTTTCTCAGGGCTGGGGTGTATTTTCCAGGAAGCATTCAATGGCCCAGCCTCTCCTGCACCAAGGACTTGGGTGCAGCTCCTGAACACCCTCAGGGACAGCGCAGGGTGAGCAGGATCTGGGGGCTGGTCCCCATCCCTGCATCCTCAGTGGCACTGCATCCCACGGGTGCTGCTCTCCCCTCTGGGCAGGAGAGGGCAGCTGCCCCGGGCGCTTCAGCTGAGTTACGCGCAAAATGACACATTGGCTGTTCTTGACTTTTTCTACAAAAAAGGAGGCTCCCAGCTCTCCAGCACACTCTTACCATCCTCTTTCCCCCAGACACGGGCAGCATAAAACTGCTTCAGAGTTGGAAGATGGGATCCCTGAGGGGACTTGTTGCAATTTTGAGACCCAGGTACAACATTCCCCAATCAAGCTGTGTCATTTCAAAACCCAAGGTGTGAAGATTGAGGTCTTGCTTCCCAAAGGGCCAATGCCAAAGCATTATAAAACTGCCAGGAATGTTTCTTCTCACTGCTGCTCAGCGGTGGGAGGTTTGGCATGCTTACCATGGGGGGCTGGCCACGTGCATGCATTCACCCCTTTGGTCTCACACATGGATGTGCCAAAGCACGTGGGGTAACAACCAAACCAGAGGGAGACCCGAAATGGACATCTGGAAGGAGATGTCGGGGGAATCAATAGCACATCATCCCCGACCCGGCGTGTTGGCCATCCTACCGTGTCTGGGGAGGGTGTGGGAGCTGGTTACAGGGGGCTTACAGGAACATTTCTAGGTTCAAATCCAATTCCTTTCCCATGCCGCACCCATGTAGGGACCTCTTTCAGCAAGGCAGACAGAGGGACTGATCAAGTAGGAAATAGCCCCTGACACCCTTGGGATGGCACACAGGGGCGCACCGTGGGAGGCTGTTGGCACCGCGACCCACTTGGCGAGCTCTCTCCTTTCCCCCGAATTGTTTACTTTCCATGATTTCCAGTTACATTAAAGGTTCTGCTTTATTTCTGCACATGCCGAGGTTGCTCAGAAGTGAGACGAGGCTGAGCTATAAACAAAGCCCTGGGCAGGCTGTTTCTCCTTACATTCCTTTTTAGTACTTGGGGTTGAACTTGAAATAAACCCTGTTTCAGAGGTGGTGAGGATGTGCCTGCCTGGTGCTGTGAGAGAGAAAAGGCTCTAACACAGGGGGCTGGACATGAAAGTTGCCTCACCGTCCCCTCCTGTACCTGTATAGCTGCACTTCAACACTGGCTCTCTGGGCTGGGCACAGGGTTTTGGTGCAGGTAGGCACCTATATGGGTATCAGGTGGTGAGGACTGCAATGCACAGGTATACGTGTACACTAACATAAATGGAAGAGCAAGAAGGAAGCATCAGCACAGCCCTGTTTGTGTGCAATCTCCTAAGTCAGGGCACTTTGCATTCCTTGCCGGGGTGAAGCAGCCGATGCTGTCTCTGCAGTGGGATGCTGGCTGCGGCAGGACCTCATCTCGTGTTAGCCCAGCTTCGTGGGGAATTTAATTTAATGGGGGCTGGGAGCTGCTTCCCCTCGCCAGGGGCTTCATTCCCAGCCTCACACCCAGAGTACGTGCTCTCTGCGGCCCCTCTGCTGTCATTTGCTGAGTGGTTTAATAATTCTTAATTAATGAAACTTGCAGCCCTGGTTTAGCAAAGCACACAGTGAGATTTCAGCGCCTCTGAGTGCTTTGTTGTGGCGAGGCTGTAGAGGTGATGCTCACGAGGAATATCTTTGTGCCATTGCTTTGCTTATTTGGTTGTTATTTCCCTTGGCAATGTTTTATGGGATAAACATGGTTCTTAATAGGGGTGGGGAAGGACTTCAGAGGGGATTGTACAACATGTTCTTAGCAAACCTTAATGTTAACCAGAAACCTGCTTTGTGTTCCTGGTGCTGTAGCCAGCTCGAGTTTTATATCGAACGCCTGCAGACAAGCTACAGCTTTCACTTGTGTTCATCCGAAAGGCGTGCGTTTCCATGGCTCCGGGGTGAAATATTGAGCCTGGCAGCCCCACGCAGTGGAGAACGGCAGCAAAATAACCTGCTGTGTCCATGTGCGCCGCAGTGCTGGCTCCAATCTGGCTGTGGGATGGCCACCGGCCGATGCACCGTGCTGGCGGCTGCAGGTGCCATCTCTCCTCTTACAGTGCAAGAGCCTCTGGGGCAAGCACCGACGGATGCAGTCAGTGGAGCATCATTTTGCAGGAAAGTCTCGTGAGGTCAGCATGTCATCCCTGGGTTTGCACCCTTGTGATAAAACCCATTTTGCGCCATGGGCAGAACTGGGCTCCTGCTCCCCTGGATGGCCTCGGGAAACAGATTCTCAGGTTTCCTTGTTAGAAAAAAATCACCACTGCATGGTGGGGTCTCCCCTTGCTCGCTCTTTCTTCCAGGTTAGGACTCGCTCGGGTTATTAGCTGTGTCCCCAGATGAAACACTTCATTAAGAGGGGGCTGCAGCAGCTGTAAATAAATACTTGTAATTCAAGAAAATTGGGCCTCAATGCACTGGTGTAGCTCTGAAATGGCAAATGACCTCAGGAGAGGAGGGTCGGTGCCACCTTCACCCCACCCAGGGCGGTGCAGGACCGGAGACCCAGAGCCACCCTGTCTGTGCCCAGGCACCTGCTGCCTTCCAGTGCCCGGGAAACCCTCTGGTGCGAGAGCCTCCCCTGGACATCTGCTGCTGCGGTTGCACAGGAAGAGTTTTCTTCTTCTCCAAGGTGAAATTTTCCTTGCTGGAGTTCAGCAGACCTGGAGAATAATATATTTCTTTCCTCTTTGCAAGCATTTTTTTCCGTGTTTGAAGGCTGTTACTATATCCATTTCAGCCTTCTCTAGGCTGAACAACCCTGCTCTTTCAAACTTTATTCCTAGGTCATGTTTTCTAGATGAAATTTTTTAGACAAATGGTTATTGCTGTCCTCTGAACTCGCTGCTGGAGAATCCAGAGCACTTCTGGCTTCCTCCTTCTATGCCTTGCTGAGGCTTTGCAGGTCTGCAGAGAGGGGCAGGATCATTTTGCAAACTTTGAAAGACTAATCTGGGCCTAACCCACACTCATAATACTTTACACCTTGCATTGGTGTAAATGTAAAGTTAAGCTTGGAGACATCTTTGTGTTTCGCATGTGCTAGAAGTTGCATCCTCAACCTGGTAACTGCTCTGGGCACCGTAAGAGCCATGTGGAGCTCTCAGTATCTGCAGGGATGCTGTAAAAGCAAAGCTTTGCTCCTGAGTGAGCAGAAAAAATCCTTCGCTGCCACTGCGAGAAGATAAAACAAAGTTTCTGTGGCCCCTGGCCAGGCTGCTTGCTGGGTCACTTGCTAGTGTGGCTCCCAAAAAAAAGGCTTGTGCACACACAGCCTGCCATATCTACTTGGGAAGGTGCATTTGGCCCTCAGCAAGGAGCATTTCCCACTCTGTTGTATGGAGAAATTAAGCTGTTGGCTCTCGGGGTGGCTTTGCTGCAGTCTCCTGAGCTCCGAGTGCTGGTGATGGTCGTGTACGTGCTCTGTGCTGGATTCCTCTTTCAATCGACATCTTCCAAGTGATTCAAGATCTTGAAATGTGTGTGCTTAATTATAATGAGGCTGGCTGAATGAATAGCCAGAAACATCCCCTGGACCTAATAATCACTGATTAAACCTTGTGCCCCAAGCATGGGCTGTACGTGTACCACGGGTTTCTCATCTGAAATTGCTTCCTCCTGTGCCGACCAGCGCTTTGAGGAGGAAAAGAAAAAGCAACCTCAGGGTATGCTGGAGGTCTGAGCAAGGGGCTGGAGATCCCCGTTCTGCATAAGCTTAACCTGTGAAAGTGCTGGCTCTGCCTTTCCAGGAGCCGGAGTCCCCTGCGTATCGCAGCTTGCTTTACTCCCAGCAAAAAGAAAAGCAGGTTTCACCGCAGGTCATCCCACTCGGCCATTGCAGCTGCGTGCAGCACTCCTGCCAGTGGTGTGGAGGATGCAGATATGTCTTACTTAATTTGAAAATATTGTTCCGCTCTTCCCATGTCTCAGGACCCTCTCCCCAGATGCTTGTTTTTCTTCTCGCTGGATGCAGGACCAGAGGAGAGAGATGGCCGCGGCAGGGATGCTTGATCCCGCGAGTGCTGTCCGATGCGGCTGGCTGTGCACCAGGGGCAAAGCCCTGGCTCGCCCCATACCCCCACGAGGCAGGATGGGGTCGGCCCCTTTCAAACAATGCTGCCAAAACCAATCTGCTGACACCGCAGAAGCATCCTGCAGTGTTAGGAGCCGTATTCCTGCACAGCGCTGCCGTTGCTCGCTCTTCTTGCGGAGCCGTGCCAGTTCTCTTAACAAACGGTTGCATAAATGTCACCGAAGGCTCATTTTCTTTGGCGTCAGCTATTGTCTGACAGATCTGATTAAGGCCACATTCGGCTGTCAGCGGCTGTGATTCACATTCAGATCAGCTCCGCCGGCAATCCCACTGTTATTTTGGCCTCTTTCGGGAGGTCTTTGTGCATGTTACTGAGTGCCTTTTCCTTCCCGGAGGGCTGCTGGGCTCCTCTGCGGTGGCACGGGAGGGGCATGGGGAGCAGTGCCTGATGTGGCAAACGGCTTCGCTGGGATCAAAGGCAGAAGATCACAGCTCCAGCGGGGAGGTGGTGTGTGCGGGGAATCGCTCGCTCCCATAATGGGAGCGGGAAGCCCAGGCGGGCAGGTCCTCGGAGAGGCCAGAGAGCCCATGACAGACTGCTTCCAAAGGGTGGTCAGCAGGGTTGGGTTGGCTTGCTCAAGATCAGCGTGGCTTAGGAAAAAAAGGCATGAAGCTGGCTTGAAAAGTGTGTCCTTTTCGAAACAATACATGGCTTCACCTTTTTTTTTTTAACCCAGCCTCTCCCTTTTCTTGCGGCGTTCAGGGATCGCCTTCATTTTACCTTCCTCTGTAATCATAAACTCCAGGAACATCCCCATTAACAGCAGAAAAGCAAACAAGCAGAGAGAAATGCCTGCGGCGGCTGGGACTCAGTAGCAAAGCCAAATCACGCGAAACCCAGCGGCGACTTGTGCTCAAGTGCTAAAGCTCTCCCTGGTGCCACCGAGGGGAGGATCTGGAAAACCTTGCCCATCCTTGCAGGATCTGTTGAGCTTTTTAAGGCTGAGTCCAAAGAAACTCTGAAGCAGCTTGTGAGCGGGGTTAGTGACAGCAGCCCTTGTTCTTGTTCAGGTTTGGCAGGCAGCGGCTGGTGCCGAAGGAGCTGAGCTCTCAGTGACATATAAGCAGCTTTTGTTAAGGGGAAAAGAAGTTTATTCTTGAATTGTGGGTTGGGTTGTTGTTTTTTTAAATTAATTTACAAAGTCATAAATTCTCGGCGATTGCATAAGGGCTGTGCGTCATGTTGAAAATCCTGCTGATGGTGCACAGCTCTCTGCGTTTGGTCTGCAGGGAGGTTGTCAGAGAGGGACGGGGAGAAGAGCGCCAAAGCAAACACTCTGCGTTTGATTTGGGATGAAATGGATTCCTTTTGAAATAGCTTGCGAAACATGTTGTCCTGAGCTTGCAATGCAAGTGCTGACTGCTGCCAGTTGTCAAGTCAACATGGAGATAGTCTGAAAATAGTCAGAAACACACAGAAAACAGGCCAAGGGCTAGGGTGATGTGGGGTGCGTTGAGTTTCCCATTGATGGCCAGGTGCTGAGCAGACACCCCACTTCTCTGCTGCTGGGTTAAGGCTTTCTGGGCTGGAGGAAAGCGCCTTGCAGGAGCTCAGGGCTGGCTGGTACATGAGAGGGAACCGGTGGGCCACCTTCCTAAGCAGAGCAGCCCATCAAGCTGGAGCTGATGTTCCCGGCTCCTGCCCACGTGCAGCGCCTTGGATACCTGCAGGGATAGCCTGACCCTCCTGCCATCCCGCTGCTTACGGGGAGCTCCAGCAGTCCCTCTGGGGCTTGGGTGTTTCCTCACCTCCTGGGAAACCCGACTGCATGCACATGGCCAAGGCTGCACCTTCGGTCCCCCCACAGATGTCATTTAGAGGGCCTGTGCAGTGCAGCACGGTGACAAGCCTGAATTAGTCAGTGGCCCCGTTTTCAGCTGCCCCTGACGTTGTTCAGTCCTTCAAAACATGTCGTCGTTGCACAAGGTGTGGGTGCTGGATCATGGCACCCTAGTTATCTCAGCGTGCAGGAGGCCTCAGGTTACCTCTGACGCATAATTTCTCACTGGCATCGCTAGTTATTCCCATCAAATCGCAGACAGTGTAGACATATGGGGAAGGAAGTCATGAAAAGCAACTTGGGAGTCCAACTCAAAACACCTTAAATTGGTGTGATTTCCCCAAAGGAGGAACTGCTTGATCTTAAAAAAAAAAAAAAAAATTATCTTCTCGAAGGGCTCTTCAGGACAGCATCTAAACCACTGAGTTATTTTTAAAATAAAAGTCTCAGGCCAAACCCAGCCTTCTCCCTGCGTCTCTGCTGATAGAAAATTCTCCTTCCTAACTCTTTTTTTTTGTCTTCCTTTCCCCTTTCCCTGCAAAGGCCTCTCTGCAGATGGTGGAGCCAAGCGCCAGGAGCATCTCTCCAGGTTCTCGATGCCTGACCTGAGCAAAGACTCTGGCATGAACATCTCGGAGAAGATGAGCAACATGGGGACTCTGAACTCCTCCGTGCAATTTCGAAGTGCCGAGTCCGTCCGCAGCCTGCTGTCGGTGCCGCAGTACCAGGACATGGAGCCGAACCTGCACAACCTCGCCAGCCCCCTCGGGTACCGAGAGCGGCCGTCACACGGGCGGATGCACCAGAGCTTCGACTACGGTAGCGGGGTGCCCGGGGGCAAGCTGGGGGCGCAGGAGGGCTCGAGGCACACCCCTATGAGCGAGCGCACACGTCGGCGAACTAACCTCCGGGATGATGACCGGCATTACCGCCCGCACCGGCCCCGGCGCTCTCGACGCTCCCGGTCAGATAACGCCCTGCACCTGGCCAGCGAGCAGTGCTGCCGGCTGAAGGAGAGACCCTCGCTCCGGGCCAGGGAAGACTACGACCAGTTCATGCACCAGAGGAGCTGCAGAGAGACGGTGGAGCAGGGTCCCCGCAGGGACGTCTATGGCCACTGTCCCCGGACGGTGTCGGATCTTGCCTTGCAGAACCACTTGGGCGAGAGATGGGGGCCCTACTTCGCCGAATACGACTGGTGTTCGACCTGCTCCTCCTCTTCGGAGTCTGACAACGAGGGCTATTTCCTTGGGGAGCCAATTCCCCAACCGGCCCGCCTCCGGTACGTGACCAGTGAGGAGCTCCTGCACAAGTACGGCTCGTACAGCATGCCCAAGTCTTCCACGCTGGGTGGCAGGGGACAGTTGCACAGCCGGAAAAGACAGAAGAGCAAAAACTGTATCATATCCTAATGGCATCCGTGCCAGGCACCTTGGGAGAATGTAAATTAACTCACAAACTTGCACTGTTTTAGATCATGTAAGCGCTTTCATTGTAACAAAAAAGACCCGAAGAGTAGGGATTTGTAAGGAGGTTGTAGGCTGGCTTCTATAAATAGTCATAATCCTGGGCACAGTGAATATATTTTGCACATCTTACTTTGGAGAAAAAAACAAAAAAGTTCACTTTAGCCTGTAATATTTACCCAGTAGTTTTTTTCCTCTTTCTCCCAAATCTGCTAACCTTTTGAGTTCTGTTTGTCCATACATTTTCATTACCACTGTTGACTCTCAGCATCAGTTTGCCAGTAGCTTTTGCTTTCCACCACATTTTTGTTTTTCCATTAGCCATGTTGATAAGTAATTTGTCTCTCTTGGACAGTGTGGGAGCCTAAGTTATTTCCGTGATTGTTGTAAATGCAATGTAAATGAGAGTTTGGAGAAAATATTTTTGTATTTTGTAATATCAGAGGAATTTCTATCTTAGGAGTCACTGGGAAAATGCATGCACATTCAGAATTGTTTTCAGCCAGAGCTAACCAAACAGTACTTCGGACCCCCCCTTTTCCATTTCATCATGAAATTTCTTGCGTATATCAGCGACAGTTTGAGTTGTCATTTGTTTTGATTCATTTTTACCCCTTTTTTCTGTTTGTTTGTTTGTTTCATTCCTGGTAAATAAATCGAATATCTTCTGATTCATTAAATCTTGACGAGGCCTCAGTGGCATTCTGAAGTCTGCTCACGCCTGTGATTTTCAGGTATGCTCCACCAGTCAGATACAGGAATCCTGACAGCTGCAAAAGGGACTTTTTTATTATAATTATTATTATTATTAAATAGGAAAGAACAGAACTACCAAATGTCTGCAACATTGTAAATGACCAAAGCCAGAGAAGGAATTTTACACCTCTGTAGAGAACGCTGAAGTTACTACATGTTGAACTATTATTTGGAGTAAATAAAAGTGTAAATGGTGCAATTGTGTGATGTCAGCATGACATTGTTTTGAATATAGACTTGTCTTATGGTGCTCTAGTCTCCCAGGTTATGTTAACTGCTGTTCATTACCAAGTGGAAGTCTCAATATTGCCTACTGCCTAACATGTAAGAGACCGACTGCAAACTGCTCCCCGCGGGCCTGATCCCTCCCTGGCGAGATGCCCTCACCCCGCCGAGGCCGTCTGTGGCCGGGGCACTCGTCCCCTGGGTGGGCTCAGCCCCTGCCTGCGGAGGTAGGACAGCCCCACAGCAGCCTCGCCGTGGCAGTGTTCTATAAATAGGGCTCAGCTGTATTGTATTATGGTGGATGTGAGTTTGTTCTCTGTGTGCTTCAAACCATTGGGGTACTGCCATCGCGGCACGTCCCGGCGGATCCGCCGGAGGGTTGCAAGCTAATGCTGGTTGTCCCGGTGCTTCCCGGGAAGGAGCAGGTTTACAACAGGGGCTCTTGGCACCCAAAGATGCGGGTTAGCGACTGAGGGTGTTAAGATAAAGCTGGGCTTTGAGCTGTAGAAGGGCTGAGAGGCTTAACTGGCTGCATCGCCCTCACCCCGCGCGCTGCCAGCATCTCAGGGTGCCCCTGCACCGCTGCCACCCCGGGGAGGAGGGTCCCGCTGCAGGGCCAGCTCCGGCCCCCTGGGCATGTGTGGGGACGCCCCGTTGCCTACTCAAAGCAGCAGATGCAGAAAAATCTTGAAGATGGATGTCTCCATACCACAGACTATTGCTAGGAATTTTTTTGTTGTTTGTAAAGGACAATGTGATAATTATTCCTTTAAAAAGAAAAACAGAAAAAAAAAAAAGAAATGACACTTAAGTATATTTAAAAAGAAATGTTTTTTTCCAGCTGGAATAAATGGAAGTATTCATCCAAAGGGAAGAGTCTCATGTGTATGTTTTTTTTGCTCTTAAGGAGTGTTGGTTAATTGTGAGTAGAAAATGTGGTTTTCATTTAGCTGGCCTTGCAATAAAAGCACAAGAACCAGCTCAGCCTTGTCCCTGTTGGGGTTTCAGTGAGCAGGGGAACCCAGCGGAGGTGCATCTCCTGCACACCGTGTGCCTTCCCCAGGGTTGGCCACCTGGACCCATTTTTGGTGTTAAAAAAGCCAAGTCTTCACCTGGTGTAAGACAGCACAGCTCAGTCAAAATCCCCCATGGGCCTCCAGCTTACGCTGGAGGAGATTTCAACCTGTAATTTATAAATAACAGCCTTTTTCTTAGAAAGATCACAGATCTTTCCATGTTTTCCAAAACAGACCCGGTAAGTCAGGTAGGGGTATTGCTTTCAGCGACAAATATGACACTGTAACTACAGGTTACTATATAATTGGTGTTTAATATGTACAATTTAATTCATTGTCAGTGATTAAAAGCACAATGAATGTTGTCTGTCAGCTCCAGTACAGCTGAGCTGCTCTTTATACAGCAGGAGCCTGAATCGCTCAGCACATGGTAGAAAACTAATCCCCAGCCTTTCCCCTTTAAGTGATCGCTGCCTCTCCCCAGGGGTCACATAACAAGCTTTAAAGACTCCTTGCAGCAGAATTGCAGCACATTTTCCTGTGCAATTTTGTACCAAAATCCAGGGCCCAGTGCCCCCATGCATGGGCGGTCTCACTGCTGGAAGCAGCTCTTCAAAATCCAGCTCTTGCTGGAGAGCCTCTCTGCATCGCACTGATGTGCGACCCAGCTTTAATGCAATGCTGGAATCACACAGGCAACAAATTGGGGACATAAGAGTGTCTTGGGTGATGCTCCCCTCCACCAGGCCCTTCAACCAGCACAACAGAAAGGTCTCAGATCACATTTTGTAAGAAAGACAGTGTTGGCAAATATTGAGGCAGTACATATTTCAGCAATAAAAGTGCAATTTCCAAACCTTTTTTATTTTTCATACAGGCTCCAGAAGTCCCATACACTTTGAGACACACAGTTAAAAAAAAATGAATTAAAAAATGATTTTTTTTTTCCTTTTCCTTAGCCCGTTTGGAGTATGATTAACCATTTCTGACAAACCCACTGAGCTTGAGGGATGGAGCTACACGTCTGTAAAATTTTGCTCTGTTGCCATCTGGCCCCGCTGGTTTACCTCTCTGTGCACACTGCACGCAGATGCCAGCTCCCCGTGGGAGCGGGGGGCACGTGCAGCCATTTTCTTTCATGTCACCGAGGTCTGAGAACAGATGACACCACCTGAAGCTCAGGATGAGTGTCAGCAGGTCCAGTTTCCCAGGCCGGGGGGGAACCGGGCACAGTGCTGGGGTTGCTGTTTGGCTGAGGGAGCGGGAAGCTTTTTGCTGGTGCCCTGGACAGCTGTGCTGCCGGAGTCAGCCTGGCACACTGTCAATGTTGCTTTAAAAACATCTGGTCAGGTCTATTGCTGCCACAATTTTTTTCCATAAAATTTTTTTTCCCGAAAAAAAAAAAGTCCTCAGCAAGGCCCACCCAGTGTGGCCCCAGGGCACAGGCTGGCTTCAGCAGAACCCTCACCATCCCAGCATAGCCATGCAATGCTGACCACGGCTTTGAGAGGGGCAGGGCGTTACGCTGCCTTTAGCAGCCAGGCTCGGAGCATGCATTGCCTCCTGCGAGCTGCTCCTGACTACGCAGGCACACAGCCCCTCGGCAGCTCTTACCTCCGTTGCAAAGCCAATGCCTGCATTGCACGTGTGGCTGCGGCCCAGCCAGCGGCGGGAGCGTGGCGTCCTTCATGTCCACTCCCCCCAGCAAGCTTGGGGGGACTCAGTAAGGCCCATGCAACACCCAACATGCCCCAGCATAGGCAACATGTTGGCCCAAAAGCCACTGGAACTGTGCAGGGAAGCTTCCAGCACATTGAGACTTGTTTTTTTGGAAGCCAAAAGTCACACAGCCTTGAACCTGTGCAGATTAATTATGGTCAGATGAGCAGAGGCTCTGCAGAAAGCCACAGAGATAGGAAGCATGAAGTTAGAAATAATCAGAAGGACCCTGATCTGGAAACTGTTATACTCAGCTAATCCCGTAAGTATGCTCAAGTGGCTCTGGCTACACAACCACTGCCAAGCTCGCAGGAGCAAGCAAGGGTGTGAGCAGCCCGCACCGCCGGGGTGCGCGCGAGCCCAAAGTGCTCGGTGGCTTTGAAAGCCCAGTTGCTTGTGAAGGTGCCTATGTGCAGATTAAAGACAGCAGCACTGGGTGGCGGTTTAATTAACGATAGCAGTTAAACGAAGGCTGAGGGCTGCTGCAAAATATGCATCATTTCATGTCACAGGTTAATACACTCAAAACCATCCCACCCGTGTAGCGTGGGGCCGGCAGCACCAAACCTGGCAATGCTCTGCTGCTGCTGACCCCGCTCCCCAGCCCCCTGCCTGGCTTCCAGCTAATCAGGACCCCTGGGCTGGGATCTGCCATGTTATCTGATGAACTTTGCACTTTCAGGCATCCCTGTTCCCTGCATTTACATACAATTATGCTATTCTTGAAAGCTAGGCTGTCCTTATTCTCCCAGAGCTTATCTTCCACCTGTTAGATGACCATCTTCCATGGACAGGGGAAGCTCATTAGCTAAGAGCAATTTCAGATTGCTTTACAGAAATTTTTCTCAATGCAACACATTTTCAACCTAGATCCTTAAAACTATTTAGGAATTCAGCTCCTGTTTGATTACAAAGGGGAGTTGGTGGCCAAGGACGCTAAGGACCATGAACAAGTCACTAGAGAGCCAGGTCACATTTCCAAAAGCATCTACAAGTCATGACATATCAGTGCATTTAAAAACTGTACCCAATAATAAGGTTTTTCCTTTTTTAAGGACTGGATCTTAATTCAGCCGCTGAAGGGGGAGTCTTGTTAGCCAGGTTTCACCCCTCCGCCTCCCGTGAGGCACTGCCAAGCCCACCGCCCTGCCGAGAGACCCAGAGCAACTGCAGCCGAGAGTTGACCCTTTCCCACCCTGTCATCGCCACACACGAGTTCACCAACCCAGAGACTTTTAGTATCCATTTTCTGAGTTACATCAGCATGGTTTGATCAGCTCCCTTTGCTTTTCTGAGTGTGAGATTGCACCTTTCGTTCCTTCTTAAATTGGCTGCAGACAAACACTGACCAGCTGAAGGCTGGCAGCTCTGCAGCCAAAGGGCCCTCCGTACAGGTAGTTTTGCTTTGCACCTGCCTGAATCTCCCTTAGGAAAGGCTGCCCAATTTTCCACAGCTATTTCAATATTTTACAAGTAAAAAAGAGAGAGGAGGAAGGGAATAAAAGAGAGAGGAGGAAGGGAATAAAAGAGAGAGGAGGAAGGGAATAAAAGAGAGAGGAGGAGAAGAAAGAGAGAGAAAATAATAATTTAAAAAAGCTTTTATTACAGGCAGGTACTGCTAGATGCTGACACTTCATTTCTAGACAGCAAGACACTATTATAGTCACTTCTAGGACCAAGAATGCATGTCCGGACCTCAGGGCGGGGTGGGGGGAGAAAGTTTCAATTATTTGAGTCTGCTGCCTCTGTCCATCACCCCTGGGCTCCGGCGTTGTGCTACCTGCCTCCCTCCACACTACCGGCATCAGCTTCATCAGCCTCCAGGCTTCATCCTTACCTGGGAGGAGCAGAGGAGGCCAGGTCACGGGCTTAACCCACCTCATGGAACAGTGTCCCTTAGCTCTGTAACCAAAGATGCCGTAGCTATGGCTCCACCTTTCTGCTTCTTAGCTTCTTATTAATTACTTAGCAAATTACCAGCTTCCCTCTTCTAGGCAAACCCACAGTCATTTGCTGAGGCATTCTCAGGAGAGATTTTTTGTTGTAAAGGCAAATATTTATATCTGCTGCTCTCTTAGAGGGTCTGGATATGATCACCTCTTAAAGCAAGATTTAGCTGAAAGAGCTGATTTATTAAAATGGATAAACAAAGCTCTGTGAAGCAAGTTAATTCAGTCTAAATAAAGCACTAAACTCTGAAAAGCACACATCAGATCACAGTATGAACATACATATATATGTGTGTGTGTGTGTGTGTGTATATATACACACACATATATAGTTCATACAATCAAATATGCAGACTTCTGGACTGGGATCCCATCTGAACATCACCCCCAGGAGAAAGCTGGCCTTGAGCCAGGCTACGTGTACATTAGGCAATGTATATATTAGTACATGCCCTGACTTTTAACAAACCCAGCCTGGCAATCCGCTCCCAGCCCAGCTGCAGCGATCCCTTCAGCTGCCAGCCCTGCTTGTGCTCCGTGTCTCAGTTTCCCCATTGCCAAACCTCCACCACAATGATGTTTTTACTGACAAGGAGCTTAAAAGCCTCGGTTCAGGGATGCTGCCAAAGTGGCTCTGATTTAAACCAGTGGCTCTGGTTCAGGGTTTAAGCCAGTTTAGTGGCACCTAGGTGCAAGCACGCTCAGGCCCCTGCCCCAGCTGTAGCTCATTTCCCATCAATACAACCCTCACTTAGATCCTCGCTGCTCAGGAGAGCTCGCTTCAGCTGTACACAAGATTTTTTTCCTTCTTTTCTGTAAGTTGGGCTTTAATTGTCAATTATTTTCTCATGAGTACTCTTTTATGGCTGATGCTGGAGCAGACTCAAGCAGTTTTTATTTTGATACTTGGTTTAATTAGCTTTTTTGGAAGAGTGAGTCAGGGCAGAGATTCATTCTTGCTGCTCATCACATATTCATTATTTACATTTTCAGTATCCCAAGTAACTCAGCACAGAAAACAAATAAATGAAGACTGAAACATATACAAAACATCTGGAGATGCTGCAATTCTGTAATTATTACTGCTCATTCACAATGCACAGGAGCTCCACAGAGTGCTTGTTGCAGAGGACATTAATATACTGGAACAGTGGAGGGTTTTTTTGCCTTCGGGCTGGATGCTTCCAGATGAGCACCCCCTGCTCATGCCCCATCCACCTGGGTCAGGTCTCACCTCGACTCACTGCCAAAAGTCCAAACAGCGAAATTTCTGGTCAGAGTTGGGGGGGCAGCAGCTTCTGGAGCTCTTGGCCCAGGACAGTAAATACAGCTGGACAGATTAGGGTTGTTGAATAAATTATGTGCTGATTCTTCAAAATAATTAAGTCCCTCCCCCAGCCTGCTCTGTCCTTCATCAGCTCATGTGGCTGGTGAGCAGTTTATGAATATTTAAGAAGTTTTACTAAATTCATAGAGCCTTGTAAAAACAGTTTTAAAATGCTGAGTGAAATATTTGCGTATCATACTGCGCACTGTTCACATGGCTACAGGGGAGAAAAGAGGAGCTGGGCAGAGCTGCTGCAAAATCTTTGTGGTTTGGGTCAAAATCTGCAAGATTTCGAGCCAGCAGATGCAATGTCAGGGGCCCTGGCACGGCAACGTCTGCGAGCGGGGGAGGGCCCTTGGTGAGCCCCTCTGGAGGTGCCCCAAACTGGAGGGGCTTCGCTGGCAGGGAAAGGGAAAGGAAAAAGAGGAAAAGGAAAAAAGGGAAAGAAGAAAAGGGAGAAGGAAGGGGAAGAAGCTCTGCCCCGCGCTGGGTACACAGCAGCGCAGCGGGCAGCCCCCCGGGACAGGGGCAGCAGAGCATCTCCCGCAGGAGGCGCTTGCCCTATTCCGCAGCCTCCTCTCCTGACACATGGGCTTCCAGCAGTTTATTTGGGAATTTGCAATGATGGGAGTAAGCATGCCTGACCACCACCTGGCTCAGTTGTGATGGTGGAGGGTTTTGCTCAGAAGCAGCAAATCTTTGCATATTTATGAACAAAAAATACAAAGAGAGGAAGTTGATTTTGGATGCACAGAGAACTGGAGCAAACAAGCATTGCTCCCCACGGAGGCTTTACTGCAGCCCAGAGACCGCTGCCTTTAATGCTCCTTGCTTGTTAACAGCTGAGAAAGTGTTGGGAGAGCCTGTCGGGATGGGAAAAAAGGCAAAAATCTCCCAGTATCACTATCATAATTTAGAGTTTCAAACTAATGTTGACGAGAACGTCATTATTACTGAGCATCTGCTGGGCTCAGGGAGTAAAATTCGTTTTATTTGTCTCAAGTGTCAGGATTTGCAAGTGCAAGAAATTTTCAAGTGCTTGTCTAGGTCCCTGTTTGTATGCAAATGATGTTGTAACATTTCTTAGACTGAAAGGCTTGACTTTAGCTAGCATCAGTCAAAGCATCTGTCAGCCTTGTCAGAAAAGAAACACTTTGATTCTTTCAGGTCAAAACAACCCAAAATTATTGCTAGAATATTGAGGCAGTTTAAAGACATGAAGAGTAAAATGAAAATTGTTCAAAACCATTTTTCCTTTCAATTAAGTTTTAATTTTTATTTTCCTTCCATATGTAATGTAATTTTTTTCCCAGCTGACAAAGTTTTAAAATCATATAATTCAATGCAATACTCCAGTTCTCTGTAACTGGGCAGTGGGCAGTATTGGATACAATCACACGTACAGGAGAAAACCGGGATGAGGAATGAAACAAGCTAAGGAATGGGCAAAAATAATTTAAAAATTAAGCAGAAGCTTGTGCTAAGGCTTGGAGGCAGCAAGCGAGGCTCCACGAAGAAACACTTGCAGGGATGTTGTAAGCACCAAGTGCTTGGGCACGGGGTCCTCTCCAGGAGGTAAGTCCTCTCTCCAGAGGGAAAACCCTGCCATTGTCCCTGCACACGTGGACTCCAAGGGTCTGAGGTTTTGTTCATGGTAAAAACAAAAAGGGCTGATTTCCACAGGAACACTTTTCCCTTCATGTGACCTGGGTCCATCTTTCGGCAAGTAGAACGTCCTCCGTGGGACTTGAGCTGGCTGGAAGTGGAAAACGTGGGTTAACAAGCCCAAATCTGCTCACGTGAAGCAGTCTTTCTCAGCAGCAGGATTTCTGCTTCCGAATGAAAATTATTTTTTTAACAACCTGCCGGAGAGCTCACAGTGCTCCCCTGGGTCCCCGTGAGAGGGGTTGTCACTCCGCTCTTGGCAGAGAAGGCAACAAGTTCTCCCAATAAATCCCCACTCATCCATTTCTCAACCATGAAGCAGCTAAAGACTGAATAGTTTTAGCACAACCACCAACCAAAAACACACCTCCAGCTCTGCCCCCTGCTCTGCACTCTGCCGAGGACTGGGAGGACTGGGATGTGCTGGCAGTGCTTGGGATCTCCCCCAGCACCACCAGCAGGTTCCCTGCCTCTTTGCATCAAAGTGGAGCTCAGGTCCCTGGATTTGCTGGGAATAAAGAAGATGGTTTAAGGGGCTGGCCTGGGGCCGGTGTCCCTCCGCGAGGCGGTGGGAGCAGGCTGCTGGGGCTCCCGGCTTGTAGGCCAGGAATAGCTGGGTGGTGTGAGCACCCCAGCACTGCTCTGGTTTCTTTCCACCTTTGTCCCCTCCTCACAGAACCAGCAACAAGCACTGCTGCAGAAACAGAGGGATTCTCCTGGAGATCCTGCGCTGCTGTTTTCGGCAGCTTTAGGATCCAGGGGGCTGCCAGAGGAGCCACATCTCCGTCCTCAAACAGTTACTGCAATTTTCCCATTCCTGGTGCATGCAGCTTGTACCCCTTCACTGACCATTGCTCACTGCAAAAGCCAAAGCAAGCAGCCCTTGCTCTGCACTGAGCATCCACCTCCAGCATGGAAAGCAGATGGATTTTCATTTACAGAGGCAAGCACAAGGCTCACCCTCTCCTGCACACACACACATGGAGTCCTGCACCACAGCCTCTATCATTTATATGAGGAACTGTGAGGAAATAACATATTATAATAACAGCAGGAATATATCCCTCAAGCTCTGAATGATAAGGCAGTAATCAAGTTTCGACAACGTGGAGCAAGATTCCACAACACTCCTTCCTAAAGATAAGCATATCCCAGGACTGGTGTGATACCCTCTCCCCACCGGCGCATGTGGTCTTCCAGAGAGCTAATTTCTCCAATACCTACTACATTAAACTATAGGCAGTATATGCAGATCTAAATCAGCTCCCAGTGTGCTTCTGTCTAATAGCCCAGATAACCACATTGGCTTCATTTTCATACCGTTATTTATTCATAGTGCCTTGGGAAAGGAAGAGCCTCATGAACAGTGGGAGTGGACTACATACCCGCAAACTAATGTTTTCTTCTCATTGATGCGTTACCGTTACTTTCCCAGCAAAGGACTAAGAAAACGAATTGCCAGCCAGCAGCAGTATGCTGCCCAGCAGCATCCCAAGCCCTCTGCCCACCTGCAGAGCAGACAGTCCTTATTTTTCTCCCCGAGCACAGCACAAGGCACAGAGACATTTGCTCAACACAACCTTAACCTGATTCCCAGTTTCCTCCCTCAGATTGTGGGTTGCTGTATTTCAGTCTTTCAGCGGCCTGAATTTCTGAGTTTTATGGCTGGCTGACCCATCTGTCCTGCCAAATGCCATTTGCACAAGCAAGTTTGAACTTTGGGATGGGCAAGCACTTGAGCAGAAACGTGACTGCCCGCTCCTGGGCGTGGAAGTAAGACTTTGCAAAACATGGCCCATCCCACCCAGGCAGGGCAAACAGCTAGGATGAATTGACCGCTGCAATCGTGATATAATATCTCGGTACTACCTAATCTTGTCCTTCTAAATTAAGCACATGAAGTGGGTAGATGGTAGAAAGTACTATTGGACATGTGGCGGCAGTGATTACAAACTGCAGTTTGAGAAAGTGGGACAAAAAGCTCAACCGTTTCCCTTGACTTCGCCCACATTTCCAAGGTCAGCCGTCCAATCCTGAATACAATGAGGGAAACACAAACACCTCTCCAGCTGTTCTTGGAAAACTGAAACGTGCTGTTTAATGCCAAAGCCATTTGGTCCTTGTCTCCAACCTTCAGCCAAAAATGTACTGATTTCTAAAAGGCTCAGGTGAGAAGAGGAAAGAGCATTTCCAGTTCTTGCAAAAATACAAGGAGATACAAGTTCCTGTGAGATTTTTGCCTGTTTCATCCGATAGCTTCAATCCCATAATTAGGTCTCCTGTCTCTTCATTTGATGCTCTGTCCCATTTATCTGCAGCTTTCTGACCCTGTTTCCATATCTGGTAATATTTTTTCCCATTACTGCTCTCTAAAGAAGCAAAAAAAGAAGCATTCTTGACCTTCACTCGATGACTGAGATCTATAAGAACCGCACTAACTTTGTATTTTGAGGGAGACGATCGTGGTGTCAGAGTAGGATATCTATAAAGTAGGATATATATATATATTTATATATATATATAAAGTAGGAGATATATATATGTATTTATATATAAAGTAGGATATATATAAAGTAATGGTTTCCATAGAGCAGATAGGGCCCAGTCAGTGCCCCGCCGGTCTGATGGGCCTCCTGAAATTGGACTCTGAGAGAAGAGGGCTCTCCACACCCCAGAGCAGCACTGGATGCAAAAAGACTGATTTTTTTGGGCAAGGCTAAGCATACAAAATGCAGGCAGTGGCTGAGCACCCGCTGCAGCCTTCAGCCAGGGCAGAGAGGACGTATGCTCATCTTGCATTTAAATCAGAGTCAAAATTTATTAACAGGGAAGAACGTTCCTGCCTGTGAAATGGCACATGCTTCCTGTCAGATCCGGGCAGTGAAACCATGTTCCCAAATGCCAAATCTAAGAATAGATGAGCTGCGTGTCAACAGCATCACCTTTTTATCTGATAGATGTTTATTAAGTGAAGACAGAATATCTGTTGCATAACAGCAAGCCACCCGCTGCCAAATAGCAACCTTCACTCTGCCACAGATAAATGTGTTCTCAGCTAATTTATGCTAATGCTGTACTTCAAGGTACACAGTGCTTGCCAAATTTTGAAAGGCCAGATTTCTCAATGGTACAACATGACCCCAGAAAGAGACATCTCATCCTCTGATGGGGGCATAAATACCCAGTGATGGCCGCAGCTCACTTGGAGCAGCTCTTGGCCAGGTCAGCGAGGCCAACCTGAGAGCACCCACAAAGGACTGGACCCAGGATATTTGGGACAGAGATTTGGCATGGTGAACTCCTCCTGTTAGCCCATCTTCATTTGCAGACATAGTTCAAGGTTCATCTCTATTGCTCCCAACAGCTTCAGCACTCTGGTGCATGGGTCCCTCTCAAGCCACCCAGCACCTGGTTCACGCTTTGATTTCAACAACCATCTCTCCAAGCAGCCCGTGCCCCTGAGGACAGATGAGCAGTGCTCTGCGGCAGCAGCGGCAGGAGTGGTTAACCTGGCTTACAATCAGCCTTGGCATCTCCATGGCAACTCCAGCGGATGCTGCACTCCTAATGGCTCATGAGGAACCACACCACACTCACAAGCAGCAGTTGCAATCAAGTTCTGTCTTGGACATCTCCAAGGGGGCAAGAGGATAATGCAGAAGAAATTAATAAGAGGCATAGAAACCGCTTTGAATAGTGAAACTGTCACAACAATTCCTCCGGATTAAAATTAGTCTGTTCCTTAAAATGCACAACATTTCTTCTGTCTCTCGTGTTTTTGCTCTGCTGCTGCTGCTCACTGATGCCCTGCACCCATCCATAGAGGAGGCTGAAGGGGTCGGAGCGGGGCGTGCTGCCCTCAGACAGGCTCACTGTACCAGGACTGGATTTCACCGGCAGGACGTGAAAGACCCCAAACACAAGCATGGAAAATCCAACACCATTAAACTAGTGCACCTTTCAACTGTGGCATACTGGAAGGAGAAGCATCTGAAAACCTGCTGGAGAGCTTTTGCAGTAAAAAAAAAATAAAACCAGCTTCATTATAAGCCATATGAGAGTCCTGACCTGAACTTCTAGGTCAGAGACTCAGCCCTGTCAGCAGTGCCACCTCAAATCCCCAACCCTCACCTTTCCCAAACTCTTTTGCAGGTGGGTGACCGCACTGCAGTAACCCCTGAGGGATTTTGTGTTCCCAGCTAAGTGAAAAGGATATTTTTCATGTGCAAGCTGCTGGGCAGCTCTCCCTGGGGGCTGTGCTGCCATGGGAGAGGTTTACACCCCAACCTTGGGCAGGAATACCCCTCACACCACCCAGGCACCTGCTAGAGCGGGTGATGGCCCACCTCACCGCCGGGGTGCATCCCTGAGGATCACTGGGCAGGATTTAGCCTCTCATCACTATTCAAGAGCCAAAAGGCACTTCTGTCTCATAGCTCACATCCTCCTCACCCCCAGACTCTGCTGCCGTGGTGGGAGCTCTCCCCCACGGCCCCTCCAGCTCCATGTGCCAGGAGTCGGGGAAAGCAAATTACACCGGTTTTAGGGTTAATGTGTTTGCATTCATATTCCAAACCTTGCTTTCACATCTATAACTCATTTTCCGACATCTTCAAGCAAATTTCACACTGTTGGAAAAATGTCAAAGGTTTACTCTGATATGTGTGGTATTTACTGATACCACTAGGGAGAGAGATGATCATATCTTCCCCATCCCATCCTGCTTCTTACGAGAGTGAAAACATATCAGGAGAATTCACTGGGTTTTGCTATATTTGGTATATGCAAATGAGCATAAATCAAACTGCCCAAGGAGCACAGACAAATAACTCTGCATATAAGAGACCCAAGGAAGAGCTTACATGACCAAAAGTTTATCTGTTTTTTCCAATTGTATTAGATGGTCTTAGGGTATGTGGCGTTGCCAACAGAGAGCAGGACCTGAAGCCGAGGACCAGCCTCGTGCAAGCCTTATGCTTGGCATCAACTGGAATAAGAGTGGTTTTAAAGAAAGTAGGAAAAAAAGGCAGATGGATGAAAACTGTAGGGCATCAATGCTGGGATTTCCCTCAGATTAATTTATTCCCTGGAATATCAGCAGGAAAAGATTCCTCCAAATCTCCAAGAAGTCCAGAGAGGTCTTTAACACGCAGCAGGGAGGTAAGTGGCAGTCTTGTGCCACAAAAGAAACAAGCAGAATGAAGCAAGCAGCAATGCTCTTTCTGGTTTGGGTTGATTCGAAACCCAGGATTTAAAACGAAGTGGCTGCAAGACTGTAAATTAGTGGTTTGAAGAGCTGTGGTGGGGCTGGCGCTCCCGCAGGGTCTCGGAAAGGGGGTGGCAGGGCTGATCTGGGCACAGTTGCCTGCTTGGCCGGTGGCTGCAGAGTGGCACAGAGAGGATTTGTGCCACAAAAACAGCTGAAGGAGCTCAGTATGCCCAGTGCCAGAGGGAGCAGGGACAGGCTGCGGGCTGGAGCCCCAGCTGCTCACACTGCACCCGGGCAGCCAGGCTTGCATCGCTCCGCATCCCGGGCAGAAGGCAAAGGCTCCAGTGTAGCCCTTTGCTGTATAAGGCCCTTTTCTTTACTGAGAAAATAAATGCTCTATTTTAAAGCTTGGGATGTAGTAAGCAGAGAAAAAAAAAAGCACATTATTGGAATATTGGTCCTAACCTGACCACCTGCAAACCCGGGACAGGGCAGGAGGCAGAGACAGGGCTCCGGTATCCATGGTGGGGAGGACACCTATTACTGGGACCAGGCACATCAAATGTCGTCCCAGCCTGGCCAATTCCAATAGCCACAAGGCCACCGGGAGCCCTCTTAGGCCTGTGGATTAAATTCAGCTATTATTAATGCATGTCATTCTGCTGATACCCAAATATCAATCAATATTATTGACGTCATTAAATTTTGCTCTCGGCCTATAACTGTAATTTAATTTTGCCCAGACCGGAAAAAAAAAAAAAAAATAAGCACACTGCATGAAAGCAATATTCCTAAGGCTTCATTTTGGAAAGACATTCGGATCTCAGAAACAGGACTTGAAGTGTTTGTGGCAAGGAATATGCTTAATTAGATTCATGTCTGAGAAGTCCCCAGCTGTTCTGCAGACAAACAGAAATATCTGAGATTTCTTCCAGCTCTGTGGAGACACAGAGATTGGCTCTTCTCCCTGTTGCCTCAGTCTGAGAGATTTGCACGTATGATTATTATCTGGTGCTGTTTCAGACATACAAGATGCCACACAATCTCTGAGCACAGAGCAAATATTCCAGCATTTTGTCTCATGATTACTTCCACCCTGTTCACTTCAGCATCTGAAAAATTCTTTGCCTTTTTTTTCATGTGAAAGGCTTTCTGGAAGTTGGACATAACATACATTCATTATGAAATGAAAATACCTCATGTGTTCAGGATGGAAAAAAAAAATCCCTGGCTTTCAAGAAAGCTTTGTGAGCTTATTAAAAACAAGAGTGCTCACTATGCATGTTGTTCTGCCAAATGAAAAATTCCCTTCTCTCTTCTCAGGCTTGTAAGCTGCTTTGTGTGCTCAAGACATCTCCTTCCAGCATCCAGCACATTTTCATGGTTAGTCTAACTTGGAATAAAATATCAGCTGCCTTGTAATGACAGAAGGGAATCACAGAGCAGCCACAGCTCGGCTCCATCATCATTGGAAAAGGGATCTTGGGGAAGCCACCAGTGACGACGCCCTCCCGGCCCTCAGACCTTGGGAGCAGACCCCCGTGCCGCAGGGAACTGTCATACCCAACCATGCTTCTGGGGAGAAGCTGAAACAGAAACTGTGTGCCAAAACCACAGCTGGCCATAAACACCACAGCTCAAGAAGAAGCGAGCCGTGACCGCTCCCAAAATCCAAGTCCCCGGGGCACCGCAGCAAGTCCAACCACAAGCGGAAAGACGCAGTTTGGGAACTCCAGCTCCAGCTGCGATTCCCAGGCCCATCTCACCAGCCTGGCCGCTTTCCTCTTCTCTTTCTTGCTCCCCATCACTCACCCCATCCCTGTTTTTAGGGGTCCCACCCGCAGCCCTGCTCCTGGCTAACGCTTTGAGACAAAGCTGCAGTGCATGGCAGGGTGGTGAACATAGGGGTTGGTCCTCCGCTGCCTCCTTGCCTCTAATTTCTCCTGCTACCCCTTAGACTTCTCCATAGCCCATCCTACCACCCAGGCTGGCCTGGGACGAAGTGCCGACAGGCACTGTGCAGGTCAGGCAACTGGCCGCTGCACGTGGAGGAGCCCAACTGGGTGTCTCGGCACAACCAGCTGCCGTGCTGCTGGGTACAGCCCTAAGCACGTGGCGTTTTGGAAATGCAGCTCTTACCGAGGTTTGTCCCAGGGTGCTGGGGTTGGATACACAGCGGAGCATGAGGACAGGAGAGCATCAAACACTTGCGACCCTTGGGAAAGTGAGGTTAACCTCTCTCTGCTGGAGCTGCCTACAATGGGGAGTGTCCAGGTCCTGGTGAGGCATGTCAGATAAGGAATATCACCCCAAACCCTGCTGTGGCTGGGCTGAATCTGATACTGAAGAATACATATTGCAAAGATCAGACTAGCAAAGTGCACCAGTGGAGTCACCTCCAGCAGACAGTGGAACAAATCAAGGCTCTGATCAGTCAGTTATTTAAAAATAACTTATTTCCTGGAAAAAAAAGGCTTCCAGAGGGAGAAGTGGACTTTTTGAGCTAGCTGGAAAAAACTGCACAAAGCAGCTCAATCTCATGTATCACCAAGACCTCCCTCCCCACCCAAGGAGGGCCACACAGCACTGGCAAGCACCCAAAGGTTTTCCCAGAACCGGCATAATTTGTTCCCACGGGGCAGAGCGATTCACCCAGCATGGCTGCAAAACTCTGTGTTTCATCTGACCAAGGATGAGATGAGTAAGAGCAACTACAAGGATGAATAAACACTTAAGGAGCTTTGAAGAGCTGCTCTCAGTAGCCAGCAGTAGCATTCATTATCCCCTAACCACCTGAAATGGGACCTCCTGGTCCCTCCCTTGCACGCTGCGAGCCAAGTCAGTCGGTTGGTAGGTGGTGGCATTTGGGCAGGCAGGTTGGTAATTTGGAATGATTCAGTACTGGATCACACACGGCTCATTTGCTATAGCAGATCACATTCTCCATGTGGATTATCTGCAAGGCTCTCTCCTTCTCCTAGTTCTTCATTCCCATTTATCTTACAAGCAATTAAGACTGTTTAAGAAGACAATCACTTTGGACTTTGAAGCTTTTTTCTCTGATCTGGTATGCTTGTTCTTAAAATATAACTTCGAATGTTGTGGCATTCTGGATGTTTTCTGTTTCAATAACAGGCTGGTAATTGTAATTAGTTTTATCATAGTGGAAATTCAAAAATCTGCTCTGAATGCCTTCCTTTGAATTTAGTTAAAAGGCAGTTTTTGAGCTGACAATCATTTTGACTGTAGTTTGTGAGAAAGACTCAAATTTTAAACTTACGGGAAAGGCTCATTTTACTGCAGGGTTGAGAATCCACTGTCTCAGAGCTCACTGGCATGGTGAGGTGCTAGTGAGAGCCAGAGCAAATATTTCTCTGGGCTTCCACTTTCACGCAGTATGTTTTAGATTACACTTGATTCAGGAGATGAAGCTGGGGGTGGCAGGAGGGAAGGAGATGAGTAGGTAAGAATGAAAGGAGGCAGCGCATGGAAAAATGGGAGGAAACAGTCAACTACAGAAAAAAATGATGCACAGAAAGGGTGAGGAGGTACTGGCAGGATTGAGAGTAGATCATACAGAAAGCTCAGAGTTATATGTACCAGACTGAACAGATAAGGATAATAAGGAAATATATAAGGCTAATGTATCAAAGGATTGCTGCTCAGCACATCAGGAAGGGCTGTGAGTCACTAGAGGTGGGATGGAGAAAACAGGAAAAGGGGAATGAGCAAGAGGAAAACACCAAGAATATGCTAAGAATGTTAAAAGATGTTGAAACAGTCAATATATGGTTCAAAATATTCAAAATACTTTTTTGTGTGTTTGGACAACTCTACAGTAAGAGAGCGGCAGACGAGCAATGTGCCCAGGAGGGGGATGTGGCTGGGCAGAGGCTGTGCCCAGCGGGGAGCTGGTGCTGGGGTGCGGCGGGGGCAGGAGCCAGCCAGGGCTCAGGCTCTGCGCAAACCAGCACCCACACTTGGCACAAACCTTCTCTTTCCTCCCTCCTCTTTTATTCTAGGCTCCACTCCGCTGCTGGGAATTCGTGTTGGTTACCTTGCACCAGGTGAAGCTAATCCACTGTACGAGTCCTTCTGTGGGTGCTGTGTCCTCTTCCAGTTGCCAAAATATGCTGCTCCTTTCGACGATGAGATGGCTCTGCCCCCACGTAATTTCCACAGCAATATGCAGAATGCAATATATATTAGGGTAGCCTGCAGCACCCGTATAGGGCTAGTGAGACATCCAGGGGATATGAAAATAAAAAATTGAATTGAGCATGAACTTCTGCATCAGATTCTCAGATGGGCAAGAGCAAGGGCAGCATTGCAAAACAGCAACCAAGGGCAAGGCTGCATCTAACTCTGGGGGTGATTGTCATGGAAACTACAAGTAAAGTATCACAAAACATAAGTAGGTACGAAAAAGGTACCTGAGAATAGCTGCTCCAGGAATGGCTCTTTGCAAAGGTTCTAGACATTAAAAGTCAATTGAATAAACAGTTTAGTAATTTTAGATGTTCTTGGAAAATGGATTTTGAAGGGCAAAATGGGACAAAAGAAAAAAAAAAAATTACAGCTTAACAAAAACTCCAGGAAAAAAAAAGCTCTGAGAGGAAAATGAATGCAAGAGTCCTGCAAGCTTTCTTAAATACATACCTTCATATGTACAGATAAACTCATGCATGTGAGTTACACACATATAGTATCGTCTGTGTGTATATATATATGACTATATATAGTGTGTATACATATATATAACTATATATAGTACGTATACATATATATACACACTACTGAAAAAATAATGCCAAAAAAAGAAGCCAGCACAAAAAAAAAAACCCAACTTCCTACATCAGACTGAAGACGACAGGTTTCTCAGAGGTTAACTGTACTGAAGTCCAAGGCCTTGAGCAGAAAAGCGAGTTGTTAGATGAGTTGGACCGGTGTCTAAATGGCACCTGACCAAGGATGGCTATGACCAGAAAATACACACTGAGGGTGAGATCCAGCCACCCAACAGCAGAATGGGTGGGTGCCAAAGAGCTGAAATAATCAGAAAATGCATGAAACAGGGAGCTCTGCGTGTCTGCAGAGAGCCCTGATGGGCGGAAGGTGGGGGTACAGCCTCCAGCCGACTGGGAGGTGTTCTGCAATTAACAGCAAGCATTTGATGGCCACAGACCAGGACACCTTTGTCTCTGCTCAAGAGAGCAGCAGTGTTTCACAAAGTGCATTTCTTTTTGCTGTGAGGAACACCTCCCCGTGACAGACAGACAGTGGCACATCCGGGGTTATTCCAGCCAAAATTGCCGGTGGGCTGATGCCTGTGAGCTGCAAGTGCAGGAGAAGGAGTAAGGGTGCCAGTCCAGAGAGCAGAGCAGCAGGTACAACCTCTGAGGGATGGTATTGGGAACAGCAGGGCAGGATTCAGCATGAACACGGAGGAAAGCAGATGAGATGTGGAGGTACTGTCATGCAGGTCACTCTAGGAAAGCATTAAAGGGCAATTTATGCACTTAGAGAGGAAAAAATTGAGTTGTGTCAGGGAAAAATGTTAGCTGGAAGAGGTAAGAGGCAGCAGAATATATGTTAGATCCATCACCAGCACACACTGCTGGCTGGGGCCAGGATAATCCTGCTCCGTTTTTATGCCACATTGGAATAAGCATTGAATAAACGGGAATAATCCTGTGACAGCGAATAGTGTGCATGTGCTAGTAACTGCCTAGCGGTGTGTCTCAGCAGGCAAGGCGAAAAAAGGTTGGTTCAAGGGGGAGTACCTGGGAAGTGCTCTGGCATTGCACGGGGTTCATGTGAGTTGTGGGGAGATTTTAGAAGCTGGTCATATCCACACCATGTAACATACAACAATCAGAACCTCAAACTACACCCCAAAAGGAGGCAGCAATGGAAGAACCATCTCAGTTACCAGAGGAGGTGACACAGGGAAAAAAAAAACAAAAGTACAGAGAGCAAGAGATGAGGAGGGGACAGTCAGGGAGAGGTGAAAGGAGAATGGAAATCAAGGGAAAAATAACCGCACCTAAGAGGCAATTCTAATCAGCTACAAAAGCAGAGTTAAACGCAGCCCCAGTTGCAGAGCCGTGTGCCATGGAGACGGGCGGATAACTGCCGTGGCAGCAAAGGCTGAACGCTGCAGCCAGCTGGGGTTTTACAGGGCACTAACCAGGTATTTATGAAATACCATTGAGGGACAGGCTTCTTTACTTCTGAGTGGTTACAACATAGAAAAGACACCAAAAGGAACTAATTACATAGGGGTTTTTTACTCAATATTGTCAAATCGCAGCTGAGGAAGATTAAATATGCAACCAAAAGTTACCTACACTGCCGTAATACCACTAATAACACTAGCATTTATAGAGGGCTAAATCACGCTTTCCTTGCTTAAGGCCCTTCCCTCTGACCTTTGAAGATTTGATCTTGAGACGTGATGTAAATCATCTGGGGAGTTTTCTTCACCTCTACCAGATGAAAGATATTCCTATTCTGGGAAAGCAGGGTTAGGCTTCCAAAAAAAGAAAGATACTGGAGGTACTTGGGCATCCCAGTTCTCCGCTTCCCAAAGTCACTCAGACACCTCTGTGCAGTGGCAAAGCAGTTGCCATCAGTGGAGGAGCACCCTCCAACACTGCACACAGAGATGGACTCTCAGTTACAGATGGTTTGAATTTTCTCCGCACTTACTGAAACCAACATAAATAATCCAGCTATTTTCACCCAAACTGAAGTGCAAGCAACTTGCCTATTAGTAAAAGTACAACACGTAGGGCGATTGGCGCCAGGGCAGTACAGCACAGCAACGTGAGTGTTCACCCGCAAACCCCACTCACTCTGGGATGTGTAGTGCACTCAGGAGACACGAAAAAGAGCAGTTTCTTCAGTTAAATTAATGTTCAAGTCAATGGGCATTTGGTAGATGCTCTCCAGGTACACCAACTGTCTGCAGCAATGGCCAGAGCTGCATTCCCATACATTTTAGAGAATACCTTGCCCTGTCAACTTAGCAGGGCATTCAGACTGCATCCAAGCCACCACTGGGCTTATTTTAAAAGCCAACATGGTGTTTAAACACCACACTGGTGTTTGCATCAAACACCATGTCCCTTGGTTAATAAATATGTGCTTGGTTCGCTACAAGATCTCAATAGAAGTTATACAACACTTCTCAGCCAAGCGCTTTTCTTTGCACGATGTGAAAATGACTTGTGTTCTAAAGACTGAAAAAAAAAATTAAACGACGCTGTGTGTTTGAAAAGAAGCTGTGCAAAATACATCAATATTTGTAATTACAGCAGCAGCTGCTGTTCTGCGAGCAGTCACGGATGAAGGCTGCTTTCCCATGGAGCCCATACCCTTTCTCACCACTTTCCCCCCACCCCCACCACGACAATAATCCCAGTTCTTCCTTCCTACGTGCCTCACGCCTATATATTTCCCATCCTTCCATGTAGCCTGCGATGGCCATGCAGCACTCCTCACTGCTGGCCTCGTTCCCTACGTACCAGCTAAGCAAAAGGCCTTGCTAGCGCGGGGCACCGAGATACAGGTGCCACAGGGCAGGACAGCATGGGTTAGCCAAAACGGCTGATCCTTTCCAGTTTGGATCTGCTGTACCTGATCTGCATGTAACTTCAAGGAATTGGACATCATCAAGAGCTCGTGACATCTGCCAGATTTGGTTCAAGTTGACCAAAGGGTTCAAACACATTAGAGCAGAGAAACACAGCCTGATGGGCGGAGGGTATATTCACATGAGACTATTGTCTTAGAAAAAGAGGATTAAAAAAATCATCAAAGGACAGAAGTCACTAAGACACCACAGGGAAGGCTGGCACGGCTGTGCTAAGGAGGAGGAAAATGGAGTAACTCCCCTGAGGTCTGAGAGATTTCAAAATCCTCGCTCTCCATTTCAAATTATCTCAGTAAACTGATAACAATTACACCAGCCAGCCACCAACCTGAGGATTTAAATAAGCTTTTTGCTACCAGCACATGTACACCCCAATGAATTCCAACCAGATGGTTTGTTTAAAGAACACATCATATGCACAACAATCAATATCCAGATTTCAGCGGGGCTGTTGCGAGGAAAAAGATATAATTGTAGAAACGTAAAAACCCCCCAGTTTGGACCAAAGCTGGGCAAGAGTAATCAGCACTTCTTAAAGTCTTAGAAACATAGTGAAAGAGCTGAAGTGTGTGTAATCACCAGTGAGAGGCATTGTAGCAAAGCAGATAAAGTTAATTATACAGTACAGGAGCGTTTTCAGTTGATGTGGTAGTAATCATAGTCAACAGAGGAGTGCCCAACAGAAAGAAACACATACAATAAAAGCAATCATGTGGTGAAAGCGTACAGCACAAATTACCTAAAAAACAAAGGCAGATACAGACACATGGCTGGAGTTGACAAATCTTAATAAAGATTAGTATCTTTATTAATCTTTATAAAGATTTGTAGACTTCTATGTCCAATAGGATACCTTAAAAAGCAGCAGACCTTACGTCGTGGATGGCACCCCCCCCAAAATTGTCACATCAGTCTGGAGGAGGTATTAATATTTGTGCTCTACGTGGGGAAGCAAGGGCCAGATCCAGCACGAGTCCGTGACAATATTCACACCGTTTGTCATGAGAAACACCAGTTATGTCCTGGGTGCCGCTGCTGTGTATGAAACGAATGCACCAGCAGGAGGGTCTAGAGTACCAATTTTCTGAAAGTAAATCTGTACTTAGGAGAAAAGATGCAGTTAATAGACCTCACATTGAAATTCAGGCTCACAGGCTACCATTTCGTACAGACCATTCAACATCTGCATCCACCAGTCTGCATTAAAAGCAGGGGGGCTGGAATACAGGACCTAAAGTAAAAGGTTCAAGAGTAAATCATTTGCGTGTCTGTATATTTATGCATCGCCACAAACATCTTTTCAATGTCTCTTGGTTTGGTGATGGGACAGACACAGCACACAGAATTTCACTCCCCCATGCCAGCAGCAATCTCTCCCGCTCCTCATTACAAGCCATTTCACCCAGGAGCTGTCTCTTCCCATATGGTTTTGTGGCACCAAAATGGATTCTCACCTGTTCAAGAAGAGCTTCCCCCCCCTCCCCCAAGATTTCCTGAAGCAGTGGCATTAAATAAATCCAGCCTCAGGCAGCAGCGTGCCATCATCCTCGCCTGCACCCAGGGCTGCTGCAGGTACGGGGGGAAGGAAGAGGCTCCCCCACCCCATCCCTACCTGCCAGTTTGATTTCTCATGGCCATTAGACATTAATAGCTTTTCAGATGTCTAATGAATGATGCTGTTTCATCCTGTCTTCCCAGGGTAATAAACTCCCGCTAACTTGGCTTTTTGTTGGAACACCCCCATTAACAGACTTTAATGATGCAAAAGACTTAATTTGGGGACTATGTGAAATGTTGTCCTTCAGAGCATCCTGATGCGCTAGGAGGATTTATTGATTTGAAAATATGCAGATAAATAAGTAAAACACACTAATTGCTGTGAAACAGATCTTGCTGATCAGATGTAATTAGCAATATTGAAAGGGTGACAAAACAACATCAGGGAGGTCAAGAGATGCAGAAATCCCACTCCAAGGGCATTTTCTAACTGTCCTTACACTTGTGCCAGGGCTTGTCTAATGTCAGCCGGCTAGCGGAGCTGTACTGGCAGAGGGCTTGACCCTGTGCCTTTCACTCCTTGCTAATACAGACTGTAATTTTTGAAAGCCAGACTTGCAGAGATGAGAGCCGTATCTATGCCAACAATAATTACCTATGAAAAAAGATAACTTCTAGGAGCTTATTCAGAAGAAATCAGTGCCTAACACCTGTAGGTTTATGTACAGCAGCTCTAGGGCAGATTTGAGTATTGCTGTCAACACTTCCACTGCTGAAGGAAGAATGAAGCCAGACATGACTCAAGTGCCATCTTTTCCAAGGTTAAGTTAAAACAACCTTGCAAATGAAACAAATGTATCAGCCTTGAAGATGCCTGAGGATCACAGCAAGGTAAGAAACTGTAATTGGTACTATCAAGGTAAGCCGTCAGCTCGCGGTGCGATGGTTGTGAACAAAGAGCTCTTCGTTAGAGCACGGACGTGCCAACCAGCTCCCAGGACCCTTCATGCCGTATGTGATGGGACTTAAAGCCATTCAGCAACACTTGGGTCCAATCCCAGGCCCTGCTGCGGATCCTGATCTGCTGGCAGAGGATGCTCATGCGGTGGTCCCTGTCTCTGCAGCCCAAGAGAGCCAGGTATTGCCACAGGACTTCCCGGGAGAGGAAAGCAGGGCACTTCTGTGACCTGCTGCTGGCAAGTGCCTTGTACCCTGAGGCGATATGAGCTTTTCCCTTTGCCGGCTGGGAGAGAGGAGCCCTCGCACCCAGGGAGGCTGGATGAGCAGAGGGAGCAGTGACAGCCAGGGTCCCCAGCTCCATCGAAAGCACTTGCAGGCAAAACGCTTGTATCCTGACATTGCCATGGGTGGCTCCCTGCAAGCAGCACGTCAGCTGCTGGCTGGGCGCAGGAGCCTGGACACCAGGTGGTGGCTGGGGAGAGGGACATGGCAGGTTTTGGGTGGTCTGTCCCAGCTGTGCCGCTGCAGAAGGCTGGTGGTCCCCAAAGCTTTCGGTTAGCATTTAGCAAGAGCAGAGCTTCACTTTGCGTGCTGGCAGCAAAAAAAGAAGCCCAGCAAACCGAAGACCCAGAAGGTAGAGTCGCGGCACAGTTATTGCTCTGAAACACTGTCACCTTGTGGCTGCTCAGCTGCAGTTGGACACGCTGCAGCCGATGTGCCTCGCTAGACATCGGGGTGGCCTAGGCACGGCTCCGAGGGCGAAGGGCCAGCCAGGACACAGCAAGAAGCAACCTCACATGGGGCACGGGGAGCTGCCTTGCTCTGGGTAGCGTTTAGTAACAGCTGTTACTGGGGAAAGAAGAAGTCTGGAAGTCTGTATTTGCACTTCCAGCCTGCCTGTGGCCTCCCACGTCTGCAAAAATGAGAACAGGAAGGGTGGTGATACTTGGGATGTCAGTGATTACCTGCAACTGTCAGGAGTATTGACCACGCAGGATGCATCCACCCAGGGACTGCAAGGAGCCACCGAACCTCTCTGTGTGTATGAGCATCACCGGGGGGGGCTGCCGGTGATGGAGACACCAGGGTCACTGGAGGGGGTGCAGGACCGTGGCAAGCCCTGAGCCTGCTCCCCACACCCTGCATGCCTGGTCCAGACCAACTCATCTGCTGCTGGTCCTCCCAGCACACGGTGTGCCAGGGGAGCGTGGGGTCTGCACCCTCCTCTGAAACCGCTGGGAAAGGGAGCCCTCTGCCATGGGGAGAAACAGTCAGTGTTAGATGCTGGGGAGTTGTGATACCCCTTGATTTAATAAGCAGATGGGAGATCTCTGCTCCCTGTAAGAGGAGCACAGCCATCAGCCGCACAGCAAGGCAACAGCAAATACCACTACATTTTGCTATTTTTAAGTTTGACTGCACGGCCACAGGTGCTGAAAAAGCTGTCCTGCTCCAAAATCACCATCAGGCAGAGGAGACCTGCTTGGATGCCCTGAACGCCACTGGAGCAGCTCCTGGGGTTACTGTGAGCAGGAAGGTTGACAGGATTAGTGCTTTGCAAGTGCAGAGTCACAGGGAGGTGCTAAGGAGCTCCCATCGGCTGCAAAAGGGGCTGGCTCCTACTTTCAGCTGGATAACCAGGGTGTATTATGCCATTAAAACAACCTGCAGCATATCTGTGTCATCACTCTTCAAGTAACAGAGCATCATCAGTTACCAGGAGCCACCTCAGGGCTCTTGCTGCATCTTGGAAGGAAGGAAACAATCATTTGACGTGCACTTAGAAAAGAAACAAAAAAAAGGGCATTTGTTCCTTTTGAATGCAGTAAGGCCACATCAGAATTATGGTCACCACAAGGCCTTATTTCTTCATATAAATATTTGAGATATAAATATTCTCTCTGAATTTCCTTTTACGTTTAGCAGGGATGGTCATGTGCATGCAGCCAGCTCCCTTGCTCCCAGTTATTGGTTAATAAAGAAGATTATGCACACATAAATATGAAAACGTGGGAAATATTTACAGACAGTTTTTAATTAACTAGCATTTCATACAGTTACAAAACAAAACACAATATTTTAGCAGTAAATAAACCCAGGAAAATTAAAACTCTCCTCACACCTAGCCACTTATTTTGGGGCCAATTAAAAAGTGGCAAATCCAGAAAAGGGAGAACGAAGAACTTTTTCTCCCACAGCACATAATGAAGCTGTGGCTTTTACTGCCACAATGAACTGCGGGTGCCAAAAGCACAGCGACATTAACAGGGCGTGGGTATTTCTATGGACAGTAAGAAAGGCCAGGGCTATAATCGTTACGAATGATGTGAATTTTGGAAGAGAGGCAGACCTCCAGCTGTGGTTGCAAACCGATCTTTACTGGGGATTAGGGAAAGAGTCAAGGTGACAGCCAGGTTATCTGCTTACAAGGGAGCTGCACATACTTCCCACCTTCCATCCAGTGGTGGAGAGGCCAGCCACAATAACTGGACACAACCTGATATGATTTTTTTTTTTCCTTCTTCCATTTTTGTGAGCTAATCCCAGCTTGGCTGCTCACACAAGTAACGCTCACCCGTGTGTGCAGTGCCAGAGTGTATGAAACATCAGCCTTAGCAGAAAAAAAACCCAACCGTCCTTTTCTTCCTAAACAAGGCACGCTAAGAATAAACAGCATACCGCGGCGCCGAGGACGCTGCCCAAGGAACATAGCCAGGGACAAGATTCAAAAGAAAAATATGCAAGAGGCCTAAAAGTGTCTGTCATAAAAAAAAAACATCTAAAAGGTCTCTGAGCAAATGCAAAGGCCAACAGGCAAATATCATAAATACTGCTGCAAAGATCTACGTGCAGCTCTCTGCAAAGCATCAGAGCAACTCCTTATTGTGCAATCAATACAAACGAGATTGCAACTCAAAAAGAAACAGAAGACAAAAAAAAATCCTGCTCCTAAAGAAACAAAGGAGCTACCTGAATTAGAACACAGATTCTCTTTTATTTTGTTCTGAAACACTAGAACTACAAGCCAGTGACTTAAATAAAGAGGAGAAAATCGGAGTCAGTGTAATAAATATTACCACTTATCAAAAACGCAGCAGATGAGCTCCTTCCAGCAAACTTCCAAACAATTCCCAGCCGATATGAAGAAGCCAGTCGTAGGAATACAGTGTGCCAAAACGGTTGAGGGAACAGTTTCTCCCATGACCTGGACGAAAAGCCCAACCCCAAAACAGAGGCACTGGCAAAAAGCATTGTGTTTAAAACTGAATTCCAGCAAAAGGCATAATTTAAAACCAAACAGCACCTCGAGGAAGCCAGCTGGGAGGAGCCCGTCTGTTGGCACGGGCAGTTTGCAGGCAGCCCCCGGCGGGGCAGGACCGGGGGTGATGTTCGGGGCCACCCACCCACCTGCCCACGGGTGCGCCCTGCCTCACTGGCACCGTGGGACGTGCTCCAGCCCTTGGTGCCGGCAGCTTGTGTTGCACAAGGTCAGGAAACATAAAAAGATAGATATTTAATAAAGAGATGGAGAAATGTTAAGAAAAGCTAAATGAAAAGTAGACGGGAACGTGGGCCAGAAGTGACATCCCGCCCCCCCCCCGGCCCAGCAGCACAAGATATAATCAACACATGGGCTTTTAAAAGCCTTTTTTATTTGCCTTCTGGCTTCCTGAGCCACAGGCATGCTTTTGGGCAAGAGTCAAGCTTTTTTCTGCAACTCTGAAAGCTACAAATCTACTTTTTGGGGTGCCCCCTCCCCCCCCAGCAGGCGCTGAGACCCCTCTCGGGGGCCCCCCCCCGCCCCGCGCTGCAAGCACCGAACCGCCGCAGCCGCCGGCAAACGCGGAGCGAAACCGCCGGCACCGGCGCGCCCGGGCGCTGCGGGGGCACACGGAGACGGCGCCTTCGCACCTGCGCCCCCTATGGACCACGCGTGCACGGCCCCTATAGCCCGCACTGCGCGTGCCCACCTCCTGCAGCCTGCACAGCTGGTAGGCGCCTCCCACAGCCAGAGCGTTGGTAGCTACTACAGCCCGGGCACGCCCAGCCCCTATAGCTCGCACTGGGCGCCTGCAGCCCGGGCGCGCCCAGCCCCTATAGCTCGCACTGGGCGCCTGCAGCCCGGGCGCGCCCAGCCCCTATAGCTCGCACTGGGCGCCTGCAGCCCGGGCGCGCCCAGCCCCTATAGCTCGCACTGGGCGCCTGCAGCCCGGGCGCGCCCAGCCCCTATAGCTCGCACTACACGCTGGCAGCCCGTACAGCCTGCACTGCGCACACAAACCCAGCAACCCGCACGACGCATGCCCACGGCAGAGCCCTCACGCTGCCCCGTACATATAGTCACGGCGGCTATAGGTCCCGCGCGTGCCCGCCCCCTGTGGACGGCACTGCGCATGCGCGCCCTCACCTCTCACGTCCCCAGCAGATGCGCAGACACAGCCCCGCGCACGCGCGCTTCCCCCTACACTACTCGCAGGCCTCCGGGGCGGCAGTGGGCGCTGTAAGGCGGAAGCGCGGGGCCGCTTCCGTCCGTCGCGGCTGAGTCACCGGGCCGCGCCGCCGCCTGCCTGCCGCCACCGAGCCGCCCCGTCCCCGTCCTGGTCCCGGTCCGGTCCCGTCCCTCTCCGCCGCCATGCCGCTGGAAAACCTGGAGGAGGAGGGGCTGCCCAAGAACCCTGACCTCCGCATCGCCCAGCTCCGCTTCCTCCTCAGCCTCCGGCCCCGAGCGCCCGACCCCGCCGCGCGCGAGGAGCTGATGGCGGCCGTGCGGCTCCACAGTGAGTGCGGGCGGGGGGGAGGGGGGTCGATCGGTCAGTCCGTCTGTCCGACCCTGCGGGGCGGCTTTGTCCGTCCCGAGGCAGGAGCCGCTCGGACTGTCCGCGGGTCCCGGGAGGCGGCCGTCTGGGGCAGGGACAGCCCGAGGGCAGCGGCGGGGAGAGGGGATGGGGGGGTCGGACCTACCGGCGCGGTGCCTCGTCCCCAGCCTTGGCCGCTGCCAGCGTCCTGCTAGTGTATAAAGGGCAAGAGTTGAGCACTGGGGTCCGCTGCGCTCAGGGGAGGGTGAATAGTGAGGCGAGTGCAAGGGGGAGAGGTGCAAAGAGAGCAAGGGTCGTAAAGGACCAGGGTAAAGTAGGGTGACAGGCAGGGCCTGCTGGAACACGGCTCTGTAATGTCTGGGTTTAATGGGTACCTGCCTGTAGAAAGGGCGTAGCTGGTGTTGGCGATGAACTGCATTGTCCCTTGGTGCTGTGCTGTGGAAGCACACGCTTCTTGCAGCAATTAGTAGCAGAAGCTGCCCTGCTTTTCTTTCAGATATGGCTCCGTATTACGAAGCGCTCTGCAAGTCTCTCGAGTGGCAGATAGACATGGATCTGTTGAACAAAATGAAGAAAGCTAACGAGGAAGAATTGAAACGTCTCGACAACGAACTAGAAGACGCAGAAAAGATCTTGGGGGAGAGTGAAATCCGAGATGCAATGATGGCCAAAGCCGAGTACCTGTGCAGGATTGGAGATAAGGTTGGTTCATGGCGGAGGCTTTATGGACTCATATTAAAAACACTGCCTTGTAATCCTCTTAGCTAGGCAGGTTCCAGAGAGTGCTGTTCATAGGAAGGAAGCTGCATGACTTACTGTGCATTTTCACTATGGCGTAACTCAGACAGGGGTGGGAGATAGGGGAGGGTGTTACTGAAAGTTAAATTATCCAGGAAAAAGACCCAAACAAGCAGGCCTTAAAAAAAGCTATTTTTTTCTTCAAAAGGGAAAAAGTTCTTTTCCAGTTGCAGATGTTATTTTTCCCTTTTCATGTGTCTTTATGTCTTTAGACTTTTCTAAGCTCGTTACGTAGGGCAACTTAATTTCAAGTTACAGAGTAGATTTTCATAGTCCTTAGATTTAAGAGATACACGAGGATCGGCTTTTTTGACTTGATTTAAACTTTGATTCTTTAAGATTATGCATTCTGAATAACGTTAAAGTTCTGTGGGAAACTAACAGAGCCATGACTATCAGCAGAAGACAATGCATGTACTTAGGAGAGGAGAGACAGTTTGTAAATATTCTAGCTGCTTTTAACATTCTTATAGTGGAAAATACTGTCTCGCTACTTGCTAGGAGGGAGCTCTGACTGCGTTCCGCAAGACTTATGACAAAACTGTGGCATTGGGACATCGTCTGGATATTGTCTTCTATCTTCTAAGGATTGGTTTGTTTTATATGGATAACGACCTCATCACGCGGAACATTGAAAAGGCAAAAAGGTACTGCTTGGGTTGTTGGAGAGCATTAGACCGCTTCTGAGACAAACTGTAACAAATGGAAGATAAATACCTTGCTGTCAGAAATGACTAAGACTGGTTGTGAGACAGAATCTCAGTGATGGGTGGGTGTTACGTGGTACTAGAGCGCTTCCTGTTCCTGTTTTGTTTTTCGATGAGGGGGAAGAGAAAAGGTTAACGTTTTGGGTCAGCCACTTTCTAGCAGCTGACTTGATTTTAATTTGTAACCCACCCCCCGCTCCCACTTTTCTGTTCTGTAGCTGTTGGAAGACAAATAACTTTGGGTGTGATTAGATTGTACAATAGCCAGCTGAATCCAGCTGCTGCCCATGCCACCCAGCTGGCTCTATGGAGTGCCAGCTTTTCCTCTAGAAGCAAGAGCCCAGCATCAGCATGGCGTGCTTCGGCGCAGCTGTCCATCCCGTGCTTCCGCTACTAGCGTCAGCGTCTCCATGCCCCCAGCATTTGAACTTCATTGGTTCCCATAGCAAGCTGCGGATTCCGGTCTCTTTGCAGTTGCTGTGAGACACCGAGGCAGAGGGTCTTCCCAGCTATGTTCCTCAGGCCATGATTTTTTTTGTGTGTGTTGCCTTCTCAGCAGGTTTTGTCTTGGCCTGTGGTTCTGCTTATAGCTGCATCAGTTTTGTGGTAATATGACTCTTGAAAAGTGGCAACTTTTAAATTTTTTCTATGCTGTTCGTTGGATGGCTTTAATTTTAGCAGTGTAAGCAGTGGAAACATGTTGCCACAGCCAAAGCTGGCAGAAATATTTGTGTGCACGTCTCAGAAGACTGTTGTCAAAACTTCAGAGGCTATAAACTTTTCCTTTCAGTGGAACTTACACTGTGCAAGAGCATCTGGCCTTTCCTGTCCCAAGGAAGCCACTTTCCTGACCCTGACAGCTGTACAAAGCCTGGACTGTTGCAACAAGCTGTAATATAAAACAAATTATTCTTTCTCTAATCACATGGTATCACTTGATTTACTGTACTTGTTTCATATAAGTTATTACATAATACACTTACATAAGTAAATATTTCTTTTTGTTCTATTTTAAGTCTAATAGAAGAAGGAGGAGACTGGGACAGGAGAAATCGTCTCAAAGTGTACCAAGGCCTTTACTGTGTAGCTATTCGAGATTTCAAACAAGCAGCAGAGCTCTTCCTTGATACAGTTTCGACGTTTACATCCTATGAACTTATGGATTACAAAACATTTGTAACGTACACGGTCTATGTCAGCATGATTGCGTTAGACAGGCCTGACCTTAGGGAAAAGGTAAGGAAAGCAGATGAAAACACCGGTGCAAACAGGTACAGCCTTTCTTTAACCTGTTTATCTCCAGGCTGAAAGTGATGGTATTTAAAGGTGTTGTTTGTTTGCTTTCAGGTTATTAAAGGAGCAGAGATTCTGGAAGTGTTGCACAGTTTGCCAGCAGTACGACAGTATCTCTTTTCTCTCTATGAATGCCGTTATGCGGCCTTTTTCCAGTCATTAGGTAAGGCTGTGGGTTTTTCCTACAACACTACTTCAGGTGCTTCGGTTATTTGTTTCAGATCATGCACAACTTTTGTGGAGTAGCTAGTCTTGAACTACAGCTGTTTTATGCAGGAATTTTTATTTTTAAACAGTGACCTAAAATTTGCAGCTCTTTGATCTTTTAAAACAAAACAAACAGCAAACCTACCTTTGCATACAGTGAGCTTTTTGAATGGTGGAAAATAATTTTCAAATGGCTACAGAGCACTGTCTTACCTGAAGAGCCAGGTCAGATGAGAATGTTTGAAAGGTTTTATCTTTGAAAGAAGTTGTAGGACTTGCAGTCTAAAGGCCCTAAAATCTCAACCTGTAAAAGATATTTCATGGAGAGTTTTCATTGTTGTTGTTACCGTTGGCTTTCTGCTCTGGTTTCTGTGTGAAAGGGTGACGCGGAAGAAAAGCTTTTCAGAAAACTCTCATCTTGCCAGTTCTCAGACTGCTTGTTTTCCTTCTGTGAGATTTAAAATACAAGACGGTAAGATATTTAGAAAAAGCAAAAAAGAACCCTTCATTTTGTGGAAGGCTAGGACTGATGAGAGTAAGAGCTAGGGGCAACATTTTTCTATTGGCCTTATCACTAGCTGAGAACTAAAACTGTCAGGAAAAAAAGTCACTTCAGTGCCTGGAAATCCTCCTAACTAATTTAAGAGCTAGTACCAGAAAGTTAATCTTATTTCCTTACCCAGCTTTGGGTAACAACGTTTCTTCAAGTAGTTACATACCAAGGACTGCTTGTTTCCCAGCCCCACCTCGCTCTTGCGTGGCAGCTGATCCCCATGCTTGCCTTTAGTGAGGCCATGCCGCTGCAGCAGAGGGGAGACTGGCTCACACCCTGAAAGACGGATTCTCTGCTGACAAACAGGGTCATGGTATTGCAGCTTCTGGTTCTGGAACTGATACAGATGATACAAATTTGCTTCTCTTTAAAGTAGAATTTCTTTCATATCCTGAAGTGTGCAAGAACACAATATTCACACAGATTACTTATTAACTGGTGTTACGCGTTTTATTTACATAACTGATACTTTACATTTCTTAGAGGTTACTGACTCATTTCCTTTCTTTTTTATTTTTTCTTTTTAGCTATTGTAGAGCAAGAGATGAAAAAAGATTGGCTGTTTGCACCTCACTATCGATACTACGTACGGGAAATGAGAATTCACGCGTATAGCCAGCTCCTAGAGTCTTACCGGTCATTGACATTAGGATACATGGCGGAAGCATTTGGAGTCAGCGTAGAATTCATAGATCAGTAAGTTATTTGGCTTTTTAAATTCATAAAGATCTCACCTTATACCTTTAAATTATTTATAATGATCCTACTATGAATATTTGTTCTACTTTGATTCTAAACATGCCAAGTTATGTTTCTATGGAAAAGCTTGGCTAAATTTAAGTGAACCTTAGGTTTCAGTGAAGAAAATAATGTGACTAGTCTTTTAGTAATAACGTTGTTCTTTATACTGCTATGTGTGTTGACCTTGATATACTATGAACCTTAAGATTTTAGAGAATGACATAGTTCACAGCTACATAAAAGCTTAGCTGTTAAAACTTTGGGAATCCACGCATTTTGTGTGTCCTACAAGTCTCCTTATTTAGTTTTGCTTGCTTTCTATTATGTGGACAGGATCCAGTGTTTTTCGCTTAAATCAAACACACGCTGTGGTCCCAACTTACAATTCTTTTCTAGTATAAAACCAACAGATTTAGGTCATGATGAGAACTAAAGTGAGAAACTGACTTTTACTCTGTGTACATGAAATGCTTTGTTTCAAATGCCTTCACAAGAGTCGTTCTTCTTTCATAGAGAAGTTTCAGATTTTATAACGTAGAAAAGTGTTACAGAAATATGACTACTGCTTGAAATACTCAGAAATTAATCAATAGGTGTTTCAAGAGAAACCAAATACCATTCAATACAAAGGTAAATGTTTTAAAGTCGTACTACTTCTTATGCTTCCCAGTAATTTATTACTAGTTGTAACTTGTCTTACTGTTGATCGCAGGAATACTTTCTTCTACCATCAGTAATGTGCTGTAGACCACCAGTTGATTAACCAAAATAATACTTTTTTAAAAAACAGCATATTTATAGCTACTGGAGAGTAGGAACTACTAAGAGACTTTTCTAATGAATCGCCTGGCATAAAGATAGTTACATCAGGATAAATTCTGACTAGGCACACTCCCTGACTGCTGCCTTTGAATTTGAAGAGTAGTTGATGCTAAGCCAAGTGACAAATTTCACCAACTCAGGTGTGACACTTTGGCCTGAGAAGAAAATACTAAGACATTTTGTATTCAGATCGCTAGAGTGATTATACTTGTGTGAAACTCCAAGCTTTAATAAGAGGAGGATGCATGAAAATATATCGGCTGTGGCTTCAGAAATACAGCGTGGCGACGGTGTTGTTCTGTAGCAGCAGGTTCAGAACTGCCAGGTCTACCAGTCCTTAGTGAAACATGATCTAACCAACCTTTTTTTCTTTACTTAGGGAGCTGTCAAGATTTATTGCAGCTGGGCGATTACACTGCAAAATAGACAAAGTAAATGAGATTGTAGAAACTAACAGGTATGCTAACAATTCCTAGAGATCATTTTTGACGGCCCAGTTGAATTCGATACATTTTGATGATGCTTCTTACAGAAATGTTAGTGGCTGGGTGTGAAACATATTCTCACTTCTAAACCTTTTTTCCCCCTCCACAATTCCTAGGCCTGACAGCAAGAATTGGCAGTACCAAGAAACCATCAAGAAAGGAGATTTGCTGCTAAACAGAGTTCAGAAACTTTCCAGAGTAATTAATATGTAATTTTTTAATGCAAGGGAATGCAAAATTTAGATGTTTAAAACATTTTGGAAGTAACCTATAAATATATTGTATAACTTGGTATACTGTAGGTAAAACAAAATACTAGCGAGAAAGGTAGTCTTTTTACTTTCTACTTCATTATGTAAACAATGTTCTGTTTTGGTGTATGGATCTCAGTTCATTTATTAAATGTATGATACAGTTGGTGACCTCTTGTAATATACTTTGTTCCTTTGAATGCTGTACACACAGTCAAGTAGTGTTCAACAGCAAGGCAGGGTCAAGATCTGTGAACAAAGAGAACTAAAGGCAATGCTACGTTTGCTTTTTTGAGTTCTGCATTTGAATCAAAGGTGAAAAGAATCAGTTGCATGATAGTAAAGTAGCCAAAAATTTTCGTTTGTGCACTGTCCAGGCAGAAAGAGCTCTCGTTACGAGAGGATTACAGCTTAATCCTGTCAGAGAGGAATAAGGACACAAATGACTGGTAAAGCATTAATACAGTTTTCATGGTTATAAGGACTATAACTTCGGGAACATCTTTAACTGAAGTAGCCTGTCCCTTAAAATGACATTTTTGCTAGCTATTGAAAAGGCGGCCAGCACATTAGCAAAGCATCACAGTTGTAATTACTTCCCGTGTTAGATTTGCAGATGTCAAAATGATGGTAGGAACAGTGGAAGAGGCTACTGCAGTTTGACACAACGGATCAAATACTGTAGGGGGTTATGGTTTCTTCCTTCACAGCTGCTGAGGAATAAACGTTTCAAATAGGCTGCTGCCATACTGATGACACATGGTTTCTGGCTGTAGCAGAGCCTACGGCAGCAGCTGTTTGCCCTGCCCAAAGAAAGTCTGTGACTTAGGCCTGTTAGCTGTTTGATCCCACTGCACTTAGCAACCATTTGCTAATCCATTTGCTGCCTGGATTCATTGCAACATTAATGCTCAAAGTAACACCACCAGGTAGACGTACCCGCAGAGCGATGCCGGCATTCGGCAGCAACTGTGCGCCAGCAAGGACAGCGTGGGGTTTCACGTGCCCGCTCCTCTTTCTGGGGTATTGTGGAGGATCGCCCGTCTTTGAATCGCTGACACCTGCCTGAGGTTAGACTCCTCCCCCCCAGTCTTGAGGGTCCATTAATATTCTCTGTTGGACTGTTCTGAAACCCAAAATATGACCCAAATGACTTTTGGTTTTCTTTTACTACTTACTAGAAGCTGTTTTGTTTTTTCCAAGGAGCAGCTATTTAGCTAGAGTTTAAAGACTTAAATATCAGACAGTACTAATTAGAAGAAAATTCTAATCTTTGCTTTCTTTGGACCAGCGAAAATAATAATAGAGAACCCTAGTTTGTTTACCATGTGGCCAGCTAATGATTCTATATTTTGTGTGTTCACACACGTATCGCTGCTTCTAGACCCGTACCGTGGCACATAAAGCACAGCTAGCTAGGAAGACTTTAGTTCTTGCTCCCTTTTGCTAACATCTTTTCCACTTTCCACACATACAACTGTTAAGCGTATCAGAAGATGACGCTGCCGACGGTCTGGGCTGTTTGCTTCCCTGAATTGAGGGATTTAGTTTCTGGTACGCAGATGAGTTTTCCTTTCCAACATATTTGTACTTGAACTGGCCTTAATTAACTATATCAAAGCTTTGCAAAATAAACCCCAGGATTTCCATTCAGCTTATGGATTACCATATATATATATTTAACTCTAAGTTGAAGGGAGAAGAAACTTAAAGCTAGGTGAATGTAGACTTCATTCACTCAAGAGAAAGCTTGCTGCTCTTTTAGCATAGGTAAGAGCAACAGGAAAAAAAACCAGGGAAATGTCTACTTTGTGAGGAAAATAAAAGCATTACTAAAGATTCTTAGTGTGCTGCAAGATATTTGCAGAGCTTTCACTTTTTATTTTAGTCTAATCATCACTATCACATCCCGTGGGAGCTGAGCATGTCAGAGACTGGTGTTCTCTGCTCAGGCAGGTGAAAAACCAGAATGTTCAGAACAGGAGCGCGCGTATCCTACCAGAGCAAAGTGAGAATTCATCTTCAGCGTGCCACCAGACAGTTCTAGTATGGCTCTTTGTCAAGATGCCAACATTATCTAGAAAAATGCTAATTGCACTAGAGACAATTTTTAAAAACCTCCTTGAAGATACCGACCTGCATTGCTCATTTCCTGGTCTCAGCCTGTGTCCTGTGAAGGAGGATCCAGACAGAACCTGCAGAGCTGCTTGACAAAGCCTTTGGGGCCAAGGCCCGGCAAGAAAGCCGCGGCAATTTTACCTGAACAACTTTAAGGCTTTCAGCAGCAGTTCAGCCTCTCAGCCACACCAGATAGTGGTGGGATAAAATTCTGGACAGTTGTAGGGAAGGGAAACGCCTCCTGAAGTCCACAGCTGGATGCACAAAGCATAGCCAGAGCAGCTATTTACTGCTCTCCTGAAAAAAGAAAAATCAATCTGGTCCACGGTCTTTTTCAAAGCGTGGGAATGCTGAGGGGTCCAGGGTGGTCAGGCCTTGAGCTGATCAAGGGCAGAATTTTTTCTATTCTATCATTTTTAACTGCCTGCTTCAATTTCCACATCAAATCAGAAGCAATAGGATTTCTGCTTCCTTTAAACCCTCAAGTAATGTCAGGTTAACCTTTCACTGTCCCACGATCATGTTAGTTTTACCTTTTGTTTATTTCCTCTCATGATTTCCATTTATTTAACTCTGATGGCGAGTGGCACACCCGGTCGTGCCTCGGTCTTGACACCTTTCCATGGATTTGTAGTCCACATGCCAAAGTTGTACATTCTCTCTTGTAATTTAAGCTTGTGCAGTTCCTTGAACTAATGCCATTCTCCAATTTCACTTTGGAAGACTGACTCCATACTAGCAACACGGGAGCTAGAATCAGCCACAGATTTCAAGATACAGCTACACCACAGGGGCGCTTTCCACCTTGCCCTGCAATACGTGTGTGGCCGTTAACGCTGTGGGCACGCAGGAGGGAAGGAGATGGAGCGTTGCAGGGTTTGTCAGTAAAGTTCTGCTACAAAATGGTTGAGATCTAGTTCGCGTGCAGACGTCTTTTGGCTCACCTGTCTGCTGACCTGCCAACAGCTCCAGTCCTCCTTTCACTGAACGCTGGGCTCCAGAGTTTAAGGTCTAACCTTGCAGACAAGCGACAAGGCACTCACTCTTGAAAAAAGTCACCTGTCAGGGACTGGAAGGGACACAGGTGAAGGGAGCTCAACTGCAAAAAGGGAGGACAAAGAAAACGTCCAGCACCGTGTTGGAGAGCAGCTAAACTGAGCGGCAGCACGCTGTCCCTGCTGGTGCCAGAGAAAGCTTTTGTACCGATTTGGCGACAGGTGTCAGCTACAGTCATTCCCCATGGGCTTGGGCAAGGCTTTTTGACCAACTGCATCTCTCAGGCCAGTTTTTGTCCTTTGCAATGAACTTTGACTCCGGGTTAGTTTAAACAACTTCAGAAAAGGTTTTGAGATGGCCCTTAAGTTTGATGGGCCAGAAAAACAAAACCAAAACAAGCATATGCCACTTTTCTGCGACAAAGATCCCATGCTGCTTGTTAGGAACAAATCCAGCAGCTAATGCAGTTCTGAGCCAAAGCACTGAGAAAAGCATTCAGACAAATTAAGAGTCCCATGGTGGATCTTAGAAGCCACGTGAGTTTGATTATTTGTTGCAGCAGAACATGATAATAACGAACCAACAGGAATTTGCATTTAAATAAAGCCAATTGCAAGCCCTTGTATCGGTTGTTTCAGTAGCTGGCATAAATAACGGCAGCCACGGAGCGCTTCAGGCTACAAAGGCAATGGGTGTCAGGGCTGTTCGCTGTCAACCCGGCCGCACGCCGCGAGGGCACGGGGCCAGCTGTGCACCCCTGCCCCCAGAGCTGCACGTCCTGCAGGCGCAGGACCACGATTTAGGGAGCTTTCCTGCCAAAGGTAGGTTGTAGCCTTTGAGCCCAACAGGTCTCCACCAGAAGGCTGACAGCTTCGGGTTCGAAGGACACGTCGCCAGCTTCCGTTTTGAATGCAAAGGGTATCGACGGCATGCACGTGCACACAAAAGCATATACGCAGAGAACCTCTGACATTGGGACTTGCACACGCTATCAGGCTCAAACTCCTTCACCACCAGTAGCTCTCCCGGGATATAAACGGGAGTATTTTCCTGTGAAACGATCAGTGACAGGAAAGAAACTGCTTTCAGTCCACTTCAGGGAAGTCTGTGTTTACGGGGCTCTACTCCCGCACCTGGTCAGAAGGGATTTTTCATGACAAACCCCTTTCCTGAACTGATGGAGTCGCTGGGAGAAGCGATAACCCGGTGAGCAGCTCCGCGCTCTGCCCCGGGGTCAGGGCTCCCTGGCAGCGGCGCTGCAGGGTGCCGGTGCCCAACGCAGCAAAGGCAGGGGAGAGGGAGGGCATCCAAACCCGCAGAGCTCCGAGGTGCCTCGGAGAGCTCAGCGTTACACGGGATAAACACAACTTTTTCCCTCTTCCTTCACCTTACCGGTTTTAGAGGATACAGAACCCTACTTTAAACGCAGTTAAATGCAGAGTTAATCCTTCAGTTCTGAAGCAGACGCAGACAGCTCGGAGTCACAAACTTGCCTGAACGCGATGACAAGCGGAGAGCCCTGCCCTGCCGCGCCAGCCTCCGCCTCCTGCGCACTCCGTGCTGCGTCACTCCCGCAGCCCGGCACGACCAGCTCCAGGCCAGCAGTTTACGGGGTGGAGCAGAAATTAGAAATCGCTACTAGAAAAGAAAGATATTTGCAGGAAGGTGAGACAAAAAAAATAAAACTTCAGTCAACACAAAAGGTAAGTTACACGTAGAATTATTAGAAGTTCTCGTTACACGAAGGCAAAGCAGAACCTGCTTCCTGCCTGACCCCCCCCATTCATATCTGGTAGCATTTATTCCAAAGACTAAAAACTTTGTTCTTACTGTTCTGAGAGGAAAAGAAAGGGAAGAAAAAAAGGGAGAGAATAAAGGAAGCACTGCCATGGATGCGACTACGAATTCCGATCCCACTAACAGGAGTTTTACCAGTCTTACAAACGGCTCCTCAGAAGTCATCCACCACACGCGAGCCCCGAGTCACACGCAGAGAAAAGCCCGCAAGAGTATTTAATTCACACACTGGATCTTTGAACTGTGAAAACATGGAAGATGCTTTTTTTGGAAGGAAAAAAATAAAGGGCAGACGATGATTCACTGTACCACATTTGGGGCTGTAAAAGCCGCTCCTCATTGCTGAACTCTGAAAACGATACAAAGCGCGAACCTTAAGCAACAGGACGTCCTTTGCACAGGGAAGACAGCGCGGAGCCGATACGGGCACCTCTCAAAACCAGGCCCCCACGCCCCCGCAGCAGGTCAAGATGCGATCCTGCCCGGCTGGCTCTGTAGCCGCTCGCGCGAGGCTGACAGCGACAGTCTGACCGCATCCACTTCTCTGAAATCAGTTCACATAGGCACCGATACAGATAAGGTTTTCCTTTAATGGTGAATGATTTTATAATGAAGCAGAAACATATACTGTATTCCATGCAACCAACCTCATTTATTGAAAAGTCCTAATTTTATTGCCTTGTTTAGTAACATGTTTGTTCAACAAACTAATCTTTTTCATGAAGCAAAGCACAACTTTTTCTTATAAATAGTATAAATTATTTTATTTACAGAAACTTGTTACAAAACAAATAGACTATATATTTATTTCTTTTAAATATCCAAAGTAATTTTTCTATCCCATGACATTTGTTCATGTACTATACAGCAGCCAACACAGAGTTCAGCTGATCAGATGCTCTTGATTATGTATACAAATTAAGAAACTATTCACACATTTTACACAGGAGATTGCTTTTAGAACCAGGCTCAACACGGAGCAAGATGCTTTCAAGGCCTACATTCACATTGACATTATGTAGTGCTCATTTTAAAATTACCTTTAAAACGTAAAATATCTTGCACAAAAAGGTAAAAATGATTATTTTCTGCTGAACGGTGAAACATTTAAGAATCTTTCTAAGCCCAATTCCCTCCTCCGGGACAGAATGAGTGAAAGATGAGAGAGAGAGATTCCTTGGCAAGAGAACTCTTACGGGAAGACAACTGCCTCAGAAATTTCATGTGGAAATCACATCTTTAGTTTTGAATCTTTTTAAGAGGTACTTACTTTTCTGTTTTGTTTTGTTTTCCTGGAATACCAACTATTTTGAACATTTTCTAAATCATTTCATTTATGAATGAATAACTCCCCCTCTCCCTCCCCACCCAAAATGAGCCAGTTAAATAAGCTGCTGGTTAAAACCACATTTCAAATGCTTGGCATTATATTAAATACAAGTTATCAGCGGGATTGTTCCAACACAAGGTACTCTAATGAAAAGATTTTACAAAGGTTACCAGCATCATTCGCTTTCTTTCGTCAACCCATCTCATTAATTTCAGAAAAATATCTATATATGTATGTGTATATATATATACACACGCACACATACATACATATACGCACACATATATTATGTACGGGTGGAAAAAGCAAGCTCCAAAATTTCAACTGAACATTCAAGTCTTTTAAGGAGAAGCTGTCTAAACAGTCCGAGCTTAAAACTAGTTATATCAGGCACTTTCAGTTTTTCCGTTAGTTTTAAACCACATGAGACCCACACAAATGCGCACGCACGCACACGCACACAAACACTAAAAAAAGAGAAGCAGTGTGTCACTTAACTAAATGTAGTCTTCTGGGAATCAGGCAACCGATAAGCAATGCCGTATCGACCACGCCGGCTCCATCCTGCGCTCGGGCTCCCGCGGCAGAACCCGACCGCAGGACCCGGGCAATAGTTTGCATGTATCCACTCCCAAGACGTGAGAAGGGACACAGCTTTCACAAAACGGAGGCATCCCTTAAGTTGCAAAGTAGGCATGTTAACTATTGGCTTGGCAGTGAACCACTTCAAATTATAAAAAGGTATTTGCTTTTTTCTTTTTTAATTAATTAATAAATAAATACTAGATGATCTCAATTGTACCAAAACTGGATATAAGAAAAAAAGACCTGTGCAAAAATACATATTTAAATATGTACAATCAATTAACAAAATATGTCTTCTGAAATAGGGATACTTCAATATTTATAATAGAACAAGAAATTCCAAAATAAAGATACAAAAGTATGTTTTTTTTCTTTTTTGTATAATTCTTTGTTCATCATTGCAGCAATTTTTTAGGTTAAGAAAACTGCAGGAGTCGTAACGAGAAGTTGGAAAGACTATAAAAAACTGTATCTCTTAAATTAATACCAAAATCTGTCTAGAAACAACCCAGCCACTGCAAATTCAATTTTGCAAGGAAAAATTAATTTTAAGCTTCCTTAATTATTTACAGTAAGAACTATGTGACAATAAAAGCTTCAGGAACGATGTTCTGCTTATAACCAAGATCTAAAACACAATATTTAAGCAGGTCTATGCTCGAGGGCAGACAGGATTTACGAGGTTCTAACTCTTTACTCCCAGTGGCTGAAACCCACACGGCGCAGGTGGCTGCAGACGCTGGCTCCGTACGAGCAGCGATTGGGAATTCACTTTCTAACACGCCTCATGCTATCGGAGGAGCACGGATTTGCCGCTTATGCACTCAGATCAACAGAACCTTAAATAGGCAGAGGAGAGTTCGATCACAAACTTGCTAGCGTTCAAATCTTGCCAAATCTTTGTTTCCTTTACCTTTGTGTCTATCAAGAGTCAAATTGCACTTGTGACTGACGCTATCCTGAAGCGGAAGCTCTGCCCCAGGGACTTCACCAGAGCGTAGATTTCACTCCAAACGCGCAGGCTTTAACATGCATTGATTTAATTTTGTGGCATATCACTTTGGTTCCTTTTACGTTAAACCAATCGCAGTTCTAACAATCCTTTCAACGGGGCATCTTACTAAACACGAACCCTTTTGTTCCTGAAAAGTTGTCTTTTCTTTTTTCCTCAGAGTTTGCATAAGAAGTGTCTCTAGTATGTTGCTTTCTCAGTGTGATCTTTCGTATCAATTCAAAGCTAAAGTGTCTGCATAGAGGCTTCTTGTTGTTTTGCTGTGTAACAATGATTTCGTAGCAAGTTCAGGTTAAGCTGAAAGCATCGTTAGGTAAACAACTAAGCAACTGCAACTCAGAGTGGCTTTGGATTCCCTGATGTACTACGTGCCACCAGAGCTGGGGAGAAGGCTGGGCTACGCGAACAATTGGACAGGCTCAGATTGTCTCTTCTCAGCAATAGCTGGTGCCCCTTTAAGGCAGAAAAAAAAAGAAATCTTCTTGGTTGGAAATCTGTTTTCCTTTGCTTTGCCCCTTCGTAAAGGTTTAGTCAGTTTTGAGACTTTACCTGATGTTTCATAACTTAAAACCATCCAGACAAACCAAACTGTAAGACAATAAGCCCTTTAGCAGGATTCGCCTTTGAGGTGTTTTGAAGCAAGACAAAATATTTCATAAAAATTGGCTGGACGATATAAAACTGTGTAAAGCCCCCTTTACTCATAAAGCCTGGGTGGGTGCGGGATGACTGCGATGCATACATCGGCGCTGTACGGTGAACTCGGCTGTCAAATTGGCGTTTATTCCAGAATTTTGAGGAAAAAAAAAAATTCTTACTGAGTGGTTGAAAGTGTAACACCTTAAGAATTTAGTTATACAAACAAGGCATAAAGGAACTGACTTATGTTTTTTAGAAAAGTTTTAGATACTTTAAATACTTCATTTTAAAAGGGCTGTTTTTACAGGCTGGAAGGCAAATCCAGCCTAATTTAACTAATACAGTTGTTATCTTCTTTTAACTAACAGAGGCCTGTGGTATACAGTATAGGTCAACAGATACGTTCTTTGGGCATATAGTTTTAGAGGTTATTTGCCTTTGTCTGTTTGATGTTTTGGGATTTTTTTAAAAAACAAAACTAACTTATTTTCTTCTGCAATCAAGTCTCACTCAAAAGACTAGAAAATAGGGTTTGTATCATGCAAGTATGACATTTTTATACTTGTTTTCTGAGCAACGGCCTCAAACAAGTTTTTGTGGTTTTTGTTGGGTTTGTTTTGTGGTTCGTTTGTTTTTTTTTTGTTTTTTTTTTTTTAACTCCTGATAGCTTCTTATCCCAAATTACTTGCAAAAAGGCTGGGCAAAACACAGACTATTTTTTGAATTGTGCTATTTTTATATTCCATTAAAGGAACATTGCTATAAAAACACTAAAGCCATATTCCCTTCTTGAGGGCTTCTTTCCATTGTGCCTCACACATTTCTCCCCCTTGTCGCGGGGTCCTCTCCATTGAGGGTGTCTGTCTGGTTAGCTATCACCTACAAAAGACACCATCAGTATAAAAATAAGTCCACAGTAACGTTTATTTCCCCCCAGAAAACATTCGTTTGCCCAGCCAATCTATGTCAAATAGTGGCAAGATGATGTACTCCTGTAAGTAAAATCTCACAGATTTGTAGCAAACAGTCCAGACCACCGTTAACACTGATAAGAGCAATTATGTGGCTGAACTTTATCCAGTGTCCATTTCTAGTATATTCACTGCTACAGACATGGCTTCAGGGAAATTCCTTGTTTAAGTGACAGTCCAGTAGATTTCCACACCTGAGGACCATGGGAAGTTGGGTAAAGTCAAGGCATCTTGGAGTCCAGAATTCCAGATGGAGGTTTTGCTTGTAGTGAAAATTGTCCAGTTCGTTTCTCACCATGGTGCGTTCAGCTATCAGGGACGGGCCTTTGGCTTTTGAGCAAGCAAAAGAAAGAGAAGGAGGAGTGAGCTAGGCTGTTACAGCACATGCCCTTAAAAGACATTTTCTGGGTAACAAGAGCATATTTTGGGCAGAGTCAGCAGGCACCGCGCGACACCACCAACGTGCGGTTGGCTCCTCCAAGACTTGACAATTCCCAAGCTAGGGCTCCTTAAAGTTATAATGGTTTCAGACAAGATTTCCTTCTTTAATTCCCTCAAATTATATTTCTCCTTTATCTATAACGCACAGCTGAAACAGTAAGTATTAGGTAAGTCCAAAAATTAATTCAGCCATCTGAACGCTTGTTTTCTTAGAGTAAACGCAACATAATGGTGAAAATCTTCCTCTGTGGCTGAAGCTGAAAATTCAGAAGCCATTCTGGAAAAGCTCCTACTGCCCGCCTAGCTCTCCCAGTATGCTGATTTCAGCTTATTAGCGCCAGAGGAAACAAGAAGTTTCTTGGGTTTTCAATCACGAAAAATCTAGTTCTAAAGCTACTCTCTAAAATTCCATCTTCTATACTCTCCTTGAGCTGTATCAAATTCTTTTTACCCCTCCAAGCTACTCTCCAAGCCAATTTGAAGTGTTTTATTAAAAAGTCTGAGCTACCGGTTTCTAAATTATCTCTTATCCTAATTTTTCAAGAACTTTCTCTCCCAATACACTATTTTTCCAGTGTGGTTTGTTAAAAAAAAGACCCCAAACTAATTTTTTAAATGGGATCTTACGTATTCATGAGATCTGCTTCCTTTATAGTAAATCTGTTTGCTTTACCAACTAAAAAGGTTTCTATCTTATTTATAACATTTAATCTTGTTATTACTAAGAAGGTAGCCAATGACACCTTGGGATAATAGGCTTATTTTATCACAGTATCACAGTTCTGTTATCAGCATCATTACGTTCCACTTTGTAGAATGTTTACTACTGACACAGAAACAAGAAGTCAGGCTGAGACGTGCAGCTCAGATCCATGGCCGGCAAGATTTTAAAATTATTTATTCATTTTTTTTAATGTGAGGACCGAATTTTAGCTGAGAGCAATTCACAGGCAACACCTAAGGAACTTGGAATGTCATGTTTATGGCTATTTTTTAAAAAGTAAGCTACACTTTATGAGAGCGTTCATAAAAATCTTGTGTAAATGTACTGTAAAAACATGCAAAATGAGTAACGGACAAATAAGAGAACTATCTTGTACTCAAATACGATCTGGAATTGCCTAGCTAATAATTAAGAGAACACATCTAACGTAAGCACATGAAGAGACATGTTCATATTGCCTTAGTTTGAGACAAAAGTTCATACCTGATGAAAAAGAGAATTGTTCATCAGTCCTTGCGTCCCTGGGATTGCACCAGTGTGTTTTGCATGAACATTGTTCACCGATGTCAATTTGGCAACTTTGTTTGATTTGCTGCTGCTGCTGCTGCTGTTAATGCTGCTTGAACCAGGTGAGCACTTTCTTTTCTTTCCTATTAATTTGTCAAGGGAAGTATGCGAATGTGAAAAACTGCTGTGTGAATTTACAGTCAGCTCGCTGGACTGATGAACAAACGGCCCTAAGGAGAGCGTGGAGTCACTGCTGTTCATCATCACACTCATTCTCTTTATCGATTCTGCAGGGCTCCCAGTTGGAGGGCCCCTCCCTGATTGGTCATGTTTGAGGCTAACAGAGTTAGCTTTGCTAGTCATACAGTTGAGGCCAACGCTGTGGGACGAAGCTGTCACCGATGGATGATAGGAGGTCCCAGAGTTTCCAGAGTTAACCACACAGTTTTTTCTAAAGGACTCTGTGGAATGAGAAGGTGCTAGCAGTGCGGAACTGTTTTTACGCTTCTTTCCTGAGCCGCTGCTGCTACTGATGCCGGTACTGTTACAGGTGCCACTGCCAGCAGAAGATTCCTTAGGTTTAAAAGATTTGCTGGATTTCATTTTCTGAGGTTTGCTGGGCATAGGTGAAGGTACAGAGGAAAGCACTGTAGGTGTTGAAGGGGACGAAGACACTTGTCTTGATTGCATACTGCAGACAGGATCCACTGCACCCAGAGTAGCAGGATTGGCATTTAGTGTCGTTCCATGTGATGGTACCGATTTATTATTCAGAGACACACAGGAAGGAGATACCAATGCTGGCGAAGACATAACCGTGGTGGGTAAGAGGAAACCTGCTGCACTGACACCGTACTGTGAAGCAGGCATTGAGTTTGTCCTATGTGGTGCACGAACTGATGCTGTGTTACTAGATGCTGGAGGAATTTTCCTGCAGGTGAACAGAAAAACAAACAAAAACCTATGTAGCTACCATTCTTCGGAATAATGCCCAGCCTAATAATGCAACATTAAAGTGATTGTCTCTTGAGATTGATTAATGCCACTAAAATATTTTATTAAATTAATCGTTAGCTGTTGCAAAAAATGTATAGCACAGACTATCAACCTTTGATCCGACTAATCTGAACACAAGATTACTGTTCTGTAACTAGAATCACAGGCTTCATGGGTTTATACGAATACCAAGAAGAATAAGAACTCTTTCACTTCTACTCACTTCCACATCTGTGAATTAAGATGCTTCTCCAACATGAAGTCAAGTGCACATCGAATATGGTTCCACCGCTTGTCAAACACGTAATAACCTCTTCCAATTTGCCGACTACCAAATGTGCAAAACTGAAAAGACAGATTTTTATTGGTCTTTTCTACCTTCAGTACAACTCTCTAACAATGCACTTATTTATAAATAAATATTGCTGAATGAATATGCTTTTAGATGGTTCAATCAAGGATGAAAAAATATAAATTAGAATTTTTATTTTTACGGTATAACAACTATTTTAAATTTTTTGGCCTTGGTACTTTGGGATAATTTTCTTCCCATCTGATACTCCCATACTTATGGCCACATGCAGTGGTCAAATTTGAATCCCTCTGACTAAATAGGGAAGGACAGTGCTTGTGTGTGCATATAAAAACATAACATATATATATATATATGTAACATCTACTTCTGAGGAGCTATCAGCTACCTCCTCATAGTCTGTTTTAAAAAAATAAATAATAATTTGATGTATAGGCTAGGCAATAAAGCTTGTGCTTTTAGTTAGACTAACTAGCTTTTGTCAAGATTTAAATATTAAAACAACACATTACTACAACCTTTACTGTGATGACTGACACCATGAGTAAAAAAATATGAGCGTGGGTGCATGTGCGTGTGTGTGCGTGTGAAAGTCCAATGACAAAATCTACCAAAAAGGTACTGTTTACGTGTCCTTATTCCAAACCCACAGCCCATTAGAGCAGTTACCAATTTCACCTTCAGTGTTTTGGCATTTTGATTTCTTTTGGATTGGGGAGGAAAGCTGCAAACATATTTCTTTAGCACATTTACTTTGCAACTACAGTTAAGCCTTCACTGCCTACTAGGCAACAAAATAATTTTCTTAAAATCCAGAAGGAAAAAAAAAAAAAAAATCACATACCCAGTAGAAAACCACTCTTAAAAACCCCAAGTAATTTGTTTACAAGCTCAGAGCCATGGAAAGACCAAGGTTAACTTTTACTTAAAACGTACAGCGGCTGGTTGAGGATGATGACCTGAATAATGACAATCCAGTTTTTCAACAGGCTCTTCTTTTTCATCACATTCTCCCTCATCACTGGATAACCGAGATGCTGGCTCAGCTGCAGGCAAGGGAGGGTGTGGGGACTCGTGGACAGAAGGAGACTCGCTAGGGGCATTTCCACTGTGCTGGGCTGGACAGCCTGGAGGCCTGGACAAGGCAAGCAGTAAAGGTGTTATTGAACTAAGTCTAGTTAAAAAGTCCAAGCTTAAGTGCTGACTATTACTGACAGAGGGAAATCTACATTAGCAGATTACTGACATTTCCCATAGTCTCATAACACATCTACCCAGAGGAAGGACAGGAGGAATGGTACCCCTGGAAAAGCAGCATTGCCAAATCATTGCTGAACAGCTTTCACTGATACAAGACAGCTTTTACTATTTCAAGCACCAATCCGTCCTCGCTAGGAGTTACAGCTCAACATGTAATTGCTAATAGCAGACAAGTCACCAGACCTAGAGCAAAAATACTGCCTTGAACAACAGATCCATATCGCTCGTTCAAAATCCACCCAATAAAGCTACCGGTATTAATTTCATACTATTGGATGTGCAGATTTCCCTTACCTTGGAAGACTGGGGGGGTGAGGTTTGGGTTTATTAGGTAATAAAGGCTTTGATTCTGTAAGAGTAACTCCATAAGAATTTTGGTGCAGCTCCTGGGAAGTTTTAGTAGGTGAGGGATGTGGTTCCCTGAGAGGGGGCATCTGCTGATGATGATCCGAATGTCGAAGAAGTTCCTTTTCCCTGGTTTTGCTTTTGTGCTCAGCTAACAACACATCAAATCGTTTTCTTCGACCCTGTACAGCCCTCCGCTGGGTTAAGGAATGTGTCTGCAAAACCATGAATAAATCATTAATTCCAGGCTATTAAACTGGTGGAAATCAAGCACACAAAACACGTGTCTGGAGCTCTAAAACAGGGAAAATCATCACACTCATGGTTTAGTAAACAAATGGAAGAATGACTTGGACAACAAACTGGTGGATGGTTATATCCCTGTCTGATACAAAATAACAAAACACCCCAACTGAGTAAAAGGCTTCTTCCAGATTTCTTTTTAAAAAAGAAACTGCCAAAGTTCTTATAAGGTTAAGGCTAGAATGTAAAATCTTTTTTACACTGATATTTTAATTGCCAACTAGCGCACAACCAGAAATACTAAACATTTACTTTCACTTATGAAAATATTTAACAAAATAATATTTCAAATATTTCTAAAAATACTTTGCCTCTTTCTATATACTAATATATTCCCTGAAAACTAGTGTAATTGGATATTAAGGAATGCAAAAAAATACAGCAGAATCCACAGTCAGACAGAACTCAAAGTCCTTTGAGTGTCCTGAATGCTACACATAGTAAGATGCGTACGTGTATATATGGCACAAATTCTAGGCAAAGTGAAATAGGTGGAAGTTATTTTCCTGAACTGTTGAAGTCCCGTTCAATACCTTCTTTTCATATGATGTAGAAGGTTTGATTGGGTTCATTTTAGCAGGTAAAAATTATTATCACACAATTCAGACACAAATAACAATTACAAAAGATGTTTTATGAGGAGGTGTAATGTAAGGAGTTGCTGAGAAACATTTTTACTTTCTTTCTTTCTTTTTTACACTTTTGATTAGTCTAGCTCTGGTGTAAAATCTTGAAGCTTTTCCCTCCTCTATTAGGAAACCAATTGCCTCCCCCCTGTAACTCCAAAAGGGCAATGTGTTCAAGTTCAGTTCCTCTGGGTCATTAGTACCAGCTTCATTTACCTTTGTTCTGTAGGTGGCTTATTTACCAGATGCTTCCCCTGCTGACAGTTTAGCTGCTTTGCAGGAAAGTAGCTAAATATTACACAATTGCAGGGGATCTGGATTTTCAGTGCCTCGGGACTAAGTGATACCCCTCTGTCCCCCAAGATTTTTGAGCCAGAGGACACATTTCATCTGACCAGAAGTTTTTACAGATTGTTTGTCCTCTAGGTATATTCGGTGGGTTTTTCCGAAGACTCATTTCTGGGTTGGCTGTAGTCATATATCAAGCAGCATTAGCATTTACATAAATACCTCCTAAGTATCTGCTGCAGACTCTGCTGGGGGGAAAGGAGGGAGTGCGAGAGGGGAGGAGCTTGACTTAGCTAAATCCTACAAAAACAAATAATATTTTTAATGCTTATGAGCAATTTTAAGGTTTGTCCTGTATGACCCAAAGTTTATCCCCAAAAAGAACATGCTGGACCCCTGCATCTAGATGTGGAGTAACATCATTTTTTCCACATCCATGTGGAAAAATTACACATCTCCAGGTTACTTTAAGCAATATGTTTTTGAATAAATAATTAACTGAACTTCAAAAACAACTCCTCCTTTGTTCTAGGCAACACATTTTGAGAGGTACCATTTACAGTGGTAATTACCAACAGCAAAAATCTGTAGTTTTCTGTTTTCTGTCATATTCCTCAGGAAATTGAATTAAAACTTCACATGATCTTATTCTGATTAAGTTATCCTACCTTGCATGTCAAAGACCTAGTACAAGGTTTCCTGGTTTCCACATCAATGACACCACAGTATATATCAGGATCAAATTCTCTCTCTGTCAAAGGTACACAGTATTGAAAAGTTATCAAAAACCATTTTGAAATACAAACATTTCTTTTCATTATAAAATGTAACCATATTGGAAACTGTTTTAAAATGTAACACAGGCAAGCGTACAAATAAAAATGCACAATAAAATTGTACAAATAAAACTTTTTTGCAAGTTTACAGTGGGCTGAAATACAGATCTCAAGTCTACAAACAGAATGGAGAAATTTACAGCTGCAAGGCACCCCAGAGGAAGAGCAGATCCTGCACACTGGGATTCGAGGTCACCATCAGTATGAACTGTGACAAACAAATGGTGGTTTTTTATTGATGGTCTTGGTGTTAAGAACCTTTCTACCATTCTACTAACACTCAAAGTTATTGTGTTTAAAAAGTGTAAAGAGCAGACTGGCTTTACATTTCTGAGTTTATGAGGTGGTAGTTGTTCCGTTTGCTATGTACGTTTGGACCTTCCATATAGAAAGAAGGAGAAGAAAATCTTTAAAGGTCGTAGAAAAGCGCAATTTTAAAACTGTAAGAACAGACAGGCCTTTGAGGGCTGTTTGGTTTCTGAAAGCAGCAGCCACATTTCAAGTTGTTTGCATCCTTTAAGAGTATGTCAAGTCACAGTTTTAAATTGTAATACATAAAACATACCTCATGACAAGTTACAGTGTTATAAAAGTGTTTAATTTACTTCTGAAACTTATTTCTATATACTCTATATATGTATTTCTATAGACACACTACTAAGAGGAATATAGCAAATAATAATTAAAAACAATTACCTGACAATCTTTTATGTAAAAATTTCCTATTATTTGTATTTTCTTCAGGTTTCTTTTCCAAAAATGGAGGCACAGAGAGAAGACCTTTACCATTCAGTATCTGTCCAGGGGAAGGCAAGGGTGGCTTTGGTATTGAGGGACAATTAAGGCCAGTCTTTATTGAGGAACTCACAGTAGTAGAACAAGTTGGACCAACAGCAGCTTTCAGTTGGGCACCATCTATCTTTGGATGAATCTTTTCCACTTTGACAGATGGAGTCATACTATTATTTATGAAAAACAAAGGGGGGGGGGGAATTGAAAATTATAGCCATAAATTATAAAAAGCACTTAAAATATTATTACTCAACAATACTCTTATCTATTCATAATGCAAATGCAGACCCTTCTCCTTTATTCCCAGTTTCCTTATTCATATATTTTTTTTATTTTCACATTTTTTATGATGTCCATAATCTCTTCAGTCCTCTTTTCCCCATTTCCTTATAAGGACTTCAGAGAGTCATCAGAGACTTGAGAAACTGCTATTTGGATTCACAGAGACAGCATATCACCAAAGGAACTGGAATGGACCTGTTACATCCAGTGACAAATGCCCCATTCTATGACAGTAAATTATATTCTCAGTTCTGCAATCTCAGGTGTGCAGGTGAAAAATCACCTGAGTCAAGAGTTAAAACTCCCTTATGATCAAAGTATGCAGATTAGATCAAAGAATTAAGAGTCCCTAGTAAAATCACCTTTATTTATAGTGATTTAAGATGCAGCTTTGCAAGAGTTCTTGTTCATAGTCATGAGTATTATCTATTTTCCAGCAGCCTCGTCTAAGATAAGATCTGGAGGAATTTAAAGTGATTATGTCTTAAACCAAAAACCCTCTGAAACAAAAGGAAATTCTACCAATATAGCAGTGCCTATGCAAGCAATAACATTTAATTTTTTATCAAAAAGCATACTCACATTTTATCATGGGGAACTTTGCTATGCTGTACCGAATGCATTAACCTGTTGTTTCCGCTGATCTGCAGCTTGTCTTTGGGTGATTTCAACAACTTGGAATTTGATGATGATGCACTAGTACCTCCACTGGATGAACGGTTGCTCCCACTTCCACTGCTACCTTTGTTTTTTGAAGGGAAAGATGAAATGAGGGAAAATACTGAAGAGGAGGGAGGAGTCAAAGGCGGCTTGCTGGAGGAGCTGTGTCTTCTTTCTGAAAAGGAGGGAAAAAAGGGGGTTTAAGCTCCAATATAGAAACAATTCTTAAACAATTCATGTTGTCATTTACTCCATTAACAGTTTTCCTTCACTGGCTTGGGAGGTCACTTGCCACACACAGATCATAGAGCCTCACTGTGCTCCATGGTGCTCCACTCATTGCCAGTCCCCAGCCAATTACCAGAATCTCTTTTAACTTTGTGAGGTACATTCCTCAGCCACTGAAATTTAGCTTTTAATAACACTTCTCACCCTCTCTCCATCTTGAAGAACAAGTAAGAATCCGACCTAGACCTCAGACACACAAAGCAGAGACCCCATCCTCAGGCCAAGCAAGCTTAAAGATCATATTTCCTCAAAGGATAACAATTACCTAAAAGTATAATTTTGACCATTAGGAGACATACTGGAGCCAAAACTTTCACTTCACGACAACCTTTTGGTATGGTCTACTACATCTTCAGTGAGGAACACCCCTGAGAACAGCAGCTCAAGTATTGACCTACATTGGGTTTTGTTTTGTTTTCCTCTTATTAATTATATAGAATTTCTATTTAGGAACAGCATCAGAAGGAGCAACAGACATTCTCCTACCAAAAAAACCCCAATCTGAACATTTGAGTTACGAGTGGTCAGGTTCCGTCAATGAATGTGTTGGAAAAGAAATTATTAACATTAAACCATTAACATTAATATATTGCTAGCACTATTGCAGTTTAAATAGTGTATATTAGAAAGGCAGTTCTTTGGAACAATGAATTCTCAGTCACAAAACACCGGACAGCTTCAGGAGTACCCAGCTCTGCCTACACATGGACATGTTAATTGTCCATTTGCTGGACTGATACTTGGACACCTGTGATTCCTTGATGATCTGTGTCATCAACACCTGCTTAAGAGACATGTCTGGCAATCAAGTATATGCAAACCACAGATCTAAGAGAGTACCAAGAATTAGCAGGTCTGTCAGGGAAGTGGAAAGGCACCTTTGTGCTCGTTCTCCTCAACAGCAGTAACACCTCAATCTCAGCCAAGTATTGTTAAAGGTGCCCAAATCCACCACCGATCAACGCCTGGATCAGCTTACAGATTTTGACTGACGTTTACTTAAACTGTGGAAGAAGCAGGCTACTCGTGAAGTTACAACTACAGCCAAGAGTGAAAGTCAAGTCCAGCACAACCTGTACAGAAGCCTGCACCACTCTGAAAAATGCAAATTAATCCGCATTCTGCTTATATGACCTGTTTTCTCCCCAGTCTTAGATACAGTGATCACATGCCACTCAGATGATGACCAGCCAGGACTCCACTCATAACTCTAAGCATTCAAACACGACAGCACCAACTCTGCACCAATATTGCCAGCCACATCACCCACTGCACGGCTCCTGAAAGCAAGGCTGTAACAAGGTGCAACAGCAATAACCACGGAAAAAAAGCCAAGCCGCTCCCAGCAGTGCAAGAGGAAAGCATAGGAGTCTAACACCTGGCGAGCTATTTTCTTACAGAGGTGGGGAAGCAGCATTTTAAATATGTTCAATAGCTCAGGAGAAAAAAAAAAAAAAAAAAAAAGGAAAGAGCAGAGATCTTAGACTAGGAAACTCCAGTCAAGAAACGACCTCTGAGACCGAACCAAGTGATGAGTGTTTCTCAGTTTAACTGCAAAATAGGTGCAAGCTACCTAATGAACCTTCGGCAAAAAGAGAGTCATCACTTCTTCATTAGTATTTACCAAAGAGCGCTCAGAGGTCAGGTGAAATGCCCAACAGAAATACATAACACACACAGTAATTTATCGCCTATCCCAAGGAAAAACTGCTTTAAAAAAAAATCACAGTATTTAGGACTAGTTATCTGTGATGTTCAAAATCATCTACTTAGTTTTCTAGAACCAGCTGCCATTGAAGAGTTTGTAAGTGAAATACGTTAGCATATTTATGCTCTAGTAAATGGCTGCGCTCCTAATACGACATACTGCTTATTGCCAAATGTCTTTTTATAGCAATGGCAAGAACCCCCGAGCAGACAAGTTACTATTTGAGGGCCATTAGTTCAGCGATGCTACACCCTGTGAGATTACTCTGCAAGATAATGAGGAAAATTGCTCAATACTCTTCCACCTTCCGTATATTTAGAAAAATCAAAGTCCAAGTTCTTATCGCAGTTACAAATAATCTCTAATGAACCAGTGGATGACTAATGCAATCTTAGGGAGTTTGTTTTGATTCTTTTTTTTTTTTTTTTTTTTTTTTTTGAAGGAAGAGAGGGTGTTACTTCCTTGGAGAAAACCTGGCAGATGAGGAGAGAAAGGGTCTAGAGTAAAACTGAGTATCTCCTTGCATCCCATCATTAGGAATAAACTAGTTGAAACACAAATCTCAGCTATTAATCCAAATGACACAAACACTTATTTTCCGGCAACTTTAACTGGCACAGCTCTCATACTAAGCCGAAAAGTTACTGACTACTATTTGCATGAATGTTTCATAGCACCAATCTCAATACCAGTGAGTTAATACAAAAAGAAAGTGTTTTAAATTGCTGGTAATCAAAAAAAATTGACCTAAGAGAGCTAAGGCTAATGGCTGATCACACCCCAAGACTACAGCCTACCTGTCAGAGAGACGTTCCATTCTACAGACAGATGTATGATTTGTAACATGCACAAAAAAAGGGCCAAATGAGCTTTTTCTAGAATCTGGGGACAATTACTGAAAGAGATGGTGTAACACTGTAAATCTGTGAAACCTTCACTCACTCCTCTTGTATGTAACCATGACTTGGGTAGTTTAGCAACAAAATGAGAAGACTTTTCAGCTAATTTTGTTGTAACCTGCCTGGACCTGTTCTGTATTGACTTACGTACAAGTAGAGGTAGGGCTGCCACTAGGATTTGCTTTTATTTAATATTTCACTCTTTTTATAAAATTCATGTTTTTAAGAGAAATCTGCTTAAGGTCTGAGCCATAAACCATCTGAACATTACTGATGTGTTGCCTTATTGGAGAAAGCTAATATTTTTGAAACCAGACATGTTTTAAGCATGGCATACTTGGTCTAATGAATGTATTTATTGACAGACTGACATAGTCTTTTAATAGAAAAATTACTACACAAACTGTCACTGAATAATCAAGACCACCATGCTTATTATGCTAAGCACATTATAATGATAAATTCTACTAATCATCTGCCAATCTAATACGAGTCCCATTTGCCATTAACTCTGACTCAGCCTGAAAACATTTAAAAATATAATTATCTCCAGGTGTTCAGTTTTCAAATTTTAAAAGTTAGCACTCACATCCCTTCTCTTCACATAACTCCTGAAAGAAAAACAATTTTTTAATGCCATGATTGCCTTTACAACAAAGTGACATTTCATATCCTGCACTTTTGCAACATGGTTCTAAACTCTAAAATTTGGAAGGAGGTGTTTCTTTTGGGGGGTAAGGGTGTTGTTTGGGTGTTTTTTTTGTTTTTTAAATATCAGAAAGATGAAAGTTTTGGCTTTGGACAAAGAACCTGAAAGTATTCCTTCATCCCACAGCACTGGGTAGAACCTGACTTAAAACGAAAGCTACATTCAACACTGAGGAGGAGTTTATCTGTTAATGTTTAAATATCTTTGCATTTATATAACGTACTTGTGACCCTAAGGAGAAGGGCCATACAGAGTTAGAAAGCTGTGAAAGGAGACAGCATCCCAGAGAAGACTGTCTGTGCTCGATGACCAGGATATCTGTTAACTATCAATTTGGAAAAAACACAGTGATAGTTTGTGTGCTACTGGACTTACGGTTGAGCAAGAATTATATACGCATACTGCCAAAGCACACAGGACTTCCTGATAAAATGGATATTGATGATTTAAATATCTTCAAGAGCTTAAAAAAAAAAAAGAAAACAAACCCCCCAAAAAACCAAACAGCTTCATGTGGCCCTAAGTCTGGCTGCCAATTTTTTGGGGTTCAAAATCTTATTTTCCATTGTATATTTCCTACTAAACATGCACTAATTTCTGACAAAATGCAAAAAAGTAACCTGGAAGGGGAAACAAAAAAAAGGGAAAGCTTCTCACCATGTTTGGCTAATACTTCTTATTCTTCCATTAATGGGTAAACACTTGGACTTACTGTGATTTATAACTTTTTTGCCATATTAAAATAAAAGAAGATATCCTTTTATAGAGAAAAATATTCTGGTTTTCATAAAATGCTACTTTCTTTGCTGTACAGTTAAAAAAAAATTCAGAGTAACAAGACTCTTAAAAATTTTCAAAATGTTCCTCTCAGGTCTACACTTAGTTCCCAAAAATCTAGGAAGTGTTTTGTGCTGTTCGTTCTCTCTGGGCATCAATTAATAGCTTTGGGCAGCAAATACAAGATGTACAGATCAAATTTCATAAACCCATTTTTTAATACTGACTTCTTACGTAAGTACTGGGCAAAAAGTCAAACTGACCTGTGTCAGTGCTAGCAGAGCCGTCATTAAAAATGAAGCACACCCAGTCAAACACACACAAGTTTAGTTCAGTGAAATACATTGCACTTCAATTAACATTCAGAAAGACAGTTTTGACATTGGTTAGCCTAGGTGTGAGAGCATCGCCCAGACTATAGAATTATATTTGTGTATTGAAAGAAAGCAAAAAGTTAACTTAAATTATTATTTCATATATCTATCTCACCTAAAGTACAAGCATGATAAAAGTGCCACTTAAAGCAAACTTGTCTTTTTTTCCCCATCATATTGAGTTACTGTTTGACTTGTCATTTGAGAAATTATTTAGAACAGCCATATTGAAACAAACATCTTTTACCAGAGGATAAAATTTAATTTCTGTCAGTACACCTGTTACTGTTCTAGAGTAATAAGGGAGAGCTAATTTACTCGATCTTCTATTTTCTCTATAGGGATCCGATCCACAACACGACATGAGAGCACAGACTGGGACACTGCTGTCGAGGGGCACCTCACCACAGCTCCAGAGTTTACTCAGCAACCAAAATCCCTTTTGTGGCAATACCCCAAATGCCTGTGTTGGGCTCTGATCCACCATCCCTCTGACCTCACCATGACAAAGGAAAAAAAAAAAATTTAGATCCATGAGGATTTTGCAGGGGAAACTCATGAGCTAAAACAATCATGGGCATAGCAGGCAAATTACTCTCCCGTTGCAACGTGCAGCTGCTTGGGAGCAATCGCCTCTGTGGGATCTTGACCTGCTGCTTGTTCACTTATTGCTGCTTCATTATCCCGCTCTAATCACAGGGCCTAGATACCAAGGATTCTGCCTTAATCTTCCACTGATGTCCCTTTAATCATCCCATCAGTTCTGTTTGCACTGTAAGTCAGGGTGAGGTCACTCCATCTTCCATTGTGGGGTGTTTAAACCTACACCCTTAGCTGAACAGACAGCATCTACACAAAGTTGTATTTTTCACTCCAGCAAGAAAGTTACAGAAAAGAATATTTATGGAGTCCGAGCTATCAGTATGACAGGCTGCCAAGGCTTGATTGGCACCGGTACAATCTGTCATGTCTCTAGAGAGAATTCTTCTTACTGTTTCATAAAAAAAACACATTGCTTTGCAACTGGCAGCTGATATTATTGTTTATTGCTCAGTGTTAGCAAAACCATGAAGAAAATCTGACTGGTACTCATGTACGCTTATGGCACTCCATTCACAGAAAACCAGCACTTTAGCAGAAGAGAAAGGGGGGGGAAAAAAGGGAAGTATATAATTTATATTGCAGAATACCAAATGCAAGTCAGGGAGGCACATACATAAGCATTACGTTGCTTTATGTGTTTACACCACTTACTACAATGCTCTTCCTTATCTTGACCGGAGTTATTCAATATTATAAATAAATAGTAATATGTATAAACTATTTAAATCTAATTCTTAGGTAAATAATATCTTTTATATAGAGTATGGCCGAGTTAGCAATACCGATGCAACCTTATGTCCTGCACTTCCTCACTTTAAAAATATTCAGCGCAATTGCAGCACAGAATGTTTCCATTGCCTGTGTAGATATCACCACATAAAGAGGCTGCAATGATAAAACTTTACTTAAAATGTGTCTCTTCTCAAAAATCCATTAAAATGCAAGACCTAACCAATTTTGAAGAGTGTATTTTAAAACCCAGAGTTCACCTCCACAACTTGATAGGTTAACAGGTTTCCTTTGCCTAGCAGAGATTTAAAATGTGCTGGTTTATACGTTTTTACCTGGGTCTTTACCATACATGTGCTACAGCATTGTTCAAAGACAGTCTCATGTTTACATTGAGATGGTTAATACTGAGGAAGATAAAATCACCATTTTAGGGGCAAAAGACAGAATTTAAGTTGAAGCCATACATTACAGAGCAAGCTAGAACTACAGAGATCAAAGATTTTTAAAATTCCCTTTAAAATGTTCTTTCACATTAGAGCAATTTGTCGAGGCTTCGGCTTGGTAAGTGCCATGCAACATTTACGCTCTCCCACAATGAGAGCTCAGAAAATTATCTTCCTCTGAGAAAATCCTTTGCTGAAGCCAACAAATAAAGCAAATACATCAAGACCCGTCTAACTGCTGACTGGGTATGCTCCAAGACGATACGTCAATTCCTAGGACATTTTTACTTCTCAAACGGGGGCTGTATCACCACTAAGCTTTACACTGCACCTGTTTTCTGCAGCTTTGTTTATCTGCAGTGTTGGTGCACGCACTTCCCGCTCTGCTGTTCAGGAGTCCTCGTCAGGGCAAAGGTCCCACTGTTCCAGGTACGAACTCCTGCACCATTCCCTTGCCAATCACCTCCAAAACACACACTACAAGTCCCCCTAAAAAGCATATAAAATCTGGCTATGCTTTAACTAGGTTGCACTGATTTATTATGAAAACTCCTAACTACAGAAAATAAATTTTTTTTAAGATCTGCTTTGGTTACAAGTGCTCAGTTCAGAACCCAAAGCTCTCCTATATACGAATGTTTGGGTTTCAGTGTATCATTCCCATTCCAAAATCCCTCCAGTTATTCACACTGATCCAAGCCATGTAAACAAAACATACCTGGATGTTTATAATGGCCTAGCACACTGAAATGATCTTCCTCATGAAAACCAAACTTCAATGCAACCAAAAGCCACTGATCATTTGGAATGTGTTTGTAATAGCTACTTTAACTGAAAATTTAATATAACCTAGTTCCTACCAGCCCAGAAGCCCCAGACTGACAGATTTGAGATCAGCTTTCACTTTAGTTTTAAAAGCAGGTTTACCAGAGCACGTGACATAGGAAATGCGAGCAAAGTTGGGAAATGGAAAACATCCTCTAAGAAATATTTGGGCTTTTGTCTTCCCCAGCCTCACTGCGCCACATTAGGTGTGCCACTTCAACCCTCTGAAGTTTCCCAGCATTTAAATTTGAACATTTGCAAGTTATTTACTCAACTCCCAAGAGGTGTTACGACAGTTAGTTAGTTAACCACATCCTTTTGAACAGAAAAAGAACACAAACATTAGCTGCTATTATTATTTTGTTCATTTCATTACAGTAGTTACGGAAAAATGTTGGCTACTTTTAAAACTATAAAACCAATTACTTGACTTCTGATTTCTAAATACAAATGTTTACCATTTTCCTAGAGATTTACTTTTGAGAATTGAAATCCCATTGCTGGCAATCACTGTGCAAAACATTAGATAAAGGGGCGTGAAATTCTGCATAAGCAGGGTCACAGTTTTGTTGCTGCCATTGAAGAAAACAGAGGGAGGAATGGAAGAAGGTAATTTTCACCAGTAAGATTCTAAATGCCAACTTCAATACTTCAAAATTGTATTTCAAAAAGGAGACGATCCTGTAACTATAATTTAGGGTATTTTAATGATGCTTTTAAAAATAGTACATCTACAGCAGAGCCAGGATGGTGTTCTAAGTCTCTAATAGCAAAACACTAACTGGGCAGGAATGGCCATCTCCACTACGATATCTGCTGCAAGACAGCCCCAAACCCAGCACACCTCCCCTGATCTCCAAGATTACCACCAGAGAAAGCAGAGCAAGGAGCAGACTGCAGACAGAGTTAAGAACATAGCAAAAAATAGCAACACTAAAATGTATTTAAATAACTGTCAAGTACATCCCTTTCTCCACTGCTGCCTCTCCACAACTCTCTACATTCCTACAGCTAGTTTTTCCATTTTTCCATATTTGTTACTAATACTTTCAAAACCCCTTGTATTCTGTGCATATGAGTAGTTCTGTAATCAGTTTCCACAGGGTTTTAAATTCCTCTTTAAAATACCCGCGGTTTGCCCCTGAGAGATGTAAAATAACCTTTGAAGCATCAACCATCGATACACACTGCCATCCCAAGCCTGCAGACAGACTAGGGTTTTGCTGTGTTGTGCAGCTCACTCATGCAGTGGCAAACTGGAACTAGCGATGCTCCCGTCGGGTTTGTTTCAGCTGTTCAGAGCCCCTCGGAGACCAGCAACACTCTCAAGAGCAACATGGGAAAACTGACAAAAACAGGACTTAAAATTATTCACAGAGAAGAACCACAAGCAAAATGGAGCCAGAGGGACCAACTGTTGGGGGGTCCCCCTCCGGCATCCAAAGGGGATGTTTTCCCCATCCTTCTCCATCCTCGTTTGCTCAGGTAAACACAAACGCAAGGGCTTTAACATCTCAGACAGACTCTGGCATAATATCCAAGATCAAAATTCTGGTACGCTTTCCTGAGCAGCTTGCCAAGAGGTGAGGGAAGGAAAGGACAGATTTCTCACCAGGGAACTGGCCCCGGACCTTTCAGTCGGTAGCTGTCTTGTAAATCTGTCAAGTGCTGGAATATAAATATTGCAAAATTATTACAGAAGGACAGTAAAGTGTCTTAGATGGTAATTGGGCCATGGAGAGATTATAACGTCCACATTACGAGCCCTAATCTCTGTGTACTGTTGACGACATGGCAATACCTGCCTTGTCTTATTAAAAAGCAAGTATCAAATAAATATTTTTTTGCTATTTAAAAAAATGTTATTTGGAAAAAAACTTTGGAGAAGCCATGGTGATAAGAAACAAAAACATCAAACAAGGGTAACCGGTACAGATTAGCATTGCACCAACATGCAGTATGGGTCAGCTTCCTCAAAAATCCAGCTGGACAACTGTTGTTTCATATATGCTTACCCTGAATGGCATTAAAGGAAAGCTTCAGTTTTTCAAAATGAGCATAAAGCAAATTAAAAATGAAAAAAATTATTTTAAACTTTTTATTAAAAGTTGAATAAACAGAAGTTTAATAAAGACCTGTGTGTTTAAAGCATGGCAATGAAGAATTAAGGGAGGAACCACTACCTAATTTCTGACTTTCTCTCTGCCCATTTTCTATGCAGAAATTAGGTTTACACCTTTAACACCATGTTCTTCCCCTTCAGCATCAACAATACTCCTTACAAGACGTTATCACATTCTATTATAATATTGTGTAACATATTCAGATGAGTTCACATATCCAAATGCCTGTCTAGCTTTCATCTGGCTAATGCCACAATCAGGAATTTTAACGTCTTCCCCTGTAGCTATTTCTTTACATGTAGCAAACTTTAATTGTTGTAAGTTGACTGTCAGGCTCAGCTCCACTTAAAAAAAAACAAAACAAAAAAAAAACACCTGAAACCCCCAAACAATCAAAAGACCAAAAATCACCAAAAACCCCAAACTGCTGACACCGAACACTTCCTTAATCCCCTTTTTACTTTGGTTTACTAAAAGCTTTTAAGGGCTAACTAATAAAGTTCTGGAGAGGGGTGTAAAGAAGTTGTGAAATGGAAAGCTCTCCATATGAAGGAGATCAAGACAAGTGAGTTGATTTTGTTCTGAGCAGGAGAATAAGAGGAAATATCACAGGATATACAAAAATAGTAGTGTCAGCTAAGTAAATTACGTTCTTTGATTTTGTCATTAAGAAACAACAGGATAAAAACACAATGAGCATCAATATTTTTCTTACCTACTGTATGACTAATGAGTGACATCCACTTCCACATGATACAAAAGCTTTGTAAGATTAAAAAAAAAAGATAAACACGTACATGGCTACTTAGAACTAGCCACACATCAAATACAACAGCCCCTCCTCTCCCCTGAGGTGTTACTGCTCACAGCAGAGACAAGGAAGCACTGACTGATGGAACAAAAAAGGAAGCTCCCGTTGCTATCGCTGATGTTACCGTCTCTCACGACTGTCCCTGTACGCATGGCACCGACCACACCCCCCCTCTGGATGTGACAACCTGTGCGCTTCCCTACAGCAAACGTGACAAAAGTGTTACCGAGCCTCTACACCTACGGGCAGTGCCTGCCTGTAGGGAAACCGCGCGGAGAAAGAACGGCGTGAGGGATCCGCGCTGGGCTTCTGCCTGTGCAGCTAACACCCTCCAAGTCCTTAAACACAAGGTATGTTGAACTTTTTCAGGATGGAAGATGAAGACAAGAAGCAAACCTGTGGTAGGCCAAACTGCAATATTTTAAAAAGATGTTTCAAGAGTTGAGTAACTTCCCAAAATTTCAAATCTCTTGGAACATAAATAATCTGCAACATCAATGGAAAAGAGAGAATAAATATTTTAGTTTCTTGTTTTAAATCAGATCCTTACATTGTTTCACACTGATTTAAGGTTTCTAGGCATTAGTAACTTTTCAATTATAAAAAAGGATCATTACAGCTTATTTCATTAACACTGGTCGATCACAATTGGCACGAAACAACTGTTTTCATGTTTAAAAACACTGACCATGTTAACTATACACTAATTAAAATTTTACAGCAGCATTAGCACAGCAAAGTCTCACAGAAATCACTAATATAGCCAAACGAGGGCACAAACCTACTGTGCTTGCACAATAATGTCTTTCAAATTAAATAAACCAGCCCTTTCACATCTCACTTTGAAAGAACCAAGCAATGCTGTAATTAGGATGTGCTAACTAAAATGTTTGTGCAAGTTTAACCTTTTAAATAAAAACACGACTGCGCTTGACACATCCAGGCTGTGTCTGTGTTTCCTATTTCCTCCAAAACAGAGATATAACGGCACAGACCATCCTGCCCAGAGCCAGCCAGCCACACAGAGCCCTAACAAGGAATGTATTCGCCCTCTGATTTATAAATTACACGGATGAACGCACTCCGGAAAACAAGCTAAAATGAACAAGCTCTTAACAGTTTCTTTCTTTAATTAACACTTTGATTAACAGCTGCCAATTTATCTAGAGGCCTGACAGGATTGCAATCGGCTAGGTTTTTATCGCTATTTTCTCCCCTCGTACTTTCCCCGTCAGAGCTCTGGCTTCCAAGCGCTTTCTGGGGGTATCACGTTTCTGGGGGGACACAGTGGGAGCAGAAGCCACCTCCCACCGTCCCCCCGGGGAAGGGACCCCCAGCGCGGGCTGGGGCAGGGGCCTCATGGTGCAGAGCAGAGTGGAGCTCGCCACTTCGCCCCCGCTCACGGCAAACTCACCGCCTGCTTGCTGTTGGAGCCGGGCCAGACCACTCCGGTGACATTTCAGAAGGGCTCACGCGGGCCGCTTGCAGCACGGTAATCCCTCCCCGTGAGATTATCCACGTCGCTCGGTGAACTCCACCACGGCCCCGCGACACCCGTGGGCAACGCCGCCCTCCACGCCAGGCTGCCTCAGCGCTGGGGCTCCCAGCCAGCCTCAGCCACCTCATGGCAAAGAGCCGCCCCCGGGCCTCTGGCCAGCCTCCGCTTTACCTTCTGCCCGCTGTGACGGCACTGGAGCCACGGGGGAGGCTGGAGGTGGCCATGGCGGCAGGCCATGCAGATGGAAGTTAATCCCCTCTCCGTTTGCCGCGGTGGGACGGTGCCCCTGCGGCTGCATCGCCCAGCCTGGGGGCAGCTGGCATCCCCGGAGCAGCAGGTCTGGTGGCCCATGGTGGCCCCAGGGGCATGGCCCCTGCCGCCCCGGCAGAGCACCGGAGGACACTCCTGGGATGCTCCTCCAGCCGTACAAATTCACCACAGTGTTCATTGTCCTGAATGTCCAGGCAAGTCTCACTGTCCTAGACTTCCAGACTTGGATGTCTGAGCATCGGGGTCTGACCTCCACACAAAGTGAGCACGTGGATACCAAGATCTAATTTTTACCAAATTACTAATTTCTGGACTATTTCCTGAGTAATCACTAGAAAAAAATTAAAGCGTATCTGCTGACAAAATAGAAAGGAAGAAACAACTTGTGGCTTTTGCTCACTTTAAATTACCATGCTCAAAGCTGAAATTTCTGGCCTTCGTCACCCATCAGAATACACCCAAATTTGTTTTTTAAAACCAAGTAATCAGTTTTACACTAAAATAAAGAGTTTGTCAAGAGGAAAGGCACCTGGCTTCTATAAATGCCTTTGTGTATTAGTGCCAGTGTGTTAGTGTATTACTTCCTTTTCATAAGGAAGGGTTAAGCAGAAGCAGAGAGCACCATTTCAGCAGGTTGTGTTTGTATGGGTTTTTTTTCTTGGTTTGGGGTTTTTTGTTTTTCTTTTTTAAGGAACATATAGAAACCTGGAGACTACTGCTCCCATTAAAAAGTTTAGAAACAAATCCTAAATTACAAATGCTAAATACTAACTTTCCCATGTCTGTGCACTCAGAATGTGAGACAGCCACCAGTTCCTCTTTTGCTCTGAATTTCAAGAGAAGTTGACAGCTCATGTCACCTAACCATTAATTGTTAAGGACAACTCAGGCATATAAAGACATTTCCTTGGATTACGCTGTTTTTAAAAAGACATCTCCTTCCACTGCTAAAATTGGTACCAGAGGCATGCATGGTTTTGGAGGATTTCTTTCTATTGAATACTCTTCTACTTGACACCCATAATTAAAACTGGGTAAGTCTCCAACAGATTTTAGTGGTTCACAAAATTCCTGACTTTAAACTATTACGTGGGGAACCAGCACTGATGTATTTGTTTTCCTACCAACTAGAATTTATCCTTCCTTAGTCTTTGATTTGGTCTAGTCTCATTTTAGGACTAAAAGGGCGAGTAACTTTTTTTTTTTTTTTTTTTGCTTTTTCCACAAATAAACCAACCAAGATCAGGCAATTTAACTCCCACGTGGAACAATATAGAAAGCTGTCTTCCTTCTGAGTAAGAGCGAGGACAAAGAGCCCAATCACTAAGAAACCCCAGCAGCTGGGTGTCAAGGCAGGAGCTGGAATGGAAGGGAGAGGCATGACGGTATATTCACACAGGGAGAAAACAGCAACAGCCCACGGGAAGGCACACAATGGCTGAGAGAGAATGCAACAGGATTTTATGCTTGCTTATGTTACAGTAGCAGCATATACGCCAACTGTCTCAATCTGTGCATTTATTTTTATTTACTATTTTCCAGTGACTAAAGGCTTCTAAGTAACTTTATACAGTAAATATTCATAGGGTTTCACCTTGAAACGGATTGATGCATGTGCCACATTCTGCAAGCGTACTTTGACAAAATCAGAAGTCGTTTTACTTTGTAGTAAAAACAATCCATTATATAAGGCAAGTAAATGATGAGGTTCTTTTCCGGGTACTAAACATCACAAGAGGTTTAATTTTTATTTTCTATCAACACCACTTAAAGTTGTTGAAAAAAAAATATATCCCCAAAACACCAACAACATTTAACTGAATATAAACACTTACATCATCAGTTAATACCTGAGTTCAGAGGCCTAAAATTAGCCTTGCAAGCTGTGATAATACTTTGTGCAGATACATATACAAAGGGACATACATCCGTGCACACTGCTCACTCCCGAGGACGAGGCTGAAGTGACTACGCTCCTGCTCCAACGCCAGCTCAGGACAGTGCAGGCAGGGCAGATGTGAGAGGAGCAGTTCAGCACGTATCACTGCAGAGAACCTAATTTCCAGGTCTTTGCTGTTGCAATTTCATTCAAGAAGGATAACTTGAAGTGTGTTGAAACCATTGCCAGGGAAGAAGGTTTGCCTCCTACTGCTCAAGATAACATAAAGAACATCATCAACCCCCTCCTGCCTCCGTTTCCTCACTGCACACATGTAACATTAAGAAATGCCACCCCTCCGAAAAAAAAAAATTCTCCAAGCTGAAGTATTCTGCACATTTTGCATTGCCAAGAAAATTGTTTTTAAGATTGGCTAGAGAATTTTTAATCTTTTATTGACAATATGTTTTCTTGTCTGATTTTGTGAAGTGAGATGAATGCAACTCTACCATGTCTCCTTCCCTCCTTCCACTTGTCTACATTTTAGTGTTCTGTATTTTGAAATAATAGGTTAATTTTAAGTAAATGGGAGAGCTGGATTTGAGGTGGCGTGCCCTCCCACCCCCTCCACTGACAGAGGCCCAAAGATACTGGGGTTTATCATTAGCATTAAAATCAGCATTCAGACAGCAAAGGTAGGACCTTCGCAGTGCTCTTACAGAAGGAAGGCATGAAGATCTTCACTAGCCAGTCATCATGCGTACACTCCAGCCTAGCTGTGGCATGTGTACGTGTAATTAAACTGGCAGGCAGAAAAAAAAAAAGAAAAAAAAGGCCAAAACATGACAGGAAACCTGCATGTGCACAGAGCAGGAGGTGTTGCAACAGGAGGGAGAGCGATGGCAAAACACACAGGACAAAGCCACAGATGACCAGGCTTCATTATCTCCGCTGCACATGAAACAACTCATTTATCCTTTCTCAAAATTCAGCCATCTCAGGCACCAATTTCACAATCACTTTAAGCTGGCCGGTGTGAGCCAATACTGCCAGAGCAAAAAGTGTTCCTGCCCTCTCCCCCAATCCTGGCCGCTCAGTTCGAGCCTTCACACCATCTGCTCTCCCCGTAACAAAGAGCAAAACCGTCCGTTCAAAGACCTGACAGTCTCACAAACCACAAGCCTTCTTGTGCCAAAGCTAGCAATTAACAGAGCGAGGACCAGCAAGAATTAAACTGTGACTTGATCCCAGGGAATAGGCTGAAGGCCTAAGCAACTGGGGATGAGAGAGAACTGTGTTGCAAGATGCAGTAATGATTAGTTTGTCAGTCCCTAGAAGTTTTGAGGGGTACATTAAAAAATTCAGACTTCCAAGGAATTTCACCTGATTAATATTAACGCTGCATAAGCTGGGCTTGCTTACACTGCAGCCTGCTTATGTTTACATTTAGTACTGCCTAAGACATTGAATTGTAAATATTTTGTTTTAAAGAGATTGTTTGGTTACTGGCTACTATTATTATTCTTCCTGGAAGAAAGAGGATGATGGGCCTTGAGCCAACATCAAACTTCTGAAAGTTGATCAATCAAGAACTCCAGCGCGGTTACTTGGAAAACCGACTTTGCTGCTACGGAGGGTGCATGGAAAGGACCCTGCCATACGCTGTGTGACACCATGAAGCCAGCTTTAGTGAAGGGAGCAGCAAAATCATATAAAAAGTAGTGCTATTAACTTGTATTTAAGGCCTTGTGTGTCTTTTTTCCCCCCAAAGCTGGAGAAGAACGCTCCAAAATACCATGGCAAATGAAATTCCCAGAACCTCCAGAACCACAGAGCAATGGATTTTTAAATCAGTGGATTTTTATCTTGAGCAGCTGCCACTTTGGAGAGTGCCTTATGAGCTACAGAAAGCACGAATATATCAGGCAAGATTTCTGGTTTTGGTATTTTTTTCTCTCTTCCAAGTGGGCATGTTTAGAAGTTCCTCAGGTTTAGAAAAGCAGAGCAAGTCCGAAATAAAATGGATGACCAATACAGAAGAACAATTTGACAGGCTTGTTGGTCCACAATCAAGTGACAGCATTTTATGTCTTAGTATCAACTCCACTTACACAACACGCTTGTTTATACCAGAAATACAAAATATAACTGCTACCCATATAGCACATGTGTACACAGAGAGCGCAAAGGCTTCTACATAGACTTATGCCATTTTCAGGGCCTAAAATGAGAAAAAGGCATTTAGTACATTAGATTTCAAGCATACAGCCACAGCCGTTGTGGAGCACTGCCACCTGGACAACTGGGACAGGAGAGAGGAAATAGCAAGCAGCCCAGGAGCTTGTCAGGGCCTTCAGCATGTCCTAACTATCTGCCAAGTCTCCAGCCTCCCCAGGTACATTCTTGTGATCACAGAAACAAGGTGACGCGTATGGTCCCATTGGTACCCATCCTCATCCTGAACACCGATCGATCCCATGGAGAGCGTGCTGGACGGAGAAAGGAACTGGCCACTATCAAGATTAGACAACACTAGCTGTCATTCTTAATCTGTGACAAGTGAGAAGTGAGCATCAAGCCTTGCAGTACAGTGCACATATATAAATTTGTATAATTTCTATGGCTATCAAAGCAGTCATGGGTATTTTTAGGAGCTGGCTGGTGGATAGCTTTGTGACCCACAGGATGACCTTTGGTCAAAGAGTACATGGCACTATGATGGGGAGGGGACTGAACTGTGGTGGTTTAAAAACCTTTCCTTTGACCTTAGAGGCCAGGAGAGGGCCAAGATGGCATGCTTCCAGGCATATACATGGTCACGCATGGCTTGTCAGAAGCTGTAAGCCAAAATGAAACTGAAGAAAATAAGTGCTAGCTAGTCCCATGCCAATGATGAGAAGGGCCAGAGCCTTACAGAGTACTGTAAGGCTTCTCATGATCTAGAAAAGTGAAAGAAATGAGAACAATTACTTCACTAAGTCCACCATAATACAGCAGGACATCAAAATGCTTAGCCTACGAACTCAAATGAAGACTTCAGTCATGTAACAACAAAGGAGACACAGCCAATTTTCCTGTAAGCAAGGAGAGAAGCCATGAATTCCATGTGAATACCTATGAACAATAATGAACAGCCCTTAAACTACCAAAGTATATCACACAAAACTTCTCATCAGCTCAAATCCAGCTCTAAGAATAATCCCCAAACATCTGATAGTTTCAGGCTCCAAGGTGGAAGGGCACACTGAAAGGAGTTCATCTTCTACCTAATCCACAGAATTAGCCGCACCACGCCACAGAAACAACGGCTTTTCCCACTGCCAGACAGAACAAACAGGTTCTTTGCAACCTGTGGGGTCACACATAAAGGACGTGGCACAATAAAACTGGCTGTCAGTGGAAGAAAATCCTATGGGGTAAAAACATAAGAAGGTGATCTGGCTAAAAGAGGTGGCTTGCTTTTGAAAAGCTGATCTATATAGAATTGTGAGTTCAAGATTCTCTGACAGTCTGGCTAAACAACGAGGGAAAACTCACTTACATAGGAACAGCTTCAGCTCTCCAGAAGCCTGGTCTAATCGCATCCTTTACAAACCAGTGTAAAGAGAGTTCCATACCAACATGGGCAACTCAGTATTTGGGGAACAGAAAAGAGGACAAATGTCTCTTGATGATGGCTCATCTTTCTCTAATACAACCTGGGGAAACAAGTATAATTGGAATCTTTGCAGCCAGCAGTGCTCTCAGATATTGCAGAAGTTGTATGAGGCAGCAGAATATGCAAAGTTTATTGGGAGTTTACATATTAGACACACTAATGGCTTTTTCTCTGACATAATTTTGCTGTTGTTCAAAGTATTAACCTGTTGCCCTGCTGCACGACAACTGGAGGAACATCGACATAAATTAGAGAGTAAAAGTATTGATTTTCTCTACAAGCACTACATTATGTTTTTGTTTTATCAATAGCAGATAATAGGGTTTGGAAGTATTTTGGCTGTTACTGCCTGAGATAGCTAATGATGGCCTATTTAGTCAATAATAGAATCAGAGACATGTAAAATTTCATATCTTATTTATCCATTTCTGTTTCTTATTTTCTACATTTCTAAAAGATCTTTGTTTTCAAGTTTCACATTGTTGTAGAGCTCTTATAGAGCTGGGTACTGCAAGAGCTAATCCAAAACTGCTATTGAAAAGCTGTTTGAGTCTTTGTTACAGGTAGACACAACACAACAGTTAGGAATCCGAATTGACTTCCAAGGCCATTTACATTACTTGGATATAATTATTCAGTGTTAAACTGAATTAAACCTAATGAGGAGCTTAAAAAGTTGGCATCGCTTGTGCTCTTTTGAAAGTGATTTTCAGCCTGCAATTATTATGGGTTTTAACTTAATACGTAAATCATGTAGTTATTGATTGCTGTTCATCAATAAACTTACAGGTTTCATTGTATACAAAGTGTTATACGCTCCCTCTTCTGGTAATATCTTAAAAACATGGTTTGTAGACTTTGTGTGTATCAAAAGTTATATCAAGTGTATCATACTGCCGGGAAGAAAAAAAACCCAAAGCAGTATCATGCCAATATCTGGAAGTTTGTTTTTAAAAAGCCAGAAAACTGGTGATCAAAAATGAGTAAATAAGCAACAAGTGGAAATTACATGACATAATGCCTAAGGAAGCTAGGTAGCAGCCTACCTACTTCGTAGCTGTGCCTAAAAACAGAATGTTACTGATTTCTTTTAATTTGGTAAGAATAATATTGTCTCAAGTTTTTCCAAAAGCACAACACTCTCATACACACCTGGTTACCATGTGGTGCACTCTTGCTGTAGGCGGGAATATAACTTTCAGAACGCTGCTTACTTTTTGTGAGGCAGCAGATGTTCCTACCGAGCATTGCTTTTATGTAGGTCCAGCATGGGTAACTTTCTTCTGTCTAGTGCACTACCTCCTTTTCTCTGCACTTGTAGAGAACAGGTGGGCATTCCTCTTTACTGCAAAGGCTGTGTGAAAACTACACATACATCCTAAGCACCTCCTACTCTCTCAAAAAATACTTAGTGTACAGGGAAGGAGACTTTTTAAAAAAAAAACCCCAAACCTTAAATCTAGCAAGAAACAGTAAAAGCAATGTGTAGGAAAACAAAGAGAAGATGACCTATTAATAAGTGCACATGTACGCATGTATCCATCTCTGCCCTTGATGGTCAGTGCCTGATAAAGCCAGGAGAAGTGTCTCAAGTAGGGACACACTGTTGTCCCCGCGGCCCCCACCAAAATGTGCAAAATCCAAGAATGCCATGACGTTACACAAACCACACTAACAGCGTTGCTGCCAGAACATTAATAGAGGAAAAACTAGTGAAAAAGCTTGTGTTTGTTGTGCCCTGTTAAACCTCTCCTCTTTTCTTCCACTTTTCCTCCTCAATACAGACTAATAAAACCAGCACCATACCTACTTCATTCTCCCTCCTGCAAGGTCATTTTCTCCTACCTTCCTTATTTAGTTTCCTCCTTATTGTCTTAATCTATTTCTTTTTGTATGTATTTTACTTAAGTTCTTTGTTTTACATTTCCCCTTTTAGCTAATTCCCCCGTGTCCTCTCTTTCCCCTCCTCAGATGCACACCCACCCAGACTGCAAACCACTTAATTCTAGCTCTCCTGAACCAGCTCTGCCAAAGCTGCCATCCTCCTGCCCGCACTAGCTGGCCGCTGCTCTGCACTGGGGGCAGTGGTATCTTGGCAAAAAATTAATGTAATTGATGGTTACTGATGAGATTTCCTATCTGTCCTTTGTAGCTGTGCTTCCAGAAAAAAAAGAGATTATGTGCAAATCCTCTCCTTTCCAAACGCGGCAGTTCTTAGAGTCGGCTGGTGGGATGAGAGGGTAGTCTGTGCAACTTGAAACTATATGCTTCCATGAAAAAAGAAAAAAATGCAAAAGACAACCCAAACTCTTTTCTTCATGACAGTTCAATTCTCAACATTGTTTTACAAGCTTCCCAGAATACTTCTCCCTGGAATCATGAAGCGCTGTGTGTTCATCTGAGGTTTGCAGTTCTTGGAATAACCTACACAGTTCATGAGAACACATACTTCTCCCCCAAAAATAAATGAGGAAGTCCTTATAAATAATTGAACTGCATGTTGTTAGCTTTTGAAGTTAATCTACTTCTAACTCTACCCTCCACCACCAAATTCACATCTCAATGGCTCTGACACATTCCCAACTCTCCTCCACAACAGCAGAAATCCTGCCCTTCTTTATTCCAATTCAGGCTTCTTCCACCGCCCCAGCTCTTAAACAGGTTGCAGCTTCATTCTTCTGCACTCAGCTTCGGGCTGTGTGCCAAACCCTGTGTGCCCATGGCCTGCCCTCGCAATGCGTGCCACCCTCTCTGGCCGAGCTCCAGCTTGAAGGAGTGGCTTAGGCATTAGAAAGAGCCCTTTTAGCTGCAAAGGAAACCTTCCAAGGATGTGGAGCACGTAAGCTGATGCAGAATGGCCTTCCCCGAACCTGTAGAAAATCTGAAACGACGGCGATGAGCGCTGCGTTCTGCTCCGCATGCTGTTTCATCATTTAGAATGAGTTCTGAATCATGAAACTTAACACTGACTTTTAGATCAGTTAACTCTCTCATTGTCAATCATTTTTAATTGTAGACCTGATGCAACTATCCCAGCTGGCTTCTTCCAAAGTGAAGCTGTAGTCAAATATACTCAACAGCTACTTTTTATTAGAACTACTTGTTCTCTTTAGATCTTACTCCAACCTGTTGATCAACATACTAACTTTTCCCCTCTTGCTGAACAGCTATGTCTGTAAGCAACAGTGAATGCAGCACAGCTTCCTCTTTTCCCACAAAGATAAACATCTTTGTTTTTCTTTCTTTCCACTTGTTCTTTCCTCATCAATGTTTACCCTGAAAAGGGAGCAGTCAGTCCCAGTCTCCAAATACCTAGTAAGGAGTTCACTATAAAGGAGCAGAGTTTTCATGGAACCCTTGAGTAATTTCGTATGTTAGACTTGCTTTAAATACTTTAACATTTCAGTAAGAATAGGATAAGAAAAGATATTCTCTATCCATCCAGGAATAAACCACAAGGGTTTCTGCGCATAGGTCTTCTGCTGTGGCAGAACAGCATGAAATTTGATCCATGCTTACCGAAGGTAAGAAAAGCCAAAAACACACCAATGCACTTTAACTCTGCAATATTTTAGCACACATGGTGCTGTAGGTAGAACAACATGAGTTACATGGTAAGCAGTAAACTGAACAATTTCTTTTTTAAACCTGAAGCTGAACATCACCTTTTTTGTTAGCTGATACTTAGAACTGCTCCGCGTCATCAACCAGAGAGCTTGACAAATCCATGTACCCACAAAAAAAGGAGGAAGTTTTTACTAGAAAACTGCCATCCATTTCTCAGACTCCCTGTGCTTTCATGTAATAAACAAAGACCACAGCCACTACGCTTACAAAAATAACCTTCTGCACATGAACAGTTCGCGATGTTACAATTAACCACAGTGCCTAACTTCATTGCTCCTAAAATCTGCGTGGCAGAACTTGTTTGTGACTTTAAATCCCAACTAGCACATTTGGTATTCAGCTAACGGCTTTGGGGTACACACTTCAAAGCCCAAAATGTATTTACAGAGTTTCTTTCCAGGTGGTAACACTTTCTTATTTAATGATGCATTATTTAAAAATAACTAAATAATCAGCTGAAACATTTTTTTTCTGAAATTAATCCTGTGCTGACCTCTGAGCCCATTGCCTTCTGGGGATACGCCAAGATGATTCTTGCAAAAGCTACAGAATTTCACAAATCGCTGCCAAGAAGAAATTAAGCTAGTTGTTGCTGGACCCGGAGACTAAGATCCAACTACTGGAATCTGAACTGTGCGAACTACTGTGAGAAGACTGTGTATTTAAACAGAAGCTACTGAAGCTGCCAATGATAATTTGTTAAATCATATACATTAACTTGAGCCATAATATGCCAAATGCCACCTGTGCACGTTTGGCAATCTGCTTGGCAGATTACTCCAGCACATCTGTGACACACCACATAATACTCAAGTTTTATTTTGGTTATTAGACTACTACAAAAGATTACTGATACCCAAGAAAATTCTTATGATTTATACAAAACGTTTTCATACTGCTTTAAAAAGACATTAGCGAACAGTGCACACTTAATTACTGAAACAAATCGCTTGCTGCCAAAAGTATGCAGGCCATAATGAAGGCTTACCGTCCAAACTGCAGATGAGCTCAGGCAATCTCCTATGCGGGGGGGGGGGGGGGGGGGAAAAACACCGCCACCAAAAAAAAGCCCAAAAACCCAAAACGCATCCCAACACACAAAAGAAAACCCCAAGCCCCTACCAAGCACCAACCCCCCAATCCTCAGGTCCAATGGCTTTGGGACAAGATTCAGTACATTCTTTTACTATCTGCTTCAAATGCTGCCTTGTACACTTTAACTTTGACTTTGTAATCCATGCTAAATGCCCTCTCTATTCTAAACAAACAACATCTGCAGAACTTCGAAAAATAAAAATATTAAATACTGATGTCAGATTTTTCAGAACAATTAGCTGATGCCAAATCTGAGATAACAGAGAGACAGTAGGACAGATTTATATTCAGTTCACAGTATGTCAGAAGAAACCAAATACATACCGCTGCAGGGACTGTAATACTTAAATTACATATGCTAAAACATCCAAAATACAACAGCATATTAGCAGCAATAGTTAACGGATCATTTATCCCAATCTAAACCACAACAAATATCACATGTTCTCTCCAAAGGCAAGCACTTAATACCAACACCAAAAAAACCCCCTTATGATTAGCCAAAGTAGTAAACCTGCTAACTAAAGGGGGGTGTGAGAACTGGCTGAGAGAGGAAGGAGTGTGGTCATACAATTAGATGAAGGGGATTCATGAGAGACCTTACACTGGCTTGCAGGATGGAGCCAAGTAACACAGTGAGCATCTCTCTACTGCCAGGATCTGCCCTCTGAGTCTCTCCTGGCCGAGCATAAGGTATGGTATGACCTCCTCTATTCCAATCTCACAACCTCCTAGAAACCACAAAAGCTGGTTAAATCTGTATTATTATCCCATTTCTGGATCCTACACTTCAGGTTTAAACATGCACTTATCAGAAACCAAAACGCTTAAGCGATTCCCCACCAGCTCACAGAGCAGCAGCAAGCAAAGCTCACAGTACTGCTCACCTTTGCCACTGCATGACAAACCTATGGAAGTTAATCAAAACACCGGGCATAGTTTTCTAATGACTCAACAGCCCGACATGCTACCATCATCTTTTTCCAATACGTACTGTATTAATGGTTTCCACAATCATTATATGACTCACAGGCACTCTCAGTTTAAGTTTTACAGGTAGCCTTCATTAGTGTTGCTGGGAGTTTAACCTCACTTTATAGAAACCAAAGCACAGAGGAAACAAACAAGTCTGCAGAAAAACTAAGAGAAATTAGAAGGAAGAAACCCCACATCTCTACACTGATGAGCTATCTCCTCTCCTCTGAGCCACAAAGCAGCCCAGATGGTGCAGAGAAGCATCTCTCCTCAGACAGGAGACTGATAACCACAGGGAGATGCGATAAACCCATGGAACGGCTGAAATACCAGTGAAAGGTCATACGGCAGGGTTTCCACAAACAACCTGAAATAACTGTCGTGATGGCTTCCTCAAAGAGCAACCTTGTGGTGCAGCATGGGAGCCCTAACTAGCACGTTTTCATGGTAAGGAGAGGAAATGAAAAGGACACAGGCACATCCCGCTGTCTGCCAAGGGGGCACGCTTGAGTAGCGTGACAGTTAGCAATTTGACAGACAGCAAAGTCATTTTTATTCTAAGAATTTATGTATTAAGAGAGGAAACTGTGCAGGCACTTAAGAAATACAGAGGGAGTCTACGTGGCATGGAAGTTGGAGAGGCTGGCACATGATCATCCAGAGTGTAGACAAATACTCCAGCTGGAGAAAAATACTGTGTTTTTTCAGAATAGGTCATCATGATAAGCGATCTCAGGTGCTTCACACGCAAGACTGAATGCCTGAACATTATACCTTTTTTCCATCTTTCACCTCTGAATTGATCTTGCGCCATCCAAGGAAGATGCTGATATCATGAGAGTGTAACCATTCAAAAAGCAGCAGCAACAACACTGGCAATAAAGGACTTAAATCCCTTCTCCAACCCCACAAATGAAGCACCTGGAGTCTGGCAGAACAGAGGATTTGTATTGAAACAACTCTCCTTGGCTGACTGGCCTGCTCCTGCCCCACCAGATCCCCAGCATCACTGCCACACTCGGCCAAGGGGGTAAAACCATCCGATGTACTGACAGTCAGCAGCTGTACACAGACTAGAAGAAATACCACGAGCAGGCTTTGGACACCTTGTTATATTCGATTGCTTTTAAAAACTAACAACATGTGGTGTTATACATACTAAATACATCACCAAATTTTACAAATCAGTGATAGTATACATCAACACTATAGAATAAATTCTTAAAATGGCAATTCATACTCCAAATACATGCTTAGATTGCATCAGAAAGTATAATTTATATTGCTTCTAGTCAATTAAAGCCCATGAAATACAAAAGTATTAGTTACATATAAAAATCTGTGATTTGTATCAATAAAGTATTTTACTAAAAAGGTCAAATATTCTGATATACAAGGTAATGTTTAAATTATTTCTGACTATTTGTGGTCCAGGGAAAAAAGCCAGCATATGCCCTGCAATGCACTTTCAGCCTACCTAGTTAAGTAGTTTATCACAAATATGCTTTGGAAGAAATTAATTATCTCATTAGGTTTAGCTAATAGTTTGTTTAGCCTTCCTTTGACAAAAGTGACATTTTAAAAGAGCACGTTGTACTTCAGAAAACAAAATCCCACGTGACAAGTTTCAAAAACCACCAAGTACAAGTGACACATACCACCAGGAGTTGTAGAATATTTTGAGAGATTACGGTTTCTCTGCTATCAATTAAAAATGACTTTAAAAGACGCTAAGAACATCACAAAGGTACAGCTTCATTGACACACCGCAATTTTTCAGAACTTCCTGAAGTAATCTCTCCTTTATCCATCCCTGAAATAATGCCACAAATAAAAGACCTAGTTCAGGGAAAACTGACTGTTATGAATCCAAAGTGTGATTTATTTTCATCTTATCATGATAGCATACTTTTTGTTTTAAAAGAACTGTAGGTTTTGAGGATTTCAGCAATTTCCTTCTCCTGAAGTACACTGTGTTAAAGCAAACAAACAAAAAAGAAATACACCACTGCCTGGTAATCAATCACCTGCTGTATTTATGAGCTTTCACATTCAATTTGCTAAAATGAGGGGTGACTGCATAAGGATTTCAAGAATGTGAAGGCTGATAAAAAGTAAGGAAAGCACTACCTCTACATAAAACCACCAAGTTGGCCTTCTTACCTTTCTGAGGCTATTAGTTTGGCAAACTAAGGTCCTTTAATGACATTCACCCCACCCAAGCCTGTTTTTCTCATCAGAATGACCCCGCCTGTTTCCTCTGCACACCACAGCCCTTACCAAGCGTCTTCATTGTTCAGAATGGCCTTAAGAAATACTAGGAAGAACCTCATCATTTCCATCCCCTCCTTCCACATTTCTCTCCAAGTACCAATCTGCCACTGATGTAAGGTTTATGTTAGAGAAAGTTTCATGTTCAGAGATCATGCTCCTACAACGCGATATAGAATGGGAACACTACATTAGTATTTAGACTTTTATTTTTAAAAATATTTCCCATCCCTTCATTTTGTAGTTCCCTCTTCACTCCGTCCCTTTTAAATTGCAAGTAGTGCTTATACAAGAGTTTGAATTAACTTCTCATAACGAGTTTAACACTGGAGCAAGCGGCATTACAACACCCCATGTTTTCGTGTCCACGGTCAAGAAGCAAGGCCATACCTATTCAGTTCTTGAACTGCTTTCTTCAATCTGCCCACAAGGCTTAGCCAACAACTACAATACTGTTTCCTACACTATGGATACCCATTTGTCAGACAGTATTTGGAGATCAGCTGCTCGTTTCAGAAAGACAACCTAAAGTGTCTGCAGATATCCACAGCTCTCCATCACTACCTGAGCCAGTTCCACATCACTGACCTCAAGATAGAAGATGCAGTATGCCAACACTCAGAACTGGGTACCATCCAGTCCTCCCCCTTAAATTTATTTTTAACTGTCAGAATCAGTTTTATATGGTATTTGAGAAGGACTTACTGGACATCCCAAACTGATATTCAGTGGCAGGTGAGTAATCATGTTGGCAAGGGGTGGACTTGCTCTCAGCTGATACAAAGGCTTATAGCAACCACAGTAAGAAAAGCTGATGCCCCTTCTGTTCTTCCGGCTCCCTGCAGCTCTGAAGACTTATGTCCACAAAATTGTGGTTTTTTTAAAAAAATTTTATTACTACTGCCATCCACAGAATGACAACCAAACAAGTAAGAATTATGTCACAAGACCTATCCTTCTTCTCCAAGACACTCTGTGCAACAAGACTGCAGAAATTGAGCAGCAAGGCTAGAGGTATAATCCATGAGGCATTGTAACACAAAAAACCTCAAGTGAGAGGTGGAAATGATAAGAAGTTCACCCCCTGCATAGCACAGGGAGACCCCTTCACAGTCTCTAGGAAGCAGCAGAAGCAATGCCTTTTCTTGCCAAAGGGCTAGAATATTTAAGATGCAAGAAAAGTAATCCCTTGTTCTTAACATTAGAAAAGCCTCCCTACCCATATCCAGCATCTTCTATCCTAAACACTGAGGCAATCACTAGGTGCACTAGGCCAGAAAAAAGGGAGCACGTACAAATATGCACACACAGAGGGATGAAGGAGTGGTTCAGAAGATGCTCTGTCCATCTTTTTTATTAGTACTTGGTTAGAAAAATTCTCCTGAATTTCTCAAGAAACAAAAAGCTGAATACCCAAAACCTCCTATCCAAATATTGGCATGAAATTGTTTGAGATTAATCTCTAGGCTTGAGAGGAGTACGAAAAAGAAGAACTGCCAACCTCCCCCAGTTAGGTTTGTAGGAAGTAACAGAGCACTTGAACTCGCGTAGCACTTCACATTTTCTCAGTCGTCTATAAACACTGGCTAACACCAACCAACACAACAAAAGCTTCCTAGCATAGTTTATATATGAAACCATTGGGCCAGTAAAACAAATAGAAATTGATACTTCTGAAAATAAATAAGCAAGCTTACTGGCCACTGGAAGCATGCTATGCTTTACAACAAAATTTGTGAGTTTCGCTTTTAGCTAAAGTTCATGGTTCACACTGCAACAGTACCCATGTAAAATAATTTGTACAAATACACAAGGAGAAGTGACACACACAGACACAAACACCCTACACATACCGTCTGTGAAATACGCTATATATATAAAGTCATTTCAAAACTGAACCATATGTATGGAGCATTTCAAGAAGGCATTAAAAAAATTAAAAGGAACAAGATCTTTACATAACTACATTACCATATATATATAAAATGATTAAACACAGGTTATGTTCTTTGACATTATTTATAATGTAATGATCTATGTACCATCAATGTAAAAAAAAAAAAAATTGCCAGGCTTAATCCTGATTTAACCTCACCCTTAATTATTAAAAATAGTTAAGCACTTACCATAATGTGATTGAAATGCCTGTGGTTTTACGACCTGATTACAGTGGTTACACATCACCAAATAGAAATCATCATGAGCCGGGCAAAGACCAAATATTGGCATATCTAAAAACAAAAAGACAAAATGGCATCTCTCAGCTGCTGACAATTATTGAAAAACAGTTTAATTACAGAGCCATGACACTAGTGTTGAATCATAATTTTAATACATTTGTATCAAATTTGAAAATGAGGAAAAAAGCATATAATGCAATAGATAATTTTGTGCTGGAGTATTACAAAAGCAAAAATCTTCCTACAAAGACAAATATAAAATGAGCGATTACTTGTAGAAAACATCTATTAGAAAACTGATTTAGGACTGATTATCTTATACCAGATGCAAGAATGTAGTAAAAAAAGACTGACTTCAAATGACAAACACAACATAAGAGGGGATGTTATATGTTTTCTGAAAAGTGTTTGGATTTTATTCCAATTAAATTAATTTTAAAAGTATGAACTTTATTTTCTATTTAATTTTTTAAACCATTTTAAACACACATTCATTTACCAGGCAGTATTACATGCCTAATGGTTTTATTTGTTTAACAGTGCATTACAGTCCAGCCATCTGCTGCCAGAGATCTGTGTAACAGCTATATGAGAAAGAAATACAGATAACAGTATGTCAGAGCATGTGTGGATTTCAGAGATAACACACATACTTGCAGACTTTTACTAATAAAATTAGTTTCTACAAATTAGTTTTTAAGAATACAGTTTCTTAAGAATATAATTTAACAGTTAAAACTGCATTCAGAGATTACTGGAGCATTAAATACAACATTTACTACACAACTTCACGGTATATTACATTTATGTACTTAAGGTGTTATTTGATCATTAGAAGACAAAAAATAGGAAACTGCAAATATAAGAGTATAAATTCATTATTGCCTAAGCACATGGCTAAGGGATCTATAACACTATTTAAAGGTTTAAGATTTATATAAGAAAATGTATTTTCTTAAAAATATACTCAAATAGTAGATTAACATTAACAGTAACTTAGAAATTAAGTTAAACTTATTTACCTCGATGCTAGAACCGACCCCAGAGTTTTGTTTTAAAGCTACTAATTTGCCTACGTGTATTTTTAGCAACATCCATATTTTTGTGCATTAATGGAACACCAATTATGAAACAAATTGAGTGGGCTGTGTTTGAAGAGTGGATGCGCCATAACCCAAGGGAACCGCTGGCAGTGCGACGCTGGCAGCCCCGTAGAGCCCCACGGGCTCCACTTCGGTTCTCACAGACAAAAGAACGTTTCCACACCGAACGGCTTCCAGAATTAAGGGCTCCCTTTGTACTACCTATCCTCATCATAAAAATTGAAGTACCTTTCTTTAAAAAACTAAGGTCTATCGCCAGGTTTTCCAAAACCCGTATTAGTGCTACATTAAAATTAGGCACAACACCTGCAATAACAGCTGCCAACTAGATTTTGCAGCTGGACACAAATACAATGACCACTGGCATCTGACATGGCTATGATAGATCAGAGCTACACTTATCTAATCACAGGCACCTTTTTGCAACTGAGGTTACATTAAATAAATTATAAACTGATTTGCACTTCATTAAGAAGTGAGTCTTGCTTATTTATTTACAGATATTTATATATAAAAAAGTATTAAGACCTCGGGCACGCCTAGCTTATAGTAATCTAGGCAAAACTGAGTAAATATGTGCTAGTTAAGGAATAAAAAGAGTATAATGTTAAATGTCATTGCTAATATCCCATGCAGGAGCTTTTAGGTATGCCTGCGTAAAAAAGTTTCCATGCAGCAAGCAAATACTCCAGGGTCACTTCCATTTGACTACTAATACGCCATGATGAATAGGACAATAACAGCGCGCACTACCTGCTATTTACATTGTTAATAGCACACAGACAGGCTACTACTGTATAATGTCTAACGAACTGTAAATCCACACCCTGTAACCTGTTCCCATAACCATACCTTTCAGACAAGGCTGGATTCACGGACTTTACACCAGCTTGTACAGAATGCAGGGAGGGAAAATCATTAACAAGAGGAAAGGAAATTGCCTACTTCGGTGTCTCTTGCAAGATAAAGCACTCCTTGACACTACTCTGAGACATCATGCTCACGCTATTCAAGTACCCTTTTATGAATATTTGCTGGCAGTACAGAGCTGCAATTTTAAATGACAAGTGAAACAAATTGGCAGAAATTGATGTAAATGAAAACGTTTTCCTATTTCAGTCTGGTGATCCCAAGAAATCTGAGTATCCTTTACACTGTGAAGCACATCTTCAGAGTTTTAAAGTCAACGCTCCAAGCGACAGAAAGCAATGCCAAAATACTAGGAAACACACACACTCATAAAGAACCCTTCTAAGGGTAAAATCACTTGAGGAAAAAACAAAAAAAAAAAAGAAAAAAAAGGATTTGCTGCACACCCAAAATCACAAACGTGATTTCAAGGGAAGACACACAGAAGACTCCAGCCAGATCACACAAGTCAATGTAAAAGACCTTCTACCCCAGCAGTACTCTCCTACAGCACTGACTGTCCAGCAGCGTCTAAACCAGCGAGGAACTGGTGGGAAGGCTAGAGTCCTAAACGCAATTCCTTTTGTTTTCTCATATCAGGTAAAATAAACTGTAGCTTTTTATTATCAAAGCATTTATTTAAAATAGATACAATCAAATCCTTTTGTCAGAGAAACCCATAGCACCCCAAATAAGACTGGAACGTGACTTTGCTGAGCGCTACATGAACACACAAGGCCAGCCCACACACTAGATAATAGGGGGCAAAAAGTAATATCAGCACTTCACAGAGACCTGAACTTTAGTTTTAACAATGGGTTTGGAACTGTGAGGAGTGTGACCCAACCCAGATCATCAAAGACGACTGGAAGAGCACTTCCCAACCCAGGAGCCTCAGTCTTAGGCAGGTATGTTCCCACGTGTTTCACGTGCTTCGCTGTCATTTTAGTCAAGCACAGCAAGAGCAGATTTCAGGGTAATCTTATTTCTGTTTCTGTGTTCCAGTGGGGCAAATATCTATGTGGCACTGTTACGAGACAACAGATTAGACCGTGCAAATGTTAGAGAATACAGAACAGTTTAACAAAACTTACGCAAGAAGTACGTACCCAGAGTAGGAGATGGATACCTAATTTTTCTGTTTCCTCCCCCCTCAACCACTTATGAAAGTTCACAAGTCTTGCAGTTCATATTCTAACGTCTAATACTTTATACCTATTTCATTTAATGACATGCAAATTCTCTATTTAAAAGTCTAATGAAGTTTATAGTATTTCACCAGTGTCATTTCAAATGCACTGTTCCTCCGAGTTTAAAGATTACTTTTTGAAATACTTCACTGTAAATGTAAAGCCTGTGCCTCTCAAGAGCGAGCCTAGCAACCGTGATTCATATGTTCCTCTTTCAAAGCTGGGCTCATTTAACTCTCTCCATCTGGGAATGTTTTTCAAGGTCAAACTAGAAATTTAAACCAAGACCTCAAACCTTCCTTTTTCTTTTTTCCAAAAATGCAGTATTTATATGGTATCAACATAGAAGTACTGTTACAGGAGCTGCTTGTGACATTACTTCTATTAACACCATAAAGTAGAACAACTTAATTTACCTCCATAATATGAAACCTCCGAATGTTGTGACTGCCAGAATTCACTTCTCCTTTCAAATGTAACTTACAGTGTTTTCAGAAAGGTAACTTTAAACAGTATATTGCTGTATTCTTCACCAAGACTAGAACGAGCCTGTGCCATGAGTAATTCAGAGATATCTTAATTGCAGTGTTTGTTGAGTATGTAATAAGGAAAATGCTTCTTATTTGGAAAAGGCCAATACAGCACCTTTTCTAATAAAAAAGGAAAAACAATAACAGACAATCTGGCGTACTGTACACCAAGTAACACAGAGCTCAGCATGTCTACTCTGAAAAACTTTCTTAAACTGAGCTGCCAACTCGTCTCCTCCTGAGGCATGTAGAAGCACACAAGTCACCTAATAATTTATTAGTATTTTCAGCATTTTCTTTCAAGACAGATACACTACAGAAATTCATGCTTGTGGTCATTAAAAGTAACTGTGTCTGTGTAGTCTCAATTTATTACTTAAAGTCATAGACAACAGAACAAATAAACCAGGCCAAATCATGCAGCTAGAGAACCGGTCGGCTGTTTGCATTTATTGAGCCGCTAGATTCAGTGACTGCCACAGCTCCACTGCCTATTTTTATTAGATTTTTTTTTTTAATCCCCCCAAATTTATCAAATTTCCTACAAATCTTGTTGCCCCTTTTCGGACTGGGACCATTGCACAGTCCATCTATCCTAGCATCTAATAAGACAAGATAGCTTCTAGAAATGAAATTATTTATCACCAAAAAAAAAGCCAGGTCACGATCTTCTCCCGGACAGCAAACTCTAGAGGAAGAAGGTAAACGGAGCCCTAATCCTGGCTGTTTGCAGGAGACCAGAACACAAGTTTCCTATTTTGCAGAAGTCTGCTCACCGCAACTGAAAAATAAGGAGGAGAGTGAAAACTGAAAGAGAGGAAGAGAAAGCAAAACTAGCAAGGACAGAAGTAAACGCGCAAAGAACAAACTCGATCAGAATTAGAGCATGAGAATAAAAAACCTGATGAAAAAGTGACAAAAATACATAAGGAGTACTGCAGAAATGTTTTTATGTCGGAACGCTGCTAATGCTCGCTTCTTCCCTCTCCATTCTTAGCATAAGCATCTGCTTATTAAGATTATTTTTTAAAGCCGGAATCTGATTTATCACAAGCGTGTACATACTGCTTGCCATTTCATGTAATTTGACATGGACATTTCATGCTGATGCCTGATGTGAACAGTAAAATGTTTTGACTACCAAGATCCCCACAGCATAGCATAACATGCCTTCCACACAACACCTACCTGATTCTACTTCTGTAATATTTTTAATCACTGTAGTTAATATTAGATGCATTAAGACACAGTGCCCTAGACTATTAACTTTATGCTCACAACAGACACAACTCCCCATTACCTTTACAACTCCCCAAACACAGAATGTATTTTTCTTTTTACCGAGGCCTGATCCAAATCCACCCTAACTAAATGTACCAACTTTTATCGATTCACTAGGCTTTCCATTAAGATGTCAGGAAACCGTTCTAGAGGTACTACATGAGTTAATTGTAGATGCATCCCTTAATTTTGAAATATTGCCAAATATGGATTGTTTGAACTATTTACTTCATGGACCAAATAAGTTCAAAGTGTCCACAAAAGCTACCTTGAATACATTTGCTCCACACTAGCTGTGTTTTTATCTTCTCATTAGAAAATAATTAGTCTTGTTCATACTAAGGTAAAAAATATGTGAGTACACCTTGTTTTAACTTGACTTAACTGGTAGATCTCTTTCTCTAAAGGCATGCTTTTATCAGAACTTTTCTTTAAGATAACACGACTCTCCCGTAACATCTGAAAAAAAAAAAAATATCCCAAAAAGGGGAGAAAAAGCACAGCTGCAGTAACTTAAAACTAGTTGACATCTTGAAGGAAAAAGTTTTGTCCCACCTCCCATAACTTACTTAAAATACTTGCCCCAGCTACTGTCAGATCCTGTTAAAATAGTAAGAATATTTCCCTTGTTTTACCCTTTATGGTTGTGGAGAATATGAACAGCATCTTAATATCTGGAAGCAGGCAAAAGGTCCCAAGTGACTATTTTTAAGAGCTTGCGATTTGGGGGAGAGAGGCACAAGGAGGGAGAAGGAAGGTGACTAACCAGTGTTTAGAACCACATGAAACAGCCTGCACCAAACCCGGGCAGATTTCAAACAGAAAGCGGAGCCTGGTTATAACCAGACTAACAGCTTATAGTCAGCCCCAAAAGCTAAAATTCTGCCAAGAAATCTGCAGACGGGGAATCCTGCCAGATCTATTGCTGACATTAGTTGTCAATAACAAGTAATTTTCAGGTGCAAGGAGGATCTTAGATACAAGCCTGAGGCAGCAAGCTTTCTGCACAAATATCACTACAAGGTATCTTAACTAACTTCATTATCTTAAGTAAAGCTCCCATCAATTCTGTCACATAATCCCTTATTTTAATTGATATGAACATCTTAAAAAAAAAAAAGTGACCTAAGATAGCATTTCAAAACTTACCTTTCATACACAAATACTTCACTTTCTTCAACTGAAATATTATTTCCTACACAATATTTTTCCAAACTATTTTCCAGAAACACTCCAGTTCTTATCATTTATGAACACACGTGGTTTTGTGTATGTATCAATGTTGAAATGAAATTAAACTACTAGCAAATTTTTTACTGTGCACTATGCACGACGATAATAAAAAAAGAATATTCCTAAACAGATATTGTGAACAAAATAACTAAAACCGCCTAATATTCAGAGTGCTCTGGTTTACACAAGTTTTAAACCAAAATAAGAGTTTCTAGTAAAATACACATACTTGAGGGTTTTCTGCAAAATGTCAAGTAATGAACGCTTATGTATTAATAGAACACAAGTATTTTATGAACCATATGCGCAGGCATAACAAATTTGTGCTTGCAAAGAACATATGCATAATCAAACAAGCTGAACTTAAACCAATGAAATTTACATACAGAAACACTTTTTTTAAAAAATTGTCCCATAAGGTTTGCGCTCATTTGCTTCACATACAAAAGAACCTTTTAATATAAAATAAAGCAAAACAAATGGACATTCCCATAGCCAAGCTGTTTCATTTAGGCTCAGAAGGAAGCATTGCCGAAGTATTTTCTGCAAGGTTATCTATTTTTTAAATTCCTTGCCCACTCCACTCTGTCCATTAAGTAACTTACATTTTTTGCACATACAGCTTTGGAAGCCCAGCTATTTGCAGAGACATTTGAAAGGCAGCACTCTCCTTGGGTTCTGAGCACAAGTGCACGAACTTTGTTTCACCGTGCAGTTGTTGATTGATCGGGTGAAGGAAGGAACAGCTGAAGACTTGATTAAATGTTTTTACTGTATTTTCAACTTTGGCAAATACAGCAATTACACAGCATTTTATTGAAGTCCTAAGAATATCCAAACCTCAAAGTTTTGGCTCAGAGAAACTGATTTCACTTCAAGACCCAAAACCCCCACAATCTAGTTTAACTAGACACAGGCGCTGCATTATGAGATTTACTAGTGTTAGAATGCTTTATCTCTAAAAGCAGAGTCCTCTCTCCCCAGCCTCCTTTCCAAACTCAAGACAGCATATTCTTCCAAAGCTACGGTTCTGTAGTTTTCACTTTGCTTTCCCAAATTCAAGGCAGTATCTTGCCCAGTGAACCTGAAAGGGCAAAAAAGGACCTACCTCTTCCGGCTCTCATTTTCCGTGGGTTCAACCATGCTGCATTTCCAAAATCCCATCCCCTGCACCGCCCCCCTCCAGCTTCACCTCCAGCAAAAAGGTTTGCCACATGCTGCAGGCAGTAACACTCCTCCACGCGTACCCAAGCGGCAGATCCAAACACCAGTCCTTTTGCAAGGTTATGAGCACATGATCGCTGCAATTCTCCCGTAGCCTTTCCTCTCTCTCTCTCAGGGTGCAGAACGCAACACTGACAGTCGCCACATCTCCTCTGCTCTAAAATTTAACAGTGTTGGGAAATTTCTGTATCATGCCCACTGATAAAAACAGAGCAGCAGATACTAGAGAAGTGTGTCATGCACACGTGCACCTGCCTAGCGTGCAGCTGGGAGTTCTAATTTTAGGCTCCCAAGATTCGAATGTTCCTGTAATTATATATAAAACATATATTAAAGCAGACATCTTCATATACAAATTCAGCTATACACAATCTTTTAGAAAGTCTAACACAAAATGTATGTCAAATTGTTCATTCAAAACTATTGAACAGTTTTTCTAAGTTTATTATTCAGAATAATATGAAATTTCACTGAGCAAGTTAACAGAAGATTGTCTGTGGAAAGACTGATTAATAAATTTCTCAGTGAAACACAAGTAGCAAATTTAAAGCTTTTCAGCAGATGAAAAATTCTCCCCCACACATTGTATTATGTTACATCAGGTATTCATCAGCAATTTGAATGAAGTCCATCATCCGCAAAACTATTCCCGCTTACGTATTAATTAGTTTTCAGAGTTGAAGGTTTTTAAAAATTTCTCCCGCCAATTTGTATATTACGTAAATGTTGAACACACAATTTGTCATACAAGAAATCTTCAAAGTCATGCATTATTTTTAGGTGACATGTTCTCATCATGCCACTGCTCTATTTTAGCCAACCAATTCTTAGTTATGTTTTTGTGGGGGAAAAAAAACCCTGTTTGTTACATACCTAAACCTAAGGCACCTTAAGGAATCCTCAACGTTCAGTTTAATTTTGCGATTATGACACAAAAATCAAACAGAATTCAGGAAATACACTTGGGATTCACACAGAAATATTAAAATCTGGGGTAATTTAACATGAAAGGGTACACAGAAACACTTCAGTTGTCATGTAGAAAAATAGCGTCTATTATGAGGGGACAAAAAGTTCTGGCCAAGCAACTCATCACAATCATAGGCTCAATTAAAATTAATTATATGATCCAAAGAATATTCTGAATTGCACCTTAAGCCATATACCCCAAAGCATGCTACCATTACAAATTGTTTTAACATCCACAGGTTTGGTGCTTTTCTCCTTTCACACACAGCACTCCGTGTGCTTTGCAGCAGCTGTACTTTTGTAGTAGGAAAAAGGAAGTTTATTTAAATCTAAACTCACAGTTTACATAAAACTGCTCATTGCAGCAGAAGTATTTTGATACATCGTGACTGCAAATGGTGAACATGTTCCAAGCTCCTCACCCTTTCACATCTCTTATCTAGGCTTTTGAGGAAAAAAAAATATGGCATGGGTGGGTTTTGCCATCTTTCCCTATGTAACTGTCCACATCATGGCAACGCCACTGGGTGCTGGCCGCATCTCGGTGCCCGGTAACCGAGGCAATAGAGCAGTAACAATCATTCACTTACAGGTTTACACATTTTTCATACTATCTGAGGAACACAATGTATCCATGACTGTATCTTTTATGATAGGAGAATACAACAAAATTTAGCAATACTAAAAAAACCAAACCAAAACAAAAAACCACCAAACAAAAAAGCGACATCAGAAACACCAGAGTCAATACAGTCTTTAAAAATACAAACTTTTTCAAACCCAATAAAAGGAAGAACTAGAGACAGTTATGCATCTCTTGTATGATGGCGTTAGTGCAATCTCCATATTAAAAACATCACCAGTTAACACATTATTTTCCCTGCCATGTGGAACACGCGTACTGCTCATCTTTCAAACTCTCCTACCCTCTCTCTTGCTGACCATGGCCCCAACTCCTGCCTGATACTGGCACACATTCGTTAATTCTGCAAAGCCTATGTATCTTTGCACAAAGAATACTCCGCATACATTTCACATCGTGCACCTGATACCTGAGGGGGAAAACCAGCATAGGCAAAAAAAAAAAATTTAAGGAAAATAGTACAGCTGACCTGTCAAGTGAATTCTATTTCAGTATTTTCTTTTATTAGGCAACCCAACTACCTAAAACCACCCCACCCTTGCCACTCCCATTCTCCATGCACTAGAACATCCACTTCAAAAATAAGACTGTTTCAATCATGTTTAATACAGCTATAAGGAAACTGATGCCTGTCAATTTTCACATACCAACTTACATTTCTGCACTCCTCTCAATCTGGCAGGCACTACTAAGGTTTTCCATTACATTTTACTTGCTTGCTTTACAGATTTACTAGCAGTTGATTTGAAACAATAAAAAAAAAATTGCACAGCAACAGGCGTAAGTGTACTACAGCAAAAAAACCCCAACTGTACTGTGATATTTAATAAGATTAAAAGATAAAGTCGAAAATAAAACAATGCTTTTGTTGTTATACTGCAGTAAAAGACCTAATCCACTTCTTATGTATTTGAACACACATGTAGTGACACAAAGTATTTTAAACTTGGCCATTGGATACCTTTAGACAAATAACTGTGACTATTTCAATTACAGAGCTAAGGAACCAGTAAACCATGCGCCTTTACTTCTCACAAGTTATATATTCCGGCACATACAGAGCTACAGTCATCAGAGCTTCCCTTCCCAGAGGGGATCTATCTATTCAGAAGTGTTAGGCTTCAAACCAGTACCAGTTGTCCTCTGAGACAGTTATAATAACTAAATAGGTAAGCACTGAAGAAAATCAGGCTGCCTGTTCACAGTATAAGGTCAATACTTCCACTGCTTGCTGTTTGTGATATAACACAAACCCAGTTCAGCCTAAAAATTCTTTATGGAAGTGGAATTTTTTTTATTGTTATGGAATTTCAAATTCTTCTAAAGAAGAAATTTCGTTTTTGCCTTTGCATGTCATCTCCCTTTTAGAATAAGCCCATCGCTATCCTTATTTCAGGATGTACTGCTTCACCGTTAAGAGTGATTCGCCTTATTTTAGGAGCCCGCCTTCACAAAATTTTCCAGAATTCCGTCTCCAAACATTATACATAAAATACATGATATCTGTTACAGAATAAAAAAGACACTAAAAACACTGGCGAACAACTCTGCACCAGGTATTATCCTTCCATATTTGGCACTAGTTCTCTGCTACTTAAAGCACCTATTTCACTCAAATAGAAACAGGTTGGGAAGGACTGCAACTTTTAGTATTTTTGAATTCAGATGTATTCAGAAATGGAGATCACTTAGACCACATTAAACGAGCAGAAGATCTGAAAGGGACAACATGCTTTAAAGTAATTTTTCTGCTCTTTCATGGTCTGGGCCTCTATAACCTAACCAGAACACCAGCCCACTTGTGATGCACACGGAAGGTAATTCCTATAACAAAACAAAACAAAACAAAAGGGAAGGAGAAAAGAATTTGCCCAGACTCCTTAATGTACTGATTTGGTTGGTTCGGTCTAACTCACATTTTTGCAGACACTTCTAAGACTGCTACTCTCCTCTGGCCCCTCTGCAGCTAACAGTGCTCGTCACACTTGGGATGACAGCAGAGAGAGAGTTATGAATGGACCTAAATACACAGGGGGAGGGGGAAAAAGGAACGTTTCTCCCTTTTGTAGGCCAGCTAGGACACAAAATGCTCTGCTTTTTTTTGGGGGGGAGGTACTGAATTGGTCACAAATTTTAATTTTTAGACATCTCTTATGAAAAAGGACATCAGAATAAACCTGATTATACAAGCAGCAAGACAGAGGAAGTCATCCTTAGCAAGAAACAAGAATAGACATACTCGGTGTATGACTGTGCAGTGAGACACAGGCAAGCAGTGTCCTGCACCCCACCAGAACCCCACAGACCTCAAGCGGTGGGCCCAGCACATTGTGTTACAAGACTAGGCCTGTTTGCAAAGCTCTGTAGAGGAGATGTCACAGAAGACATATGGAGTCAGTATCAACCAAGAGGCACAGCAACGAACATACGGAGTAGGTATTTTAAAAATGCCACGGAATAGAACATTTCAGAGCACTAGTTAACTGCCCCTAGATGACTCAGGATGACAACAGTAAGTAAGATTAAATAGATAACAGAAAATTGAAAGGTAAACAGGATCCTTTGATATTATAACAAATTTGTAGAGTTTACTACCCTCCAGTACACTGAAAACAAATAACACATCCATCTTCCTAAAGCAGACAAAAGATAACTACTGCAAACATATCTAGGACAACAAAACCATGGTTTACAACAGAAGTGGATCTTTTGCCAGACGCAGCAACTGCTTTTATACGCACATGTATTTCAAGACCTAGGCTGAGGTCTTCAGCGCAAACCCGCCCGAAGACTATGGCAATCTGTACTGGTGCCTATCCAGGGTAGGCAGAAAGCCAAAGCCGCTGCTGCCAAACTTGTTGAGCCAGTCTTCCCAGAGCTGGCCCACAATGCACCGCTTTGTGTTTGGAAATTGCTCAAAAGCTTTTGCTTCCAGCAACAGTGCTGAGCACTTGGGGAAAGATGCCAAAGGAGTCCATGAAAGGCTATCACGGGGCCACCATAACAGTACAGACACCCCAAACGCTCCTGTCAGTTGGTGACATCACCCTGTATCACTGCGATGACGAATGAAGCCCTGATCTTGCAACGCCACTCACATGAGTGCAGGAAAACTCTCAGCGTGATTAAGTTATAAATAAAACTGCTGATGTTGTGCCTTACCATCTTGTCTTCCTATTTTACAATGCAGAGCATCATCTATCCAGATTGTGATTTTGGTCCTTTCCCAGGACAGGGGCCTTCCTTCACATGGTCACAGCTATCCATGACAACTCTTGATGGTGTCAGCAGGACAGATGCAGTGTTGCACAGAGAACCCCCTTTTTATCCCAAGTAGCTGTAAACAAGCCTCAGGTGAGACACACTGACAGCGCACTGAAGACTCTACTCCTGTATTCTACCTACTCTGCAAATAAAAGTAGCATTCTTATCTCCAAGGCTATCAAGCCAACACTTCAGATCATTAAATTCAGGCCACAAAAACAACAGAAGAGACTTGCAGTTTTCATTTCAGCAATGGCAGGGTGGTCTATGCCCCTACATTTCAAGGCATAGGCTGATAGTCAGGCAGAACCAGAAAGAAATTTCCCAAACAAGGGCTGATGCGTTTTGGACTTCTCCAAACACCCCATTGAAATAGCAGCGATGAAACAGCCAGACAAAGAAAACCAAGTCAGCTGGCTATTGAAGCAGGTCCTACAGAAGGGGTAACAGATAAGGAGAGGGCTCTGCCCAGCCTACAAGACATAATCAAACCATATCAGGTATGGTTCAGACATCTCTACTTCCCTCCAGGTCCCAGAACACAACTGGTAGTAGATGTCTTTCTTCAGTCACTTTGCCACAGAAAAGAGCATTTAGGACAAAAATTTGCAATCTATTATATAAGCACCCATTACACTAGCTTTGCTAGGCAACACAGATAGATTGAATTTGCTCAAAAATTCTCTGTATATTATGAACTACAATATGGAACAGAAGCTCCCTAACAAGTATGATATCAAGACAGCCGCTTTGGGTAACACAACTTATGCAGCAATGAAAACCAAAATTGCTTTCCAAAATTCATCTTTAGGTACTTTTATGACGTAAAACGCTGGCTATCAGGAAATTCATTTAAGCCTTTCCTCTCAAATACTTCCATTTAGTACAGCGAGGGCAGGATGACTGCCATCTCTTCTAGCCGAGCAGAACACACACATTCAAACATAGACTATACATTTTAAAACACGAGTTAACTGAAGATAACATCTTAAATCCCAGAACCAAAGCCCAAAGCATTCCAGTAGTCAGAGGCAAGTTAAACTCCTTTAGTACATTTCTAAAGTCATCCTAATTGAATTGGAGTGAAACAGACAATTTTAAGATTTCCTGGGGAAAATGGGAAAATTTATTATTTTGAAAGCTGCTTTCCGAATTATTTTACATGGCTGTCTCAATAATCTGACACCCACAGTGTCTGACTGTTGGGAACAATTTTCACTCATTGAAATATCCATCAAAAATACAGCCAGTTAACCCAAATTTTTGCAGAGTTTGAGGCCTCTGGATATTCCACGCTGCTACAGATTTGTTCTGAAGGGATAAGAAGAATATTTGGTATGGCTCACACGTACCTATACTGTACGGATGATGCCTCTTTCTCCTTTTGGCATCATTTGCAACAGCCCTCCAATAGGAGATAAAAATAAATGGCACCGTAACTCTTCCTCAGCAGAGTAACCCAGATGCAAATCATATTCTTTCCAGTTCACAAAGTGACTGGGAACCACCTCAGGAATTTCAAAGAAACTTTTCATTTCTATTACCTAGTTTTCTAACATAGCTAATTACTGGAAATAGATTTAAAAACTAACCAATATGTTAAATAAACTAATTCTTACTTGCTGTTTACTTTTCACAAGACATATTATAACTGATCCTGATTTATACTACAGTTATTCACTGATATCTCTAATACTCTTAAAGATAACTAAGATACAAGACCTACTATACCATACAATCACATAGATAGCCATGTAAAAGTCAGATCAGATTCACTATGAAGAGATACATAAGGAAGTATGGCCCAATGGATTCTTGGATTACCAGACCAAATATGTGCTGGAAAATTCAGTATCTTTAAGCAACCACCACCGTAAGTTAGAATGCAACCATTACTTCACAAATGTTTCCCTTAGCAGAGATGGAGGAGCTGCTTAATCCATCATTACTGGGAATAAAAAATAAAGATTGTAGAACCACACCCTGGATGTAAACGGATACAGATTTTCTTCTGTATTTTAACCTAAAACAATAGCCAGAGGGTGTAATTTAGGCTATATACACCTTGAGAAAGCAATGGCTACAATATCTAGGGACTGACAATTAAAATGTTTGCATAGCAAAGCACTTCTCTGCTGGCTGGCTGATCAACATGGTTGTCTTGCACATGCAAACCCTCGCCCACTGAGCCCCATGACCTGGTCCTGCATCCTCCCTCCAGTCACAAGCAAAACCCTTGTTGACTTTGGTGGCTCATGACAAGACCTCACTTCCCCAGATACCACTTAATAAACGGGCAGAACTCCAAACTTCCCACTGACAACATCTACTGCATCGTTTGTGCAGTCAATGAAAAAAAACCCACAGACAGAAAACTAAATTTATGAAGGGCAAATACAACAGAATTTGATGTTAGAGGAAAAACAAACATCCAATTTACTGAGTATTCAGTGTGTTATTTGCTTCTTAGATTTAACTCATTAAAGCTTCTACACTTCATTTTAGTGCAAGCTGCTATAGGACTTTCAGGCAACTATATCAGCATGAAATTGTCCAACAACCCTTCTTGCAAGTAAAACCGCGAGAGCTCCAGATTTCAGAACAAAAGCGCGCATCACGGACTTACAGCCTCAAAGCTGCTCCCAATTGGATTTTAGCCCTTCGGCTGCTTTGTATACTTTTTTTCGATGCCAGTTGAGAACATTACATTTCCTATTACACTACAAACAGTTGACAAAAGATGCAAGTCCTGCTTAGCCACAGAAAAGCAGATCAAGAACACTGCATAAGTTTTCTGGCTGTTATAATCCCACCAGAAGAGAAGGGAGGCATAACCAATTATCCCTTTCACCTTTTATTATCAATGAAGTTTGTCTATGGGCTACACTGAAGCTATCAAAAGTTGAAATCAGGGCAGGGGGTGAGCCTGTAAATAAACAATCTTTCTCATGGGAAAACAGTTTACCACAAAATAGTTTATTCCACAAGGGCTGACAAGCAGCGTTTACATGCAGATAACTGAGCATTTGAGTATTTATAGTCTACTTGAGCCAATAACGATCACAGCGACCATTTCCAAAGCTAGTGATCATGGCTCCAAGTGACGTGGGAGCAGCTGCGTGTGCAGTTTACTTTGATGAAGTCATAAGCTGTAGTATGATGTTACCATGAGTATCTCATTTACCACGAGAATCAGTTTGAGAGCCACTGCACCACCGGTCCTGGCTCAGAGCTGCACACAGCCTGCGCAAACAGGGAAAACTTTTGACTGTGCAGAGCCTTCTAGCAACAGGAACACCAATTACAATAAATTAATTGCCTTCCATGACAACTACTTTTACAGTTGTGCTACTCTGCTCCATTACACTTTGAATTCCCTTTGCCAGATATTAACATTTGCTGCTAAAAATTTCAGGTGTAAGTATGAAGCTGTATTCATTTCTGTGCTGTCACCTACACTGTAAGAATTTCTAGGAAATAATGCTGAGTATCATACAAACAGGCAACTTCCAAAGCAGTGGTGATTTTCTTCATTAAAAGGGAAGAGAAACAGTTTTCAAGCACCTTATAGACTGTTTAGAGTACTTAATTACAAATCAAATTTTACAATGATTTGTGAAAGATTAAATCCTTTCTGTCTTGTAAAGGATAAGAGATCACACATATCCCCAGCTGGCCTTTGACAGTTACAGCCACAGGCTAGGCATAGCCAGAAAAGGTGCAAGAACTGTACACATTTGCTTTTACAGACCCACTGCAATGGAAGAAATAGCTTTTAAAATAGTTACCTTAGAGAGAATAATCTGCATCCTCTTAACCCAATTTATTTAAAAGTACCCTTCACTAAGCCTTTTTGTCTTTCCTGCTCTACTTAGATGACAGTGTTATCAACTCGTGTGAAAGTCATATTTCTACATAATATTTATCGTATTGTTCTCTTTCTGAGCATTTGCTTTTAAATGTAGAAGAGAAACTATACAAAAAGCAGTATTTAATCAAGTAAAATCAAGACATCACCTCTTCTGCACAGGGATAACACAGCTAATCATACATACCACTTAAGCATTAGATAACAGTGAATTCCTGACTGTTATGTGTGCATACAGACAACTATTTCAAAAGTTCTTATAATAAAATATATACATATGTATGTCTCCTGCTTCCTCACATATTATGGATAGATTCAGGCAGTTTTGTGGCTGCAGTTCCAGTGAAAGTCCCCAAGGCTTTGCAATATCGCACTAATAATAAGGTAATATCTAAAACCCGCAAAGTGTCTTTAAAGCATAAAAGATGACACAGTTCTAACTTGCAGTCTAACATCACAATATTCTATTTATAACATGTGACTCATCTCACCAGAAAAAAATCAAATATTGTAAACAGAACATGGATTTCAGGGAGAAAAAAGCCAACAAGAAAACAAGGGGGGTCACTGCAGATAATCTCAAAAGTAGCATCCTTTCAAATTGCATGTTTTTCAAGCTCTCTCATAAAATCTACAATTTTCTTAAACAGTTCAATGCACTTTTAAAGTCTCCTTGTAATTGTTTTACAATAACCAGTCCACAAATCCTTAAAACACTTTGTGTAAACAGTCAATTAAAATGCTATGAAATGAAGAGATTTATCTGATTACAGACTGCAAATAGCTATGCAGAATGTCAAAAAAGAAGCATGGCACTTTGTACTGCTACCTTGAAATACTTATTTCAGTCTATTAAAAATTCTTACAGTGCATTTGCAGGCAGTCAAGGACTATAGAGCCCTCTAAGCATCTTTGATATGATTTAACACAACAAAAATCAACTCAGTTGAGCACCTCCCAAGGCTGAATAAAAACAAATTTAAATTTGAAATAAGATGCTGTCTCTTACCTGTATTTACAACTTAATATTGGGGAAAAAAGTTTCACCAATGCTTTAATTATTTATTGAACCTGCTGCTGGGAAAATTCTAGACCTTGGCTCTGTGATAAAGATGCTTCTAGTGAGCCCTCCTGGCCCAGTCCTGGATCGCACTGCTCACCCCTGCCCAGCACAGGCTCAAGAAGAACAAGGGCTCATTGCACAGCTCTCAGTACCCTCACACAGCTCTGGTAACGTCCATTAATAACAACCAATACAATCCAATCTCAGAGCTTCTGCTGAATGCCCTAGAGGTTCATAGAGTCTCTTTTTTTTTTCCTAGGACATACTAACTGTCCAAGACTAGAAGTTCAACTGCTATCAGGTGACACGATGCTGAACGGAATTTGCTCCGACCTGCTCTCCTGACAGATTCCTACGGTCATGAGGTCTTCTGGAGCATCTTCTGAAGGTGCCTACCAAAAACTGACAATATGCATTCCCACAGAAAATTCAACACTTCTTTATTAAGACCAGCATAGTCTAAACACTGTAAGAGTGGTACCACGCTCTGTCACCACACAGACAGCATCAGTTCTGACTTGTGATACCTCCGATCACATCTAACACATCAGTGACAATCGCTCATCTAACCTCAACCTATGGTAAAGTAATTGTCTCCTCCTCATCTCCCTCCATGACCATTGAGAGGACCACCTCAACCAAAATAGCTCAGTTACGTACAGAGAGCAATCAGAAACTTCCTCAGGATTCTCAGAAGCACCAAGTAAAAAGAGTTAGAACAAATCCCTGGCAGACTGTATGGATGCTGTAAGGGTGACAAAGACCTCTTTTTAGCCAAGACTCAACAATCTTGATCAAAGATAATTGATCGAATTGAGCTCAAGACCTAAGTTACAAGTGTTCTGTCCTCCTCCTCTTTGTTGCCAGTTAGCTATTACCTATAGTGACAGTACTAGGGAAGTGCTTGAAATAGGCAGTACCAAGGGATTCACCTCTCAAAGGATGTAACACACACAAAACCAAACCCAAAAAAGCCCCACAAAACAAAAAAAGGGGCTGTATGTGTAACTGAGAGGATGAGATGCTTAAGCTCTTGCAAAGGCACCCCATAGTCTCAGCATGCACTGAATAAGCTATCAAAACCAAACGCTCAAACAATTTTAAATTGCCAAACCAAATCTCTCTTCTGTTCTCCACACTTCTATTTTCTATTCTGAGATGCTATAAATTCCATTGCCTTTTTATTATTTTACATATTTCATTATTATTTCATAAGCCAATATAAGAATCTGACGGACTTTCACCCCAACCACTTCTAAAGGGTTGCACATATTAACAAGTATTACTACTAGTAATGATGATCATTGTTAAGAGCCAACAGGTTCTTTCTCTCTGCCTCTCCAATACAGCCCTGGGGGTTATGGTGGCTTAGGTTTTTTTGGTTTTGTTTTATTTAAAGCAACATACAAGATAACTGGTAGCAACTGGAAATTTACTGTGGGGAGACTCAGAGTTTTTCGGAGGGTGAGGGAGGGTTAAGTCCCCAGTCCCAATGTATAGATTTAGGCCTCAGTGCTTCCACTCAGAGCTTCTCTACTCTTCCACAGAGCAAAACGAGCCAACCTGTTGTCAAATTTTGCAAGAAGTGAAACTTCACTCTCTTGAAGCCCAAAGTTACCACAAACAAACTCTATACTTACAAACACAGACCTATTTAGAGATCATCTTCACAACAGTAATGGACTAGAAAATGTTTTAAAAGAAAACCAAATTCAACACAGGTTAGCAAGAATCTCCTGAAAAATGAACTTGTTTGCCAAAATGTTTCAAGCACTGATTACAAAGTTTGCCACTAAGAATTATTTTATTCAAATGAAAAAGTGTCAGATACTGCAGACACATCAACCTTCTTTTGAGACCTGCTGCATCTCCAAGATGAACTGAGTGTACGTGAGCACACCAGCTGTATCTGATGGCACATGCTCCTAGTACCACACAAACAAGTTTGAAAGATGCACTTCAGTAAAGCTTCATCTTAAAATATAAGAAAAATGGATGAAGAGGACTAGATTTTCTGCCCCACTGTTTTAGAGTGCATTCATCACAGATTAAAATGCAACATGCTATACTTGCAGGGAAATCGTACCTTTTGCTTGTTCACAAGCAGTAAGTGACTATATGAGCTAAAAGATTCAGTCATGTGAGCTACATATGAAAATAACTGAAGTACAATTCCTTCTAACACGCTCTTACATGGACAGCATTGCTTATCACGAGAAGATTTCAGTGTACAAAGTCAAAGTAAATTTTAAAGGGTACTTTAAAGTTAAATTTTCCCATGATGGCAGATGCCTCTTCCTCATTTTCAACTATTGGGGATCTTCTGTACCAAAAGCGAGCCATGTCCATTGGGCCCGTACCTTATTCCTGGAGCTCTAATTTCTACATCAAAGCTCAGCGTGGACTGCTACTGCCTCAAAAAGCAACATGTAGGAAAGCATCCAGCAAGTTTCTCACTTTGGTGAAGGTCTGTGAGGATCCCAGCAGCAATGATCGCGTATAATGGATTAGCAGAATAGAAAGCATTTAAAAGCAATGAAAAAGAAACTGGGAAGTGTGAGAGACAAATATTGGGAGTTTGGGAAGCCCAAATTCAATATCTAGTTCTTAGTTCAATGACAGCTTGGTTATGTCAAGGAGGGTTAGATACAGGAAAAAGCGTTTGAGACCATGAACTAATTTTAGTTTCCTGATCCCTACATGGAACTAGCATCACTGACAGGTATTAAGGACTCATCAGCCTTCACAACCACCAGCATGCTGAGAGAGGAGCTGCCTGATCAGCAAATAGGAAATGCCGGTGACAAAGGTGTGTCTGAAATCCTGCCTCTCTCCAAAGCCTGCAAATGTTGTCCTGGAATTACACATTTATGTCCTTTTTTCCTTTAAAAGAATATCAGGCATCATTCTTTTCCTTTCACAGGAGGAGGAGCTGGTAATGTTAAGCCCCTTTTTAATACAGAGTTATGACAATGGGAACACTCACTCTTCATTCAGGGGCCACAGGCTCTACTGCCTGCAAGCCTGAAATCCACCTCTCGCCACCCAGCAGGCTGATGATGAAGCTATTCCCACTAGAAGACGCAAAGAAAGGGCATGTGGGAAGGGAAACAACTACAAACTGTAACTCAGCGGCCGGTGGGAGCCTGGCCTGAAAGCTGAAAACTGATAAATAAAGAAAATAGTTCGTGGTTTTGAACCCAGTTCTATGAAGTGGGCTGTAAAGTCATGTTCCCTCCTTCACTCCCTCTCCAGGCCATGAATATTTAATTGTTTTATGCAAACTGGAAGAGTTGCAATGCAAGGTTAAATTAGCCTAAACAACCTTGAAATCCTTTTGTGAAGTCAGGCTTCTGAGTCAACTCTCAATCTGTAGACACATAACTTTCTTATACAACAAGTTCTGTTGTTAGCCGTATTTAAAATACTGCGTGGTACCATGACAAAAATCTTGATGTTAGAGTTAATTTGACAAAATTTATACTTTTGGATCACCTGTGTTAAGATCCATAGTTTAGACAGTCCAATTACTTAATAAATGTTTGTTCCTCAATTTTGAACGCAAAATTCTTCCTGGGAAAGGGAATCAGTTACAGTATTCTCAAAATTTTATTTGATCACACAACACATACGTACACTGGCACATTTTGCTGCTCCCCTAGCTCTTTAAGTGCAAACTTAATTAATACTAATTTTCTCTTTTTTTGTTTTATTTTGCAGTAGGCTGAGCTCCCTGCAGACTAGCTACAGGTATACACCAAGTGTCTCATTCATACGTCATAAAGCAACTGAAATAAATAGACCTCTGGAAGCCTGACAGAGCTCCTGAGTTTCACTTTTAATTCTCAAAGTGTTTTATGAACTTTCTTCAACTCATAACCCTAAAAATCATTCCCATGGTTGGAGTCAATGCAGAGAAGCTGTGCCTCAGTGGTCAGCCTGTGCAAAAACAGCTTCATGATTTCTCTCCAGGGGCGAGGGGGGGGAAGAAGAATTATTCCTCACCCTGCCAGCTAATCTTTAAAATCTGGAAACCTTAGATGCTTGCATTTTAAGAGGTAGAAATAAGAAAGAATGTTTGAAAATCCTTATTAGTAAGATCTTTACTAGGATAATGTGTATGCTTATTGTTATAAATGCTGTTTTAGCACTTGAATGATTTGCGTATTCAGAAACACAAATCCAACAAACTATTAGGTTGGAACTCTGCAATGAAGTCATAAAGCGATTTTTCAAATGCCTAAGGACTTACACATACACTTAGAAGATGCAAAGTGTTTCTGAGCACCGCACCATAACTGTCTATTGCATCTCCTTACAGGTCAGTGACCACTGACTCTGGTCCTACAAATTGATTTTTTCCAAATTTTAGCAACAATAGTAATTCTACCATAAATAGACATTTTGATTCAGCCTCAGTATAGATCGCTGCCTCCCGATCTTACTAGCCCATGCCACCTTGCTTTAGTTTTCATTTGCTGTTTGTAGCTCAAGTAGTTAAGTGCTGAATCGGATCATCTCCTAAGATCCTGGCAAGTCCTGCCTTCTGGCATTGTAAACCAAGTTTACAAACTCAGTCCTCCATTTCTAACAGTGTCAAGTAGATGACTCTGGTCTAGCTGATCTAGTATTTAAAACAACGATGCCTAGTCTAAGGCAGACTTCTCAGTAACAGAAAGTTCAACAGAACTGAGCTAGTGCCAACAATATTAAGAAAGTTTTTTAGCATTTCTCTGCTGTAAAACAATCGTTCAACTGGAGAAAAAAAAATAATCGAACATCACAGGTCACACTTATCGCTGGTTTCTCCGCTTCCTGTTACAAAGTTACCAATAGTCTGTAGCTTTCAGTCATTGATTGCTTTCAACTTCAAGTCACATTGTTACTCTTGAAATGAACTGGGCTGTTAATGGGCTTTTGCTAATCGCAGGTGAAAGGTCACTCTCATTTACCAGTGCACTGAGAAATAAATGTAACACATTGACATAACAGAGAAACGGATCAGCGTTCAAATAGCAACATAGATTATATTAAGAATCAAAATATTTTAGCCCAAGAAAAGATATTATCGGTGCTGGTCACACAGCTTCCTTAGGACTATTTATAGCAAAAAACACCAAAAAATCCAACTAGAAACACGGTAAAGACAATACAATAAGTAACCTCTACCCTCCCTTACCTTGTAGTTTTGGGATTAGATATTAATAATAATGCTCATAACACCACTCACTGACAGGCCGCAACACCCAAATCCAAAGCGATAGGATTGAAGATAAGTTTCCTTTCTCCTTCCCATGCACGTAACTAGCTGTTACAAGCAGGAAAACTTCTCCATGCAGTTTTTCTTCAGGAATGAATCGCACTCACCTTCTCGGCAAAGTCGCATTGCTTCTCGGTTTCTTCCGTATTCCTTGAAACTTTCTTCTAATGCTGTTCCTAAAACCAAAAAGCCACAAGATCTCAATCCACGCACAAGTCACAGAGCGGGGCCGACCCCCCCCGCCCCGGTACGGGAACAAACCAGCCCACCGGGGATACCCGCTCGGATCGCTGCGGCAGTAAACACAGCCGGGGGGAGACCGAGACTCGCCGCCCCGTCCCCGGGAGCCGCTGTCAGCGGTCGGGGGACGCCTCACCTGGAGCGGGCGCTCCCCCCGCCCCAAGCCCCGGCTGAATCGAGGGCAGGAGGTGCCGGCCTCCGGGGACAGCCTCAGCCCTCCATCGCACCGTGTCCCGGATTACAGGAACTGGGACAAGCGCTGCCCGCTCCGCGGCGCTCCCCGGCCTCGGGAACCGCAACCGGGCAACGAACTCGGCCGCGACGTTGGGGAGCGGGGCGGGAGACACACACACACCCACACACCCCCCCCCGGACCCAATCTCCTCCCCGGGCCCGGGACCCGCGGTGCCCCCCCGCCGTGCCGTGCCGCACCGGCGCCCCGCTGTCCCTCCCGCGGCGGGGCCGCGCCCGGGGCACCCCCAGCCCCGCAGGGAGCGGGGTCGGACCGGTAGCGGCGGCTCGGGGGGAGGTTTGGCCGCTCACCGTCGTTCCCGTGAAGTTTAGCAGCATCGACCCAGTGGCTCCAGGGCTGCCCCAGCATCGCCTCGGGGCTGGGCAGGGACCTGCGCTCCCCGACGGCCGCCATTGCCGCTGCGGTGGCGGCGGGGCCGGCGCCGCTCCCGCCTCCTCCGCCTCCGCCTCCCTCGCCGTGGCGGGGCCGCCGCTGCCGCTGCCTGGCCGTGGCCGCCGCCGCCGCCGCGCTGCGCTGCTCCCTCCTGACGTCACCCGCGGCCCGCGCCGACATTCTTTCCGCTGCTATAATGTAACGAGAAAAAGTCATCGGGCGCTTTTAAGGTGGCGCCGGGTTTTTAAGGGAGCGCTGCGGCGCTGTCAGCCCGTTCGTTCTCCTCCCCGCGGGGAACCTGCGGCCCTGGGGCGGCGTCGACTCACCTCTGCGGCGGCCCGGGGGGCAGGAGCCGGGTGCCCATTATTGTAGGGGAAGCGCTCCCTTCCTCTTCACCGTGTAGGTGAGGCGCGTTTGTGTGTTTGCGCTAACAAAGCGGCGGAAGGGGTGGGGGGGTGGGGGGGAGGGCAGGGCTACGCCACCCGCCAGGCGCTCCCCGGCTCCATGGGCCGCCTTTCTCTCTCCGCACCACAGCCCGCGACCCTACAAAAACAACGGCCGCATCACAACCCTGCCTGGCACCCGCTGCCCCGGGGGGGGGGGGGGGGGTGGAGGACGGACCGGCGAGGCGACGCGACGGGGCGGAGACGGGCTTGCGCGCCCCGCCCCTCCTCTCCACCTTAAACCCGGCGCCTCCTTAAAAGCAGGGGCGAGCAGGAAACTCGCTCCGGGGGGGGGGCGTACCCCCGAGTTTCCTGCTCGCCCCTGCCTTGGCTATACTTGTAACCTGTCTCCCGGGGGGGTCTTGTCATTGTTATTCCCCATTTCTTCATTTCTTTTTAAGCAACAGCTGGATTTTTTTTTTTTTTTGCCTAAACTTTGGGATGATGTTGAGCGGCGTTAAAAACAATGATTAAAGGATGCTTTCCTGCTCGAAAACTCAAAGTAACAAAGTTTAACCTTTGCAAAACCAAGTTCTTTGATTAAAAAAATCTGGTTTTAGAATCCATTTATTACAGGGTTTTCTCTCCAATCGACTAAATCGTTCAAGTACCAATGTCAAATTAAACTCTCAGGCCACGATCTGCAAAGCGGCCACACTCAACACCACTGTCAGTAATAGCATCCCCAACGAACAACTGAAAACGTACTTAAATCTGTTCAGCTGCCCCTTCCGTAGGCCCTCAGCCCACGCATACGCTCGAGAGCACGGGACTCGTGCCGTCAGGGGAGCTGCTCACAGACCCCATACGCCTATTTGCAAAACTTGACAGCAGAAATCAAAACTGTAGATAAGTTTCTTCAGACCGCATGGTCCCGGTCCTGCAGAGGTGTATGTACGTGCAGGCTTGGTTAACCCTTGCTATTTTCATTTGAAGTGTGGAACTATACATGCTATAGCTGTTTCCTTCCAAATTTGTGCACATAAAAGATGTATGAATTCTAGCTCGTCAGACAACTGTCATATGGGATGGGATAGGCTGTGATTATACAAATACTTTCAGTGTTCCACTCAGCTGATAATTCACATCACACTCGGGATCTATCTTGTAAAATTGTAGATCTAGTCCAGAACATCTAGTGAGGCTTTTCTCTCCTCTTCATCACTGTAAGTCTAATTTAACTGCTTGAATAAGAGATTTAGATAACAATAGCAACAATGACTTCTACCGCAGATATCTGTAGCAGGATTAATTAAAAAGGCTATCAGCTTCTTGAGCTGGGCCCTGTCCTTTCACTTGCACGTGTTCGTAACTGTACCGTAGCTTCCCAAAACAGTGGGACAGCTCTTCAACTGAGGTCTGAGCATCAGTAAAGGTGTTTATGCGAGCAGAGTCTAAAGGTAGATGTTGAATCAAGGGCATTATCATTTGACTAATTATCAAACGGTATACTTTATAGTATAGAAAACTACTTACAATTAAAGCTAAGAACATCACTGGAAGAAGAATGTCACTCAGGTGCTACACAGTTTCTGAACAGAACCTAAGCCGCTTTTGTGGTTTAAAAGCCAGATAGGGAAAAAAAAAAAATCTCTCAGCGATTTCTTTCAATCTTAGTTCTTTGAGTGCTCCACAGATGGAGCCTAATACAACATCCGTGGCCAAATTAAGACTCCAGCTATGGACAAGGCAAGTTACAGGCAGAATTATATTCTCGGTGTCAACACTCTGGTCTACAATACAAACTTCACTTCGTTCATACAGCTTTCCTTTGTTCTGGAGGAAGCTGTCAGAAAGCTGCCTCAGCTGCAGTTTGAGAGGATCCTCAAAACATCTAAGTGTCCATCAGATTCGTAAAGGCTTTCATTATTGTTTACTTTACAGACTCATAAAGTAAATATCGTGATGGGTGACCAAACAGAGCCATAGAACAGCAACGCCTACTTTTATAGTGACAGATTTTACCGTGACATATCAATTTAATGTTCACACATCACGTGATCCTTTCCTTGAAACACTGCTAGTGTATGTATGTCCAATTATGCAATAGTAAAATGGCTTAATTTGGCAAAATTCCACTGATTAGCTCACTACTTTAACAAGCCAATATATTATCAACTTTTCAGTTTCTACCTTGACTCTCATCAAGTTACTCCAAAGCCTCTTGCTTTAGAAGTGCCACCCAAAGAGGTGAAACACACACCACCTTTATTTCATACATCTTTGACGATCTCCTTTCTTGCTCTTTTTTGCTCTTTCAAACTGTTTGTTGCATTTTTCCCCTCCCTCTTCCACAATTTTTCTTTTTTCCCCTATATATTCCCACTCAAGATCTAATTCTGCAGTCTGGGCCTCAGGCTGTCCTTTAGTAAACCCTCTTCCGCTAGTCAAATATTTTCCCACTATGTCGTGAATACATCAGTATTCCAGTAGAGGGAGGAAAGTGGCAGCAGAAAGATCAGTTCATCAGTTCAATGCACAAGCCCGATTAGTCAGAGAGCAGGAACAGGGGCAGATGAAAAACCAATTTTACAAGGGCTGGAGGTGGAAAGAATTTTCTTTTCCCACAAACTCACTATGCTGAATATGTGTTGGGGTTTTTTTAAGCACACAAGTTCAATTCTCTTAAATTGTTTCCATAGCACTACACGCAGATGCATTGATGATTTTAGTGAAAAACAGGGAAAACCCTGAAAAGCCATCATGTTAAAAGGAGATCAGAACTGAAAACACATGTACAAGCTGTAGACTTTGAGCGGAGGTGACTATTACGGATCTAAAACATCCAGGCCAGGAGCACAGTCATCCAAAAGCTCCCTTGGCAATCAGTGGAGAGCCAGGGATGCTTTTGGGACCAGTTTGGTCCCCCCTGGTCCAAAGCACTTTTTGAAGAAGCCCCTCTCTTCCCACTGACCACAGAAGGAGGCAAAGATGACCAGGCACCTCCATTAGGCACCCATAATTGAGTGGGACAAATATGCTCAGGAGTGGGCAGAACACTGAAGGATGGAAAGTTCTGCCTAGAAGCCAATGCTCCTTTAAGAGAACAAGAAGTGGTCCAGAAATGCCACAATTCAAAGGGCTTAACTGAGGAAGCAAAATAGCCCAAGAAGTAGCATCCAGACAGAGATGATGTGTGAATAACCACAGACTGCTTGTGTGTGAATGAGAAGAGAGAGAAAAGACATGGAGGAGTAAGTTAATCTCAGATAGAAAGTAGAAAAGGAAAAATGTGAGGCAGGAACATGGCAGAAAACAGTGGATGATATAGAGAACACAGCCAAATAATGGGGTGAAGAAAGCATAAACGAACAAATATATCGCAGCCTGCAAAAGGAAAGAAGGAAAGGGGTCAAGAAGAGAAAACAAACCACACAAAAAAGGAAAACCCACAGTTTCAAAGCTCACTAAACAGATTTAACAACATATTAAACAATGGTTTGCGATACTATAATTAAATGTATACCCACAAGCAGCATGCAACTGCTTAAAACTGCAGCGGACGGTTATTTTGCAGCATAACACTGCAAGCATTTTTTCTCCTGTACCGGCAGGTTTCATTCTTTTGCCAGGTGGTCTGGGAAAGCCATTCAAACAGAGAACACCCACCCCAGTTGTTCAGTTAGAATCTGTAAGACAGCCTCTGTATAGGACCTGAGATATGATAATCCTTAACTGGAATGAAAAAGGAAGGATGGATCTGCAGACAAACACTTCTAAGAACAGAAGTACAACGATGTGATTCACCAATGATTTTCTACAACAAAAGCAAAAGGATGCAGGAATTGAAGTGCGAAGGGAGAGACCCAGAGAACCTACAAGGTTGTCACTGTATCAGTACTCAGAAGAAAGAAAAACAGTGAATTCACAAAAAAAGTCTGTCAAGGAAAAGATCTGCGGGGCACTACAGCATTAAAGGAAATCAAATAAGTTAGTTCTAGCCAAAAGGTATGAAATGATCAAGAAAGGCTTAAAAATAAAGAACAAATATTATTAGTGAAGCCTTGTTGGTAGATGAGATTCAGGACGAAATGACAACCCAAGTAGCTGATATGCTGGAGTGAAGCCCTGACCGTCCCATCAGGTCCTGTCGACAGCAGTGGAACCAGGAGTACTTTCTGTGCATTTTAAAATATGGCTCCAGTATGAGAAGTATAAGAATATAATTGGGCAAGTAGGGGGGCAAGAGACAGAAAGTTCATATAAATCAGCATGCCCAGATGATGAGAGAACGATCGAGCCATAACAAAACAGACCATTTCGTTTAAGGCCCACTACAGAAAAACATTAATCCCTTAAGAAAAACACATTACGGTAATCTATAGTTCACTCTCACCTCCAGTGAAATCAAGCAACTTCTCACTTTATACAGAGGACCATGATCCTGCGGCATAATAATCATGAGCAGAACACAATAAAAATTATACAACAAACCATGCCAGTCTATCATCCTTTGCCCACAGATCCTAGAAACAGGTTGGTGTGTATATTTTATTTATGAGTAACCCCTCAAAGGGGGAGCTGAAGATGCTCAGAAGTGCTGGAATACAGCTACTTTAAATACTGGAATATGAAATTATTGTGGATACCTAAAATAAACCACCTGTTCCAGGGGAAAGGACAATATTGTTAATATTAGAAGACTAATTTAAAGTATTATTTTCTGAGGAGAAGGAATGGGGGAATGGAGGCTAATAAATGTAAGTAAATCTGAGAAGAGTTCTGCATTAGGATGAGAACGCAATAGTGCCCCCAAACTTCACAATCACTATCCTGAAGATAACAGTATTTTTACACCCAAATTATGTCACTGCCATGTGTTAATAAAATATACAGTATCTAACAAAACATTGCAGCCACTTCCTTCTTTACTTAGCTATCAAATATGTCTTAAATGCAAACCAAATTTCTGCAAGAATTGATGACAGAAGTCTAAAGCGGAATAAGAAGCATAAAGAACACAGGAACACAGATCCTTGCCTTGCTTAGATGTCACTAAATACTGTCAATTCGTGAAGAGACTTTTACAGACAAAACACCAAATAGTGACACAGAGTTTTCAACTGTTAAAGGCAAATAGGTAAAACTACACAAAATACATCCAGTTAATTATTTGAAAATCAAACAAATCTTTATTTATTTTACATAAGGTATTGAAATAATTTTTGAATTTGGAAATGTTACAACAATTTCAGCAATCTAACTATGCAGATGAATCATTTTAATCAAAGGAATCGGAAATGGGTATGACCTCCTAAATTCTCATTTATACACAGAGAATACAGTATTACAGTTTAGAATGATTAAAATACACAGCTATTCAGGTCAATTGTAGCAAAATGTTAGTGCTGAATTTCTATTTGTTGAAATCAAAGCACTTAATGGGAACTGTTTGATACCAATGATCTTCCGATGGAACCTAACTACCACGCAAGGTTTCCTATCCCTGCCTGGTTTCTTGCCAGCTTGTCTAGGTGGCTCCTTGGCAATTCACTGAGGCAGAAGACTCTGGGTCCAAGCACGGCCCACAGGACTCAAGAGCTCCCCAAGACCACAATGATGCCTACCTACGATGTGAAGCTGTGTGAGTCCTCATACCCTCAGGAGCCTGACATGCTGATTAACATCAAAACAAAGATCCTAAGAAGCCTGGCGCAAGGAAATTTAAATTTATGCCATTCTTCTCATTTGATTGCTGCTTGCTGATGCTACTTGTACTGACCACACACTTAGCAAGTTAGCCACAAAATATCATACAAATTGGACACAGACAGGTCTCTGGTACTTGCCGGGATGCATGCAAGGGCGCTATGACAGTTAGTTTGAAAGGTCATGGATGTGGACGATGAGATTAGTGGTAAACTGGTCAAACTGCTGTGCTCAAAGGTTGGTAATGGATCAAAATCAAACTGGCAATCAGTCACAAGCAGAGCTCCTTGGGAATCAGTTCTGGGCTCAATTCCACTCAGTAGCTTTTAAAACGATCTGGATGATAGGAGTAAATGCATCCTCACCAAGTCTGCAGGTGACACGAAACTTGGAAGACAGATAGATGCAGAAGTGTCACTACATACAGAGACTGTGACAGGCTGGAAGACTGGGCCAGTTCATGAAACATTAGAAAACTGGACAGGGTCCAGCAGAGGGCCACCAAAGTGATTAGAAGGTTGGAAAACTTACTGAAGAAATGAGAAAGAATTGGGTTTGTTTGGCCTAAAGGAGAGAAGGCTCAGGTGGGATGTAATCACAGCCTTCCAGTAAGTAAAGGATAGTTACAGAGAAGATGGAGTACTCTCTTCACAAGAAACACAGTGACAGAGCAAGAGGCAACTGGCACAAGTTGCTTCAGAAGCTCTGTCACAATACAAGAAAGAAAATATTCACTGTAAGTACAATTAAATATTGGAACATGTTGCCCAGAGGAATGGTGGACTTCCCCTTGCTGGAAATACTCAGCACTTGGCTTGACCAGGTCTCGGATAACCTGCTTTCAACAAAAGGTTGGACCAGAGGATGTCCAGAGGATTCTTCCAATCTAAACCTTCCTATGATTATATGAAAATCGGATACATGTTGTGGCCCTATTTAGTGATGAGGACCAAGGAAGTAGATAACAACAATGCCAATTTCAGTTTGCAACCCCAGGCGTTCTGGGTTCACTATTATAGCCACTTCTCAGACTGCTGGAAAATCCAGGGGAAGCATTTTCTTATAAGAACCTCAGGTATTACGGTTTCCGACATTACATATTGCAAGAGCCACACCATGACAAACATTCCTCGCTCTTCTTGAGCCCAGATTAACTCTGCCACTTAAGTTCTGCAGACTGGCTCCATGCTAACTGTAATGGCCCCTTCTGCTGCACTATTTTAAGGTATCTCAAAAGATGATTTGCACGGCAAATTTCAGCCAGCCTGTAACAGACTGGTTTCTTCAAGTCTTAAGAAAGATTCTTTCGAGATGTCAAGAAAAAATATATGAAATGGTGAAATGCATGTGATAATAAAGAGTAGAGATGAATGTAAAGGAAACAGAGAAAGAAAAGGCTATTATTTCAATGAATTAGCAGTTCTTGATAAAACAATTTGCACTAGCAGCTTTTTAGCCAAAACTTCGATTTATTGCCATAATGTTCTCTTTTTCCTAATGTTCTGCCAGGAGCACTGGTCACAGAGAAGAACCCCTCTGCATCAGGTAACTGTACAGTCTTTGCCTCAGTTTACAGTTCTACTTTCTGAACTTGTAAGACAACAAGTACGGTATATACCAGAGCCTGACAGGCTTCAAATGCTTTAAAGCATCATGGAAATGTGGAAAGAGACCAAAAAAAATATTCAGAAAAAGAAGTTTACTTCTTCTAAAATATAATAAATAAATCAAAAATATGCCTATCTGCCACATCTTACTTATCCAAATCACTTCATCTAGGTGATTGAGCTATATAATCCAACTTACTTTTATCTTTTTAAGTTTGACTGTTCCATGCATTGAAGTTGATTGTAAGGTCGCTTTATTTCCCGCTGAAACATATATTAAACACCTGCGTTTTAAAAAAAAAAAAAAAAAAAGGCTCCCCACTGCATCTGGTAACACTTCAGACTTGCTTTGCAATCCTGCTAATATCCTGTTCTCCATGCTTCTCACATCTAAAGTATGTGAATATTATGCTTAAGGAAAATATTTGGGTAAGCATGTCACAGTACCTTGAAAGTATGGTGATTCGCTGGGTTGATTTATCAATTGATCTTCATCTGTTCAGATTTTGGAAGCTTTTTCTAACTTGTACCTGATTGATTCTGAAAGAAAACATAAAGAGTACAGCAATAAGACATTTGAAACCTTATCTCTGTTCCACACGTATAAATGTATCTGTTTAAAAACTAACATGACGCATTTTATAAATTTTACAAATACAGTTTCTGCAATGGATTTAAAATTGAAAGGTAAGCAGGGAGCTGTTATGCACTGCTATGTGCAGAGCAGCTCTTTAAATGGCAGCCTGACATTACCAGAAAGGTATGCATTGGATGAAATCTCAATCTTCAGCCCAGTTACTGCACTTACTTCGACTATTACTGACCAGATTTCCAAGCAGACGGTTGTGTCTGTGTCACAAGCTGGTAACACTACAGCACTGGATTTTCTACACAGGATTTCTCTAGAATGTAGCACGACTCCAACAACAGGGGCTCTCGGTACACAGTCATTGACATTTTTACCACCAGGTCATAGAACATGGATAGCTAAAAATGATCCCTCACGTAATAGTCATTAGTGACTATTACTGTATCGCTGATGAAGAATTTAACAAAAATTAGAGAGATGTACAGATTGATGCCTTTCCCACAAAAGGAACTTTTATCATCTCAAGCTCAGGTTTTTAAAATCCTTTCATTCAATGCTTATAAACTTACTGTTTCTATAAACCAAATTTAAGCACGTTTCACTTTGTTTTAGCATTATTCAATGCCTAACTGGGTAAGGCTAAACCAAAACCATGTTAAAACTTGAAAAAAAAAAAATTTACACATCCTTGTACACAGGTTATAGTAAAGATAAAATAATTAGTTTTTAAATAAGCGCTTGGAAATTAATCTGGTGATTTTTTTTCCATCTACTAAAAAGTCAAGAAGGTAGATATAAATAAGCAAATCTAGCACTGGGACCGGATGACACTTCAGAGAAAACTATTTTTTTCCCCTCCAAGGATTAAAGTCCAGACAAGAGGAATGCAGTCCAAGAGGGCATCTGAGCTGTCCCACAGGGTGTAGGGCTCTGCCCGGTGGAAGGTGCAGAAAGAAGCTTTTCCTGGCTTCTGTTGCTCCTCTGGCAAGCTGTCTGCAAACTGAGTTCATGTCTTTAAATTCTTCTTAGGCCCTGAGGATAAAACCCTTTTCTTACTTTTCTTTTAAACTGCAGCCTAGCAGCTGACATGATCTTGACTGAGATCACCTACAGATATATTTACTATTTCTAAGCTTTACCCTGGCCAGTGACATACTTGATCCTAAGAAGCATATCTGAGCTTCATTATATCCTAGTTACTCCATAAAACCCAAAATTTTCTTGTTTGCAGTGGACAACACTTGAGAGCAAGTACAGTATTATCTTCTGTCTCACCTCTGCAGTTATTTTTCTGCTTTATTATTAATAAAACTGATTGATAACAAATTCCTGTACTAGTAGAAATCTCAGAAAACATTGTATTTCCTTGTTACACGTACAAATCTCATTGAATACTACCGTATAAAACTTTCTTTTCAACTCATGCTGCTGCTCACTGGGAAAGGCAACACAGCATTTATCAAAAATCCTTTTTTCCTTTGTCTGTTTAGGACAGGAGACTCTGAATTCATACAGACCATCCCCTTCACAAAAGATCACTCCGTGTTTAGACCAGAAGTCCCAATCCCTTCAAGCATGCGACCTCCCTGCTGTGGAAGTAACTCACTCCCTCAACTCTACCCCAGTTTCTTTAGGGGATATCGGAGCTCTGCATGCAAAACGCCCTTTCTTTTTTCCTGACGCAAATGTTATTTGTTACATAAAAGGCAAGTTGCATTGCTTCATGCAAAAACGAAAACAAAAACTACCTATAAAACAGAAGACTTCTCCAAAGGCTTAAAGATCTAGAAACAGGGCAATAAGTAAGTGGTAAGTACAAAAAAAAAAAGGACCAGATGAGGATGAAGGAAGGATCAGCAAAAATTTTATTCCTATAAATGAGAGATCAGAGCATACTATGTCACCACCTGTGAATTTTGCTGTAGGGATTACATCTGGAGTCGAGTTTGAAGGAAGTTAAGAGAATAAGTTTCAAAAGAGTAAAGTGACAGCTTAACAACCCTTTAAAGAAAACTCTCTCTCTGGATAATGGGTGGCAAAGAGGAGGAATGATTCTTGTTGAGAATTTACAGCAGGTCAATTACAACCACAACTGTCAGCAAAGAGCAATCCAGGGAAGCGATCAGATGATTGAGAATAAGCCAGGAGGAGTTCGCTCTCCAGAAGGTAAGCACTTTGGTACCCTGGAAAAGGGAGAGCTAGTTCAAAGATGGAAAGATGACAAAACCAATCAAAGCAGCAATCCAAGAAAATGGAAAAAAGCCCCGCATTTTCAAACCAGCAAAGCAGAGTTAGCATTCCATCACTCCCAATGCCTGACTGTCAAAGAAACTTGGTTGCAATGGCTATTTAATACCTGAGGAGTTACTGATACACAAGACAGGAAACCACAGCCTGGCAGAGCAAAAGCTGTATCCCAGTCAAAACTGTATCTACACAGATGTATATAATGAAGGCACAGTTATGACAACTAACGCGTATTATCCATTTAAGGGAAACATACTTACATGAAAATTGTAATTGCAAAGCAACTTATTAAAATAAAAGAAATGTAAATGTATGTGTTAAGGCATTCCCATCTTTTTAAAGCATCAAAAACAATGCCTCAGCTATCCAAACTCCTTCAGCTCTTGTTCTTTTCAGCTGTCAGAAACAGGTACCAAAGAAGGTGCCTCAATTTTGGAACATTCTTTCTCCTTTGTTAGCTACTAAATACCCATATTTAAGATAAAATACAATGTTTGCGTTTATAGAAACAAAGATTTGGACATGGTTGGCATAATCACCACAATACTGGGCATCATTTAGTCATTTTATAATTATGGGGATAACCAAATGAGGTCATATTCTGCCCCTTGGAAAAATGGGTGCAGGAGGTGCATGTTGAAAGAAGATGAGCTGGCCAGCAGAAGGCTAGAGGCTGCTGTTACAGCTAGCTAGTAGCTCAAGGGTAAATCAGAGCAATTCTCAGGCTAATCTCATTTGTGCTGGAGACCGACTCAGGACCCGCCAACTACAGAATCTCAGGGGGTCAAAGACGGCATAAGAACTGTAAGCTCTACCAATTACATAATTGGTCCTCCTATTCCCTTCGGGAGACACAATTCTTTACATCTCCACAGATTAAAAGCAAGTACCAGCTACATGCTTCAGATAGAGATTAGATAGTAACCTTCTGTAAATACCGATTACAAAATTGCAGCGTCTCAAGATTTCATGTAGTTTCTATGTATACCAATATAAAATATTTCTCAGAATTACCTCAATATTTACTATTATTTGTGCAACACAAATGCAACAGAATATTCAGTGCAAAATATAATAATGACACAAGTTATTTTGAAACTATGTGAAACACACATAGGTATCTTCAGAGGTAGCAAGAAGGCTCAGACTTCAATTACAAGTACCTTAGTTACTATATAACACCTTTCGGATAATTCTAAATAATTTGATAAAAATTGCACAATAATTGCACACAGCAAAGTGTACTTGAAGGGTTTTAACTTTGACAACTGGCATTTTCCTTTGTCTAATACCAACAGGAAAAACTTGCATTCGTCATTTTGCTCAACATCTTCATTATCGCTAATTTTAGTTTTATCTTCCAAGAATTTCTTTTTTAACGTAGAAGTCTTCTTTAGCAGTAAGATTAACAAAGTCCTAAGAAGCCTTTGCTTATTGCACTTCAATTGTTTAAGTGCAACCACACAAAGCACAGAACAGACAGGTTAAAAAAGTACTTGGTTTCAGAAATAATGAAAGGTAGTCTATAAGTGAGTATCTTGCCTTGTATTTCAAAACACCTGCATCTTCAGTATGATTTATACCACCGTTTGAAAGTTCAATCCATAAAACACATTAGCTTACTCCATCTAAGATAAATAAGGACAGTCAAAATTATATTTATACATTTCTTTAAAAATGTATTTATATACAACTGGAGAGAAGAAAAAGATATGTTCTGCATTTTACACCATAGGAATATTCCATACCAATTACAACTTGTGTTAAATCAGAAATACAAACAACATAAAGACACTGGACATCAGGATTTCCCTTCTTTTTTTTTTAATAAATAAAATCCTGATTGGCTCATTTAAAAGGGTGCATGAAGTAAAACAGTAATGTTAAAAAGACTACACAAACATATATATATATATATGTTTTATGTTTTACACAAACATATAAACATACTTTTCAAGACAAAAAGGCACAGCTAATCAAGACAATGCAGAGTACATGATTAACATGATTTGCAAAATTTATTACTGAGCTTCTCTGGTAAAGGTAATATTATTCAAACTACACCGTCATGGTTATTGCAGGTTAAAGATTTCAAATTAGCTCCTCATGTATACCATTACTGTGAGTGGTTGCATTTTATCTGTCTAATTTTAAATTACTGCAGGCAGATGAAAGTCATCTTAAAATCTGACTCATAATTTAGGTACCAGACCACTAACCTTAACAGAGATGCTGGTTCTTACACAGGTACAACACTACTCTCAGTGTAAACAAAGGACACTGGCATGCACCCCAGGCTAAGGATGTCAGCATTTTTCAAACACCTTTCTGACTGTTCCATTTTATGGTGATGCAATATGACCTACATTTTCAATGGCCAAAGAGAGACAGAGAGATAGAAAGGGAGGAGATAGAGAAAAGAAAGACAGACAGACCTTTGCTGTCCTTACTCCCCGTTAACTACAGCGTTAACTGTCCCTCATGGGGATGGTAATGGGCAAGAATAAAAGTGGGATAACCCTAATGTAAATTCTGAATGAGAAACTGAAAGATAGGCTAGCATAAGAAATAGCAAGATTTTTTTTCTACAATCCCGCAAACAAGTACATAGCAATACCCTCAACAGGAAAGAACAGTAGAATCAATAATTTTATAATCAGTTACCAGCACAAAGGTGTCTGTAATACAGACGCTTATTTTACCACCTTATATTTCCCATTGTGTTCCTACAGCTTCATTTCTATGTATTCCCTTTAGATCTCAAAACAAAACACAAAATAATCGACATCATTATCATCATTTTTACAGCGAGAGAAATTGAGGAAGGAGTGGTGATTTGCCCACAGCTACCTACCAGGCCCAAGGCAGGGCTGGGAACAGAAGGCATCACTCTTCATTATCTCTGTGCTGTGCAATCTATTAAGGGCTGTGATACCTGTCATCCTAATATATAATCTTGACATAATACCAGAATTATCTCTATCTTGTCTTTCTTGCACATGAAACTTCACACAGAAAACTGTACTGAATTACCGCTAACTCTCAAAATACTTTCCCTCACAAACGATAGTCCACATTTCTCAAACTGGCTCTGGAAACGCACTTGTCTGTGAATTGTAAAACTTGGCGCAAAATGTCAATGGTATTTTCCATTATAAACATGTAAAGAAAATAAAGACCTAATTAAAGCTTTGATTCCTTTTTTTAATTCTGCTGCAACTAGTGCATTTTTCCGTTCAAAAATCAGTAGTTTTCCCCAGTTAAACCTGTACCTTAAAAAATTAAAACTTGTTGCTAGGATTGTATTAAGCAAAAAATCAAGATCTTCTGATTTTCAGTTACTCTTTTTTAGTGCAAAAAATGTCCTGCAGAATATTTGCAAAGCGCTTACAGGATCACAGTCCCTTTATTAATGCTGGTAGTTAATACAATACGCAATGTAATGGTAAATCATTTTCTTACTATTGAAACTGAAGGCCTAAACTTGATCTTACATACACCTCTGTAAATCCAGAATGACTCCAGCACTCTCCAAAGAGTTTCTTGGGATTTGCACATACATAAACAAGACTGTAATTTGGCACTGCTTTCAAAACCAGAGATCAATAAAACGTATAGATTAATTCCTAGTTTTGAACTGTATTTATTGTAACAATAGCTCTCTTATCAAGCAGAATTCATCTCGTGAGGTGCAATCATCCCTGCACAGCAAGTGCTGAGAAACTGTCGTTTATTTGCTTGAGTGCTGCTGCCTTTTCTAACTGCAATGTTATATCCAACTGTTTAGTAGTGACAAATGAGGAAAGCAAACAGCACCTATATGAAGAAAGGAAGAAAAAAACTTAAAGCCCATCCTAATGTAAAAAAGAAGAGACAGAGTGGAGAGTCGAGAGACAGATTGCTAATAAGTATGAAGGAAAGGAATTACCTGTAAAATCATGGGAAGGGTTTTGGGAACTAAAAGAGGATGGATGCTGCAAACGGAGGATGCGGGGGTGGTAGGTGGTGGAAGACACAAGATCTTAAGCAAAAAGAGAACTGTTTCTCCAACAACACGTGCCCATAAGACTGTGAGGAAATCCTCATTCGATTAAATGAGATCACAACCACGCATTCCTCCACTCCTATTATCCCTGGCTGCACCTTGGTCAATCTACTTTGCTCTTTGAAACTGAATTTAGTGGGAAACTGGTATTTCTTCCATTACAAACACATTTATTTCTGCTAATCTAGGACAAGAGTCTTGCTGATCTAAAAGAAATCTCTTCACTCTTGTCAGCATTACTAAAGTTCTCTTTTGTGGTTATTTCACTGCAACATTCTCTCAGTTTCCCTTATGTTTTGCCCATTTTTTTCCCTTTTCTTTCTCTCTTCATAGTATCTCTGTTGCGGTTTGGAAGGGAGAGAAGCTGAGGTGACACTTTTATTGCTGTCCAACACCAAAAAAATTCCAGCCAGAGAAGCCAACCGGTGCAGAGACTTGCAGGGTCCAGGCCAAGCAACCCAGAACGATTCTCCCCTTTGCCTACCAGTGACTGCCATCTAGAGTCAGAGTACACCTCCTCACATAAAACAGCATCGGTAACGAGGAGGAGAAAAAAGAGCAATGAGAGAAATGCTAATCCCCGTCAAAGAAACCAAGAACTCACATTCTAGAAAGTTACAACTAGCTTAAAAAATTAAATTATTTGCGTTTCTCTTCTTAACATGCCTTCTGACTAATGAGCGCTCAGCCCACATCTCCGTTTTTCCCCCAAAACTGCAATAGCATTTTGTTATAAACACTTAAGTTGTACATGTGGGGGAAATAGCACTATACTGCTTTTCAAGTAAATCCTGTGGTTCAAACTGTTTGCTAAGAAACATGCTAGACCATACTAAGAAACTGAATACAAAATTTCATCGTTAGCTGAAGATGCAAGTCACCTTTCAAAGACTACCTGTGTAAAAATGCTGACAAAGCTTTAACACTAATTACATTAGTGATAGGAATGTGATTAAAAACATCTTGTGTCGTGAATCGCCACATCTAGTGGCATGAAACTTAATTTAAAAACGTTAACATTTTCATCTTAAGAAATACGTTCATACTGACTCAAATACACTAGTGGCTTAAATGTCTACAAGAGCCCACCCAAGCCAACAACACATCTTACACGCTGTAAATTTGACACATAATTATACACTTTATTAATTCATGGCTGTTTATTATACTATATAAAAATAATATATTTTTCTAACTACTACTACTTATGCAGCTATTAGTAAGGCACTGAATACTCAAGCATTAATCACACAACCACTAGATACTCTTTAACTGAATAAAAGGAAGGATTTTTTTGTTATTATTTACCTGGAGAATATAATAATTTGCATTTTAACATATTCCCAGTAGCAGTTACCTCCTCTGCAAACCATGCACAGATATGAAGCCACAGCTGTGTAAGTGCTAGCATCCTTCTTAGCTATGGCTAATAATGTCTTGTGAAGAAATCAGTTCTCCAGTTTCCTCACTCTTCTGCTCATGGTCAAGAAGACTGGTAATGAAGCATTATAAAAACACAAGATTTATTCTCACATTTATCCCTGCAGTAGATACACAACCTCCAGGTCACACGGTATACCTCCTCTTACTGCTAGTCCCACTAAGAAATTAATTTTTCCTAAGGGGATACATTTTCACAGATAAAATGAAATTAAGTGGGATTACAAACCTCACTGTTGAACATGGCTACCTATGTATGAACTGAATGTCAAGTTGTGGTCTACTGAAATCAACAATTTCTACCTCGTGTATGCATGCAGCCAGCTGGAACAACTGCTCATTCAGATCCATGCTCAGGCCACACTTCTTCCCCACAAGCCACTCCACGAATCCTCTTAGTTTTTCCAGGTAGAACAAGAATTCTGTAACTAACCTGGACACATTACAGCAGACGAGAGTATTATTTAAACAGGAGGAGGACAGGTACTTACTATAGCATTGTCCTGGAAGATGACATGCAAGAAACACTCCCCCAAAAAAACAAACCCATTGAAAAACATAACCTTTATGACAACTACCAGAGGCTTTCCAAATTCCAGTTGAAACAGAACTACTAAACAGGTCACAGAGGTGGAAAGTAGGTTTCAGCATGTGTCAGTCTTGTACTCTGATCTTATTAAAATCTGTGCAGTGTGTAGTTAGAGGTCTGTTAACCAAAGGAGGGACAGAAGGAACCTCCAAAGGTCAGATAGTCCATCACTCAGCCCCAGGGCGTGATAACTAAACTGTCTGGTGGGAACAATACAGGTAATCGAACCTGTTCTTTTAAGACCTCAGGCAATGGAAGCACCATTGTCCCCGCCGGTGATTATTCCAACATTTCAATACTTCACTAGAAAACTGTGTTTGTCCATGCTGAACCTTCATTGCTGCAATCTGATCTTTCTTTCCTCCCTGCCGTAAGCCCCCACCCCCTGCTTTGCAATGGTCTTCAACAGAGCGATCCGTCTTCTCACTCTCTCAGCCCCCTCTCACTTAAGGAATTGCCTGCTTTTGGCACTTGTTTATGCATCGTGTTTTTCAGATCTTTAAGCAACTTCACTGGCATCTCCACACTTCCTCTTTTGTAATTTCGTTTGGTTGTCCTGCCTGTGTGCAGTTAATTAATACTTTATTTCAAAACCAAAGGAGACCAAGCAGTCTGATTTTCAGAAACTTAATAATGTATCAATTTTTTTATCTAACAAAGTTTAGGAAGCTCAGCTGGAACACAGCAGGCACTCCTTCCCTATGTAGTGTTTTGTACTTATAAATAAACGAAGCAAAAGTATACGTGACATTCCCATAACTTTAAAAATTCAGGTCATGTTCCTGAGATAATAAAATGTCACTATTATGGTGTGAGCACAAATATAAAAAGGAGGTTGGCCCCATTGCCCTGCAGCCAGATGATGCACTTTCCTGTTGATATCAGAGATGGTGCACAAAGAAGAGACGGTGAAGAACTAGAAACACAGAAAAATGCTCGCCAAATGGCAAGAAAAAGTAAAAAATTAATCTAAAAGCATCAAAGTAAATCTTTGCAAAATATGACCACATAAAAGTGAGTTTTTTCTTTTGTATATCCTTCAATATTCTATTTATGTGCATAAAGCCTCAATAGTTACATTTTCTATTTTTGAAGTATTTATATTTCTAAAGCAAATTTTACTCTTAAGCTGTAAACTCTCTGCTAACAACATACAATGGTATCACAGACTCAACATTCCTCCTGATGAAGACACTTGCCTGGGAAGATCTTTGACCTGGCATCAAATGATCTTTGGCAAAAGAGATCATGGAATTTCCAATGACTCTTTCCTCCTTTCTCAACAAAAAGGGTAATGGAGCCTAGCAAAGTCTGGGCCCTGCTGACAACTGGATTAGCAGAAATCACTCTTCTTTAACTACACTGACACATAGTTAAGGTAATATTTACCTATTTTTGTAGCTTTGTAGAAAAAAAAAAATCCCATTTTGACATTAATTACTCTAATATTTTTTCGACCACAACAAACAGCCCTGTACCTTACCCGTACCTACAAGAAGCTGTCTTGTGCTAGGGCTACTTATTTCTCCCCAAGCAATGAGAGCATTGTACCTGCTTAAAAGACGTGACCTGCACAGAAGCCAACAGAGAACAACTGCTTACTTAAAGACAACTATACTTGCTGAATAACTTAAAGAGGACTCTTTGAGGGAGCAGCACATTCTCATAGCATCCATCTCCACAGAAGAGCAACAAGGAGAACCACCACTGAGAAAAGACAAAGAATAGCAGTTATACTCACTGATACAAGCAGAAAGAGAAGAAAATGTAGGTTGCAAAATGGCTGTCTTAGAGTTGGAACTCTCTGTGTCAAATTTAGTAGGCCAGTCCTAGAAAGACATGATGGGGAACAGACTCTATAAAGAGGCAATTACAAATAATGAAGATTCGATAAGGATGATCCAGGCATTAGGAAACTCGTTACCTGTCTCATCATCATATTACAAGTCTACGTCAACATTTGAGAGGACTAGTAAAGTCCAAAATCTGTCCAAGAGCTTGCAGGACCAAGACAGACTTCTTTAACATATACATTTGAAAAGAGCAGCTCTTGAACTATTTCCTTTCACTTGTTTGATGACATAAGCTACAGTTGCAGTCAGCTGCTCCTGTTTGTGCATCTTTCACGTAACAACAGGAAAGAAAAGCTTTACAAGAAAACTTGACTGTAAATATCTTCCTATTCTAATCCCAGCAAAGTGGCTGCAGCTCAAGTGCAGTTTAGATACTTCTAAAATTAAATTTCAAATTCATGGCATCTAAAAAAAAATCACCGTATGCTTTACTTTAATATACACATGCACTATTTTATTTCAGGATATGGTATTGTTCAACACCATCCCAACTTCACATATATATATATCAAAAAACCACACACCCCCAAAAACCACAAGCAGATCTCGAGAATGAAAAAACCCAACCCATAACTGCCAAAGAGACACTGGAATGAAACTGAAGTGAAAATATTTACAACGAACAACTAAATCACAGGTGCATACTTGTAGTTATTATTAGCACGACTTTGTTTTACTCTCATCTCTTACAAGCCAATCTTTATTCATTTAAGTTATAAAATCCATTTTATCTGCCTTGCCTCTTTTATTAGTTCAATTCTCTCCATGTATAACCAACATTAAATTTTTATTAAAATACAGGCAAAAGGCAGAGGACCAAAAGAACTCCTCGTGGTTTTCAAACACTCAGCACTAACATTTTGCAAAAGAAAAAACAACAAGCAAACCTGAGTGCTTGTTTATATACCACATCTCTACTAAAACATTATAATACGAAAAGTTACCTTGGCAGTTTTGTAAATACTATTAAGAGAAATAACATTTTGGACTTAATGTTTTGGACACACATATAAAGACTTACATTTCTGAACTGAAAATTTGTGTGTATATATAACTACGTATGTGTATACACACACACATATATAATGTATTTTGTGTCCTACTTCTCTTTTTCCCCATGTTTGACATTAATTTTTTTATTTGCCTTTTGCAAACCACCAAAACAGTTCATGAAGCAGATAATTTTACTCCATGACTTGTTTTCTTCTGTTTACCTACACTTTTCAAGTCAAAATTCTATTCCTGCTTGCACATAAAATTTGGAAATTACCAGGAAGGCACTCATACATCTTTGAGCAGAGTCCAATCTTCTGTTCAAATGTAATCTTTGCCTCACTTGCACGTTTTTCTCCTGCACTTCTGAAACTACCCGTTTGCTTTTATGGATTATTTCCTTAAATGCCTTACTCCTCGGTCACCTAACATCTCTGTGCTGGGCTGTACAGTCATGTTCAGTCTTTCTGACAGCAACACCACCTCACACTATTCAACAGCCTGGTGATTACAAAATTTACTCTGATGGAAAGAATTATGGGCATTAATCCCCTCAGGAAGGAGGATAGCTGGGTTGAAGTCTCCCACACATGTGGCGAGCAGTCTAGCGGATAACAGCTTTGCTAATGACGAAAAAGGAACCAGAACCATTGCCACCTCCTGGGTTTTGAAAGCAAAGATTGACCTTTGCTCCCTTTTTGAAAGAAAGGGCTTATGATACTAATTTCTAGAGAGCGTGAATCTGAAATGCTCCCTGGAGAAAGGTGCTTAGCCCTGGATATAGGCAGGATTTAAGCACATTCCTACTTCGCTACCAAGTAGAAAACGTGCAGATTCATCGCCTCCTTCAAGCTGTTCTGGCTGGTGTAAGTTTAATGAAACACCAGCAAATACTAAAGCATTTGGCCTCCTCCACCTTCATGGAAACCCGACCCAACTGGCCTCAGCCAGACCAACCTTCCCTTTGGTACAACCAGTTTGAGAGAGGTAAGAAAATGTCATAAACTGAATCTGTCCCTTCTGGACCTCTGATGGAAAAGACCATTTATCTCCTCATCATACATCTCCTGAAATATTTGTTTAACGATCTGTTCCGACAGCAACTGAAGCAGGAGTTTAGAAGCTACATTTGGCCCACTCAAAAAAGAAAAAGAAACTGAGGAGAGCGTGCCTTCTTCCTAAGAAGGCCACAACTTCTCTTTGGGGTTTTACCCTGCTTCCAGTCACTGTTGGTAGGAAAACGATGGTCAGAAACAAGTTCAGTGTTTTCATTCAGTATATGACATACTAAAACCTAAAACTGAGCAGGCATCACCAAAGCGTGTGACCATGCCTCTGATTACTTCTGTTACACTGCGCAGGCTCGTACCTCACTCAAACACAAATCAGGAGGTGAGAACATGCTTCAGTGTATCATGTTTTATGAGAACTGTAAATTGTAGCTGTGCTTAAACACTCCCCACTGGCAGACTTACTCTATTAAAAGAAAATAAACCATAAAATAATCCAAAGCAAAATATAAACCCAATTTAAAATGAGAAACATGTTTAAAGATATAGACCTGATTCTTTCTTCATCCTCTGATATTGAAGTGTTTCTTCCAACATCTCTCCACGATGCAGCCAAGCTCAAAGCCTTGAAAAATTTCTAGGTCTTGTTTTACAGATTTGGACTGCTTTAAAAAAAAAATAATCCAAAAGAACCCCAACCAACCAACTTTTATTAAACTTTGAAAAGCTGACTCAGAAGCTGCGCAATAGCTCTGATTCAGCTTTCTTAGCCAAGTCAAAGCATCTGGCCACGTGATTCAGAAAGCGCTGCTCTGAAGACGGGCAAGAGCTGCTTTCCAAAGGAGGAAATGCCTGTTTTCCCTTGTAATCATTGTGCAAAATTTCCTCAGTAGCACTAACAGTTATTTATTTAAACATGATACAAGTAAATACGATATTCACAACTCTCTTACTGTTCATCCAATGTTTCAAGCCACAGTTAAATACAAACATTTACCATTTGGCCCATTGCCAATGGAGACAAATTCTTCCTAGTGTAAAACCTCACTCAACATCCACCTCTTCCTCTGAAAACCCTGGCACGCCACTGATGATCTTCAGGGCGCAATGTAAATGCTACCAAACCCACGAATTGAAGGATTGGGGAAGGAAAAATAAAAATACAGTGGTTTTCTTATTAAAAAAAAAAAAGCCACACTGAAAACATCCTGCCAACAAACTAAGAGGTTACTAAACAACTGACTAGTCCTGCCAAAAAAAATTCCAAAAGAATAAATGGCTGCTTCCTTACAAAATACACGAAACGCTACCCTAAAAATACCTGACAGTCATTTTAAAATCACAGAATGCAGGCTACATGTGGGATCTCCAAGGCATCGCACAGGCAGCTGAAGTCTACGGTGTTAATGGTTTTTAGATTAAAACAAAAATCTAACCATCTAATCTGTCCTGCAGCGGTTTCATGACACTGAGTTTCACGAGATACCTGTTAAAACACCTTGAATTTCTTGTCAAGTGGGAACTTACCAAATCGCTGGGAAGAGGTATCATGACCCAGCGTACCAATTCTAACTTCTGAAAATTCCACTGCCTCAAAGCACCTTTCGACGCACATGCAGGGCATGCTTCCATTTTGTGGGCGCACCCCTGAGTTCAATTTTCTGCACTGAATACCTAACTTTCCAATATCATGTAGTTTCAACTTGAGTTTGACAAGCTTTAACAAATTAGTGGCAGATGTACAATAATTGATCTTCGAGCTTCATAAATATTCAGTAGGATCCAGATAATAAAGGCAGAAAGCTGTTACATAATTCCTGTGAAGATATCTTAAAAAGGGCAATATCAGAACACCACCTGTATAATCCAGTTTAAGCAAGAGACAGAGCCCTTACTTAGGTAAAAGTTATTTAAAAGGACCATGCGACACTGAGACTAGGATAAGCTTCTGCCTCCCTTCATGAGAAAAGGAGTCGTAATGAAATGTCTTTCTAACAAAGAAAATATTCCCAGAACTTTTATTTTGCAAAGTTCTTCTGTCAAAAATTCTGGAATTTTACACGCTTCTTCCAGATACAACGTGAAAAATAAGAAATAAAAACAGTCCTGTAGCCCACAACTTGTGGTTACATTATTATCGGATAAGAGTCTAGTTTTTAAAGTATGGTATTAACAGTATATTTAATCAATCTTGGTAACGCAGGCAGTAGGCAGCAAAATTGATTACTGTTTGGATAATAAAATGTTGCATTTTTAAATTATTGTTATTGTCACTACAGTCGCAACAAGTATTTTCACTCTCTCTTCTCTCATTATGTTGTAATTCTGTGAAAATGTGCTAGCTCTGCAGAAACACAAGGGTCCATGTTAGGAAAGCTTTTTACAAGGCTAAGAACCACACTGCTTACTATCTGAAAAAAAAATAGAAAGAAAGAAAAAAAGAAACCCTAAAACCCTATTACTCTTTTACCCCTAATCACTGGATTGAAAAATTTCAGGTTTATCTGCCAAAAGTGAGTATTTTAGTATCTGCAGAACTAGACAGCCAGTGTCTAAGAATTTTTACAGAATGAGATGACAAGCTCTTGAAACACTGATGCTAGTTTTCAGTGAACACTGAGGCTAAAGAAGACTGGAAAGAAAATATAACACTGCAACATAATTTAAAATGAGAAAACAGGGTGACACCAACAGGTTAGCTTGATGTCAGTTCTGCACAAAATCATGGTACGCAATGAACAAAGAAATAAAGGACGGTGGTAAGAAGTAATGCTAAACATAGGCTTACAGAAAATAGGTCTCGCTAAATAAATTTGGTATGGCTTTCTGACAAGAATATAGGTTGGACTGGATAAAAATACCTCGTAGTTTCTGACCTACTATACTTAGATCTCTGTAAGATTTACTGCCACACAACAGTCTTATTTAGAAGTTATTCAACACGAAGAAAACCTGGAATCTAAAACCACCTCATAAATTATTAGGGAGGCTTAGGAAAAATATTTTGAATCCACCTCATCAATAGTTAAAGCTGTTTTCTTAGCTCTAAAAATCATAGCTCATTACAGCCTGGTATACTATAAAAAGCTTATTCCCCTTTAACTTTTTCTGCAGTTGGGAAAAAAATACACAGTTAAAGAAAAGGGGAGGAGGTAGAAAGTCACATTAAACTTTGATTCTCATAAAAATTTTTTTAAGGAAAGAAAACTTCAACATTAACAGATTTCCTCAATAAAAAAAAATCTGGTGTACTTAAAAGTCATTTTTTCAGAAATGAAAAAAAGGGTACTAATGAAAAATCTGGGCCAGTTCCACACACATGTAACATCTTGCAGTACTAAACTTACCTAGCTTATTCTTCTTGTATCCAGAGTCACCTGGAAACATTAGAGAGGATCATTTAACACTTTTGACAAGGACAGGTGTGCAACAAATTATTATGTATAAGCTGCTTCAGGGCCTTACCATGTGGCAGACATAAAGGAATTCAAGGGAAGAGGGGAAACGACATCACATTTAGCTTGGTTGAAAGCTTGCACGCACAGGTACATATTCCAAAAGAGCTGGCACGGAGTAAGGTGCTATGCCCTGTGCAAGACATTTTTTCCTATTGCATGAATCTCCAATACTGATGCCCTAAGGAATGTCCAATGCTACTCAGTATTTCTGCCAGTCAGTTGAAGGATTATATAAAAGACTATAGCTAATGGAATCTGCGCAGAATACACGAACTGGTGAAGGACAAATAAATAAGAGTAGGTCAACCCTGCTCCAGAGATCTACATCATACATGACATTGAATTAACGGAAAAAACACATCTGTATACAGCCCACACACTTCATACATGTGAAGCAAGGGTTGTTTCATACTTACAAGATGAGGAACTCTACTTGGAAATGGAGCAAACCAAAGGAAGACTCCAAAGACACAGTGAATACTCAAGCACGTCTAGAAACCCAGCAAGCTGGACTTGGGTAACTGGGCAAAAATATCTCATGGATGTTTAAAATGGCAAAAAAGAACAGGAAGGAGGCTAGGCTACTACATCAATATGTAGCCCTAGTGAGATTCTTGATGATGTATTTACAAAGTTCTACTTCCCATTCTAAAAGCGAAACGTTAACTGAACATCGATGATGCCTGAAAGCCCTGTCTTAAAAAGAAAAATAACAGCTTTGTTCCCAAAATTGTTCTTACAAGTCTAAGACCCAGAACAGAGAATTGGTAAAAATTTTGTAATTAGTAGCACATATGAAGACAAGAATGGCACAAAAGTCATTAAATATTATTAACTAATCATATGGACTGGTGTATTCTAAATTAATTATTCAAGGACTATCTATTTGTCATTGTAGAGAGTTTAATAAGACTATCTGACCAACACTGGAATGATGAACAAAGAGTGAGAAAAGGTTATATTGGATTAAATGACAGAAAGTAACACAAAAGTATTCTAACATGATTAAATAAATAATTGCGGATTTTCACCTACAATAGACTTTGGTTCAGATCAACTTCTCTCTGTGGTAAAAACAGAAAGGGCTCAGAAAACAGAAAGAGCTCAGAGAAGGGCAAGAAAAATAGTAGGTCTTGATAAGACTGGATGCTTCAAGGCGCCTAAGACTTCCAAAGAGGCAATCAGTGGGTAAAGAGGGAAAGTCAGCAACAAACGGCACTGTATAAAATTTCTGTAGAGAATTTCAGCTAGGTCTTCTTCATACCCTTTGCCAAAACACTAGGGCTGTAGGACAGCGACCAAAGCCTTAGGAAAAACAAAGGTTTTTGTCAAACCAACTGTATTAAACAGCAACAAATTCAGAGTTCATAAAGGTGAGGTCTTTCAATAGTGCATGCATAGCTCATGAATTCACGGCCTGTTCTTTGGCCCAAACTTTGTATAACTGTTTTCACATAAAATTATTATCAGTCACAAATCATACAATACATAAAAAATTCAGGAACAGAAATCACTTATCCAGGTTTTCTATGTTGAAAACTCTCAATTCTCAAAAGTTCAGGCTCCCTGTAATGCTTTCCCAATAGCACCTTCCAAAGAATATGACCGGTTGCCTATTGAAGACAAAGCACTGGCTTGAAACAATCCCCAAATCCGTAAATAGCTGTTAAATGCCACTATCCAGAACAAAAAAGCGCCTCGTAATCACTCACAGCTCTAAAGCCAGGAAAGCGCAGATTATAGCACACATTCACTTTGTTCTTTTCTTACCCTGATTTTCTCCGCCACCCTAAAATTGTCAACACAAAGCGCTGAGCAGAACAAGCCTCCGAAGCAAAATGAAGAGGGAACGCAAGGGTGTCAGGCTTTGGACGTTCGCCTCCTGCACCATGACACGTACTACAGTAACGCTGCCAGTTTTAGCGCTGCCCAAGTGTCAAAGTCGGTGGACCAAAAGCCTAAAACTCAACGCTTGGTATCTGTAACACCTTAATATCTCTTTTCTCCAGACACCTCTAGCCTTTTTTCTCAGCGCCGGCTCAGTTTTTCAGGGTAGGAAGAATTCCTATCCACTCGTGACAGCCAAACTCCCCAGAAAACATAGCGGAATAATGGTTTTTGCACCCCCAGGGCCCTGCTCCTTGTCTTCCCAGCACTGAGTGGTGATGAGCCCAAGGGTGGCCCAGGGGAAGCCAGCCCAGCTCCCTCAGGCCTGCCCCACGGACATGTCCTCCGCACCCTCGCCAGGCAGCCGGCACCGTGGGGCCGATGCTCCTGCTCCCTCCGGCCGTAGGCACCGGCCAGCCAGCGCAGCGGGTCCCACCACCCTCATGGTGCCATCGCCTTGGTGCCAGGCACCGTGGCAGGCCATCCACCTGCCCCCCTGCAGCAGGACCTTCTACCTGTTCCCCCACAGCGGGACCGTCCACCTGTCCTCCCATGGCAGGACTGTCCGCCTGTCCACCCGTGTCATCGCCACCACCTTCGCAGGGCCGAGGCTATACGGGAGCCCCCTGAGGGGAGGATGAGGCCGCCGAGGGTGACGGTGGCAGCAGCCCCGGGAGGACACTGTCAGGCAGGAGCGTAGCGGGAAGGCGGCCGAGGGGCTCCCCGGCCCGGTGGCTTCCCCGCCGTGGCGCGTCGAGGGCGAGGGAGCATGTGCCGGGGGCATGGCGGGGCGGCCCGGGCGGGGGGCGGCGGGGCCGGGGGCGCGGTGGCGGGGGCGGGGAGGTGGAGCCTGGCTGCGGGCGCGGGGACCGCCGCTTCCCTCCCCCGTCGGCCCCTCACCTGGCGGGGCCGCCCCTCGCCAGGGGGCCGGTTCCACGCGGGGCGCAGGCCTCGCCCGCCGGCCCTCCCCGCCGCCGCCGCCGCCGCCGCAGCCGCCGCCGGGCCGCGCGTCCGCCGCCAGCCGGCTCAGGCCCCAGCCGCCGCCGCCGCCTCCCCCTCCATGGCCGCCGCTCTCGCCGGCTGCATTGTGGGAAGCTGACCTCACTCGCTGCTGCCGCCGCCCCGCCGGCTCCGGCACTCGCCGCCATGGGGGCCGTGACCGACGGTGAGACCTCCCTCCCTCCCTCCTTCCTCCCTCCCTCCTTCCCCGCGCTCGCCGCCCCGCGCCCCGACCCCTGCCCGGCCAGCTCGGCTCGGCTCCCCCTCAGCGCCCGGCCCGCCTCGCCTCCCGCCCGCCGCACAGCCCCGGCCGCCCCCCGGCAGCGCGCTCCCCGCGCCGCGCCTCAGCCCTCGCCCCCCGGCCCTCGGCCTCTCACCCCGCACACGGGCCTCCATCCCTGCCCCGCAGCCCCGCTCCCGGGCCCTTCATGCCGAGGCACGTCCGGGCCTTGGGCGCCCCCCGCCCCCAGGCCGCTCCGCCCGGGCCCCAGGGTCCCTCAGCTCGGCGCCCTGCCTCCCCGCCCCTGCATCCGATCCTCCCGCCACAGCCCCGGGGGTTGTTCCCCGAAGGCCTGGGGTGAAACCCGCCCTCTGCTCTGGGATGCGGCCGCCATCGCGTCAGGCATTAAACGGGAGTTTTTCCTCAGATGAAGTTATCCGCAAGCGACTTCTGATCGATGGCGATGGTGCTGGCGACGACAGGAGGATCAATTTGTTGGTGAAGAGTTTCATTAAGTGGTGTAATTCCGGATCTCAAGAGGAAGGGTATTTGTTTTCTGTTTTTTGGTTTGGTTATTTTTCTTTCTAGTCTTGGAACTGCTCGGCTCGCATTTGTGATTCTGTGATTTCAGTGGAAAACTGGGTTTTGAAAAGATCCCTGTTAAAACGTATACATCTGCCTTTCAGTACGGCTCCGTGGTGTTGAGCAGAAGCGCCGAGGGCTGCGGTAGGAGACGAAGGCTAGAGAGGGGTCAGAAGCTGCTGCGGGCTGTATCGCGAAGCCTGCCCGAGCGAATGCCCTCGGGAGTGTCGTGCCGCGGCGTGACCCGTCCGGGAGCCCCGCTCCTCTATCGGGATCACGGCTCGAGTAATTCAGTTGGCAGTTCTGCATTTGTTCTGTTAGGGAAGGGCAGCACTGCTGGCAGTTCTGCTGCTGCGGTTCTGTTTTTTTTTTTAATAAACAGGCTAAAGTAATAAGGGTGTTCTGCTGTGGGGTCCGTACTAGCACCAGATATAAATTCCCAGAGGAGACGATGCAACGTTTGTGTGTACGGAGAAGCACTGCGGTATTAAAATACGAATCCCGGTGGTCACAGAGCCAGCCAGCTGGGAAGTTCACAAGCCCTGGATCAATCTGCCCATTTCTTTAATACTCACTTGGCACCTTTAAGGACATGATGGTTTAGTTCATGGGTGCGATGTCGCTAACTGCACTTTCAAAAAATCATACATTGAATCTTTGAAATATTTTATTTCTTCAATAATTGTTATTTACCTGTTCCTTATGCTACATGAGCCTTTGTTTTGTAACGGTACGGGGTATTTTTGTGCTGTTTTGAAAATAAATATCTTGTCTGTTTTCAGTTACAGCCAGTACCAACGAATGCTGAGTACTTTATCACAGTGTGAATTTTCAATGGGAAAGACTCTTCTGGTGTATGATATGAACCTGAGAGAAATGGAAAATTATGAAAAAATCTATAAGGATATAGGTAAATATGCAACAATACGGCTGGCTTCTGTTTGGCAATTTCTCTTCTATGAACAAGCTTGAGCCAGGTCTGATGAACATAGTATATACATATGATGAGTGATTTGGTGGGTTTTTTTTTGTTTGGTTGGATTTTTTTTCATAATAGATAGCACTCATACATGTGCTGTAAGCACCTTATCTGTATACAAAATGCATACAAATAACAGCTTTTTTCACCTATTGAAGTATATGTGGTTTTGAAGCTGATGGCGCTAGCAGGCCACCATGTCACAAACAGCTCTCTTTATAATTTAGCAGAATAGCTTGTTTACACATATTGTTTGATTTCAGTATAACTTTGTGTATCTTTTTATTATTAAAGAAAATAGTATAACTGCAGCACATGAGAAGATTTCTGAATGCAAAAAACAAATCCTGCAAGCAAAAAGGATTCGAAAAAATCGCCAGGGTAAGGGGCAATATCTGTATTTACACTGGTCGGTTTCATTATTTTGTTACCTTTTAAAATACATTATATCAGAAAATAGATTGCAGATTTCTGAAAGTGCAAGGGAATATGATGGCATCATGAATACTATATTTAGTCTGGTGGGTTCCACGCTCACTACTGCAAGTTTTTGGTGGATGAGGCAGGCAAGATTGAACCAGCAGGTCTCAGTGACATGCAACATTAGGAAAACCTAGAACAGTAGTTCAGAGAGATGTTTTCAGGCCAAAGAAAAACCCCAGAAGCATCTATCACAATTCAGGAGACCTGAGAAGAACTAAAACGCGTTATTAACAGTGAGACAGGAGTTGAACAGACTTATACCCAGCACTGAAGATCATGCCAGTGTATTCCTTCAACTCATAAGGGAAGGTAATGTCTTGGCATACACAGGGACAGCAATGCCAGTTACACACCCAACAGCTCTGGATGTGTCCTTACTGAATACCTGCTATGAGAGGTGTATTTTTTCCCCTAGTCTTAAAAGTGTGTGCTGATAATTTCAATTGAAACTTAAAGCATTTCCCTGTAATAATGTGTTACCAAAAGGTTAGCAACTGAGGAGAAGCAAGAAATTTTTTTTCTTGATAAATGAAATGCAAAAAGAAAATGTTGTAACAGATGAAAAGTTTTATATACAACTGTTCAGTCATTTTTGTGGATAACTTTAGGCTCAACTGGGAATTAAAAGAACCTTAACCAGTAGGAATGTAGAGTTCTTACATCTTCACAAAGCATAGGTCTGAAGTTTTTGCTGTTTGATACGTTCTGTCCAGCCTGCAGCACGTATTTTTCCGTGTGAATGAGGTGGTTGGCGTATGTACAATCATACTATCAGGAAATGGCTGTGTTAGTTGCCTGTATAACCATAATGTTGCTCTTGATGTGTAATACAGTTTAGAAAAAATCCTGCTGTTTCTCACACATTTTACACTTCTTTCTAAAAATCTTAAACTGTTGTGTAACATCAGCACCGTTTTCTGTACATATACGTTAGATTGTATCTAAAACCAGTGCTCATGAATCCTACACAAAAGAGCAAGTGTGCAGCACTGCAGAGCTGTCTCTAAAGGTCATGTTTTCTGGCCTCATCCTTTAACAAATCACTAGCACTGGGTAAGTTTGAGTGAGTCAGTAATGGTCTATATCTGAAGTTTATTTAAAATATCTTTTGCTGTAATTGCCTACTTTGAAATGTTATAGCATGTTACAAATTATATACATTTTCATATATGGATATTTACAGGTACTTTTTTACATGTGTAAGGTATTATGTACAAATTTGAAAAATGCTAAAACAGTTTTTCAAGAAGGAGAAAGAATCTGTACCATTCTGTGGTACCTGATTTTTGGTTCTTGAATCTATACTTTCAGAATTATTTAGACTAACTATTTAAATTTCTTTCAGAATATGATGCATTGGCCAAAGTCATACAACACCATCCAGACAGACATGAAACACTGAAGTAAGTGTGAGACGACATTAGATCATAATAAGCCAGTAAGTTGGCGGTCGCCAGATTTGACATTTCCTTGGTTTTAGTTTGAGCTTTCCTTGCTTTTATGCAATTCCTTCTGACACAAGAAAAAATTGGATTTAATTTTAAAATAGTGTCTTTACCAGCTTTTTTTAACTAATCTCTATCTGTATGGGTTCAGAAGCATTGCTAATCGTTTTGTATTTGAAATTTTTCCATTGTTTAGTTGAATAAGTGAACTCAGATGTAAATGCACATCTAATGTCAGTTTAACGGGGACAAGTTGCTCAGGAGAGAGAGATGGTGGGGCAGTGCTGTAAAGCCGCCAGCAAGGGATTCAGTAGTCACGCAAAATAACATAACACAAGAACTAACGTGGAATGAGAGAAAGCAGGAGAAAGCTGCTCTTTTTTGTGTGTGTGTATTTTTTTAATGTGCTCCTTGTAGTAGTTGTTCCTGCATGCCCGGTTATAAATTACTACGTTGTGTACCACAATATAACCTGCCCTGGCATGCAGGTTAGACCTACCTGTTGTCCAACTTGTCTTGCATGTAACTTATAGTATTGTTTGTGTCATAGTTGGATTTGGATCATTATCTGTGCTTTTGGGTCGTTTTGGGCAGTTCTGGGGACATAATCTTTTCAACTTTTATCAAGCCACAGAAACATTCCAGGACTCATTGTATCTATGAGTTTGTTGTTCTTAACCTGATTAAAGATGTAGCATGGGGTTACTGTTCTCATTTAGCACAGCTTGCACCAATCCTGTTGCCCACTTCCAGTGAAATTGCAGGAGGTGGCTGCCTTTTTCACACTTCACGCCTTTAATATCAAAAGGAAGATTTTTTTTTTATTGCATTATTAACCTGATAGTAGGATTTTTATATCTATAAGACACTGAGAATGTCACACATTTCTTTCTTGTATGTTGTTTTTCTGTGCCTTGATTTCATTACCACAACTTTGATTATTGCAGGCAATTCTCATGAGGCTTGACTACTTCTTACTTCATTAGTCAGCATGTGCTATTTAATAGTAAGGCTTCAGAATAAAGCATTGTCCAAAGTGACCTTTTTCAGATAAGTCAATTGATTAAGAATGGAGACAGCTAAATGGTAATACTTTTAGAGGATGCCAGGTTGTTTAGGTTTGGAGGGGTTGTTCTAATTTTGCTTAACACATCCAAGCTTAAGTTTCTTAAGCAAAGCTAAAAATGATGGTAAGTTACAGCTAGTAAATTTTGCATTTTGTCTTTTCTTAATTTTATCAGCTCTTTAGAAGAGGATATTACAGTTAGAAATACCAGTGTGTTCATCCACTGGAAGAATGGATGCAGTGTATGCCCTTTTGTCCTTAGTCCTTCCTATCTGTAGTCGAAGACACAGACTTGACGATAGCAGAGTATGATCCCCCATTTTACAGGTGGAGAAATAGGGCATAGCAACGTTTTTAAAGGGAGCTTGGTTCATAGGTATTTTAGCTTTAACTGACCTTTAGACTTTAAATATAGGAACTAGATGAAGTTTTCATCCAATGTTTTAATTGCAAGGCTTCCTTGCTTTCTAGTTTGAGGAAAGTATACAGAAAACCATACTACGAACTGAGCAGGACCACCCTTAAATCAGAATGGAGGAAGCCTCACTAACGATGTTATGCTTTTTGTGGAACTCTTAATCACAAAAAACACTTGACAAAACTTCTTGCAAGGAGAAATGTCATGGTTTTATTGCGAGAGTTACATTTATAGCTTTTGCAGGTCATATGATACGATAGCACAAAGTTCAGAAAAATACTTTATGCTTTTAAAGGGCTGTTTCTTGGAACAACTAGTCATACAGCACAAAAGAAGAGAAGGTAACGCACAGGAGCCAATTCAGGAAGTGACAGGAGCTGAACTACTAAATGGCAGTGCCCGCAGTCTAATTAGATGCAGTATCAGAAGAGCTGTTAAGAGGACCAAGAAATGACACTGAGTCTTAGAAAAGGAGATTGAAAAAAATTAGAAGGCTAGGTAAAGATTCTCTGGAGTGGAAAGTAAAAGAAGTAAAACCACATGTGGCTTGGATGTTACTAGAAAAACATTGCATGTCTTCTCACAGTCTGCTTATACCTGACGTCATGGTATAAACAGCAAGATTCAGCCAAATAGAAATCATTCAGAAACTAGAAACCAAATACTAGCAAAGTCAACGTATGAGTCTATAAGCTGTTAGCCTGTTTCCATTATAGGAAGGGATAATGTCCCACCCAACCCTCTTTCAGGCATTCCCCTCAAGGTACTACGTACTGGCTCAAAAAATCCCAACCCTCAGGTAGCACTAAACCAGGCCTTCTTCCCAACCATCATGAGTTATGTGGGAGTGGAGGCCTTTTTGTGGTTCCCGGCCCACACTAGTTGCAGCAGCTGTCAGTACTTCAGGGGCAAAAAAAAATACTTACTCCGTAGCTGACCCCTGTATGGCTCTGCCTGCTAATTAATCAGGGATGGTCAGCGTCAGTCCACTTTGCCTTTAAAGAAACAGATTATGGTCATTACATGGAGCAAAAATAATGGTAGGCTTTAGAGGAAAAGTAGAAGAGCAAAACTGGAGGTTTGAGCGCAAGAGTTGAGCTCCGTCCTCATTTGAAAGCTAGTGTATGTTACGGTACCTGTTACTCTTTGCCCTACCTCAAAAAGGATTGTGGTGGTCCATGGTGAGTCCAAGTGAGAACAGAAAACAATCAAATGCTTGCAGAAAGATCCTGAAGAGGTGTTGAAAGATGATGTATTTCAGAAGGATATGAATAATAATGAAGGCTATATGCTTTGCACATTTCCGTTATCTCTTAATGCCAGGGGCAATCACTTAAAATAAAAACTGGCATCTGAGAAAGAAATGAGTATTTGTCTGGATCACAGTGTTACATCCTGGGTGCTGAGGCATAAGGTATATCGTGTAGTTTCATAAAAAACATGGATTATTCTACATATGCCTACTGTAAAGTCCGCATGTTATCCACTACCCTGTCTGGTCAGGCCAGTGTCAGAGATAAGGTACCTGACTACGTGTTTAGTCAATTGTTGTGTCCGGGAATTGTTGTGTTTGTATACTGGGTATGTAGGTTTATCAAATATGTTCTCCCAGCTGATGCTATGTTTTTATTTAATCTACTCTATGTTAACATAAAGAAATCTGTGAAGTAGAGAAGCATATGAAAATGCCATCGGTGTTTAACGTAACCCACTTCTTTAACTTCCATTGTGCGGTCAAGTAAATAACTTGTGGCAGGACTGATTGTTACAGTCCAAATACCCAGCGTACAACTGTATTCCAGCTTGGAGGCCCTGTTTTCTCTAAAAGTCATGAAACTACAAGTTTATGATAGAACAGTTAAACGTTTATGTGAAGTGGCCTTACCTCTAATGTAATTTCATTCGTTATGCTTTGGTTACCTTATGCTGTTTATTTAACAGTTCTTTTTCTTCCATTTAGTTCAAATCTGTTTTTCAAGAATTTTACAGAACTTCTTAAAAATACTATGACAATATCTTTTCAGGCAGCTAGAAGCTTTGGGAAAAGAACTTCAACATCTTTCTCACATTAAAGAAAATGTTGAAGATAAGGTAGGTTTTTCATATAGATCATTATGTAATTATTAGGAACATAATTAATGGAGAATCTGGTGTGGGTTGTTTGGCTGTATGTGCTCTGTTTCCTAAATATATATTTTATTATTCCAGTTGGAGCTGAGAAGAAAGCAGTTTCATGTTCTGCTGAGCACCATCCATGAGCTTCAGCAAACCCTGGAAAGTAAGTGGTGGTCTTGAGTAATGAATACAACTGGCTTGGGTTTCAGCAGATCAAAAGGAATCACAGCTTCCAGCGGTGGGCTAGCTGTGTGCGATTGAGGTTGGTGACCTCTTGCATTGGCAGCATTTTTTTTTCCCAGTAGTAGTCCAGAGCCTGAGGCTGCTCAGAATTTTTTTCTTCTACAAGCTAGCCACCGTGTCATTTCCTGCCTAGCTTCAGGTTAATCTGTAGGCAACAGACTTCTTTAAAATGTGGGGGTGGACAATAGCAATTTGAGTTTGTTTTTTTTTAAACAGAAAAAGTATTTCTTACAGAAAAGTATTCTTGTGCATAGTTTCCAGACTTAATTGTCTAATTCCTGGTTCAGTAGTTCTGAACATGTCACTGCCATCGTGGTATCGTTTGAGGCTTTACTAAAAAGAAATTGGAATACAGGAAAGCTAAATGACGTGCCTACTCAGACAGTGAGTCTGTAATAGAGCAGGGACTAAAACTGTCATACACAAGAACTAAATGCAGGAATTTAGTCATACTCATCTTCTGTCGTACAAATACTTGGTATTTTCAGAGCAGCACTTCTCATGCTCTAATATGGGTAATATTGTTTAAATATAATTTGCTGGATTTTTGCTGTGTCTTTCCAAGATGGAATAGTTGGTGTAGCCTTTGAGCGTGACCTGATTAACATCCAGAGATGGCTATAAGAGCAGACTTTCATTCTCTAAGGCTGTCTAGATCTTCTTAAGCAGGATGAACTGTTAATCCTAGGTGCACTTTAGCAGAAGGTTATTATGTGTCACTAACACTTGCTTAAGCATTAGCCCGTAAAACACATTTTCACATGAGTGTATAGATTACCTTTCAGCTTCTAGAAATTTGTGATGGAAGTAACATTTTAGTGGAAGGCACAGCTTCAGTTTGAAATAAACAATTAATAGGCAAAGAGAAGGCATGTAATTTGAAGCAATCCAGTACTATTTGCTTGAATTGATACTATAGGATTTACCCCATATTTACTGTAATAGCTGCTACAGATAACAGCCTTAAAAACTTTGAAGGTTTTTTTTTTGTTTGAGCATAGCATTTTGTAGAATGAGATACTCAACTACACATTTAAGGCAATCGACATAAAATATTTAAGTGGGACAGAGCACTGCAGTATGGTCTGTAAATATAACAAAGCATGTTTGACTAACAGTAATATTGAATTTTAGATGATGAAAAACTTTCAGAAGCCGAAGAATCTCAAGAAACTCAGATGGAAACAGAGACCAAACAGTAGATGTAATACGAAGACTGACTGTACTACTGAAGAATGTCCAAGCGTCTTCACTTTGTGCTGAAACCAACAGTAAGAGAGATGGAGCCGAAGAAGTTTTCTACTTCTTCTGTGATTTTTTTTTTTTTTTTAATACAAAAATAATTGTTTTGCTTATGTTTCGGGGGAAACAGTTACAGATCTGTGCAGACAGGCACTTCGCATTAGTCCAAAAACTTTGTAATTTGTGACGAAAAATATATTTTGTTTTATAAAGGATGAAGCTTCTGCACAGTACTTGTGAACTAAGGTGTTTGCAAAACACTGTCAATAAAAGGGGTTTACAAAGAGTTTCCGATTTTTAGTAGGCACCGAGCCCATTAGTTAAGGATCCTTTTCTTACCTGACATTGGACTGAGGGCAGTGCATCTTTGCATGAGCCCCAGCTTCCATACCCTAGTCCAGATGGGTCCTAAAACTGAACTAAGTAGGGTCTTAATTTTTCAAAGTAATTGCCATTTTAGAGCTTAGCTGTGAATAGACTAGAATTTGCTAGTTTAATATAAAATAAATTGCTTCTATAGAACTAACGCTTGTCAAGGGGTGTAAAACAACAAAAATCATACTGTACTAGCTCTATTTTTTTCCTTCAGGTGATGCAGAGAACTGCAGTGATCTAAGCCTCACTATGCTATGTTCTGTGCAACCACATCAGAAGTCACACATGTAAAACCGCAGTTTAAAAGCTTTGTTCTTGTAGTAGAATCACGGATCTGATCCTGATACCATTTATAATCTGCTTCTGGATTTATCTGTTAATTGACTTTTATGAAATATATCATAGTTTCTGAAACAGATGGTGGAACCCTTCCTTTTTCGTGATGACAAACTGAAGTAGTAGAGCAGCAATCATAATGCTGAAGAATCTTGCATACTTCTAATATTAATAGGGAGCGTGGAATCTATCTGCCTGGATCATCCTCTAGTCTGTGGGGAGGCAGGAAATACAGGTTCCAACCTTCCCAACAAGAGATGAGAATTGAGTGTTGCTCTAAGCTTTTGTAAGGCAGGGAGGAAGGAACAAGGGGCAGCAGTAGGTCATGTCACTGCCTGTTAGCCATGTTCTAAAACACCTGTTAAATTAAGCCTTCCAAGGGTTTGGGTAAAGGAACACGTTTTGGATCTTGCTTAGCCCGTTATAAGCATACATGGTTAAAGTAAAATGATGACGTTATACAGAATAGAGCCTCCTCCTCAGACTATGTGACAGCTGAGGGGGATTTCCAAGATTGTGACTTTGGACTTTCATAGTCTAAATGCCATGTAATTCCCACTCTCAGTGGCTGTGGATCTATATGTGTTGGGTTGAACAGATATATCTGAGCTTGTTTTGCTTGTATTCCAAGTTTGCTAAAGGCAAGCCAGCTGAATGAGAAGTCCTACAACTTCAGTAGCGCTGTGCAGCCCGGTGCTGGTGTTGGCTGGGGTAGAGTTAATTTTCTTCACAGTAACCAGTACGGGGCTGTGCTTTGGATTTGTACTGGAAACAGTGCTGATAACACAGGGATGTTTCAGTTCCTGTTGAGCAGGGCTTACACGGAGTCAGGGCCTTTCCTGCCTCTCACCCCAGCCCACCAGTGAGCAGGCTGGGGGAGCACAAGGGCTTGGGAGGGGACACAGCTGGGACAGCTGACCCCAACTGACCCAAGGGATGTCCCACACCATATGGCGTCGTGCTCAGCATATAGAGCTGGGGGAAGGGGGGACGTTCGGAGCAATGGTGTTTGTCTTTCCCAGTAACTATTCCATGTGATGGAGCCCTGCTTTCCTGGAGATGGCTGAACACCTGCCTGCCCATGGGAAGGAGTGAATTAATTCCTTGTTTTGCTTTGCTTGCATGTGCAGCTTTTTCTTTACCTATTAAACTGTCTTTATCTCAACCCACAAGTTTTCTCATTTTTACCCTCTTGATTCTCTCCCCCATCCCACCAGGGGGGAGTGAGCGAGCGGCTGCTTGGGGCGCAGTTGCCGGCTGGGGTTAAACCACAGCAAGCCCTGAAATAGTAAGCTGTCAAATGTCTTCTAGCTCGCAGCTGGTCAACTCGGAATGCGAGAGAAGCTCAGGTTTGCCTGACAGAGCCTGTGTAGACATGCAGTGCTTCTTGTGCACTACAGGTTTTGCAGATTGGTACTGGGGGGTGGGGGGATAAGCAAACGAAAGGGATTTAGTATGAAAAATACACTGTCAAAGGGTATTTATTCTTCTGTGTTTTTTCCCCTCCTAACAACTGAATAGCAAAATATTTTTTAAAGCGGCAATACTAAATTATTGCCAAATCAGGGAGGAGTCACTTTCATGAATGTATGAATTATGAAGATCATAAGTGACAAAGTCTCAAGACACATTTAAAGCATATTAACATTTTCTGTGGTAGACAAGCCCTCCGCAAGCTACCTGAATTGTATTTTGGTGTAGAGGTGGATGACATTTAACAGCTAAAAATGCTCTGTAACAACATTGTCATGAAAACCTCAATTTTTTCCATTCATTGTTATTACACAGTTCTTTGGAATTTATTTGGATCACTCAAGTATCTTATCTTGGAACTTGTGCTGTTCTGTGGAGAACCTGACCAATGCATGAGTGTCTCGCTGGTAAGGAACATATATGTAGAAACAAAACTTGTACAGAAGAGAAGCAACCCAAATGCACGGCAAAGTAAGGAGTATGTTCTAGTTTGAATTGCAGTGACGCAATCTTGAAAAGAAATTACTGTCCTAGAAAATCAAGTTGCCCTAGCGCCATGTGGCAGCAAGAGGGTGGTGTCACCATACGGCCTTGGAGAGCAACCAAAACCAAAAGTGCCATCAGCTCATGGCAAATGCAGCCTCAGTGGGACAGCCAAAATCTTTGCTCCTCCTTTTTTCAATGTTTATACGTCTCACCTCTCAAACTTTAGATTTGTACCAAAAGAGAAACAAAACCAAATGAAACTTTAACACCAGGCAACATTTAGGCCGCTCTGTTACTAAGCCCCAAGCTCCACGTTCGAATCTGCTGTGCATACGTTGAAAATAGATATCTGCCTCTCCTGTGTTCTGCTGAAGTTTTCTTTGTGTCGTATTTCCAAGGCGCAGATGGTAGTCGCTGGAAAGTTGTCCGGCTATGATGCTGTTTACCTTCATTGACTCTAACGTACACATATAACAATCTGTACATACATAAACTCAGGATCTCAACAACCACACTATTTAAATAAGAAATCTTTCCTGTTCTCAGGATTTGCCTCATCCCTGTCTGAGCTGAGAGATTATTATGTGCGTAAGTGCTCCATCTTAATGCCATTGCCATGTGGATGCAAAAATGCAAGCAGAGTGATGCTGAAATGAGAAGGTGACATTTTCTACACCAGGACTTGTTTTCCCATCCTCTCCGAACAAGAGAGCAGTAGAGGGAGAGCAGAACATTGGACAGAATTGGTAACTTGGGCAGAACATCTTAAGAGAGATTTAGCAAGCTCCATGGAAGGATGGAGGAAGGAGGAGAAAGTCACGGTGACACACTGCCAAGTGATATCTCTGAAACATGGTAGTTTGAAGATAGCTGCTGCCAGGAAAGAAAAACTGCAAAAAAATATACCCCAAATTTTTATGAGCTAGAAATTATTTGATTATTTTAGATACTTGTCATGTAAGTTTTCCAGCTGTTACAGCTGGCTTGTACCATCCTTTCCCTTACTTCTCTTGGGTCTCAGATTCTCCTTTTTAGGTTAGTTTAAAAAAAAAACATAAAAATTCAGAACTACAGGCAAGTACTGTTAGTTTTGCTCTGGGAGCCTGTGTGATTTTTTGATTTTCTAGAATAAGCACATAAGGGACATACTATACTAGTGTATGAACTGCTTAAAACAGATATATACAACAGACCCCAGGGAAAGCAAATTAGCCATACGAAAGCGCTCTACCTTCCAGGCTTCATCCTGATTGTCAATCATGTTTCTTGGGTCACCTCAGCCTTCATTTCCCAAGTCTATTTTAATAAAAGTTATTATCTGTGTCGCAGAAGTCCCCAGAAGCGCCGCTCATAGCCCAGGGCCCGCGTGTTGCTAGGCGCTGTGCAAAGGCAGAACAAAAAGGCTGTTCCTGCCCCGAGGTACCGGGCAGCACCACAAGAGCCGGGAGGCAAAACCGGGCTTGAAGCAGAGCGTCCTGAGCAGGGCACGCACAGCAGCTGCCCACGAACACCCCGGTGTTCACCTGCCTGCTGGCAGCGGGGGAGAAGCCAGCAGGAGCTGGCACGGCATCGCCGCTTGAGGCTGCTCAGCTACGTGCCAGAGGCACTCGGGGAACAGGATGCCGGGGCTGGGGACCCAGCGCATCCCTGCCGACAGGGCTCAGCACCCTCACGTCGAGGAGCTTCCCACGTATTCAAGAGTAACCCGAAAGCCAGGGATGCAGCGCACCGTGGTCTCTGTCCCGGCTAGCAGAGTGCTGACGGGAAGGATGGGCATTACAACCTCTGTGCAGAAGGAAATGATGGCGAGCTTGTTTTGTGGAAGGGAATGAGGTCTAGGTCTGTCCTCACTGGAAGCAGAGAGTTGCGTCCGGCAGTCGCTGCTCGCATTGCTGCCTGAATGGCAGGGGCTTAACTGAGGAACCCACGAAGAAGGAACTCTGAAGCAAACTCATGTTTCTACATGTGTTAGGTTTGTGTTCTGTATAGCTTCTGCATGTGTGGGGCCGCACGTTCGGATTACAGCTGGGGCTGCGGGCGAGGAGGTGCGCTGACTTACACCACCCAAGGATTAGGCCCCGTGAGCTTTCTGACAGCCCTGTCGCTCGTCCCCGCAACGAGTCATCGCTGCGCAGCCAAGCACCTGCTGAGGCGCGGCAGAGGCGGGATGAGTTCGGGAGTACTCGGTTTCCCCCCCGCCGGCACGAAACGAATCCCACATTTCCCCATTCCCATCAGCACAAAAGCGGCCGCAGAGGCTGCGCGCTCCCGCGGGTCCAGCACACCTCCCCCTCTCCCCCGCGCCCCGCACAACGCCTGCTCCCGGCCCGAGCGGGGGAGCCCGGCCGGGGGCGGCGGCGCGGGGCGGCCGGCAGGGGGCAGCAGAGGCCGGCCTGGCCGCGCTCGGGCCCAGGGATAGGCCGCGCTCAGCCCCGGGGCAGGCCGGGCTCAGCCCGCGGCCGGCGACCCGGCCCAGCGCCTCGGGGCCGCTCTTACCGCCCTCGATTCCTACATTTTCATCACTTCCCGGCCTTGCAAGTCCTTTTTAAACCTTTTTTTTTTTTTTTTCCCCTTCCAATTTTCTGTGCGCGGGCAGCCCCACTGGTGCCTGGAGTGGTTAAAAGCCACAGAGGGTTTCTCTGCTCACCCCCAACTCCCCCCGTGCTTAGTTTTCAGTGCCTCACCTGTACTGCCCTGATTCTCAAAGCCTCTCCTAAAAAGCCCCAAAATACTAAAACACTGCCAAGGAGCAAAACATGCAATGCTGAAACCTTTGCTCTTGCAGCACCCGTGACATGACACAAGCACCAGGTAGCCAATACTTCATAGTCCTACTGATGTTGAAGAGCAGACAGATACCAAACCCTCCGAGCTGGCCCTCCCACGCAAGAGCAGGAAGAGCAGAGCCCGGCAGTGCTTGCAGCAGGGGCCAAGCACCCTCCCGGAGGCTCTTCTGTCTCCCGCACACCTGACCCCGCTGCCCCGCGGCCAAGGCAAGAGCTGTTTGGGGATCATTCGGCACCGGGGTGCTCAGAATTCGCAGCATTGCGGTGAGAAACTTAGCAAAAGTTTGCTGAAAGCGTTATACTGCGTGAGAATTCCTAAGACAGGCAACAGCCCAGACACATGCATTTTTAAATTGCTCTCACATTAAGGAAAAATAAAACCCAATCCAACTAAAGAACCTTTTTTATGCTTTGCCAGTTTGCTTGCAATGAAAAAGCCACCACTGAGAGAATTTAAAATGATAGTTTATCTCCAAGGAGGAAAAGATCGTCTTCTTCTTGACAAAAAAACTGTTTTATCATAAGTACCCACTGGAAATAAGGGATGTGCTGCATGTAACAAATAGGCCGCACTAATAGCCCTTTTGAAACAAAAAACAACATGCAATTTAAGAAATGGCAGGGTAAGTCATCTGCAGCCACATTTCCAATGACTCTTACATATAGCATTACTACGCTTAAACCTCCTTATATGAACCTAAGTGACACTACTCTTTACCTGCTGCACCAAAATCCCCATGCATTAGCTCCGATTCCAAACAAAATATTTCCCCTAAAGTGTTGTACTGTTGCTGAAAAAACTCCCAAACAACACTAAGCTTCAAAGCTGAAACCAAAAGCCTCTGGTTGATTACTAAGCACAAGAGACAAGTTTAGACACAACTCATGGAAACAACCACCACTGTCCAGAACAGCTTTGCCTAGTTACATTCTGCAAACTTTTACAACATGATGGAAATTTGGAGGTGAAGATGTTTTAACTTGTCAGGAAAGCTGGGGAAAAAAAAGTCCCAATTTCTTTTTCTTAGTGCCTGTTAGCATCAGTATCTTTTAACTCATTCTGCATGAACTTGCAGGAAGCTTTTGGATCAATTCTGCTTCGCTCTGTAATTGTGACTGCTGGAGATGGGAAGGGCCGTGGAGCTCTGGGGCCACCATCCCTGCCGTCCGTGCCATCAGCGTCCCTGGTACCCAGCAAGGTGCAAAACCTCAGCGGGAACATCTCCCATGGCAGGAGCATCCACTGCCTGACCACATCTGCAAACGCCCCGGTGCTGAGAGGCAGGTTATGCTGGAGCTTTTCTCCGGGCTGGCCGGTACATGCCGGTTATTTTTCAAAGCTGGTAGAGCTGTGTGAGATCTCTGCCCTTCTGACATACCAGTGTGACATTTTATTGAGGTGACTTGAGAATTGATTGAAGGCAAACTGATGGTCTTGATGACAGAAACCTTCCCTGGGAGACCTGTGCCTCAGTCAAATAAAATGTGAGCATCAAAACAATTTGCTGGTATGTAACAGCAGCAGGGTTCACTGAAAGAATGAGGCAACTTCTGCATCTCACAGCTCATCCTGTCAGGGGCACATATTCATTCAGTTTCTCATATATAAAGACAGGTTCTTCCCAGCACTCCTTGGCGCATTGATGGAGACAACAAAATCCCCAGGACTAACCTTTCCCAGCCCCACAAAAATCAACAAAGCCAAGGGAAGATTCCTTCCTGTACATTGCACAGGCCCTGGCAATGCCCCTGGTCCCCTTTGCATGTGTCCGTGGGGCAGAGGGTGGCAGCATGGGGGGAAGGGGAGCTGGGCTGGCTGGACAGGCAGCACTCCCCAGGACCTGGCTGGGCTTAAAGGCTGTGCTGAAGAGCTGGGGGAGCAGAGTGGTGTATTTGGGGTGTGTTTGGGTTTGACTTTCCAGTACTACTCATTCGGGAGGATGCTGTAAGAGACAGTAAATCCCTGTTTGAATAGACAGATTATATTTGTATTTAACTGTGCTTAAGTCCTCTGCCTTTCTCCTCCTTACTGCCTAGCCCATCAAACCTGCCAGCTGCTTCACTAAGTACGCCAAGTGATGACAAAGGGTCTCAACGCACATGAGGAAAAACCCTCGTGTAATCTCCTTGCTCCAGTAGAGTAAACAGCCAGCATATTTACTGAATGTAGAGAGATGTAAAAAGGGGATTTGTATTCCACTGCAGCATCTCTCAAAATGCAGATAGAGACATTCCCTAATTGGTAGGACTAAACCCAGACCCCAATCCTACAAGCGCATCAGCTAGCACTGGTATGCCTATACCACCCTTTACCAAATAATGTAATATGCAATAAAACGAAACACCTGTATTTCAGGCCTTTCACACGACGCTGATTTACTAGAGACCATGTAACATCTACAGCTAGCACCCAACAAGCACTTCTCTTTGGGGACAGAGGGGTGGCGAGTCTTAAGGAGGAAACAACACCTTTCTTGTGACCTGGATAAGGGGCTGTGCAGAAAATGATGCAGGGAGGTTGCAAAATCACTCAGATAAAACAAAAAAATCAAGTGAGAAAGAACGAAAACATCATAGCACGGTTTGAGGGCAAAATCCCAAGGCAAGCAAAAGGGTTGTTTGTCAGCACAGCATTTCCGCAGAGTTTTGACTGCAGGACCAGCAGAAAGGCTGTGTTGTGCAAGCCCAGGCTTGGCGACGCAGAGAGGGGCAGCGGGGACACTGCTTGCCCAGCACAGCTGCGGGGTCTGCCCAGAGCTGCCTGCTCCCTGCTCCCACAGGCTTGGGCTTCGCCAGCGTTTACTTGGCCTGTGGATGCTTTTTAATCCAATGTCATGGGCTTTTAAAGTGTGCCAATTCCCGCTGTAGCCTGCTGCCAACTGATTGATGGTTTATGCCATTAACAGCGCCTGAGGATGAGAATTGCTAAAGAGCAGTGGGAATATTTACTTTCTCCTGCTAATGCAAGTAGCAAGTGGAGGACTTCAAAAACCTTGTAACCTCCATGCAGCTAGCTGCAGACTAAGGCTGGCTATGGGTGAAAAACTGCGGGACACAGCTCCGTAGCGAGAAACAGCCAAAATACAACAAATCTTCAGGGCAGAGTGCCCAAAGACAGACTGTAGCATGAAACCACTGCGCTGCCTGCAGGGAGTGAACATGTAAGAGGTGCAAGCCAGTGAATTTATTTTCTTAGGAGAACTGAAATAAGAAAAAAGACGCAAAAGAGAAAGGAAAAACAAAGAAAATTAACTGTGAGCTGATTGTCCCTGCCTTATTCCCACTCTCCAGGGCTAGACCTTCAGCCTCTCTATGTGCATGTATATGCACACATGTGTGCACACACACACACCCCCACACACACCCCCACATGACTGGGAGCCTTGCAGACTGCCAGGTACACTGTACAAAAGCACTTGTGGAAACTTAAACTGATTAAATCAACACACACATCTCAGTGGCTCAGGTTTTTTTCAGCCATGGCTCAAAGCCTCACACCCATTGCTGCCACGGCTTCTCAACTGAGCCAGCCCAGAGCCACCTCTGCTTCTTCCACTCCCATGCCTCTACCAGTGATACAAACACAGAGCCACAGTGGAGGAGTAAATACTTTTTATTATTTGTCTTGACACTTGGAAAAGCACTGGAAAGTTCAGCTACCTTGCTATTTCACACTGTCTTGTTATTACCCATTGTCAAACTTCCTCCGCTTGTTTGCTTTGCAATTGCTCATCTCTTGGGGGAGCGGTGGGGGAAAAGGACGGGCCTGTGGAGCAGAGAGCAGCAATTTCACTGAGAAATAATAGTGACTGACCAAAATGAACTGATTACATGAATACGTCAGTGCAAATGAGACAAGAAATATTGCCAGTTGTGTTAACTCCAAATTGGTACCTGTCTGTTGCTGTGCCTGCGATTAGCAGTGTCAGCTGCAGCAGGCTGGGTTCAGCACCCGGTCCTTCTCCTCCTCATTAATTTCAGCAACAATTCCCAGCAAGTGCAACAGAAGCAGGTTGTGTGTGCTTGCTAAAATGCTGTAAAGCTCCTTGGATGGTGTGCTCAAGCCGGAAAGACACTGAATTGCTCTGAGCTGTCTGTTCCTGGGGCTCCATGGCACAGTAGCTCCGGCAGTGCAGGAAGGGACCTGGCGTGCCTGGGCACGCTGCGGGGATGCTGCATGCCCCTCCTGTCCCCTCCTGCACACCAGATGACCTGCTTCTCTTTGCATTTTCTTAGCTAGCACATAAAGGTAAGGCTCCTCACCCTGCCTAGCATACAGAAACATCCAAAGATTTAGGCTGCAAAGAATCTTTGGAGGTCTCTAGTCCAACCTCCTGCTCAGACCCAGCTCCAGCTTTAGACCAGGTTGCTCAGATACCTGAGTATCTGCGTGTCCCCAGGAATGGAGGTTCCACAGTCTCTCTGCATCCTGGTTCCAATGCTTAACCGTTCCCCCTGGGAAATTTTTATTGCTTACTGTCCAGTTGACTTTCCGTCACTGGCCATTGTGCCATTGTCCCTGGTCCTTGTGGCCATGGGAAAAGCTGGGCCCTGTCACACAGCTGAGCAGCATCGCTGGGATGTGACCTCCCCTCGGCAGCTCCCCCCAGCCCAGCAGCGTTCTCTGGAGCTTTGTGTGCCAGGATCTGGCTGCCAAAGTTAGCATGTAATTCTGCTGCCCCTCAGTTAGATAAAGCATTGAACAGGTTAAAAAATGCCCCTCTATCAATGGTACTCCAATTTTTTTTTTGCAGCAAAATCGGAGATGAAGAGGTAGGGTTTCACATAAGACAGAAACCGAGCTCTCCAACCACACTGTAACCTCCTTGCCATCAGTGCAGCCATCCTGGCTTTCCAGCAGCCGATGGGAGAGAGCAAACCCAACATTCACCATGTCAGATCCTACTCTGCCATCAGCCTGGGTGGCTGAAAACCTCACCCCTGAACTTTTCTTTCTGGAGGCAGTTTTGCCTGCAGTCGCTCATGAGCACTCACGCCGTGCATCGCACAGGCACGTTCCTCCTCCGGCAGACTGGCATGATGACCATATCCTTTCCAATAATATTTTATTTGAAAAACCTAAAGAAAAGTAATTACTCATGCTCCCCGTCAGAAAGCCAAACAATTACAGTGGTGAATGATATTGTAGAAGTGCCTATAATTAAGGAACTGCCAGCATTTTAATTATAAATTAATATCTTCGGTGGCTGACAATCCAGCTGTACAGCAGACCCGTTAAAAGTGAGATTGAGAGTTCCAGAGTTATAGACCAGCAATTATAGTTTTAGGGAGTTTTTTTTTTACTTCTTGCTTATTAAGATGTGTTTCTTCTCTATTAAAAGCTTTGGGGAAATTTCAGTGAAGTCTTTTTGTTAATGAGCAGTGGGGTTTCCTTCAACTTTCAGTGATTCCTCCATCACGACATGGGGTGGGGACATCTCACTAGATTTTCCCCCACCACACTGAAGCCAACACAGTGCTGCTTTAACATTTTCTGCCTTCAAAGCACTGGGCCAGTTATTGCTCAGTACCACCAAGGAGCTTTGCTGAACTCTGTTTAGAAGGTGCCCTAAGTACCAGTGGGGATTTATTTAGTTATTACCTAAAATTTAAAAATACATTTTAGACAATAAAACGTCATTAACTTCATAGCATAAAGAGGCTAAGAACTCACCAGTTTGCAATATCAAAAATATTAGAAACAAAATTAAGCTTGTCCCTTCTCCAGCTTCTGCTCCTGAGCCACTGCAGAATCAAACTATGGTTCACTTTATTTTTTCCTTCATTCAGAAGTTCAGATAGTGTGTTCAAACTTTGCAGATACAGAGTCCCTCCGGATTGTCTGTCCCTGCAAGGGCTCACACACTCCAAGCTTGTGCTCAACCCAGCAGCAGAGCACGTCCAAAGAAAAGCAACGAAGCTGGTGAAGGGTCTGTAGAGCAGGTCTTATGAGGAGAGGTTGAGGGAGCTGGGGTTGTTTAGTCTGGAGAAGAGGAGGCTGAGGGGAGACCTTATCACTCTCTACAACTACCTGAAAGTAGGCTGTAGCAAGGCAGGGGTTGGTCTCTTCTCCCAAGTAACTTGTGATAGGATGAGAGGAAATGGCCTCAAGTTGCACCAGGGGAGGTTTAGATTGGATATTAGGAAAAATTTCTTTACTAAAAGAGTGGTCAGGCATTGGAACAGGCTGCCCAGAGAGGTGGGGGAGTCACCATCCCTGGAGGTGTTCAAAAGATGTGTAGATGTGGCACTTCAGGGCATGGTTTAGGTGACATGGTAGTGTTAGGTTGACGGTTGGACTTGATGATCGTAGAGGTCTTTGACAACCTTAATGATTCTATGATTTCTATGATTCTAGGTCAAGGGGAACAAGGCAGCCAACAGCACACAGCCAAGCTGCAACCAGCGATGGGCCCTGGGCACACAGGTACCAAACACAGCAGCATCACCTACTGGGTCAGTTTTCTGCTGAAAGCTCTCCTGCCCTGCAGCAGCCACTGCATGTCACAAGACTGTGATGGAAACACTCCCTGGTAAGTGGCATTATTAAGTCAAGCTACTTAAAGGCAAGCCAGGGCTAAAAAAAAAAGATAACAAAAATGACAAACTCTCATCCAGGGAACTCTGCACAGACCATGGCCGTTTGGTTGGCACAGCAGTGATCATCCACACATGCCTTTGCCAACTTGGATTTGCTGGCTGGTCCTGGGATAGATGGGCTGCAGCAGAAAACGCTCAGGGCAGCCAACATTACCTGCCTGCAAGGTAGGAGTGTGCAGCTACCTCTGATCTCCTGAGACCCAGGAGTTATAAGCCGTGCTGCCTCGCTTACACAGCTAGCCTTGCCCTCGCTGCAGTGGGGACAAATACCCAGCCAGGGCATGGTCCCTCCTCATGGTCCAGGGCATGGTCCCTCCTCATCACCTTGCAGCGTGGGTCTCCGGGGAGGACCGGTGTGTAGGCTTTTCCCTTGACCCCTGCCTGGGGACACAGAGATGCTCAGGCTTTGCACAGAGACATTCACTGCCTGGAAAATCACCTGCACTGGCGTGCATTTCTGAACATATTTCCACCCTTCAGGTCTGGCTCAAGGGAAAGGTCCCCACAGAGCTCAGCAGAAGCAACACTTGGGAATAAAAACCTGCTGAACGAGACGCGCCGTGTCTTAATTACACAGAGACAGTATTCTCAGCATTGCTGACACTTGCACTGGAAGAGCAGACGGTGAAGCCTCTCAGGTAGGGAGCTTACTGCAATGCTGCCTGATGCAGGGGTCCCTCCGGCAGGCAACATCGGGCTGGGTGGCAAGACAAGAGCCGTCACTTAGCAGGCAAGGCCAAGGCATTGACCCCAGCTATGAGAGCTGCCAGGACAGCAAGTTCACTCAGCCTACTCATTCCCAGTCCTCCAGCCCCTGCATCTTGGCTCTTCCACCCACCACTGCCTCCCTGGCTGTGTGAGCCTGCCCTCCCCGGGCACTGTGCCCCTGTTCCCTCCAGTAGCTTACTCCTAAAACAGCAAAAACAAAACCTGTGCTTTCTGCAGCAACCTTTCAACCTCCACAGGCTCACAGGGCAGATGTTCAAAACTTTTAGATGCTTATGTGCAGAGAGAGCAGCACCTACTGGGACTTTTAGAAATGTCTTCAGAAAACCATGAGACCTCCCTCCCTCCTTGACCACACTGAAGATCCCAGTCAGGGACCTGCCTCAGCACTCACGCATTAAAGGGCCTTTTAAAAATTTTGGCTCGTGGGCTGTCATAGGATGGAGGCAACATCCTTACGCCAACAGCACCCGCGGCAGTTTGGGAGGAGTACACCTCAGAGAGGGACGGCCCGTTGCAGAAGCAGATATCACTGCCTGGCCTCATGTGATTTCAAATGACACAAATATACTCATTAGTTTCCATTACTTGCCTTTTGCATATATTTTTTTCTAAACCTCAGATTATTAGCCACAGTTTTCTATGCCGGAGAGCTCAAGTACCTAAACACACAGGGGTATGCCGTAGCACTCGTTGCCACGCAAATACTCCAGTTTAATCCAGATGCAACCAAATAACTGCTGTTAGCATTGTGCCCTGCACAGGGACAACACGTACACGTGCAGTTCCCTGCTGTCCATGGACAAAGCCAACTCCAGGGCTCGGAGCTGGACTCCTCCAGGAGAGATGAGAGTCCATCTCCTTCCCGCAGAAGGATGCAGGCACCAAATGCACTACAAACACAAGCTTCTAGCAGGCACTAGTGACATTTAAGCTGTGATAAAATACTTTTGTTTCCTGCTTAAACCTTATGAACCATGATTTGACACCTTTTCCATAAGTTTTTGAGCACCGATGCTGAAGGAGGGAGGATTAGCCTCAGGGGAAGGCATGAGCAAGGACAGAAACAGGGGCTTGTTCATCACTCAGACGATCACTTCTTTTCCAGGGCTAGTTATGCAAGATGTTAATTTGAACTGGCAGCAGATTTTGCATAAAGACATCTCAGAACACCAGTCAGCTCCAGTGTTTGCCATGGAATTTAGCTTTCATATTATTAAAACCCTATAATGAAGCTTTCCAGTGCAGATCTTGCTTCAAGCTTTGCTACAGTGACATTCACGCTAATATAGGATACACTCACTCCAGCGGGTAAAGGGAGAAATATTATTACTGTTAAGTGTCCCATGCTTGGCCTTAACTTCTTCATAGTGTAGGGCACTAAGAAATTTTGGAGTTATGTCCAAAGGATTTGTAGCATCTTTCCTTTCCATGTGACATGACTGCCGAGAGCTTATATGCAGGAGCAAAGCATTTACTGTGGATGGTACTGGAACTATTTCTATGACATCATCTTGCAGTCTAGAATGTATTTATTTTATCCAGTGTTTCAGCTAGCTCTCTCTTTATAAAGATAGTTCCACCAAAGTGGTTACCACCCTCAAAAGGATCCTCCTTGGACATTTTGCATTTCCCTTCTGAAACCACAGGCACTGCTGAAAACAGCTTCTTCCCATTTTTTTCTAATTAGAAAAACCCATCCTCAACCCTGAAGTTGAGTCTTCAGAAGACTGATAGGAAACCCTTCACCCTTCGAGTGAATCCATTCACTTGTTCTGCACATACAGCTCTTCAGGTGTCAGTCACGTGGTTCTTACCTATTTATTTTCAGCTGTTTAAGCCCCCTGTTTCATGTTTTAAAAGTAAAAATAATCAAGAGCAAGCCCTGTGAAATTATTTATTTATGTTTGCACTGGGATACCTTGCAGACTTGCCCTTGGCCACCCTCTCTCCACTGACATCTCAGCAGCATTTGGAGCAGAGCTCCTCTAGCATCACTTCCCAGCCAGGAGGGGTTGATCCTCAGCGGACTCACCTGCTGCCATCTAACAGGTTCCTGTACTTGCTGGGAAGTGACCCACAGTCCTGAGTGTAAAAGAAGAGCAAAAAACAGGAGAAAGATTGCTCTTCTTCGGTCGCTCTGTCTAATAATAAGTAGTACTTTTACACAAAGGCACAAAATGTTAATGTCGGGGAAGAACATTTCTGTCCTGTATCTTCCCTTACTTACTCTGCACTCTTAGGATACAGGAGAGAGCAACTCCTACATGCAATATATATATATCTGTAGATACGTGTGAGAGATTTTTAATAAAAAGAGGATGACGGTTGCCACAGGAAATTATGAATACATGCATATATACACACACTTAAACACGCAACCTAAGCCTTTGAGACCTTTCAATTTCTTGAAGGAAATACTTTTAAAGAAGGGTGATGCCCCTCTGTTAGCTCTTGCTCAACCCAAGAGCTCAGCAGCGAAGAAGGGGGTGAATATGTGCCTGAGCCCTCCTCACAAGTTGCGATCTAAGAGAACATGTCATTTTGTGATGTGGGCATATGAATAAGTTGTCTTCAAGTAAGCCCGAGCACAGCTACTCTAGTAAATATGCTTTTACCCTCCAGTTATTGCAAGGTAGGACATATGGAGGGGTAACTACTTCACGTGGCAGTTGTAAGCATCAGCTTTCCTCTACAGGAGGGAAGAGTGGGCTTTCATTTCTCCTCCACCCTAAATGTAGCTACCAAAGAAATGAGGCAGCTTCACCTGAGATCCAGTCACTGACAAAATATGTTAAGACCCTCGAGCTTTTGTTTTCTTCTAAAACTCCTGTAATTGCTACATAAATAATCAGTTTAGTGTAGGATGGTTCAATCAATCTGGCCATGGGAAAACATTAAGTAATAACAGTTTTGTGGAAGCTGCAGACTAGCGTCTTTATTAAAAACCTACATCAAAGCCCATGCCCAGCCCAGTCTATTCATGCTACCGCTCTCATTTTAAACGTGCTCATAGACCGAAGAATCCTGACGGATTGGAGCCGTAGGAGGCAAACTAGCAGATTGAAGAGGTTAAATGTATTTCTTTACTAATGGGACTGATGCTGTTCAAAGCTCCCATAAAAATTCAGCATGAAGAGCTTCCTAAGCTCAGGGGTTTTATAGCCTTCCTGATCATTCAACCTTTAAGCAGGTACAAAGAAAATTTTTCTCTGCCTCTCTCTGAATATATCCATCTCCTCAGGAGCAAGTGAAAGATTTTTATAGAGAACTTGATAAAATTTCTGAGACAGCTCATTAATTCTAGTCACTTCAGCTGTGACTTCTCCACCACTTGTGGCACTCAAAGAGGTTATCGATTGCCTTAGTAAGAACAAATCTTATTCATTAGCCATTTCCCTGCGCTTGCATATTAATATTGTCTGGCCTTGTTAAATATAGAAACCTATTCTCTTTTAATCTGTTTTTAACAGGCATCTTTTTTCCTAGGGGTAGCCACAAAATAATTGATAATGAGTTATCCCACCTCCAAAAAGTTTGTGAAATTCCCCAAAAGGCCTCCTGTTGCTGCTGGGCAGCTGGGGCAGGCCAGTTAGCTCTGCGGATATTGTACTCATACATATTTTGATGGGAAATTTAGAAACTTTTGCACTGCACACCCTCTTCTCCACTCTGTGGAGACATAATATAATCAGTAGAGCTTTTGTCTCTGTTACACATGTGCTTATAAACAGGATCCAGTGCTGAGAATAAGAAATAATAATCACGAATGGTGCAAGTGGTGGGTGTGAAGGACCTTTACCCTCTCTACAGCTCAGCTTCACACAGCACGACCCAACCAAACACCACCAATGCTGTCGAGTAACTCAAAACCAGAAACACTTGGCAGCAGCAGCAGATAACTTGCTACCAAAGAAACCGTTACTCTATAGGGTAAAGAGAGTTCTGTTAATTTATTTTATTAAAATGAGAGCTGGTTGAAATCTCTCAACTGTGTTTTATTGAATAAGGCTTTTCATGTAAACAGAAGTTTTGAAGGGCCTTGGGGAGATGAGGTGTATTGAGAAGAAAATGTCACTTTCTTGGCAACAGAAAACTTAAAACTTCAGATGTTTCCATGAAAATGAGGCTTCTTGTGCTGTTAACTAAATAAGGAACAGCCTTATACCCTGAAATAGGAAATGGGATTTTCCATCTTTTTTATCAGCGTTCAAGATTAATAGCTTTACAAGAATCTAATCCTTTCAGAAATCCAGCACAAATATTTCCCTCTTGCATCTTGCAATAGCAAACTATTTAGCCACAGTGGATACACAAAAACCTAGCAACTAATTTAAGATAATTTGGTCATTCTGATGAGGCTGCACGAAAAGAATTGAAGACACAAGAATTACAGGGGAACTCTCAGATACTAAGTGGTGGCCAAAACCTCCCCCTGTACTGGCAATGCACCATATATGAAGAGCAGTTCAAACCCATGGCTGCTGCAAAGTTTCTGGTTGTTGGTGTGGCAGCGTTTTCAACATTCATTATAACGAGGAGTTTCTGATGAACTCCTGGTGCTGTTTATAGCACAAGCCCAGGTATAGCTCATTTTCTAAGAATAACTTTGGCAAAAAAAAAAAAAAAATCAGTATCTGCTGCAGCTTTCTGACAACTTATAATTGTGGTTGGAACTGCAGTCAAACAATTCCAGACAGGAGAGCAAGTAATTTCCCAGTGTTATCCACTGGAGCAGTACCCTCCCCATCTGAATGCCCGGGGAGAAGAGAGCATCCCCACTGTTCAAGTTCCTGCAGAGTATGTGCATGAGGGGAAAATACTTTTTTTTTTTTTCCTTTAAGGAAAAAAAACCTTCCATTTTTCTATCCTTTACAATCTCTAGTGATTTTCTGTATGCTAAAAATACACTGAAAACCCCAGCTCTCAAGTAGTGTTCCTGCACAGCACTGTTCTGACTGCGAAACCTGGAGTCCCCCTGTGCCCACTGCTCTGTGCCGGAGCCCCGATGGTGAGCATTGCGCTTCGGCATTTAATTCTGTACCATGAATGACCTCCACCTTTTTTATACTGACTCGACACACTACACAACCATGACAAAAGTCCTTTTCCTGCTCTTTTAGAGACTGACTTGCTTCCCATCCTCAGTACCTGTGCTGGATGCCTGATTCACTCCAGAGACAGTTCAAACACTACTGATAGTGGACCAGCTCCTCTGTGTTTTCAGGAACCGGCCCATCATGGAGCTGCACAGACTGCATTAGGGTAGCAGAGCTAGATTCAATATCCTTTAAATCAATGCTGACTTCAGCACTGGTACTGCTGAACCTATCCCCAGCAAACTTCACTGCTACGTTGATGCAAGGCTGACACAAATGAGACCAGAAATGTCATTCATCACTTTTAGAAGCCACTTTGCTGTGTTTTTCAAGAATCATGACGCTCTCTCAGCTGAATTTTACCAAGAAATCAATTATCTACTAGCTATAACATTTATCAAAACAGGTTTCCAGTGATGTAAATCATCATCACCTTGCCGAAGCTGGTAACACCAAGCCCATCTGCATGAGCTGGGCAAGCAGCCTATCTCCTGTTAGGATGAATGTCAATACATGAACCTTGTACAGCTGACAGACATTTATGGAAGATAATTATGGAGACTGCAAGAATATCAGTTACTTTGACATGTTAATGGCTTATTTTTAATTAGATACACAGGCACAGAGGTGATTGCAAATAATTCAGTTGTTGCTGAGCTAACGTGTCTTTACCAGGATAGGTCTCCTGATGTACTTCATTCTGTGCCAAACAGCCATCCATTAAGTATGGTGAAGCTCTTCAAGCAAGACCAAGGCTGGAAACAGCATCTGTGAAGTAAAGCTGAGTCTAAGTGCCTTGTTTGCCACAAACTGCCCTGTTTATGGTGGTATCTAGCCTGACCTAAGCCCACCCCTAGCTGGAAGCAAGGTGGCTCTGGCACATGGCAGCCAGTGCTACAGGGCTTGGGTGTACACGGGCTGCAGCAAGGAAAGGAAGAGAGATTTTTGGAGGGGGTGGGCCTCTGGCAGGTCATGGAGAGCTGATTAACCCCACACACGGGACATACAGTTCTGCACAGTGCACTGTGGGTCTGGGAGCGGTGGCAGTCACACCTTTAGTTATTTAAACCAGAATAAACAGCAACATGCTTTGATTTTGTGAAGCTGGGGGATACCTGGCAGCTTTTTGCAGGGCTGGAGCAGGCTGTCAGGCACAGCCATTGGCAGGGAGCCTGCAGGCACCGCCTCACCTCCGAGGGGATGGGGTCCCATGTCCCTGGCCAGGGAAGAACACCAGTGGGTCCCACCCACCTCTGCAGGAGGCAGCACTTGCCATGTCATGGTGCTCACGAGGCAGGTGGGCCTCTTGCTCTCGGACCTGCTGCCGCTGCCTCGGGACCACTGAGGATGGAGGTGGCTTTGAACAGCAGAGACTGAGGGCAGCCCTCATCGTGGTCTGCAGCTTCCTGACAAGGGGAGGAGGAGGAGGGACAGGCGCTGATCTCTTCTCTCTGGTGACCAACAACAGGACCCATGGGAATGGCAGGAAGATGTGCCAGGGGAGGGTTAGGTTGGGTATTAGGAAAAGGTTCTTCCCCCAGAGGGTGGTGGAGCACTGGAACAGGCTCCCCAGGGAGGCAGTCGCTCACAGCACCAAGACTGACCGTATTCAAGAAGCACTTGGACAACGCCCTCAGACACATGGTGTGAATTTGGGGCTGTCCTGTGCAGGGACAGGAGTTGGACTCAATGACCCTTGTGGGTCCCTTCCAGCTCAGGGCATTCTATGATTCTATTTTCAGAATGTAATTAGAAAAATAAAGAGAGAAACTCTCTTTTGCTTTTGAGCTCAGACATGAATACCTCAAAGAATTTTTGTCCTTACATGGAATACATGATTCTATCAATGTATATTTTTAATAACCACCTAGCATTAGTGGTATGGATTGCTTTGTTGAGCCAAGGAGTTAGTTTATGAGGATCCAGCTGAAGCTGCAGGTGTCAATGTACATGCAATGACGGTATGTGTATATGGTGACGCAAGGCCTTTCCATACAGGAATATTTTAAGTGTTAACTCCCTATTTAAAAATCCTTTCTGCAGACCTGTCTTATTTTCCTGTCTTTCATATCCACAAGATACATTTCACAAAACGTTCAATCCACTTCCTAGAAGATTTGCCAGTGAAGCAGCTTTCACTTCTATCTCCAGACACTACAGCTGTGATACTGTGACCATCTTCCCCACACTCCATTTCCCCAGGAATTTCTTCCATGTGGTCTGCAGTGAATGCTACTGTGTAAAAGAGAGCAATGAGCTGTGAACTGGTACTTAATCCTTGGCTTCTAGGGGACGGATGCAAAGATAGCTGGATTTCCAGAATGGATCCTGGCTCAGTTTTTCCAGTGTCCTGTAGCAATTCCGTTGGCGTACATCATCCTCTACACAGACACCGCGAGTGTGCATATATGTGTGAGTGCAAAACCTATGTGTGTTTCAGCTTCTCTTTTTTAACTTAAATGAGGATAATGGAGCATGGTGTGGAAGATTCTGGCTTTGCAGGGATTTAAGGAAAGTCAAAACCTCCCTCTTCCCCCTGCCTGTTCTCCAGCAGTCTCCACAAGAAAGGAAGCCACTTTGTTTAGCATCAGCCATCCTTGCTCAGAAAGACAATTTTCTTTCAAGACATACAATTACTACATGCGGCATTCATAACAACAATGCCATGTTTAGCAATTTGTGGCATTAAACATTGAAAGGAATTTTCTCTGATGGAGTTTGACAACTTTGTCAAAAAAAAAAAATTAATTTCTTTAAGCTGCAAATAGTCTTTAACAGAAGCAGATTTAAATACAAACTAAAGTTCCCTCACACTGTGCTGTGAATCACAAGGGAAACATAATTCATTTGCAGCAGTTTTCAACAAGAAAACTTGGCAGTCTTTCAGCAAGTTTCATAATTGCTCTATTTTAAACTTCAGCTTGAAAATGCTCAAGATAGCTTTTAGTTTTATTGAAAGGTTAATTTCACACCTACAGAAAAATATCAGCTTTCCATTAGATCTAACGGAGTGTTAAATGCGAAAATTACAGTCCCTTCATATAAATGTGCAAAGTTTGTTACATTTTTAACCCGTCTTGCTTTCCCATTCTTTCCTGGCAGAGCCTGGGCACAATAGGTGGGCGCACTGCCGCCGTGGGCACGCCGGGCACGGCGCCTGCCTGCCGCGACGACACCGATTGCACGTACTTGCGTATTATTCCTGGGTGAGAGCTGCAAGACAATGCCAGTCGCAGTAATTCGGGTGATAGCTATGCAGGGTGGTGAGTCTTAGCAGCCTATGCTTGAAAAAACACCCAGCACAGAGGGCAAACGGGGACATATCCCTAGGACAAGTGTTGAACAAAAATACTAATTCTTCACAGATTTATGCCAAGGTGTCTCAAAAATCACCATTGCGTCTCTGGGCTCACCTTATTGTTAGAATAGTGTGAACAAGGCGTAAGCAAACAAGAAGTTTGTCCCTCTCCCTTCCTGTCCCATAAGATGACTTTTCTACTGGGGTGAGATGTGCTGCTGGGGGCCAGCCTGCTCCTGTGGACCCTCTCCCATGAACAGGCCAGCACAGCCCCTCTCCCGCTGAAGGGGTCAAATTAGGGTGCAGAATTAGGGAAAAACAATAAAATCGTTTGGGTGACCTGTGCACTTGGGACAACGTCCAGTCCCACCAAGGTGCACTGAGCCCATCAGTCATTCGGGGTGAGGGAACGTCCCCCCAGAGCCACTCCTGAACAGCTGGAGGAGCCCCAGGAGGACACTTCTAAGCATCTAGGGCTAAATAGCTTGCTGTAATTATTTTGTGACACAGCCTGAACCTCAGCCTCCTTTGCCCTATACCAGGGTTTGAGAAAGTCCCTGCAAACAACACACTTCCACGGTCTGTGCTTTGCAATCTCCACTTCCCCAAAACCAGAGTTTCCCCCCCACTTCTCATCTCAGTGTTTCCCAGGGATTAAACGGAGTTAGCACTTGTAGCAGTAGTTTCAGTTACCCCTCATAGATACAGACACTTCATGGCTCCTGAAACCATCCTTCCTCCAAGCAACAAGTGCGTGTGTGAGCGCGAGAGCCCATGCTGCCCGAGGGAGCGGAGGAGAGGCAGATATCGAGGAGCGAGTCCATGCAGCCATAAGCACAAGGAATGCCATTAGGAAAAAACATAGCTTCTGCCATCAAGAAAACTATGATTCAGTCACTACTTTATGGGAAAAAATTTAAAAAGTCACACTGAATTTCATTTAAGTATTTTAAGTTCAGTCTCACCAGGAACTATTTGTCAAGGGAAGAGGGAAAGGGAGGGGATTAATTATTCCCAATGAATCCTGGTGCCGTGGCTCCATGCAAGGCATATTTATGATAGCATGGTCCTCCCTTGAGTGCGAAACATGACTCTGTCATTGTGGGGGCTCCAGCCTGAGGAATGAGCGGCCTGGGGCAGAAGGATCCTCCCCAGCTGCTCAGGGGACGTGCAGAGTTACCATCTCCCCCCACCCGACAAAGCGAGATGCGGCGCACGGCCACCGGCATGCTGGTGTGCCGAGCTGCAGCTCAGCTGGGATTACAGCACACGCATGGGCTGCTGTGTCCCAGGTTCCCTGGGAATAATTTAATCACTACTTGCAGACAAAGGATTAATGCAACAGAAGAAACAGGTCGCGGGTTACATCGCCTGTATGTGCGCTTCTCTATGCCAGTGCAGGGATGTTCAGGGGAGGCAGCATGGCACAGCCCAGATGTGAGTCTCAAAGCACCTAGTTTCCATCTCGTTCAGGAAGAGCTCTTGGGTTTGTGGCAGTTTTTCTGTCAGTGCCAATTTTTGATGCAAGCTTTAGATCAACAGCCCCCAAGAAATAACTGTGGGCATCTCATGCTCCACAGTGCTGGCCTCAAAGCCAGTCAAACACTCATCCCTGCAATAGCAAAGCAGACCTTGTACGTGGCGGAGACAGACAGGCCTGCAAACAGCTTGGTCTGGACTCCTCACCAGGGAGGGAGATTTGGAAAACAGCTTAGAGAAGCGGCCTTCAACCAGGTGTTGAGGCTGGGAGAAGGCAGTCCTGAAGCAGGGCTTCCTAAGTTGTGCCCCGGGCAAGGTGGCATCTCACCTTTTTAAGGTTGGCATGTGTTAGAAGTGAGGCACAGCCCTGATAAGGACCACCAGAGAAGGTATCAGTAAAATAACTGGGTTTTCATTAGCTGCCTGCTTTCTTTTTAAAACAGGTTTCTAGTTGCTCCCCACAATTATGAAAATAAATAACTTGGATGTCTCAGATTCTCTTGTCTGGAAACAGCAGGAAAAATGTAGCTTACGAAAGAAGCTGCTGTCTTTTTAAAAATAAGCTTCCTCTTCACATTTGCAAGTTATCAGCATTGCAAGGATCCTGGCAGCGGGTGAGCCATCCTGCAGGAGATGGATGGGCAATTGCTGAACAAAGGCTTGTGCAATTTGGCTCAGTTAGTGGAAAGTTGAAAAAAGAAAGTTCAATCGACAGCGAGAGCACCTCCAGGCATACCTCTGTATGTTCCAGGTGAGCACCATCCCTCATCCAGAAGGCAGATAACCTTTATACTGCTCTCTGGCATTCAGTCTCTGGCCTTTAGAATCGCTGCTCTTCCAATCTTCCCCATGTAAATCATCACACTTCCCCTTTTTATGATATTCTAATTAAGAAAACTGTGATAACAGTAACTAATTATGTCCATAACACATTTTGAAGCGCTCTCTCCGCCTGTCAACACTCAGAATGGGAGTCTAAACTTTGGCAAGGGTCCTGGAGCCAAAAAAGGGTCTGGAGCAAGATGCCACTAACCTCCTGTCATTAATCTTAGATAAAGGAGTTCCTATGAACAACCAGCGATTCGTTTGCTATCAGTCTCCGGGATCCTTGTTCATCCTTTCTGATACAGCTCAGTTACACTCTTCTAATCACTCACTCTCAAGCATACAGTCACTGTCATTTTACTATCCCATTTTCCTGAATAAATGATACCTGTTTGGAAGGATTAAGTACTAGGATGGACTACAAGCAGTATTTCATCTTTTAGGAGACTCTGAACTACACCAGTCCTTTACAAAATTACTAACAGATCAGTGCAATTGTAAAGCTTCCCCAAATACACACAAAACTGTCAGGTTTTGTCACCTTGCTGTTTCAGCTGCAACATCTTCCTCTCAGCTTGTGTAACTGCTCGGTGCAGCGTGCGCGCACCAGAGGAAGCACAGTCTGGGGAGCTTTTCTTGTTGCGGTCAGAAGGGAGAGCTTCCCAGAGCTCCAGGATAAGTCAAGACGTAGGTATTTCCAAGGTTGGGGGGCTACAGTTGCATTTTAGCACCGTGAGACAGCAAAGCTCTGCAGCCAGTTTAAAAGGTTGAGAAAACAAACACACACATCTACATTTCAGAAGTTCCAGCAGTTAGCAGAGACTGCATCTGCTTTGTTGGGACATCACCAGAGAGCTGGCAGTGAATACATCTGGTAGGCCCCCCCCCCCCCCCGCTCAATGGGACAATAACAACAATGGGAGTTGTCATCATTACCGACAAGCCTTCTCCATCTCCAATTCCTCCACCTCTTCCTCCACCAGCAGCACAGCCAGCCTGGAGCTGTAACTCCAGCCTCCTCCCGCCCCAGCCCTAACTGGGATATCTGTCCCTGCTTCCCACTGCCTGCCTTCCCCACCAGAAAGCGCTGCTGCCAGCTGCAGCCCTGAAGGCACCTCTCCCGCCCCGGGGACTTCTGTGTTTAAAGTGACAGAGGACAGACTCCTGACTGTCAATAAGTAGAAAATAGGGGGGTTCAAGTCCCCCTGTAACATCTTTGGGCAGCGTGTTTATACCATTTTTTCCCCCTGGTTTAATTCCCGAGAAAAATCATTTAGCGCAGCACTGGATTTCATATTACAAAAAGAGATGTAAGCCGTTTGAATGCCACAGCCCAGGGCTGTACCTGCCACGTCAAAGAAAACCCACCACCTTGACAAATAACGTGTGAAATCTGCAGGTATACGTCTGTCTAGATGATATGGACTGCCTCTCTAGGGAGTTTTAATATTTTAGCCATGTCAGGCCTGAGAGTTACAGCTGTTTGCAGTGAGTAAATTGATTATGTAGATTCATGTGGTCTACAGAATACGTGCTATGCACAAAAGGTAGCATAAATATATGTTACAGTGCCAACGGCTTGTTTTATTTGCCTGGAAGGTTACAACTGACATTGAAGAGAACAGTGATGAGCAGCCACTTTGCAAGCCCTCTCTGTAAAAGGCAATTGTATTTGCTAGTGGTGCTGGTGGGACAAACCTCAACAGCTTTCAACTAAACTGTTATGGCAGGGACTTGAGCAGCTCTGCAATGCTGTTTCAGACAGTATCTGATAATGTGCTTTGTGCTCTCCTGAGCTCACTACCATTAGAGATGAGTTATTGGTCATTTCTTTTGGATGAACTTGTACCATGTCTGGTAACACAGTAGAGTCCTACTTGCCATTTAGAAAGCAAAATGTACTAACAGGACTACATAGTGAGCCTATTAACAGTGCTAATTTCACCTATATTATCAGGGTTAAAAACCACATGGCTATTGCCAAGCCTATGGGTGCAATTCAACATCTGAGAAACTGCAAGTGTGAATCAGATCATGACAAAGAACAGCGGCTGGGTTGCTGATCGGGGCACCCTAGCCAGGTAATGCAGGTGCTCCCCACATCTTTCATAACACGCTTTCAGGAGAAATGAAACCCCATCCTTCTGTGACACACGATGCACCATGAAGAGCTGCAGGCTCAGACCCCAGACAGCGTGACTGGACTTCAAGGGTGTCGCAGCCAAGCTGCCAGCACCATGCGTGGACTGGGCTAATCCAGGCATCTCAACCAGCCTACTACACAAACTGCTGTTCTGTGGCAGCACACTGCAATCTCTGCCCATGGGAGGTAGCGTTTGCATATAAAGAGACAACACTGGGATGCAGGCTGACCAACACAAGCTCGCAAAACAGCAGTGAAAAACTATTTGCCAGCACAAAAATGAGTAGTTATTTCCCTTTGATGCTACTTTGCACAATCAGCTGTCATGGGAGCTTTTTTATTTCATTTATGCCATTCAAAAGTGAAAAGAAAACGTTGCCATGCTGGAACAGAAGCCCCGCACGCCCACTGCCAGCTGCAAAGAGGATTACACCTCTGCTCAAGAGGTTTACAACAGCGGTGGTGGTGTTGGACTTGCCCAGGGAAGACAGCAGGTTTGAAGGCTAAACTGTGGCTGGGCTCACAGGGGACAGTTTGGCATACCCAGCAGGCTACCAAGGTTGATCTGTTACTGCACAACACACCTCAACAGGTTTCACCTTCTGATCCCAGGCAACAAGAATGGGAGTGACCAGGTGGAGTGTCTCCCAGGGCAACTTGGTACTAAAAAGCAGGTACCTCCTACAATAACACTGGTGGGGGGCGGAATGGAAAGAGTGAAGGAAAAAAAGAAATGAAGCCGCCTAAGTTTCAGTTGAAATGTATTTAATGATTAAAGGAAGCTAAAGAAAAAAAAGTGGTTTTCCCTGTAGGAAAAAAAAAAAAGATGTCTTAACATTTTAATTTCACAGCCAGGAAGTATCATCTTACTTCTAGTGCTCTCTGCTTTTTACTGAGGAGCTAGAAGTTTGCAGAATGAAAAAAACTCTGCAAAGTATAACTTAGTGGAAAAGCAAAATTTTTGCTGAGATGCCATTTCTGGGAGTTTTAACCATACAATGGGATGCAACACAGCATCTGCTCCTTTGGCAAACTATTGCCTCACATTTGTTTTGGGACATCAACAGCTTTATTCATTATTAAGGATTATTCACATGCCAAGGAAAGACTGGCATTTCTGAGAGATGCTCACAAAATTTCCATGAGGTTTAGCACATACCTCCTTATTCAACATTTACACCAGAAATATGTCACGCACTGTTCTCTTGTCCTTAAAAATATTTCTCTCATTCATCAGCGCATGGTTTAGATCAAAACCAGAAGGCAGAACAATTCCAGTCTGATGGATACACATCCAGAAGTGATGAGTTGTTGATGACTTAGACCCAAACCCGAAAATGCTTTGTAAATGAACTGCTTATTGAGAAGGAGATCTAATTTGCAGCTCATCACCGGACTGTGTCAGCTCCACATCGATTGCTGCTACCACCTGAAAGATGGATGGCGCTTCTCCTTGACACCACAGTGCTGCTGTAATGATCCCTGCTCCTTGCCAGGGGCCAAAGCATGCACATGCTGGAAGCACTCCCTGCAGCTTTGTGCACATGTGGGTAAGGTAACAGATGGAAAGTTTATCAAATCATAGATAAAACCAAACTGGCCCTGGTCTGTGATGAACTGTATACAAAATATGCATACTTCTTATAATGCCCTCTAACCCCTCCATCATAGCAAAGGAAACCCCAGGTCCTCTGTACATGAGCTCCTGGCTGCCAGCTGCCTGCAGGTTTTACCTACAGCAAAGCTAGGCAGGCACAGAGAGGTTTTGCCTAACCACCATCCCCGTGCCTGGCAGAACTGGCAAGACAGCACCACTCTCCACAGGGAAACAGGGCCAAAAAAACAGCAGAGTGGAAGATGTAACTCTTCCCAAGATGATGAGCAGCTGAGCTCCATAAAAGTGAGAACGGATTCAAAAAAGGCAATGAGAGACCCTCCACGAGCAAAGTACAGGGCTGACCCCTTCCATGCAGGGTCCCAGAAGGTCCCATCTGCAATAACCCCATTCCAAAAATCCCTTTTAAGTCACTGTTTCAAGGATCTTTTAAAACCATATATATTAATATTTTCAGGCATATAAAGGTCTGCTTCACTATCCTTTTAGGATAAGCCAGTTAACCGATAACCTCCACCTCTAAAATCTATCTTCTGGCTGCAGCAAGCATCAAGACATGAACAGGATCAAGGCAGTATGAGGATATGTCTGTGTAATGTCAAGCTTGAGCCAAAAGCCTGTGTTTATAACTCTAAATGCTCGTACACACACACCTAGCTCTGATTTACCCATGGAAACAGCTTATTTGAGAACAAATGCAGTTACTGTGGTCTGCTCCCCTCACTGCCCTGGCTGCTGCAGTACATCTTGGGCATCTATCAAGTAGCCACAGCTCCCAGCTCAGCAAATCCAGCCAACTTGCATCAGTTCTGCTTTGATGTGCTCATCTGCATGCTGCAACGGCTCAGCAGCTGTTTTACAGCTGATTGAGATGTCTCTGCCTCTGGCAGAGGGAAAAAGAAACACAACAAAGCCACCTTCTTTGTGAGTAGAGCTTAAGCACACACTTATGTCAGGCTCTAAGTTAATTCACTTTATCCACTGTGTAGGCAAGGGCAATCTCCCCCTGCACACATGTAGCCATATTAAGTGTCTCCCTCTACTTACAAGGATGCTTCGTGTGCATCTCTTACACCCAGGATGTACCTTTTGCCAGGTAACACCATTTATCAAGCATGGCACTCTCCCTTTTCATTGGGTCAGGCACAGGAGCTAGTATTTATAGGCTTTCATGGGCCTTTTATATCTTAGATATCTTTCTAGTGTTATATACAGAACCAAAGTAATTTCCAACGTGGAACAGAGCCAACTAACATGGCTCCTTCATCAGACAGGCTTCAAGTCTGTGTTCAACCCTGAAGACAGCACTGCCAAAAGCTGAGACCCAGCGGCAGCATAGGAGAGATGTACATGCTGTTAAGTCTCTAGAGGTACTTTCTGTTTTGATGACCACCTACTGACTTTGCTTACCAATTATTTACATAAAGGTACATTCATACAGGGAGGGCTCCTTTATAAAGCAGTGCTATGATATCTGCACACACACTTTATGTAGGCAGTTACTGCAGTACCGCAATACAGACAGAAGCTGCAAGAGGCTGTAGGGGTGCCAGGCATTTGAGGCCCCCAAATAAAGATGTCCTATTGCAAATCCTGTCCCAAATTTAGCTTGGGGAACCTGATACCCTAGAAACCAAGATATCATATCTAAAGTTACAGGGTTCTTTCTGCATTTTCTAGCAGATGTCTTAAAATTAATTGTTTGAAGATGAATAACCTAGGCTTTGTATATGTTTTCATTAGGAATCATTTACCCTTCAGAAGAAACTGTATTTCAGCGACAAGAAAAAAAAAGTCATATATAAGGTGAGGGTAGAATCTGTTGTGCATGAGACTGATTTCTGCAATGATTTGTCCGGGTAGAGGTTATCTAATTTAGTGAGATTTGTTGTACTCAAGTATTTAAATTAGAAACCTGCTCTGAGCTGAGGATCTTTGATTAGAGAAAGAGGAGAACAGTCATCACTTGGAGCACTGCACACAAGGGCTGAGCAGCCACTCAGAATCCCTAATTTGTAACTTATTTATACACTGCAAAGCCCACACACCTTAAAGGTTTAGTATTCTGCTTTATGCCAAATGACTAAATGCTCCTTGTGTGAGCAGACAGCTACTTACAGCCAGGTCATTTATCTTTCAAAACAGCAATAGAGCAATCCTGTCCTCTCTGGTTGGAGGTCTCTCTCTAGGCACAGGCATCTCAAGGTGGCTCCATTTCAATATGCATCATCTGAGAGCCTGCTGCGGGCAAGTTCAGACAGCAAAGCTGTAAAGTTTCTTCTCACCATGCAATCCGTGATCTGTGGAAGTACCAACACATCACTGTGCACAGTGACCACAGGAGAGCTACTTCTAAGAAGACAATAAGAGTTTCCTTTTCCCAGCAACAGACCTCTATTTATATAGGTTATGCGTGGAAAGCCTGAGCCCATGAGCTACCTATTCAAACACATGAAGACCAAGGTGGCATCTCCCCACCAGGCACTTTAACCTGGCCTCTTCCAAGCCCAGTAACAGAAGCATGGGGCTTCCTGACTTGTCTTCAAATCTAGATCTTTCCCTGGGGTTGAACTGCAGATGTAGAAGCTGGGAACTTCTTTCATCAAGCTTCAGCACTAGGCAGTCACAGATGCTTGCTGCAGGACCAGAGCCCTTGCAGCAGGGAGGATGCGCTTCTTGGGCAACCAAGTGCAGGAGGATCACAGCATGCAGCAGGCTCCAGGATGGGGTTCACCCTCCACATCTTTAAAAGAAACCCTCTGGAGGGGAATAGTGTCACCACTCAAGGACTGATAATACACAAGTAAAAACCAAACAGACTAGAGAAAAAAAAAAAAGTATAGTTGGAGCAAAATGGTTCTGTGCCTGTCTCCTCTGGCCTAACATCGGCTTTGTGGTGGAGTCAGAGATGGTCTGAACCTTTATTTTGCTACATTTCAATGAAGCGCAGTGCAAAGCCTGTATTGTGCTGAGCTAGAGACACACAAACACACCTCCATGATCTCTTCAGGAATGAAGACCCCTGCAGCGAGCCAAGGACCCATGCTGGGGTCTTGGGCTGTACTGGCTGGTCCAACGCACCTCTGTCCTGTGCACTTGGGAGCAGATTCCCACCAGCCTGCCTCCATCTCACAAAGATGATTGCTCACAGTCCTATCACAGAGGGAGAGAAGAAATGAAAAGCCACAAGCACCTTCCTTGGAAGCAAGCACAGACACTGCTGTTACCTTTATGGTGATTTTTAATGGCATCAGCATGCACCGTGCTCAGAAGCGCAGTTGAAGTCTGTTGTTGCCTGGGATCAGCAAACAGGTCTTTGCCTGCTGTCTTTGCTGGTACGTTAGCATATCTTACATTAATTCACCAAATTAAGAGCTTTGCAGTAAAGCAGACAAAACTTGTTGGAAAAAAGCTTGGTAAATATTCCATGCAATTTTGTTTTGGATACTTTGACCAACAGCATCCCTACCCTGCAGTGTAGCATCGCCCAACGGAGTCCCTGGGACAAAGTCTGGGCTGGGGGAGTCAGGAAGGCTCCCTTGTCACAATGATCACAAACAGCCAGGAGCTGGGCTTGTATGTCCTGAAGCATATGGAATGAGAGGGCTTGGTACAGTGCCTTCAGGAGATGTGAGGATACACTTAATGTAGGGTATTTATTTATGCCAAATGACAGGAGTTGGGGCAGTTTTGTGGCTCACACTATTAACACAGGCAAGCGCCTACAAGCGGAGCACTGCGGGCTGGGATCTGGCTGGGCTAACACACATTTAAGGAGAGAAGGTGGCATTGTGCTATACATCAGAGTGTGTCAGTAACTCCAGTTACCCTGGCACAGGCACCATTCATCACCCATCTGTTTCCTAGAGCTCTACCAGCAGCATGGCAGTCCCAGGAAGGTTGCTTCCCAGGGACTCCCTGCTCACCCTTCTTTGCCCCATACCACAGGTTTGGGGGTTCAGCTGGCTGGGTTTTTGTTGGTTGCTCCCTGAGTCAGTCCATTCACCATAGGGGAGGCTTTAGGGTTGTGCCCTTCCTTGAAACCAGGTTCACACAGAGAATCTCCAGGACTAACATTATTGTAAATAATATAAACCCATTGTATTTTTAGTCTTATATTCCTAGACAGGCTCCCAAGTCCCAGCCTTTCTTACATCCCCAAGGAACCATTAACCAATGAATAATTGAGAGACCTGATTTTGGAGCAGTGTCTCAGAGCTCACTTGAGCGCACATCATGTGGGACCCAGCATTTGGTTCCCACTGCGCGCACCTGCAAAAGGGCGTCTCTCAAGAAAGAGCCCATGACTTTACTGTGGTAATTACCTTCAACGAGGTGCAGTTACAATGCAGCAGTGTGTTACAGGCAAAAATGGTAAGCCAGCAAGCGTCGCTATCGTCATGCTCTCCCCCACCACCCTTCCTCTGCCATCTTCTATAAACTAATGGGCTATATTGAAGCGGAGTTTCTGAACAATCAGATTAAAAAAGTGGCCTATGTCAGAAAAACCCCCAAACATTCATGAAATATTTGGCACCTTTTGGCTTCTAACTAGCAGGAAATGAGAGAAATATTAAGCTATGAAAAAGAGTGGCTTTGTACTCTTACTGCCAGTAAACTAGTACTCAGCTCACAGATTAAAAAAAAAAAAGATATTTTCAAAGGTTTTCCACTGCAGATGCTAGCCACAACTGCCTGTGGTAGAGTGACAATCCCTCTCTTGTTAGCATCCATACCAGAGACATGAGAAGTGACAAACATGATGCTGGGCTTTCCAGGCTTTAAGAGAGATACCCCTGGGATAGGGGTGGGGGTATAGAAATCTGTGACCTTCAGTACCTGACAAACTGGAGGAAAGATTTGTCAAGAACAGCACCAGCAGCAGGGAGGGACCAGGATGGCTCCTGGCAGAGGACAGCACCCTCACACCAGCACCCACGAGGAGCTGTGATTGCCTGCTCCATTTAGCAGCTTTTTAATGCCAAAGGACTTTTGACAAAGCCCCTCTCCAAGGCACTTAAGGATGTTACAGGATGAGAAGGAGGATCATTCAATGCATTAATAACTAGAGGGGAAAAAACCTCCAAACCCACAAGGGTAGGAATAAGCTCCAATTTCTCCACAGAGAAGGAATATGCCTAGGGATCTGTACTGCCCACTGGAGTCACAAATGGTCTCAAAAGTCATTTGGAAGCAAGACAGTTTGTAGGTAAGATAAGACAGGATAGTGAAAACTGAAGGACATTTTATATACATATAGGCACATAGAGAAATATTTTATGTATAGCTTATGTATTAGTTGATATATATTATACATATAACTTATAGCTTGTATATCATAGAATCGTTGAGGTTGGAAAAGACCCTCAAGATCATCAAGTCAAAAATACATTAGATATTACTTTTAACATATACATTTTATATATATACACAGACAAACATATATAAGCTTATGGCCACCCCCTTTCTTTCCCTGGGTACTAGGCAGGCACAAGCCACTCTCAGAGGGCAGAAGTGGCAGGAGGCAGTCAGCAATACTGAACGCAACACAGCAGCACACAGGGCTCCATGGAGCAATGACAGCAGAAGCATCTTAACAGCAAGCCAAATGCATTCCTTCAGAGCAAATTAAGTGCCAAACCCCAAGCCTGGGCTCCGCTATCGTCCCAGAAGCCAAACCCTCCTGTCTTCCCCTGGCGCAGCACACACAGCCAGGCTATATCAGCCAGTTTCCACCCCAGCCAGGGAGCAAATCAGGCAGGCAGACAACCAGGACAGCCACTCTTCATGAACAGCCACACAACAGTTTCCAGAAGAGCCTATAAGGGCAGTGTGTGTTTTTATGAGTCATTACAGAGACCTGAGATGTTGCAGCTGTTGGTACCCTGGAGTTTAAAAATGTAACAGTTTCAGTTAATTTGTTTATTAGCTAATAATTCAGGCTTTAGTCTATTATTTCAACAAACTGATTGCATACTTCAACTGATCTTAAAGTACCTATTGGTCCCTGTTAACTCATAGTACCCATTAGGACGCATACATTCAGCCAGGAATCTTGTTGTGAAATAACTGTCAATAGCAAAATGCTCCCAGGTTGCAGGAGAGCATACAGACAGCTCACATGGCTTCCAGCTCAAGGGGACAGTCTTGTCTTTCCTAAGTTCTTAGTGCTTACAAGAAGAAGACACAAGGCCAGACTAGATCTTCCTAAAGCTACCAGGGTACAAGTTTTGCACTCAAGACAGTTTTGCAACTGAGTTAGGTCAGGGACACCAACAAACAGCCCACCTCTGACTAATACCACCATTTATTTTCATGTATATTAATAAACCTCTGATGCAAGGAGACATTTTACATACCTGTAAAGCAGTACAAAACAACTATCCCATCTGCTCAGCCTGATAAGTCCAGCACCCTGACCTCTCTCCCAAGAGCTCTGCAGAAGACAACAGTTTTCCCTTTATCAGAATTTCTCAGCTGATTTGAAACACCCAGCAGCTGAGAGCTCCCAGTTAAAAGCTTAAGGAAAAGCTACTACACATTTTTCTGGGCTGGAAAAGAGAGAACTAGAGCCAAAATGTTCTCTTTTGAAGACTCTGACTGGCTATAACAGCTCTGAGGGGCAGCAGGTATGTCTGCCACCCAGAAAAGTTAAAAGCCAGTTTCCTTAAGAGACCTTTTCCACTGTGTTGGAGCTATGCATCCAACATCATAAGAAAAAATGGTTGCTTCAGATTTCAGAAGTCCCCAGACTCAACCCTGAGCTTCCTTTAAGTCTAAAGCCCACTCTCCTGTTATATCAGCAGTCTCTTCACTCCCACAGAGGAGGTAAATCCCCCCAGACCCTGCATCAGGCAGCAGAGACCTGCCTCCTCCACCACATCTCTGAGGTGCTACCTGCCTGTCCCTGGGGCATCAGCATGTCATCCACATCCCAGACCTCAAACACCCACCCCAGCATCCCCAGCCCCATTTTGCACCCATGAGCTGCCCAGGCTGCAGGGCCGGGACAGCCTCTCCCTCAGACGGTAGCTGGGCTGTGGCTCTGCTGCACCATTAACTCCTCAGAGTCCAGTATCCCAAGCTCAACATACCCTGGGATTTGCTGGATTAATTCAGACGCATATGGAAGACCCTTCCTTTTAACCCAGCTCTGCCATAGGAGCAGCTCTCACCACCCTCTAACAGGGGTAAAAAGTCAGCGGCTCTCTTGCACTCTCAAGGGCTAGAATAAATATTAGAGGAGAATTAAGCGTTGCTCTTTTATTTGATACGCTTACCGACTATTTTCCTCACACATACTTGAGCACCCCCAGCATTGTTTCACCTCAGGATGCATTCAGCAGAAGGCTTTAGGTGTGCTCATTAATTAGTGCCTAATTTGTGTGGGCCTCTGCTTACAATTCTTATGCAAATTGCTCTCAAATTGTGTTCTGTTTTCAGCTGAGCTGAATCCAAGCTCTAAAAAGCCAGAAGAGGAAAGACAAATTGAGGAGTATATGTGCAAGTAATAAAGTTTTTCTCTTCCTTAGAGGCTATGCAATAACCTTGGGTCATGTGTACCACAAGCATAAATTTAGAGAAGAGATAAAGAGCACTGTAATGGCTGAGTCTTGCAGAACATGCAAGTTAAGAGCTGCTGTTGGAAACAAACTACTGATAAACACTCATTGATGTGTTGGTTATTAATGTGATGTTTTTATATAAACTCTTCTTCCTCTAGGAATATGATAGATTTTTACCAGAGGAGAAAAAAAAGAGCTTTTTCTGTATAATTTAATCATTATGCTGTATGTTACACAGCATTTGACAAAGACACATCTAGTATGATCTGGTTTTAATTTGTGCTCTTTATTAGAGTTTGTTGTAGCTGCCTAATTAAAGTTTGTCAGGGAAGTAATCAGCCTTATTTCCATAGTGAGATCAGTTTAATAAGAAGGTAATTTTGCAATTTGTTTTCATTAATTAATTAGGCAAAACTCTACAAAATCCAGATAGTGGAGTATAAACCTAGGGAAGCTGTAACACCAGCTACAGTGTCCAAGGAAAGAGGGATATTTACCTGCTGATGTTCTGTCCCCTGATGTGTTTTTTACCCCTGCCAGCTTTAGAGAAGCAAACTGTCATATAACGCTTAACCTGAATGTCTCTACTAGGGCATGTTGTCTCCAAACAAACCCCAAAAGAGCATCATGTGGGGACAGAGGCAGAACAACTAGAGCAAGAGAAATCCACCAGCAGATGTGGGAAATGGGTCAATATCTGTACACAGGCTCCCTCCAAGAGCCCCAGGTGTCAAAGTAAACCAATCTCATACTCCTGGGAAAAGGAATAAAAGAAATAGTAGGAGGGCTCTCTGGGCTGCTGCTGGAAGAGGAGGAAAGGTCTCAGGGTTGGATTGTAGATCTTTCTACTTGTCCCCACTGTAAGAATCCCTGCTCTGGGTGTGCCTGCTCAAGCAGGGAGGTTGGACAAGATGATCTCCAAAGGTCCCTTCCAACCCCTACCATTCTCTGATTCTGTAAAAAACAAAAAAACCCCAACCAGCCAACCAACAAACCACAAAAACTTGGACCATTTCCAGTACTAGCTAGCTTTGTTTTTCAACTCAAGCAGAGACCTAGCACACATCAATTTTTCCGGTCAAAGAGTTGCCCTAGCTTTAGCTGCCTTTCCAGAGACCTCATATTTCGCTTTGTAACATTGACTAATACTTAACAAGACATGCAGTAATCACAGGCAAGACTTTCACCAAAGATCATTTACCATGATGCTTGTTATCCTTTGCTCTGGGGATGCTAGGGTGCCTGGAGGCCAACTAGCTGCTCTGTGCAGGAGGTTGCAAGGCTGGAAGAGCTCCCGGTATCCTGTACATCATTTGTTGATCATCTCGGGACAAGCAGAGTCTTGATTTTGCCTACTGATGAGCTTCTGCATCCGTTTGGGCAGCCAGTTTTACTGGAGGGTTAGAAACATGCCCACTTGAGGAGTGGCTTCTCTCCACCCGACAGGTCCTGGCCTCTCATTGATTTCAGCAGCAGCTTCACAGGAGCATGTGCTGTGGTTGTGTTTCTCTAGACAACGGGATCCAGCAGACAGCAACCGAGAAAGCTGGATCATGGCAAGGGGAATAAAACAAAGAGAAAATCACAAATTGAAATTGGTCCCTTGGTGCCAGGGGTTGCACTGTGGGAGTCAGAAATGTGAAGGTGCCACCCATCCCTGCAAGGGGCTGTATCTCATGAAGAGTCATCACCTGGGGGACAGCTTGGGCAGTGGGGGTCCCTGCCTGTCCAGAGCCCCTCAGCACTCCAGGTCCTGTTTGCGACTCAGTGGCTTTTTGGCAAGCCATTACACGCTCATTCGCTATAAAACTCAGTTTGCATTTTGGCCCAGAGGAACCGAGCACCACGTGTGATTCTTTGTGCAGGAGTTCCTTTCCAAGTTGGACTTTTAAAAAGGGAGCTGTGAATGGGAGGAACAATGATCGAAGCACTACACCACATCTGCACAACCAGCCTCTGCTACAGACACCCGGTGCTGGGCTTGGGCTGATCCCATGAGTTTATGTTCAATTTGGGGGATCACGGTTTCAGCTCCCCTGTACACGCTGGGTGCTGGGACTGACTCTTTTTATGGCTATGCGTAGCATAAACTCACTCCTACAATAACAATGAATAAAAGATAAGTCCCGTGGCTCTGAATCTATCTAAGTCTAATGGCTCTTTTGTGTGGTTGGGGATTAGAGAGGCAGCCTGATATATCTGGCTGCTGAACATCATTTGCTGTTTACCTTTGCTGGAGGAGGACTCAGAACTAGGACTATAAACACTTGTGGGGTGAGGGAACAGGAGATGAAGAAAGCGAGAAGACACAGCTTCACTGGAAACCTTGTAAACCACTGACTGCAGTAAAAGTTAATGCAGGAATTAAAAGCTGCCAGTTCAGAAAGCCATAAAAACACCACCTCTTCTTTATCTAGCTTCCCTGACTGAGCTTGAAACAAAGACATTTTCTTTTTTCCAGGAGGAGTTTCAGAGTGCTCCTTTGTGGCTCACAAACTATCACCATTTGGCAAGAACACAATTCTGGGACAAAGCTTTTCACCTGGTCTGTAGTGAGCTCCTAAGGGGATGCACCACGTAGCTTCTTTCTGAGTCATTCCAACACTCCTGAAGAAGGTTTTCCTACCACATAGCCATAATTTAACTGCTACCTTGGTGGGCTATGATGCAAACCTCTATCTCTCTCTGCAAAGTGACCTGCTGTGATAACCGCAGAGAAGCTTTCATGGGCCACAACACATCGAAGTACCGAGGTGGGGATGTGCATCACACACCTACCTGCAAAGTGTGTGTAATCAAGGCAAGTTTTATTTTACATAGAAAAGTAACACAACACTTACTTTGAGGGAGGAGGAGACAGGGAAAATTTCTCTCACACTGCAAGGTTTCCTCAGCATCCAGGCTCCAGTGCCCCAGACAGGAGGTCTTACTGAAGGTGCAATAACAGTGAGACAGTTGGGGGCGTATTTCTCTTTACTGAAAGATTTACACAAAATTGCACGCACAGTGCATGTGGCCCTGGGCTCCCGGTAGAAAGCTCAATGTGCAAAACCCTGCCATGACTCACCGCCTGAAAGTCAGTGGACTGGATACAAGACTGCAATCTGAGAGAGCACCTTAGAGATTAGACTAAAACCAGATTTTCAAAACCTTCCAAGTCCAGCAGGCCACAGAGTTAAGGCCAGATATTAAGTAAGAAATTATGGGGAGAAGCTATAGGCATACTAATTAAGGTATGAGGATGAAACTGCCTTCCTGAGCTGAGATTTGGAAATGGAAGCTGAAGACCTGAGGCTGAAGCTCTCCCTGACCCCCATTTCTCCTCTGGCAGTCATTTGAAAGCACACGTAACTGCAGAGATGACTCAGTCTTTTCAGAACGGAACTTTAAACTTGGATCGAAAGCCTGCAGAGCCTTCCAGGGTGACTGTTCACACCTGGACAGTGTAGCTGCACAAATCCTGACCCAACCAACCCTAAACCCACAGGGGTCAGGTTTTGACTAGCTGCTCTTCATGCTGCCTTCACTTCTAGGGGGTATCAGATATTGATATGATCTTCACACTTGCTGAGGCAGAGGAGCCTGCAGATTTCATCAATTTAGCTCCCTGTCGAGCTCCTTAGCACTTGCATGGGCTCTGCTGTGAGAAATCGATGATGAACTCCCATCATTTCCAATCGGAGCAAACTAGGAACAAAATAAAGCACAACAGTAGCCTTCAAAGCAAGCTTTTAGCCAGCTCCCCAAGGATGCAGCCAGACTTGCTGTCTATGCCAGATCAGCTTCAAAGCGTTAGCTGAGAGTGCTCAGGGCAGCCACAAATAGTCTGGGCTAATAAAAGAGCAGCCACAACCGAGCTGCAAACTTCTGCCTACTCCTAACTATAAGAAGATGCTGGGGCGCTTCCAAGTGTGTCCTTCTGCTTTTGAGCATGAGGCGGGACTTTCAAAGACTGATGCAGATCAAGCCTTGCATATTGCATTCATTTTGTTCAGAAACTCTTGCAGAAACCACCACAGTGCCTCATGGAAAGTGATGGTCTCCTGTGCGAGAAGCCCAGTGTAGACTGGCATCCAGTTCCAGCTCTGCTACCTGCACTGAGCAAAGCACTTGGTTTTTCTGTGCCTCTTATTCCTTCCCTACAATTTGAATATCTTTGCTATTGCGTTGTTCAGGAATTCCTTCTTACTTTGGGTTTTCACTGTGCTTATCACAAGGGGCTTTTGTTCAAAGCCAGGGACTTGGGATGGTAGCTCACAACACTCTGCATTAGAATAAAAAGGGCTTGCATACAATGAGATGAAAGAACGAATTGATCTCATTAAAGGCTCTTAAGTCATTAATTGAAGTCATGCAAAACTAAGAAACATTTCAGCAATAACAGAAACTGTGTTAGGGCCTCAGCAATTTCAAAGAACCCTTTCTTAATTGGCTTCACAATATTGTTCCTTTTGGCTTTTTGCTGTTACAGAGGGATATTAGGAAATCTATGCTTTCAGAGTCACCAGTGGCTCTCAAACAAGCTTTTCAGGGCTGTGCTGTGTTTTCTTTACTTTAGTAATGGGAAAGGCTTCTAGGGACTCTCACATTCAATCCGCCTTTCTACCCCAGAAAAGGAGCATCAGCTGATTGTTTAAGCTTTCACAGATCTACCTGGCCAAAAACCAAGGGGACAGGGGATGAGACTGAGCAACACTAGGGACACATTATCAATACAAAGCTGTGATATCCACATGGATGAGGCTACCAGATCCTCAATTTGATCCGGGGTGCTTGGTCAAGGTCCCTTCCTCAGAGGACATAAGAGCAGAAGGGATAGTTGCCAAGCGAGGTTTGCCTGCCTCATCCATCCCTGTGCTCCCATATCCCATCTCTGGGAGGTCTGGCATGCATGCCACAGAGGTGGTCATTCCTTGCAGCATGGGGCCACTAGTCCCTCAGTGGGAGGTGTATGGGAGGGATATCTCCATGAGCAAGCAAGCAGGCAGAAGCAGCTCCCTGCTGGTTTTGTCACTTCTTGCCACAGGTTTGATACTGCCTATTCTTGCAACCCACCATCAGAGCAAGGGACTTGGCTAACAGGAGTTTTTATTTCTAAGAAGACCATTTGTGTACATTTAGCCTCCAGGCCAGGCCATGTCCTGGCTGAGGTTCAATCCCCATGGAGCAGCACCTTACCTGCTGAGCTTCATTTCAAAACCCACCGCATCCATTTGCATTTCTTCTTTCAGCTCCATCCCATACTACACGAAGACATAGGCCTTGCCTCTCAAAACAACTGGCTGCTGGCCTCCTGCTGCAATGTCTTTGCACCAAAATCTGTTACAAAACATCCTCTTAACTTCTGGGAACGCTAAGAGCCTTTTTATGTCAAGGAGTTAAATCTTGTTACTCAGCTGGCATTACTTTCTCTCTTTTAATACCAAAGGTTTTGATCCCTTGCTGTTTAAAAATTATGCACTGAAGCTAAATCATTCTTGTCTTCTCCTTTCCAGACAAGGAAGAAGAGAAAATGAAAAGGGTTGCAATGTTTTGCTGGCTCACTCATCTTAACTGTCTTGGTGGAGGGTTGTAAAATTCTTACAGAGGATGTTCTGTTCCTGTGGTATGAGACTGCTTTTTGTGCCCCAAAGGGATGTCACTGTAGGCTAAATGTTGGCTCTGAGCCAGGACCTTATAGATAGGAATCAAAACAAAGATCAGGCCCATGAGCATTTAATACTGAGGCTCTGGCCCTAATCAAGCCCATGGATGGGTAGCCAATATCGTTCGGCCCCAGTACAAACCCTTTATTGGCCACCCTTTTTCCCCACCATCCCTAGCCCAGACCACCTCTTAGCTTATCTGGTTTCTCCTCTTCACAGTTTCATAAAACAACAGACTCTCAGCTGACTGACATGTTTAACTAAGTCATCCTTTTGGTCACACAAACACAGCACTGCCAAAGATGTGTTGCAAAGGCTGGCCTTGAAATATCTTCCATAGTGCTCACTCAGTGAAGACGTCAGCTGGAAGAAAAAATAAAAATAAATAAATGCTCCTTTCAGAAGGGTTAATGGTAGGTCAGAAACCATGCAGGCTAACGTCAACGTTTACCAAAGGCTGCAACAGATTGACCAAATCACTGCCAATTGTGAAACCCATCACTGGGATCATTCTGCTCAGGGCTGAAGCACCCTGGGAGAGCCCTGGGGAGCTGACGGGCCATGCCATCCATGCTGCTCCCCTGAAGGGAGATGGAGCTGCACATTTTTGCAGCAGTGTCCCCATCATCTCCCCACAATAGTATGGGAAATGATGGAGAGGTCTGGGAGAGCATGGGCTGTCTTGCCCTGGCATTAAGCTGGGCTGGGGCTCCACCCAGCTGCTAACTGATGTTGGGGCCTCGGGACCCACCAAGGGCCAGTCAGTACATCCTGCCAGAGCACATACATAGTGGACACAAAGCCCTGAGCACCAACATTTCACTCCACAGACTGTTTCCACAAAGGAGTGAGTTCAGCCAGGTTTGGACAATACTTTATTCCATTTAAAAGGGACCAGCACAGGGTATCCAGGCAGTCACTGTTATCGCTGTGTATGATTTGCTCCTGCTTTCCTTATAAAGTGCCAGCCCATTTCTTCTTTTAAAGCACTGATCATTTTGTGGTTTTCACATTTTTGATCTCCTGCAGCAGGTCAGACATTAGAGTGAGACTGACTAACAAGATCATGAAATCTTCAAAATCAATTTTGTTCTCCGACTCCTCATCCAGGGCAGAAATAATTTCCTGATATTTTGGTTTGTTTTCTTGGCCCTAGGGAGAATTTTGAATGAAAAAAAAAAAAATAAGCATGAAGTTCCTTTTTTATTGCATCATAAAAAGAAAGAGTGACACGTATGTAAAAAATTACGTATTTTTCTACCTTCCCATCCAGGTTTTTATGTCCACATTCACATCAGTTTTTCTAAAGGCATCCCAAGAAACTCAAACAGAAATATTACTGCAGTCAGATGGGAGAACAACCGGTCCCTAAAGTTCCCACCTGAATCCAGAACACATCCTTTAAAAGACACCTAGTCATGACTGAAAATATGGCAAAGCTGATGATGTAGTTGGTAACTGCTGGAAAAAAAAAGGAGTCCTATGTCTTAACAAAACCAGGGAGAAGAAACAACCAACCAACCAACCCTCCTAACCTTAATATTCAAGACAGGTCCTCAAGTATATACTGTGAAGGTCTCAGAAACTGTTGTTTTTACAGACATTAATTCAGTAGCTGCTATTCTCTGCCCTGTTGGATTTTACAGTTGGAATGGAAGGGATTATTAAAATTTTGTGTTATGGCTGTTATTCATATTTCCTTTTGAAAAAAATAGAGTTGCAGGATTTTTTTTAGCTTAGTAATCTTCAAAACATCGCATAATTCCAAATTTGATTGGCTATTGATATTTTCAAGACCTTTTCCATAAAGTGTCTTGTTTTTAATTTGGTACCGGTTCCTCCTCCCCAACCAGTCAGGTGATTTTGTTAGTCTTGGAAGCAGAGGTGTTATCAAGAATGTCTTTATTCTTCTCTCATTTACTTAGTTGAGCTCTTTTTACTAGTCCTACATAGTTTTCTCTACCACTTCATAAAACTGTTTTGGTTTTTTATTTTTGTTTAGGGAGGGGAAAAAAAATTCTGTAAGAAGCTTACAGCCACAAGTGCCAATATAGCTTTTTTCACCATACCTGGGTGTCACTGACACCCAGGTGGGTGACTGATGGAGAGGAGCTTTCTGCTCCCTTTCTCCCCACCAGCAACCCCAGTGCATGCAGCTCTGCAGCACGGGGCTGGCTCTCCTGGTACTCGGTCAGTGCTCCGGCAAACTACCAAATGCCTTGTTAAACGCAATGGCTTTCTTCTCTTCATAAATACAGTCTGTTGTCATCATGTGACAGAGCCCGAGGTGCCATTCCTGCACCCAAAGCATCTGGCCAGTGCCAGCCCAACGCCACCCACTCACCTGAACCTCCTCACCTGTATGACACCCCAAATCTGGGTTTGCAGAAAGCTTTTGGTTTCAGCTTTGCTGAGCTTGCCCTCGAGGTCAGCAGAGTAGTTATACACCAAAGCCATGGTAGCAAAAGCTTTTTCAAGGTCTGAGACTTTTTCTAGAGCTGGGGGAAGGGGGAAAAGTTACCAACCTATCAGAAAACGTGGTATTTGAGATTTAATTGAAAGGAATCTGTCAGAACCATCCTGAGTGGGTGGAAATCTGTGTAGTTTCATTAAAGTTAATGAGGCTGAAACTGTTTATACTCACAGAGGACCTGGCCCAGATTTTATTTGGAGTGGGCCAGCAACATGGAATCACACCCCAAAAGGATGCTTTCAATCGGAGCTGGGGCAGTAACGCAGGGTAACATGCGAGATCCATCTGGTCTACCCCCACCCTGGGCATCCAGCAAGGACCTGCCACGCCATGGGGACAGGCCATGCTGGCCATCTCCTGGACACGTTTGGACTGCCAGGATCCTGTATCGGGGAAAACGTGGCCCATCTGGGAAGCCTGGCTGAAGAGAAATGCCCATGTCTGAGCATAAGCACTGCACTTCAGCATTACGGTATACTTGGGATTTTGGCTGGATTCATTCCCCCCCCTTTCCTGAGCCACATCCTAAAGAGTGCACACTCACAGTTAGCATCAGGTACCACAGATGATTTGGGCTGTGATTTTTAATGGAAAGGCAAGCAGAAGAGGAGACGTAGATCAGTGCGGGAACACATTGCACAGGGACCCATGAGACCCTCTCGTCTTGCACTGGCTAAGGGTCTGCATGGCCTCTGCAGCTCTGCTACATCACCAGGGTTTACTGCACTTGTACTGTGGCCTTGGAAGACCTGAACCCCCAAGGGGCAACAAATAGGTCACCTTACCTTTTATTGATGCCAGCTGCTTGGCTATAGGTATGCTGGTAGTGAGAGAGGAGAGGCGTTATCACCTGGTGAATTGTGTGTGTTCTGTAGTTTCTCCATGACTGAACTTGCTCATTTCTATTTCATTTAATCCCCTGGGAACTCAGGGCTTCCCAAGGGAAACTGGCTTTCCTTCACAGTGGAAAGGAAAATAGCCTTTACAAGCAGCACACATCACACAGCTCCTAATTCTTCACCTAAGCAAGTAACCTGGAGTTGTTATTAAAGGTACATTTTATTTATATTTAAGAGAGGGACATTGCAGAATCCTTCAAGTAATTTCTTCAGAATGTGAAAAAGCTCCAGGAATTTTCTCAGTTTTAAGCCCACCCCCAGGGAAGGGCAGAGGGGTCTGTCATTCCCCCACTCACCAGTACTCCCCATTTGGAGCAGACGAATAGCTTTTATTTCCAGCAGGACTCACACCTGTGAGAAGTACTTCCCTGCTTTCTATTAAAACTTAAAGCCTGCTTACTTTTGCTAAAGTGCTGGAAACTAATTACAGCACAGACAACACACAGCAGAAGCATTTGCTTGTGATAATGACAAACACATCCAGATAAAGAATTTCCAGGCTAGTGTCAGATCACCAGAGATACAGCGAATGAAGTGATGACTTACAACCTGGGCATGCCTGCTGCAGCCAAAGGGCTTTTTTTGGTGGAAGCAGGAGCTACCTGATTGACCGAGTACTGCTTTGTGCTGGGAACGCTTGCTCTGCAGCCACACATCTCGAGGCCAAGATCTTTGTGATCTCTAAGCAACTTGAGTAATAGCAAACAGGTGAATTCAAGCACTGCCCTGTGAAAGCAGCCTGCTTGCAGCCATGTCCTATCAATAACATAAATGCTATCTGGTGATCACAGAGCCGGCTAAATACATCTGTCTAAAGCAGCCCCTGTAAGGCAGCACTGCTGGGTGGGCAAATAGCATGGCTTCTATTTTATGTGAGAATTTGACAGAAACAAATCAAACTAATGGAGCCTGAATCCTCTTAGATCTGTAGGGATGTAACTTTGCTTCAGGAATAACTAAGATGCTAAATCCATTCAGCTATACACATTATCATTTTAATGGGAAACTATTCTAGCGTGGGCTAATATAACTTGCCCCAAGCTATAAAGTGAGTTGTTCCTATAGACAGACTCAGAAACCAACTGTTTCCCAGTTCCTGACCTAGCATTCATCCTAGGTAAGCATGCTTGTGCTCTAATATTTATTCCCCCGGCACAGTGCAAAGAGGAGATCTGTTCTTACCCTGAAGCGCCTGCAAAGCAGCATCCAGCACGGAGCCTCTGCTTCGGTTTCTACCCAAACGGATAGTGCCTGCTTCCAAAAGCAGCTCAGAGCCATATGGCAGAGCAGTTGCGCATGAGAGGAGCTTGAAGGGCTCCGATGAACTTTGTTATTTATTGGCATTGATATCGCTATTAGAAAACACACAGCTTGTCACACTGCCTATCTCTGCGCATGGTGTCCTTTCTGCAGATCCTTTGCCTAGAGGTGTCTGGACAGGATAACTTCGACCTGAAAGACCAAGCGGCTGTTTTAAACCCAGGGCGGTCTGTTAGTAGGTAGTGACTTCAACTGGTTCATCCAGCTCATCATTCCTGGTGAAAGGATAAAACACTGTTGTTAAAACTACCCAGGATGAGACTTTATGTAACAGGACATGCAAAGGAGACTGCAACAGATGGCCTAGAGAATTAAAATGTTTTCTTCATTTAGTAGAAGCTAAATTACTGAAGGCTAATGAATAAGGATGTTCACCACCTTACTGTTCCTGGATTTTAATTATCTTAAAAAGCATGGGAAAAGAGAACCTTTAATTTTCCATCTAAGAGTGTCATTACTCAAACAATTCAGAGCCTTTTCTGAGAGGTTTAAGCTGTCTTAGATCTCTAGTGCGTTCTTTAGGACTGGCTCATGAATAAAACAGCCTGTAATTGCAATGACGCAGCCAAAACACATATAATCAATGCTCATTATCCCATCAATTAACACACTAAAATTAAACAAGAATTCAGGCTTAGTAATCTGCCATCAGCTAAAAAAAAAAGAGTCTTGATATCATGTTGAAGTGATAATTCCCTTTCACATCTGTTGAACCGTACAACAAGGCATGAAAAGCCTTACATGCCGGTTAATCCGCAGAATGGTAATGTTTGGTCTTAGCATCCAAGGTAAAAATGAGAGTGAGAAACAGACTCTGTTGCATGTTTATCAGCTACAGGCAGTGCTGTGAGCTCGCTGGCAAAGCCAGCCCTCTGTGTTTTGGGCTCTTTCCACCACAGATCAGATTTCAGCTCACAGGTTTTTTAATCTAACCAACTTCTGAGAGCCTGAGCTCTAGAACAGGTGATTTGCTTTGCTGCGGTAATAACAAGTTCAAGCAAGCCTGGGGTACGTTATCCCTCTAGGATATACTAATTAGCATATGCAGGAGCAGTAGTGCCTAATAGATAACGGGTACCGCAAGGATAACCCTTGCCTTTGCTGACGATCATCTTTGAAGACAGCAAGATTTTGGCTGCGTGTGTTGCTCGGTCAGCAAGGTATGCAGGGCGCCAAGCCATCTGCTCTGTATCTATTTTGATACACACTATTTATGTTTGAAATATCCAGGTGCTTTTCTTGGTCAATTTTTAGATGTTTCACACTTTAACAATATTGTCTGTGCAAAATACGCAACCTGACACTTAAAACTGCAAGTCCTTTACAGGCAGTTCACTTAAAATAATTGTCACTGCAAAAAGCTGCAGTCTCCACTTCACTTTTGGTATTTTCCCAGAGTTTTCCCATTCTTTTAAGTACTTTCTGAAATTCAAGATGATGTACGTTGTGAAATACATGTGTGATGGAGCCCTGGCTCCCTTAGAGATGGCCCTGCAACACTCGGCAGGGGCAGGCGTGGGCATGCCTGCGGCAGGCAGGCATAGCCGAGGGACAGAGCCACAAGGGAATTCTTAAAACTGAAGATGCATTCACACTGTTAGCAACTCAGACTTTATTTCTCAGGTGAACTGTTCAGCAGCTGCAGGAGATGTGCTGCTAACTTGCACCCAGGGAGGTAGTAGCTTGATTTCTTTGTGACCAGAATATGGTCATTTTTATCTTACAGGATATGTGTATTTTTTTCCGTTTTCAAGACTGAGAAGCCCTCTGCTCCATCTTAACCCACAGCTACAGCCCTATACTATTTTTTTCTTGCTCCACCTCTTTGAAATCAATGATTTAATATAGGAAAAGATAGCGGAAGCAGCAGGTCTGATGTGCTCACTGCAGTTGGTCTCTCAACACCAGCCACAACCTGTGGTGCCCCTGCACTGTCCGTGCCCCTTCTGCTTGGGCAAGCGGGCTCAGCCCTGCTGGGGAATGATCTTCTCTTCTGCATGGTGGTGTGCAAAGAGAAGACACAACTCAGCACAGGTTAAGGAGGGGATTTAACCAGCTCAAGGGATCAATAGCTGTGCTGCTGCAGCAGGCAGTCTGCTTTGCACGACTAAGTTAGCTAATGGCCACTCACCCCTCTGGTCGCAGAGCCAAACTGGCTCCTGCTCACCAGCAGCTGGTTTACCTGTGCTAACACACTGCTGAGCATCCAGAAAAAAAAAATCAAAACCTGAACCCCTGCATTTATTCCACGAGACAGTGAATGTGGAGGATAAATAAAATCAAAGGGTGAGTGTTTCCTACCCATTTGTTTCTTCATCACCATGCCTTTTGGGGAGCGTGCTGCTGCTCCCATCTGTGCTGGGATGGCATAAGTGATGTGTTGTGTGTCCCAGGAACATCTGCCTCTTGGCCATCACTGTGGTTTTTTAAAATACCTTTTCGTAGCCAATTTGATTTCACTCAAGGGTGAAATCTGCACCAGTATTTATCCATATCGGTTGTGCCAGGCAGTTTGCTGACCGGTGCCCGATGGTTAACCTGTGACCAGCGCTCCTCCGGGTAATGCAAAACACTGCCCCGCAGGGCACGCTCGGCGGGTCTGTGCAGGGGTTGGAGTGAGAAGGAAACCCTGGCTGGGAGGCATCGATGGGTCAGCCCATCTCTCCTACCGCACACATGGGAGATAACGCTGCCCAGCCTGGAATTTAGCTCAGGGGTCACAAATATTTAAAATATATATGAATCCTAATGCTGAGACAGAGCAGGTAAAATGTTATTTAAGAAAAGCTGTTAGAATTGGTCTGTCTGCAGGGAAACATTGTCATTATGTCCAGGCATTTTTCAGACGTGGTACAGCACTTTGGCCAAAATACGTTCGTGCCTCATATGGGGGCAGCCAGGGAGCAGAGCGGCTGCGGGGATCCCCTGCGTGCAGGCACCCAACTCCCCCGGTTTCTTTGAAAAGCTGACGGATAAGGCATGAGCCCAACATTTTTGGTATGATATTCATTTTCAGAGGGAAGCCTGAAAATGCTATTACCAAGTAATTTTTCCTCTGAGAAATGTTTTATTATAGGACATTTAGACTTTAAAAAGGCAGTTAAGCTCATAAAAAAACCTAAAATCTTATTAAAGGACACAACAATAAAAATGTAAGAAAAGAAACTGGTAGCTAAATGCAACAAATGGGATGCCCCCTGGTCGATTATTAACATTTCATATCAAAATCCTAAGATCTTCATACTGAGGATGTAGGGCATTGATGAATGATGGGACAATCAGCACCAGATATTAATCCTAAAATACAGATTTTTGCTGCAGTTAGAAAATTGTAGGAGAAAAAGCTCTTGGGTTTAGTAGCAGGAGAGAATAAGAAGTAACCTTGAAAAAGAACAGTTAAGTGAGGGAGAGCATAAGGTAAGTAGCCCATCCATTCACATAAATAAAGATTTTGATTAAAATATGGCTTAAAACTAGTACACAGAGGACTAAACACTTATGCCGTGACATGGCATAATATGAGAATAACTTTTTCCCTGAAGGATGAAACAGTAAGTGGCAATTTTTACTACCTGTCTGTAATATTAACTGTGAAATTCTGGAGATGTTGTCAGAAGCAGAATATAGACAGGTACAGTAAGTGTTCCATGCAACTGCCTTCTCCATCAGTACATCAGAGATTCAGCCAGTGGTAATTCAGGGCTAGAGCCCAATTTGCTCAGTGAAATTGAGAGCATATACAGATTAGAAATAATTAACCTAATCAGGTCAGGCAATTGCAATATGAATTCATGCAACAGGAGCACAAACTTTCTCCAAGTCCTGGCCATCACTGAGACTCTGTTATGGGCAGCTCGATGGCCGTGGTTAAGATTTGATCAGTCATTGGGCAAGTATCTCACAATAGAAAAAATACCCTGTCAAGCAGGGGCACAGTCCTGCAGGCTGGATTTGTATCTAAATTCATCCTTGCCTCCCTGTTGTGCTGGGCAGGGAGCAAAGCAGGCTGCAGAGCCACTGGGTACCCACAGTGGTGCTCCCTGCCCCCTCCAGCCCTCTCCATGGAGGGGATGATGCTGCAGCTTTGCAAAGTGCATCCCCTCCCCAGTCCAGAGCAATGGGGAAACCCTAGAATTGTGCCTAAGCATGTCCCTTCCTTGGCCTCTGAGGCACCTGGAGAGAAAGTCCTGTGCTCCCACCTCCCCTGCCACACTCGCAGAGGTACCTGCCTCTCCTCCACAGCTCAACCCTTGATAGTGCAAACACGTTCCCATCTCGGGTAGCTGAGAAATGGGCTATAAAGAGAAACACATGGGAAAACAGGAGGGACAGCACAGAAGATCAAGGAACATGTTTTTTCCCAGGCTGACCTAGTTATTTAACTAACTGGCAGATGAAGTAGGTAGATGAACTGGTAGATGAAGAATGATGAAGTAGGAAAGCAATCATTCTGCTAGCAGCAGTTTCACAGAGGATGCTCGAGTTTACTTAGCTATTTGTCTTAAACCCAGGAAACACCAAATACAGCCTTTTCCATCTTGCTGCTCAACACTTTGCTAAACAGTCACTATTCCCAGTTCAAATAAACTTCAGATTTCTCAACAATTGCCAAAGGGTGTGATAAGAGTTGAATCCAAAGGAACACGGAGGAAACATTCAGATACATTTTCTTATATAACAGAGACAAGCGCATGCATCATTTTTGTTTTCTCTTTTGCTGCTGCCATACTATATTAATCTGAGAAGCTATAGATGAAGAGGTTTTTCATGCCTCCTAATTCACAGTGAAGACTATAGTCCCCAAAGGATAGCAACCAGCTCAACTGTTCTGTGTGGCAGCAAGGACCTAACGTACCTGTGAATGTCTGGCCAACTGGGTAAAGCAAAGGGCGAGTCTTTCATGAAAACTCGTGCCCCTTTCACTACTTTTGTCAACTCTTCTACCAGCTCTGCCCTTCATGAGGAAATCTTAGATTTAGAGTTCTGCAAATAATACCCAAAGTAAGTCATCATCTTAATTCTGTCCCCAGTCTTGTATTAGAAACTGCCCTTTCTCCAGGGGTGTCACCTCCTGAGGGCTTGAAAGCTGCAGTTCCAGTGCTCACATGGTTACACAAGAATTTCAGCTTCTTTGAAATGCGGGAATGAACTTCAGCAAAACTCAAGTTTCTTACCCTCAGCATTGGATAGAAAGTTTGGAAATGGGACTTTACTGATCTAGGTGGAAAAGTTGATGAAGAGAAAGCTAGTTGACTAAAAAACCTCTATCTATTTCTAGTGGAAAGGCTTTGATGACCCAACTTGGGATACTCCTGATCAACCAATACAAAGTGGGTTAAAAAAAAAAAAGTATGACTATGTGGGAGGGGGCATCAAAAGCATATATCCCATCCCCACCCCTTGCATCCCGTGCCACACACACAGATTTTACTTTCTCCTGGCTTGCCTATATCTAACTAGTTGCAAACTAAAAAAAAAAAAAAAAAGAAGAACAAAAGAACTAAAAGCTGAAATAAAACTTTTCCTTGACCCAATAAATTCTATTTTGCTCTCATTTGGAATACCAGGACATTTAGATATTCCAGTTTGTCCTCTCTACTGCTCAAACATGACTTTCCAGCAATCCACAGAACTGAGACAGCACAGTACTGGGCTAGTCCTACTGACAGGTGGAAAGAGAGGTAGAGAGGCAGGCAGGTATTAAATTGCAGTTTTAATTTTTTTTTTAAACTTGTGATACTGACCTTTAATGACAAATGTCTGTAGAAGTGTCATACTCCACTGTACATTAAAACAATCCTCAAAAATGTTGGAAAACAATAAGAATATGACCAATAAGGTCAAGCACAGGAATAATTATTTACCTTTAACAGTTTTCTTAGTTATTTTGCAGTGACATTTTAGTATTAACGTACTCTGAAAACATGCATTGTATGCAATAACTTTATTAGGGTCAAATAGATATCACAATATAGATTCATCCACCGAGTAGCCATAAACTGGTTACAACAATCATAGAAGAGACTAAGCTGTTTTAAGCTAAGATGCTTTCAACATTACAGCTCATACAATAAGATTATATACCGATACACTTTGATTTAGAAATGCAGATGATCAGTTTTGATTAGTATATTGTGCTTCAGGCTTTCATTTGTGTCAACGTGTCCCACACACTGTAGTGAGGAAGGGCTGCATTTCCCAAGGGAGAAATCCAAATGGGCTACAAGTCTGGCTCTGGCTATTTTAGGATGAGCTCCTCTGAGCCTGGGTTATTTGGTCAATCCAGTTACATTCTCCAGTAGCACCAAGCTAGTGCTCAGAGCAGCAACAGAACAGAGGGATTTCTAACAATCTTGAAAGAGCACGAATGGAAAGGTTTTCTTATTACAAGCGGGTATAAAGGAATAGTTATGTTTTGTAAGGTCACAACAATACATGCGGTTTTCATGTTTTGCTGTATTAAGAAACAGGGCATTTTCACATGGTTTTGTATACTGATATCTGCACCTCTGTTATCATAGTTAAATAAATACCTTTGTAAACATAGAACACAGTTACTTGGTCCTTATTTTCCACAGGTCACATTAAAAGATTCACAAAACATCCATAGAAATAGTGATTTATAGAATGAATACTTAGCTGAGTTAAATGGAATAAACATTGGTCAGGTATCATATATACTACTGAATGCCATTTCAAGGAAAAACATTTCAGTTACAAAGCATTCAGAACTTGGGTAAGCCATATATTCAACTCTGCAAAATATATAAAAGATGCATACTTCTTTTAAACACACATTTAACAAAATGTAGTGGCAGAAGTTGAGAAGTTCCATTTACACTGTCCAGACATTTGGTAGTATGAGACTGCTTATCCATGCACTAAATTATGGATTACTCAGTTAACTAAAATAATAGCAAAATCTTCTGAAACAAAAAGGTATAACCAAAACAAATGTTCTGAAAAGTCACAGACAGGCAGTTTTGAAAATTTAGGTGCCATGTTACATGCATGGATATACAGAATAATCCGTAGAAATAATAGTAAAACACTTTTGTTTTTCACCAAAATGCAGAAGGAAAGTCAGTTATATTATGCATATTAAATACTACAGACTTGAGGCTACAAAATGCTTCTACCATCTTAACACATACAAAACTACCATAAAGTTATCTCTACAACATACTACAACACTGACTCCAGGTCACCACCTGCGATGAGCACATTCCCTGTATCTGGCTAGTCAGGGAAAAAAAGGCCACCTCCAGCCCTCCGGCCACCTCCCATCTGTCTCAGGAGGTAGGCTTGGATCTTCAATTGACATTACACAGCGTGTTGTAGTATTAATTTGTGTAAAACCCTTAGAAACCTGGTGCCACTGAAACTTGAGACCTGTTAGACTCTGTATGTGTGAGGGATGCAAGAGCTCGTGCTGTGTGAACCCTAAATTTGATTAGCGAAGGAGGTCGGCCCGCTCTGGCCGTAGCTCTGGGACTGGCCGTATTCACCCACCTGGCCGTAGGAGCCCGGCTGGTTGTAGCCAGCAGCTGGCCCGTAGCTGTCTTGGTTGTAGCCACCTTGGTTGTAGCTGCTGGACTGCTTCTCCATGGTGTCTGGAGGGTGCCGCTGGCCTGAGGAATGCCAGCCCGTCTCTTTAAACACAAACCAAATGTTGCCTGCCCAGAGGATAAAGTTCAAGAAGCCAAAGACCTGGGTGGGGAGAAAAGGAGCTCATCATCCGGCAGCCATGGTCTCACAGGCCAGCCTAATGTTTTGGACGCTGCACTGTCCTGGGAGAAGTCAAAGCTGCTCCTAGTCCATCCTTCACCCAAAACCTGCTGGAAAATTTTCTCAGCTTTGGAGCAAATTCCCAAATTCACCTCCCTTAGCTGTAGTTCACAACATGTCTGTTTTCCTTTTTGTTTCAAAAAAAAGTTGAGTTTTTAGGCCAAAATATTTCTTTTGTTTGAAAACATAATCTAGTTTAAAGAAACTGTGGAAAGACAAAATTGAAAGAAAATATTTAAAGAGGGAGAAATTAACTGCTCCACTGGCCTAAAGCATTTTTTGTTGTTTTTAGACATTCTGAATTTACCAATTTAATGTTCTGATTTTTAAAGGAATCTGCAAGGCACAAAACCTTTTCTTCCTAAAGGAGTGCACAGAGCTTTTTTCAAAAGCATTGCGGTGAGCAAGTTAAAAGCAGAGATGCCAACCAATGCACTTGGACAGACGCTTTGCTTTCTTCCCATCCCAACCCTGCACGCTCATCCCGCTGCTGCTCCACGGCAGAGAGCTGATGTGAGTCACACTGCCTTTCCGTGCAGCAAGATTTTACTTCCAATTAAATAATTTCAGCTAACTGGTTTACACCAGCTGATTTAGGTCAATACATGGGTAAAAGAAATGAAAATACGTTTGCAAGGTAAGGGTGAAATGTAGTAAAGTCACTTACAACCGAAGTGTTGAGGCTTGACATAACAGGGCTGCGAACAGGCAAGCATTTGTTGGACTGCTGTTTGCAGGCAGACATCAGCAATAGCACTTCGTCTGGGTCGGTTGCAATCTTTACATCTGACAGTCCTTTAGCCCAAGCAGATGAGCCCACTAGCCACAAGAATGAGAAGACCACTGTCACAATGAAATCCTAAAAGACAAATTAGTTAGAAGCATTATACTGGTGTGTCCATTGAGAAGAAAAAACATATTTTAAAGTACCAGAAAACTGAAAGCTTATGTCAGAGGAGAAAAAAACCAAGAGCTTGTTATTTCGTGGAAGGTTGTCATTACTATCATCACCTACAGAGCTAATTATCAGAAGTGGTTGACGTGCCTAATGGGGCAGAGCCCTTCAGCTGCCATTTGCATTTCCAACCCTGAGGCCAGATTCTTACAAGCATGAGGCTGGTACCCAGGATCCTAAGCTGCCTCGGAAATCTGGCCATTCATGGCACCTGGCTGATGAAGTGGGATAAGTTAAAAGAATATAGGTGCCTGGAAAGGAGCTGGGGCCTCCTGAGGGCTGGCTCTTGCCCCACACACTCCTACAGACAGCCAGGGTGTGTTTCCGATAGGAAGCTTTTCCATCTATGGCAGCATGTCAGGGAGAACCTGAAACTGGCTAATCCTCAACTACCAGCTGAGGAGTTTTCTCACCAGCTACAGGTAAGGCCAAACGTCCCTGCTCTGCACGAGTCGTACAGCCGCTAATTATCACGACTGAACAAATAAACAGCGAGACTTGCCAAGCACAGAGACTCCTCAGCTCCTCTCTGTCCCAGTAAAACATTTGCTCCTAATTCCCATCTACGTGAAGAGGGGAGAAGAGGTGGCGGTCCCTCCAGGATCCAGCGCCTCCAAGCAGCTCTGCTCTGAACCACTCTGCTCGCTTTTCCCTCGGAAGACTCTCAGGAGCACGCACAGGCATAAACTTCTCCTTGTCTTAGCCAGAACAAGTGGCCAAGTGACACTGTTGTTGTGTGGGTTTGGGGGGAAAGGAGGGAGGAGGTGTGATTCTTCAAGCTTTCTTGTGTCTTGCTAAAACAGAAGAGCCTTTCTGCTGTCATATTTCATTCCATCTGTCAGCCCACAACAGATGGTAGAGGTGCCAAAGTCTAACATACCACTAACTGCATCGCTGCGTCTTGATATCCCACCTCCCCTGGGGGCTGCTTCCCCTTCCCCCTTACACAGTAAAGGTGCACATGGAAGGAAGATAAAATGGTCATTAAGAACACAGCATTTCCAGGTTGCTATCCAAAGAAATAAGTAATCCCTGGGAAACATCATTCTCCTCTTCTACAAGCACAGCTGACATTTGGGGAAGGTGCTCTCCGCAGCACCGCAGGGACAGAGGACGTGAGCTCCTTCCACGATGGAAGATGCACCAGTCAATAAACCAGCTGCACAAGTGAGCCATGAACAAAGGATTTCTCCGTTCACGCAGATGGGATTAAATTAACTGTGCTTGGGTGCTTTCCCAAAGGATACATCCTTCTCTTTTAACAGTGCCACAATTTGTTTTCTGCAGCCTGTGTCTGCTGCCGAGCTTTGAGCTCCTCTGACCTCCCTTCACGCTGGCCAAATGGGCCTTCTTGAAGAGTGTGAATCCCAGAAGCTGACAACTATCTTAACACCCAGAGACACTCTGGGTAGGCAGAGGCATACAGCCCAGAGTAATTTTTCTTCTCAGGGAGATTTCCAGCAAAAGAAATTACTGTCTTATATGGCCTAGCAGTAACTGAATGAGAAATGGACTCCTAGAGGCAACAGTTCAATTGCAAACATTTCCTAAAAATTCCAGCTGGTAGAAACACCAGATATTCACTGAGATATTCACATATAATGGGATATGCTCTTTATTTGCTATGAGGCTTGACATGTTATCTACCTGGATGCCAAGCCCCCATGTAGGTACTGATTGACATAATAGACAGGGACACACCAGAGTTTTGGGGAATACATTTTTAAAATGACAAGCAATCCTCTCTCAATGCTACTACACTATTAGGCTTCGCAAGCTAAATCAAGCTCTGCAATCAGTGCATTGGCAATAACAATAAAATAAATGCATAACAGCAGGTAGAAATTTGAAGCAGAGACAAATTGACCAAAACTAACACAATGTAGGAGTTTAAGCTTGCTAAAAAGAGGGAAGTTCTAAAAGTGAGCAAAGTTCTTCAAGCAGGTGAAAGCGGCAGGGGTTCAGACCTGCTGTCGGGCTCTCAGATCCTGACCCCATGTTGGTGAGGCATTTGCACAACTCTGCAGTCTGCATGAGTCCCTCACTCTAACTGCTATTAGCTTGTGTCTTAGGCTATAAAGTACTGCTAGGAACATCCAATAGCACTGTCCAACTGAGGGGCTGGTCCTAAAGAGACCAAGTATTTAATGTCATTTCTCAGGTCTGGTCTTCTCCATCTCACTCCATCCTCCATCCTTCTGCTGGCTTCCTCTGCTCTCCTGCACCAGGGTGTCCACACAAGCCTAACCCTGCCCAATCCTGCCCTCTCTACCTCTAATGCAGAGAGCAGACCCTATCTGAGAGCAAATGAGAGCCTTGGGGAAAGGGTCCACGCTCCCGAGGGGCTGGGATCAGGCCTTTTATACAGGAACTCCCAAAACATGTAAAGTCTAGCTGGATGCAAGAAATGCACCGAGCCAAAAGGGAAAGACTGCACAGCAGGACTTGGAGAAGAACCCACCCAAACCCCTCCACCAGCTGGAGATCATCACTGCTCCCAGAAACATGTTACAAGGCCAACAGCTTGTCAGGAAGACAGGACAGAAAGGCTAATGAGACATAAGGAATTTTTCAGTGGGTGCTCTCACCAAGGCTACACGGCCGGACTCGGGCTCTTGAAGGATTTGTTCCATCCCCTCTGCGTGACTAGAGCAAACTTGTGTCTTCCTATTTAATTTGAATCTTTGCTAACCTTCAGCTTTGGCTGGAACTTGAACCTCTCTTGTTTTCAAGTGGGTTTGGATTTCTGGCTGAACATTTTCACAGCTCTGGGTGGAACAGAGTTATAAGATAATGACATGCTGAAAATAAAAGTGAATTTCAAGCTAAGCTGTTCTGTAGCGTAATGTCTATCTGGGGAATTTCTCCTTGGTAATTAAAGCCAGAGTGCCTGCATACTAAAACAAATCTTACATTTGAATGTTTAATATCCCCATAGCATGGGTCATTTTTTTTTTTTTCCTTTGGTACAAAGTAATTTTTGTAGTTGCTCTCTTGAAATGGTGTCTATAGATCTCTTCAGTGTGTATTGTTGTATGCTTACACTGTACTCCTAATTGCAAAGTTTCTTTCTCAGATCTCAGCTGAGATACTTTGGTCTGCCTACAGGTGCCTTTGGGAAGGAGGCAAAATAGGAACATGTAGGAGAAAGCAGAAAACAAGATGTAAAATATGATGAATATCCAAGGAGGGAGTTTTTAAGGGCCTGAAGTATATGTAACACACAAAAAAAATATCTTGCTGCCTTTTTCAAGTTGAAACTTGCTATAACTGAGTTTGCCAAAAATGCCTACTTGGAACAATTTTATATATTATATGTTTTAGAATAGAACTGTGAATGTGCCTTTTCTTTTCATGGTAACTGAAACATTTCTCCTTGCTATCAAGCTACTAGCTTTTGCAAAATGCCCGTCTTGGGAGGGGGCAGTCGCTTAAGTCTCCCAAGCAGAGTTTTGGGTCCCCCAGCACAATCTCACCCAGCTAAAGGCAGCTGCAGAAGCTGCTTGTTCGCTCAGAAAGGGGACACGTTTCGCCTGCCCTGAGCTGGTCGGTGGCTTCAGCAACCCCCGGAGGCCTGTAACACACATGTCCCTGCACGCTCTCCATGCCCTGCTCTCCCTCCCAGCCAACATGGTCCAAGTTTGGCACGACAGCCCTGGGCTTTTATGTTTGAAGACATGCAAAACCTCAGCTCCAGCCTGGCCGCAGGGCACCTGGCATCCTTGCCATGCTTGCGCTCTCTCCTCCCTTGCTGAACCACAGCTGCTGGCCCCGTAACTGGCTTCTACACAGGGCTTTCAGTGCCTCTCCACAAACATTTCCATCCACTAATGCTCATGCTACAAAACCTTTTCATTTGACAAAACCCTTTCCTCCATTCACAGCATACAAGGGAGCAAATCCCCAAATGCCAAAGCCTATAAACCTTCCCAGCCAGAGCCTGTCTAGCCCAGCAGCACTACCAACAGGTTTCAGGCACAGCCACGCAGGAGCAGAGGGAGGTTTCTTTACTCCAGCCAGGGCAAACTGCTCAGGGGATTTGCTTTCACAGTCACAAGTGACCTAAAAATTCAAGAACCACCCCAGCGAGAGCCATAGCCCCAGCCCGGGAAGGTGGCCAACAGCAGGTCGCTGCAGGCAGCGAACGCCCTCCTATGATGGCATTTTAGCTCTTTTTTTGTTTGAACAAGGTCCCACCCCAGATTTTCTGCATAATGAAGCTTTAAAAGAATTACACACTTCTTGCAATGGTGTATGGCCTTGCGAGCTTGGTTCTGGCAGGGACATGGAGAACCCTTTGGGAGGCACCAGTGGGTACAGCAAGGTCACTGTGGCTTGTGTTTCAAAAAGGAGATGGCAAAAGCGGGCTGAAACAGCTCTTTGAAATGCAAATAATTATTCAGGTTATTCATAATTTCATTTTTTAATTGCAAAGGATTCAGTCTTTGTTTTTACAGATGGCTCTTCATTCTTTTCCTATCTATTTTTTAGAAAGTAGGACAAAGGGGAAGAAACAAAACGTTTAATCAAAGACATCTCCAAAGAGCAGACTAGGAGTGTACTTAACTCACTGGGTCCGCCACACATGTAAAGAACCAAAGGCCTTTCTGCTTAATGTGATTATTCACAGGACTCCAGATGCAAAGCAAAGATCTCATCATCTTACATGTAAGCATCTTTATGCACTGTAAGAATGAGATTATCAAGTAATCACCATAAAAATGAAATATCTCCTTTCAGGGCTACGCCAGTCACTTTTCTTGACTAAATAATTTTAAGTTTTTATATTAATTGATTGGAATACTAATAAAGAGACTTACATTTATACATGAATGCATGTGGTTTTTCATGGTCAATCTGTAACTTCCCAAAGACAAACTTGAAGGCACACAGAGAGTTGTCAGGGTGTGAGATTTTAAATGAAATATATATAGGGTATAGAAACTATGGGAAAAGTTAAAAGTCTGGGTGATGGGTACTGATACACATGTACCGTGACTTCTTTCATTTATGTTCCCACTCCAGAGATAAATGGAGGTGCCTACTCCTGATCCCCTAAAACCTCAGCCCAGGACTAACTGCTGAGTTGGTTACTCTCTGCTTGCAAGCAGCTGCATATATATAAATCTGAAACAGGGCATCAAGGCAGAGGTCCTTGGGGTGGTATTCCCAGGGTGCAGGTCATCTCTGCTCTCCCTGCAAACCAGCAAAGCCTCCCCAGGGTACATGGCGTTACACAAGTGGAAATCAGCTTAGGTTAGGCTTAGTGATGCAGATATACTGAAAACTGGTGAGATGTTGTACATCACATTCTTTAAAATCTAATTCACCGTCTCCAATCAATTTCTTTAAAAATGTTTCTGGCTCTTGAGCACTAATCAGTCATCTGAGAAACTGGCTTGTACTTGTAACCGCTGAGGCGAGCCCCCCCAGCTCCTCGCTGCACACGTGCATCGGGTGAGAGTTTGCAATGAAATTAAAATCACAGCTGCCGTTTGCAGAGCTCAGAAACACATGGCACATATCTATTAGGTATTTAATCCCAGGTAGACTGCTGCCTCCTTCTTCCTTTAGGAACTGGGAATCCAAGCTCCTCTCTTAGGTGTATGTATCTAGTATGAACCCCCCTGAATGATCTCTCCATGGAGCCATTGAGACAGAGGGCACACGTGGCAAGGGCTCGATGCTGATAGCCCCATGGGAAGGGGTGACTCCCACCTCCGTCGCAGACGAGTAACACAACTGGGGCCCTGTGTGACTGAAAGGAAGACTTTTATCCCCAAAACCTGACAGGCAACGTTAGCAACAGACATGGCTCACTGCAGAGTGAATAAAACATGCCCGTGCCATCCAAACTGCCATGGAAGGAGTTAACGGCTTCTCCTACTGGAAATATTTCCTTGCTATGATGTCTCACTTCACACTGAACATTAAAATATTTTTCCACAGTTAAAGTGATGCTTTACTGAGATCTCAGCACATGCAGTTGGGTTTCCCTATATCTGTATAAACCAGATAAACTTGAAACACTTATGACAAATTTTCTCTGCAAGTTTCTTGTGACTTAGTGGTCATTAAATTCTCTAGAATCATATTTTCTGCATCCAGTCAGGCCACTGCTAGTTGGTAATGCATTGATGGTGCTCTGACTGCCTGTGCAAGGGTTTTTGAAAAAATATCTTAAAATTTCAAGTGAAAGGGTTTTTCCCCCTCTCCCCACTTCTCCTGCTATGCCCCTTTTTCAAATCCTGAATATTTGTCAGGAGGAAAGGCAGCCAGCTCTGAGAGGGTGCCGCTTAAAGGCAGATGTCACCCCAGACTGAGCAGATATCAAGCCAAGAGGAAGTACAAGGCTTAAAATGGGAATGGTTTTAAATACGGGATTGTGATCAGGCATTGCATCAGAAGCAAGGACAGATGAAACCATGATCTTCTAACTCTTCACTAAGAGGCAAAAGACTGGTACTCTGGAAACCCCGCCTGACACACGGTGACGAGGAAGGAGCAAGGACTGCCCTGCCACCGGCACCAACACGTGCTGAGTGACTGCTGGCTGGACTCAGGCGTGCACAAAGCACGTGGGATTTCTGCAGCATTTTTCTTTGTGAGGAACAACCTCGGGGATGAGACATACTCACACATCTGATCTGATATATGTGTGATCTTGCTGGGTATGCCAGCTCAGTGTAGCATCTGCCTGGAGCTGGAGGATGTGTCACCTGCGTCCTTTGCACAATATGTTGCATCCCTCAGGTGAGCCCTGCAGCCACGGGAAGCTGGTTTTCACTCTGAGTTACCTTGAATTCCTCCTGGCTACAGCTGCATGCTTTTTCTCTGCCTGGGGCTCTGCATTTTTCCTACATCTCCACTGCACAGTAGAACCCACACTCTGTCCCAGTCAGGCTGTGGTGCTGCAATCATTGCACTGGGCAGCCTCCGGGGAAACCAGCAAGGATGGGGGCCAGGTGAGAAAGGTTTGGTTTTTTTTCACCTAAAAATACCCAACACAGAGCTGGAAGTGCAAAGGAGATGCTGGTTTGTGTGGCTGGGGCAGATGGGACTCCCCTCCTGGCAGGTGTAAGCTGAGCATAACCCTCAGCCACTTCCCAACACCACTCACTGGCAGGAGCTGCTTTTGCTGTAGGACAGACTCAGAAGCATCTTTACGTTCTAAACAAATGAGGTAATTTAGGCTTGGTTTAAAGATTGGGAAATTGCAAACAGAGGCTTTGGTAACAGACACCAGTTAAATTTAACCTGTAGATTCAATTACAATCCATTACACAGAACAAATCAAATCAATACCACATTAATGCTGTAGTGGATTGTACCATGCATCCTGTGACAAACATGACTGCAGCAGCTGATTCAGGGAAGTCCTGAGCAACAGCAAACAGCCACATCATGATCTGACATACTAGTATTATTTTTTCTTTCCTTTTTCTGTTGCTACACAGGACAATGTGGTTGGTCAGAAGAAATAATTATTTTCTGCAAGAAAACTAAAATGTCAGATCTCTGCAACTAATTCTTTGATGAGACAGTTTGAAATGAGATATTACTTGATATCAACTGAACCAAGCAGAAACAAGGCACTTTATTTATTCTGTGTTTCTGTAGGGACCCCTTTATCTTGCCTCTTCTACCTCTCCTATGTGAAGAGCTCCCCTCCTTTCCTCATGATTTTCTAGGGAGAGAGGAAAGGTCCCAACAACCCCCAGATGAAGAGGATTCATTTCCTTTGATGTGGAATGAGAATTTTTCCTTCTGTAACAATTAATCGGTTTTGAATTATGCAAACTTAATTAAAACAACTCATGTCTTGCAGTAGGAAAATCTTTCCCTCAAAACTCCACGATGCTAAGTTTACCCACCTAGAGTTTAATCTTCTGCTTACTGTTACTGTAGTTATTTCCTTTAACAGGTACAGCCCTTCTGCATTGGTGATTTATTTTCCTTTCTGTTATATTTTCCTGATGCTCTTTATTGTTGGCTTTCAGTCACTTAAGGCACAAGTCTCAGCCAAATATCCGGTTTCCGTCAGTCATAAACTTTACGTTTTTCTGAAATCCACAACTCACTCTTTCCTTACATCGATCCCTGCTAAACTCCCCCACCTCCCCTTTGAATGGCTCTCTTCACATCAAGACTTCAGAGAAATATTTCCTCTAGCTTAGCGTAAGGGAGAGGAAATCCTTGCAGTTTATGGAGGAGAGGGTTGCCCGTGGAAGGGAAAGCGTGATGCAGCCCTACAGCCCGCAGATGCAGACACCTGACCCAACTTCAGCGCAAGGGAGGATCAGCACACAGCCCTTAGCAGCCTAGCAAGGCCAAGGGGTTTATCATGGAGCGTGATGTGCTGACAGGTAGCAGACACCTGGAACAAAATAGCTCCCACTGCCTTTACAGTCTTGATTTATGAGAAAATGAATGCACAGCAGCACTTTTTATCACAGGCCTTCAGGAATCAGTAAAAAGAAAAATAAAGGCACAAACAGCCACAGCTTGATGGATGTATAAAATGATAACTGGAAAGTGAGGAGCCTCATAAACCAGTGGAGACTCAAAAGTGCTGGGAGCCTAGGGTAATACTGAAAAACTAGCCTCATAATTGTCCAAAGCAAAATCATTTGGCTGAACCCAGCAGTAATTAGCAATAAGCAATCTCCCTGGCTAGGCTTTGGTCAAGGGTGTGGTTTCATTTGATGCCAAAGATCTCGTCTTCCAGTTTTTCCCCGCCAATGAAGCTCTGCTGTCCCAGACATGGCTCAGACCCTGATCCTCCAACCACCCAGCTACATCCTCATTCTTTGTGTGAACATTATCACTGCAGGCAGTGGGAGAGAAGCAGGGAATCCCACACGTACATATGGGATTGGGACTATACTCCACCTGTATATAGTCTCTGTTACCCTTGAGGCTAAAAGTTTAAATCACCATTAAGATATCGAAGCAGGGGAATACAGAGATGCATTGGGCATTGGACCACTTGGATATCCCAGACCGTGCCACAGCCTTAACCACCAAAAAAGCAAGAGATTAAGACCTACATCTGAAAACGCTGCAAATGCACACTTACAATTAGAGGCCCTCTGTTGTTTTCACGGTACTTGTTCTGGAAGAAGATATAAACCACGGTGGCAGCCAGGGAGTAGAGGAAGGCAAAGACTGCAATGGTGACAAAGAACTCCGCCGAAGAGGAGAAGTCCCCTATCAAGGAGAGCTTTTCTCGGTGCTTGCCTTCACAAGTGGGAACATCGAAATTCACTTGATACAACCTGGAAAACATCCCAAAGAGCAGCAGGTGAAGTACAGAAAAAGGAAACTGTTACCTGAATAAAGATATAAATACATTTGCTCTGTCTCCCTATCCCATTCCTGATGCACATTGATCCCCAGCTTGAATAACTGGCTCTATAAGTAGTTGTGCGGGCTGTGCTCTCCAGAGCTGCTTATACGTGTGAGGTTACTTCCATGCAGGCACCTACGTGAGACTGAGGACCTGAATCTATCTTTTGATCAATCTCAGAGAAAAGTTGATGTTCTAGTGGTTTGGTACACCCCCACCCCCCTTCCTCTCTGGGGTTTTGCCATGGCAACAACTGAAAAAGGATAACATAAGAAACAATTTGAACCTCAGATTCTTACAATCAAGGCAGCAGAAAACAGGTCGTATCCTCTATATTAAGGCTATGGGATACTTGTATTTGGAAGCTCACAACTTCCTCATGTAAAATAGCTTAGTGCACAGCTACCTATGGCTATTAGCCCATGGGACTGTGAGCCACAAAGTGCCTCTACATTAAAAGCTTTTAAAACCAAGCTGCAGCAGAAATACACAACTTGGGTCAGAGAAACAGTCTGTGTGCCCTGGTTTAAGCAATCAAAGCCCTAACCTTGTACTCGCACAATCAGCGACTGGGCTAATAGATTTGTGGTTCTGTCTGGCAGCTCTTGCTAGACCTTTCTTTGCTCTAATGATTTTGGTTTCTGATTCAGAAAGAGAAAGGGGATCCTTGGAGGGGGTACTGTGGCTGGTCCTGTTGCATGGCCCAGATTAGCATCACTGGGGACATGGGGCCCAGCAAGGGATCACGCTGTTCTGCTCTGCACAGGGAGAGCGGAGGGGATGAATCCAGCAGCAAGTTAACAGCAGCAATTAAAGAAGTTATGATCTAGTACAGAGAAAGGATGAGGCCTTCTGGGAGACATTCCTCTGCTCAAGGGCAATTAATGTGTGCAACAGCAAGCCAACAGCAGCAGCAGCCATAAATATATGACTAAATAAAAAGTTAGGTCCCCAGAGGGAAACCAAGTACCCGCAGTAGAAATCACAGAAGATGGATTAATGGACGTTGGAGGATTGCATGGCTTTTTGCCTTTCCTGGTCCAAACTAAATGTACCCGAACATGTAGGCAGAACCTTTTCATCAGCGGTTGATGCATTACGCCGGTTATTTGCCTCAGGCGTTTTCTTCCCTCAGCTTCTGTCGCTATAGTAGTGGTGGGATGAAAACAAGAAATGCGTCTGCCTAGATTGTGGAGATGAGCAGCAGCTGACTCGCCTCCCCTATGTGAACACAGCAAAGACTGATGAAAACTGAACACTTCAGAGAGACTCCAACGCTCATGATCAGACAGTTTCCTGACTTGGTTTCAAAGCTTCCTGGCATCAGTGTGCACACACTTTTCGTCAGGGCTTATTGTTCTTTCCTAAAGCAGGAGGGAAAACGGGGAAGGAAGATTTCCTAGCGCCTGTCATGCCAATTCTGCAGCCGTGAGAGAAAGTGGCTTTGCTTTATCCATCACTAGGATTATGGAAAGATTTGAAACGCATGATTTTCATGGTCAGAAAAGAAAGTTTTCTCTGCTTTCCTCATGCACAGCTGCTTGGGCATTGTATTGACATGGCTGGGGGCTGACCTACTGGAAAGTGGCTCTGTTGAGAAGGACCTGGGAGTGCTGGTGGACAACAAGCTGACCATGAGCCAACAATGTGCCCTTGTGGCCAAGGCCAACAACATTCTGGGCTGCATTAAAAGGAGTGTGGCCAGCAGATCGAGAGAGGTTATCCTCTGCCTCTACTCTGCCCTGGTGAGTCCACATTTGGAGTCCTGTGTCCAGTTCTGGGCTCCCCAGTTTAAGAAGGATGTGGAACTCCTTGAGCAAGTCCAGCGGAGAGCTACCAAGATGATCAGGGGACTGGAGCATCTTCCTTATGAGGAAAGGCTGAGACACCAGGGTTTGTTCAGCCTGGAGAAGAGAAGACTAAGGGGGGATTTCATAAATACCTGTAAATATCTAAAGGGTGGGTGTCAGGATGATGGGACCAGGCTCTTTTCAATAGTGCCCAATGACAGGACAAGGGGCAATGGGCACAAACTGGAACACAGGAAGTTCCACCTGAACATAAGGAAAATCTCCTTTCCTGTGCGGGTGCCAGAGCAGTGGCACGGGCTGCCCAGGGAGGCTGTGGAGTCCCTTCCCTGGAGACATTCAAACCCCGCCTGGACGCATTTCTGTGCCCCCTGCTCTGGGTGTGCCTGCTCAAGCAGGGGGTTGGATGAGATGATCTCCAGAGGTCCCTGCCAACCCCCACCATTCTGCGATTCTGTGACATAGAACAAAACTGGGAACCTGGTTCAAAACCCCTGGAAAACAGTGGCAGCCTCCGTGGAGTTTTGGACTGGGAGGGAACTTGGCCCATCCCTCCTTCCCCAGAAGAATGCAATGCTGTGCAGCCAGAGACTGTGCTCACAGCCCTCCTCAGCTCCTGTTGTCAGGGCTTGAGGCTGGGTTCAAGCCAGGTTTCACCTTGCACCCAGCCCATGGGGCTGCAGCCCAGGGCAGGGGCGACACCTGTGATGGTGTGCAGAGCCAGGCTGGGGACCATCCTATGCTCCCATGCAGTGGCAAAGCCGGGGTCCCCAATCAGCCCAGACTTTGCAGCTCAACATAAAAGCATTCAAGGCTGGGTGTGGGGTTATTTTTGTCTGGTTGGGGTTTTTTCCTCTCCTCTCTCTCTCCCCAGATGCTTAAGTAAGATTTTCTGGTTCTTCAATAATTAATCACATGTGCTGTGTTTGTACGGCCACACTCAGGTACTGCAGCTGCCTTTTAAGGGCCCCGCTGCAGGGTGCAGTATCTGCTTTTCCAGCTAAGCACAGCAAGAAGGCTCAAGCCCCTCACAGGAAAGCCAGGCTTTGCTGTGATGATGGGAGCTCCACGGTTTTATGTTACCACCTCACACTGCAAATAGGCTTTAGAGAATTGCTCTGGCCCTCACATTGCTTTCACAAGCACTGTGGAACTGAGATGAGCTACATTAAATACAATCTGATTGCTTTGGGGGGAGAAAAAAAAGAACAAGGCAGTTCTGCATTCATTTTAGTGTGTAAAACACGTCTTTAGGGTGGTTGGTTTTTTTTCTCCCCTGGAGTCCTGAAATAGCATGCCAGGCAACGCACGGTGTTGCAAGTAGCAGTTCAAACTCCTGCACATACCAAAGATGAAATAACTTAAGGAATGTTTCTACCAAGATTTAGACCAGGAGTTGCTGCCCACCCCCTGCACCTCCATCTGGCCTCAGCCACCACAGCCCCATCCCATCTAATCACCAACAACCCACCAGCCTTTCTGAAACATGGTAAAGTAACTGAGATCACTTTCCTTTTCCATTCCCTGTTTTCCTGACTACACCTTAGTTCTGAATCATGATAAGCCAGAAAAAAATGTTCATATATTATACTAACATCTTACTCTTATCTTCCCAGCAGTGCTTTTGTGGCCAAGCATCTGTCAGTGAACCAGATGACAGAAGCCTTCTTCCATCAAGTTATTTTTATTCACTTGCTTTTCTTTTTAGATTTCCCTAGCCTCTAAGAGGATGTGCAGTAATTGGTGTCTCTTGTGGCCACCTCACCTCTGCCCAAACAACTGAGATCTCAGTTGTGCAAAGGGCCCCAGAATAGACCGTGATTCAGCCCTGCGAAGAGGAGGCAGTGGCAAGGAAGAGAGGCGAGCGACCCAAGCCCTGGGGTGGTTAGGGTGGATGCTGACTTCACAAGATGCATTTGAAAAGTTTCTTTAAAGCAGGGGAGGATCAGTGACGAAAACCCAGTTTTACTAATCGAAACCTCTTTGATCTGGAATGGCATCTCAGAGAGAAAGCCCTGATTTTTCCACCGATGTTGCCGAGTCAGCCTTTCTGGGGGCAGGATGGCTTGGTGATGACTCACAAAAGATTAATTGCCTCTACCTCTGCCTCCCACCTTTGATGTAATTCTACCTGTTCTGCCTCTTACTTCCTCTAACTTATTCTTCTTTCATCTTCTTTTATCTCTCGTTCTTTACACCCCACCTTTTCCTTCAAATCATCCTTGGCCAGTGTTCCTTCTGCTGCTTTTCTATCTCCAGCACCACCCCTGCCTTTCACCTTTGCCTTCCATCTCCTAAACAAAATCAGGAGCCCTGAGAGTGACCCTTTGCAATCACGCCCTTTGCGCTTTGTTAACATCAGAGCAATACTGTTGGGCTGCATTAGCAGAAGTTATTTTCACTGACTGATGGATGATGCAAATAAGGAACACTTCAGTAATAAATTTACCCAATTAGGGAAAAAAGTAATGAAAAACCTTTCCCCCCAAGTTCCTCCAAAAATGAGCTGGACAGCACTTTTTGCCTTGTATTGCACTGAGTATTGTTATTAATTCACAAATAAAGCTGATGACTCAGGAAGGAGACCTGGCAGCCCACACTCAGCAGAGCAGCACTAAGGTCAGCCTCGCCACTCATCGCTGCTGACACCATCCCCTTTGCCTGCTGGGTCTGTTTGTTAACAACAGCCACCATTGCCAAGCCATCCAGGTCTGAATTCCCTCAGATTCACTTGACTCTGAAGCCAGTCCACCAAAGACAGTCAGGTTTCACTGATGAAGTCACAGTAATTAAGGGCTTCTGAGGTTTCTTCTACCATTTGGCAAACCTTCCTTTGCCGTGGGAAATATGATGACAAGACAGCTGTATTGTCTAGCTTGACAAGATCAAAAGAGGGCAGGAATGTTTTACAGTGAAAAAAAGATTTTTACATTGTTCCACAATAGCAAAGAGCAGTTACGTTTTCAGACACTAATTACCCCTGCTCTGAAAACAATACATGAAGCCAGACATGCCGAACAAAGCTACAGCTGTTACGTGTGCGTGGGGGAGCAGAAGCTGTGCTCTCTCCATATAAACGTGAAGTTGCCTCTAATTCCTGAGCTTCCTTAGTACAATATTCAAGGCAGAATTTGCTTTTAATTATAGCCCCTCTTTTTTTTTTTCCAAGCAGCCCAGTCCACCTAATGATCCTTGAGCACAAAAATGGTCAGAGCCAACCACCCCAAAGACCTATCTTGTCCCGTGTCCCCAGCAGACACAGAAGAGCATGCACCAAGTGACCTAATGTCATCTGACTCACAAAACCTCCCCCTTTAGCAATGCACACAGGGCTTAGACTTGAAGCCAACAGAACATGCAATTAACGGCAAGTATGTGCTCAAGTATTATGGATGAACCGGCACAGATTTCCTCCCCTGGGCTTTGATCAGTGCCTGGATTAATAAATAACAGATATAGTTCTGCCTCCAAAAATTCTCAATGGGGGTTAGTGTTCCTCCGTTCCTTTACTAGGACGTGGTGAAAAACAGGCAAGAAAAAAAAAAGAAGCTGTTTTGGCAGGTTGTCCTATTTTCTGAAAATAGCATCTTGTCATCCACCCCCCAGCCCGTCTATGACATGCTTGAGCAAAATCTGCAACACCCACACATGTGCTTGCAAAAATCCAGAGATCCATTATCCTTTCATTGGGCTTTAATTCCCCCTCACTTGTTTCTGGTCAAAACTGCCAATTGCATTTACTGTCTGCAAAGCAATGAGAGAAATACACCACTGGAAATTAGTTACTGCAGGTAGCACTTGTGGAGGAATTTGTTGTGAAATGTTTATCTTGGCTGATGATCTCCAAAATGAGGGAAAAATGAAATTTCAAAACACAGTAGTGAAATGCTGAAATGCACAGGGCCCCTTAGCGAGTCAAACTTCTCTAGTCAGGCACAAGAACAGGACAGGGGGTTTTGCCTGGGATACAAAGTAAAGGCGTTTCTTTTAGCTAGCCCTGGAAAAACCGTGGCTCCCTTGTTCCAGAGGACTGCGCTGATGTACTTGCACACCGATGCCTCCAGCCAGCCAGTCCCTGGGCAAATGTCCCTTCTCAAGGTGCCAAATACGGATTTTTTTTGTAGGTTTAGTGGAAGAACACTAATAAATGGGAGCCTTTTCCTCTCACAGCAGAGCTCATCATTCCCATAAGATCTCTCTAGAGATGTTTGTTCCACCTTGAGAAAAGGAGGCTCAGAGGGGATCTCATCCCCATGTACCAGTACTTAACGGGTAGCTACAAAGAAGGTGGAGACTCCCTTTTTACACAGAGTCACATGGAGAGGACAAGGGGGAATGGACACAAGTTGCTCTTGGGGAGATTCCGATTGGACACTAGAGGGAAATTTTTCACAGTGAGGACAGTCACCATTGGAATAATCTCCCCAGGGAAGTGGTTGACTCGGCCACATTGGACACTTTTAAGATTAGGTTGGACAGGGTGCTGGGCCATCTTGTCTAGGCTGTGCTCTTCCTAGAAAGGTTGGACCAGATGATCCCTGAGGTCCCTTCCAACCTGGGATTCTGTGATTAGTTGCAGGAAGAAAAACATTTTGAAAGTAACCTTTAATACTCAGGTGAAAGTAGAAATCTGCCTGAGAAGGAAAGGTCTCTAATGAAATCAAGGTCCGTTGACTCTTCCAACACCCTTCACAGCCTGCTCTCAAGGAGGAAGCAATGCACACAGTGCTCCTCACTGCAAAGAGCATTTCTCCTGGTGCCGGGCATCCCCGGATGTTCAGTGCTAAATCCTGGCTATCTGAGAGGCTGCCCCCAAGGCAAGGAACAGGCTTCCTTCCAGCCTTCGGGAAGGTGGATGGAGCTGACCTCTGCAGCTTTCTCCTCCTCCCCCCAGACCTGGTCTCTGAGGACAGGCTCCTGAGGAGGGGAACCCTGCAGCAGTGACGCCACACTACGAGCTCTCATACACACTGTGAACTCTTGCAGAGGGAGCCACTGCTAAGCAGTTGCTCTCAGTCCACATTTTTTTGCCAGTTATAACCCTTATCCAGTAATTCCCACAGGATCCGAATCTTTGCATCCAGGCATCCTGGAGCTGTTGAAGCCAGCCTTTTTGGGGTAGCCAGCCTGTTAATACCACCTTTGAACAGCGTGAAGTCATTAATGAAGTTCTCTCCAGCTCTTCAAAGTCCAGTAGCTGAAATGTTAATAGAGCCGTGGACAGTTGGGATGTTACGGGCTTAGCGCAGCAGCCCTTTTGCACCTGTGATGTTCTGGCAAAACCAGAGTTTTCCACCCCTTTGCTAACAGCCACAAAACAGTTTCTCACCCCAAGCCTGCTCTGTAACAGCTCTTTTCCCAAGATGAAGAAATTACCATTTACTCAAGCATTCTTGTCCCCCACCTTTCCCACTGCCCATCTGCCACAATGCACACCCCAGGGCTGCTTGCATATGCCACAGCCATTCGAAACTGTGAGGTGCTTATTAATATTTCCTAACTGTCCCTGCAATTTTCCAGACTTCAATCTACCAGCCCCCAAAAAGCAACACCCTCTCCAGACTCCCCACCATGCAAGGGTGCCTTCAGTACTCTCCTCACCTTGGTCACCTCCCCTTCCAGAGCAGCAGCACAGTAGTTTCTACCACATAGCTATTCCTATGAAATCAGTTCATTTTTCTCTGGAGACAGGAAACAAAAATAAAATTCTTCAGCTGACTCAGCAATCTAAGCTTGGTCTTTTGTTTCTTTGCTTTCTAAAGGAAGAAAGAATAGTTTGCTGATCAAAGAGTATTTGAAAGTATTTCACTTTGAACTTCTGTCCTCTCAATGAAACCTATCCATTTCTTCCAAAAAAAATCCCAGAGCCCATATCTCTAGAATTAATCAACACAAGTAATTTCACACAAATACATACTTCATCTTGCAAACATTTATTCCTAACTCCTGTCCTGGACATTTGAATATCCTAAAGACGTCCCCTTTGTCACAGGTGTCTTCAGTGGCTCATACCCATCCAAATGCATGTCCATCACCAAAAACCACCAGAAGACACTGCTGGGAAGCTGACCAGGAAAGCTGTAGCAACCTAGATTCTCTTCTGATTTATGTCCAGTCAAAATAATGGAAAATATTCCCCCCCCCCCATATTTTCATTTTCTTAACTTGTCAGGTTCCCAGCTCTTACTCGCACATAGCTGTTGTGCAAACATTTGGCCGGTACTATTTTCCTACAGTACTGTTTTTAATAGGACAAGCTGTCAGCCACAGTTGCTGTCTCAACACACCACATTGCGTGCGCTGTGCTGGGAGAGGTGGTAATTCCTCCAGTGCTGGCAGCTCAGAACAGGCACGCCGTGATGCATTGCAACAAGTATGACCTCTGCTCCGTCCCCCTCCACCTCATATCTCTTCTCCAATTAACACAGCAAGTCAGAGACCCTCTGAGGTGCTCAGGTCTCCGGGAAGGGAAGCTACAAAACCCTTTTGAGGATGGGGTCTAAAGACACGGGAATAGGGACAACCCCAGTGGTGGTGGGGAGAGGGCACCAGTGCTACACCTGCAGCTTGGGACTCCTCTTGCAGGACCTGCTCCCAGTGATTGTGTTTACAAAACTTTTGAAAAACAGCCCGCACAACAGCTTTGTCATGCTCCTGGAGGAAGAAATATCCCAGGCATGTGCCAGCCGTAGCAATGAACCTCCCCAGACTGTGCACATAACAGCAATGCAAAGCCTAGTACTCCGCCGTAGCACCAAAAAGGAAATAAAGCGGCTCATTTTAGAACACGCGCCGCCAGGAGCACTCAGAAAGTTGAGTGGGTGATCCCCAACCCCACTTCCAAGCCTACATCCAGACCCAGATTTATCTCCCGAGATATTTTCACAGCTCTTTTCGGAAACACACGCTTTTCCTTGCTGTGCAAGCAGAGCATAGCACTCAAAGACATGCTCTACTGGTTTTTACAAACCCATATATCATCCCAGATTGGGCACTTCCATTCCTTGTGGTACAGACTGGTGGCATTGCTCTGATTTCCCTTCACTTAGATATTTTATTGGGGTGAACTGCTTCCTAGTCACTGGGAAGCTTAGCTACTCTCTCTCAAGATAACCTTTGATTATCTTAAAAAAAAGTCATTGTGTCCATGGATAAAGGCAAATGAGGAAGCCTGGAAATGCCACAGGCATGTATTTGCAATGCCACATACACAACGGTCCAACATTACCTGGTCCCACCATGAGATCCTGACTGAACCCATAGCTCTGTTGTCCCTCTTGCTGCCCTCTTCTCTAGACAGACGTGGGAAGCAGCTTCCAGACTAACAAGCCTCTGCCAGAGCAGAACAAAAGCATCCATCCAGAGAAATATCTACAAAGATCTAAACATCTAGAGATACAATGAACAATAGAAAGCATAAAGCAAAGGCCTAAAAACCAGTCATTGATCGTAATAAGACCATTTCTGGGAAATGGGTGTATCAAATCCCTGGGCAGTGCATTTGTGTGGAGCAACGTAGGACTGCTGAGACCCCCTTCCTGCTCCCCAACATGCTCTGTTGTTGCTCACATTGCTTCACATTTGTACCACCTCCAGTTCACCCACAATGAAATGAGCAATGAACTCCACATAATATCAATCCAAATTCTTGGGCATCGCCTGATGTTCAGTCCGAACCACCTGAAAGCATAAATCCTTTGCCCTGTGAGAAGCAGAGTTCACATACAGTTTAATCTAGGTCTATAAACCCTGAAAACAGCGATTTCACCTCTCAGACCAGCTGAGATGAATGCATGAGCAATTACAGAAGATGCAGCAATGTTTATTCCTTTGTATTGTATTTTAACATTATCTTTGTATTTTAACGATAATTTTCCCAAGTATATTGTCCTAAGGTACTTAAAGCGATCAAGTTAAGTCCTCTGTAGAGTTTTAGGGGATGACTCCAATAAAACTCCCAGTCAAAATATTTTCATTTGAAGTACACATCAAATTCTTTTCTCGGGGAGCCCGTGGGCTCAGTCGCAGGCTGGGCAGCACACAGGGCAGGAGCCAAGGCAGACCTGCGGGTCTGCTGACGGGCCTGCAGCCAAACTGCTGGCACCTTCACGCTAAATAACCCATGAAGTGTCGCTTCTGGGAATCCAGACAGGACAGTGAGAGGTACCTCACCGACTGGGGCGATGCTGGATCGGGTTGGATGCCTGCCCTCTCCAGCCTCTATTGAATAGGAAGAAATATTGCATTAAAATCTTTGCAGATAAATTCATGTAGAAGCCAGGTGTGAGATGAGACCAAAGACATCCCACGTATTCAGTTCCCTACGGTCCTGGGGAAGCCTTCAAGGCTGCTGCACAGCGAATGCACATTTGGGAGCAGGAAAAAGGGGAAGAACATGTGTTTGATTGTCCCCTAGCTGGGTCATCACATGCTGTCTGGGGTATGGGATCAAAAACCAAACAAAGCAAAGCTGAAGGGTTTCTTCTTTGGTTGCTTCTGTACTGACAGCTTGAAAACGTGCAAAAAGAAATTTGCAAGGGAAGTTGTAAAAAGCCTGACTTTTAGAAAAAGCCTTTGTGGCAGGCACAGATAAAACACCATCGCTGCTCAATTCCGCAGAGACTATTCATGAATATATATTAAAATTTCAAATTGTGAAAAAGCTGCATATATTAAGAAATCCAAAAGTGACTTCCACTTTAAGAACAAATTCTGGCTAAATTATTAATGACGAATTTTTCTAGCATCAAAACAGTGTTAAGCATAAAATATAGCCTCTACGAAGCACAACAAGCCAGTCTGGATCAATACCATCCAAATTAATCACAAAGCCAATTGTTTTGAGTGCCAAAAGAAAATTTTAACAAGGATTTAAGCAGCAGCGTTCTCCCTTCTCTGCAGCAGACACCATCTCCAGAAAGTTGCTACCACTTTCCTTCCCCATTTACTTACCAGCCAGTTGCGTGTCTGAGCTCTGTGTTCATGCAATGTTTGTGCGTGGACATTTGTAACAGAAGACAACAGCCGACCAGTCTGAAGAGTTGCGAAGCAAGACAAGCCTCCTCTGTGGCGCCAGGCAGCACTCAAGGATGTGTTTGTTTCAAGTTTTAAGGGATTAAAACCACAAAGTAGAAGACAGAGAACACTGAGGATAGCAACTGAGAAGACCTCAACAGCTGGAAAAGTTGTCTTGTCTGCAGAGCTGCTGCCCCATGACGAGCCTACTGGCCGGAGCGATCAGCTGCTCCCTGGTCGTGCAATGGACTGGGGACTTCACAGTTTTACAAATATTGGCAGCCAGACCTTCGCTGACCTGCTCAAGCAGCATATCGTTGTGTACAGCCAACACACCAGCAGCATGAATGAGCGAAGACTTTGCCACTTATGTAGCCACCCTTGGGCTGTGGCTTCTTGGCTGTGTACAAAATAGTTTGGCACAGAAGCTAAGCCAGTCAGATCAGCTAGCAAATTGTGGGGGCGGTGGGCGATCTTCATATGACAGAGTGCATCAGTTGTGCCAAGGACCACGTGCACAGGCTCAGCCTCAAAAAGAAGGTGAAGATGTGGCTGTATCAGATTTCTGGTGGTTTTCTATAGATCTCATGCAGGAACAAAGCATCAAGGGACTGGAAGCATGTCCCGGTCCCTCACTGCCAGGAAAAGGGTAGCTGCATTTAGGTGCAGTTCAAAAGTACAATCTGGCAGTAATAGCCGTGCTTTGGCCAAGTTGCCAATCTTGAAGATTTCTACAAAGTGGGTTTTGAAGATTGTATCTGGGGTCAGGAAGAGGCACTCAAAACTAGAAAAGCCACAAAGTCATCCTTATTTTATCTGTTTTAATCAGACCAGCAATGATTTCACCTAACTCCCTGACAACAGGAATCAAATGGTACATTGTGCTCACCGACAGCCTCTACTGTGGACCACAGCTGTCCAAGTACAAAAGCACAGACATTTTGTCCCATTCTACTATCCTCTTAGTCTAAAAAAACCCAAACCATCCCAACAGGACATGCAGGAGCAGAGAGAAAAACCAAAGACAGTATTCCCAGAGCCAGTGCGGTCCTTGAAGACCCATGAACACTGGAGAACACTGATTTGCAGATTTTCATTTCTTCAGTAGTCTGTAGCCATGCACAAGTAAAGAAAAATCAGATCAGGGCTCTGAATTATGGCATTCACTCTCTAATAATAACTAGAACTGGTTACAAAAATGTGAAATATTCTTTCCTATTAAAAACTATGTTCATTTAAAGCTGAAAAGAAATATATTTATTCTGCAGACCTGGATCACCTTTCCCCGACCCAGGAGACCATGTAAGAGCAAACAGCTCTAACTAAGCCAATAGCTCATTGATTAGAGTGCTCAGCTTGGCTATGCGAGTTCCACATCCAGGTTGCTTATGAACTTGCTTCAGTACAGACACTTTACCAAGGTCTCCAAAGCCTTCACTACCAGGGAAGCCATGTGCTGGAGCTGCACATTAAATAGTTCAGAGTGTTCTTGTGTTCATATCGCTATGGAATAAAATATTTTTACTGGGTTTCTATTAAAAAAAGATTTTGAAATTGGAGCTGCAGTTTTCTGGACAGCCCATAAATTACCAAAATGTACTAATAACTACTAAGAAAAAAGTCTGTATTTCCTAGTTAAAAATACATCTTAATGCTTCGGTCAGCTTTGCATCATTAGGTCACATTAAACATGAAGAGACTTTTGTGAAGGTGTCACAATTAGAGATATCTGTATCCTGAAGGATTTATTTCCTGAATTTTTCTCAGCAGGATGCAACATTAGGCTCCTCACATCATTTCCAGTTTCCACTAACAGCAGTTAAAACCTTGAAGTCCTTGTCAGGCAAATCTATTCAACAAAAGGCCAAAATTAGGTATAAAAAGCACTGCTGAGATCAGGGTTTGAAACTGTTGTGGAAGAAGATAATTAAAGCCATGACCGAGCCCTTAGTGCCCAACCTGAAAAGCCAGTTTATATAATCGGGGTATTGATGAAAATCTCCAGCTTCACTGTTGTATTACTGAATGCCCTTCCTTGTCAGCTCAGATGTTAACCCCAGATCTGCAGTGCTGGACGAGGTGGCCACAGTTTAGCAAGAAAAGGGACTCAATTGATGCAGCTTTCATGGACCAACCAGTTGCAGAGCCAGAAGGGACCACTGTGACTGCGCAGCCTGTGCTCTTCGCTGCTGAACTTCACCCGACCATCCCTGTGACCCGTTTGTACAAAAGCACAGCTTTTCAAAGGCCACCAGGTTTCGATCTAAGGAGTTCCAGGATGGAGATTTCTTCCTTCATTAGGCTGGAATGGGTCACACAGAGCGTAACCAGTGCCTCTCACATTCCCAGGAGCTCTGCCAAATCTGCCTGGGAACTGGGGCAGGCACATTTTGGCAGAGAGCACAACTGAAGCTAGTACAACTTCTGCTGGCTTGCTTTTGCTTCTGTCTACCCACAGAAGTGTTATGAGGCCACATTTTGCCTTTGTAGAAGGGGCATCGTCTGTGTGATGAACACGTGCAAAGAAAACATGAACCTTATGGAGTTTAACTGATTACTTTATTCCTTCCTATCTTCCACCCTCAACTGGTACGGCAGTCCAAGGCAGCTGGGAGGAGAGCCTGCCATAGTCACCTGAAAGTCAGCATTGCAGGCAACTAAAAGACCTTCTATTTATCAACAGCTCCTGGTCTCCCAGCCATAATAGCCATTTATAATCTCTTGTTTTCCAAAATGTTTTCCACTGAATTCTGAAGCAAGATTTACTACAAATGGATAATGAAAAAAAGAAGGCTAGTACACTCTGGCACAGAAATGCGCTAATATTAACAGAGGCTTTTTCCAAAGAAAGACAGTTGCAAAGCACAGTGTTAGCTTTTTCCTTAATTATCATCTGTAGCTTCTAAGTAGGCAATTTAGATCCGGCTGTCATATTTCAAATGAAAGACTAGCCTACCCATCGCATGCAGATGAGGCGTACGTTTTAAAGGGTGCTCAATGGGAATGTCTTTAGTCAAATGAGAGGCTTAGTGAGTGAATGAAAAGCTCCCATAAAATACAATTTCCTTTTCCTTCAGAAGCAGGAATTACTTTGAGACAGTTTTACTAGCACACTGGAAAGATACTAACAGATGATTTAAAATAAAATGGAGAACAACATTTGTTTTACTCACTGCTGGTATATAAAGATGTGCACAGACATATTCTTTCATCAGGCCCTCACATTAGCAGCACCAGGCAATCCCATGCTGTCCCACTAGTAACTATGGCTCAATTCTCCTAACACCTATGCACATACTTACCTTAACCATTGACTTAGGTGAGTATGTGTTTAAAATTTAATCATATGATCCTCTGGGCCAATATTTTCCAAGTAGCTTGCAGGATGACAGCCACAAGAAAAGACAACATATACTCCAAATGAATTCCCATGCAGCATTTAACTCGGGGATATCCTGTGTATGTAAGCTGGGCTAAAGCACCTCCAAAAGCTAACAGCAAAGATATTTTAGTTCAGGATCTGCCTCAAGACTTAACAGACAACACACTTATGGGACTGTATTGAAACGCTCCTCCCTTCCATTGCACTGCAGACCCCTGCAGCCCAACCCCTCCCTCCTAGTGCTCACCCCTACCACCGGCCCTGCGCAGCATCACCCTATAGCCAGGGTCTGAGTGAGGCATTCCTCCCTTGGTCAGGACAGGGATTTGCAGCAGTGAGGTAACCACAAAGCAGCGGGTGAGAGCAGATAACATCTCTGGCCGGCAGTGTGCTGCCTGTCTGTGCAGCACAGCATCATGAGAGCATTTCTGCTAAGCAAAGTTTCATCTACATCAGTAACTGAAGCCCAGACATTTCAGTGCAACTCTTCCAGTTACAAGAAAAACACTAAGCTTGTGACATGAACAATTATACAGCAAAAATCTTCTGTACAGACTTGGTAAGTCAAGCCTGACAACTGAGCTGGCAATCAAAAAAGTTTGCTTTTAGGAGGATTGGTTAAAAAGCACCTTAAAATAATGAATATCAGCAAATATGTGCATGGCAGGTATATTATTCAACCACTTACTATCAAAGTAAAACCAATGAACAGCAAAATGCATAATAAAAATGTCGCTGGAATCAGTAGAAAATAATAAACAAATAAATAGGACCTTCATCAGGACCCTTAGTACAGAAAAAATATTGCTTCAGGGCACTTGGATGAGTGACAAATCTGATCTGAAAGGGTGATGGACTGCAAGAACAACAAATAATTCCAAGATGCTGATTCCCCCCACCCCCACCCCACGCCTCAGAGGATCATTACTGGGGTGAGGGTCAAGCTGATGAACATCCTAATGCTTGCCAAATTTGCAACAGATACTGTTCCAAGCACAGATCCTAATGCTGAGAAAAACTGCTAGTGTGGAATCAGAGCAATTTTTTCCTTATATGAACTTGTAAAACTTTTGAAATACATATACAGGTATCCAGAAGAAAGATTGATTTGTGTTTTAAAGCATGAAAAAGTAAAGAAATCCTTTGTGATAAAACTAGAAGTGGGTAGAAAAAGGGAGAGAAAACTCCAGGTGTTTATTTGAAACGGCCTTATGAAGATCCACTTGGATGAGTCTGGCAGGGTATGTAGAAAAGCATGGCAGAGCTCCAGGAGACACTGCTGGTGGGTACTGGGGTTTGGACTACAGGTTGCTTTGCACCTGACAGGGTGACTACAGCGTCATGGATCTGGGTTACAGGAAGCTTAAATGAATCAGTGTAGTTGTACATGGGAAAAGCATCACCTTGTCTCCTATTCCAGGCGACACAGTGGAGCCAGATTTGGGTTCAATTACACAGCAGTGATGCTGGGGAGACTCCTCTGCAGTCACTGCACCCCAGTAGCACAAGCAGAGAGCAGAAGCCCCAACACGGGGTACCCCTCAGATGGGGAACAGCTCTGCCTCCCCACCCCCCTGCCACACAACAGCCCCGCACAGGTACCCACCCTGTGGGCTTTTCTCTGAAGCGACCACTTCTCCCAGCGGTGCATAAGCACCACTGCACCAGCTTACTCTGATCATCTCCTCTAGCAATTAATGTACTTATCTGTATTTCCTCACTTCTTCCTTTTCAAAGGGCATAATAATCGAGGTCCAGAATTAAACTGGAAACAGAATGTGATTCTGGCACAAATGAGAAGCAGCCACCTTGTGCAGCAGGTTTCTTTGGGTGCTCCACATTTTCCTGCTGCCAGAGTTACAATGGCAGTAAGATAATGCAAGAGCCAAGCACAACTATCATTTTACCATAACTTTAAACTAATATTATTTCTTGATTTTTTAACTGTACTCTTCAAAACTCCCTGTCTGCTGGAACTAAAGATTACTCTTGAATACATTTACATTGTTTGCTGGAAACTTTTGCAACTTGTAGGTTGCATCTGAGAAAAATTTCAGTAAGAGGGTATGGAGATACTCCTTGGTTTGCAGGAACATCTGGAACTACCTGCTGTGAAGTGCAATGCTTCTTCAATACATTCAGGGCTGGCCTGGGGCTACACGAATTACTGATTTGAAGTCAGCTCCTGGCAATCAGTATGTTTTAATCACACATCCCCAGACTCCAACAGCACTGGTTTTGCACTCCTGCATCCTCCCTTTCTTTATCTACTGTGATGGGCCCCAGAAGCACATGGTCACAAGTGAGATGTCCCCCTTTCAGTCTGGAAAACTCCTTCCCCATTCTGATCTTGCTTTAGTGGGAACATTTCAATCTCATTTCCAAAACATCCAAGTTGTTCTTGTTTTGCCAAGCTGTCCTGTTGAGCCTTACACTTTTGTTTTCTTGCTTAAAGGTCTTGACACTTACTCATCAACTAGCCAAGGTCTAGCACTTCAAATTCTAGGAGAAAACAAAACCTCAAACTCACAGCAACATGAAGGAAAGCAGCTGCTAGCAGAACTGCATGGCTTTCTTCATTTCAAGTCAAGCTCAGAAGGCAGTGCTCAGGTATTCAACTGCTTCGGTGTCATTGCTGACAGCCACAACAGCACTGCGGTGTCAGATGCTCAGCAGCATATCTCCTTCCACCTACACCTCCCCCAGCTGTCAGCCAATAATCAGAACACTGAAAGCATTTGAAAGGAAAATGCCATGTGAATATGGACTTATTCAGACCTGGATGCAAGGTAAGTGGTAGAAAATTCATCCTATCCACACAAAGCTTACATGTCCATGCAGGCGGATGAGCTTCAGGATTGGAGTCTTGATGAGGGGGCCTGACCTTAAAATGTGTCTGCTTCTTCCAAGAATATCAACTGCTCTAATATGAGATTTTACCTTTCCCAGCTAAGCTCACCTCCATTTTTAGAGCATCCCTCTCCAACCTGTCAAAGGAGCAATGGAGAAAAGTGGAAGGAACAAATGTATGAGGAAGTCATGGGAATATTTAGATAAACAGTAAAACTACAGCAAGTTCCACAAGTAGCGCCAGGCCAGATTTTCCAGGCACACATCTGCTACCCCACGTAGTCTGTACACATTTGGACACTTTCTGCGTGTGTCTCAGGTTTGCTTGCAGAGTTCCAAATTGCATAAAAATTTAGTATCTTCATGCTTCTCCCAAAGCACCAGCTGGCTAAGTGTCATCTCCTTTCTCACCTGCAAACTACAGGTATATTTCCACGATGTGGTCAGCCCTCCCACCGTACATGCCATACACCCAGTCTTCAGGTGCAGGCTCCTCCTGTGTGCCACTCCGCCCTGAGCACACCCAGCTGGGAGACACACAGACAGTTCAAGGGCCAGCTACAGCCTCAGCTGGATCTCTTCACAAATAAATCCTATTTTGCATCAACTTTCCAACACTCTGGAATGCTACAATTACTGTTTACAGTTTTCTAATAAGCAAGACTGTGGGAAATTGCAGATCCAGCCACATCCTTCTAAAAAGCAATGGTTGACATGCCTGGTGTAACTCCAGGAAATACTTGCTGGCTACTTCTCTCCGTTTTATTAACTTTCTACATAAAGTACTATTTTATAATCATGCAAATTTAAAGCACTCTACTGTAGGGTGTATTCTGTAATGAATGCTGAAGAGATGACCTATTTGGAAGTGAATCACATTACAAATTCACATAACTCAATTTTCAGGATCTCTCTCATGCATACTAAGCAGAAATGAAAGAAAATGCAGACAAGTTCCAGACAAAAAATAAACATTTGTAATACCAGAAAATGTGACTCTTTGGAGTAATAAATGTGTGTCAAGGAAGAACAACAGTTCAAGGAATCAAATTCAGTTTCCATGGTTTGGAAGATGCTATATTTTACAGCATGTTAAAGAAGTAGATGCCGTTACGTCTGGTCTGTGCATAGCAATCATAAGCAAAACAGCATGTGATTTCCCAAGGAAGCAAAATAATTTTAGAGTCACAGTGTACTGGGCCTGAGATTGGATTATGCATTCTTTTCTTAATCATCTCAATTCCTTAAAGAAATCACTTATACAGAAGTGAAAGGTTTCTAAGTGGACTTGACATCTTTAAAAACAGAACTGTGGATGTTCTCTTGAAGCAGGATCCTAAATGGCACGATTATTTTTATAAATATATTTATATATTTTAACATCACTACAGCTTTCAGACTTACATCCTAGGTCACTAGGTTCCAAGGTTTAAAGTATTCAGGCACTGAGATATGTAGACAGGTAATTAGTAGAATTTTCAAAAGCATTTCAAAATTATGGTTCAAACTTGTTTTGTCTTTTGTTTCCCCTTCCCCATGAAGTGGCTCTTCCAGGTCCTTGCTACTCCTGTGACTAGGGATCCTCCCTCATTTCCAGCTTAGTTAATGGCTACACAGTTAATGGCTACTTTATCTCCATTTTTCTTGGGCCAGTGGTTTTGTTCTTTTTCCTTCCTTTTGCCTGTCATTTTCCACCCCGAGCTGTCCAGGCCTTTACAGGGCTCTGTATGCCCACAACTGCTCTCTTCTCCTTTGCTGAGCTCCCATTCCTCAGCGGTTCCCGTGACCCCATCCACACCAGGTCTAGCCAAACTCATTCCTCCTGCACACCCAGAGCCTGAACAATACTGTGAGGAGAATTCAGGAGCCCCAGATTTGTGCTTAATCAAAAGCTGCTACAAATGATGGGAAACCCCACTGAAAATGGGCTTCGCATCAGCCCCCGAACACCTGCGTCCCTGCAAACAAACCGCCACGGACCAAACCGGGTTACCTGAAGGGGTAGGCAAAGTCTATGTCAATGTTGAGGTCACTCTCTGACTTGTTTGCACAGTCCACACTGAGGCGCAGTCCTCCAGAGTACCCACCGCATGTTGCAAATGCAAAGATTGCAAAAAGCTGTCAAAAACAAACAACATTTTTGTTTTATTTCATTTCGGCAACCACCACAAGCAGATCCGTGCAGCAGCACCAGCCCCCTCGGGTCAGGTTATCCATCACTCCGTACGCTCGAGGTGCTGCCATGCATTACTCCTGCACCCCTCCCAAAAGCCAATACAAACAAGTACAAAACGTGAAGCTCTGTTGCCGCAGACAGACACACCACCTTTTGCCTGTGCCAGGCAACTCGGCCCTCCCCTCCTGTCCTGAACCCCATCTGGGATTCACAACCCAGGCAGCTACTTCAATCACCCAACTGACAGGCAAGCTTGGACAAGGGAAGGATGAATATTGACTGGGCATAACGAGTCAGTCTTTACCCAAATAAAACACTGGCAGAAGTACTTTTCAGGAACAACCGGGAGCAGCAATAGTGGACCAAGACAGTTCATGTGGCCGCCATCCCATTATATAGCAAAACACAAAATCATGCTGTCCCTCTTCCATTTAACATATGACTTGGAAAAAAATACAATTAATTTTTTTATTATTTTTCCTAAATTACTACCGTAATCTGGGATGGACACAGAGGTGCAGTAAAGTGCCACTCAGCGAAACAGACAAAAAAAAAACCAAGAAGTAGGATAAGCTCAGGCAAACTGGACAGGAACAAAGAGCTTGTGTGGTTCTGATGCAAGCCTGTATCGGATCTTAATCTTCCAGGAGAAAACAGTGAAGGAGGGCGTGTGCAGGCCTGAGACACATCAGCATTTATATTTACATCAAAGGTTCAATCAGAGGAATTGGAATCAGGAAACGGTATCTTAAAACATTGTTGATGTAGGCTTCCTTGGAAGCCCCTAAGCAGAAGTGAGGACAGCTTATTCATGCAGTTGTAATTTAAATTAAAGGACGGGCTAGATCTTTTTGATTGTAGCACTATAGATCTGAAGTAACCCATCGGCTCTAACAGAGTTATTCCGAGATCTGCAGTGGGACAGATCTGGGAAGTGACAAGTAGACTCCTGATCCCAGTCACAATTAAATAAGCTAAAAGCCAGCGACACAGAGGAAACAAACTGTGCACACATGTGAAAAGAAAATGTGTACTAGGACACTGAAAAAATATACACCAAGCAAATATAATGGCAAAATAAAGGACTGAATGATTCAGTAAAAGCAATATGAAAAGATAATAAACAGAAAAAATAGACCTATCCTTGCTGCAGAAGGCTCTGCAAAACACACTGTTAATCAGAGTTCTCCCAGTTCGCAGCATGAGCAAGGCCAGATGTTTGAGCAGCCTTCTTGGACCTCAGCTTTGCATGTGCTTGCTTTTCCCAGACACTGCCAGGTTACAGGGGCGACTCCTGAGCACTGGGGTAGGGAAAGCCTCCCCAACTGCAAGGTGATGTGCTGAGCACAGAGAATAACAGGAGAGCAATGCAAGCCCCCACCCTGCTACTTGCTTCCAATGTGACCAGGGCGTATCACACTGCAACGGTATTTAGGTGCCCAATGACAAGGAAAGGTGATAAAAACTTTGATTGAATCAATTCTTCATGCTGAGCTTGCTGAAAAGAAAGAAGGCTGAACTTTACTGTGAATTGACTTGTTAAATCTGTGCCATGAAATAAATGTTTCTACTATAACTTTAGTTATGACTATAACTGAACAGTATTACTTCATCCTAAGTGAGACGCTTCCTCTGTAAATACAAGAAGTTTCTGCCCTTACATGTAACACAGCAATGAAAATCAGTATTAATCATCTCAGTTTAATTTGTAAGGCAATGTCAGAAAACAATATATTAAGGAGAACAGGATAGATTAGTGCTGACCTGCTTTCTGGCCTAATTAATGGAGTTGCAAATGCAAGTGTTTTGCAGATACACAGGGAGGCACAAAGATTAATGCAGTGATATATAAAGAGGGAACTGAAGCTGCGGTGCGAGACAGACCTGCCATAAAGGAAGAGCCATCACCTCTCAGCATGGGGACAAGCAGAGGAAAGACATGCAATTGAAATGCATCTCCTTTAATAAAGTATTGGAAATAAGCAACAATGTATACCACCATCTTTATTCACCAAGGCCATGGAGCCATGCCCAAAAACACAGCTCAGGCTGCTCCTTCTCAGAAGGGATCTCCTCCAGAGTTCCCAGTTTCTCCTCTCCCCTATTGAGAATATCTTTGACAGCGGACTCAGGCACCCGAAATCTCAGTCCCTCAGCCAGTTCAGATCTAGCCTTTACTCACTCTTTAGCCCCACATTCAGCTCTTAACCAGAGGCTTTTCAGATGCTTTCACTTGTTCAGCCTCCTTCCTCTCCTGCCTCAACCTACCAGGGCTGTGCACCAGTTTCCATCCTTAGTCAGCACAAGCTCTGCTGCAAGCACCCAGGCAGCACCCACAAGGCAGGTAGGAAAGGAAAAAGGACCCAGCTGGAGATTTTTATACTGAACTTCAGCAAGGCCTCAGCCAACCCGAGCTTGGCTCTCTGCCGTGGCTGAAGTAGAGGCTGCTAACGGCTGGGATTGCCCAGCTGCCAGTAACGCCCCGTCGGTCCCCACAGCTGTGTGCCAAGGCTATGCAGCACCTTTTGGAAGCATATTTGTTTTGCATTGCGGGAGAACAGGATGAGGGCTGTAAATCTCTAGTATTTCACTGGGGTATCTTGGCCAAGCAGCAGGTATAATTCTCCTCTTGACCAAGCAGCCTCTGTGTTTTCCTTTTTTTTTTCCCCCCAAGTTTTGCTTTTTTATGTTGTCAGTGGAGCGCCTGGTGCATTAAGCCAAGATTTACTTGTTGGTTTTTGTGCACGTTGTAATTCTGTTGCAGTTGCAGGAATGCTGTAAACACCACTGTATTTTATTATAGCAGGATTTGTGTAAATGGCAGTTGTAAACCCCATAATGGGAGCTTTATGGGCCAGATTCAATGAAACCTCCATCTGTGAGATAATTTTATTGAATCTGGCCTCTCTGAAATTGAAAAGTTTATGAAGAAAGGCAAAGCCTTTCCCTACGTTCCTATTTACTCTTTGCCTATAAATCCACACTCAGCTCTAGTCCCATCTGCAGTATGCATGCACATTGCTTTTCCCCTTCGTATTAGATAAACCTCCCCAGCACAGAGTTACCTCTGGTTATCACATGGCTGTTGCCTCTCAAAGCTCAGCCCTGACAGCCAGTACTGCGCCTGCCTTTCCCAGAGGAGCAGCAGCCGCGAGAAACATGGTGCCCTTGAGGCAACAAATCTTGCTGCTGTGGCCATGCTGGGCTGCTCCTGCCCGCTGGCATGGGAGCAGGGCAAAGCCCAGCCATCCTCTGCACACCCCGTCCCTCCTGCAACAGCGATGCAATGGGGAGGTTGGTGGCTTCGCCCCTGTCTGGAGCCTTGCGGGAAATGGAAAATGCCCATTCCCCAGCCTGAATCAGCAGTCCACGGTTGATGTGGGCTAACACCTCAAGCAAGCATCACACTGTTTGATGTGCACTGTTGAAGCACTTACCAATCCACCTGGTGAGGGCATAGACCAAAGGGAGGGAGAGGAAGAGGCATGGTTTGTGCTGCCTGGCATTGACCGGAGCAATGCGCATCTCCCATGTCCAGTTCAGCCTGGCTGGAAGATCACCCTTCTTCCACATGGTTTCAGACACATCTCTAATGAAGCAGCACATCTCTGAAGTTCGCAATGCCTTTCTGTATGGTGACTAACACCCCATCCTCTGCTCGAGTTATGGTGATATTCCCTCTATTAACTTGCAGCCTTGGCCTCCGCTATTGGTAAATTTTTGTAAGGAAGTCGGGTAAATCCCGTAGTCTAACTTAATCAACAGAAATTATATTTATTATGGTACTGTGCAATAATAAACAGCCTTCACTGTCAAACCAGATTTGCATGTTTTAAACATCAGTTGGCTCCTTAGCACATTGAGAAAAAATAGCAATATAATTTCCCGCAGAGCATGTGCTTCTCACACCAGCTCAGGGCAGACAAAGCTTCATCAGCTGATTTACGGGATCAGCTGGAAGACCTCCTTCTTCTGATGCCAGGCTTCAACGCAATGGCAATGGATCCTCTAATTCAGTATTCAGGAGCTGTTACTTATCCAGACTCCAGACTCAAGGCTGGTCCCCTTGTTTCCCCGCCCAGCTGTCCTCGGTGGTCGGGGGCTCAGGGCGTGGGATGCCCTGGGGGAGCTGAAGTCCCAGCTGTGCATTAGACAGTTGGCAGTGCCTCAGCCTGTGACCCCAGACATCACTCATCCCACTGCGGAAGGGAAAAATGGTTTGATTTCCCATTGCTTCTCTGTGCTTGGCTTTCCGACAACTCCTCTCAATGCCTGCTGAGCGACAGGCTCTATGTGTGCACCAGAAGAAGGCAGAAGGGTTCCTGACAAGGCGAATTAAAAGGCTTATGCAGAGCATGTTACAGCTAAAACATCCTGTTAGGAAGATAACACTGTCATTTAAAATTGATGAAACTTTTATATAAGCCACTTGCTTTTCCTGGGAGCACTTCTGCCCCGTGCAGCAGCCTTTGGCAGCTCGCTGGCTGATGAGATAGAGCTGTCCTGGAGATGCATCCCGAATCCCCCCCACCGCTGCAAAGGGGAGATCCTCGCTTCGCCTGAGGGCTCCTTGGCCACTTCTCCAGGACGGTGAGATCTTAAAAGGAAACCCTGTCCGTCTCGCCTGGAGTTAAGCTGTAGTGACTGAAGACACGCTGTGAGGGACACGTAACTCGCTATGTGGGTTGGTCTTCAACACTTTCACTGGGGGCTGAGGAAGGAAAATGGCAATGAACCTGCTGGGTGCTTTCCCCAGGAGGTCCCTCCTGGCCCCCCCACTCATGCCCTAACATTGGAAAGGCAAGGGGAACTCCTGACACTTTTAAAGAGCAACCTGAAATATTTGAAACGCCTACTCTTTTATTAGTCATTTTACACATTCAAAGTGTTTTACAAAGACCTAATTTTCTGGCATCATTTCTGGATGTAAGACTTCCCTTTCTTTGGATCTCCATAATAAAGAGACTGCAAAATGTTTGCCAAATGTTATATTGCTTTACACTTTCTGCCGCTCACCGTGGCTGACGGCGCATGTGAGAGTGGGGAGGGAGCACGCCGCTCCGAGGGCCCTGGAGACAGGTGCCCGCAGCCAGCATCGCTAACCCTGCAGAGTGTCTCATTAAACTGAGATTATTTATTTATAGAGCAGAACCAGTAACTGAACATTATTATTAAGACTGTAAAAGGATGATTCAAAGGCACTAAATGATTGTACAGGAAAACATTTACTGCAGAGCTGATGGCCCAAAATATGTCACCAGTGAAGGATTAGGAAGCACTCTCTCCTCCAGGTCCCTGCCTGTTTCTTTTTTAAAATCTGGCATTTTTCCTGCTCAAATCTGAGCTGCAGACTTCCTGGAATCACTTCTCCTACATACAAGCCTTTGTGCACTGGAGATTATCAGATTATTGACTTTGGGATTCCTAATTATATCAACTTGACTGGTTGATGAATTAGAGGTGGATAGCATCGCAGCCGACGCAATGCTGGGAGGGGTAGGCGATGACTAGCAGGAGTCATTTTCTTCCAACAGCTATACAGGGAGAAAGCTGCAATATATTCTGCTCCTACTGAGAAATAAACCCTAAAGCAATTGTTCACTAATTGCTGGGATTTAGTGTGCCCCCTTACAAATAAACAGCAGCATTGCAAAGAATAATCCTGTGCCTGCCCAGACCTGGTCTGCATGGAGGAGAAAGCCCAGGGATGAGGGAACATCATGGAGTTTGGGGCTTGAAGAACCACATGTGCCCGGTCTGGGGAACACTGTATGTCTGCCCAGACATCGACCCCCAGCAGTGCCTCAGTTGTAGCACACTGCTGAAAGACCACTCAGGCGCCTGTCCCGCACCAGGAGGCACTTGCAGACCACGGGCACTGCCAGGATGTGGTGGCAGCTGGGAAAGGGCTTTTGGTGTCACCATGCTGGAGATGGGGATGTACAACCTGTCCAGATCTCACACAAAGCACCTCATAGCTTGCACCTGGCTATCAAACTTAAAGTTTCCAATGTCTCCTGAAAGGGGAATGGAAATGTGGCTGCAGTTGTGCTGAAGGAAAATTTTTGCATCAACAATTTTGTATGGCTTTACGTTGAGCTAAGCGAATGAGGCCCTTTCTTATGCACGCTGTGTGGCCGGGATGGTGAGACCCGCCTGGAGGAGACCAACTTCGAAACGTCCCCACTTGGCTGGGGACTTCGCCAGGGTGTTTGCAGCAGCAAACCTCTGTTTTGGATTTTAGGGCACCCCACAGAGAGCAGCCCTCAATGCCACCAGCTGGACAGAAAGACCTGACCCCACAGTGGGCAGGAACCCTGCAGCATCCTCTGTTTAAAGCACAGCATTTCATTTAATGTTTTGCATTTTTTAAAGAAAAAAAATACTTAATTTGTTTCTTAATGGAAAGATTTATGGAACTGAAATTGGGGTATTTTTAGTGAGTAAAGATCATGTTATAATAATTTGGTTCTACAATACTTTAATCCCAAGGAGACAATTTTCTCTCTTTTTCTTCGAAGAAAACTGTTATCTTTTTTATTCATCTTTCATTGATTATTCTAGAAATCCCATTTAGATCCACCACATAATGGCATGGTAGTCTTTTCTCATTATATTTTAATAGAATAAAACACAACTGTATATGAGAGGATTAGATAGCCATTCATTGAGGTAAAGAACATTGTTCCTCCAGATGGCCAGACAGAATCTGTGTAATGCCTTTCCTATTTATTCAGTTCAAAATGTAATGCAAGCTGATGAGATGTGTTTCATCCAGTATTTAATGGGTCAGCCATAAAGTTGAAAGCTAATGCTAACATTGGCAGCATGCATGGAAGAGTTAACAAGCAGAAAATAGAGACATATTTAGCGCATCCCTTCTTGGACTCAGTGAAATGAAAAGTTGTCAGAGACAAAGCTACTTACACAAGTGGGGCAGAGATGCTAAGCTCTTCCAGCCCCTCTAACAATTTGTCAAAGGTTTGAGATAATTGAAGACATTTACAAGGACCTGAAGGGGTTTTTTTTATTTATTGTACAAATTGCTTTCTGCACATGGACATTGACAGATTGGCAACAGGTCTTCTATGAAACAAAATACACTGATACTTGCTGCAAGCAGATTGAAGAGTACCTGGGGTAATTACTGGGTGCACAGTGCTTCATTCGGGATGTATCACAGAGTGATGGTTTCACTGCCTTTACAGCCTGCAGACCTTTCTTTTCCCCAGCTGTAGAGCAGTCTGGAAGCTACAGCTCTTCCTCTGCAGTCTCTACAACTCCACATTTGTACCCTCTTCTTTTAAGGAGGTGGGAGCCCAAGTTGGACAGATTTGTTTAGATTTGTACATATGATCCCTGAATAACTCATGTTGTGACATATATCATTTCAGCAGAGACATGCGCTCCTTTTTGGGCCTGAATACTTTTCCAGTCCTAGACTGCTAGCAAAAAAGACAACCGTGGCGGCCTCTACCAGGATCCACATTGCAACAGTGCCCAGAGCGTCGCGAGTGCCAGCCCAGGAGAACAGCCACCCCCAGCCTGGGTCCCCTCCCTTTTGCTCGTGCCAGCCATCCCGCCGTGTGCCCACATCATCTCATGAGCTGCTTTGGCATCAATCACCTATGACCACCAGAGTCGAAAAGCAAGGAAAGCCATGCTCAGGTAAAGGAGAGGTTTTCTCACAGATAATCTTAATTCTTATTTTATTAACAGGTAAGGTTCAGCAACCCAGCACACACTCAGGTTCATGCATAAATGTAATTCCGTTCCTGCTCCTCTTGAAAATACAGATTTTGTGCAGGCTTAACAAGCTGATTATATGGGATTTATTGTGTAACAAGTGTAAACATTTAATTATAAAATAAAAAAGGTTGGACGGTTGCTCATTTCCTTGCTCACTTGGTGGGTTTAAAAGCATCTGGATTTAAAATGGCCCACGATAAATGTATACAGAGCATGATCCAAGTTATTACTAAGTAGGATTTACTCCCTCTAATGAACACAGGAATTTACATTATGGCTGACTGACATCTACACACAGGAAGCACTCTGAGAAGGGAAAGTGCCCCCAAACGTAATGTTGCTAAACCCCTGATGTCAATACAGCCTCAGGGGCTCAATAACAACCAAGACTACACCATACCTCCTCCGACGCCGCATTGAATGGCAGGGGACTGCAAAACCAGGTTGCAAAAGCAGTGTTGTGCACGATGCACACACCGTGTGCCCTGGGCTGGGTCAAGGCACCTCTCCCACCTGCAGAGCCAACCCCATCCCCAGCTCTCCCAGCATCCCCATCAGGCAGCACTGGGCAGGTCGAAGCCGCTGGCAGCACCACCTGATGACTGCTGCAATTGCTTTGTTATCTAATTTGCGTCTTTGTTCTTTCCATTAGCTTCAGCTCCTCTTTCCCAGCACTACCTGGTAGACCCGGGCTCCAGCGGAGCATTTTCCTGCTCTGATGACAGATACGCACAGCAGAAGCAAGAGGTGGGAGCATTTCTCTGACCAGAAAATGCTCTGACAGCTCCGTCCCCGCAGCGTGGCACAGCATGGGGGCTGCAACAAAACCCTCCCCATGTCAGCACCGACCGAAAATGATAATTACAGGAAAGGCTCCTGTCCTTCAGTCACACTGTATTATTTATGACCTAATGATCGCCCATTGACTAGCAGGGATTATACGTTCGTTAAGATGATTCTGGGTGAATGAAAGGGCATTAACCTCATTATTATCACATCCGTGCTCATCAGAGGCCATTAGTAGCTTCCTTGCAGCTTCCTGCACTGCTGTGTAGCTATCTGGTGTCATCTGCTGCCTCTCCACACGCCCGCCCCACACGCATGCATGCCTGCATTCGGCTCTGTCTCCTTTCTGAAGCAGATTGAAGGAAATGGGTGAAAATTATTTCACTTGGGAAGGAATCCTGAAAACCCTTGGGATTAATAATCTGGCTCAACAGATTTTCCCGTGAGGATTTAAGAGTGCTTTCAAATTGCTAAGCACTGGGACCTCCAATCCTTCTTCCACGCCCAGCAGCACTCTTTCAGACAACGTCTGGCCATTTTTAACCTTTATTTCAGCCCCACAACACCTGTACAAGCAGGACCACTGGCAAACAAAGCTCTGCTTTTGGAAAAGCATGGCTGGTTTTCTAGGCAGTATGTCTGCAAAGCCCTGCAGGGACCACCCAGCCCTGGCCACAGAAGTCCATTAGGGGTGTGCTTCATTAATCCAACCATCACAGATGTCCCATTCTTGCTCCAGACCCAGCCTCGCCATGGCACCTTTGACAATGGAGGATGGCTTGAGCCTTCTGTACTGGAGCTCTGCCCAGTGTCCTGTGCAGGTGGGACCCAAACGTGGGACCCGTTGGCTCATCTCAAACCAGTTTTGGATGGAAAATTCCACTGGAGTTGGCTCCAACCTAGGCACCCGCCTCTGTGCAAAAGGCTGGAAGAAGAATTTGCTCCTGGCTAACTATCAGCCCACATGGTAAAAATAATTTCCTTTCTAATAATTAAAATGATGGGCTATAAATGAATGTTTGCCTTGCTGAGCTCTGGGAATTCACAGGGAACATTTTGAGCAAGAAACATTTTTAAAATTAAAACCTCCCTTTCCTCTTCTTTTCCACCACTCCTTGTGTACTCTGTCCCCAGAGATGGCATTGCTCTCCTTCCCCACACTTAATCATAAGAAGCAATACCTAAACATGAACATTTTTAGGAAATGCTAATAACAGTGTCCTTAAACTGAAATAAAAAAAATATTCCTTATCTCACTAGCTTTTGACATGCTTCATCTGGACAGCTTAAGCTGTTCTTTTTCCTGTACATCATCCCTCTTACTGTGCTCCTCCACAACTCTTGCCTATCTCCTTCTTTTTTTGCCCTTTCATTCACATTCCCTGAAATCTGCAGCCATACCTGCTTCTAAACACACAAAAAGATAACAAAAAAACCTTGGCAAAAACCTTGTCTAATGTTATTCATTTCCTTCATGGTTCAAAATACTTAATTCTGAAATAACCAGGCATCCTTTTCTCTCTCTCAACTGCTAGTAGCTGCTGGCCATCTTCTGTGCCACTTCACAATGTACTTCAAATCCTCCCAGACCCCAGAATAAAGCAAGCACTTGTACAAAACCAATAATGCATCAATATGTTTTTGGCTGTTGCAATCTTTGTATCTGCACTGCTGGAGATGATTATCTAGCTTTTTTTTATCTGTAGATTCAGGCCTGTGGAATAAAACCATGTCCAATAAAATAAGGGAGCAAAGAAAACACAAGCAGAATGAAAAAAGCAATTGAACACGCTATAAATTGAGAATCAGGTGAAAGCTAATTATGGACACACTCACTAGAAAGATGAGGACACAGTGAGGGAGACAGACTTATTAATTATTTGTGTTATGGTAGCACTTAGAAGCCCCAATCCTTTATCTGGGACTATCTGTGCTATACATGGCAAACACTTGAATATATCTTTGGGTAATTGCACACAGTTTTAAGGAAAATGTGCAAATGCTCTGTTCTTTCTCCTTCAGCAGTTTCTGGTTTGTTAATGCTGTTAAAGGAGACTGAGTTCACCATCAGTCTCATTCTGAGCAGCTCACGGGATGGTCTTGTGGGTCAAAGAACAAATAATTCAGCATGAGGGCACCCTCCACTCATAGCTGGATTGGGCAAACCACAGCAAGCCCCCCAAAGTGGGCTTGAGATACATCCATCGCCAGCCCCGTACCCTGGCGTGGGGGACAGACAGCTCACCATTGCCAGCAGGGACGTTTCATCCTCATTGACTCTGTGCAAGTTTGATTGCTTTTCTAATTAAGATACATTTTATGGTAATCTACCAAGCCCCTTAGACTAAATCACTCACTTAATCTGTTGTTAGTGCCCATATGTTTACAGCTTTCCAGCCTGCTGCAGCATATTTGCTTTGCCACGGCGCCAAGGAAGTTTAGTGACAGATGAGCCGCTGCGCAGCCATTCAGGTGGCGCAGAGCCCTTCCACCCAGACAGCCTGTGCACAGCATGGACGGACGGACGGACAGCACCAGCACCCGGCGGTTTGGAGGGGAAAGGCACAGCACTGCAGATACGGCACCCCATGCTGATCACCTGTCTCTTCCTCTGTCTCTGCAGAAGGGCCCAGCACATCCTTCTCATTTTCCTTTCTTTCTTTTTTTTTTTTCTTTTTTTTTTTTTTCCTCAAAATAAGAGGTTGTACATGACAGGAGAGGAAGGCTGGAGTTTCACAGTATTGCCATGTCTCCAGCCCCAGAGCTCACTTACCAAGGAGTTTCACTGCAGGTTCAAGGGCTCTGAACAGCCTTTCAGGTGAAGGGCAACCATCACATTTGCGAACTAAGGATAGGTAGAGTCAGACCCTCCATCTGCACTGGACACCGAATTAAACAAAAACAGAGCAAGCAGTCCACAGTTCTGCTGCCGTTGTCTCTGCAAGCCCAGGCAGAAGTGTGTCCCCCCAGCCCCAACCTTGCCTGCAGCCCAGGCACACTGATGGGCCCCTTCCAAATTCTTCAGGGCTGGCACTATGCCACCGCATGCCCTGGCAAGGAGCTAAATCTCTCCTTCGGGCTCACCTGGGCTCTCTAGCAATGCTGCATCCTGCCTATGGACATGCATGTGCTGTGCTGGCAGGCAGTAGCTTCATCTCTTCGTCTTACATCAGGCTGCCCACGCTGGCATTAGATGAAGAGGCAGGGGTGCACTGAATTGGGATGTGCCATCCCCAGTCCTCAGCTCTCTTCATGCCCTCACACACGCCTGCATCCCGTGGTGGTACCTGCACAGACAGAGCTCAGGCAGGGACCTGGGGACCCCAGCTCAGACTAGCTGGGCTGAGCCCTCAGCCCACCACACACAAATGCGTTGTATTTATGAGGGTGTACCATGCTACTGTTTGAAACGACTTGTGCTCAGCTTGCTGCGGGATAGAGAGCCCAAAGGCAGAATCAGGAAAGACCAAACTCTAGGTCAAGTTGCCATCTGCCATAATATGTACAGGGAAACATTCGCTGAAAAAAAATGGTCATATAATTGTACAGGAACTCCTAATCAAGAGTGACATGAAGGATAAAACACCACCTGCCATCACCAGCAGTGACAGGCAGCTGCTATCCAATATCAACACGTATACCTTTCCCCCTGTGGAGCCCCTATTGATCTGAACAAGATTAACAGAGGTGAGGAAAGTACTCATTAAGTCTTCCAAGGACTTGGCTAAAAAAAGAGTATCTGGCATTCAAGAGGAGCCAGATATTTAAGAAATCAATTTTTAAAGAGTTTAAGGAATTTTTCTAGGAACTGTTTGAGCTGCTAGAGGAGCAGCCAAGGAGACAGATCTCAAAGGAAAAGAAGTTCCCGAGGATCCAGACACGCCTAAAATAATGCTTCAAACTCCTTTCAAACCCTGATGCACCTGCTAGGAAGGGACAGCAACTCCTCCATCCCACTGGCACAAATCTCACATCTTCAGCCCTGGAGCTTGTGAAGCAAGCCCTGAGGTCACCTTGCAGAGAGGATGTCACGCTTGTGGGGAGGTGATGGGGGCTGCTCCAAGGCCCGAGAGGCCCGTGGTGGCTGGGGTTGCTGGACTGGGGAGAAGCCACCCCCAGACCTGCTACCAAGTACCTGGAGATGAAGGAGCACCACATATTGCAAAGCTAGGACAGGCAAAAGGCAACAAATGGAAAACGATGAAGACTGACGACTTTTGTATGCACAACATGAGGAGCAGGGCAAGCTCTCCTGTTCCCCTGAGTCTGTCTCAGCTGTATCCTGTAGAGATGGCATGTAGGGCTGAGGGGATCATTTCTGCTCAGCCACAAGCTCCTCCGCCAAGGAAAAGTCTTGCAGTAATGGACTTAACCACATTATTCACTTTGTGCCTTACACTCCCTTGGCTGCTGGCAACCTGCCTTCAGGGACAGGGGTGAGACCTGCCCCCTGCCTTCCTGCAGTCAGACCAACCATCCCTGGCCACTTTTCCTGCTTCAAAGCTATTAAGATGAACTGAACCAGATTCTTAACAAACCGCAGCATGCCGAGCTTTTAGGGCAGTCTGGCACCCCTGCTATGATGAGTTACATGGCACAGAAACCCCAGGCCTGTAGTTTTGCAGGGTAGGAAGCAGCAATCATGCTCCTCAGCTCATGCTATCCAGCCCCTTCCCCTCCAGGGTTACTCAAATGTGCACTTTGACCATCATCCTTCTGCTCACCTGGAGGACACTGCACTGAGCCAGACACCAAGGCTCAGCAAAGTAGAAATGCTTAGTGCTGTCCTCAAGCAAGAAGGATTATACCTAGAAAGTGTGTGATGTGCACTGCTCAGACACCCATGTTCTCCACACCTGAGGAGTTAAACTGTAAAAAAGACAATTATTGTTATGTACCATGTTCTCTGACACTGTGCCGAGCACATACATTCAAGTTATGCAGCTGGTATAAATATATATGGTCCTTATGAAACAGCAGTCATGCAAATACCAAAAAGCCACTGAACCGAGTGCCTGCTACCTACACTCCTGGGAAGGAAGCAGAACCGAGCTCATGGACTTGCCAGTGCAATGCCCTGTGCCCAGCTGGCTGCCCATCGGGTGCTGCAGCTGCAGCACCAGCTCCTGCCCGGCCAGGGCTTGGGCAGCCACAGCACAGAGCCCAGCAGAGCTCCTGAGCCCACTGTGGGGGGGCACACCACAAAATAGTCCCATCAGCCCCTCCTCAGGCAAGGGCAACTATTCTGTTTTGAAAAAAACAAAATGACTAAGCAGTTATTGCCAATTTGAAATTCCTCTCTGGAAGAGTTTAGCTTGGACTGGCAGACACAACATCCTTACCTTCTTCTGTGGGTTTAATAAACCCAGTCACAGTCTTCTAACATCTTATTAAAGTACACTTTATATGTCTATTAGCATACCCTGGTATCATGAGAGTAGGCAGATTATCCTGGGTGTAATATGTTGATTTTCTAAGCAGGTATTTACTCCAGCATGTTCTCACAGCAGCTCCAGCTTGTGCTACAGCTGGAGTTTTTAAAGACTTCTGCAACACCAAAGAGATAGACTCCCATGAATATGATGCAAGTATGAAAGAATCAAAGTGCCGATAAATAAGTTAATATAGAGCTGCAAATTCAAGTATTTATTATGCAGTCTAAAAGTATTACAGCTATACATTTTGTGTTCCTCAGCCGCACTATTACAATCACTGTCTTGTACTGCCTGGAAAGCACACCAGGAGCTATGCCGCGGGGAGATAAATAACTGCACCTCGCTATTATTTACAGGTAACAAAGAGGTCTCCAAGTTAGCTGAGATCGCTGACGAATGAAGCTGCTGAGCTGTACAAAGCAGAGGCAAGGAGCAAAAGTCAGAGCAACAGTCTATCAACCTGTATTAATGATGTTACACTCTGAAAAAGAGGCTGTTTTCTTAATTACTTTAAAGATTTTCTTTATTTCATTACTACATTTTGATGAGGAGCATGTTGCTGCCAACGTGCCATACTTTAGATTGATCTTTCTAAGGCAACATGCAGTCGGATATTCATACTTCAGCTTGATCAATATTAAATAGATCTTGCTGATTCTTTTTATATCAAATATTGCTGCATTAATTTTGAGGCATCCTTTATTTAAAATGCCAGAATGAACATAATAAATCAGAATTCCTCTTCCCTTTAATCCTCACTCTCCATGTTTCAGCTGTAAAATGAAGTGCAAAACAAGTTTTCAAAGCAGGCACCCCCCTCAGCAAAGCAAAATACAAACCAAAAATATTTCAGCGTATTGAAAAACCATGGAACAGTTGGGCTCAGCATGAGAGTAGAAAGAAACCAAACCTAAAAACAATTTTGTGGGCTCATGATTCTCGTAAAGCCCCGCTTCTCCCCCAAACAGTACATTTACAGAAATAGAGAAGCATATAACTTACCGGAGCAAATATCACCATACACATTTACAAAAGGATTTATAATCCAACTTGTGTCTCCTGAAATAAAGCAAGGTTTGTCTCATACTAAAAATAAAGGCTCCCAAAAGCTTCTCACAGGAGAGAGAGAGAGAGAGGGAGGGAGGGAGGGAGGGAGGGAGGGAAGGAGGGAGGGAGGGAGGGAGGGAGAGGGAGCAAGCGAGCGCTAGCTCCTTGCCTCGCTTTTTATGAAGCAAATAAGGAGAGCAAGAAAATCAATGCCGAGAGAAAGTGAGATGATATACCAATCAGGCAGCAGCCTCAGCCTTATTTGCAGAGGGATGGCAAAACGCTCATATTATTAGACAATGACTACACACAGCCTAAGTGGAGAAAGCAAGTACTTTCCCCTCGGTGAGAAGCTGATTGCTTTGTTGTGGTGCAGATACCACCACAGCAGGCTGAGATGCAACCCCTTCCTCCCCACCGCTAATGCAGCATCACTTTATTCTTTGTGCGTGCTCTATAGGAAAGGAACAGTTCACAGATCTGGGCTAAAGTTGTACTAAGCTTAAAAAGCCTCCAAACCTCTGGCACTTACAGACTGTCATCGGGGCAGCGCGTCTTTGTTGCTGGGTTTGGGGGCTTTTTGGACTCTGTTATATTTTCAGAGCATTTCAGGAATCTGTCCTGCAGCTACAGCAAGGAGCCCATCCTGAAAGGGGAAAAGACCTCTCAGTTCCCCCATACTTTAATGTGCACTGAGTTCCCCCTGTGCTCACACAGGACCAGACCTCCAAAGCATCTCCCTGGAACTTGAGCTTTTGCCCCTTTTTGTGTATCAGACAAAACCTATGGGAATCCCATGGGTGCCCTTGTGCCAAAAGGGAAAACTTCTGGGTTATTAACCCACTCAAACAAAACTTTTGCTGTGCCCCTGTCTATGTTGGAAGAAGGTAGGAGGAGGTAAGCTCATTGCCTCCAACATGCAGGCACATGCTTGCAGGTAGGACACATTGGTGGCAAATGCACACCACTTCTTTCGACAGATGCCACATTTGCTCTCCCTGCCAGCAGCTGTACAAAGACAGAAACCCCAGGCTCTGCCACAGCAAACCTCCTCACGAGAAGGGTTTAAGGCTAGTCCCGTGCCTCCGCTCTGCGTTCAGGACATCAGCGCGTTAAGAGGATCCACAGATCCCTTTCTGCAAGGCGCCCGGCTGTGCGCTTACCCTGTGAGCCTCCGTCATCACCAGCCCATCGCCCCAGCGCCGTTTGGTGTAACTGAGACTGTGAATCACGCTTTACACTATTTATTTATCAGCCCTGGGTTTATCACTGTTTTGCCCTCTTTCCTACACACTGCATCAAATATTTTCAAATACTTGTGACTTAACAGATGAGACGCAAGGTGAACTTCTTCTTTTATTTGGAGACAGAAGTTACATGCTGGTATACAGAAACACCTGCTGGGTGACAACAGCTCTCTACGCAGCAAAATTGGAGCACAATTGCTTTTCTCCAGCATCTTGGGATTTACGCTGTGCAAGAAGAGTTGGAATTCACTGGGAAAATCCTGAAGACAAAACCAAGGAGACTGAATTAATCTGATAATTCAGTCTCTCTGTTCAGTGCTTGCACTTGTAGCACAATCCAGGCACAGAGGAGATTCCAGCAGCCCTTTATGAGCGCTGAACCTCCAGGCCCCTTTCCCACGAGCAGGAGCCGCGCTGCCACGCTGACAGATGTCACCGCTGACGGTGCGGCTCCTCATTTCCAACAGGTACAGCCTGATGCCAGCTGATGCTGTAATGAGGAAACATTGTGGTGCTGAGACAGTTCTCCAGGCTGAAGCACTGCTCTGCTGCTCGGTGCATTTGAACACACATGAAAGCATTTGCCAGCTATTGTGCATACTGCCCGAGTCCCAACCACAAAGATTAAACAACTCACCACCTTTGGTCTGCAGAGCTGGGCAGCATTTGTCTCCCACTGCACCACGAGCAGCCCTTTGATGCCTTATCCACGCGGGAACTGCACTCTGCAGCCACGCTCAGACCACACAGGCTGCAGTAGTGTTTTGGCATTTGCCTGGTTTGCATTGGCCAACACACGTTCCTCCTCGAGGACAGGGCTCACGCGTCGCAGTCCTCCTCCCTTACCATCTCTGGAAAAGACAGACCAGCCCAGACAAGGCATGGAGGCGGTTTTGTAGGAATAACGCAGACCCAAAAGGGAACACGAATAAAAAGCCAGCCATGGGCAAAGGTGACTGAGGACCACACAAAACTTACCATCCACTGCATCAGCACAAGGGGTGATGCTGGCTCTCCCACACCCCTGGGAGAGCTCTTTGCCAGTCTGTGGGCACCTGGGTTGCTCCCACACGTTGGCAGAGGATGGCAGGAGAATGCTCAGCCTGCCTGAGCTCCCCAGCTGAGACATCTCATTGCTCGTGGCCTTTTTCATTGCATTCAGCTCTCCAGCTGGCACCGAAACATGCTGTATCTCATGGTGACCAGCTTCTTGCTGCAAGGTGTGACAGTAAGTGAAATGCAAACACCTCTCATTTTCATTTTCCAGTGAGATAATTTTATTTTCCCTTCCCACAGCTACACAACTGCTGTTACTTAAACTCACTAAAGTCTTCTGAAAACTTTGGAAAACATCCACTAAAACAGTTTTGCAGAGGTGCCTCTGGGAGTTGCTGTGTCTTAGCCCTCCAAATCAAGTGCCCACTTGGGCACCTGCGCGAGATGCCGGGTTGCAGGACGCAGTTTTAGCTAAAGCATGATGTGTTGCAGCAGGTGATGACCCATCTTGTCATACAGCTCCTTCAAACAATGCTGCAAAACAGACTCCACAGCATAAGGAGATCAAAGCCTGCTTTTTTTCCAAACCAGTAACGTGCCACAAATTCTGTGGATCGGGTCTAATACTGCTGAAAGCAGATGTGTCAGCGTTTGCTGACAAGGCAAAACAGTTGTCGGGCTGCGGCGGACCCTGCAGCACTGCAGGCTGGTGCTTTCTTCAGGTTTATTAGATTCCTTTGCAAAAATTCATCTGAAATTCTAGACGGGACACTTGGTACCACCAAGCAAAAACAGCTGCTGTCAATGCCAGCACAGTTATGCCATGCCTCTCTCTGTGCTGTATCACAGCTTTCTGCTTTTGATTTTTAAGTTGGTAGTTTCAAAGCAGACTGAAAAGCTTCATGAGATTTAAGCCCCAAACTCCTTTAGATACTACTGAAAAGCTGTACACATCCAGCAGATTTCCACCAGCTTTGCTACATCACTCGAGGGCCTAAAGAGATTTAATCCCCTGCCTGTTCACGGCCAACGTAGCTAAAAGGGATGTAGCAACACCAGTAATGATAAGGTCTGCAGCCTGAGGAGAGCCTTCCCTGCCCTGGGTACAGCAGTAGTGATGGCAGCATCTGCAAAAGGACAGCATGAGATGGGGCTGCCCTTCTCTCAGCTCCCCACCATGCTTTGCATCTCTTCCCACAGCCTGCTACAGGGTACCTAAAGCCCACATGGTGGGAGCCCAAAAGCACCAGTTGCACATAGACCGTCTCATTGCTGATGCTTTACTCTTAGCATATTTGCTCATATTACACTGGGAGCCCTGTTTATGCTTGCATATGTGCATCTGGTTTTATAGATGCCTGCAAAATCACACATGGCATGGTGGAGATGAAGTTTTATTTGTCCTGCCATGGAGGACCTGAGCTGGAGTTCCTTCAGCATCACAGTCCTCAGCTCCACCCGAGGCTGCATCGCACCCACACTCACCCTGGGCAGGCTAAGGTAGGGGCAGGCAGCACCACCATGGGCCCTTTGCACCATGCCACTACATCTGTGCCCGCTTCACATTTAGTAATATCAGAGCCTCCATCGCACCTGTGCTGTAGCGAAAATATCAATCAAGGCAGCAGTGGCTGTGTGAGCAGACGGGAGCCTGGCAGAGGGGCTGCAGCCCTGGCTAAAAAAGAGGGGAGTCAGCCAACCTGGAGATACTGCTGCAAAGAACCCACCAGTCCAGGAAGTATTAAGATGGGGTGCCTGTTTGCCAACAAAGATCTCCACGTTTCCCTCTCAATCTTTATTTAAATTTGGGAAGACAGAAAATTAACGAAGTCTGAGATATATAACTGAAAACCATTTGTTTTTCTTGTGGAAATGGAGCGTTTCCTAATGAACTTCCCCTCCCCCTGTGCCGTTCAGCTCTGGATGCAAATATTGCTGCGAGTTTATCAATCTGCGGCTTGTTTCACGCAGTTTGCAATGCTAATGAGTAAACCAATTTTGACATATTATGTAAGCCAGTTTTTGAAACAGAGATTCTTGGCAGGCCAAATGTAAACACAGACACCCTCTTGCATCCAATTTAAATGAGCATGTTGCTGAAAGCACTAGGGGCTTGATTCTGTTGACTTATTCCTGATTTACTCCAGTGGGAAGAAGGGAAGGAAAAAAAAAACCACAACAAAAAAAGCCACCCCTCAATTCAATCACTAGTGCAGCAGCAATTTGCAAAATGGATTTAATTTTGTAACAAGGAAATGTGCTGGAATAAGCTAATGCAGGGTGGTGACTCGGGCACTGTATGAGCATCACCACAGCACACAACTGGGAGCACACATGCCATTCCAGATGGAGCTAATGGGGAAGATGACAGATCACCTCTCCCTCATCCTTCCAAGCCAAATTTAGGTCCAGGTAGTGCCCCATGTGTTGGACCAACCCCAGAGGGTGGCTCCTTTCAGCTTCCCTGCTCTTCCACCATGGCTTTGCAGAAGGACTTTGCCTACCTGGGGAGCAGGCAAAGCCCAACAGCAGCACCAGGCATTTTGAGGCACAAGATGCCCCTGCTGCAGTTATGCTGAGGGTGGTGGGAACCCAGGGCATGAAGGAATATTTGGTCAGCAGGCACTGAAGGGCTGTGGCCAGTACATGGCCAGGTGCCAAGACCCCATGAACTACTCGCTACCTTGTCCACCTGGCCCAAAACTGGCAACCAACCCCACCACTGAGACAGTTGGACACCTGATTAACAGATTCTATCCAGTTTTTACAGACTACGAGCACCAGAATGGCATGCTGGAAGTCACATGTGTTGGATGGCAGACTGCAATGACCAGCAGCATACCTTCCAATGACACGGGTGAGCTGAAGGTCACAAGCTCATAGTCAGGGGTAGGAGAAAGGGGAAGGGATGCATTTTACAGGCCCCTTAAATCCTGTTCATATCTCTAGTAGATCCTTTTTTTTTTTATTAAAGCGAGGAAGGGCTGGAATCAAATCTTTCATTCGCGCTTTTCCCAATACCATCTGGAGCATTTGCATCTGCCAAGAGCACAGCATATTTTTGTCGACAAGCAGAAGCAAATGGGGTAGCAGCATACCTGGAGATGGCCTTTGTCCTGCTAATGGCTCTGGGCATCTCCAGAGTGTTTTAAAACTAAAACAGTTTGAAGTTGAACTGTGATGTTCCTGTCATGGCAGAGGAAAAGAAATAAAATGAGAGACATGCTCTGCTGTGAGGTCGGGTGTGCTGCCGCAGAGCACACTTATTGCATGTGTCAGAGATCCCACGAGGCACCAAAGCTGCAGAGCAAAACCTCACACTCAATCGTCTTCACAGTATCAGGACCAGGATATCATTTATCATACCTGGCTCTTTTACATTATAAAAGGAGAGCAAGAGGAAGAATACTTTTAGCCTCCAAGCAAATATCCCATCCTGAGCTTTCAACGATGAGAGCAAACCTGAGAGCTCTTTCCTTTGTGCTGTGTAGTGCTTTTGAGCTATGATCATAAGCAGCTAAAATGCCACACGTTTGTTGGCTCATCAGGTTTTACCCTGCAAGTTTGGAAATACATAGTTGCTAAAGTAATTCAAGTTTTTATGGCATAAAACTCACTGCTGTCTAGACATAGAAAAGGACAGTGCTTGAAAGGAGGGCAGCTGACAAGTAACATCACTTGGAACGTAAAGGACAGGGAGACCAGATGCCGTCTGGCCCCAGCCTGCCAGCACATCGGTGCACATAGCAGCACTGTGGGGCTGCGGCGCAAGAGCAAAGATTGGGAAGAGAAGATGCCCTGCAGACCTGTGGGACCATGCAGGTCCTTGCCTGAACTAGCGCAACTCCAACTCTTTGCCAGCTGACAAACACTTCCCCCCCCCCCGCCGCTGCCATCCCAGCACAGAGCCACAGAGGCCAAGGTGGGAGCGAAGCCCAAAACCAGATCACTACGTCGACTCGTACCCCACGAGGGAGGCGAGGGCAGTGAGTGACTGACATGCAGACTGCAGATGCACCACAGCACTCCCGTCCTTCCTGTTTATCTACACATGGCACATTACAGTAACAGGCAGGCAAAACAATGCTTAATTTCTAACAGCTTATTTTTACTGTACTTTTAAATGATCTGGAATAACTTCTACAGTATAGATGCTTAGAAGTGCAGCTATTATTCAGGGTGAGTCAATTTGGAAGCCCTCACCGTCCATTTAAGCATCCCTTGGATTTCTGGTGTCCAGAAGTGTTACTGCCACCCCCTTTAGTCTTAGTGCTTTCTGCATTTTCAACATTAAGTCCTGGTATTGAAGACAAGCAAAAAAACAGACACTGAAAGCATATAAAATAATGATCTGAAGTCCAAATGGGCATGGACTGGATGATGAAAACAGCATGGAATAAGAGAGAAACGGATGAGTTTCTATTGTAATTTTTACAGCTATTTAACCGGAAGAATGAAAAAAATCTAATTACTGTCAACTGTAAGTTTTTAGCTACCCAGCCATCAGAGTGCTGTTATTAAACTACTGTATAATTGCCTCTTTTACTCCGCTTCCCACAGAACTTGTGTTATTTCACTCATAGTTAAACTCATAATATTGGCTTCATAACTAATCCTGTCAATCGAAATCCCTGGGGGCTGGTGCAAGGGTAAAAATAGCAAGGAGTTGTTTCTTCCCTCAGCTTTCTTTCAAAGCCCGTTTCTGCAAGCACTGGGGCTCGGCTCAGCAGTGCCACGGGCTGTCGCACCCACCACCAACACATGGACACTGCTCCTCTGGCTCAAGCCAAGCCCAGGAGAGGGACGGGTCCTTCAGCAGGCAACACATCCCTCTGCACTGTGCATCTGCCCCAGACAAGATCAGTCCACTCTGTCCCTCCCTCCTGACACAAGTAGCCCAGGTAAGATATTTGATGTTGCATAGCTGAGCCCCACCTCTAAGCCCAGATGTGACTGCTTGCCCTGGGACTTCATGTCAGCACTGAAGTTCAGCCGACACTTGCAAAGTCTGCAGATGCATGAAAAGTGCAGGTTTCTGCCTTCCTTGAACACCAACTGCTAGGATGGTATCTCACACACAAAACCACACTAAGACACCCAACTACATGTTCAAGCACCAAAGATATCCACTGAGATATCTATGGGACTCGATGTTATGGTCTTTTCCAGCCTAAAGTATTCTACAAGATGAGCACAGTTTATCTGTGCACTTACTGAGGACACTGCATGGAGCACTAGATTTTTTACCCATCCAAGTTTTAAGCTCTGTCTGAACCCCTACTTGCACCCTGTGCGTTGGACTGATGCTCCGGGATAACTCCCAGCATGGCCCTTCCCTGGAGGTGACAGGGGATTTGCTGCAGAAGACCCAGGCAGAGCCTCTTGCCAAGACTTCACATGGCAGCACATCCTCCCTGCGTGGCAGGATGCTCCACTTGCCCAGGACTCAGCATGCACAGTGGGGCCAAACGTACTGTTCAGGTCAGGTTTGGAATGAGATGATAGGGCTGGAAGGGGTGAGGGAAGATGGATTTGGCCTCCCATGCAAACCTACCATTCCTCTCTCTGTCTCTCTGGAGACAACAACCCTGTACCGGTGTTGCTCTCTGGTGGGCGCGCACAGAAACTGCTGAGAGCCGGCAAGGAACAGATGGGAAACAACACTTTTCCCAAAGTGGTGTCCCAGAGCGAGGGCCCGGTGTCCATGGGGGAACCACAGGCCACTGCTTCAGCTGTGGTGTTTTTCCTCCTGGAAGAGTCACCACCCTGCCTACTACACCCACAGGCAGGTGATACTGCAACAAGCTATGGTACTGCAACCTTCACTCAGGGTCTGCAGTGTCCGTCGACCCAGGAGTGAGAACAGCAGAGAAGCAGTTTAAAATTCTGTGCAAAAACACCTGCTCAGTCTCTCCCCCACCCTGCAGCAAGGAGGGACCAGCCCCAGCACAACGCTTTGCAGCCACACAGAAACCATTGCTTCCCACACAAGGCTGAGGTACCCTTACCAGCATTCAAGAGGGATCCCAGGGTTTAAAAACCCCTCTGCATGCACTGCGAGAGCCTGTGTGCTCAGGGCAACCCTCTGCGAGAACAGAGCTCTTCCCTGAGCTGCCTTACTCCTTCCTCCCTCCATTATTGTATTCGCTTTACTGTTTGAGATAAGAGGATAGAAAATTTATGCCATTGCCTGGGCTGCCAAACGATACCACGGTGCTTTCAGACAGCCAGGAGAGCTCCCAGCAAGCCCAGCCTGGAGAGCCCCAGTGCCCTCAGGGACTGAGAGCCAACTGCCTCCCAGGAGGTGGTCCTCACAGCTTGCAGATAGCAAGACTACAAGACAACACTCCTGGAGCCAGGGCCTGCAGAACTGCCTTGACTGACATGCAGCAGGCCCTCAGGTTCAAAATAAATGCAGCCTGATGTAGCGGTCTTTTTCTCACCCATGGTGCTTGTGCAAATGAACCTCCAGGCTGATGGGCCTCCTCACCCATAAAGCTGCAGGGGCCCAGAGAACTGTGTTACAGGCCAAAGTTACCCTGGCAATGGCTCTTCACTGAACTGCCAGCCCCTGGCCAGAGAGCAGAGCCCACAGCCTCCGCACCTGTGCCAGACATCAAAAGGATTAAGGAGGGAAGCACCAACGTATAGGGGCTGAAGCAAACCCATTAGCATGACTGAGAACTGTCCCCGTGTCCAAGTACATGAGAGGAGAAGAGCAAAGGGCAAACAAGGAGAACTGAAGCTACCAGGCACAGGGGCAGCAAAACCTCCTACGGGAACAAGTGTTGGTGATGGCATAGCATGCAGAGAAGCTCAGAGCACCAGAACAGATAGGGTGGCATGGGCCATCCTACCTCCACTGGAGGTGACAGCATATACCTCCTCTTTGGATGCTCAGCCAGGTCCTCAAGGAGAGCATGGCAAAGCTATCACTCTTACAAAACACAGACATTAATATCTAGCTGCACATCCTCTGGGATCGATTCTTCAAAGTCTCATACACTACTGGGGGGTCCTCATCTTTCTCCATGTTCCCCAGACTCTACTGCTTGTGGTGTGTCCATTCAGATTTGGCAATTCTTCACCTCCAAAGAGGAACAAGAGTCCCAAGCTACTCTGTGCTCCTGCTGTGGCACAATGCATTTCAGCAGCTTCCCATCAACCAGCAGTAGATCCTTCAGGAGGAATCTGGAAGAGGAGAGCACAGGCCACGTAAGCACTGGGTAAATTAAGGCCAGCACAACTTCCGATTTTGCACATTGGTCTGAGCATGCAAGAAAACGTGTGCAGGGTTTCACTATTCCCCAAACTAAAGTACTGTAGATAAAAGGGTGAAAACATATTTGAACTGACTACTTAGCCAGGGAAAAAGGGGGGAAAAAAAAGCACATTCCTGCTTCGATAACATCTAATTAGCAGTAGGATTTTAGATGCAAAAGCAAAGCATTCATCTTGCCAACTACTTTTCATTTAACAAAGTTCAGTCAAAGAGACCATCAACTTTCCTGCATAGAAGTAATTAAGGAATACAAAGGCTGTTGTGCTTGCAGAAGGGAGCCTTTCCTATCACAAATCTTGTGCCCCTGGATGCACCCAACCCACCAAAAGTTCTCAGCCAGATGTTAACCCAATACTTGTTCCCAGATGTGGAGCTGCCCACTGCTCCAGCAATCAACTCCCTGCTGCTCCAGCTCCCTCAGATTTGTAATCCTTCCACCGCCATGCGACTACATCCATTATGCAAGCCAAACACAGCTGCTTCTGACCAGTGCATGCTGTGTGACAGACATACCCATGTGCCTGGGTGCAGGAGAGCAGAGTTGCCTGCACATGCCCAGCTCATGATGCAGGTCACTTGCACTTCGGTCCTGTGATGGATGCACTTCTAGTCATACCCGAAGGAGTACGTGGCCCTACATAACAAGACTAGGGACCACTGAAGAGCCTCCACATGGAAAAAGAAGCTGGAGGAAGGTAAGGGGTTGGCCATGTGGTGAAAGACTATACCTTTCCAATTGATGCCCAGGCAGACAGGGCAGTACTAGACCAAGAAGGTATCTATGCCAGTGTGTGGGTATCTGTTTAGCTCTGAGACACGCTGACCACTGAATGTCATGAGGATATCTTGTATGGTCCCAGTGTCCAGAAAACAACCAGCCATGCCCCTAACAGCAAGTAATGCAGCCGACGCAAAAAACCAGATAATATCTTACCTGAATCATCATCAGCAAGGGTCTTCCAAACATCAGTTTCAGGAAGGTCAGGTGGTGAGGTACTGTATTTCCCCTGTGAACGAAGGGGAATGGTGCATTTTTTTAAATTTCACACTAGGCAGCCACCCAAGTGCTTTAGGTGGACCTTCCCTGTGGATCGCAGGAGACTGTCCTTGTCCAACCATCAAAGGGTTTCCTCAGGCTTTTGCGCATTTTTGTGCATATAAGATTCAAGCGTGTTGTTATTTCCTGAAGTGAGGAACCCCCAGGAGCACCTAGAGGGTTTGCATGGAAGACAACACTCTTGCACACCAGTCATTTCCAGTCAAGTATTCCATAAAAGTCTGGGTGTCCAGTACGTGCTTGTTGGGAACTTATGCAAATGTATTCTATGAATAATCTTGACAAATAATGCTAAGAGTGAATTTGAGCTGAGACTGACTGAGATCGCAGGTGTTGGTTAGGTTATCAGACATAGTGGGTGGCATGCTAATGAGTTCACTTCTTAACTAGTGGGTATAAGTGAGAGGCTTAATCTACAACTGAAAGAAAAAAACTGAAAGAAAAATTGAATTTAGAGCACAACAGCTATTCCTGAATAGATTCACATGTAAGCACTTGTTTTATCGCAATGCCTACATTAAATATGCATGGAGCAACTGTTTCAGGGTAGCCGGGTGCATGGACTAGCCTGTAAAATGAGGTTTCTTGTCTAAATATTAAAACTGGCTGTCTGCAAATAATATCAGGTAACAGTCTCTTACAAAATCTCTGTTATGAATTTTACTGGCATTTATCTGTGTAATGTTTATCTGTGTAATACAGCAGGGAGGAAGAAGGAAGAATGGGGAGAAGCAGCATCAGACAGGCCTGAAAGCTAGCAAAATAAATTCAGAGTACTTTCAAGAGGACTGCTTGTCTCACAGTTGAGAAAGCACCAGAAGATGGAAGAACAGGTGTGGGTCTCATCTCTGCCATGGTCTATTTATGTCAATTGTTAAATCCATGCAGTCTTACACGCTCAGTTCTCTCACACCCTAAATACTAAAGATTAGTGCCCCAAGTCCCTGCCTTGTTGATCAAGGCTGTGGTCTGAGTTCAAGACGCTTCCTGGAAAGTCAGGATGTAGAAAAGCAGGATGTATTTCTTGCACTAGACACAAAGAATTTTCTCTTAGTTGATCCAACACTAATTTTTCCTGAGCATTACATCAAACAACTTACAGTCTTTGCATCCTACTGTAGCTTCATTTTACTGTAATGGCCCTTGTTTTAAAAAGGAAGAAAAAATACCTTCCCTCTTCCTTAAAGCAATTAGAAATGTCACTCACGTTACCCTCTGGATGTGAATTGAGCTATTCCCAACAGCCACTCAAAAAATACATAATCACCATAATTACTGGTGGCATCTAATTAACATTCAACTTCCTCTCTACAGCAGCTACAGCTGGACAACCCATTTATTTCAACCTAAAACTAATGCTCTCCTAATTATTTTCAGTCACACTAAGCAGCCCACCTGTGTCTATCTTCATCGACACCTCTGGCTGGCACAGTGGTAAGAGGGCAGAGCAAGCCAAGCGAGCACCTCCGCATGCACCATGTGTGCTCAGCCTCCAACAGGCTCCTTAACAAGTGCCCCATGAAAACGCAGGGACCTGCACCCTTAGTCATACAGCTGCTGGCTCTATTAACCACCAAAGTAGGAAAAAAAAAGGCAAAGGACCTGCCTACATCAAATGCAAAACACCCCTTGCTTGGCACCATCGCTGGGGCAAAAGGCTGCAGCCACCCTGAGGTACTCAGTGCTCTTGGTTTGACCTCACGGGAGAGGGCACAGGATAAACAAGCCCATAAAACACACGTGCCTCTTGTTCCTGAGATTCTGGGGGCTATTTGCCCCTTCCCATATCCATGGTCCACCCTGACTGTCCAGGGTACTGCAGCTGAGCAGAGGGCTTTGCCTATGCATGCGCTGCGGCACCACCCTGCGCTCACACCAAAGCTATTTCTTAGTCTGTAAGCTGCCAAAATTTACTCCCATCAGATCGGGGGTAATGGGCTCGGGGTGGGCAGGCTGATGCCCCAAAGCATGGTATGTCCTGGTACTAGTCTCCAGGCTGGGGCAAACCCTCTGCCAGCACCTTTGTTCTCCTTCCCTGGTCACTCTGTAGTAGCAACAGGATCAAAACTGTGCAACCCAAATGTGATTATTTTAAAGTAAAGACAGACAAGGATTAGACAGATTATAAAAACAGGCTGCTTTATCTGCCCGGTATCAGGCACTCATTCTGAATAAACTGAAGTACACGTAAATCCATGATACCCCTTTTCTTTCAGTCTCCTCCTAGTTCTTCTTTGCAGTTCATTCTACTCCCATCCACTAATCAGGCAACTTTTTAATTCTCTTTCACTCTCCAGACACTCATCACCTCTTTTGGTAGGAAAAGCAATGCCTGCTGCTGCCATCTAGATGAGCTCCAACTCATTAGCTCTCTGTTTCTTTCCAAAAGCTGGCAGAAAACTTATTTTCTCTTTTGCTCATGCCTCCCCATTTTCCTCTCTTTGCTATTATCTCTCTAATGATATTATTTCACCCTATAATGATTGTAGTACTCATAGGAATGATGCTCTGCAAAATTACCTTGTATTTGCATTTACATTTGAGCTTTCATCATTACACCAACTAGATATATCAAGGGGGATGAGAAGGGAACTGACAGTTACCAGGGGAAGGTCTGGCTGAACTTCTCCTGAACTCAGGAATTACTAATGTTTCTTTCCCTTCTTTCCCGCTTCCATTTGTCATCTTTGGTGTGAACCTCTGCAGGCACTAAGATGTCTCTGCTTAGCCCAGCCACCTAGGGTCACAAAACACACAGCAAAGCAGTATTTACCCCCAGACAAATTTGGTTATGACAGGCTAATGAATTTCAAAAATCTATGGAGAAATGGAAGGAGCTCAGACAGCATGATCTTGTAGGCTTCATTTGCTTCAGAGATCGATGAGAAAAATAAAGATCAAGAGTTGTCATGGATGGCCTGAGTTTCAAGGGGAGTGGGGAAATCAGTCAGTGCATGCAGATTGGTGGGCTATTTATGCAATAGTCAAGTAGTTACGGTTTTGATGCCAACATAAGGTCTGCAAGCCCCAGTCAAACTCAGAAATTCAGTATCTTTAAACTCTGCATGAATTTCCATATCCCCCCCCATCAATACCCAGAGTGGTAAAATGCCTCCAAACTGAGTTGTCCAGCCCTCCCCAAACAAATTTCCAGCTCCACAAAAGATAATATCATCTTGGGAGCTGACTTGTGAAACATTTTAGACAAAGCTATAAGCAGATGATCAAACTTTATGAAAAAGCCCTAGCTCTTATCACAGCAAATCAAGCTAAGAAGGATCAGAACATTGAAGTCCCAGCATTTCATAAATCAAAGATCTGCCAATGTGCTACACTGGCTGTCCAGGAGCACTTGTGTTTGAAGGACTAATTGCAAGCCAGAATACTTTTATGTGTTATTTTTCCAGAAAAGAACCTAACAGAGTTACCACACCAACGCTATTCTCCAGCCAGCAAAACCTTGCTAAGGTTGCCCAGGTGAACCACTTGCTCACCTTCCCAATGCAGCCCAGGTTTGCAGACGCCTGGTTTTTGGGCAGCTCTGCAGGTACCAGCAGCTCACCCTGCATGCTGCCCTGCCCAGCATCCCACTCAGGGGCTCCTGATGCTGCCTGGGCTCAAACCTCCTGCTGCACATCATTTCTCAAGGGAAAATCACCCAAGAGCATCAGCAGGGAAAGAGCCCTTGCAAACCCCTGAGGTCTACAGCTGGCCTGGCAGGGGATGAGGTGTAAAGGTGTCCAACACAGCACAGCTGCCTTGCAGCTCCACCACCACCACAAGGACTCAGCAGTACTGGCAATCAGCCTGCCACCTCTCACGTTCAGCAGATTTGGCTCCTTCATGCATGCTTCCATGGCCAAAGAGGAGACATGGCCTCTGACAGGCTGTTGCTGTCAAGCCACATGCAATTTATTGATCAAAAGAGAAGGCAGGCACTTTTTTGAAGACAGAAGCTGGCGGTGCTAAGAAATTGGGGAAAATACATCACAGCAAAGAAAAGCATGAAGCATTAAATCCCAACAGTCTCCCCAGCCCCTGGCTAGCACTGGCAGCTCTGCATTTCAGCCGATTAAACTTGGGTCTGCAGGGCTCCGCTGACACACTTTGCCAGCACACACCAGACCTCGCCCCGCTGCGCTTGCCTGTTTTAATTGCCAACAAAGCAGAAGAAACCAGCTCTTCCCTTCCTCTTGCATTAGCCCTGGACACTGCATGCTCCGTGATGCAATGCCTCGCCACACAACCCTTGCTTCTCAGGATGTAGTGACTTTTTATGTGTGCACTGGGGCTAAAGAAACCCCGTGGAGCTGCCTTTCCAGTCCTCTCCACTGTGGATTCTCTGGTGTTTATAAAAAATTGCATGTACACTACCTCTGCAAGTACTCTCAGCAGGGACAGTGTGGGAATTGTGGGGTTTCATTTTACTTATGTTTACAAAACTTCCAGAAATGCAGACTCTTTGAAACCACACCACCCTGTCCCATCGAGTTGAAGCTGGCCAGCGGGTTCAAAATATATTTGTACACCTTGTTGGGCTGCAGGGAGCCAGCCACCACGCAAGCTGAGTCACAACCAAATTACTTCAGCTGATGCTTAAAGACAGGACTTACAGACAATAAAATAAACATTCCCTTCGAACTAATGTCCCTCTCCAAAAGCCAAGCAGGTAGCAACCTATCACTTCAAACCTCAGCTAGCACTCGCCTGCCTTCCTAATTGCTTTTTGTCTCCTCTTGAGGCAATTAACTCCACACCCACCCTCTGACACTTTCTCACTCCAAAAAGCAGTCCCCATTTTACTGGCACAGGCTCTGCATTTGGATCTCAAGGTTCCATACTTACTCCCTTTCCTCCACAAGGCTCTGCATGTGTTTGTGCCTGGGCATGTGTTTTCTCACCCTGATGATTTCATTATTTATGTGGCTGAAAGAGCAAAGCTGCTGAAATGGTTGTTCATCATTTAGCTCTTCTACATGTCTCTCAAAGGCATAATAAACATTATGGGAAAGCAAATATCCGTCTCGACAGGGTTGCCTGAGTGAAAACACAGAAATGAACTTGCAGATGCTGTGCAGAGGGTATGCCGACATGCGCCACGCTTCCCTGCCTGGCATGGGCCTAAAACCCTCCCACCTGGAAGCTGCCAGGTTTCAGCCATTCCCAGCACCCCGGCACGATGCCCAGAGCAGCCCCAGACTGGCAGAGTCAGTGAGCTCCAAGGGATGTGTGCTCTGCGTGAGGCATGTTCCCAGACACACGGATGTGTTAGGTTTTAACAGATTTAGCAAACGTCACTAGAGGGCAGAGCTGTTTCCCCATAGCATATCCCAGACGGAAAAAACCCCCATGACTTTCAAGCAGCTTCTGAATTCTCCACAATCCTGTCCAATATCAAAAGCCTGTTAATATGCAAAAGCCACCCAACATATTTCCACTTAGAAGCAACAAGCACAGACATTAATGAGCCAACTGAGATCCTGCACTTCCTTGCTTTGACTATTTTCACTAAGATTGGAAGACCTCCAGGTGTGGGACAGCCTCTTGCCAACACAGCAGCAGCATTGCCAGCCAGGGTCAGCCCCGGCTTCTTGTAACCCAGAGTGCACAGAGCAATACAAATAACCACCGCAGCAGGCAGGGAACAAAGCCTGTTTTCTTCCCATCACTGATGTTGATAAAAAGGCTTTACTCATCAGGAAGCTTTGATCAGAGACCTGAAATTAGGGGCTACACTGATACTTCACTGCCCAGGCTTGCTGCTAAGCATCTCAACAGATTAAAAAAAAAAAAAAAATGCTTCCAAACAGGCAAAGCCTTCCAGGCTTTGTTCAGCTGTGGTTTTCAGCAGATGACCACAGCCCACAGGAACCCCTGTAGCTGGGCAAGCAGGACTGTTTGAGGGCACATCCACTCCACCTACAGCAGGATCTATGTTCCAGGGAGCAACTCCACCAGCCACTGCTGCCAGACCTCAGCTCGCTGCACCTTGCTCAGCAGGGCTGGGGGGGACTGAAATTCCCAAACCTGAGACACTTCTGCTGTTACATGCACAGGTTTTTGGACAGTATACCCTTGCTAACTTTTTTATTGCACTTTGCTGCAGCACTCCTGGTACTGACACCTCCCTCAGACAAGGACGCCAGCCTTGAGGATCCCGCTCCAAACCACTCACAAATCCTTTTCTTCTTATTTCCCCAGTGCATACAGTGTGCTTTTCTTTATTATTATCAAAATCAGTTGTACTGCAGGCCTGCCTACTGTTGAGTAGGGAAGCAATGGTGTCTTGCATCAAAGTCACTGTTTGTTCCACAACCTGAGGAACTTGTTCACAAAGTACCCGAGGCACCTGGCTCCACTGCCTATAACGGCACTTTTTAACAAAATCTCTCCTGAGAGGGGGAAGAAAATGCCTGCAAAATACAACTCAAAGCATAGTGCATTAATGGCTTAGGCAACAGCACAGAATAATGCTCGCTATTTTGCCAGAGTGAAAAAAAAGTCTAATATTCAAAGAGAATGAAGGAAATAATTATTATATTAGTTTTATGTCTCAGTCACATCTTGGTCCTTGCCACGGCTACTTTTTTCCATATCGCTTCTTCCTGGGCACACCCTGCATCTCCTTCCTTGCAGGGGAAAGGCAACATATTGACTCATTTTTGTTCAGAATGTGCTTTCAATGCCATCATCGCAAAGAGGGTTGGAAGGATCCCCAGAGCAGAGGCCAGGCAGACCATCACCCTGCCTAAGGTGGGGTCAGATCTAGCTTCTCTGGCAGATGTTTGTCTAACTTCTGACCCCCAGTGACTGCAACTCCACAACTTCCCAGGGCAAATGTACCCTAGTGCTTCTCCATCCTCATCTTAAAATTATATATCCCTTAATATAGTTTCTTCTTATCCCAGCCACCACAGACAGAGAACTTCCCATTCCCTTCCTTTCTGCAGCAGCCCAGGAGAATTCAAACGACATGACCTCATCTCCTTGCAGTTACCTCTTCTTGAGAGTAAACAGCCTTAGTCCCACAACTTTTCTCCCCACAACCTCTATCCTCAGCTCATTTTTGCTGTTCCTTTCTGGTCTCTGTTTCCTCAATCATCGTTTCCTTTGAGGATGAAGCTCAAAGTGGGATGCTTTCCCAAGCTCTAACCAACAGAGCAAAGCAGGAAGGATTGCCTCACCTCCCTGTTAGGCAGGGCTCCCAGTTTGCTGTAGCCCCCTACCTATTCAGCTACTTTGCAATAGCATACTCATTTCTTCCAGTCTGTGAAGCATCATCTCACAACCAAAATATTTTCACCCCTTAAATTACCTTAAGGAGCAGCCTATCTCTTTCCGCTAGCTACATAAAAAGCCCACCCAGACTGCACAGCACAATTTAATTATCCTAAAAATCTCTTGATCCCCTTACTCACTGGTCACTTTGGTTTGCCTTGTGCATATCTTCAGTCCCACCCCATATATCTCTACCCAGAAGTTGTGCTGCAGAGAAAGGCAACAAGAAGGGTCATGCAGGTCTGACTTACATGAGCACATCACCTGTTCAGCTTGCACTAGCCACTTGGTCAAATTTGCTGCTTGCTCCCTCTTCCTCTCTTAAAAGCAATGGCTGAATGAGATGCTGCAGATGTGATTAATGACAGTCTCTTAAACTTTCAGTCCAGTTGACCTGAGCTCACAGGCACTGACTGAGGGATTCAGGGTTTGGTGATTTAATTTCATGCTCACAAATCCCAAACTCACTGCAGGTGTGGCCAGGCTTCTCCCCAGCTCATCAATCCACCCCTCACTCCCTCCCTGGGCACCTGGCTTGGCCTCACCAAGAGGCTGTGTGCAGCACAGGCAATTTCGGGTGTGTGCAAAACCTGAGCAACATTTAGATTTGCAGATAAACTTCCTTCACTCCTTTCTGCATATTAAACAATTTGGCATGCAGTTATCCTCTCTATACAAAGTTGGGCAGAGCACTGAGATGGATGCTGTCCCTGTTCCTCAACTAATTATGAACAAATTACTCCTGGAAAGCAGCAGTAGTATACTAATATTAGATACATTTCTTTCACCAGCTGCATGGTCATCCCTAATTGCGACTGTGGTTATCATGTACAGTGGTGTTGGAGCACTGTGCTGGGCTCATTTAACTTCACTCTACCTCCAGGTCTGCTGTAAAGTCTCATGACTAGTCTGAAAGAAAACCCTTCATTTTTTCATAGAAGCTGACTGAATTACAGATCACTCTGGGGGAGGAAAAGCTTATGAAATCAAAAGTGATAAACTGTATATGCATATGAGTAATAAATTAAAAAACAATATAAAAGGACTAGCTCCCTACCAGGGAGAACACAAAATACTAGCACCCCTGCATAAAATGAAATTAAGCCACACAAGGTTTAGGCAGCATTACAAAGATAACATCCCTCCAATATTAATGACTAAGCCTGAGCCTGGTTCACCCGACACTCCGGGTTTTAGCATATAGCAGTTCTTGACTCTAGCCCAAGTATACCTGCCAAACCTGCTTGCATGCATTTGCAGAAACTCGTATGGTGGTTGTTCAACAAAATCCCTGATTTGCACATGCAAATTCTCATGAAAATCATAAGTGCACAATTAGCTTAGACAATTTTTCAGTGCATGCTCAGAAATTGTTCAACAATTTAATCATTTTAAGTGTAAAGCACCTTTTTTATGACGGCTGAACTCTGCCTGTCATGAGGTTCCAAATAAAACACACACAAATTGCTGTCTGAGGGGTATGAACCATCAAAGCCAAAGAACACCAAGGCCTGGATGGATTTAAAATCAGAGCAGGGCTGGCATGCATCAACAGTGGTAAACAAGAGAGCCTTCAAACAACTGAACGCACAAATCTCTATGTGTATGCATTTGGCTATATGTATTATCACATTGCACGTGATGCGCGTAATACATGCTTATGTATTTAAGCCTAGGTGGCCATGCAGGAGGAGCTTGTGGAGTGAGCACGCAGGTGCCATCACTCAGCGGTTTCGGAGCAGACTGCGCCTCTCCTTGCCCATGCAATGCCTCCCATGCCCGTAAAGGCTGCCTCTCCCCGCACCTGCAGGCACAGCCAGCGCTGCGTCCCACGGCAGGGAGGAAAGGGACCCAGCTCAGGGGCTCCGATGCGGAGGACCTGGGCCTGTAGGCCTGGAACATGCCCCTTCTGAGCAGCCTCACAAGGCAGATGGTGCTGCAGGCAGATGGAGCGGATGGGTGCAAGCCGCCGTGCAGCGGGGATGGGGCAGGACAGGTGGTGGCCAGCCTCCGAGCTCAGGGGCAGCAGGCATGCGTGGTAGGAGCTGCAGCCGTGTGTTCCCCCCCGTGCTCCCCACGCGCTCCCCGGTGGGTCAGCAGATGTCGGGCTGCTCTCCCCGTGCCCCTGGGTCACTGCCTCTATCGTCTCTCTGCCTCGCACCTGCAGCTCGCTGCTTCTTCTGTCTCAGATGGCTGCCAAGTATTTCTGAAGAGTTATCTCATCAGTTAGGGAAAAAAAGAAAGGATTAAAGGACATCGGATGTGACATTAAAAACTGAGAATCACCTTGTAGCCACTAATCCACATAATTAACAAACCCATTTTCTCTTCTTTATCATGAAAGTATTTTTAAATTCAGACATAGTGGCTTTAATAAAATCATGTTCCATATGAAAGAAAAAAAAGTTGCTTTATTTGAAATATAACTATTTGATTATTTTCTCAAATATTTGCATAGTTTTGTTTAATTTGATAGAAACCCAAATTGGAGACTGAGCTCAAAGAGACTGATTTCACTAGAGACGATAGGTTTTATAGAGCCCTGCAAAGTTGTACCATCACCTGAAGACATTTTAATGCAGGAAAGATCTTTACATTTCCACCCTGCCAGTTTCAGTTCAGACTAATAATTACAGTCATAAATGGACTGCTGGTTCTTACCTGAACTGTGATTTTAACACCCAGTTTGGAGGCGACATCTCACTGTTCGTACTGGGCAATATGGGGCAGGGTTAGAAACGTTTGTATCAGCCAGGTCGCTCACAGCAGACGACACCAGCGCCCATGTTTTAGATTAACTCAAACTGCAAATACTCCACTGTACCTTGAGAAGGAAAGAGTGGGAAATAAGAAAAAAAATCTCTAGTCCTATGTTTAATTCAGCCAGTCATATAGTATTATACTATTTTATTACATTTTCTTTTCATTTTTTCTAACTGGAGTTTGCTGGCTCCTTCGTATAAGGATTGTCAGTGACAATATTCAATAATAATCTGCAGTACATGACTTCAAACATACACAGGATTAAACGAGGCCATGGTATCCACCCGGCAAAAAGCTGTGCCCTCAGCATCCCTCACGGCCCCTCCAGCTGCAAGAACTGGTGCTGCCACCCAAACAGAGCTTTCACGGGAACATGCAGCCACCCAGGCCCCGGGCTGCAGGGAATGCCCGAGTTTGGGTTCAGTGTCTGGCGGCAGCAGGGAGCTCACCTGTGGGAAATGTGCCAAAGAAAAGGAGCTGCTCAGCCTGGTGACAGAGCTTCGGGAGGAGGTGTCCAGGCTGAGGAGTATCAGCGAGTCAGAGCCCCCACTTGGGGCACGGGTGCCCTGGATGTACACACAGACTGGGGGATCAGAGGCTGGAGAGCAGCTCTGCAGAGTGGGACCTGGGGGTGCTGGTCAATGGCAAGCTGAACGTGAGACAACAGTGTGCCCTGGAAGCCACGAGGGCCAACCATGCCCTGGGGTGCATCAAGCCCTGCACTGCAGCTGGTCGAGGGAGGGGATTGTCCCGCTCTGTCCTGCGCTGGTGCGGCCTCAAGTGCTGGGTGCCGTGTTGGGCACCACAGTACAGTAAGGATATAAAGCTACTGGAGAGTGTCCGGAGGAGGGCCACGAAGTTGGTGAACGGTTTAGAGGAGAAACTGTATGAGGAATGGCTAAAGACACTTAGCTTGTTCCCCTGGGGAAGAGGAGGCTGAGGGCAGACCTCACGGCGCTCTGCAGCTTCCTCACAAGGGGAGGAGGAAGGTCAGGCACTGATCTCTCTGGTGACCGATGACAGGACCCGAGGGAATGGCAGGAAGATGTGCCAGGGGAGGGTTAGGTTGGATATTAGGAAAAGGTTCTTCCCCCAGAGGGTGGTGGAACAGGCTCCCCAGGGAGGCATCACGGCACCAAGCCTGATGCTATTCAAGAAGCACTTGGACAGTGCCCTCTGAGATATGGTGTGAATTTGGGGCTGTCCTGTACAGGGACGGGAGCTGGACTCAATGACTCTTGTGGGTCCCTTCCAGCTCAGGGCTTTCTATGATTCTATCAGGCTTCGTAGGCAGTGATACTAACGGCTATCAAAACAAGTGCATTCACTCACCTTTGGGGGAATTGATACTGTCTGTGACTAGAACTAGTTGCATCAAAATCAAACAAAAGTCAGACTCTGCCCTTCCTTTTACACCCATTAAGTGCTGGGAGGTGGTGGAAGAAACAGGCCATTATTCATACGGCATATGTTTTCAGCCAGCCCAGTGAAATAACCATGGCACTGCAAAATTAATTACAGTTATTTATTTTTTTAAACCATCACAAAAACAAACAAAAAACTCCCTAAAAATTGAGGATCATTTTCCAAGCCCATGGCTAAGGCTCTCTGCCGCCAGCACATTTCCACATTAATGCTGCAGAGTGAAATGCAGTTCCTACGGGGGATGTTGTACATGGCCCAACCCGGGGCCATGTATCCACATGCTGGAAAAAAGCTCTGGCTTCTTCTGCAACAGTTTTCCTTGTTTCTCAGGAGCTTGATTATCCTGGAAGGGCAGAGTTCAGTCACTATCCACCCCAAGCTGGTGTGGCTGTACTGGATCTTCAAGATTTTAACTAATTAAAGGAATAGAGCACAGCAATTTTTCTTTCTCCACCTCCTTGAGGTTAGGACCCAGGAAAGACGCAGAAGCTTTGAAATTCTCATATGCAGGACTCCTGGGAAAGCTGGCGTTTCTGCCAGTGGGGTTTATTTTGGTGCCAGCCCGCTCAAGTGCAGGAGCCCCTGCAGGAGTGCTCTGTGGGGTCGGTTGGAGGCACGGCCGATGCTCACTGCTCCATAGGAAAGCAGTCCTAGAGGTGCTTTGTGCAGAGGAATTTGTGCAGAGATCTCACAGGCTATAAAAACATGCAGTTCTCAAACACATCGACCCCTCTTTGAAGAGATTTTTTGTTTAAAAAACCAATTATTTGTTCTCCAGCTCTCTGACCCCCCGGGGTATTTGGCAGCTCCCTTCCCAGACCAGCCAGATGCCCCTGGGCAATGCACCAGGGCTGGCTCTGCTGCAGGGACTCCCTAAACTCTGAGCTGGAGCTGATGGGTGCAAAGCAGTTTACTGTGAGGAGATCCAGCCCCACCTACACAGATGATGCTGACCCAGTGGCAAGCAAGGGTCTCCTCCAGAGCCTGGTTTGCTCAGTCTTCTGCAGATCTGCTTCGTCCTCCCCAGGTTTCATCTCAACCCTGTTTCCAGTTTGGTGCCTATGGAGATAATGTCAGACCAGAGCATCCCACGGGAAGGTCAGGGTGGATGTGTCACCCGGGGCACAGGCCAGCGTGTTTTGGAAGAGGTGGTATACAAAAACAAAAAGAGCAAAGGCTGCCTCTTCCACAAAGCTTACAGCAAGTAATAAGATAATGCAGGTATTTAGCGATCTTGTCACTGCTATAATCCAGGCAAAGTCACGGCTGAGTCCTTATGGTGCTTTGATTTTAAAGCTCAATCCTTGTAAACAAGTTGGCTGAACTAAGGATATGGATAAAGGCAGTGAGAGGCTTTTACTCTGCAAAAAGCAGAAAACAGTTTGTCTTGAAAAAATTTAATCGCAAAAACAGGCCTTTATTTAAGCAATTTCTGTCCAAAATTTTGGAAGGGATTTCATTTCCCCTTGAACTCGACATGAAAGCAGACATTACATTTGCGTTAACAAGCAACAGAAGTAAAACCAATTAAAATTTTACTGTCACCGAAGACAGAACCAACTGGGTATAACAGCCTTCCAGATTTTCGTTGATGCGGTGGTGTAACACAAATATTTATGAGCAGAACGCTGCCTCCAATACCATTCAGAAAGAGTCATTTTTGTGCTCCAACCAATGTGTCACGATTTACAAGAGAGGAGCTTTGCAACAGATAAGCTCTTCCCCTTAGCCCTCCTTGCAAGGCGGACACCAGCAGCTGCACTTTATCACCATGTGTATCTCTTCTTCATCAGTGTTAGGCAAAGGCAAATGAAAGTGTGAGACAGGATAATACCGCTCAATAAAGAAAGAATGAAAAATCTGGAGATAATTCTGAAGTGATGAATCAAACTACTGCACACAAATATGCAAAAGAAAGCCTATTTATATGACTGCAACAAGGCTGATGCATTATTAAAAGGAACAGCCTTGAGCTCCTGATAGAGGAAAAGAAGATCTCATTTACAGCTGAGGCACAAGAAGAAACTCCTTGCCAGCATCTCACAGAAAGTCTGTGACTCAGCCAACAACTGAGCCCAGATTTTTCGGTGGCAATCCAGCACCATGAACATATCCTTCCTATCAGAGGAAGGCTGGAAGAAATGCCCTGGCAGTGCTAATCCATACAAGAAAATTAAACCTACCTAATGAAGAAAATATTCCTCCTTGTCTGTGAAACCTATTACTACAGGTCAAGAGGAATTTGTCTCATTGTCTCACAAACATCATGCGTGCCTCACACCGCTCTGCGCTACCTCAGCAATGCGTTGGTGGAGGTCCAAAGGGATGTGGAGAGAAATATGGCAATCGTGGCACAGCGCCAAGCGGTCCCGTCCATAGGGCAATCAGACACAGCCTCCTCTGGGGAGGAGAGGGGGAGGAGCAGAGCATGCACAGATCGATTCTCACTTTCCCCACTTCTATCAATGAGTGGATTAAAGGCTTGCTGAACTGGAAACCACCTTAAAAAGCTTCTCTTCCTTAAATCTGCCTGCAAAAGGAGCTCCTTTTCGCCTTTCTCTTTCATGCCATTATCAGGCAATGACTCCTACAACTTCACTCAACTTCCCCCAAATCAAAAGCTATTCATTTATTTAGGACTCAGCTTTTTAAAAGACTGTTCACCATTGCCTGCTATTCTATACCCAGTTACACCCAAGTCACACATTTGAGTTTAAAAACTGAAGTGCTTGCTTTCTGCATCGTTTGAAATCCTACAGCGACAGGTGCAGTACTACTGTTATGTGGTTATGGCTGTCGATGAGTAGTGTTAATTTTTTTTTCGCACCTGTGGCTCACCTTTTATGTACAATATAAAAAGCTACTCAGCTTAATTTCTGTCAAAGCACACTATCCTAAGACTGACAGTCATCTATTTCAAACTTCTGTCTTCTTCATAGCATGTTACTCCCATGAAATAAATGAAAAAAAGGTAGTTGGGGGTACTGAAGCACTGTTTTCCTTCCAGGGAGGTAATGGGTGTCCATCACAGGACATACTGGGAATAGGCAGGTTAGATAAATCCCTGTCAGGAATAGTTTAGGCTGATCCTGTCTTAGGGGAGGAGAATGGATGAAATGAACTCTCGAGATCGAAAAGGATGTGAAACAGCTGAATTACATGGAAAAAGTATTACTCACTGGATGGACAAAACTGAGCAATTACTTTATTATCTTTATATTTCTCTAAATGAGAAGAGATCCTGTAAAGCCAAGTATGGTCACGCTGCTGTGGAAAGAACTGCTCATATCAAGCATCCTATTCCCAAATTTACTGTCTCTGTCACATACCCGTACAAACCTGAAGGGTACGTACAAACCTGTGAAGAAAATTATTCACTTAGTACCTATGATGATATGATCTACAGTGTGTTCTCAGAAGGCTGTGGAAGAATACAGCAGCCAGAAACCAGAATTGGGCCAGTTATTAAGTCCAAGCAACATGTTAATTAAGGAAGAAAACCTCTGGACCCTAAGGAGAGATGGAGGAAAACCACTCCCCCCACGCGCCTGGCTGGTTCAATGTCCAACTGCAGGAAATACACTCAAACAGGAACAAGTGCTGTGTTCATGCCTGGGATGGTGCAGGACTCTGCTTTTGTTTCCTGCCCAGGTCATTCTTTCTCCATATGGAAAAAGGTGATACAGCTGCAACCTCTAGAAAATATAAGCAAGAAACCTCACCTTAAACTAATAGAGGGAGATTCCACTTTGACCTGAAGGGAAGAACTGAAGGTTAGTTGAGATGCTGAACAAAAAATCCTTAACGATCACCGTACTGCTTTTGCCCATTTGTCAGTTTGCAGTTTTGTTCGACTTCCATAAACAAGAATCTGCTATCAAACACATTATTTCATGTATCTATCTGGGTGATGCATGAATCTGAAGGCTGAAGTGTGTCGCAGAGCCGTACCTCACCTGTGGAGGTGGCTGCTCAGCGTAATAACTGCCCAGCCCACATCACCCCATAGGTGCCAGACAGCCACAGCATGAGTCTCCCTACAAGATTCATGGGCAACGTAAGGAGTGCAGCACTTGGGAGAGGAACAGGAATTTTCTGACCATCAGCAATAGAAAGGAAACTCATTTGATATACCACAGGAAAGCAGAGAGTGTGCCTGTAGAGCCAGGGAGTTTGTCATAGCTGCTTAAACAAACAGAACAGAAAACAGGTACTTTGCTTTAAATTCTCCTGTAAAGGAGCACCATTTTTGCACTCACTGAAAAAAATACACTGAAACGCTTGTAATAATTATGAAGACTACCAAAATGAAACTATGCAGTACAATGTCAAAACACAGGTAACCAGGAAAAAATATTTTCATTTATCATTCCCTTAACATGAATTGATATGTAATATCCAGTAGCAAGTTTTACAAGGTGTGAGTGTGGGCTTACCCCGAGGACTTCTGCGGCACCTGACTTCAGGGAGCATCTCCCCAAGAGCCGCTTCATTGCTGAGCTGTGAAAAGCTGGCGATGCCAGAGGCACTTACCATAACAAGCCCATGGAGCCCAGCAGACAACGGCAGTGTTCCGCAGGGCAAAGCAGAGGTGGCTGGGATGCTGTCGGAGGGGCGGCCGTGCCACCCGCCGGACCACGGGCATCCTGCACCGCCACCGCTGGGAGATGCGCTCCCCATGCCGCCGGCCCGGGGCTGGGGGTGGCCCTGCCTGCACCCCCCTTTTACCTCCTGGGAAAAGCAGCGGTGAGCGACGAACACCCAGAGAATGATGCCTTCCTTGTGATGGACTTCAGCCAGGGCTTTTTAAGTAGCTTCTTCAACTTATTTCTAACTTCCCTGACTCTCTGGATGGGCATGGAGTGAGGTGCTTTTGGCACACACAGAGCGCTCAGCGTGGGATAATTTGCTATACCCACAAATGCTGGTGTTCACCTCCTGACGAAGCAGCCTTTTTTGCATCGTCCCTCTGGCACTGCAGACAATTGGGTAATCTAATAGCTCAGAGCACCAAGCAGCACAGTAAAAAAGTCTATTAAAAACAAGGGAAGACTCCTGAGTTACAGTGCCATGACTGTCGGGGAAAGCTGCAGTCACCGCAGACCGCACGAAGGACAGCCACTGAAGTTCATTAAAGAGCTCTCAACAAACATTTATAGTGTCAATCCCACTCTAGGGTTATCCTCCAGCCTCCACCTACGCTGGCTGTACACTTGGTTCCTCTCAGGTATTTCAGCGATGAGCAGCTCTCGGGACAGGGCATTGCTTCCCTGCTCTGCCCAGGAGAAGGGCCAGGCTGAGGACATCAGCGCCCTCAAAGTGGTGAATCCTGCTGGGGCAAAGCCCATTTAAAAGAGCTTGATTTTCTCTAACCTGTCTCTGCTTCACAAGCAGCAGCAGCCAGTTCCAGCAGCCAAGCTCAGCCTGTTAGTATTTTTCTGAGAAAACAGCACTGGGGCTGGGCTGGGGAAAGCAGGCTTGTTCTTTTTGTATTCGCCACCCACGAAGACAGTCCCCTCTGGGCTAGGCTTCCAGTGTGACCGCTCCAAATAAAACGTACACACATCTGTTGAGGAACGGCTGGATGTGATCCTGCCTTTTACACACAGTCACTTGTCATCAGTCTTTGCAGTTAGAGGTCAGGCTGCCTCCTCTCTCGCCTCTGAGCTTTTGCGTTGAGCCCCATGCAAAGAGCATGCTTGTACTTGCCTTTAATATCAGGGTGGTTGTAGTTCCCCAGACAAACATAGATTCTGCTTTTATGGAATTATCCCCCATGGCACAGGTTCAGTTGTGAGAGGAGGAAGATGATTTAAATGCAGCTGAGAGCTGTGTACATTCAATATAAGGCTGAGCCTTCAAATTACCCCATACTAATTTTCTGGGTTTTGTTTTGGTTTGTCGGTGGGTTTTAGTTTTGGGGTTTTTGTTTGTTTTTGTGTTTTGGTGGTTTGGTTTTGTTCTGTTTTTTTTTTTTTCTTCCCGTATCCTTACATTGTAGGCAGCACGTGCATTGGAGATGGGGATGGCAGTGGATGAACAGGCAGGGGAGTGGGGACTTAGGCATTTCTCACGCGTTGGATGTTACAGGAGAACACAGAAAATTGTGGGTTTCTCAAATCCTTTCAAGTCAGTAGCTGCTGCCAAGCACAGGAGCTTGATCACAGCATGGGAAATAAGAACTCATCCCAGGAGAGATGGATTGCATGCATGCAAACCCTCAGCATCTCACTGTCCTACTGCAACAACAGGCTCTTTCCACACCATTTTAAATACCATTAAAATACCACTCTTAGCACACAGTACACATAAATATGCACTAATCTATGCACAGGAATACCTTTGGCTGTGCTGTCTCTGATACCAGAGTTATAGCTGACGGCACAGCAAATGGGGACCATTGCTCTTCATACCAAGAAGCTTCTCCCTGTATTCAACTTCACCACAAGAAGGTTCTTATATACTAAATTTCTGCAAATAAATGCTATTTTGGTGAATTATTTTGTCAGCATTTTTATGACAATGGATACATACATAATGCAATGAATCTATCCTACTGAAGAAAAAACGCAAGCATTTCTGAGAAAATCAGAAAGATTTAGAGGAAAAATATTCTGGTCTGGAATGACTGTCAGTATCTTCATAAAATTATTCATTGATTCCTTCACTGGTGAAATTTATTGCAAATGAAGGAAAAGAAAACATAATTAAGGAGAAGAAAATAAGTCTCAATGACCACCCTCTGCAAACCACCTCTTGGAGCTTGCTTGCCATTTACACCACGCCACAGTAAGCAAGGATGACAGGGCTGGTTTCCGACGCTAGCTTGCGTAACGCACAAGTGTCGGCAGCAAAGCCTCCCTCTCTGGAAGCTTTCCAAGGCCTTGATTCACCATCACACACATCTGTAGCACATTAAGCTGTGCATTTGTTATCCCTGAGCCTTGAGAATAACATCCCCTGACTAAATAAAATCACATTACTGCTTCAAGAGACATCACCATAAGGGCTCGAGACCCAGGCAGACCATCTTAGTGGAGCACCTCAGTCCAGCACCTTGCAATAACATAATCCATTTAGCCTTGCAAGACCAGGCTGCCAGCAAAGTTCAACGTGTTGCACCTGGGATCTGCTTAGAGCAGAGGTGTTTGGACACCTTGAGAGCAGGGTATCCTTCCGCTGCTCCCCTGCAGTGATGTTTCCCAGTACCAGCCACAGCTGGTGGCTTTTAAAAACAGTTTTCTAAACCACAACTGTAGACAGAACTGTGGGCTTCAAGATGTCTCCCTCCGTATTTCTGATGAGAGTGCAAAGCGGTTTATTGCATAGATAAGGCCAGGTATCTTTTTTCTTTTCCTTCAAATATGCCGTGATCTACCAATATGTGTAATGCAGATTACAGACTCTGTGTACATGTAAAAATGGTGGCTTGCTTGATAAAAAGGTCAATATCACAAGGTTGTCCCAGGTCATGAACAAAAAGGCAATATCTTCCCTTAAAACTTTTAAAAAGTAATTAAAATTAGTGACTATCTTCAGCCTGATGATGCTGCACCAGCTGTTCAAGCTTAGAGATGTTTTATCAAAATACATTCTATGTTTGGAGTCCTCCATCCATATGGCATAACCCCAATCACAGCATTTTTGACCTGGAATAGTCTTGGCAATTATGATCCTGTCATTGTACCCCCTAGTACACAAGAAAAGAGAAATAACTCTTTCTGATTTGCTTTTAGCAACATTTTAAGGGATTTGATGTAAATATAGCCACCTGTGCAAAAACAGGAAACTCACGCTCAGAATAAGCTTGATTGCCAAGATGCCCCAGCTGCAACAAAGCCCAGTGAAACACAAACCCCCAGCCAGAGGCGGAAACATCAGTTTTCCCTCTGCTCCCCCTTCCTGACACATGTGCATGAAAGGCCATCTTCCAAATTACGAGGGGGACAAACTGCCAATTAAATATGGGCTTTTATATCTTCATATTCATTCTGAATAATACAGTATTGAAGTGAATTTCAATGCTTAATATTTTCACATTTATTGAGATGGAGCATTTAAAAAAAAATCTAATACAGATTCAGAACAGTTCCAGAAGTTCACAGCCATTACAACAAACACCCAATGCATCATAAGAGATACACTCGGCTGGGGTGTTATTAAAAAAATCACCTAGAGTGGACAGCGTTACAGTCTCTGTCCAGTGCAGAAGCCAGATGAGCTCAAAAAGGCACTTTTAAGCATTTTAGACCAGGAAAGCTCTTTATTGACTATTTCTGGGAGGCACACACAGACTTGGCCTCGACTGGAAACAACAGCCACCCTTATCCATGCGCAAGCTGAGCAGCTCACACGCTATTATAAATGTGTATATGTGTGAAAAAATAGTATATACTATAGCATTTTGTGTGTGTGTATATAAAATACCCCAACTTCATAAAACAAGCTTACACCAGTACATGCTTCCCCATTGGCCTCTGCACCCATAAAACTAGTCAAGTGAGATATTGTAAACCTAATAAACATGGTTACGCTACTGTACAGGCAACAGCAATACATGCAAAAATGGACACAAATCTATTTTCTGCCCATAAGGATAAACGAAAAGATCTACTAAGAACACGAATGGAGTGATTTTGGTATTACCATGCCTGGGAAAGCAGGGAGATAATGAGCTGTCACAGCCAGTAACAGTTCGGCACCAGTGATGTGGCTCTGAATGGTTGCAGCTACCAAATAATAATGTTTACTTCAGCATTTCTGTTGAGATCAACTTGATGCTTCAGGCAGTTTGGGCAAGAATCACTTAGTCAACATGCAAAATCTAAACTCAACCAGAGGAAATTAATTAAACTGAGAGCATAAAAGACTTATAAAACATTAAATAATGTCTGAAAAGACACCTTAGTACAGCTGAACTGACTGGGATTTGGAAAAGTCTCTATTTCTATGATCTTAAAACACCAGTGTTTATAGGTCATCCAAGAAATACGTTTGATAGTTAATCTCTTGCAATAAAGCCATCACTGGCGAAGGACATCAGCAGCGATACCTTCTAATGATCCTTTCATGTCACTCTTCTGATATAATGATGCTACACTTCTATCGCCCAGAAGATATGATTGTAAAGAATGAAAAATCACTTTCAAGAAGTCTTCATAAATATTTTAATGGCTTTTCATTTTACACAGATTTGGGACTGCTACCATTTTACTCTAAGATGCAGCAAGGATCCCAGCTGCAACTTTGCAGAGGCTCTCCCTTTGGCTCTGCAGTGGCAAACACCACCCTGCATGATGGTTGTTGCTCATCCAAAACCTCTGCTCCATACGTGCACCAGCCCAGCAGGCTCCAGGTGTGCACAGGAAAGGTGCTCACACCAAAAAGGGTCAGTGACTCCAAATGTCCTCTAACTAGGCAAAAATATTCTTCCAAGTCAGATGCTGGCAAGTGTAGCAGGTATGGATAAATGTAAGCATGCTATTAACATTTTATCTGACTCCCCATATCCCTGTAAGATAAGGAAGATACAAGTGATACAAAACTTATGCATCATAATAAGTAGACATGGTATTTAGTCACTCCAATATATACTAGATAAAAAGTCAGTTGAGCTTTAACCTCTGCTACAGTCTATTCTTCCCCAAATTTCTCATCCATTACAGAAAACACACTCCAGGTGATCTGAGAGGAGGGTATCAGCTGAACTCAAGCAGCTAGAAAAAGGCACAGACAGTCTTGGGCACATCATCCTGCCTGTGCAGGTAGGAACCACGTCAGAGTTGGGATGCTCCCATCACTCCACACAATCACATACCAGGTTTTACCGCTGCAAAAACCCTAGAAAACAATAACTCTGATTTGGAGCGGTTTGCCCTTGTCTGAAAACAGCAGCAAATTCTGCAGAAACACATTTAAAGGGCACTCGTTGAATCTGGGTCAGGCAGAAGAGCGCATGTTTTTCAGCAGACTTCGCAGCCGGCTGGAGCCTGCCACCAGGTGTCACTAACTTCTTGATTAACACAGATCAGATCTGAAAATGCTCCTTCATCGGGCTATTTATTACTCAAGGGAATTGTTCTCACACATACCACCAATAACCAGAAAAGACGGCCACTCTCCCCTCCAAAATCGGATGCTGTTTTTCTCCGTTCTTGTGCAAAAGCTTTCAGTACAGTTGCCTCTGGATAATTATCTTATATTTGCAGTCATTCCTACAGCCTACCACCTTACAGAAAAGGAAAACCTGACCCAAACACTGAGTTTAACTCTTATCCCCATAGAGCATGTCAGGGCGACCTGGGGGTGTCATGCGCTGCCTCTGAGCAAGGCAGACTGAATCCTCACAGTCTTTGAGGAAACCCAATATTTCAGCCTTTGTTTTACTGTCAAAAACCAACCCATAGAGAAGTTATGGTCCAGATTTCCAGAGAGGAACCGGTTTGGGTCATTCCCACAATTCCAGCTGAGAAGGAATTAGCCCCCAGATGTGTAAATCAAGGTATAAAGCTTGAGAATTAAAGAGTACCCTGGAAAAGTTAAATGATAACTGTAAAAAGCACAGTTACCTATCCTGGTGTCTGGAGGAAATGGTGCGGAGACAGAGACTCCCTATGTCAATCTAAAATAACACAAAAGTGAGAGCGATGGAAAGAAAAACAGCTCAGATGGGGGAAATCATCTTTCCAAACAGCCTCATATCTCTGTGTACAAGATTCTATGCTCATATGATCGTAGAATCATTCTAACATGCATGACATTTCTACAATCAGCACGATATAATAACTAGAGAGAAAATATGAGTTACTAATACTTCTGCATCAGTTACAAAACCACCCCCAAAAAAGGATATCACAGAATCACAGAATGGTAGGGGTTGGCAGGGACCTCTGGAGATCATCTTGTCCAACCCCGCTGCTTGAGCAGGCACACCCAGAGCAGGGGGCACAGGACCGTGTCCAGGCGGGGTTTGAATGTCTCCAGGGAAGGGACCCCACAGCCTCCCTGGGCAGCCCGTGCCACTGCTCTGGCACCCTCACAGGAAGGAGTTTCTTCTCATGTTTATGTGGAACTTCCTGTGTTCCACCTTGTTCCCATTGCCCCTTGTCCTGTCACTGGGCACCAGTGAAAAGAGTCCAGCCCCATCTTCTTGACATCCGCCCTTTTGATATTTATAAGCATTGATGAGATCCCCCCTCAGTCTTCTTGTCTCCAGGCTGAACAAACCCAGGTCTCTCAGCCTTTCCTCATAAGGAAGATGCTCCAGTCCCCTGATCATCTTGGTAGCTCTCCGCTGGGCTTGCTTGGGCAGTTCCCTGTCCTTCTTAAACTGGGGAGCCCAGAACTGGACACAGGACTCCAAATGTGGTCTCACCAGGGCAGAGTAGAGGCAGAGGATAACCTCTTTCGATCTGCTGGCCACGCTCCTTGTAATGCAGCCCAGAATATTGTTGGCCTTCTTGGCCACAAGGGCACGTTGCTGGCTCAGGGTCACCTTGCTGTCCACCAGCACTCCCAGGTCTTTCTCAGCAGAGCTGCTTTCCGGTAGGTCAGCCCCCAGCCTGTACTGGGGCATGGGGTTGTTCCTCCCCAGGTGCCAAACCTGGACAGAAGATAACATACCGCAGGCTCCCAGTGCAATGCCACGCGTAGAGGCAGGGACACACAAAAGCAGCATCCAGCACTAACTCTGGGAATGCTGCCACCATACTCGCTGCCTACAGACATTGCCACACTTCGAAGATGATCAGTGAGGAAATATTCTTGCAGCATCTTGACGCTGCCTCATCATGTGAAAGACACTCCCAGAGGGACTCAGAACTCTCTTTATTCTGATTTGAGCTGCCATGGATACTAATGTCTAACTGGGAACAGACCTTCCTTACTGGACAATAAGCCCCAGGTCCTTTGGTTGAAGCAAGCAAATCCTTGCAGAGTGACAAAACTTAACAGCAGCCTTGCAGCCTTCAAAATCATATGAGAATTAAGACTTTCTGTTCTTCCTCTCTCTCCCTCTGGTTATCCATCCCAATGCTGGAGCCTTGCTAAACACCCCAGAACCTATAGCATCTGTCTGGTAGGTCCTCATGTCATCATACTCTGAAATTGTCACTATCAGGTCCACTGAAGGCACCATCACTGTGGACACTATCCATGAGGTTCAGGGAGGATGTTGTCCATATCTTCATTTGAGACAATCCCTGGAACCTGAATTTTTTTGCAGGTGCTTCATTAGACCATGCAGATGCTGCATTCAAAAAACAGACACAAGACCAGAAATGTTTTACTTTGTTTTCCAGGCATCACTTTATATGGCATCCATTCCAGGAATATTTTCATATTCTCTACATCAAGCTTAAGCTAAGATCTTCATACCAAAGCTGCCAGAAACCCTTTAAGATTTTCAATTGTATTTAAAAATCTGAAAGTTTTCAATTTAATGTAAAGCTGTAAGTAAAAATGCCCTCAATCTATATTGATTTCAAAGATGCAATGTAAAATTTGCAGCCCAGCCTTGCCTGATAGCAATGCAAAACCTCAAGGGTATTGTACAAGGTGTCAAAAAAAACTTGTGATCTGGGACAGTAGAGATGTTGACAGTCTGTAAAGCAGAGGTGCTAACTGCGGTTTTAGGACAAGCACATTAGCTGAATTGTTCTAGTAAGATCTTCAATAGTGAGTGACCTTGACGCGTTCAGTTTATTTATCACCAGGAGTCACAAATCTTGCACCTCTCTCTGCTTCTCTGCAGAGCCAGAAAGATACTTTATTCTGCACAAGGAAATGCACATCATGCCTTTGAGCCCATGGTAGATTCATGCTGCATACTCTGTTGTGAAAAACGTAACACGCTACAGACATGCACAGTGAGTGAGGCAGAAATGTCCCAGGTTTGGCCCTGTTCCCACAGTGGATCAGGAGAGCACAAGCCCAGGATCAGATCCTTTGCATAAACAGCACTCAAACAGCTGAGCAATTTTCTCAGTGAAGGTACCTTCTCCTCTGACAGTGCCTGACTCAAACAAGCAAAGAGGGCTTGTGTTCTGCTTTGATTTTGCATCTCGTTTTCCCACTCTTCACAGTGAGCAGATGTGAGGAGGCTTTTAACTTTTTGGAGCATTGCTGTATCCAGACTGGGTAGAATACACCAGACAACTGCCCAAATACAAAGTGCTACAGCCTCTTATCCCTTAACCTACTGGTTAATCTAAAAGTAATTCCAGACCTCCTCCTCTATTGAATTTTTTTTTTCTTGCTGTGTGATGAAACCCAGCTTTGTTAGCAGCATCAGTAGGGGACGAAGGTTGTCACATCACTAAAGCAGTGATGGGCACTCAGGAACCCTGGATTAAATTCCCACCTCAGACACCCATTTCCTGCCCAAGCAAACGCCAGCCTTTCCTGCCCCTTCCTTTTCCGTGCATTAAACAGAGGTGGCGACTATTCCTCCAGCCTATAAAAGCAGGGAAGAGGTTTGGCAGTTCTTACAACAAGCCATGTTTCAATCCAGCAAAGGGTGTAGTGAATGCCTAACCCATACTGAAGGGTTTTAATTGTGGTTTTATCAATGATGAGGCATTGCAAGGCAAGAGCTGTGACAATACAAATCACACAGGATTCCTACATTGTGTCAAACAAACATATAATTAGTAGCTTTAATATGTTAACAGTTTGGAATCAGATTAGTGTTTTATTAGGCTAATAGAGTTGGTCCCCATTAATCCAGATCAATTGCTCAACTCTGTTAGTTTATTTAGGATTTTTCTCAGAAATTTAAAAACATAAATCTAATTCTCAGCAGAACGTGCACATGCTGTAGGGCAGGATTAATTCATCAAGATATCTGGGCACGTGGATAAACCAAGTGCAGCTTAACCGCACAACGCAGAACTAAACCCTCTAATCCCCTGTGATGAGATTTTTGTGCTGTACGAACAGAGAGGGTAGCACAAGAAGGGACGATGTATCTGGGCAGCAAGGTCCTGAGGCGTCTCTCCACGTGTGCAAACGGCACTGAGCCCCGTGTGGCTTAACACACTCCAGGACCCGTATTAGACCCCAGCACCACCTTACGTCGCAGACACAGGTGACCGAGGGAATGCTGCTTTTGGAGACAAAAATGCAGGTGTGCAAGGCACAGATGCATGTAAAACCCACTCTGCACCTATCCAAGCTTTAAATACTGGTCTTTAGGGATCACACACATCACGAGAGCAATGCTGGGGTGTCTGCACCTGTCCATCATGAATGATCCCAAATGCAGGGCTTGCACTAGAGTCGTCTTTGAGAGCCAGCTCAAAAAGGGTCTTTATTTTCCATCCATATATTACTCTTCAGGGTGGCTCTAGTCACCCTGAAAGATGCTTCTTTCAGTCTAAGCATCCAGCTGAAAGAAGCTGTGAATACTGGGGCAAGGAGGGGGGCCAAGGACCAACCCATATTGCTAATGACCTGTGCAGCACTGATGAGATTTAATCCAGCCTCGTTTAATGCAGCCTACTCTTGGCACATCCAAATACAAGCTTCAGCAGAGTGACATCTTGCCCTCTTAAGGTTTCGTACCAATTTCAAACTCAGAGATGATGGTTCAAATCCAGATTCCTACAGCCACCCACACACGCTCTCTGCTTAATTTCTACATACATATGTGCTCATGCGTACGTGTGTAAATATATTCCCTCTACATATACATATTTTCTATAATCTATACATAGATGCATTCCAAATTGCAGCAGGGCAATTGCAGGATGTCACTTCTTTAGTTCATCTAAGGCAAAATCACACATTATAGATGCAATTCTTTTAAGCCAATTCTATATTGCTTTATACTCATAAATCATGGAATAAGTTTAGACAAAATCAACATCTTATTACTTGTCTTAAACTGGATCAATTGTCCACATTTTTCTGTATCACTGAAAACAATTCATTTTAACAGTTAATTTAAGCTGATAAACAATGCAGTTTCTAACAAGACGATTTCTGAAGTTATTGTCTACATTCAAGGTAGCATTCAGCCAGCGAGAGAGGGATTTGATTTACATTGTGAGAGTACTAGTGAGCCACCCAAGCACCCATAAAGCAGACTATACGTGTGGCAGTTAAGTGCCAAAGAGCTAATTCATCATACCCTTTCTGAGACAAACCCTGTGGTACAGACAGTAGGATGCCGTAGTCACCTGGCATGTGGACACTGAGCTTTTTTTCATGGTGAGATGTTATTCTCAGTACAGAGTACCAGGCCTTGAGTTACAAAGCATAAATCCTGATCCACAGTGTTTATGCTACTGGGAACAAAAAGTCTGTTTAGAAATATTGCCGGGAAAATGTCAAGCAATGAGCTATACGTGATGGAATGACATGGAGATGATGGGTTTCATGCTGAGAGTAAAATGGCAAAGTACAGAATGTAAATAGGTTTGGACTGCACTGTTTTTGCCAAAGCCTGAAGCTTAGCACACAACACTAAAAAGAAAAACCACTTGCATCTGTTTCATTTATGATGGAGTCATTAACAGCAGTCAGACATTTTTGGTTTGCTATCAAGCACTTATTGATGTGTAGTTCCTCACTAAGATGAAAATATTTTATGGCAAAGACATCAGCGAGCATCCTTGCACCAGCAGAGCACAATACTGTGCTGAAGCAATGTGTTATAAACTCTTCTCTTCACATATATTGGTATTTACAACATGCAGCAGTAAACGACACAAAAAATACAGCCATAGGCACTTACCTGCAAGGGTAGATTCAGTGACATGTCATTAACACGTATTTGGTGACCATTTGGAAAGCAAACAGGAAAGCCTGAGCAGCAGCTCTGCTGGCAGACAGCTCACGGGTGCAGCTCTACCTCCCCTCATTTTCACGACTTTCTGATGGCCAGGCATGTTTTCTCATTAATATTAGCTACAAAACTAGTACCGGACACAGTGCTGCACATGGGTGGTTTCCCCTGAGGGACAGGAGGCTCCTCTATTTGGGAATGCACCTTTGGAGCACTCGCTCCTGACAGAGGTGCCAGATGCTTTTGGAGGGGAAGAGCAGGACCCATGAGGAGGCACTGTGCAAACATGTGCTCCCCCAACCCTGGCACGTCTCCCAGGATCGCCTTGTGAATCACTTTTCTTCCCAAAAGGCGCCAACCTGACCTTCGCTTCACCTTACCTTTCCATTTGCAATCAGCTGCCTGCACAGAGCCAAGGCTGCAGAGCTGCTGGCTCCTTGGCTTTGTCTTTCCATTTCCAAATGCCTCAACACTTCTTCAATCGTTAGCAGATAAAGCCACATGTCCCACTGGGACTGTGACAGCAGTGCCATCAGCCACATCATTCTGGAACATCCTGGCTTCTGCCAGCTTGGGGCAGCGGTGGGAGAGGATTTCCTGAGAGCTCTCCCAAGCACTGCTGGGACAGCAGAAGACCCTCCCTTTCCATCAACAAGAGACCAGCTGACTGAGCCTCAAGAGAAATCACCATTGATTCTCAAAGTATGCTACAGGTCTATATTAATCATCTCCTTTTCTGTTAAAATTGAAATAGTGTATTAAGTGATGCAGCTGGAAAAGAATTTCCCAAAGAACTGTTATTGTGCATGTGTGTTTTCCTCCTTAAAATTTTGATTTGTCACAAATAATTGTAGGCAGGAAGGATGACATGTTCTGTACAGAAATTTTTTACATTGTCAAAATTCTTGTTCTGAAGTTTTCAAAATGAACAGTTTTGGTTGAAAAATACAGTGTTACAAAATCTTAACACACACAAAAAAGAAAGTATAATGGATCAAAATCAAAATAACTTCAGCTGACCAGATCTTAGTTTTGGGGTGTTGTTATCTTTTTCAAGGCAAACAGACTTTCAAGATTTCAACATTTCTTCCTGACTCAAAACAGACAAAATTTTGGCAGCCTTGCCTTTTTTCAGTGAGACGTGAAGGCTGTTTCACACATTGCTTTGCCAAGCATCACTGAGGAAGAAATTACCCTCACATGTAGGGAGAGGGCAGATTTTTCTTCTTCCATGCCCCGCACTCTGCAACAACCCCTTGAATGCACGGTGGTGGCTGCAGAAGGAAACACCCGGCTGGGGCAACCAGGGCCACCCTCTGCCCCATCTTGTCCTGAGGGCATTGCAACCACCATGCTCTCCTGGCTGTAACCACAAGAGTCACCAAGTCTTCTGCTGCAGAGGAAGCACCACATCATCACACTCATAAACGTCTTAGTTTTCTCATAAAACTAGCTTTGTTTCCTTTCTTCCCACCACGCTGACAGAGGAGCCTCATCATCCCAACGGTTGCAGTGTTCCCCTGACCTATGGTGTGCCTACAGCCACACGAAGTTGGTTCATTAGCTCAAACAGCTGTTGTCCCCTTCATGTGTTTAAAGAGCAAAGTTATTTTTAAGTGCGCTCATTACACCAGAAAAAAAACAAGCCAAGCCCTCTTTTGTCTCCTTTTCTCATCACACCAGGTCTTTTTTACACCTTTCCCTGCTATTAGTAAAAATTTAAAACGAAACACTAGGCAGGAAAGCTCTCCTTGGCCATCTCTTTTGCTCTTTTTGCAAGATGTGACCCAACTGTAAACGTTTATCTTCCACAAATAGTGCCTAACCTCCAAAACCACATAATATTTCAGCCTTTTCAGTATGATTGCTAACAGATTTATCACCTCCACCTATTACCTAGCCTATGACACTGTTAAGATTAATTCAGTTTCTAATACATTGAGAAGCAGACCATGCTGAGGGTGAGTTTTTCCCAGAAATCAGACTTCCAGCAGCATGCAGAAGAAAGGGAGGTACAAGGACCCCTGACAAGCACCCCACTATCCACTCCAGCAATCCAGCCATGGGCATCCACTGCATCCCAGCATCCAAACAGCTTGATACCCAAGGAGACACCAAAACTTTGCTACTCAACGAAGGCACCACAAACAACCCAGGCTTCACGCTCAGTCTGGCAAATGTAGGTTTGTTTTCCTCATGAGCTCCCCCTTCTGCACACGAAACATGTGGGAACTGCAGTTGTGCCACTGCAGCCAGGATGCTCATTACCCCGGGATGACGAAACCCAAAGCCAGATGTTTTATCCCACATAGAGGTAGAGGTTGTGGCCACCATCCCCACCTTCATCTCTTACATCTATTGTTTGAGGATAATGAGCCTCTAAATGATTGCTTTTAAGACTCTGCCACTTAAAATAAATCAGATGGAGTCTTGGTTTGGTTTTATATTTTGGAAAGGAGAAGGAGGCAGGTTCTGATATTGCCAAAACACACAAAAAAAAAATCCAACAAAGTCAAAATAAATTATTTACTTATAAATATCAGAAGCTTGAACTAGCATTTTATTTGTGCTTATATAGTGATGACATTCAGGTGAGACTAATAATAAAGTATTAAGTGTCACAGGCTCAGAAGTAATGATTTCTAGGTAACAAAGCATTCATGAAGACAAATCTGCATCACAATTTCATTCATACTCAAATCCAAGAGAATGAGTCGGCATAATTGACAACTCCATCTTTTTGACATATTTGTCATTTGCTTTAAAAAATTAATGCAAACACAAAGTTAAAATGTTCAACATAGAGGATTAAGAAACACATGATCAATGTCTCCCACTCCCCTCAGCTGGAGGTGACACATTCCCTCAAACACAGTATTTATCTTGGCATTTCTAAATTATTCACTGTTATTACTATTTTTTTTCCCCCTAAAGACAAACCAAGGTATTACTTTCCAAATTACTGGCTTCTATTATTAGTTTCCTGCCATTTCCATCTCTCATGAAAGTCAGGGCAGTTGCATGCAGCTGAAGGCTGGAAGCATGTGGGACTGTTTGCCCATGAATCCCATGGCCTTCAGAATGCCACAGCTCCGGGACTCCTCCAAACAAAGACCATGAGAGCTGCTGCCCGTAGCAAAGGCGTCAAGATCAGAGGGAGGGGAAGGGAAACTAAGTCACAGAGCAGTCACTTCGTAGGGATCACCCAGGAGAAGAGGTAGGTGAGGCATCCTGGCCATCGCCCTGACCAATGCCTGCTTTCTCCCACCACCCCAACGAGCAGGTTGTACGATGAATACACCACCTTGCACATGGCTATGGCCTCTACAGAACATATTGCTTAAACAAGTGCCAATTGTTTAGCACTTAAGAGAAATTTGGCCAAACCCCGTTAGAAGATGTTGTTTGGAATCATGTTGATGCGTCATCCTCTTGCTGTGGTATTTTTAGAGAGATCTGTGATTTCTAGCCCTTTCCAGGCTAGAAAAAAATCCCACTTTGGCCATGATGGGCATATGTCAAGGAAAAGCAGCCATGTAAGTACCATTGCACTATGAATATGTAGCAAGCACTGGTACCCTTTTGCTGTAAAACAGAGGAAGCAGACAACCGAGCATTTGGAACCAGATCTTCTTCCTTCAGGTACCAACTCTAAACACTTTGCAACAGCTAAAGCAGCACAAGGATTCCACATTCAGTTATGAACTTCTCCCTAACCTTTGTGGTGGCATTAGCATAAGGCAAGGAGACATATTTTGACTCCCATCTGCGCAAATCCTCCCCGTGCTGCAGAATCAACATTCTGTCAACCAATTATTTTATGCTGTATCACAGCACCGGGGGTGGGGGGGAGATGAGGGGGAATCATCACACCTACAATCAAAAGAGCAAGGTTTTGCAACATAGCATGTACTAAAGATGTCTGTCTTAAGTCAAACTAGCAGCCATATTTTATTCAAGAAGCATGTAAACAAATCTGGCACATTCATTATAAAAAAAAAATTGTGTACCTAGCATGTTCATCACATTTCAGATATTCCATTCCTCCCTCCCCACTGAGCTCCATGGAGACAAGTCAATCACAGTTAACCATCTGGTAATCCTTAGCCCAGGCTGTGCAGCTGCTACCTACCATTTTTAATCAGGGCTATGCCTTCCATTCATGCTAAATAGGAGGCATGAACAGCTGCTTGGCCAACACTTTCAAGCAAGCGCTTGCTCTCTCTTTAGTATTCCTGGCTTCTCTTCCTTTCAGCTTTACATTTTGCCCATGTTTTACAAGCATTCACTTAAAAAAAAAAAGTAATAGTGAAACAAGAGGAAAATGCTTCTGATCATTAAATCTTCAGAGGGTATATCTGCTCTAAACAAGTTCCTGGGGGACACAGACTGCAATCACAGTCTCTGCCTTTAGAAAGTAAAAACCAGTGCATTCATGGAAATGCATTGGGTTTTTACCTACAGAGCCCCACAGAAAGGCTCTCCATTGCACAGTTCAGGTAGTGAAGTTTCAAGCATGTCAGAGGTAAGATAAAGTTAAATTATGAATATAGGGGTTAATTTTTACAATGGGCACAGTAGTTTCTCTAGCTTGCAGGGAAGTTTCCTGCAGCCTTTTCTATATCCCAGCACCTAAGCAGAAGCCTCCGTGCCTCCAGGAGATGCAGAGTAAGGGCACATGCTAAAGGCTTGTTAACCAAAATCACCACCAAATCAGGCTGTCTCACCTGCTTTCTTGGACCCTGAGGAGCTGCTCCCCTGTCTTAAGCTTCTCCCATCATCCAAAAAAACTTTGGGTTTATTTTTGTAGGAGGTCCAACTTTTATAGCAACCTACCATCCTTTCCAGAAATCTAAATGTTACAGCATCAGCACGGCAGTGTCCCAGCTGCAACTGCTCCGGAAAGCAGCACATATCCTGCTCAGGTGACAGATACCAGCCCCGCTCCACGCTGGGCACACACACGCAGTCCCTTATTCTCTCTCGTGCATGCATCCAGAGCAGTGACTGTAAATGCCTTAACACAACAACAGGAAAAAAAACAATAGCAGCTTTTATCCATTGCCAATGACAGATTTGCTGCCAAGTCAAGAAGATGGTCATGGCAATCTACAGTGATGCCTCCTAGTAGAAATGACTCAGAGTGAATTGGTATCCAACCCAGCATGATTTCCACCCGGATTTTGCAGGTGCAGACATCGAAGTGTTAGTTGAGCCTGTTTGTTTAGGCCAACTCCTCCAGCATAGGCTGCTTTTGTAAAACATTTCTTTGCATTTGTTTTTTCCTGAAATCCTCCTCCTGCCAAGAGATGTGTTACCTATATCAGCCTTTTTGGAATAGCGGTACCTTGAGAACAGAAATGACCCATCACCTCCACATACTGTGCAACAATAGTCACAACGTGTAACCAACACTTGTTACAGGTAGCGTTGTAACACTGCAGAACATTGTTACTTGCTCAACCCAACGACAGACAAAACCAACACGAAGGTCACACTGAAAATAATAATAAAAAAAGACACAATGCAATAGCTATTAGAAATCACTGTCTTTATTAACGACATGTCACTGGGGAGGTAAAGTCTTGCATGGTCAAATCAATTAGTTTGTCAAAACAGAAAATAAACAGAGGACGTTTTCAGTACAGGACAATGCATAAAGGTTAACGCAACCATGTATTCCCCCTAGCCTGCCACGAATTCGGCATTTGACTTCTAAGAGTTTGCCACAAGTAAAAAAATAAAGAGATAAATTAGATGACAGGATGGTGTTTCATCTTGTGGAGGGAAAATTCCTCCAAAACACAAAACATGTCACAGCAAATTTTAAGAGAAAATACAAACGGTCTAGAAATACAGTAGAAAGACCCTGTGAGAAAACAGCTCTAGGATAATGAGTGCCGTCAAATTGATAAGGTTCACTTCTCTTTATGGTCTTTATGCATACGCACACAAAAAATTACTATAAACATTCTGCTTTAACGGCATTTTAGGATTTCATAGGGCATAAAAAGTAGTCTTTGCCGCTGTATCTGAATGTGCAGATTCACTTCAATTCTTGCATCAGTCAGAGAGGACTGGACAATCTTTAAGTTTCTCTGTTACAGATTGAAGAATAAAACACAAACCCTACAACAGGCCTTTTAGGAAGTCTTGTTTCAACCAAAAAAATCTTCCTCACGAGTGATGGACCAATGCGTGTGCGTCTCTAGGACATGCTCAGGCTGAAAGCAGTGAAAATGGGGCAAGAGAGGAGCGCAAGGAAGAAAAACAGCCAGCGAAAAGCACAAGTATGGATGATTCCTTGGGAGGAAAAAATTAATGCATAATACAGTGGAACAGTTTTCTGCTGCAGACTAACTAAACTGGAACTATGTGCTGTACATATTAAACTGGCCCTTGCTGAAGGCTGTCTTCTGCTTGTAGGTCAATATTGCCAGTCTGCAAATTGTGTGTATGTTCTCTGCTAACCTCCAATGCAGCCTCCCCGTCGTGCACCCCTCCGTGTAATGGAAGTGAATAAAATTTAAATTTAGGATAGAAAACACAGTAAAAGCCAATCAAAAATTTACATGCAGTAACAACAGGCAGCACCAAACTAAAGGAATATTAGCAAGCTATGAGAGCTAACAGATTTTCTAGTACTTGCTCTGATTGTGCCAGCTGCTCTACCTACTCTATAGACAACACTGAAAACACCGATGCTTTTCCAGAGGTGATAATGTGGCAGAAATTCAGGCTCAGCAGCACCACCTGAACAACTTTTACACAAACTACCACATGCCAAGAAAGCACCGAAAACACCTTCTGTGACTGAAACGAAGAGCAAGAGATTTCCTCAGTCACTGTAACGCTACAAAGTTGTAAAAAGCTAAGCTTTGCAGCCAAAATACTCATATATTATTCTAAGCACTAATGCCCATGTTGTAGCCCGTGGTTGCTATTTCTGGCAGAAAAGCTGATTCTCTGATGACACTACTGCTACGCCAAAAGGGACCATCTTTTCTGATAAGGAACAGTTTCCCCGAGCCTTTGATTGCACTGTTACAAGTCAAGGCAAGTGATGTTACCCCTTCCCCAAGCCAGGGACTTCTATAATTAGAAGCTTATGCACTTAAACCCCTTGACAGGCAAGTGAAATGAGTGAAGTACCATTAATCCTCACAGCAATTAATTCAGGGTGGAGCAAGCCTGGACAGACACACATCTACAACTGCAAAGGCTCAGAATGGCTATGTGCTTCCACACTGGCATAAAATGTGCAGATCTACCTCAGATTTTAAAAACTCCAGAGTGCAAATACGGGATGTGCTGGGACGCTAGGATTTAATAATTTAATCGTGTGTGGGGTTTTGTCATAAAATAACGCCTTCTCTTTGGGAAAAAAAAAAAATATCATTTTTACAGAACACAGTCCCAATAAAAGAATGCATTCTTCCTTAGATTTACTCCTGAATAACAAACATCTTGGCATCTTTGTTGGCCAAGACAAAAACAAATCACAACCTGCCAGATGTGAGCTATAATAATGGTAGTGGTGATGATTTTGAGTTTGATGTTCATCCCCCCCAGGCCCCTCCCTCGCCAAATATACTAGTTATGAAACAGAGACTGAAAGGACTGAATGAGAATTTCAGAATCTTTAATTAAGAAAACAGAATGAACTAGAAATCTGGAAAAATAACTTGTGACTAATATGCAGATTTTATCAGCTTGTAGATTGGAAGCCACAGTTTGCTGGAAGTTGTCTCCTTTTTGCTAATTTTCCTCCGATGCAAAAGGCACTTGTGTTCCCTTTCTAACTGAATGCTTTGCCTCCATGCCTTTTGCAGCATATGCTCAAGTTTGCAATTATTACTGATAGAATGGGAAAGAATTACAATTATTAAGATTTTATAAAAATTCTTTTTAAGCTTAAGTGCTGTAGAATTTAATCTATAATTCAGATATTCACACTCAAACATCAGTCCCAGAATCTTCCCTTGCAAAATTCCTACCATAGGTGGAATTTAATTAAATAAAGGCTGCTATGGTGCATGCATTTAGACTGTGTCCTCATCAGAGCCTGCGTACATGCATGAGGGCTGGCAATGGCAGTAAAACAGTAGAAGTGTTCAGACTACTTTAGGTCAAGTGTCCAGTGGAACAGTTGAAAACTGCTAATTTGGAAGAGGATAAATACAACTTTAGAGTGAGAAGAGAAGTCTGCTCTGCGATCGTTAGCTGAAACCCTGGGAGTATCCGCACGATTAGCAGAGGTAGATGGCTTAGCAAGAGGACGCGGGCTGGGAAAGCAAAGCCCCACAAGTGAAGGATGCCTGTGCTTTATGTACGCCTTCAGATCAGGCATTTCTTGAACCCACCAGCCCCAGTGCTAAGGAGTGGGAAGCTGAAGTCATCAGTCATAATCTGTGAAAGGGACAAAACCTGTATCACACGCACGATTACTCCTGCAGGATTGGGGCTTATAATCACTCTCAACCACAGTGTTATGTAGGGGTCAAACTCTTGGTTCCCTCTCCCAAAAAAAAAGAAAAAAAGCCTCTGCAGAAGTGCCAAGGCACTAATGCCGATGGACTCTGGAGAGCATCTCAGGGGGTCTGTAACAGCAGCAGTAGACTTAGTCCCACTGCAGCAGGAGTAACCGCTGTCAGATCATTACCCCTACCCCATGTGTTGGTGCAGCACTTGGAGTTTGGGGCAGAAGGTGCGCGAGATGGCGCCTGTGGGCCCAGCAGACAGAGCAGCTCTGCTCCTGCCATTGCTCACCTCTGAGGCTGCAGCCACGCCACAGGAGATGGGATGTACGACGGGGAAAGTACAGATGGGGCATTACGCTGCACATCTCTATTATTTCTTCCTTCTGCTCTGATTTGAGAATTTTGCAAGATGTTTCAATCAGAAAACGCTAATTATGCCAAACTTGGATCACATCAGTGTACCACAATATATAACTCTGAATAGAACAACTAAAGGCACCACAAATAGGAAGTATATGCATCTAGCTATAGGAATGCCTTTGCTATGCTCAGGGACTGCAACTGTGAATTAGACCTGGGAACAAACTTTCCATTTCCTAGGATGGTGCTTTAGAAAAAGGCCTATGGATACAGGTTCAGATATAGAAGCTCACACAATCTCGCAATCTCCAAACTGAAGTGAGTAAAGCTATGATAATATGTATGACCGGGTAAGAAACACGATACTGTCACTCAGTTAACAACACAATACATGAGAATGTAACACAGAAAATGTAATCCCAGGGAGTGTGAAACCACGTTAACTCCTTGATGCTCTTCACAATCCATTATCAGCTAGAAAAGGCATGCCATAATATCCAAATACCAAGTGTCAAAGATAAAAGACATGATACACAGCCATAATCAATTTTAATTACATTGTTCCATCCAGAATCACCCTGTAAACAGGTCAGGAGCTAATTGGATCAATAAATGAATTCCCATCAAGCACAACGAGCTACACATTCAGCAGGATAAGTTATCCCTGCCTAGGGCTACAGAAAGAGAGTTCGTTCTCAGCATTATCGGGACAAGATCACTTTTAGATTGGCTCAAGTCACGGACCACACGTTACCAGCCCACTGCTTCCCAAAGGCTTGCTGCAAAGGGCAAGGCTTTCGGAGTGGCTGCGGATAGCTTACATACCCACCACAGTGGTCTTCATTATATTCGGTATTTGAAGCATAAAAAATTCAACAACAGGATATTTTAACTCCTAAAACCAGTCAATTATGTTTGCTGAATGAGACCGTGTGACTGAGTTGGTACGTGCAACAAAGGAGTAAGAGTGAAACAAAAGCCCAGTTTAAAATAGGTTGCTCCTTTAGAAAATTTTGTAATTACACACTGCAAATGCATTTGCATGTTCAATGAGTAACGCTTCTTGTGATGAGAAAGCCTGGAAAAGCTTAATCAAAGCCTAGCTTATCAGCAAAGGCTAATTGGCTTCCATAGTGCATCATCCGGCAGAATCTAGCATTAGTGCAAGCTTTGCCAACCATTAGTTGGCAGAAAATCCCAATTTATTTTGATAACAGAGGTCTTACCTCCGGGGGTTTTCATGACCACATAATCAGGTGGTGCATCAGTGGCCCATCCCACGCCCTCCAGTCAGCATCACCCAGTTAATCAACATGACAGCCAGGAAGGATGGGAACTGACCACGGTGCAAAGAGTAATTTGGGAAGGAAGAAAGATACAAGGGTGATACATAATGAGTTGAAATCTTTTCCTTTTAAGAATGAGTGCAAAATAGAAACTAATTAATAAACCGCCATGAGTAATGCAACCCAAAAATGCAAAATAATGATGGACTGAAGTTTTCCCTACAGCGAGCTGTCATCTCAGTTTGTGAACTGTAAGGCTGATTTCACCAGTGTTATGCAAAGAAAAGGCCCTTTTTTTCTTTTATTTAAGACTTCCTATTTTAGCTGCTGAGCCCTCTTTATATTGAGGTGGGTTTGCAGGCAAGGAATAAACCTAACCCTTCTCTTCCTAGGCATGATCTGCCTGTGCAAAAATGTGGTAATATTCTGGGGAAGCGCATCTTGGTACTTCCAGACTTGGATTTCCACCAGGATGACACATGACAACAAACAACAAAATCTAAAGAAAGTCAGACCTTATGGGGGGTGGAGGTTAAACACATTTTATATAAAGATTAATTTATTCATTTAACACTCCATTTGAAATAATCTTACATCTATGTCACAGCTTGAAATTGTTATAATCAACCTAGTAGAAAGTATCATGAGATATCATTGGCTTGGTGCAAGTCAACAGCAAGGAGCTAGAAACAGAATTCATTGCCGTACTAAATCTAGTACGCAGGAAATATTTTTGCCATTTCAATTCAGTGACTAATTCAAGGGTGAAAAATCAAGTCCCACCAGGATCACCTGTAAGCATCTGGTGGCTATTTGCCACCAGGCCACAGCAAAACAGTATCTTCTTTGAGTCTCATATAGCTATTAAAAAAGCATGTATTGTACAGTGCAGAGGCAAACGAGCCAGCTCTGTAAGCATTATAGACTCATCAATACACCACTTCACTGCTGAGAAGCTGAGCTAATTAGCACTGCCCCGCTGACAGCATCATATTAGGACCCAACCCATCCCCTCTGCGTGGCACTGCCTGGTGTTGAGCAGGTCCCACCAGCTCATCCAGAGCCGGCCAAGGCATCTGAGGATGTGTGGTGCATGTTCCACTAATATTTGTCATTCAAATTGCCCAGCTACAAAACTCCAACTACTACATTTAAACACAAGCAAAACAATCTAACTTGGGACTTCAGAAGACAACTAAGAGTCCCCTCACCGCCTGTAAATCCAAGTGTCAGACCTGGGTGATTAGGACCACATGTTACCTAGGTGATAAGCCTTTCATTTTTCTGGAAGACATTTGAAATAGAGCACAGGAAGATTAATCCTCCCCAGAGAAGGGAGAGTTCATTGGCTAATTTCTCTTGCATTTAGATGTAATAATTAGGCATATTGATTCTTCTGCTTTGTTCCTTACCGTTATAATGAAATAATTAAGGCAACTTCAAGGAAATATTTGAAAGCTCACTTCACATTGTCTCTTCAAACATGGGCCACCTAACACTTATGTACACACTCAAAGGTAAAAGCAAAGGCAGACTCTCGCCTTATTTATCTCCGTAATTCATCAGGCACCAACTTCAGGCAGCAAAGTGCTGCCTCAGGCTCCACTCCATTTGCTGCCTATCATGACTATGAACAGCAACACAAATGAGATCCATCTGGTGCGACCAGGACACATATTGCTCTGCTAAGCTCTCACAGCAGCTTGTTATCAAGGGGGACTGGAGAGAGGTTGACCCCCTCCAAGAGATATGAAGAAAAAAAGGCAATATTTGTAATATTTGTAATTCCCCTTGCAAAGCCTCATGGTAGCATTCCCGCAAAATATTATTCAAAGTTTTAAGTTTAAGATACTTGGAAGGTGACGTGGAAGTGTCTATGCTGAAGAGCACTCATGACCTCCATTCTCTCAGACAGCAGCACAAGCAGGTTTTTTAAATACAAGTATGAAATTATCCATGAGGGCTCAGTCCTTGCACTACACTCACAGGGGGGAAACGTATCCCTGAGAAGTGGTTTGGGGCTCCCCAATGGACCTCAGGGATATACAGCTTGGCTGAATGGATCGGGGCCAGAACTGTATGCATTGTGCACATTTGCATGGATACTCAGGGAGAGGCAAAACTGGAACAATTATTAGAAGGATGAATTAAGATATTAAACATGCAAAAAGTTCTGAGAAAGGCCTCTTAAACTGAAAAACATTTTCTCATGTCTAAATCAACATTACTAATTCAACAGTCGATAGGTGTTCTCTGATCTCTCCAACGTCTCAGTTTTAAACAATTTTCAGCAATTTTATATTCAATAACCTTTAAAATATTAATCTTGTAAAAACACAGGGAAACACATATGCATTTTAACATCTTTCCTTCAAAAATACCACTAAGACCAGCTGATAGAAAAATCATAGTCTCCCAGCTGCTGAGGGGCAAAGGGGACGACTGAAATAAAAGAGCTCAATCCCCCAAAAGCATGCAGATACGCTGTCCTGGAATATGACACCAGATGTGTTAGATGTGGATGAGCATTTAGGTCCAAACTGAGCACCGAACTTTCCAGAAGTGGGGCATTTACTGCAGACTGTGATCACTGGAGTATCTTGACCCAAGAAGTGAAGTTGCAGCCTTCTCTGCCTTTTCCCTTTGTGCAAAGCTCACTCAGACTCTTGTGACTGATGAAGCTCTGGCACAGTATTAGCTATTAACATTTAATAGGCGTCTCCTGTATCTAGTGGTCACTCTGACAGCAGGGGACCAATGTTTATGACTGAACACTTCAAACAGAAATCTTAGATGTGGCTACCTCTCAGGAGGAGGAAACATCTGAGGAATGTGTTTCTCTGATATTTATATTGCCTTAGAAATGGTGTTTTCTGTATGACTCACATCCATGTTTTTCACTTGTGATATTTTTAAACTCTGAGATCCAGCACTGATTGGAATGCAAAAAGTGTGACTTTTCTCCCATCCTACCCTGAAGGGCCTTTCAGCCAGGTACAGGTGACAGTAGGAACTGGGAACAGATCATCTCCAGGTTTACTATGGGAACAGAAGGCTTAAAGAAATAGCCTTGGGATTTATGAACATCATATGTTAAGCTAAAATCTGGCAAGTTACATAGACCCATTTCCTATGAGAGAGACCCCCATTTCCTATGAGAACCTTGTGTATGTTTGAAAACAAACAGAAAAGCCCACCCAGAATAAGGGCTCCTTTCTCTCCCTTCCACCCAAGAGTATCTTTACAGTCTAGATAAGAACTAAATTTTAAAAATGCAATTAATTAAATAATTCGAGGAGACATTCTCATGCCAAGTGACTCAATGCAGATTGTTTACATGAATTTCCTCCCACTGCACATCCCTTCTCAAATTCAGCATGCTCATACGAGGGCATCACAGAGAAACCCATGCCTGTCATAGCTACGTGGTAGGGGCTGCACCCAGAGTGCACAGGTCTGAAGCGTCCAGGTCTCAAAGAGCCAGAAGATGTGGAAAAGATATACAACAAATAATGGTAAAAGAGTTTCAGTGCTTTGAAACTGCTCCCCAGAGTCCAGCTTCTCTTTCAGCCTGGAGAATGCTGAAGGGTTCCTTGCTGGAGGAAAGAAATCTTGTTGGCTAGGCTAAAATGTCTTTAACATCAGGCAAATGTAAATGCTGCCTTTCTTTAAATACAGTTTAGTTCCTTTATAGTATCATTCAAGAGACATAAATGCAAGCCTCAAGCTCAGACAGACACAACTAGCTATTCAATGGAAAATCACGGGCAAGATTTTGCTCTGGGAGGAAGGAATTTGCTGACGGTTTTGCAAAATATTTTTTTCTGCAGGAGCCAGAAAGAAGAGGAAAGTTGAGGCAGAACCACCACACAAGCAGTCAGAACAACATTAAAACCTGAAGCCTTGAGAAAAGGTAGGAGAGGGCTTTCTGCCCAGCCAGGGGGGAAGGAGGCTGTGAACACGGTGTCCCTCGCTGGGTGCAGGAGTGCACCAGGCTCCTCCGTACTGCCAGTGCGAATAAACACGAGTGCATCACCAACAGCTCTGAAGCAACTTCTTCTCTTAAAAGAAATAACCTGCAAAGGTCTGAAAATTTGGCTAACTATTCAGAACAAAAGGTGTAACATTATCACAGAAACTCATTCAGTCTATATAAAAATTTCTTCAGTTCTCCAAGTGACAGCAAATACACTGTTTTCTTTGCAGTAATCCAGAACTGTACAAGGTACAGAGTTTAAATACATTTCCATTCAGATATGTTATCTCTTCCTCTCCCCACCAGCAGCTTTTAAAAGATGCATCTTGAACTTACAGCACTGGAGGGCTATTTCTTCTCAGATTTTTAATTCACTGGCATCGTAAAGACCTTTAGCAATTTACAGTGTGAAGAGCACTTTCTCTTCGGATTGCCCTGCTTTGAGCCAGTTGTACATTACAGTTACTTCATTACTTACATTGCATTACACAGGGGCAAACAAAGCAGCCGTGCTCCTCTCTGCAGCAGATGCGCCCGGGGGCCGGCACGAGCCAGATGTTTCCCAGGGCGCCACACCAGGCGCCGAGGCCACGCTGCCTGGCTGCTTTACCCCAACTGCCCCTCCACAGTGCCAAGGCAAACAACAGACTTCCTACCCTAATGCTAGCTTGAAAATAGGGTAAATCAGAGAAATACTGCAGAGGAGGCAGCCACATTATCAGGCTACACTAATTAAGGTGCAGCAATTAGCAACACTAAAAAAACCACCAAACCAACAGAACAATAACAACAGACTTGTGGGAGACATCCAGATTCTGTTGAACGATGGAAGGAACACCAGAGGGACCAGAATATACTTCTTCCTGCCTCTTGCCATGATAGTGTTGGCTATTTGTCCAGTCTCAGCTATTTGTCCTCCTGCAAGTCACTGGGACGCAAGCCAGAGTCCTCAAAACCTGAAGCAACACTCCCATGCATAATTTTGGTGACAGTTTTGTCAGGAGTCACAGATTTCAGGTTTAGCAACCGTGACCAACCAACACGCAAAGCTTTCGCCCTGTTACTCAGTTACTGCCTAACAAAATGGCATCTTGGCCAGAAAATCCCTCAGTTTTTCTTCACACACATTCAAAGCAGAGCACTCCTGCAGCTCATCGCCTAATTCGTGACCGCTGCTTCTGCGAGACGTCTCTTTTCCCTGGCCCTTCCCATCCGTACATGCTATGTGTTGGCTTTAAACATCGCAAACAAGACAGGTGGTAAAAACGAGAATAGGCTGCAAGAAGCTCACTTTCCTCTTCGAAGGCACCTGCGCTTTCTTGGTAACGCGGTAAGCTGATGAAGTGCCAGGAGGCCAGTCTATAGGGAATACAGGAGCGCTATACGTGGCACGTTGAATCCGATTTCACTGCATACCACCATATGGAACAGAATTTCAGCAGCATCAAACGTTTACCTAAACTCCATTAATGTCTTCTCCAAGCCAATATTTATAGCATACACACCAGTAGCTGCTGTCAGAGTGTGTATAAATGTTAAACTGAACTGTTAAAGAAACATAATGACAGATGTAGAGATGCTGAAGAGTGCAATCTATTCTAATTTATGATAATTTATTTCCATCATCTGGAGCCCTATTCAGAAGAGAAAGCTGAATGCATCCCAAAGCGCATCACGGGATGGAGCGTAAAAATCCCCAGAAAAAAAATCTCTTTTAAACCAAGCAAGAGCACTCTTGTCCTAACACCCAGGACGTGCTTAGCAATCTCTCTGTGCAGAAGTAATACAGATGTGGGGTACTTGAGCCTGGCCTCCTGGCAGCCCAGTGACACACAGGTTTTATTGCAAGATGGGAATAGCTGGGAACTGTTTATCCCATGAGAGATGTTTGATCATTGCCGAGTCACTACTTTTTAGGGACTAAGCTGTGCAAAGAACCATTTATTAGCTCTGTCAGAGCCTGGCCGGTGCTAATGAGTACATAAACAAAAAGATGGAAAACTATTTTTAAATATGAGTGAATGTGCAATGGTGAGCTATATGGCAGAAAGAGCTTTCTGTTTAACTCTTCAGCAATGCAAGCTGTGCTGAATCGGTCCTGCCATGAGACCCAAGCCCCATCTCAGTCTCCTGTTGCTGTTATTCTGCTGTGAAAACCACGATGGAGAAGATGAAAAAAAGAAAAAAAAAATAAATAAAGCAGTGACAGCACTTGGTCCCCGCAGCAGGGAGTGCCGCCAGGCCGCGGAGGACCGCAGGCAAGGAGCTCATTTTCACGGCATCACCCCTCCCTGGGAAGTGCCGTAACACGCGCGGCGACGGCAGGAGGCTTTCTGCTGTGTGGCACACCCAGCGTCCCCTGCATATGTCGGCCTGCTGCGAAGCCAGCTCCTGCTGCCTGCCAGGGCCAGGGCCTCACAATCTGGACAGGCACAGATTTTGTGCTGGAACAGGCGCCCTCTCCGCAGAGCCGCCTGCCACGAGTGACAGGCTGCAATGGCAGCAGTGGGAGCGTGCACAGCCCACGGAGCCAACGCAGCAAAACAAGGAGGCTCACAAACACAGCTCGCTGATTCTCTGCTAAGTGGACTGTGTTGCCTCTGTGCAGCTCTGAAAAACTCCACGTTTGACCAAAAAAAAGGGCTAGGCACACAATATAAACTAGAATTCAACACCAATATGCACATGCTGTCTTAAAAGTCAGATGAAAATTTTCCACCAGGACATTTTCAGCTTTTAGACTTGCTCATCTTTTTCCAAAAAGAGTTGTCATCTTCCCTCTGAAAATATCAACTCTCCTTTGCAAGTCCCAAAGTTAAGGGCTTGCGATATCTGCCCTGGGAACACTACTGCTGAGCCTCCAAGGAGTCTGGGTTGGCCCCTCGCGCTGCCCCTGCTCTGTAAAACAGGCTCTATGGCCAGTCTACACTGTCCCCAAGTGCAGGAGGGTCACGCTTGACATGATCCATCACCAATTTCTCCAGGAGAAGCAAGCCTAGGGCACTCCAGGGGGATGCTCCAGGCTGTGGAGAGGAGAAAGAGAACATGACCTGACCGCTGTTTCTTTACAGAAATATTTTGAGCTGAAATATTGTAGTTTCTGGCAAAAATATTTCTTCATTCACAATCTCACCAGAATGCCAAAGCTTCCAATGGAAATTTAGGCTAAAAATTATTTTTCCCTCAAGGAACTGAAATTCCTTTTTCCAAATCAGCTCTGCCAATGACTGTTTGATGCAGCAATGATGGACGCTTCCCTGACACCAAGGTACAGCCCAAATCACAAAGGAAAAATACTCCACATGCCAGTCACCTGCCCCAGGCTATAAAACACGAGGGAGCTCACACTAATACCTTTCCTTGCCATGAAAATACTGCATGCTCCCAGCTTGCTTACCTCCTCCTGTCATCACCGAAGCCCAGCCACCAACAGCACAGGGAAAACCTGTAACCACGTCTTTATTTGAAGACTTCTCACTCTCAGAAATCAGCGGCGGTGGGACCGCTTGGCTGTGTGCCCCTTGGTACCCACACTTTGCATGGCTGTGTAGAAAGCCAGCAGCCTGCCAAATGCTCTCAAACCAGGCACTTGGTGGGGCCAATCAATAGATGTGCCCAGTCAAAGCCATACAGCGTTACTTCTGCTCTCTGAGGGATCAAATTTTATTAATTATCCCACTTGAAAATGATTCTGTTTCACAATAAAATTCTCAGCTTCTGGCCTCAACCCTCTCAAAGAGTAATTCCATCAAGGAAACTCTTCTTGCAGCTCCATTCACAGGAGGAGATTAAAATGGGGAGAGAACATGTTCGCTATTGAGCCATATTCATGAATAATCTCCCCATCCACATGCCTTTGGTCACCAACTGGAAAAGTCAGTTTGCGATGCACTTGGTACTTGGCAGCGTGCAGCTTCTGCACTCGCATCCACACTTAAATGCATCCTTGTGTCTGCGTGCAAGATTACAACAAAACGCTGCTACGACACAACAGAAGCCACCATGTATGTCAGCTCACTGAGATCAAAGGCACACAGCAGCAAAGAATTTAATTAAAATGTTAAAATTAAACAGGAAGGCATCCATTGTTTAATTTTTTGGCAGGCGTGTTCTTTCAAACCCAGACCTAATTCCACTCCAGCATGCTCACTGCCCTTGGAGATGGCAATCAGGAGAGCTCTGTGGATTTATCAGCTGCTGGATTTGGCGGTGGGGGAATCCCACACTTGCTTTAGTTTTGCAAGGAGAGGTTTTCAAGCACAGTGTCTAAAAAAGCACTTGGAGAAACTGCTCAACTCCAAAGGATAATTATTGCAATATTCGTATTCTACAGTAATAAGCCAATTTCCAGTGTCAAACCTAACCCCATTGGGCTGAGCACAATATACACCCACAGGCATCATTCTCCCTTAAGAGTCCCATCAGGGAGCTGTGACCTTGTCACGTTCAACCACTCCCAGCCACCCCTGTCTCCATACGAAGGTTGTTTTAAACAGGGTAAAACACGGATGCAGAGCAGTGCTTCTTTTGTGTGCAACATCGCCTCTGTGTGAAGGGTAGCAGGGGAAGCAACCGTGTGGTTTTAAACTTGCATACAGATGAGGGGCTTGTCTTGTTTTGCTTCGAGCATACATCCAGGGAGAAGATTATTCTGAAAACACTTCAAGAAAGGCTCAAGTTTGCTTGTTAAATAACTGCAAGATATTTCCTGGCATCCTGGGGTATTTTGACTTGAATGCTGAAGGCAGCCATCAGCCATAATACGGCCCACATCAGGGAGGATGAACCAAGAAGCCAGTTTTCTCTTTGGTTTTTGGAAACCTGGCCAAGGAATATTTTACTACTTCTGTAGTACTATTCGGGGTGCCACAGAGGCTTTTCACCTAATATTAGGAAGATCAGCAAACGCAGTGTCAAACATGGGGCCCCAATGCAAGCACCCAACATGCAAGCACCAAAGGATTTGAGCTGAGGCTTATCACTTCAAGCCAAAGTTACTTTGGATTTGCATCACCTGAGAAATAACACAGGAGGGCAGAATATTAACATCAGGAAAAGTGAAGACTGAGGACAGACACAAACTTCTTTTTGAAATTCAAGTTGCTACTGAAGAGCTGTTACTATGAATTACTTCCTGATGTATCAATGATCTTGCCGATGTTAGGTAGCATTTCTTTCCGAGATCTTCTGGGCAGAATTTCACCCTTAATAGTTCAGCTTCCTGAGCCCTTCTAGTGAATATTCAGTCAGGCTGTTTGCAGCAGGCTCTGGTATTTCTCATGGAATAAAGATCAAGTTGGCAGGTCGGGATTTTTGCAAGACAGTCAAATCAGATTTATTTCTGACAGTGGGTCTGGGGCTGTACACCTCCCTTCTGAAAATTAATAACACTATTGAAGTCTTCCTGCTCCACAGTTTTTCTCCTGCTTCCCTGACACAGGGAAACAGGGGACTTCCTCCCCACTGCTGACTAGCACATCTCAGCGCCTAGGTTGCTAGTTGGGATCTTCTTCACAAAGAGACATCCCCAGTCCCCAGCAAAAGGCCCCTGTGTAGGGTGTCATGATCTCCGCCCACTCTGAAAATATCCACGCTACATTCTGCTTTGCGATGGCACTGCCAAACGGGGGCTGGGGCACCGGCACCTGCACTTCGCTGGGAACAGGAGCCCCCGGAGCTTCTCCTGACTTTTATCCCAAGCTGCAGGCTGCAGCACTTTCTGCTCCCCGCAGCATTAGCTCAGCAGCTCCTGCAGGCTCTGCCTCTAACACAGCCTTCTCCCCAGATGCTAAGGCATTTTGGAAAGGCACAAACAGAACAGCTTATTCAGAGAAACACATTTATCTATCCATTAGAACATCAAGAAGAAAGGAGAGGTAAAACAATAAAGGGCAACGAGCACATTACTTCAGCCTTTCCTGGCCAGTTTTCTGTGATCATGTATATAATCCACTGCTTAAAGGACCAAAGTTGGCATTAGACTTGTGAGACCTTTCTGCTTTCCTCTCCATGCTGAGGACCGTAACATTGCTTCATGCCATGGATGGCTGCCTGTCTGGAAAACCCCCTCTCGAGGGGCCACGTCAATCTAATCCTCTGCTGAGCCTTCTCCCCTAGCACCACCATGAAAAAACCACGGCAGTAACCAAGCTGTCCACTGCAAGACTCCCTGCCTGGGCTTCACTCCCTCTCACCACAACCAGCCCCTGAGCCTGACTGGCAGGAGTTGTCACCTCACCATGCATTTCAGCTTCAGTCTGAACAGTTTGCAAATGCATATAAATACAAGAAAAAAAATCTCTGGACTGTGTGCCCATAGACATGCCCAAATTCATAGGCTGCTAATGAGAAAACACCTAGCATTTTTTGTTTATATAAAAGGTTCTTAGGCAACACCATCTGATCTGACTGAATGCCATTGCCAAACCTTTTTAGTGCCACAATTTGTAACCCCCATCATTTTATGAGATATAAGCTTTTACTTAAGAACGGGGAGCAATATTAGCTTTTCTAACCGAGTGAAGTATTCTGAATGGGAAAACACTGCTTCCAAAGACAAATCTGAGAAGTCTCTACAATGGCCAGAAGATAAAACTGTGCAAATTAAACAAAGAAAAAAGCTTACAGTTTGTCTATATTCAGTATTCTTTTGCTTTTGCCAAAAAGGAAGCAAGCTGTCACCTTAGCAACTATGTCACACTTTGCAGTACATATGCCACTTTGAACAAACACCTTAAACGCAGCACCTCCACACTGTCTGTTCGTTTCCATAATGTTCTTTACAGCACTTTGCAGATCCCCCCTGAGAGTAAAAGCCATTAAGACCCCTTTGGCCAATTGCTGGCTGGACAGCCAGCCAGACAGCCAAGTGCTGTTTTCCACACTGCGCCCCAGGACCATAATGCGACTTCACCGCTTTTATTCAGTGCCAAAGGAGAAAGCTGCCCTTGCAGAGGTGTGGTTGAGCACTTTGCCTTCCATCACCAGCCCTGCGCAGAGCCCAGCGTTATTGGCCTTCTGCCTCTCCCCTTCTCCCTCAGCAGAGTGGAGACTTCAGCCAGCGACCAGGGGGTCTCCCACCCCTTGTGGTCACACTAAGTGCCATGAATCCAGGATAACTCAGGGACCACAGGATCCAAATGATTAAAGGTTTTTACCACACGCACCTCCAAGCCTGTTCTCCCCTGGCTGCAACATTTGAATCCAGAGATGTCAACATGCAGGGCTTTTACCTGGGGCTCCAATTATGCAGATGCTGATTTACAGGAGCGATGACTGAAACATCTCCCTCATAAAAATTGACACGGAGACTTCAACTGTGTACATCTGATGGCAGAACTCTCTATCTCCGTGCATCTTCTTGCTAGTTTGAAAGTCAGATCATTTTTTTTCTTCCTTTCATAGAAACCTCGTTTGCATATATAATCAAATTTAGCATTAATGAGTCTCTCTCCTCATCTTCTATTCCTAATGCTTCAAACAGCCACACTCTGATAACACCAGTGGATTCTGCCATTGAGAAGGTCACTTACCACGAGGAAAATTTTACCTGTTTCACCCAGGGATTTCTACAGAAGCAGTACCTAAATCCAGAAACTCCTGCCTCCTGGAGCACTGTATCTCAACCTCACGTGCTAAGCCTACATAGCTGGTTTATACCAGGCCCCACTCTGCGTTGCTTAAGAATCATCAGGATTTAAATGAATTGTTAGGTGACCTTCTAAAATCAACTCTTCCACAATCACATGAGTCTAAGTGGAAAATGGTAGGCACTCTTCAGATGAAAGATGTCATCTATTTGCAATGTCGTCAGGCATTGCTGACCTTTCCTCCTTCCCTCCTTGCCTGTACCAGCAGTTGTGCCATTTTAACAGCAACATTTTGATGGGACAAGATTAGCACAGTTCTCAGTTTCCAGAAAGATATGCACACAGATAAACATGCATGTGAACAGCGCGCAGAACAGGCAGCTCTCTGCAGTCTGTGTAGAACCATGGGAACACGAGACAGATTTTCTGCTCTTTCACTGTTGTTCTGGGTTTTCAGTCTTCAGGGCTTCCATCCTTCTTCTGCTCTGATCCAAAAGCATGTGACTTATCAAAGCCAAAAGTTTCAGAATCACAAGACTCGCAGAAGTTGAGACTTCAAGACCACAAGGTAAAATACTACATAAACTGTTATTCCTCTGCTGCCTTTATCCCTGTCCCACTGACAGAGTGACCTACGGCTTTTACATCTGTCACCACTGAAAATACAAACACTTTTCAGATCTTGCCTATCACACACAACAGAGCCTGATGTCTAATGGTAAAATCCACCTCCCAGTTCTTCCTCGTAAAAATAACTTGTCCAACAGTTCCCTGCCTGCAGATTACTGATGCCCCAATACATGTTCAGAAGTCATATGTCCAGTGACAAGGACCGATAAAGCCTGCTCACAGGGCCCGGGTCTCTTGGCGCTCACATCCCATTGTTTCACTGTGGCAATTTTGTCTGTGCAGAGCTGCAGCGTATTTTGCATGCCTTATGCTAAGCTGCCTATAAGAAATCATCCAATTAATAACAGCTTACAGAGGAAGGTTAGTTACACAGTAATTACCTTTCTGATATTAAAATACCATAGAAATGGATTTACATTTTTTGATTAAGCAGAACATGTTTTATTGACCTGACACTACACATACAAGGTTCCTTTGAGGTAGGAACTGGGACCAGGTTTTCAAGATACCTACATTCCAAGGCAGGCATCAAAAAAGTTGACCATACATTTTTTACATGTGTTTGTGCACCTTACAGATCAAGATGGATGGACCCAGCACTAAAGGCAGCATCCGATCCTGGCATTTACATAAGTGACATCAGCAGGCAGAAAGAAATATCCTGTTCATTAAGGCTTTTCTTTCAGTATGAGGGTAGATAAGATCAAACACTCAACTTTTCCAGTCCTGCATCCATGAGGAGCATTAAGGTTCAGCAAGGTTACCCTGCTCCATCACCTGAAGTCTCTGCCCGTGCCAGAGTAGAAAGAAGCCTTCTGGTTAAGCATAGAATCGGTGAGGTTGGAAAAGACCCTTAAGATCATCAAGTCCAACTGCTAACCTATCACTGCCAAGTCCACCACTAAACCATATCCTAAAGCACCACATCTACCCTTCTTTTAAATACCTCCAGGGATGGAGACTCCACCACCTCCCTGGGCAGCCTGTTCCAATGCCTGACAACCCTTTCGGTGAAGAAGTTTTTCCTAATAACCAACCTATACTTCCCCTGGCACAGCAAAACCAAACGAGCACAAGCAAATGTGATGAAGAGTCTCAAGCAACTATAAAATATCTCAGGCCCATAATACTAATCATATATGCCTCATGCAAGCATTACCTTCTTCATTTTTTCTTCATTTATTTTCAGCATCTCAAGATATCTAGGCTGTTCTAGGACACACTTGAAAGCATGCGGCTACTTATGTCCATTCATATGCATGCAAATATAATCCAACAAAAGCGCTCCATGGCCAGATGAGCAATCAGCATTAGGACAAAAGACAAGACTTATTATCAGTCTTTCAAGATTCAGATTCCCTTTGCTTTCCAAATACATCTGTTTGCAAGGCAAGGGTTGCTAACCCTTTCAGAAGCTATACAATCAAAGCAAGCTTGACTTTTGCCAGGCTGACAACAGCCTGGCCTTCTTCCTGGTTCACAAGTCAAATGATAACATTGCGAAGGCAAGGAGGCAGAACAAGGTTAGCTTGGTCCATGTACACACAAAGTTTTGAAACCACCTTGCAATTCCTTTGTCCAGTTTCCATCAGAGATGAATGGTGATGTGTTGTCCAAATGTCCTGAGCTGCTTTGGAAATCTTTGGCACATCCCATGAAGATGCTCATGAGCAGTGATGATTTGCACTTATGCAAGGCCTGGAACATGTTCTTTCTGCACAAAGGCAAGAATTAAAACAATTCCTCAGACACCTTTGGGTCCGTTGAACATCCTAATGTCCACTTCCAAGTTGTCCTAGCAAGAAAAGCCCTGGTATCCAGAAAATTTGTCCTGCAAAATAAATTGCTCACATCTGTCCCAATACAAGCAGCACTGGCTTAGAACCACTTATACAGTCTTTGTGCCCAAAATATCCCCTCTGCTGCGTCCATACCAGACTAGACAGGTTGCAAGCTGGCAGAGCAGGGAGGTCGTTGCACAGTATTTTAAAACAACAGCCTGCAGATAATCATCAAGGCATCACAGAACCTCCCGATTTGCGAAACAGTGGAGTTTCTGCATCTCTGCTATTTATCGAGGATTACGGGGAAAGGTGTCACGGGCAGCACTGCAACTCCTGTTATTTCACACAGAAACTGGACAAATGTCCGGTTGCTTTGGGTCTGTAGGAGAAAAGTTGTTTGCGGCAAATCACTCTGAGGAAGCAAAAGAAGTAATTAAAAACCTCAGCCTAGTCACACAAAGTTTCTACTTTTACAAAAGTATTTGTGCAGGTAACCGCCTGATTGTACAAGAGGTAGTTCATATACACATCACGCTGTGATGTAGAGCTTTGCTTTCCACTTGATTTGCTTTTGTAGGGCTCAAGGGAGGCAATGACTGCAAAACAAATGGACCTCAACTGACAAACTTGCTTGTCTTGCTTACTTTTTGCAGACACCAATAAAAGCAGTCTAAACACATCCAGAGATCCACAGGACTGAAGTTAATCCAGGGAGACGAAGGAACATATTTCTTCTCTTTCATCTTTCCTTATTCATTATTGTCAGGTGCATGTATGGGACAATCATTTCTCAAGTGGAGTTGTAATAGTGTTTGTGACTTTGAAACTGGTTGTAGTGCCACAGTAGATTATCATGAGAAATAAGTTTCAGAAGGACACCTTCTTGTGCAAAGATCTGTGGAGTAACAGCCAAAGGAATAAAGAGGAACAAGACCAAACACAGCTTTTCAACAGCTTTTCCCTGTCCCTAGCACGTGTGATGAACCAAGAGTTGACTCAAAGCTGGAAGCACCCTGGGCCTACCTTGTACAGCTCCGTGCAGTTTTCCAAGCCCAGATTTGTGACCCTCATACGGTAAGTACACAACCTATTACCAAGGTAGAGTTCAAAAAAAGCAACTCTTGCTTAATTGCTAAAGTCACTTTTTTTTCCTTCCTTCTCTCTCAACCTTTCCTGGGCCTGAGCCAATATCGTCTCTTAATGGCTTCTAAACACAATTTCTTGGCTGAAAATAAGATTACAAAGTGCATAAGAAATACAAACGAAAACCTATTACAGTGATGTGAATATTCAGAAGAATCAGTCTTATCTCAGCATCTTCTCTCCAGGTGTTAGGTGACAGTCAAAGCAGAAGATTGAAGAAGGTCAGATAAAGTCGCTGCTCCTCAAGGCAGAGGTCCATGTCTGAGCCAGAATACAGGTAAGCTAGAATTTGCACACCTATGGATTGCTTCTACAACAGTTACAGTTTCACACAAGAAACCTACAGCCACCCCAGCTGTCTCCAGACTTGCAAATGTTTGCACTTGTTAATACACAAATTTCAGCAGCACCGCTGTACAGAGGTTTATTAATAAAGATGTGCTGACCCTGAGCCACCGCGGGCCTACTCAGCTTGCCCAAAAGATGAGAGTGGAAATTCAAGCTCGACTGCCTGGCCCAGCTGAGGATGCTTTTGGTCTACACCATTTCCACCCTATCAGCCCTTCTGAGGAACCTCCCCACCTCTGCCATCTGTGCTGCAAACCCACGAAGCCTCCCCACAAGCATGAGAGCCACCCAACACCCAGAATCGCTGTGTCACCAGCTGGGCTACGGACTTTATTTCTTTGCAAATGCAATCTAGGACTCAAGTGGGAGGTGTTAAGAGGTGCCATGAGTAGCATATGGGCTATAGTACACAAACAACAGGGCAGAAACACCAGTTTTCTTCTTAGATTGCAGAAAGGGCTTTCCCCACCTCTGTGTCCTACCTGTTTGCTTTTCACACTAGAAAGCCAAAACTTGACTTTCTGGGAAATATGCATTAAAAAAGCCTAAGTTTTCCAAAAGCAGACATTAACACCTCCCTTTTAGATGACAAATAAGCCAAAAGAAGGTAACACTAAAATTACTTGCACTTGCTTTCCCATTTCCTAAACCTGGGTGTTATGATTCAGCCACCATGTCCCTCGTGTGACACCGGCCACACCCCCCGACAGGTGATTACTGAAAAGCTCCAAAAAAACTCATCAGCATTAACAAGAGCAGGTTTAGTAACTTCCATTCTCGACAGCGCTTTTTCCATAAAAAACACCACTCACACGTCATTTAACACCTGAAATGGAACAGCTGTAAATCCAGCAATTAGTGGCATAATTTGCCTGCCCTGATCAAGCGCACCGAGGGCTGTGAGGCTGCTGGGGAACATGGAAGCGGACACAGAATTAGCTGGACCATTTGGTCTTTTTTTGGAAGTTTAAAATTATAATTAGGCTGATAAAAGGAGTCCGAGGGAAGGATGGATACGTAGTTGAGACTGGAGATGGTAGAGAGAGGTGGATAGCAGTTGGTAGGCATGGTGGGAGGAGAAGGAAGATGAGAGCACCAGGATGAAGCGAATAGAGCCGGCATTTGGGGAATACAAAAAGCCTTTCAAGTATATTAAAGTTTTCCACACTCTGAGATATCATACACTGAAATGTGCTTAATTCTACTTACACATACATGTCAAAAGGGGAAGAAGTAATTTCTCAGACCATCTTAAGGGTTAACACACTCTGCACCCTTCTCCCACATTCCCTTACTGCCAAGGACTGAGGCACCTCAGCCATGGCAGAACAGCTGTTTACGTATAGCCGCATGTGTGGTGATAGATATACAAACAGGTGACGTCCGCACAGAGCGGCCAGAAGAGTTCTACGCGTGGCTTTCAACCATGACAAAGGCAACTTTTATACTTGGCTGTTGGTGGAAGTTACAGATCTAGGAAACTGCAAAGGAAAAGCTCCCACCTGTTGTCCTGAGGACACCAACATGCTGGGGGGAACAGTTCCCCTGAGGGCACAGTGCACACCCCCCGGCCTAGAGCCCTTCCCGAAAGAGCTCACCTCCCAGCAACCACCAGACACGGCTTCACTGGGCAGGTAGTCGAGAGACCACACTCCTAGCAAGCAGCTATTTGCCATAGAGAGAGCTTTGCTCCCCGTTCTGCTTCGTGGCGAGCGCTGCGTGGTGGTTGAAGCACCCTCAGGCCCATGTTTGGGGCTCAACCCCTGGATGACCTCACGTATCCAGGTAAGAGCAACAGCACCAAGTGGGTTTTTGTGGGAGCTCTGGGCAAGCAACACAAGGGACTTCATCTGTCCTCCGCACGCAGGTCACTGCACTGTGGAGCCACCTTGGCCCAGGCCCATGGCAACGCCACATCCCCGCCACCCAGCTCCACAGGACCTGGTGCTCTGAGGCACCCAGCAGGGAAGAGAAGCTGCTGACGGCGAGCAGGGACCGGGTCCGGGGTGAGCGGCCGCCCCCAGCACACCAAAGCACCCCCTCGCAAAGGGCCCGCAGCCGGCGGGTGCGAACATGTGGATAAACGCACCCGCACGGGGACGTGCCCCCCAAAATACGCAGCTTACATAATTCGCCAGCCAGTCGGCGTTAGGGGAATGTGATTAATCCTCCATGACATGTTCTGAACTTTCCGTTCAGAGAGGCTCTCTCCTCCCGCAGACCTACTGGCGATGAATGTCATTTGACCTGCAGACTTCACTACAAATGAGCATCAGAGCAACAAACAGTGACATTGCTCCGCAAACCAATTATCTGCCTCCTTCCCCGCTCGGCCCAGAGACAAGTTTGCTAAATGCATAATAAGGATATTTTTTTCCTCGGCTTTTTTTTAAATTCTTTTACATCCAGTACAAGAAGGGGATGGGGGGGGCACTCACAAACCCAGCCCTCCGCCCGCCCCGCGGGCCACATCGCTGTAGGATGGGAGTCCCAGCCGCAGCCCCTCGCCCCCCGTCCCTGTCCCCGTCCCCTCCGCAGCCCCCGCCGCCGTCCCAGCCCGGCTCCCACCTGTTCCGCGGGGCAGAGCGCCGGGCGCGCACTTTGGGGACTCCCCCCGCAGCCCACCCGCGGCCGAACCCCGCCCCGGGGGGGACTCACCCACTCGAGCACCCTAAGGAAGGCCAGCGGTTCCTTCACCACACGGAAAGTGCCGGCGGAGGCGAGCTGCGGGCAGAGAGAGGGGAGTCAGCACCGCGCCCGCTCCGCACCCCGCCCGCCCTCCCGCGGGGCTCCGCGTACCTGGTCCACCGCCTCCATGGCGCCGCAGCCCCGCGCAGGGGAGCGGAGGGGCGCGGAGGGGAGCGGAGCCGCCCGCCAGCCGGGGATGCGCGGCGCTGCCCCCGCGCAGGGCGGGCGGAGCAGCCGGGCGGGGCCCCGCGCCCCCCGCCCCGCCCCGCCGAGCCGCCCCGCGCCCTCCGCGCCGCCCCGCCCCGCAGCGCGCCCCCGGCACCGCACCGCCGGGCCGCCCCGCGCCCACCGCACCCCCCCCCCCCGCCCCACTCCTCCGGGCCGGAGCCGGCCCCCCGCACCGCCGCGCACGGCGCCGACCCCCCGTCCCGCCGGGCCCCGCGCCCGCCTCCACCCGCTCCGCCACTTTTTAAAAATTATTACTCATTTTTAAAAAATATATTTTTTAATTCAGAGCAGGAAGGACAAGGAAGACATCGAGGAAAGAAAGAAAAAATAAAGAAAATGAACTGCCTTCCCCACTCCCTGCAAAGAAACTGTTCATATTTGTGTGGAAGCAGCGGGGAACGGCACCACTTGCACCGTGCCCTTCTTTCCCCTCTCGCCCCCCGCCCCGGGGGCGAAGTTGCCTGCCGCCCCCGGCCCCCGCGGCAGCAGGGCCACAGCTCTGCTCGCCTGCGCTGGAAGCGCTCGGTCCTGCTTTTGTAACATTTCCTTGACAGCAAAACAGCATTTTCTTTCTTGCGTTGCCATCGTACTGGCCTCGTTTCCCAACATAGCCTTAATAATCGTAATACATCCTAGGGGGCACAGCCTGGCAGGAGCTGCCCTTCCCTGCGATGCCCGATGCTCGTGTTGCTTGCTGACAGCATTTCCAGTTCCTCGTGGCATTAAAACATCACAGAGAGGGTTTTGTGATGGAGCCAGGTCCTGCCCCAGCAGAGGCTCAGGAAAGTGCTGAGGGCACAAACCCACCACCCTGTTTCACAGCACAGAGACGGCAACTAGATTTAGGCGCCGATTCTGCAAACATTTGCATGCTCGCTTAACTGCCACCCTGACAACCAGTTGTGCCACCAGAAGGACACCAGTGCTCAAGTAGGATTTGGGCCCTAAGTAGGTCAGAGACTGCAATATCTGCCTAAAAAATACCTGAAGCTTTTATACCCTGTAAGGAATCAGCCATCTGCAAAAGTTTAATAAGTCAATTACTTTTCCTCAGACTAAAGCCCTATTAAAAAAAAATCCAAATGTATTTTTGGAGTAAACAAAATGCGGGGGGGGGGGGAGGGGGGATATTAATCTTTGAATGTTTCATTGGAACTTGAGGCAGAGGATTTTGTGCCAAAGTCACAGATCTGCAACAAACCCAGCTAAAGTCTGTGGTAGCAACGGGATTTTTTTGCCCTATCAAAACCAGCTTTGAGGTCAGAATTACAATTACATTTCATTTTTCAAGAAAAAAAAACAACAAACCGAGGCGTTCGTTATATTTTGTGCCTTCCTTTCTGCACTAGGAGAAAAAACAGTAAAGAAAATTTGAGAACTTTTCCTTACAAAATGTTATCAAGCAAGCTTTTATTTATTTATTTATTTGAATATCAGCCTCTAGGAGAAACAAAACAGCTCTCAGCAGTTCTAGTACCTGCCTGCTGGTGGCCTCGTGCCATGGGAGCAGAGTCCCCTCAGACATGCACGGGGACGGAGCACCCCTCAGTCTCCAAAGGACACAAACAGGTAGTGAAACAGAAGTTGCCCCCTGACTTTTAGCCCCAGCTTCCCCCCCGGTGCAGGGCCAGGTCACTGCGAGCCACCTGCCTTCAGCTCTCACACCTGAGGAAGAAATTAGTTCAGTCCCCAAGAGCAGCAGGGTAACCGTGCTCCGTCCTGCAGAGATCTCCAGCTCTGGCATCAGATACCGGCCATAGTTAGTCCAGCACAAGTAACCACTCAGGTTCTTGGCTGTAGGAAGTTTCATTGCTTGCGGTTTACCGTGACTCTCATGTGCTGTTTCCTTCAATAGGTTTCTTTCATGGAGAGACTTACAGCTGTGGATGGATTGAAGCAGTTCGAAAACCTCCTGAGAGATTAAAAAATAAAACTGAAACATTTAGTAAAGGCATAACTGAGCAGTAGGCTCGGGAGAGGCGGAGAATCTTTTTTCCTTAATTTTATCGATAGGATATTCTGCATATGCTATGAAACATATGCCCAATCTCCATTGACTGCCATGGAGAACTGGAAGGCTAATTCACTCACCCCTTACTGATTACCTCCCATTGTAATCCTGAGATTTTTAGTTACAATTGAACTTCAATTTTCAAAATTGTCAAAGGCAGAAAAACAAAAGTAAATATTCTGAAGACTTTCCCAGCTGGTAGGTTGGGCTGTCTTGAAGACACTGCTCTCTAGCTCAGCACACTTGGGTTTGCAGTAGCTACAGGAGCTCCCTCGTGCTGCATTTTCCATACCCTTTCTACCGTCCCAGCTGTGTTTTGGCTTGGCGCTCTTCAGTGCTCGGCCATCCCCACCTAGGCTCCCCCTCTGGCTGCAAACCCTTGCGGAACCATGGCAGCAACCTGATTTTATAGCCAGTGTCCGGTGCCTCTTCTAGCCATTATAAAGTCTTCCAGGTGGCTGTTAGCATTTGTACTTCAATATGGCAGAGAGTCTCTCTTTGGCTTTCATATCTGCTCTCTTCACACACGGTCCCAGTTAGCTCAGAAACAAGAGCATCTCCTTCCCAGTTCTCGAGACTCCTGGTACAAACCTTGCTCTCCAAATTATGTTAGAGATCCACAGTTTTTTGATACTACATAATAAAACACACTCTGAGACAAACATCAAAACTAGCAGAGACGATATGTCTGCAATTACTGGGGATACAGCAAGAACCTGTACACCTGGTCCTATTCATATAGAGTGAATATACAAAATGTATTCACTATTCTCACACCTGGATGGCTGCGCTTGACATGCATTAATCAAAACATGCCATAGAGGTGCAGTTACAAGTCTCCACGATGAATGAAAAATAGCGTGGGCGACCAGAGGTGTTTCACGGGGACAGGACCTCACACCATGAGCGTGCTCCCTAAAGACAGGAACCTCCCATCCTTTCCTTTCCTTGGAGAGGGTCCACCGGTGCCGTAGGGGAAGTGGCAACACCAGTCCTGCATCACTGTGGGGAGCCAAAGTCCCCCACAGGACACTATTACTGCAGTGCTCTTCCCTCTTCACTTTGGAAAAATAAATTTATTTGGCACAAATTCTGATATGGCAAGTTTAAAAGCTGACGTCCTCATTTCAGGATTAGCATCTTGTCCAGCTACAAGCAGTGATTTCTTTCCTGTTTCTAGGAAGCATGTATCCTGATTTTTCATTTGGGTGCAGAGGGTGGGAAGCTTCCCTGATTAATGACAAGTGCAAGAACTACGTCTGTTAGATGTTATATATCAGTAGGAAAAGCAACAAGAGGTGCCTATCTCTCACTCTTACCTTGGAAAGGCTTTTTCCCAGGACTTTACCAAGAGATACATGGTTAGGCTTCTTCTGACCTGCCTGAACCTCTCTATTCAGGCAAATAATTTCCTGCTGTGTGCTCCAAGCACCAGGTCAACTAAATCCAGCCTTTTGCTCCACACCTGTGGACTGCAGACTACACTGTGCTGGAAAGCATCATATCAAGGCAAGAGGCAAATCAATGCAAGCACGGCTGTGCCAGCACCACTCCTGAGCATGTGGCTCAGGATCAGATTGTCCCCGTGGGAATGGAGAAGCAGTCCTTGCAAGAAGGGGACACTAACTCCAGGGATGGTAGCGATGCTGCCCCTGCCCAGGGTTGCAGCAGGCAAAGCCATGCCAAACTCGAGGGCCTGAAAGAGGACAGCAGGGATTTGTCCTTGCATGGGACGTCTTTGGTTTAAATCTTACTTCCATCTGCTAATGGGGAAATGGTAGGGAACGAACTCTTGTTCTCCTGGACCAGACACTAAATGTAAGCCAGACATACTTACATATGTATATGTGCTCACACACCTATTAAAAGTAGTTGAAAATACTTTTCTCCTTGCATGTGGCAGAGCACAAAGCCTACGACCCATGGGTCATCCAGGCTGCAGCAGCAAGAACCAGACGGTGGGGTCATCCAGTCTGAAGGGAGTTTAAGGCAACTGGTGATAGCACCAGTGCTATTTTTTTGTGAGCAGTTGGGTGTGGAAATGAGGTCTCGCACACGCGCTAGGAAGACCATATGGCACTTAGCACACCAGATTTCCCAGCTCCAGCCAGGCCTCAGTCTCACACTCTACCTGTCACTCTTCTCAAGATCCACACTGTTGAGGGTCATTTCATCCTCTCGGGGTCTCCATCAAATTTATTCACAATACATTATCCCCAGAAAGGGAGAGCTTGGTGTCATCTCTTGGATCTTTCTGGGTTTTTTTAAAGCTACCAGTCACTTAGATTAGATTACAATATTTTCCCCTGGGGCTGTATTCTGCACCAGGGAGCTTTTAACCTTCTCCTGGCACAGGGGAGTTCACTCTCCCATCCTAATGCCAATTGCCCGTCATTTCATGGCTTGGCTTCATTTGTTTGATGTCTTCACTCTGAAATTTAATAACAGATAAGCAATAAAATATGAGGCCTTGCAATAGCCAAGGATTGCCTTCCATGTGACTAGGAACCACGTGTGGGGATCCATGGGAGAGAACAGTCTGTCCCTTCAGTCCCAGCCAGCTCCTGTACCATGTTTTCCAGCACCCATGAGCCTCCCCCCTTGTTCCATTTTCAAATTCTACGTTTGCACCCCAGCCTATAAATAATCCTTCGTAAACCTAATTTCCCAATTTTCTTTGTGTCCAGAGGATAGGGCCAAGCAGGGACATCAATCCCCCGCACCGCATGTTAAGGTCAATAAAATAAAATACCACAGTATTGAAGGATATTCTACCCTCAGAAGCTGAAAAAAATGTCTGCATACAGAAACCCGTGTGTGCTTGTCTCAGAGCAAAATAGCTTGGAAAAAAAAATGCATGTCTCAGTATATTGCCAGATAGACAACAAAAAGTCTTCAGGATTCAAATTAGAAGAGCAATGAGGCCATAGCTCATTATTAAGCTAAAGGTACAAAAGTGTTTTTAAAAGAAGCTTTGTTGAATCAGCATTTGTTTTTCTAGCAACATGCACAATTTCTTTAAGCAGGGTTATTTGCAGAGTATGGTATGAAAATAATTATGGAGCACTATCTAAAAGGTTCAGTGATTAAGGCAAGCAGCCAGCTGTTCGGCTGCATGGCAGATGTTGACCAAGAAGTATCATGCCTACAAGTCAAACTATCTTAATATCTCTAGATCTCACACAAGACTTAATTATTTCTCTCCTGACCTCTAAGAATAGCTGCAGAAATCATCTTTGGTGTTTCTTTTTGGATTTCAGTTATGTGCCTGTGAAATGAAATTAAAAGTTATATTATTGAAAGTCAAGTTTTCCTGAGTCCAAAAGGTTTGCCTGACTTCGCTGCAACCTTTGTTCCGTGTACAAAAAGCGATCCTGATTTGATTTTTAAAAATAATCAGTCATTTTTCTTTTCCTTCTTAATCCCTCACTAACATCAAGTCTTGTCATTTTTGATCCTAGCTTCCAGAGCGCATTGTCTGGCTTTAATCAAAAGCATTCTGTAATTAGGTTCCAGCTAATTTAGCTTAGACTATTAGAAAGCAAAAAATAACCTTGCTTCCTGGTAAAACCCAGCTAAGTTTCAAAGGAGCTGAACGGGGGTAGCTTCATTTCATAAATATATTGCTGGCAACCAAATCCTTCCCTTAAAAGCATGGGGATATAATTTATCCTGGGTATTTTGAGGGTGATTTTGTACACAGGGATACAAAGAGCACAAATGAGTATGAGGAGCACCGCTGCAGTCATATTCTGCCTCTCTCCAAAAACCTGGGTCTGGAGCTCAAGAAGGGATGCTGTCAGGGCTGGGATCCTTCACATCCGACCTACTTTTCCATTTCATCCTTTACCAAAGTAATGTTTAAATGCTAGATTTTTTTTTTCCTTAAAGGAAGAGGGAAAATGTCAGTGCACCAGCTCCAAGGTACAGCTACAGAAACCAGAGCTGCTTTGGGGTAACCACAGAGGAAGGTGCTTGCAGCACATCCTGCATGGAGATGATGCCCTCAGCTGTCCCAGCCCCACAAGGGACACGTTCCATGCTCTCCCTGGCCCAATGCCTCTTTAGGGCACCAGAGCAATAGCAAAACCCTAAACCCACCTTGCAACTGTTTAGTTTAGCATGAGTAAAGCTCTTTTCAGGGTAAGGGATTAGAGGGTCAGGGCTAGCCAGTGGTGGAAAGGATTCACCTTGACAGCTCCGGGATTGAATGAGAAATACCACAGACCCAAACTTTTCCCCTGATTACTGGTATAAAGGGAACACACACCACTTACACCCTTAGAAAGGGATGAGGTAGGCATACTGCATGCACATCTCTGTATCCCAAGAGGTATTTCCCCTGTCCCTTCCTTGATAGGGGACTATCTATTTGCCTCCCTCAGTCTGGATTAAAGCTCTTCAATTTGGCAGCACATTAGGTGCAAATCTCCCAAAACACAAAGTGGAAAAACCAAATTCACCAAAATCCCCAATTTCATACCAGCACAGCCCTGCAAGTTGGAAGGCATTTTTCACAGCTGGCTGCATACGATAGCTAACAAAAATGCAAAGGATAGGTGATATCCCAAACACCATTGCTCTCCAAGGCATACCCACGAAACTCCACGTGCACCCACAGCCAGGAGCTGGTGCCCCATCACTTTAGAGAGCGACAACAGCTCCTTCTCCTTAAAACCGCTACTTGCCTTTTACCCTGCTGCCCACTGGTCTGAGCTCTCACGCAAAGCATGGGAGGAAAATTCAGTCTCTTCTCCAGCCAGGGAAAGTTCAAGCTCACATCATCCTTTGCAGAGGCTGCCCCAAGCACAGTGCTGCAGATGAGGCCAGGCTGAGAGGCAAAGCATCATCTGCTGCGCAGCCCAGGCAAGGTCACAGCAGCAAGGGGTGTGCTCCAAATAAAATCAAAATACTCAGCAGGTTTCACTGGTGAAAGCCTGTCCGTGCAAGGCATTAAAGACAGTGATCCACTTGGATGTTCTTGTGAAAGGCATCTAATTAGTACTTGATGGGTAGATAGAAGAGTTAGGCATGCCACCAATTCCTGTAATCTGCAACAGGATTTCAATAAACTTTTAAGAAATGAGCAGAACTTTACATCCCATTTTGGGGATCAGAAACAGAAAATGGACTAGACAGTGTATGTTATGGGAAAGCAAGAGCCTACAGATCTCAGACAGACTGCCTATAGCATCCCCGAACATCAGCCCCCAGTCCTGCTCTCATTGCAGGCAATTCACACATTATCTTTCCTTTCCTCACGCTGACTACAGTTTTCCCAACTGCTTTCTCAAGCTTTGGGGTTGAGCAAGAAGCATTGCTGTAAACCTTCAGGTATTAGTAAGGAAATTTGCTGGATTTAATTAAAAATTCTGTTAACAGTATGAATAGTTTGCCAGCAAGTACAGAAGTCAGATTATCAGTAGCACCTCAAAACAGAAGACATATTACCTGACATAAACACAACTATTTAAAACAATAGGTAATTACCAAAAAACAACTGGAGACATTCCTTTTCATAACAATTAACATAATGTCCCTTTCTCATGCTAAACTTTATCCGAATTTCCTTCAGATCTGCAATCTGGCTAAAGCTGTTGCAACAGTCATGCTGGCTGCTGACATACTATTTATAGTACTGTTGAGAACACTGAAATCTATTCCCTCCTCCAAGGATTGTGTGTTTTAAAATTTGTGTTTCATCATATTGAAACTAATAAAAAATTTTAAGGTATTTTTGAGGTTTGATGGAAAGATTAAAATAAAATTTAAAAAAAAGACCAACTTTTAGTGCCCATTCCATCAGCTTGTTGAGTCCATTTTTCCTTGCAAGGCACTTACAGGGAGGGGTCCAGCTCCCCCAGCGCAGTGCCAGCTCCCCCCAGCCCAAGCACTGACATCTCCCCTCCCCACCAAGGACTTCCAGGCCCTGCTACGTCCTCATTTTCAAAGGACTCAGGTACTCACAGGTGAAACTGGCTGTGCAGCTTCACAGGCGCCCACAGAGGTGGGGCAGAGCCTGGATTCTCCCAACTAGACAAACCCCGACTAGGCTCTCTCTGTCCCAGGGAGAGTGTGAAAGGAAAAAGCTCCTTTTGTCAGTTTGTTTCTGGGGGAGTCCAGTTAATACTCCTGAAGTTATTATTTAAGCACTCTAAAGCACAGAGAACCAGCCAGTGTATTATTCCTACTTACCAAACAACACCCAGTTTTTATCACAATAAATTAGCTTTCCCATCTGGTTAGAAATAGCCTTTTAGAGTTGTCCAAACACCCACAGTCCGTGAAAATGCAGAGGAAACAATTATCTTTTGTTTTGAAGAACTTAGACTGCCCTTCTTTGCTGGAAAGAGAAACACCAGGGGACCCTGCAGGACGGAGAGCAGGCAAAGTCCACTAACCTGAAAACCCTAGTGAAACGGTGTTACCAAACACAAGAAACAGCATGAAAACTGAAGTGGAAAAGTAGGATAGAATAAAAAAGGAAAAGGGATTAGAAGACCCACAAATATAACCAAAAGAGCAATTAAAAAGAAAGCGGACACAGCCCAGCACAAGAATCTCAAGTAGCTGCAGCTGGGCAGAAGATACAAAGAGCTTTGCTGGAGGGAGGGATTATATTAAGTTAGCTCCTCCCAGAGGCATCGTTAAGTCAGTAAGGGCTGGGGGAGGCTGTGTGTAGTGCCTGAGGGGGGCTTCTGGCTTTTTTTTTTTTTTTTTTTTGGGTGGGGGAGTGGGAATGAGAGAGAGGCGGGTAGTGCTGAGTTGTCCCAAAGTCTGGCTAAATCTACTGAGCGTCTCCTGGTTTAGTCTTCTTTCTAGCTATGTGCTTCCTAAGAGAAATAAATTTTCTTTTCTTGCTGAAGGTCATTTTTCTCAAAAATGAGAAAAATCTTGAGGTTTGAGACCTTAAAAAAAAAAGGGGGGGGGGGGGTAGCAGAAGGGAATCCTGCAGTATCTTTTTTTTTTTTCTGTTCTTCTTGAATTTTATCACCTCTTGTCTCTCTTCCTCAAACATTGTCTTTTGCCTATATTTCATGCTGCAGTTTTCAGAAACATCTGAAGTCCTGCAAAGATGTCTCTTCAGGTGCAGGAGCTGGAGGCTATGGCAGCTCTCACAGAATCAGTCTGGGAGTTGGAAAACAGAGACTTGAGTCTCTGAAATTACTTATCTGGGAGAACTGATAAGCTCAGGCTGTCTTAGAGCATTTTGTAGGCCTTTGGAAGAGAGGCTGGAGAAGAAAATAAAGAAGATTCCTTTCCCCTCAGGCTGTTGACAACAGAAGGTGGTGTAGTGACATTGCACTGCTTTTCTCTAAATCTGCCTTGGCAGAAGCAACTTCTAGAGCAGCTTGATATTTATGAAGGCCATATAGTTTATTTCAATTACCTGTATACTCCAGAACTACTTAGTGAGGCTGGAGATCTGTAGAGAAGTCCAGTGTGTGTGTGTATACATATTCATACATATACCTTAGTGCGTGACTGTCCTAGGGCTTAAAAGGAACAGTGACTTCATTGGCAGTGTCTCCCCATATTAGTGTAAGCTACAGGGGACACATGTGTGGCCAAAGGACCAAATCCAGCTGTTCTGGCTTAAGCGGGAGCTTAGCAAGCGTGACTAGAAGGACAGGGTCTGGTTATTCACATGTCAGAGGACAGCTATGAGCCAGCGGTATGATATGCCCACAAAAAGGCAGACAGTTATGGACACTCTCAGGGGTGGTATTTTCAGTGGGGATAAGGGAGTGTTCGTGCCCCTGTACAATTTGGGATGTTGTGTGATGTTATGAACACCCAGGAATGAGAAAAGTGTAATTGCAGGGAAAGGTGCAGAGAGCAAAGTGAAAGAGTTTAGCTGCTTGTCTGAGCAAAACAAGACTTGCAAGGGAGCATTACTCCTATCCAAGTGTCCTGAGCATGCAAACATACTGAAGGCTCAAGTCTCAAGCTCACTCTCTCCGGCCAGGAACAGCAGTTCCCATGCAGCTACTGCTGCTCCCTTGGCCAAGAGGCTCAAAAGCAGCCCTTGGCTCTGTGAGTGCATCCCTGCACCTCCCTGGATAGGCACCATGGCACGGGAGCTATCAATCTAGGAAAAAAAGGGCTAATCAAGACTTCAATGGGCAAATTTTGGTACTTCCAGCTGGGGAACTCACCACATGGTGGTCCTGGCTCACTGGCAGCTCTCCCTGATGCAGGAATGACCCTTGTGAAACAGCAGTTGTGGGGTGAGAGTTTGGTGCTGGGGTTTCAGTTCAAACCTGAAGCCAAGTCTGGCTGAATCAGTTCCTGACAGAGGGGTGCTTTGGGAGGGTGTTAAGGTTATCTACTGAAACTTAGGCTGTTCCATAGTTTCTCTCTGAGGATGGATCTGACAGCGCCGGTAGTGTTTAGACTGAAAGCTCAATTGTGTTTTGACAACAGCTTTTCTTGGTGTGATGGAGAGGAGCATATCCCAAAATCTGTTTTGCCCAGGCTTGTGTCTCAGCAGTATTTAATAGTCTGGGTTTGGATGCTCTATAAATAAAGCAAAAAGCTCATGAGTCTCCCTGAGACAGTCTCCTTCCTCTCCTCCTGAGTTTAACTCAGACTACCTGCAAATCTGAAATCCGTGCATGAGAACAGAGGAGTGTTGCATCCAGTGCTCTGTGCCCTACTCCTGTTGCTGCCCCAGGGGAGAGCAAGGGTTCAGATTAGGGACAGCAGTGACCAACATGGCCCAGCCCTTTTGTCTCCATCACATCAGTGAAATGAGGGAAAAGGGGAAATAAGCATAAAACCTGAAGAATATTTTGTTAATTCAATGAATTTTTAATCCTAAAATACTATAGAGGTCTTAAGCAAAGTGGATGAGAATACATGTGTGTACAAACACCTGATCCGGTCCTGTTGTGCTGGAGGAAAAGATTTAAGAATATCCATCATGGGCAGGTAACAGATTGAAAGAGCAAAAGAAAGGACTCCAGCTGAAGAGCTGATCTCCCCCACATTCCTTATTCACTGTCTGAGCATGCAGGCCCAGGACCCACAGGAGCTGCTACATTTCAGAAGTAAAAATCATGGTAATTGGTATGAAAAGGTTGATATTAAATGCCTTATTAGGACTTACTGATTTAAAAGCAAGGCCATATCTTTACAGTGCTGTATTAAACACTTGATCAATTTAAATAATCGGATTGATTTAAAAAGATACAGATCAGGCTTAAAATGCTTTTCAAAAAATATTTCATAACACATTCCTTTCCTTTGATGGGAAAACAGGGGACAGCCTGCTTTGTTTTACAACAAAATCTCGATTGCCACAAAGAACCTTGCCACTGAATGAAGAAAACAATTAAGCCATTGAATGAACAAAAGTAGAATATTCTTTGTGGTTTTAAAGGCTATATTATTTCTTTGGTAGAACCCTTACCAGTAATGACAATTATGTGCATAAAACTACAGGAGGAAATAGATTGTTAGGAAGATTTTCACAGCTCTCAAGCAGGACATCTAGTGCAAAATCTGCTCTGTGCTGTTCAGTGTGAATACAAGCGCAGCAGGATTTGGGTTGTTTAGTTGCCTTTCATCTAATTCTTTTAGAGCAACTGAGTTAGTTGTGAGGAAATCCATGATCGTATTTCTTTTGTAAAAGCAAAGCATTTAGATCACAGGGGAAAAGCATAAACTGAGGACTATCGATAAGCGATAAACATTTCAGTGATACACGTTAAAGATCATGTGTTGTACTTTAATGTGTCACATCTCCAGTATTTGAGCTATTTTTTCTGTCTTCCGTAATTCAGATGAAGTATAATTCCATTTCACAAATCAACAGTTCATTCCCAATCCTCATTTATACAAAAGCCTTTTTGAATCTTTTTGTTAAAGCAAAAAGGGCCTAAAAATAAGAGTAATTTGCTAGCAAAGCATAAAGAATTCAGCATGAGTAAGAATCAGATCCCTTACCTAAAATGTGTCAAAAAGAAAAACTGCTTGCATTCCATGATTACAGGAACAATTTTTGCAAATAATGACCTGATTATATGCATATTTACATGTTAACCTGAGCTTGCAAAAAAAATATAATGTTCAAAGTGAAAACCAAGGGAGCCTAAATATTTTATAAATATTAATTTGGTTTTTGTTTTATTTTGCAATTTTTCACGGTGGATATTTTTAGTCAAACTTCCTCTGTGTTGCCGTCATACTGCCTTGACATGCCTGGCAACACACACTAGTTACCATCTCCATTTCTCTGCTGCGTGGCCATACCCAGCGGGGCAGAGGAAGGGCTTTTTTCCACCTCCGGTTTTGAAATTCTTAGTGGGTTTGGGATGATAAAGAACAAATAAAAAGACCAGTGTCCAGATACTGATGAAAGGATTTGGCAGGGAGAAAGCTGTCACTCAAATCCTTTAAATCAGTGATGTGAGCTCCAGAGAGAATGATTTTCAAACCGCTGGTTTAAATTGAGCACAGGCACCAGGCGGTGAATTCACCACCCTTCCCGCAGGCCACTTCCAGCACGATTTGCTGCTGCAGGGCTGGGATGTGTGTAAAGAAGTTAGGGCGAGCCAAATTTCTGCCCAGGGATGGTTCATTTAACCAACAGAAAGTCCTTTCCTGGCTGTTCCCATGCCAATGCAGCATAAGGTACTGAAGCCACCCAGCCGCCCCACTCCCATGGTATCCAGAGCCTCCCAGGCTTTTCCAGGGGCCCGCTGGACCAGAGGATGCTGCAGCACTGGCCCAGGGCTGCTCAGCGCTTCGGGGCCGGCAGCCCAGAGCAGCTGCAGCCAGTCTCGTTCTGATCCGCACAGAGCTAAATCTGGAACAAGTCCTCCGAGATCAGTGGCCTTTCCCTCGCATAAATCCACTGTACAGGAAGGCAGATTATCCCAGACCAGATGTCACTTTCTGCAGCCGCTGCCGGCTCCTGCATGGTGTGGGCATGACTGTCGGCACCTTTCTCAGCTTTTATTGGGCTCTTGCACTTACCCTAGCTTCAGCTGGAGGATCCAGGAGAGCTTTCTCTCATTTCTTGTTTGTCTACCTTATTTTACAGGAGCTCAGTTTCATTGCTCTTAACCACAGTCCTGGCACCTTAAAACATTTGCTAAAATAAAGTTAGGATTCTTTACAGTCAAATTTAGGATACACAGGGATGAACGTTTTTTACAATCTTTAGGGCTGAAAAATTCTGTTTAATCAAACAAAAGCCTGAAACTGTTCCTTGAGCCACCACAACTCTAGGTAAATGCCTAAGCACTGCAAGCCTTGTGATTAAATCATGAGATCTGTCAGCACCGAAGTGTGCAGAACAGCCCCTTTTAGTCTCTTGGCCAAACATGATCACTGCAGTTCATCTACTGTCACTAGCTCTGGCGCTGGCCATAGTCTAGCCACACACAAAACTACTTTTTCCTGTTGAACAGACCCTCCAACAGCAGCAAACCACCCTGAGGTCCCAGGCTTCTTCCAGGAGCATCACTCTGCCTCTCCCAGAGGGTGTGAGCAAACAAGCCTTGTCCTGCCCAAAGCCACTATCTGGGCGATTCGTTTTTTCTTCCTGCATAAAAGAAAACCTTGCCTGGCTCTGCATGACCATATGAGTTTCAAAGCTGGCTGTGTTTAACTCTGAGTGAAACAGAGATGGGATTTATTACTTGTATTGGAGAGTAATTTACAGTCTTGGTCATGTGATAGGAGCTGTAGGAATGGAGAACAAAAATGCTTTGTTCAAAAGTTTTGCCAAGAAACCCAAGTACATACCGGATATTTAGCAGATTTAATATTTTATTTTCTTCAGCTGCATTTGCCATAGGTAATTTTGTAGTTGCTGAGGCAGAAGAGATGGTTCTGTAAAAACTTCTGGCACAGATCAGAACACACTAGCTCGTGAAGGAGCACTTGAATTTGCACAGATAAAAGCTTCTTCCTAAACATCTGTGCAGTTCAGACCCTCTCACACACATTATTGTGAGAAAAGCAAAGAAGGTGATTCAAACATGACTAGATTACATCAAGATTTAGAGATTGAAAATATATTTGCATGTCATTTGCACACTCTTGGTCCCGCTGTAATCAACAGCATAGCATCTGGACCTGTATTCTTTGGAGGCTTTGAAGAACAAAGCACTGTATGTGGAATTAACTTCCCTTTTGCTTCAGTTTCAGACACAGAAAGACATCAAAATAACACCAGGGATAACAAGTGGCTAAAGTATACCTAATTTTTCATTGTACAGACTCCCTAATATCATTGTGCATATGCTTTCCCTAATACATTTTATAGCTACGGCATGAAAAGCTCTCTTTGGAGCTATTTTGCACAGGTAGACTTTAATTTGGGGGAGAGAGAAATGGAGCAGACATCTGTGCTCCATTACATAGCTTGGGTCTAATTTTGAACAGAGAGAAACGGAGCAAAGGTCTGTGCTCCACTATATAGCTAGAGTTTCATTTGGGGGAGAGAGAACAGAGGTCTAAGCAAGGGGTTTTTCTTGGAAGTTCATGCCTATTGTGCAGGTTGAGAAAGGCAACATTTGCCCATGTTCCTCCAATCCCTGCTGTACCTCAGCCGTGTATAACCTCAAAGGGAAAGGAGCTGGAATATCTGATATTCTCCTCTGGCATATATCGTATTTCACAGCGGGAGTTTAATGCCTAGCCATAATATTTTTCTATAACCCAGCATGCAAGTCAAAATTCCCAGTGCTTTCAATTACTGGACATCTGAGTGAAGAAACTGCTGCTGAGAGGATTAACAGTGGTGCAGGGTAAGTGGCATGCAGTGACCCGTGGGGACCTCGGAGCGGTTCCAGGAGCTGATTTCTTGCAGCAGGAGCAGGGCTGTGCAGTCAGTGCCGGGTGGCCGGGCTCCTGCTCGTCGCACCAGGGTGAGCTGGGCAGTCGTAGCCGCTGATTTCAGCAGGAATGGAGTATTGCATGCTGCAGGAGCATGAGATTGAGCCCAGAAACTATTGCTGGTGGCAACAGGTGTCCCACGAATTTCCGGGGGGCAGGGTTGGGTCTCTCATCCCCTGCATTATTTCAAGCAAGATATTGCACCTTCAAGCTGCCACTGAAGGAGGCAACCTAAGTGGTCTCTTGTGCTTATAAATATAGCAGTATGACCCCCAGAAATCTCATCTGATGTGACAATATACGGCTGGTTCTAGGAACTGTAGCAGGTCTCCATACGTAAATGAGCAGCTCAGTCGCAAAGCATAAATGTCACACTACACCAGTCCTGCCACTCCTCTGGAATGATTTTGTATGTCATGATATAGACCTATGAAAAACAACCCAGTTATCACTCATTCAAGACAAATGGCATGATTATAATGATCACATATAACATACGAGAGCTACCAAAAGGCAGAGCACAACGCGGCGCACGCTGTTAAGGCTCTCTGGCTTCATGACGTACGTAGTCGTTTAGATGGGAGATACCTGTGCTGTTTGTGCTTCCCGATGCGCAAAGCGTGGTTTCAAGCACAGAGGAAAAAGGATCTTTTAGATGGGCTGTTACCTTTGCAGTCTGGATATAAGAACAAGGACTGATAGTGCAAGTGGATATACCCTAAAACCCTGCCTGCTGCCTCACGCTGTCTGAGGCTGCAGAGAATTTATCAAGTATCAACCCCAGGTATGGTTTGATGGATGAACCACAGTCAATAATTGGAATCCAACCTGTAATCTCACCTGTTACAAAGTTTTCAGTAGTCACCACCAGATAAAACCCCTGAAAATAACATGAGTACATGAGTAAAAAAATGCTTTTGAAAATCACTTGCATTGGGAGGATGAACAGAACGGGCGCCTGGCAGCTGAGGGGCAGCAGAGTTGCCATGCATCAGCATCTTCTTCCTAAAACCCCCTAGTTCCAAAAAACTGCTTGCTGTCCTGAGGTAGCTGGATGCCTTAGGGGTTTAGCTGTCATTACTGGTCTAAAAGCTGTGTTGAGGAAAGCTGTGATTATAAGAAGTCTGTAAACTCGTCTAATTCCTTAGTCCTGTGTGAGGCTGTAGCAGGTAGCTTGGACTGTACATTATATTTACAGGCATTCCCAGGCTGCTTTTCAAGGCTCCTTTTGCAATTCCTTCTTCAATTTTCCTCTTACAAAATGCAAACTTTTAATGAGTAACAGGCTGAGGCAGAATAACTCACCCTTTTCATTGCAGAATAGCCTGAGCTCGTAACCTCACAACAGGGAGAGTTATGTCCCTGTGTTCAATATATATTACCACTCTGTGAGTAGAAGTATCCTTTCAGAAACAAAATCTGTATTCCCTTGCAACAATATTCAGCAATCAAGAGTTTGACTAGCTCTTCGTGTTTCCGAAACGGATGGCATAATTAAATGATTTAAAGCCTGCTGTAATCAGGAGTGCACAGTCATTGAATATTCAAACTGCTCTCATTGTTAGGGATGATAAAGAAGCATCCTCTCTTTAGGTGGGTTATTTTTTATTGTCTAAAGAGTCATCCAGAAGATGGTGCCACAGTTCTGCCTGTAAAATGAATGCCAGCCCAGAAGAGAGTCCTTGCATGGAAAATAATACTTCATAGAAATTTAAGAGCAAACTTCTTTTCAAGGGCAGTTCAGAGCGCAAAACCTGACATTTAGTCTGTGTTAAGGCTCTTATTGAAAACTAGGGCAATGTATCTTTATTGCTTTTGCTCTGTCACTCCAGGCAAGGTCAGCCAGCATGACAAGGAAAAGAAAACCCATCCCATCTCCCTGTTCCCTTCTGAAAAAGGGACAAATCTTTGGGTATTTGTTAAACCGCTCTTTCTGGGTAGCAGCAAGCCATCAAAAACAATAAATAAGATGAGGACAAAATAAGCCTCTCTCTGGATGCTTTATGAGGCTTCAGTGGAAGTAGGAAGTGCGGCATAAATAGAGTACATAGCTGTTTCTTTCAGTTAAGGAAGGGAGGCATTTCTGAGGCTTTGTGTCACTGAAGAAAATGATGATGTCAAGCCTGTAGGTCCTTGTAATCAGATTAAATAATCTGATTTCCATTTCACAAAGCTTTGCACTAACATAGAAGGAAAAAATGAAAACTGAGATTGGTATGAAGCAAAATCTTTGCTCCTACCAAAAGCAGGCATTTAATCTTTTCTTCCATTACAATTTTCTGTTGTCTGAGGTCTCTTCTCTGTAGCTCAAGCAATTTGTCATCTGATTAGTCTGATGAAGCATAGAGAAGTCATTTGAACTGTAAATTTTCTGCAGGCAAAATAAAATGCAAACAAGAAGAGCTTCCTGTGCCTGCCAAAGTGATGATACTCAGAATACAAATAAGAAAAAGCCATGCTGACAGCATAAGCTATTTTTATATTCTGTCATTGGCTCCTGGGCATGGCAGTTTGAACAGGACCGCATCTGTATTCCCAAACCCAGATAAACCATGTAGTCTTAAGTGAAGTTCGTGTCTTACAGAATAGCTGTTTAATCACAGTGAAAGGATACATTGCAGGAAGGATGAATCATGATGTTGATTCACACTCAAGCTGCACGTTTACTGCTCAGATCAACCCAGACAGGACAGCTAAAGAGAGGAGGGTTTCCTGCTGCTGACATGAGAAGCACCATGCCATGCAGGAAAAGCCAGCAGGGACTTTGGTGCTGGCAGCAGGAGCTGAGGGCACTTTGTGTCGTCGTTCAGTCCTGGAACTTTTGGGAGCCCACACTGAGACCCAGCTTTTTGTGGTGGCTGGTCACAGCCTCATGGGCATGTTCAGGACATGGGTCTCTGCCACCCTCCATGGTGACTTCCCAGCTTCCCCAGGGTGGCTGCTTTCATCACCTAAAGGTTACCTCCAGGGCAAAAGCTCACCGTAGGACAGCCTTCACTTGGATGGTCTGAATGTAAAGGGTGTTAAACGACGGCAGATGAAGAGGGATGTTATGCTAGGTCTGTCCTTTCCCACAGCCTTAGCATCTCCCCACCTCACCCTCACGTGGCTCCTCCGTGAAAAGCAGCTGTGGCCTCATTCCCTTCTTCAAAACCTAAGGCATTTAGAGAACACAATCTCTTTTTCAACACTCTTTAAGCTGCTGAATTACTGTACAGACATATGTCATGTACTCATTACCTGCCAGGATGCGCTTAACGACTCTGGCTAATTGCAATAACATCTTGCTCTTATTTGCCATCACTGGACCTCAAAGCCTTTCGGGATGTCAGTAGCATTAGCAACAGGCAGGGTTTCCCACAGAAAGCAGAGCTGAAAGGAGCACTAATAGGACTGTAGCTAGCAAATGGACCGTGCAGTCACACAGAGGCCTTGATCCTGCAAGTTGTTCCAAAATAATCCTTTGGAAAATGTTATTGGAGCAATAGGAGACTTTTGTGATGCAAAGGAACCGCTGCTTATGAATTTCTGGAAGGTATTCTTTCTTTCTCTAGGTGACCATCAAAGGCTGACTTCTGCCAAGCCAGGGGATGTCTTACTGTCCAGGCTCTATTAATTTACCACCATGCAATATTGTTTAAGTAATGCCATTAATTCTCACATCCTGAATTAGAAGACAACCCTGATCTCTACAACCTATCACTTTGCAAATCTAGGACCTTGTCTGGGTTTGCAGAGACAGTCCCACAGCACTGTGCATTTCAGGAAACCATCCTCCTCTGCCTCAGCAGAGCTTGGAGCAAATTCCTGCTGGGGTTGAATTTGGCAGCCATCCCACCCAGGAGAAACCTCCCAGTCAAATAAACTGGGGTAATAACCAAGCCTATTGCCAAATTTAAATTTAGTTCTTCTCTTAATTGGGAAAAGTGGCTGAAGGTTTTGCTTCTCCCCTCTCCATCCCCAGCATTTGCTTGGCGGACTACTCAGCAGCTGCTTGGGCCACGTGGTTTTCTGGCAACTGCGGGACGCTCAGTCAAGCAGCAACCTGAGTGGCACCAATGGCCATGTCACAAAGGGATGATTGATAACCTGATCAGAGCCATGACTATGTTTCCACCCACGCTTGCTGCCAGTCCCTTTCAAGAGCGAGACGCCTCTGTGCCGTGCTTTGCTTTTGATGAGCGAGTATGGCAAAACATGCAGTGAGATGAGTCCATCAGGCTTTTCACAGCTTTGGACAAGCCTGACTATGATTTTATCCTAACTTTGCTTCTGAGCAGCTGGGTATGTTCAGGGATGCTCCTTGTGTGTCCCAAAGCCAGGAGCTCTCTGGCAAACTGCCTCGCACCTGGATGCCCAGGGTGGATATCAACTTGGGCATAAAAGACTATGAAAATCCTTGCCCAGCCAGGATGGAAAGGGAGCCAGAGATGTGTCCTGCATCCTGGGTGAGTGATGCAAACCTGTGGCCTCTAATGTCAGTGCTCTCCCAGGCCCCAGAAACCTTGTGAATACTAGCAGAAGTAGATAATTCCCATGCATTTTGAGAAAATGGGGCTTCTTGGTGGGAAAGAAGTTAATCTATGGACTTTTAATTTATTTTACCTTTTTATCAGCCATTTCTCTGCAGGAGGAGGTAACATGTTGGGGGTTAGGCAGATTCTTGCTGGTGCCAGGGACTGGAAAGATCCTGCAGTGAGGAGGTGCCAATGTTGCAGTGACTTTGCCAGCAGCACGGTAAGGGCTTGCGGGAGAGCTCTGAACTGTAAATCCATTCTTGCTGAAATCTACCTTTCTCACATTTGGAAGAAAGGAAGGGAAAAATAATACCCAGATTATTAGCAGTGACTTTTGCTTTTTTCATTAGAACTTCACCCTGCAGGAGGAAAAAAGCAAGGCAGAGCTAACGTCATGGATAAAATTGAAGCCCAAACCTGATTTTCATGCTCTATTTATTACAGTAGATCAGAGGTTTTGTCTGAGATCCTTAGGAATGTAAAGAACAGTGAGTTTGTTAGAGGAAAGCAGCAGTTGCATATTTTCTCCTGCCTCAACACAAAACTCAGCTGTTTCCTCAGACTGAACTGGGTCCTTGTTCAAAAACTGACTGCAGGAATTAAGGTCCTTGATGCTGGCTGAGAATTTGACCCCAAATACTTTACGCACGCACCAGTCAGCTGCAGCTGGGCTGGAGAGCAACTGCTTTCCCCTGTGCTGGAGGATGCATCACGATGGGCGCTGCAAGAGGCCGTGTCTGGCGCTCAGGTGGTGCTGGTGCCAGCGCCAGGCTCCCCAGCAGCAAGGACACTGGGGGATGGCTCAGGTCACCCAGAGACCACCTGGCTGGGTGGGTATGCCATGAGCATCAGGCACCTGCTAGAGCCATGATGTAGTGCAGGGGCAGCCAGGGGCACTTTGCAGAGCTGCTGGCTGTGGGCAGATGTTGTGGCAGTGCGGAGGGCAGGCACACCATCACAGCACCCTCTGAGCATATTCTTTCTTTGCCCAAATGCACCCAGAAACAAGGGCCGTGCTTCCTCCCTCCAGACAAGTGATTTCCCCAGTGATGCTATTGTTCTTTGGCTGCTATTTCAGACGCGTGGTAACTTACTGGCGCGGTAGTTAGGCGTATGCATCCACTTGTTTTCTCTTTCCAGGATCCAGCTGGGTGCCTTGAGGGTGTTAGAAATCCTCTAACATGAAATTAAACTGAAAATCCCAGCTCTCAGTGAAAGGGCTGTGTTTGTAGCCCGAGCTTTGTCTTTCAGGGGAAATGGCCTCACTTAGCAAGTTATCTGTGAGAGCACGTAGGCTGTGTGCCAGTAACACTATTATCTTGCTATCGGCTGTGTGCTGAATTACTCACTATTCAGTGACCTTTTAGCAGATTATTGGAACTATATTGAATTTCAGTGGCGGTTGCTGGAGCCTGCATCACTTTCAGGCCTGCTCTCTCTGCCCTCTGTTAAATCTCTGAGCTGGCCAGCACACGCTGCTGGAACCAAGGCAACGGGAAGAATCCTTCTAGCTGGGTGGCTGGCATGGTGGCTTTCCATGTGTGTGATCTATCAGAAAAGCTGTGCTCTGAATCCAAAAGCAGCAAGACTGTCATGATCAATATTCAACAAAAGTTAGATTTTCTGGGGTTTGGTAGTCAAGATGCAGTTTTTTCCTTGTGGGGTATTTCATGCTGAGGTAGATGCAAACCAACTGATCTTTTCTTTAGGTGTCTGCATTCATTTTCACAGAAGAAGTAGGTTTTAGATTGATATTTCCTTAAATGAGCATAACAGAAGGTGAGGAGGAGAGAAAATAATTAACAGATTCAATCACAGAATTGTTTTCAAAGCTCTTCACAGGTACTTGAGAAGGAAAGTACCTAACTGATGGGAAGATTTTGAGTGTGCTGATGCTAATCACAAATGGTCTCCAGTTGGTTGAGTTTAAACTGGGGATTTCTAACTGGATATGTCCAGCTTTCCCAGCTGGACAGGCCCCTTCTAGCGATGCCAAGGAGCCATTTCATTGCTGACAGATCAGCATGTGGAGGAGGGAACACGGCTTGTGAGCCACAGCAAAGGCCACTGGAAACTTTTCTCCTGTGCACGAGTCTTGCAGACTTTCTCATTACTTTCTGTACTATGAAGATATCTTGAGTGTACTTGAAATAGAGCTGAGCTGGGGTGCAGGGACTTGCTAACAGCAGAGCCTGTTCTCTATTATTCCCTGCCTGTGTAGGCAACATTAGAAATAAGGACGTCAAGCATCTCAACTATTTGTTGATTCATTACAAGCCCTAGGATTCATGACCCTGGACAACACTTCAAAGCCAGTAACAGCATCATTTCACATCCATTTACTGCTGTGACAGTGTTCAAGTGCTGAAATACGCACTTGCAGTTTCTAAGCCTGCAGTTCATGTGATGGGTAATACATCTAATAATCAAAAATTCATTTTGTCCTAAGCTTCCAAAAGTTGAAAACTGTATTTGCAAGGTTGCACTTGCAACCCTGCCTGGGTTGTGCCAGGGTAAGGGTCGGGGAATGGGGTGGTTTGCAGCCCTGGTTTAGCCTGGAGCTAAAACCAACCACATTGCCTTTCACCAAAACTCTGTAATTTGTAACCCACTTATGCAGCAGGTGGGGTAGTTGTACACACTTATGTGTGAGGTACAGACACATCCTGCAATCTTAGCTACATTTCTAAGGATTACGCTAAATAATTGCAGGTATATTATACTAGAACCTTAGAAACCTGACAACACTTTCAGTGAAGAACAGCATTATAAATAGTGGCACTCGAAAAAAAAAAATTAGTACTTCTTAAATTAAATTTACTGTTGCAAAGAAAAAGACTGTTTCTAAGCTTCCCCTTTAGCAAGTGTAACCATTTAAATCGGTGCTGCTAAACATGGCCAGCGCCCTTTTTATTTGCAGAAGAGCATAACATCGGTAACTCCGATTGTGGCAGGGCAATATGAAAGTGAAATACGTAAATATTTAATCCTCAAGGACGACTACTTTAGTGGCGTTTTCCTGCAATTTGCTGAGCTGCCACTTGATGGGGCCGAATGTCTCCTTTTGCGAGCGCCGCTCCCCACGCCGGGTGGGGGCAGAGCTCGCCCACCCTCCGCTCCTCTGAACCCACCGCCGCGTTCTGGGTCTGGCATGCTTTGCCAAATCTCGCTGTTCTCGCCTTGCCTCTTCCTACACTGAGTCATGGTTGCACATAAAATCCCTCTTTGAACCCCAAGGGAAAGAGAGAGGGGTACCAATGCTTTACCTAATGACAAAGGGCTGGTAGGAACATCTGGCTCTCTTGGACAGGTCAAATAGCCTCACAAAGTGCATATGCATGGAGCTGACTTCCCTGGAGAAGCCAGGGGAATTTATTTTTCCAACTTTGCTTGCTAAAATGTGCTAAGTATATGTCTAAAAACTTCCTTGAAAGTCAGACCAAGGGAAGTTATTTTCCCCCTCCCCTTAATTTTCCTCGTGTAAATCATCCAGATTTGGGCCCTTCAGTTGAAAAGAGATGTAGAAAAAGAGGAGAAGGACTCCTGGAATGCTGCTAAGATGGCATGGGACTGGGGCACATGGTGAGGGGCATGCCATCAGAAAATTGTAGCTTGTGAATATATGCTCTGGGGCTCCTGGTGAAAAGAGCTGTGGTGCTCTGTTCCCTTCTTGTTGGATCAAACAGCTGTGGAGTCACAGGACATCAGCTAAGCTGATCACAAGCCATCCATTTTTATGGCCTTACGCTTGCTAGAACGAATGTAAAGAAAGCTGTGAGTGACAAGTGTGGATGAGAAGGAGAGCATCCAACCCCAGGCATTGTACAGCTGTGCTGGGAGGCCTAGAAAAGCCATGAACGTGGAATGGGGCTCCACTTCTGCTCTTGTTATTCCCAGCAGAGCCACAGTTTCCCCACGTTGAGCTGAGGTTTGAGATGACCTCCTTTGGGCTGCTTTCCTGCCATGCCGGTACCAACTCGCACGTATCAGGAGGGTTGGGGGCGTATTTTCTCAGTTCAGAAACAGTTTGAGTTCTTTTGATCCTTTGTTTTCTGCTGAGGGAGATGAACAGGCTGCAGAAAAGGTACAACAGCACTTGGGAGTACCTCTGTCTGAGCTGGTGGCTGAGTCTGAGGCACAGACATACTCAATAAAGAGCCAGTATTTTGTTACATGTGCTCTAACCTAGAAGCTCCTTGGCGGACCTGGCAAGTATATGAAAGTCATATGATATGTGAATGAAGAATAACCATCTGAGGACTTGAAGGAGAAAAGAAATTAGATAAGTGTCTGTGCACAGGTGGGGTGTATAGGCTTTGGGAGAGGGGCTGGTTTTGCATGCTCTTTTAGCATTTCCTTGCTCCCGAGTTACCATGCTGTGCAGCATTCATGGTCTGGTTGAGCGTGAGGGCTTCAAACTTCCCACTCATTACTTGGCATCGCTTTTGGAGCATGCCACCCAACTGGGCCAACGTCGCTATCTTAATACTTCGCTGTCTGTAAAGAAACTCCCTTACATTGTGCAAACATGCCGTATGCTGGCAGGCAAAGGAGTGGTGCTATATTGCATCACTTTTGAGTATAATCTTAAACATAGAGCTCTTTTTATAACACCAGAACCATCTTTGTGTGATGAACACAGAGAATGTAGCTCATTACCAGCCCCTGGGAGGAATGAGGCTAGGCCAAGGGACCATGACTTGCTGAGGATGGGCTAAACACGGGCCTTTTCCCCTTTACATGATCACAGCTACTTGCAGCCAAGTGCTACTAATTGCTTCCACCAAAGTTTGTTACCTTGAACTACACAACAGTGGGTTGTGCTGAAGTCTCCAAGGATGTGGGGAAAAGTGGCACTAAAGAGGTTGTCATCTCTGTCAGTCAAATACAATAGCTGATTTGTAAACCAAGAAAAGTGTGGCAGGTTTAACAGGCTTGGACATCAGCAAATTGCTTGCTGATGGTGTCCCCAGGGGAGATTATTGGTTATGAATGTTACAGAAGGACTCGTGTGAAAACTAGGTAATGATTTCAAAAAGTTGGATAAAGGTAAGAAACCAGCATCTTTTTAGAACACCGTCAGGCTAAAGAGATGGCAAAGGGGCTGCTCCTCAAAGAGTGGCCCAGGCTTGAGCCTGTTTCATGTACTAACAGCCTTTGCAAACAGTGCGTGCTAATGAAGTTTAGCAAGGCAAGAAAGCTGGAGGCATTTTCACCACAGAGGAGATCTGGCCGCTGGGGAATAAATATGGGATGTAATTTAGCAGAATCAAAGCACCAGGTAATGCACTTAACAAGCACTTCTGCTGTAAGTCGAGGGCTTATTATTTGGAAATTATTGCTCTCCATATATCTGTTGCTAACAGACTGAGACAAGTGAAGTATGGATGAGGGAAATGGAATCCAAGGATGTAGCAGCAGAGAGCTGCTTCCAATGCCAACATGGACCTAACTAGGGAATGGTGAGCCCTCATCTCAAACGAAGAGGTCCTGAGTTGAAGTGCTGGGGGGGATATGAGAGGGGTCTGTGAGAACTTGGCTTCTTTAGTGAAGCAAAACCAAGGCTGTGTACCATGCTTGAGGGAAGCACCTCACCCAGCAGCCCCAGCCACAAGCAGCACAGTGCCAGTGGGACCTGCTCAGCTCAGAGCATGGCTCCTTGCCTCAGCAGGTGATGTAGGTGGTGACGGGCAGCGTGGCACAGCACGGCACAGCATGGCACGTCACCTCGCTTTGCCGCGCCGAGCACACCTCTGAGTGATGCTGAGACCTGAAGGCTTTGCTGGCCACAGGGCTGCGGGTCCAACAGGGAGGCTCCTGGCAGTTTGCCAGCACTGGGGGGTGGCGGGAGCGGGAAATTAGGATAACTGGCAAAAATAAGCAGTTGTAGGTTAAGTACAAAATAACAATTTAGTTGATTATCTTTCTGGGACAGCAAGATTGCTGCAGCTGGAAGGACAGAGTGCCTCTTCCAGGCCCCTCATCTCCGTCCCCAGGTGTCAGGGACCCTGTAGGGCCTGCAGACGCCTATTGCATTTGCAGCTGAGACCATTGCTTTGTTCTGCCACTCCCTCTGTGCCTCCCCTCCCTTCGAATTGTGGGGCTGAGAGGGAAAGCCTTGCAGAGGGGTGAGCTCCAGTGATATTGCATGTTTGCATCCAGCTACAAAAGCAGTGCATGGGGGGCTCTGAAAGCCAAAGCCCCCGTGATGGTGCTGCTAGCTCTGCTCCTTCCTCCTCCCACTCCTCCTCGCTGTGAGGGCGGCTCTCATTGGCTGGGTGCTGCCTCGGGGAGCAGGATGGATGCAGGGAGCCCAAGCGAGGACGGATGGCTCTGCCCACAGAACTGGAGAGGCTCTTATCAGTGCAACACAGCACCCAGCCATCCATATTCATTTCATCCCCAGTCATTTTGATTTTCTCTGGGTTTCAGAGAGCTAGCAGAGGGCTCCCCCTTTGAAAGAAAGACTTAATAATTTTTTTTCCATTTCCTCTTTCAAAAGTGCTTCAGAAACAAAGGATTTTCCTAGCTATTTTTATATACACAGTGATTTGCTTGTTTCCATTCCCGAGGCTGATCTGGTAATTAAGATATTTTGAAAGGTAACTGCTAGTGACCACATTATTCCAGGGAAGGGCTGCTGGGTGCCTGGTCATTGGACAGATCTCAGGTCTCTGACTGGCTTATAATGCTTTGAGGGCAGCACACCCAGACAGAGGGGGTGTCTGGAGGGCAGGAGATGAATGACAGCAGCTCTCAGCCACCTTCATAGCACCTTCCATCAGGGGAACTTACAGGGCCCCAAGAATGTTTAATGAAAAAGGCTATATTATCATCCCTATCTTAATTAAGTATATAGAGAAACGTCAAAAAAATATATCAACTTCATAGAAGCTCCTGTGAGCTTCACTGCACCCCTGTCATTGACTCTGACAGCGCTGGTGGGCTCCCTTATTGCCTGCAAATGCCTTCAAAATGTTCCTAAAATGCCCATCAGAACCTATGCCCTGAGAAACCTTAAGAAATTTCAGACAGAAGCACTCTGCAGCAGGATTGGAAAGTGAAAGAGATGCGTGCCAAGCTTGGCTGTGCTCCAAGTGCCTCGGTAGGGTACAGCTTTTGGCATAGTCTCTGTCCTTCTCCTCAGAGCAGGCCAACACACAGCTGGAGAGGACCTTTCTTGCCAATGAGGAGGATGCATGATTTTGTTGGGTGCCCTGTAAGGACAGAAAATGGCAGTGCAAGAGGGCGCACTCCCAAATGCCAGGCATGGAGTGCGACTTGGTTTTGGAAGAGTTGGCACCATGCTCAAGGAGATATTAATTACAGCCAGCACCAACAGAGCCTGTGCTTGCCTGAGTAGTGCCAACCATCGCAGAGCAGCCCTGTGTGGCTGATGCCATTTAGGGGTTTATTGTCAGCTTAACATGGGGCTCTTTTGATGCACCCATGCTGATTATTTGAATATTGAAGCATGTATTTTGAGGCACGTTTACCATAATATAACTGTTGGATATTTGTTAAGTACCCTGTTACCTACAGTACTACCCCGTTGATTTCAACAGCAGTTGAGCATAAAATAACAATGGAATATTTTTAGAACTTTCTATACAAATACCATTCAAATATCTGCACATTGTCCAACTATTTGTAGTAATGTCATGCTGAGTTTAACAAAATAAGAGATTAATGAACTGATGCACTGACAGCTTACACAAAATTTCCTGCCCCCAACCTAGGAGCTGGGGCCCAGAAAACTTGCTTCAGCTTGGCCATGCTTTCAGTGCTGTGAGGGTTCCATACAGGAATGTAGGTTTTTTCTGACTATTTTAATGAAGCACCACTAAAAAGTCAAGGGAACGTGAGCACATACCTGGTTTAAGCACTGCTTGAGTCTGTTGGTTAATCAATAGTATGCTTACAAAACTAGAAACAGCATGACCTATTTCCCCACTCCTTTTTGATTTGTGTTTCCTCCTGCACCTTCTTCTGTCAGGACACGTCTGGACACTAGTCAGCTCTTTGGACTAGGTCCCTTTTTGCTCTCTCTGTTTGAGAGTATAGTGCAGTGAGATCAGACCTATGCTCAGAGAGAAAGCAAGCCCTTTTTGCATGGAAACCTGCCAAAATTTCCTAGAAAACTCTCTTATCCATGGCAGGTTCATGCTTCAGTTCAGAGAAGACAGCTTGGTTTCAAGACGGCATGTTTCATTTGCCCCGGTTGAGTGAGTGCATGCTCCTGTGCCTCTAGCCAGGGATGCTGCCCGAGACAGGGATGTAGGAACAGCTCCACATCGGAGCACTGCAGAGGTTTGCCCTGGCCATGTATCCAGGAAAGCCAGTTCTCCACCTCTTCTGAGCTTCTTGTAGGAGATGGCTGTCTTCATGGGAAGGGTTGCTGCCAAATAGCTTCTCATGCCTGCTTGGCACACAACACAGGCTGAAATCCCTTTAAAAAGACCTCTCCGTAGCTGTTACAGAGAAATGAGGAACAGGGGACTTCCAAAGGGTTGATGTGATTTCTCTGCCTGAAGCAGAGCAAAATTTGAAACAAAGGGGAAATTCTTTAACTATAAGGAAATTGCATTGATTTCAAACACACTGATTTGTTAGTGGAAAGGAGAAAGAGTTTGAAGCTGGGAGGTAAGAGGGTCTCTCTGCCTTAAAGCTGCAAACTCTTCTTCTTTTTTTTTTTTTTTATTTGCTTACCAGAAAGAAAATGCAAAGGAAGGATCAGGAAATTCAGATTTGGTTCACTTATGCCCTCTGCTGATACAGGGCTGAAACAGGGTCCGGCATAATTCAGAGTAACAGCATGAGCATCTGATTTGAAAGCTCTCCTTTCACTTAAAGGCTTGGAGACCTAATTAAACCCCTTTTTGCTTAGAAGACTTTTCTGGCTGTCTTCCGCTCTCTTCCTTTCATCTAATAAGTGATGATCCTTCATTAGAACAACATTATGCAAGAGGTATCACTTGACTACCTTGCACAGCCTGGGAGCAACTGCTGCTGCTATCAACATCGGCAAAGAGACTAATCCAATCCATGATGTATTCATGACGGTCCATCAGAAAAATCCTTGCATAATTAATTTGAAGAAGGGCAGGAGAGCAGCTGGGGAGGAGAGGGAAAAGAAAAACTGCCAAGGCCTGATCAGGAAAATGTCTTTGTCTGGAACGGGTTCTCAGCTCAAGCAGTGCTTGCAAACTTTCAGCCAAAGCAAAATGCTTTGGACTTGGTTTACCCAGGAAACCCATTTACTCCCCTCAGAGCACAACTTATTTGTGAAATTTTAATTTATTATATTTTTCCTGTATTTGTTGGTCTATGCGGGTGTTCACCAAGCATCAGTGGGGAGTTCCACAGGGAAATAGCTGTTACCCAATATCCTGCATTCAGGAATATTTGGGCTCTGCAACACTGCAGAGTAACATGTAATGTTACAAAAGCCCACATGGCAAGGGAAAGAAGGAATCCACTTTTGACCTGCGATTTCTATGCCTCTGTGGCTTTTCATATCCCAAGGCTCTCTGAACACTCAGTTATTCATATGCTGTCGTAAGTCTCCAGAGTACATGAAGCTGTTTAACTCATTGCTGTATCTCTCTCTCAATATATCTCAACACCAGCAGGTTTTCTTATGAAACATTACAGCACAAAGAGAAGACAACCCAGAAATACTGAAATACCACCCCTAAAACCTGCAGGGATTTAGGAAGACAAGTGGATAGACACACGTGGTGTTACAATGAGCCCCAGCCATATGAGCTGTGACATGTGAAAGACAACTGAAGGGAAAATTGGGAAGATGCATTGAAAATACTTTGAAAAACAACAAAGATGTCTAAGATAGTGAGAGTCTCTTGGAAAGTAAAAAAAAAAAGATAAAATATATGATAATAAAAGATGGAATAGAGAAGCAGTTTGCCCATCGCTGCTGGCACAACCATGCCACGTGAGATGACTGAGACATGTTTCCCCAGCCTGCGTGATGCTTGGGCACTTGGCACTTTCACAAGCTGATGACCAAGGGTGCAGATCAGGGCAGAAGTTTATGTAACACAGGAACACACAGCACCAATTTTCAAACCTAAGGGGACTTTGGCACCCGTCACCAGTGTCTAGGATAAATGTTCCCCCTTAACTGGATGATTGCATTTGACATGATGTGGATGTGACAGCTTCATGTGTGAAATACCACCGGCTTGGCTGAATCTTTGAAAGGCTGATACAATGGGTGCAGCTTGGATCATATCTGAGCAGAAAAGAAGAAAAGATAATTGTGTCATTAAGTCATCTCAGTATTTTACACTTTAAAAACATCTTAGAAGATTCCTGCTCTTACACATTTTCAGTGCATTTCAAGGAAATGCCTTTAGGAGAAGGGCAAATCAAATATGACAATACGTGAAGAGCTCTTTTTCTCACAATGATTTAGTAGTGTAGGAAGCCTCTTGGAGCCCAGGATGTGTTAAGAGGAGCAGGGGAGGGATTTAGCTCCTGAAAACTGTGAGTTTAACCAGAAAGCAGTTATGAAGAGATGAGAATGAAGCTGGGAGCAGTCTGGCATTAGGCAGAATCCAGGCTGTGCTCTCCCCTCTCGCTGCACACACAGAGACACACACAGAGCTGCTGCCAGCACAGCTGCGCGATTACCTCCTGCTTCACCGCCTCACTCCTGCAGGGTCTTTGGGAGGAGACAGACCAGTTCTGCCAAATTAATAGGGAATCAGGGTGGGGACAGGTGGCATTTCTCATAGAAGAAGCAGAGAAGAGGGGAAAAGAATAATTAAAAGCTATAACGAAGTGCACCTCTCTCTCCCACATTTGCATGCGACTGGTTAGACACAGACTTGATGCCAGGGATATGTTTTCTGTGGCCAGCAGGAGCCACAGGAGACAGCCACCAGTCATGTCACTGCTGCTGCTGGGAGGTATCAGATGATGCTGAAATCTGGGAAACCAAAAGCACCAAGCAGAAATGGGAGCACAGCAACAGCGGTCAGGAGATGCTCTGGGCAAGCAAAGATTTCTTGTAAAAGGATGCTGGAGACTGTGGGCTTTAACCACCTTTGCATGGTGGGTTATGGGTGCTGAACTGAGGGGGAGTGGCCACGATGGCGAGCAGTGGAGTCCCAGCATCCCCAAGGCGCCAGGCATGTCCCTGCGGCAGGGAACAACCAGCTGAGGTCATAAGTCTCTTGTTTGCTTCCAGGTAGCATTTTCCCATATAAAGCTGAACCCTTCTTACCTTCCCAGGGTGGAGGAAGTTTGTCTCAGCCAACATTAGGCAGTAGGAGCCTTGCCTGGGGCCGCACCATGGTCTAAAGTCAGTGGAGAGATGCAGGCTCCATGGGGATGCTTTATGCAAAATCCACCACAGACATTGAAAGGCCACAGCCTAGACTCCTAGCGCTGTGTTCTCCTGACCTGCTGGGGAGCTGAGGCTTCCTCTGGCTCCCACCCATCAGGAGACAGATTTGAATTGGGGAGGTGTTTCCTCACACGAGCTGTTTCTAAAGTCTGGGAGCTAGAGGGGGACATCATGATGCTGCAGGTTGCTGGGGCACTGTGCCCATGAGGGTGCCCACAAGAAGCACTGTGTACTAAAACATGCTGCATGGCCACTTTCTGCATCACCCCAGAAGCTACACAGGGGCAGACCGGCCATGGTTATGCTAGTGACTGCTTGTCAGTGTTACAAAAAGAACTCTGATTTATTTTGGTGTGTTTTTCTTGCATATCTCTGCTATTTTTCCTCAAAGTGCATCTTTTCACACTTCATATTCCTCAAAAATACAGTGGAGGGATAGCTATTTTTTTATGAATGGACAGTGCTGTTGAATTGGTTTTAAAAAATTACCTTTTGGTTCATGGCATTTTAAGAATTCTGCAGTTACATCTGGTGTTTAAAATGCACGGGCCTCTCCTCAGGCTTGCTCTGTGCTCTGTTTTCCCATAACCTGTGAAAGAGCCAAGGCAGTCTGCAATGCCTATAGAAAAATTATGCAGTCCCTTTGAAAGTCTGCAGGTGAAAATTAGCTGATTTCATCTGAAAGCCTGAGAGCCTGGGAGCAGCCTCAGCCCTGGATAAGGCTCATTCTAACGGACGGCTCACCCTCATTTGCAAGCTGAGATAGCCAATATTAGCAGCATTTCATAAAATCAGAACACAGCAGATGTGTCTTAATCTGCAGAAGAAGATGAAATGTCTTCCAGAGGCTGATTTTCACCACCCAGCTCTGTACAAGTTTGCATCTTCCTGGGAGACAGAATTTGGGTCTCTGGAGGGGACGGGCATGAGGCCACAGCTCTGGTGATGTGCTCGGGTCTGCACAGTCTGCATTTCCCTGCCAGCGTCTGCCACATCCCCAAAAGCAGTGATGCTGGCTGCTTATAATCTCTGCCTTAATCACCCACTGACATTAGAGGCATTATTAATATCCATGCACCCAGATGGCTCCCAGCTGCTGTCCCCATCTCCCCATCGAAGCCACTTGCTCAGACCTACTGGCTGCACTGGGTATTATCTCAGAGGCACCAGAGAATCAGGGAGATGCAGCAGACGCTTTCCAGCAGCAAACACCCAGGCTGCAGGCTGCTGAAGTCCATGCAAACACTGCCTTTGCTGGCAATAATCTTCGGATGGAGCTTCAAGTACAATAATTACTGAAAAACAGGGATTTTTATTCCAGAATGACATTTTGCATGGGATTCAGACTCTCTCTCATCCAATTTGGATTTTATTTATGTACTTGAAAGAGACAGGCTTGAGAAGGAAAGCGTGCAAGGGTGGGCATGAGGGCCAGGCTATTGGACACTGCTCTGCACCCTCGCCCTGAGCCCAGCAGGCAGCCTGCCTCCCAGATGAGATGCCCGTCTGATGGACCACGTGCCTCTCTGTCTATTCAAGGCAATACAGCAAGTCTCACAGCAGGGCAAATATGAGCAGATGGGGAATCTTGTATCATCTGAATTTCAGGAGAAATGTAAGGTTAGCTGTGCCTTATAACATGGAAACGTCATGCTTTTTAATCTTCTAGGTAGCACTTGTGAACAAGAAATGCTTTGGCAGAAGCCTGCATTCAAATGAAAACCTCTCCATTGTCATACTTAGCTTTGTGAAACAGTTGGCCTTAATTTCTGTTTAGATGTACAGTTTGCAAATGGTTTTATCAGTAGATGTATTTGTTTTGCCAGAGCAACTCCTTGAGTGTAGGAATTTTCAAATCCCTTGTAAAAACTGTGCAGCAGGGCCCTGCCTTCCAAAGATGCGACCCACCTGTCAGGTCTTTTTTGTTAGGTGCTTCTTTTTCTGAATCATCAAACCTCCTAGCTTTCAGAAATACCTTTACATTTTACTTTATGGATTACAGGACTTCATAGTTAAAGTATCTAATCTCATATTTTAAGTTCTACTATGCACACAGCTATTAATGTCTGGAACACCTTAAAGTTGCTCTGGTGGTTTCCTCTCTCTTTTTGCCATGATTCGAAAACAGCCGCAGCTGCACTGCTGCAAGCCTGCAGATAACAGGGTATTTTCCTAATTGACAGCTGACATCTCCCCTCTCTGTCTTTTTGCTTTGGATCAGTTTGTTCACCAGTTTTATCTCTACAGTTAATTATCTTATGAGCTCTTACAATAATTGAGGTTCCCGTTCTGACAGTATTTCTTGGCAATACTGAAGATAAGGACACAAGTGCACGTGATGCTCTGTGGATAAAGCCCATCTTCCTGCTGCCCCTGTCACTGCTGGCCCCATGGCAGCTGCCAGCACTGGCCTTGGCTGTGCAGCAGCTGGTACACGCAGGCGGATTTGCTGATCTACCCAAAGCAGAATCAAGAGTGCCATACCTGAACACGCTTCACACCATTTTTGGGGGCTTGGAGATATATGAAAGGTCTTCAGGGCAGGGAGGTTAGGGAGAAGGGAAAAGCCACTATTGCAGAGGATGTTAACATGGCTGAAAATTATAACATGCTTCAAAAATCACAGTTTTTTAAAGTGATCTTTAGTTTTAAAATATATTCAAGGAGGGACAATCTATTTTAGGAAGAGCCATCATTTCTACCCCAAAAAACACATACATCATAAAAGTCATCAAGAAAGCACGGGAAAATGTGCAATGCACCAAACATTTGCATTTAGACACTATCCTCCTGTAAATTGTTTGCCTTCAGATTTTCATTTTTACAGCCAATGCACAAAACATATGGCAAAAAAAGGGGGATATTAGAGACTTTAGATAAAGGGTCTTTGTACTTTTATTCCCCAGCAGATCAAACTGCTCTGACCTGGACCTGCACATTCAATATAACAGGTCCATCGGGGAGGAGGCTCCTGCCCCATTAGGGACCAGCAGATGCTTAGAGGAAAAGCCAGGCAGCTCCACAGTGCTGCCGGTGGGATGAGGTGTGTGGGCAGGCAGCGCACAGCTCTGCCTGCAGTGCAGCTCGTGCCTCCCTCCCCTCCGATCCCAGCACACGGCTGAGCCAGGACCTTGGGGATACTTTGGCAGTGCTGAGGACCGTGCAAAATATTTCCCAGACATGTTCAGCCCTGTGCACAGATAACACAACTGCAAGCACTTGTCTCCCAAACTTTATTAAGAAGTTTCTTAAAACCTGTCAGCAGCAACCCATCATTAGATGTAATTAATGAGTGTGCTGTGGACAGGGGTAACTGCTCAGATCAAAGCTATAGCAATTTATTTTTTCTGTTGCAAACAGCAACAATCTCCAGAGCTCCCTTGAGCCGTTCCATCTTTATTAAATAGGCAGAGCTTTGGCTGCTGAGATTTGATAAATCAAGGGCCAAGATGTGGGACGAGGTGCAAGCATGCATCTCCAAACATTCAATCAACCACCAATATAATGAAAGGAGGGTTGATAATTATAGAAACCTAGTACATTAATGGGCAGAACATTAATGGCAAAGAACAACATACAAGCTTATATTCCCTCTGGCTGAGAAGGTAAATTGCATTTTCAAGTTATGACAAACTTGACATTTGTTATTATCTATTATTATATTATTTAGCTCCTTTAAAGTATCGTTTAGAGGCCTCAGCTGTGGTCAGAGTCTGACTGTGCTCTGAAAAGGTTATATTTTAAGTCCCTGACATTCAAGATAATATTTCCTGTTGCCTTGGTTCTGCCAGCTTTAGCAGAAGTTAAGCTAATTGAGAAAACATCCATCTGAGTGTATGGAGGAGTGTGAAATGCAAGTGTGAAAGACTCCAGGTGTATATTAGGCAGCATCCTACCTAATATCCATCTCGAGTACTTGCTGAAGGCCTCCATGTAAAGTCCCCAGGGTATGCTCTGCAGCAGGGTCCTCCCCACACCACAGGTGAGGAGCAGGGGCACAGTCAGGTGCGTTCCTCTGCTGGGCACCATGGTCTCCTCTGATCACCTGTGTACAAGCCACTGGGCACATGGAAAAGGCTAGATGAGGACTGGAGAAAAATGATGTCCCACCTGTACGTTGCATACACACCTGTGTCACCCCAAAGCCAGGCGAGTGGGAATGAAGCAGCCTGCACACGCTGACTGTGAGTGAGGGGCTGTGCTCCTTCGTTCTCCCGTGCACCAGCCCTGAGAGGAAGGGTTACCCTCCCCTGCCTCTGCCAGGTCCTCCCCACCGCGCTTTGGCAGCTCCCTGCCTGCAAGTGCCTTTCTGGATGCTGGACCAGCCGTCTCCCACTCATTACTCCTCATCAGCATGTGCCACTATAATTAACAAATGTGATTACAAAGTGCGGATGTGCTGGTGTTGCACCATGTCACTATGGCAGCATTTTCTTTTCTCACTTGGTGTTATGAGCTAATAATTAAAGCTTTATATTTTTAGCAGCTTCATGTAATTTACGGCCAATTTGTTGTGGCATTCCCTAATGTTCACTTCATCCTCATGGTACCTAACCCAGGCTGCTGCCATGCCAATCAGTAGTGATTTTGTTCTTAATTACTGCATCTTCAAATTACAATTAAGTTTAAAATTATATTGTATAACAACAAACTTATGTTGCACAGACATTTCAAGCTAATAGGAGTGGATGAACTAGAGGTCTATCCTACTAATTTCTGGTTTTACAAAGTATTTGTAGGTTCTTTCCATAGAACCATAGTTCATAGCCCAAGTTGGAAGGGACCTTGAAAGATCATCTGGTCCAGCCATTATTCCTTAATGTTGTTCATAAAACAAAAAGCTCCCAACCTGTCAGGATATTTTGGTTTGCAAACAGTACATGGATATAAGAACAAAGATGGTTTAAATAATTAGTTATAGAAATAAATAATCTGAGGTCCTACTGGACTGGGTAACTGTATATAAGAACTCGGCAGAGGAATTGCTGAGAGGTTTTGGGCTCTCTCATTTAAGACGTAAATTGGAGGACAGTGAACTGAAGCGAATAAAAATAAGAGTGGGTACCAAAGAGCTCCAGAAAGCTGCCTCAGCTGAATTTATATATATGGTGATTATTGTACTGGCCAGGAAACGATGGGCTGCAGAAAAGGAGGATCTCACTGCTGGGAAAGAAATCAGTTGACTCAGGTGCAGTATAATATCTCAGCCTAATTTATTTACAGGTAGGAACACTCATGGAAAACTGTTACGGTATTAGAAGGCCAAAGTGAATCACATAAAAAGCCTTCCAAACTCCAGAAATCAGCTTTTTTCCCAATTACAGGAAAGATACCCCTACACTCACATCTTGCACCTGAGACGCCCTGCCCATGTTTTAATGCACACACCTAACCACATAGATCCAGTGCTGCTGGGCCAATGCACCTATCCTGCTTCCCAGCCTGTGCCCCATACTCTCATTGTTGGCTTGGACAGGGATATTTGGTCCAGGCACTCAGGTGTCTGCTGTTACTTAGATTTAACTTAATGAGATGTTAGCAACATCTTTGAGTTTCACTTTGGATATTTCATAAGGAAATAGTCATTGATTACCCAGCTCTACTGGGTTTGCAGGGACCTCCATGGAACACACCAGGCAAGGTACCTACGGCAAGGTAGGTCCTTTCTTCTAGCATCATTGTACTGGGGAACTCACCATGAGGAAAGCTATGGGAGTCAGAAGTGTAAACAGGTTCAAGCTGGATCAGCTGCATTTGTGGAGGAGAACTTCACCTGTGGCTACTGAACATCATGGTTGGTACAGCTTCCAGCCAGGATATCTTCCCAGTGCCGGTGTCCCTGGAATGGACAAAGCCCTGGCGTGCACTCCTTTCTATAAGTTTTCCAGGTGCAGCCAGAACTGGGTGTTCTGGACCTTTGGCTATTTTTGTGCTCTACAGGAGGAAAACGTTGCAGCAATAACCATTTCTGAGGAAAAAAGCAAGTGGCCCTGATGGTACAAGGGGGCTGCTGTGGATCAGTCGCTTAGCACTCTGTACTCTGTCCGTTTGTCAGCTGCAACTCCCCTCAGGCTGCACTCCAGACAAGGGGGTTTATTATCTCCTGCAGTCTGATTAAAACAGCTGACAGAGCACTGCACAGAACCTTGTGGTCCTTAACCTGAACTTAATTATGGATCACCCCAGAGAGCAGCTCAGCTTCCCACCTGGCAAATATTTGCAATCGAACACAGCAACAAGCTACTCTCCAGCCAGGTCTGCTCATTGTAGCCACATTTTTGTGCTACGCCAGCAGCTAATCCGCCACCAGCTTTCCCCTCCAGCTGCCTTGGTCTAGTCCCGTTTAGTTACAGGCTAAGCCCAGGATGCCTGTGAGGTGTCATGTAGCTTTGTGCATGGAGACTTAGGGGAAAAGGTCCCTTCATATGCAAGTGTGTCCTTTTGAAAATCTGGAATGAACTGAAAGGCTCATACTTTTCCCAGTTTTATATCATACTATCAGCATCTGGCTCATTTTATGGAAGGGCAATTGCTTGTTGCACCATTTGGGTCAGTGAAAGCCTCCATTTATTATCATTATGCTCATCCACACTCTTTGATAATAGCTCCAGCAATCACCCCAGGATGAGCTGCTTGCTTGGGACAAAAGGGGGTTTGTGGGTGTACAAACCCTTCAGGACCCTGTGACACCCAGGGGGTCCACAGCCCATGGGGTGGGGAGAGAGGCTTCATCAGTAAGTCTAATCATGGTTTGTTGATGTGCAAACTAGCTTCTGTATTAGCATATACCATGCACTTTCATCTAAAATCCAGTATAAGCTCGTGGTTGAGCATAGCTGCAATAACTGTGCGAACTTACCTAGTCAATTGTAGGAGGGTGGTTTTGGTTTGGTTGATTTTTTTCCCCTATGTGCACATTTCTAGCTTCTTTTGTCATTAAGGGGTTTTTAGGTTATGGGCTGGTTTTGTCACGCCACACGGCTGTTATGATGCCAGGTTCGCAGTGAGGGGGCTGTTCATCACAGCTGGTCTCCAACCATTGCTGATGATGTGGTTTAGGCAGCAACTCAGCCCCACACAGCCGCATGCTCACTCCCCCACTGGCAGGAAGGGGGGAAGAATCAGAAAGGTAACACTCGTGGGTTGAGACAAGAACAGTTTAATAATTAAAATAAAACAATAACAACAACAGCAGCAGCAGCAATAATGCAGTGAAAATGCAAACAATGAGAGGGGCACAAAACCCGGGCCAGGGCGGGCAGGAAGAGGGAATGAAGAACTGAAACAACCCACACATGATGCAGCCGCCCACCAACCCAACACCGCCAGTCGCCGACCCACAACCACCCCCCACGCGCCAACTGACCCCATTAATGTACTGGTCGTGGTGTCACATGGCATGGAATGAGCATCCCATTGGCCAGTCGGGGTCAGGCGCCCCCGCCGTGGCCCCGCCCCTCCCGGCCTCCTGCCCACGTGGCAGAGCACGGGAAGCTGGAAAGGTCCCTGACTACTACAGGCACTACAGTGAAGAGAATTAACCCCTTCTCAGCCAAAACCAGCTCAGCTGACCAAGTCTCCCCCACCCGACAAAGACATGTGGACAGAAAGAGAACATCCTGTGTTGCTTAACTGTGTTACTACTGCATTTAATACACTGGATTTTAGACAAAAACAAGCTGGATTAACCTTCATCTCCATTTGTCACGACTCCACTTTAATGTGAAAAAGTAACAATATATGGTTTAGGTGAGGCTCCTGGGCCATGTGGCTCTGAGGCCAGGAGCTGGTGTTAGCAAACCTGCAAGGTCACCCAGGATTGGGACACCTACACTCCTCTCTCCAGGGACGAGCAATGGGAAGCATCTGAGCAGTTGCCCAAACCACCTTGCACAGGGAAGGGAGCAAATCTAGGCTCCAGCTGCCTCTGGTGGCACTGCTGAACCCCCCTCTGTGACAGAACCATGATTAAGGACTCAATCCTACATAAAACTTTTAAAATGCAACTAAGCTCCTCACTCTATTTCCTCCAGAAATCAGCCAAAAAAAGCACACAGTACGTCAACTTGGGCTTCACAGCTTCCCTCTCATCTGCAGAAGGGCACAGAGCCAAAAAGCCAATTAAATCTGTCATGCCCTTTGGCATGTGCTCAGATATTCTGTGTTTTGGAGGGGCGATTGGGACTGTGAGGGGAGATGGGATGGGGCAACGCTCTGAAGGGTGCAGGACTGAGCTCACCACACAGGCTGTCTCCAGCTGCACCCAGAATCACAGAATCACAGAATCACAGGTTGGAAGGGACCTCTGGGATCATCGAGCTCAACCTTTCTGGGAAGAGCACAGCCTAGACAAGATGGCCCAGCACCCTGTCCAGATGACTCCTGAAGGTGTCCAATGTGGCCGAGTCAACCACTTCCCTGGGGAGATTATTCCAGTGGTGACTGTCCTCACTGTGAAAAATTTCCCTCTAGTGTCCAATCGGAATCTCCCCAAGAGCAACTTGTGTCCATCCCCCCTTGTCCTCTCCATGTGACTCCTTGTAAAAAGGGAGTCTCCATCTTCTTTGTAGCTGCCTCTTAAGTACTGGTACACGGGGATGAGATCCCCTCTAAGCCTCCTTTTCTCAAGGCTGATCAAACCCAGCTCTCCCAGCCTACCCTCGTATGACAGGCTTCCCAGTCCTTTGATCGTCCTGGTGGCCTTTATCTGGACCCCTTCCAGCCTGTCCACATCCTTTTTGTATAGCGGGGACCAGAACTGTACACAGTACTCCATGTGTGGCCCAGCAAGTGCTAAGTAGAGTGGGATAATCACTTCTTTATCTCTGCTGGTGATGCCCTTTTTGATGCAACCCAGCATCCTGTTGGTCTTCTTGGCCACAGCAGCCCACTGTTCACTCATGTGGAGCTTCCTGTCCACCAGGACCCCCAGGTCCCTTTCCACAGAGCTGCTATCCAGCCAGGTGGATCCCAGTCTGTGCTGCACTCCCGGATTATGTTTTCCCAGGTGCATGACCTTACACTTCTTGTCTAGCTTTGTAAGGTTCTTGCTGGCCCACTCTTCCAGCCTATCCAGATCTTCCTGCAAAGCAGCTCTCCCTTCTGGAGTGTCTACTTCCCCACCCAACTTGGTGTCATCAGCAAACTTCACCAGGCTACACTTGATGCCGTTATCCAGATCACTTATAAAGATATTGGATATCTTGGGGGACTCCACTAGTGACAGGTCGCCACTTGGAAAAGGAGCTATTTACCACCCCCCTTTGGGTGCGGCCTGTCAGCCAGTTCCCCACCCACTGCACAGACCACTTGTCTAGGCCGTAACGCATCAATTTCTCCAGGAGGATACTGTTGGGGACGATATCAAAGGCCTTGGAGAAGTCCAGGTAGACAATGTCCACCGCCCGCCCCCTGTCAACCAGGCAAGTCACTTTGTTGTAGAAGGCCACCAGGTTTGTCAAGCACAATCTGCCTTTAGTGAAGCCATGTTGGCTTTTCCCAATCATGTGCTTCATTTGACTTGTGATGGCCCCCAGGAGGATTCGTTCCATAACTTTCCCAGGGATTGAAGTAAGGCTGATGGGCCTATAGTTACCTGGATCCTCCCTCGAGCCCTTCTTGTAGATAGGGGTAACATTTGCCTTCCTCCAGTCCTCTGGGACGTCTCCCATTCTCCATGACTTCTCAAAGATTATGGGTTGTGGTAGCTGTTGCACGGTCCCTGTTAAAAGACACTGCCTAATTCTTGGTCTAGGTCTTTCATTTGAGACTGTTAGTCCTTTGTTCTCAGCTAACTTGTTTTAAGTACTGTGTTTTGCGGGGACTTTTTATGAAACTCCTTCAGTGACCTACTTTGAGTTTAAAATTACCTTATTAGTAACACAGTAATGATAGTTAGCCTTCCTACATACAATTTGTCTTCAAAGCATTGCTCCAACTTTAGGTAATCTTCAAAGTGGTTGTGAGAGGGAGGTGCTCAATGCAGTATTTTGAGACAATTCTGTTAAAAATGGAGATGATGCAACAAAAATCGGTTGATTCTTAGTCCTGTTTTTCACCTGTTTTTTTTAAAGTCTAATACTAAATTCTGTGAGGAAAATGAGGTCATTAAAGGACAAGAAGAAAAAGGCTGTTCAACACTTACCCAGAAGAAACTTTCATGTATGAGTAGCCAGAGTAAGCATAAAGCATCTACTCAGTCTTTACTGGCACGAAGACCATTCTCTGCAATTCAATCCATCAGAGGCTCTTTTGGGTAATTTGACACAACGAATAAGGCAATAATGAGCTGAAAGCCCTGGAGAGCATTTCCAAGATCCACTGGTTCCAAAATATTTGAGAATGTGGCTAAGTCCTGAAGAGATGAAAAAATTGAGTGTTGTCTTTTACCTGCTTGTGCTTTCCAAGGCCCTTTGTTAAGTCCTAGATTAAACCACATACCATGTTTATGGAGCATACTGGGATCCATAGCACATAAACCTTCCCTGGCCACTTCTGAGCTGAATGCCAGGTCTCACCAGCTTCGATGCTCTTTTGGAAAGAAATTAGAAAACGCCGAGAAGAAAGCAATTGCTATATTTTGCTGCTTGTGGTCACCGCTGTTAGATGTGAGTAATTCCATGAGTGGCCAAAAATCCCTTTGCTGTTCCACTTTTGGACAACGGCAGAGCTTTTGACATGCTACCATAGGTTTTAGGCTAGAGATGGAATTGTATGCCAAGCCAAATAGGATTCTACATCTAATTAATGGTTCATATGAATAGGCATTGTATTGGCAGATTTTAAACAGCTGTAGGTCCTGAGCCTCACAGAAGAGTACTTGAATGGGAAAGGAGTGAGAGGAAGAGCTCCCCTGAGCTTGGTGTTGGTTGATTGGGCTCTCCAGTTTGAAGCAACAGGTCATCTGTTAACCCAAAAGAGGCTTTTTTATGCCTCTGCTGCAGAGAAAGAAACCTTAGTTTTGTGTGTTTTCTGTATACCCTGCCTAAGGGCATGGGCCGATCTCAGGAAGGATTTAAAACTGGGGGAGCTCATCTTCCCAGATTGAAGGTGAGGTATCGACACACTCCCACAGCAGTGAGCCGGCTTTCCTCCGCGCCTGTATTTCATTTGAATTCCCTGGAGGTGAAACTTAGATAAGAAATAATATGCTTTGTGATTCACCGCTGCTTGCGTGTGGAGGAGAAAACACCAATGCAAAGGGCCCTGCACGGCCCTGCACAGCTTTGCTCTACACCAGCGAGTACATGGGGCTCCCGGGACCATCTACCTGAACCAGCTGCAATGGGAAGGCCAGACTGATCTTATTCCATTTGCTCAGCAGAGACTCCGTAATGACTTCTTACTAACAAAAAATCCTTATTGCATCTTTAAATGCTTCTCGGGGACATTGGCACAACATGGGAGCAGCTAGTGGTTGCTGCAAATGCGGATACAGTTGGGATTTTCCTACCTTTTACTTGATCAGTTCATACCCATCTTAATTCTGCTAATCTCCTCTCAGTCTTTTGCCACCAGCCGCTGTGGCAGGTGGACCTCAGTAGGACTCACCCCGCACTTATGGGGAAGGAAATCGATAAACGAAGTGACTCCCCTTTTGGAGAGCCAGGAATTGTTCTCATAAAACATCTCATAATGTTTTCCAAGTTCTCATCCAAATGAAAACATTTTTGGCTTGTCAAACTGAAAGCAGAAGTCAGCTCAGGGCAACTGAGCTAATTCCTTTTCACAGAAAAAAAATCCTTTTGAAAAGGTCTTTGCATGGGGAAGACCGAGGTGAAAAATTACATGGACTTGAAGAACGAAGGTACTTTCAAAATTAAACTCAAGGTTGCACTTTGTTCAAACACAATATTGTAGCATCTACAAACCCATCTTTTCATTATTTTTGCTGGAAAAGATTCTTACTGCAGGTTTCAGTGTTGAAAATAATCCCAAGATGATTTTGCTGGTCTTTGTCTGATTAAGTTTAACGAGTGATCAAAAAAGTGGGGAAATCAGGATGGGACATATGTGAGGGCGCCTTGCCCAGGCCTCTGGGAGCTTGGCCCATGCACGCTTCCAAAGCTGACCGTTTCATTCTATGGCATTTGTCACAAATTGAAAGGTTATCCCAAAAGAAAGGAACCTGATGCCTTGCCGGTCAGCTGCTTGGAGGCATCCGTCACTGCAGGATTCCCACTCATGGCCGTGGTGGCTGGCGTGCCCCTCGCGTGGGCACGGGACGAGTCCCAGCCCTCGGCAGGGCAGAGACCCCCTCAGACTGCTTCGTGCTTGGAGGGAGGAGGCAGGCTGTGCAAGCCGTGGGTGACCACCCTGCTAATTTATGGCCTGCTTTCTTCACGCTGGTTCTGCGCTATACCTTCACAAAGGCTTACGTTGCATGCGTCACTGTGCTTAAAAACAGAATATGGAGTGTGATTCATTCCATATAACCTGTTAGCCCCAAACCACAAAGAAATGCTTAAATATGTTTGCTAGAAAGTTTATTTCTCTGTCCGCAGAGCTGAAGCGAATGGCATGGCACTGCATAACCCTTCCACTGTTTTGTGCATTCAGTTTTTTCACTTAGCTCTGCCAGTAACTTAAAATGGAAAATACCTGCAGGAGACCTGGTATTTTTAGTTGTGCAATGGAGTATCGAGTGCGTTGGAAGGTTCACCTCTGAGATTCCAATAATATCAGTAAATTATCCCTCTTTGAAAGCCCTATTAGCACTGCATTCTCATCTTTGAAGAGTTGTTTGAGTTGTTTCTACCTAATGAAAATTACAGCACCCCATAGAGCTCAATGAAAATACCTGGTGCCCTCCTCGAACTGCTTTTATTGTAGCCAAAACTCCCAAAGTATATTTGTGAAGATGGGTTAACACTGAGATTTTCCTTAACAAAGAAATCGTCAGGGAGTGAAGGCAAGACATGTGAAGCCAGGATCTCCTCTCTGCTTTGTAAAACGTGACAGTTTTTTGTTTCACAAAGGAGAGCTGGAGTGCAGCCACGTGGCTTGAGGCATTCACCCACAGAACAGCTTATACCAAAATGAGTCGGGTACTGTCTATCCCACCACCCCACTGGGTGCCACCTGGGAACCTCTGGGACATGTATCCAGGGTGTCTCTGTCGGACAGTCTTGGTTTCAGGACAAGAAACTTACTCTTCAGGAAAGGGAATACATCCCTGCTGTGTAGGAAGGGCTGGTTCATCTCTGCTCCCAAAACTGGGGTCTGCAGAACCAAAAAGGCAAAGCAGAGTTGCCATCCTTTCAGAACATGAATTGGACATGCTGGGAAGGAGCCTGTAACATGTTGGTGCTCAGCAACAGTGAAGTGTGTCTGAGGTCCACAAGAAAACCTACTCTCCCTTGGACACTGAAAGCCAAGCGTCCAATGTCTCTGCTCTCCAGGTCCAGCAAGAAGAAGATGGAGGGAGGTACCTGTCACCTCTACACCCTCCTGCTGGCAGCATCCCCCAGGGACCTAGTGTCCAAGGACACCAAAAGCTGCCAAGCTGCCTTCAGCCTGCTCGAGGCAGAAATCCCAGAGAGCCTCAATGGGAGAGAGATCGCTCTGAGACAGGGACAGAGGAAGCAACATTCATTTAAACAGAAAATGAAATTAAACAGAAAATTTGAAATGAAGGGGCTGTTGGCTGTCTCACCAGGAAATTACTGTCCCTTAACATAGTTAGGCAGCCAGGCCCCAGGACATCTGTTCCGTTTTTGGACAACGGCAGAGCTTTTGACATGCTACCATAGGTTTTAGGCTAGAGATGGAATTGTATGCCAAGCCAAATAGGATTCTACATCTAATTAATGGTTCATATGAATAGGCATTGTATTGGCAGATTTTAAACAGCTGTAGGTCCTGAGCCTCACAGAAGAGTACTTGAATGGGAAAGGAGTGAGAGGAAGAGCTCCCCTGAGCTTGGTGTTGGTTGATTGGGCTCTCCAGTTTGAAGCAACAGGTCATCTGTTAACCCAAAAGAGGCTTTTTTATGCCTCTGCTGCAGAGAAAGAAACCTTAGTTTTGTGTGTTTTCTGTATACCCTGCCTAAGGGCATGGGCCGATCTCAGGAAGGATTTAAAACTGGGGGAGCTCATCTTCCCAGATTGAAGGTGAGGTATTGACACACTCCCACAGCAGTGAGCCGGCTTTCCTCCGCGCCTGTATTTCATTTGAATTCCCTGGAGGTGAAACTTAGATAAGAAATAATATGCTTTGTGATTCACCGCTGCTTGCGTGTGGAGGAGAAAACACCAATGCAAAGGGCCCTGCACGGCCCTGCACAGCTTTGCTCTACACCAGCGAGTACATGGGGCTCCCGGGACCATCTACCTGAACCAGCTGCAATGGGAAGGCCAGACTGATCTTATTCCATTTGCTCAGCAGAGACTCCGTAATGACTTCTTACTAACAAAAAATCCTTATTGCATCTTTAAATGCTTCTCGGGGACATTGGCACAACATGGGAGCAGCTAGTGGTTGCTGCAAATGCGGATACAGTTGGGATTTTCCTACCTTTTACTTGATCAGTTCATACCCATCGTAATTCTGCTAATCTCCTCTCAGTCTTTTGCCACCAGCCGCTGTGGCAGGTGGACCTCAGTAGGACTCACCCCGCGCTTATGGGGAAGGAAATCGATAAACGAAGTGACTCCCCTTTTGGAGAGCCAGGAATTGTTCTCATAAAACATCTCATAATGTTTTCCAAGTTCTCATCCAAATGAAAACATTTTTGGCTTGTCAAACTGAAAGCAGAAGTCAGCTCAGGGCAACTGAGCTAATTCCTTTTCACAGAAAAAAAATCCTTTTGAAAAGGTCTTTGCATGGGGAAGACCGAGGTGAAAAATTACATGGACTTGAAGAACGAAGGTACTTTCAAAATTAAACTCAAGGTTGCACTTTGTTCAAACACAATATTGTAGCATCTACAAACCCATCTTTTCATTATTTTTGCTGGAAAAGATTCTTACTGCAGGTTTCAGTGTTGAAAATAATCCCAAGATGATTTTGCTGGTCTTTGTCTGATTAAGTTTAACAAGTGATCAAAAAAGTGGGGAAATCAGGATGGGACATATGTGAGGGCGCCTTGCCCAGGCCTCTGGGAGCTTGGCCCATGCACGCTTCCAAAGCTGACCGTTTCATTCTATGGCATTTGTCACAAATTGAAAGGTTATCCCAAAAGAAAGGAACCTGATGCCTTGCCGGTCAGCTGCTTGGAGGCATCCGTCACTGCAGGATTCCCACTCATGGCCGTGGTGGCTGGCGTGCCCCTCGCGTGGGCACGGGACGAGTCCCAGCCCTCGGCAGGGCAGAGACCCCCTCAGACTGCTTCGTGCTTGGAGGGAGGAGGCAGACTGTGCAAGCCGTGGGTGACCACCCTGCTAATTTATGGCCTGCTTTCTTCACGCTGGTTCTGCGCTATACCTTCACAAAGGCTTACGTTGGATGCGTCACCGTGCTTAAAAACAGAATATGCTCAGCGAAAGCCAAGCGTCCAATGCCTCTGCTCTCCAGGTCCAGCAAGAAGGAGATGGAGGGAGGTACCTGTCACCTCTACACCCTCCTGCTGGCAGCATCCCCCAGGGACTTGGTGTCCAAGGACACCAAAAGCTGCCAAGCTGCCTTCAGCCTGCTCGAAGCAGAAATCCCAGAGAGCCTCAATGGGAGAGAGATCGCTCTGAGACAGGGACAGAGGAAGCAACATTCATTTAAACAGAAAATGAAATTAAACAGAAAATTTGAAATGAAGGGGCTGTTGGCTGTCTCACCAGGAAATTACTGTCCCTTAACATAGTTAGGCAGCCATGCCCCTAGGGCAGCTGGGTAGATCTCCTTAGATGCCCAGGGCACAAGGAGGTTTGTAAAGTGGACTCTCAGAATGAGTCCAAGCACTTGTGAAGTGGTAACATAGCAGGCACAGTTGGACAGTGAACTATTGAATGCTTAGAGGTGGCAGGCCCCTCCAAAGCATTAGGTCAGCCTCTTTCCATTCATTTACAAGAGACTGGTGTGAGAGGGATGATGTTCCAGCATCAGGAGGTGACAGTCCCTGCACAGCCCGGGAGCCCTGGGGCAGGGTTGGTATCTCGCCACAACCTTCCTCAAGCCTGGATGCAGGTAGAGCTGTTTCTGAGCTTTGAAGACAGGCTTCAGACACATCTATAATCAGGATGGCTTCCCTTCTGCTAACGTGTCTCAGCAGTGCCCATCCTCACCTTCTTCACAATCAGCTCACGTCCCTGGTGTTTGCTCAGTCTGGCACTTTCGGGGCAATCAGCTGGTGGTCAATGCATACACTTTCTCCTGTGCCATCTCTCCCAGGATCGTCCTCCTTCTGTCCCCATGGGCAGCAAGCATCACCTAACCTGAATCTCATACTGACCCCCTCTGCAGGTGAGGGACCCTGTAACACTTCGGCTCTTCAGCAGTTTTAGCTTTGAAATCACGCAATGGATCATAGCTGCTGGAGGAGAGGGTCTTTCCTCACTCTTTCTTGGGAAGGCTGGAAAACATGAAGGCATTGGAGAGAGGGCATTAAAAGGCCCCTGAGTGGAAATAACCATAAAGAGAAAGAAATGGGTATAAAAAAAGAGCTAGCTTTGTTCATCCAAATTTGCAGCACAGCCCAAGCTCAGAAATTCTCCAAGGACAGACTGCATTAGCGATAACCTTCAGGAGCATGGAACAAAGTGTATAACTGAAAACAGCATCATCTTCATCACAGTTACAGAACAGAGCAGAGTTAGCTGGTAAAAATGTCAGCTAAAATATCTCCTCCTTTTCATTCATAGGTCAACGTTTAATGCATATTTCCTATTAGAAATGGCACGTAAGTTGGAAAAGGTCTTCTGGCAGGTTCCAAGCTTTCTGTAATTCTTGGACATATTTCACCACTTTAGAGCTATGTTCATATTTATGCTAATAATCCCTCCTGAATACCAATTTAAACGCAAATTCCTCAAGCTGAAATCAATTGGATATTTCTGTGGATGAGTGCTGAAGATCTGAGAACTTGCATAGCACATATTGTAGTTTGAGAAACAGCAGCAACCTAATAACACCACCTGCTTAGTAAACATAATGGAAATGAGCACAGAGCATTGAATACTTAATACAGCTCTTTTGGAAGTGTTAAAGACTGCCTTAAAACTGTGGGTTAGGAGGTGAGGGCTTGGCAGCTTCTTTTAAACGCAGTAAAACATAAGATGTTAAATTATGCATTTCAAGGTCCAGAGAAGTCAGTGAAAACATCTTCAAAAGAAAGACCTAGGTGTCAAGATTCCCTATTTGCTGCCTTCTGCCTATATGCAGGCAAAATATATCTTCATCCCAGCCTTATGTTTGGTGGAAATTTGGATTTATCATACCTTGCTGAGTTCATGTTGGAAGGCAATTAGTGAAAGAGCTTGAGCAGAGGCCATCAATATTGCTCTGCTTGATTAAAAAACCCATCTGGAGCTGGCAGTGAACTAGCCTCCTATTGGCAGGGGTTATTTAGTGCATCACTGTTCCTCTGCAAAACTCTCTGTTTCCTCCACTATCACAGGGTGAGATCCCTGTGGACAGAAACTTGGGAGATGGTTTAAAAAGTGAATATGAAATGGTGTGAGACCTGACACTTGTCAAAGAGGTCAGCCCTAGAGGCTGCTGGCTCCCTGGATTTTGGTAGCACAGGTCCAAAAGAGGGGCTTCAGCATCCACTGGGCTTTAGCTCATCATTTACTCCATTATCTGCTTATCTTGATAATCAAGGGTAAAGTACCTGTGTCTCCTGTTTTGTAACCCCAGTGGTCTAAGGATGTAAACAGGACAAGACCTGTGAGGGGAGGTAACAACTTGGTTTACATCATCTCTTAATAGCTGGAAAAAGGGGCAATACAAGCTCTTTTACAGCTGTGAAATCGTACTGATGTAGGGCTGTGTGGGCTGAGCACTGCAAAGAGAACAAAGAAAGGTAGAAACAAAACCTACCTTAAATGAGCCTTTATTCCCACGTTGTTCCATTACTGGGTCCAGTTTGTCTTTGGAGCTAAACCTTCAGCCCAGAAGAAAAGGTTGCAGGTCTAAGCCTGCTTGTTCCAGCTGAACCAGCTGCTCCAGTGAAGGTTTTGCCTTTTCTTACTGGCTTTCTCCTCATCAGAGTTTTGCATGTATGAGATATCAGTCTAAAATCTCCTGCCTCATTCCTCTCAATGGGAATTTCATACCTGGTCAAAGGGAAGTTGAGTCACACATGAGGCACATGGGAACTCCTTGCTTAGGGCTAGAGAATGGAGGTGCAGGCTGGCCCACAGTTTTGCCCAGCATTATGTACTGGGCCTAGGGCAAAGCTGGGAATTGAATGTATTTTCCCAGACCCTGCCATTGGGATTTACCATCCTCACATGGTTCGTCACTCTCACTAGTAATTTGGCATGTTGCGTGTTCATTCCCTCTGGTCCCTCTTGTTCCTGTTGTAGCTGTGGGAAAAAAGCCACAGTGAAATGTCTCTGGCTGCAGTTTGTTTCATTAGTTTATTAGCATGACATGAGCCTGGGGGATCACCTGAGCTCCATGTTTCCCAGCCAAAGCAGCTGGCATAGAGGTGGTGGTGATCAGCATTTGAAAAGGTCAGCCAAGCCAAAGGTCCATTTCCCCTAGCAAGGGTTACTGGTGACTTAGGAGGTCTACGGTTGAGAAGGAGGAGGAGAAAAAGGGGAAAATAAGATGAAGTAAAGAAGTTAGACACAGTGGATACAGTCTCATCAGTACTGGTTTTAGATGCATTTCCCATTTTCATTCAAAACAATGGATTCTAAAGAAAGCTACTCCCAGGAGTGGAGCCCTTCAGAGCTGAAATGCTTTATCTTGGGTGAATCACTGAGTCATTATCAAAGGAAACCAGCTTGATTGCTTATTTTTAAACCTGCTTTTCTCAGACTCTCTGGAAGTGGAATTTCACAGATCTGCAGCCCAGCCTTTGCTCAGTGACTGCAGACACCTGCCTAGCAGAGTTGTGTAGCAGCACCTCGATCACCTTCTTGTGCTAAGATGCTCGAAAAGGGCTGCGTAACCATTCACAGCAATATATGGGCTATTTATCACCGGTGCGAGGGCATTACTAAGTCCTTTCCAGCTCCAGGCTGGTACATTTCCTTTCAAAGTTCAGAACGTGAAGATAAAGAACTGTGGAAAAACTCTCCTTCAGTTACTGCTGGGACAAAACCCTTGGATTTGTTCAAATACTTGGAGGCAGATTTAGCTCTGGCATAACACGGCATGGCTACTGTTCAAGTCACTCTGTTCGGACACAGGATGTTATCAGTCCTAATGACTTCAGGCTCAACTCTGCCAGTGGGGTGGGACAGCGAGGACAGATGTGTCTCCTGTGTACTAGTAGTTGCCACAGTCCTTCCCTGTACTATTATCTGTATATTAATGTGATTTTTAATGGGCAGTATTTTAATATGTGTAATACTTTAGACTGTCCTGTAAACCTACCGGAGACTGCAAGAGCTAAGAGAGTGTGTTGCAAATTAAAAAGAGACTATTTTCTTCCCAGGGAATCTTTAACTGACCATGAGCCAGTTCTTGCTCACTTTTAATGTCCCTTGGCCATTTTAAGCTCAAATATCTTAACGAAGACTTGGGATTTCAGCAAATTCTTGTGTGGAGCAAAAGTGAGAGTCCTTGAGGTCTCCTGGCACAGATGCTGGTCTCCATGCCCAGTGCCAGGAGGGATTCCCTCTCCAGCTATCACTTGTTCGTGAACATGATGCACATGGTGTTGTGTCATTACAAGACCACCCTTTTCAAGCACAGGCTTTTAGATTTTTTCATCTCTCAGTCTATAGCACACTGAGCCATAAAGGGTCACGCTGCACCTTGGAGCTTGTGCCCAGAGGAAGAGTATCGCTGTCGTCCTTCTGTTATCACCCTTCTCCTTAGTGTTTGTTTTCACTAAATGCTGATAAAGAGAAGAAAATCCCAATGCCACAGAACAACTTACTTTACAGAGCACCTTGGTCTTGTAAAGAAGCAGAAGCAGCAGATGTAGAGCCTGATACGCAGTGACTGCGCTTCTGTGTCCCACATTTGTGTGCTGGTTCGGATTGGACCTTTGGCTGTGTTGGGAGAGGAGTTAAATGTTTCCATCTTGCGAACTCCACAGAGGTGGGATGGCTCAGCCAGGCACACTGGCCTGGAAATCAAAGCCTGATCCCACGAGACTGTCTCCCGAGGAAGAGAGTGGAGTGCACGCACAGTGAGGCCCGTTTAATAATAGATCTGAGACAGCAGTGCAGGATGTCATGTGGAGGGATCTTCTGCACTGGGGAATGATGGAAAGAGAACTGGCTAAGCCTTTTCCCCACCATCTGTTATTAAAGCATCTCAGTTTTGCCAAGATCCTTCAATTATCTGCAGAAGCCTCCCCAAAATGCTGTTTTTCTCTCCTTGAGGGTGCCGAGGATCCTGCAGGGCTTAAAATCTGTCTGGACCCTTCCTCTTTTGCTGAAGATCATTCAAAAAATGCTCTAATAGGAGCTCTGTACCAAGCCAGGGCGTTGGTCCTGCTGCCCAAGGACACTGAAATACAGCATGTCCTGTGTCACTGGCAAGGGCACTCAGATGTTGAGGGAACGCAAAATATAATTTAAAAATAATAGATTTGAGTTAACATTTTAACTGGAAAAACTACCTGGAAAATAAATATTTGTTCTTCATCTTTAATCAATTTTGAAAGTAATAAAAGCACCCCCAGGTCTTTGGGTCCTGTACATCCCATGTCGGTTTGTGAACTCAGATGTCAAATCATTTCCCTGGGTCAGATGTCACCTTGCCTGGCAATACTATGGTGAAATAAATCAGCTGAAGGAAGGACATTATTGTTAGACCATATTAATGTAATTTTTACCCCTAGATAGAAATAAGTCTGTTGTTTTTCTTTATATTTGTGGGTCAGGCCAAGTTCCTCCCATGTAGGAAGACCATTACAGACAGGCCTATTAAAATTACTTTCACCTGAAGATTAGCACTTTAAGACGCAGACAATGAATATGTTTGAGTTTGGGAGAACTAGGGAACGAACATACTGTTAACAGAAATCGAACTTGTCCTTCAAACTACCAGAAGGGAAGTACCTGGGTAATTGCCCCCAAAATTTCCTATGCCCCCATCAGCTCCTACTTTCAATTTTCTTTAGTTTTCATTGACTCTCTCCATGCTTTTCATTAGCAACAGGTGATCCTGTTTCCACCCTTCAAAGATGCCACCAGAGTTTGTTAACAGACACTGACATACAAACATGTAGATATGCAGTACATATACAGTGCATCACTTTATATATATCTCTCTGGATCAGACTCTCACCAGTGGCTCCAGTGGAGCGATGCCAACTCCCATCGGACAAGAATATGACCCTGTGTAACTTTTTCTTCTCTTAAGAAAATACATCTAAATAAAACCATAATACAGTAAGGTTGAAAAGCAGAATATGCAAATAAGGGGAAATTACTGAAACCAGCTGGACTGGTTGCCAGGATGGTATTATAGAGCTGGCAATGGAAACAGCTTCATTGAGTATACTTACGAGCAAGATCAACTGCAAGGCATTGGTCACACTGGATTTTCATTAGTCTAATGGCCATGCCTAAAATGCAGTCAGATTTATCAATTAGAAATCCCTTTAGCTGTCTTTATTTTGTGAAGCACTAATGCTAGCAGACCATTCCAAAACAAAAAAGACATTACTCATACAGTATATGTCATTTAAATATAGAAATTGCTTCAGGTCTAACCACACAGAAATTAGTGAGATAATTTCAGAAGTATTATTTGACCAATTTATTTTTGATAAAATATTTTTTTAAAGATCAACAAGCTGCTTAGGCCATCTTGCACTTGCAACAGTGAGGAGATCTTTTTTGAAAACCTCTGGGATCATTCCCAGGACTATTTGCAGGGAGAGTAGACCTGCCTTTTCCTTTTAAGGGTCATTGGCTTTGTCTAATTTTCTTTATTTTCTTATTTTATAAAGCACCATTCCTCCCTGTACCTCTAATGATGTTTATTATTTTCAAATCAGTGGGGTATCTACTCATACCACCCATACTGGTAACAAAAAAATGTATTCCTTAACAACAACAAGGTTTTTCTCTCCCAGGCTACCTTTTTGCTTGTGTTATATTTCAGTCGTAGTCAAGGAGATGTGTTAGAGAGTATCACAAATTAATGAAGAGCACTAACCAGATTCAGTTCTGGGTGAAGGCCCCCAAAGGCTACCCTTAGACTAGATGCTGGCGGTGGCGCTTGGCAAGATGCTCTGCATTTGAAGATTTTATCTAGCATGTCTTCAGCAGCTGAGCCTGTGCACGTGGCAATCACTGGGAACACTGGTCAGGTTTTCAGCTCTGAAGAAAATCCTGAGGTTTGTTTTCATTCTAAATGGAAAAAAAGCCAAATCCCAGAATTTTCCTGTCAACATGTTTTTTTTTGTTTTTATTTGGTCTGGGGACATGGGAGTGTTTCTTTTCACTAATAATGGATCATGTAGTTCAGATACAGCACTAACTTTTGTTTCAATAACATGAAAACAGCTATAGTCTAGTACTTATCCTATTATTACAGCTAATATTCTACTATTCAAAGTCCAGGTGAAACAGCTTCGAACTATTATGAAACAAAGTATTTTGACACAATAGAGAAATAAGTAAGTCAAAATGATTCATTTCAGATTTCAAAAACTTCATCCAAAGCCACTTTTCTTTAAAAGAGCATTTCTAAGGCAGAAACCTGCTACTTTGGAAATGTTGGTTATTAGCTTACTTCTTAGCATAAAATCACAACCTTCTTTTGCAAGTACAGCCTAGAGGAAGGGAGCTGCATTTCCCAACTGAGGAATTCAGTCAATGGTGGTTTGGTGATTCAGAGGCTGTAGCTCCAGCGCTGTGGTGGGGCTGCTGGCCTGAGGGACCGTGCAAACACTGCGCGCTGCAGGGTGTGCTTTCAGACTACAAGACGCCATCCCACACTGTTTCCAGAAGTCAGCTGTGTAATGGAGGTGAGAGGACCTGGAAAATAATAAGGAGGTTTAATCTAATTGAAAAGACTTTCTTTACCTTTGGAAGGGTTCAGGTCCCAGCTCAGCCGATGACCTTCAAGATCTATGGTGGAAAGTCCAACAGCACTGATGATCATTACATAAATTATCCTCCCCGCATGCAGAATAATCACTGCAGTTAATACAGTTCACTAGTTAAATTTACTTTATTGTCTTTCACACAGCCCTATTTACACTTTAAGACGCAATTTGTTCCTGTCTATTAGAATACATATTGATTTTTTCAGTTTTAGCGTGCTGCAGAGCCTCTCGCAGGAGTGCTTACATCGGAGAGCAAGCCCAGCTGCCCTGGAAGATACTCTGTATGGCTGGACCTGAAGGACTGAATTTTGTAATAGTTAATAAAAGCCAAAATAATATGAAAAATTGCATGTAAAGAGCCATCAGCCAATCTGCTCACTGATGGTTTATTTTCTAAGCATTCATGTAAGGGATTCACTAAATATTTCAATATTCCAGAGAAAGACAAGGGGTGATTCCCTGGCTTTGAACTCCCAAAAGAGATGCAGCAGCATGGACAGGGGTGTATTAAAAGATAGTTGCTTTCAAGCTGTAATTTGGGGGAGTGCTTTCATATGCTGTGTCTTTTCACCGTCATTATTTATTAACATTGCCTTCAAATGGGAGACTTTGGAACTGAAACATACTGAAAAATTCAAGGTTTTTAACCCCAACATCAGTTCAAAACAGAAGTAATTTTTTAGAAATTAGTAAGTAAACGTATCCCAAATCTTATCCAAATTCTTAAAGCCAAGACTATATGTTCTCCAATAGACAGCATATAATCTACTTCTATCCTCATTTTGTTCCCCGTCGACTTGATGATTAAATGTTTGGAAATACTATTATGATCATTAAGAAGCAGCATCCACCTATGGGAGATTCTTCTGATGTAATAAAGATCAGGAAGCAAAAAGCACTGAGATACCATCCCTGCCTGTGGAGAGTTTGTTGATTGTGAGTGAAACATGGAAACCATTGCCATCCTTCCTTCTGGGTTTTGCTAGCATTTTGCATGCAGCAGGGGTTATTTTTGTGGATAGAGGTCTTACTCATTGAAATCACTAAATCTCTGCACAAGGTGCATTTCAAAGGGACAAAACTATGTATGTGAAACTTCCAACTGAAAAGAAATGGAGGGAAATAAGATAGAGAAAAATATGACATTTTGTCAATTTTAAAAATACAAAATTTTTGGACATGTAAAGCAAAGTATTTTGTCTGAACATTTTCAAGCTGCTCTCTTCATTTGAAAGAATAGATTTTTTTTTCTTTTCATATCTGATCTGAATTTTTAATGAAAGAAAAGAATTAAATTTTTTACAGCGAATCAGAGCTTTTAATTCCAAGCAAAAAAAAAAAAGTTTCAGGTGTACTCAAACAATTGTTTTCTTTAATTGTTTCATCTAATGGTTATTATTCTCATTTTGGCTAAACCTGAATTATTTTGCCCTTGGGAAGAAGAATGCATTAGTCTCCTACTTCCACTTGCAGGGTTTCAGAGAGGGCACGTGGCAATTGCACTTGCTTTATGAGGGAAAAGAAAAGATGTGACAATGATTTAAAATCAGAGATCTGCCTGGGAATAACAGAGACAATAGACTACATTACAGCAGACATTATTAGTCCTTCCACTTTTCTTGTATTAGCTGTTTAATCCTGTGACTATTAGTGGTTGTACAATGACATCTCTTTTTAAATCTTTAATTTTAAGCAACCCAGGTTCCTTGAAGTACCCATGGGACTGCAGCTATGCCCCTTCACTGGCAGTCCTTCAATCTGGGCTCCTGCTGTCCAGCCAGCCCCGCACCATGGGTGCTTATTAAGTCATCTTGTGTAGAAGTTGTCATGCACCACGCAAAGGTAGAAATGATAGATGAAATACAGATATTGGGTTATATGCAACTGATTGACATTTATATATAGAATCACATAATCTTTTAGGTTGGAAAAGACCTTTAAGATCAAGTCCAACCATTAACCTAGCACTGCCAAGTCCACCATGAGACCATGTCCCTAAGGGCCATGTCTATATATCTTTTAAATACCTTCAGAGATGGTGACTCAACCAGTTCCCTGAGCAGCCTGTTCCAATGCTCGACAACCCTTTCAGTGAAGAAATTTTTCCTAATATCCAATCTAAACCTCCCCTGGTGCAACTTGAGGCCATTTCCTCTTGTCCTATCACAAGTTACTTGGGAGAAGAGACCAACACCCACCTCGCTACAGCCTCCTTTCAGGTAGTTGTAGAGAGTGATAAGGTCTCCCCTCAGCCTCCTCTTCTCCAGACTAAACAACCCCAGCTCCCTCAGCTGCTCCTCATAAGGCTTGTTCTCTAGGCCCTTCACCAGCTTGTTGCCCTTCTCTGGACACGCTCCAGCACCTCAATGTCCTTCTTGCAGTGAGGGGCCCAAAACTGAACACAGTATTCAAGATGCAGCCTCACCAGTGCCGAGTACAGGGGCACAATCACTGCCCTGCTCCTGCTGGCCACACTATTCCTGATACAAGCCAGGATGCTGTTGGCCTTCTTGGCCACCTGGGCACACTGCTGGATCATGTTCAGCCGGCTGCAACCAACACCCCCAGGTGCTTCTCTGCCAGGCAGCTCTCCCGCCACTCCTCCCCAAGCCTGTAGCGTTGCATGGGGTTGTTGTGACCCAAGTGCAGGACCCGGCACTTGGCCTTGTTAAACCTCATACAATTGGCCTTGGCCCATCGATCCAGCCTGTCCCGATCCCTCTGCAGAGCCTTCCTGCCCTCGAGCAGGTCGACACTCCCGCCCGACTTGGTGTTGTCTGCAAACTTACTGAGGGTGCACTCGATCCCCTCATCCAGATCATTGATAAAGATACTAAATAGAACTGGCCCCAGTGCTGAGCCCTGGCGAACCCCGCTTGTGACCAGCCGCCAGCTGGATTTAGCTCTGTTCACCACCACTCTCTGGGCTCGGCCGTCCAGCCAGTTTTTTACCCAGCGCAGAGCACGCCCATCCAAGCCATGAGCCACCACCTTCTCTAGGAGGATGCTGTGGGAAACAGTGTGAAAGGCTTTTCCAAAGCCCAGGTAGACAACATCCACAGCCTTTCCCTCATCTACTAAGCAGGACGTCTTGTCGTAGAAGGAGATCAGGTTAGTCAAGCAGGACCTGCCTTTCATGAAACTTTCATATCAGCATATAGCACAAAATACTTCTTTAGAATATAGTAACAGCCTCACTTGGCTATACTGGAAGAGGTATTTGCATACTTAAGGGCACTATTCAGCAGCACATTACAGTTTCTATGGAAATACAGGTTTTTGTTTGCTTGGTATCTGAAATATAATGGAAGACATTGCAAAATCCACACCAGAGGCTTGGTACTATATATGGCACCGTGACTGTGTAATCCCCTGCCCTATGGAAAGCTTTACTGTGTGATGTAAGGATTCACTGGTGTTCACCATTTAATTTGACTCCAGGAAAGCACAGAAGACTAATGAGTTGGAATTCATTCAACTGTATGTTGAATGTATGTAAGCTGAATACTTACAGTGGCTAATACAGAGCTATTCCTTTCCCCAGACTGTGAAGATTTAAATTTGTACATGAATTGTAATCAAAATTGGTTTGCAATATTGCTAATAAAATGTGATGACCCTTGCCACAAGTTATCTACAATTTTAGCATAAGATGAGGTACGGAAAATGAGAAAAAAAAAGTGAGGAAGAAAGAAGAGATATCGATTTTATCTGATAAACTAATTTCATGGTCAAGTAATCGATGGATAACATACCTCAGGAAAAACCTCATTGTTTTGTGCGACTCAAATCTCTCTATAGACTGACATCAGCAATGACCAAGGCAAAATTCCTTTTGAAATCTGCAACACTAATATGGATTTAAAATAATCCTGTTGCAGTGCACAGAAGATGGCATTCATTTCCAGAATAGCAAAGCAACTCAGATTTCTAGAGTGTATAAAAATGTCTATGTGAGGACAACCCACAGAAGCTACTTTGCTAAATGAAATGGAATTGAAAAAAAGAAATATTCTGAAGGATCCTGGCCATAAAAATAAATCTCATGTAGGAAGCTACACTGACAGAAGAAACAAAATTGTCACAGATGACTCTTCCGCACTATCAACACTAAAACCACTGAAAAAGGAAACCTCAGCTCAGCTCCTAACTCTTCTCTGGAAATAGCAGCAACAGTAAATTTTAATCTCAGTGCTGATTGCATGGGAGAAAGCAAAAATAAGAACCCTTCCCAAAGCTGTTACAAAGCTTGGAAAAGCAACATCAGTTCTAGATTTTCTATTTCTATCAGTGTGCAGGTCAGGCCCTAAGAGCTGCTGCTTCTGCTGAGTTGCCTATTCCTAGGGATAAACCAAGAAATAAGGCTGACGATAACCACTGTGATGTGCCCCAACCAGGACTGAACCCTGAGGTCCCATCTGAGCTGGAAAAGCGAACTCAATATTGAAAAATTGACCACTTCTCATTCATAGAGATTGCAAGCAAAATTGTTTTTGTGACTTTGATGCCCCAGATTAGCACTCCACATTTTTTTAGTGTTTTTTTGTACAAATTCCCTGATGTTGCCAGCAGACTCGATACCTTATATAGGGCACTGTTCATTGTGGGGTGGCAAGTTGTCCCATGGAGCTTGCCATGGCCTCCTTCCCAAAGAAGCCAGTTTCACAAATATCATGCCAAATATTTTTAGGGTTTCCCTTGCTATCACCCATCGGTTACATCACACCATGGTGTTTTACAGTCCCAAGCAGGCGTGGCCCGAGTGTGCCTTTCTCTCCCACCCATGTGCAGCAGCCCCCTTGTGGCACTGCCTAAGATATAGCAATGGTGTGCTGCAAAAATACTTCTGAATATCAAGTACGTCTGAGAAAAATTCCTTCCCAGACCATTCTGGATTAGAGAGAAAAAGCAAAGAAGAGGAGGAGGGGTTTGGATAACCTCAGAGGGCTTGGTGCTGGGTTTCTCACGCCCATCCCTGCAACTGGGAGCGTTCCCACAGCAGTTTTGATCCTGCAAATTTCTCCTACCCACATGCCAATGAACTACTCACATGATTGAGAACTTGCAAAAGATTTAAAAATAAATCCCTACATGTGTCTGCTGATAATACTTAAAATATGTCTCCAGAGCTTTATCTGGAGGAAGTCTGAACAAGCCATCATGTGGTGACAAGGTAATGACCACTCTGGTCTTCATTTCTGCATCCTGAGTCTGCATGACCAGCTGCATCCAGAATACTGCAGCACGCATCAGGCCTCAATACAAGAAAGCATCCGAGAACATTCCACTCTAAGCAGACGCTTAAATCTTATATTAGTAGGCAGCTGCTTAAACTTTATTGAACAGGAATAGACCTAAGCAGGCACTTACATACTTTGCTCCATCAAGACAAAAAACAGCTCTGAAGCAAATCAATTACTTCTCCCTTTCTATATGCACATGCATAAAACACGCATCCAAGCTAAACACTAAATCAGAGCATACTTTCTCCCCTAGTCTAACTAAATTCTTGTTTGCTCCAGACTCAGTTCCTGCCAGGTATTTTTCATTTTGGCTCTACTAACAGGCACAGCAGGCTCAGCTTCGGTATTTTTAATAAAGTTATTCTGATGGGCACGATGGAGCACATTCTGCATGCGGCACGCAGAAAAATAGGTATGCAGGGTCCATTAATAACGACAATACCAGTTTGCCATAGTGAGTCTAATAAAATAACACAGATGGAAAAATTAGAATCATCAATCTGTCTCTAGATCCAGACTTTTACCAGTCTGAAAAGGAAGGTCTCCAAATTATGAAACTTTCAGAAATGCACCTAGCTAATAACAATAAATTAGCTCTCCTCCTATCTGTCTTTCAGCTCAGCTGTCTGGTGAGTATACACAGAGGCACCTACTAGCTTGCTGTGGCTGAGGCTTTGTCAGCATTACCATTATTAAATCCTGTTTTCAGAGTTTTATAACTTGCTTGTGAAAATTTACTCCAGGCTCAGAGTTGACATTTTAAGTGTCAGCTAAGAAGAGATTAATTCTTGAAATGTATTTTTGAATGTGTACGGCTGGGTTTTTTTTTAAAGTTGCATGAAAACAAAGGGAATTGGAAGCTGACAGGTTGGGATGCTTTTCCTAGTAAAAAATATTTTCAACCCCTGGGGAACCTTCTAGTTTTGTTTTTATTTAAGGCACAGATTTTGTTCTCGCTCCTCAAGGGCTTGACCCAAACCAGTTCACTCACTTCAGATAAGCCATTCTGGGGGGTGAAAAGTGGCCTGACATGGCAGATTTCAAGAGGAAATCACTCCACATGCAATGTTAGCTCAAACTTCTTACCTAGGAAAGCCCATGCAGAAGGTGCTCCAATCAACTAGCAGGGATTGGGTGGCTCCACTACACACTACCCACAGACATCCATGGCAGGAGGGAGACGAGAGCCCCATGGGCAGCAGATCACAGGCCAAAGCCACCTGGGAGGTTTGTGTCAGGCATCTGTGCTCTCACAGGGACAGAGGTGCAAAGAGCACCTACATGCAAACCAGTCTCCTTGTACTGGGGTGTGGGTAGCTTCTGCTGCCAGCCTGAGACCTAACCCTGTTAAGCATGCACGTGAATATTTCTTACCATGGGCCTCAGGTCCCTGGATGCACTAGAAGTGTAAAACCAAGGGTCTCAAATACAGCTGCTTATGAGGTGCGAGCAATTAACATTTCTGATGTATGCAGGAAGGTCCTTTAAACATCCAGCTATCTTACATGCTCTAAGAGGGTATTCCCGTCTCCTGTACATCGCTAATAAAGCCTAGGTAGTCAGACCCTGCTCTTCCTCCCACGAACAGTTTATAAACTGGTGCCCCTAAGTCAAGGAGAATGTTCCTCTGCAAACAGTGCAGCTTCACAGGACCCTGATGTGGATGCAGCGTCTCAGTCACTGCTCTTAGTGACTGCAGCAAGACCGATGTTTGATCCCTCTCTTGCTCACTGATACCATTCTCTGTCTTTCGCTGTCCTTGTGGCACAGCCTGGACTCTTGTGATATGCTTGATGGGTGTACATCTGCTTTCCAATACTGCCTTCCTGCCCCAAATTCTTCTCTAATGGTTTTCCTTGATGTGAATTTAAATCCACCCTGGAGCTGCTCTTTATGAGAAGCCCCCTTGCCTCCCACACTAGTGTACCCATTTTTCGTCTTATGGTTGCTCAGGAATGAACTAATTTACCCTCGGCCAATCTAAATGACAAACTAAGTTTTTCTCTAGTGGGCATTTAAACTTTTAAAAAAGCAGAATGATTGTAAAGACAGTTTAGAGCCAAGCGTCTGGCAGGCATTGTATTTGTCACTAGGGAGACAAGGGCCATCAATCTAACTAAATTGCTGTGTCTATATGAAATACTTGGCAATAATCAGGCAATGGAAAAAACCAGAAAACAAGCACAAATTGTAGGCTTTGCACCCTCAGCCTTGCCCAGCGAAAAATGAGAAATTTCTTGTTGCACCTTTCCCTCTGCCATTTTGGGCTGTGCACTGCTGGTACAGTCTGACATTTGCTACCCACCCAGGCAGCGCAGAGGCAAGGAGCATCGCTCCTGACCAGCCGGCTGCAAGAGAGCCAGGAGGGACCTTTCCAGAACCTGTAACAACTTGGTAGCAACTTGGTAGCAGCTCAGTAGCCACAAGGGCCAGGAGTCTACTTGCAAAACTATTGCACAAAACTGTTGCTCAAACCCCCAGAAAGAGACAGTCCCACTCCGCAGAGCTTCCTGCCCTAGCGGACGAGGGAGACATGGGCCTTTGGGCAAGGCAGGAGACAGGACGGAGGAGCTGATCCAGGTTTCCCGAGCCGCAGCTACAAATACCTCCCCAACAGTGTGCCTTCAAGGTCCTAGGAAATCAGCAGCTCTCTGCCTCCCTCTTCCAAGTGATCTTTCTTTGTAAAACACGCTGGATGAAACTGCCAGCTGTTTCCAGCCAAAACAAGTTCAGTGATGCTCCCCTGCTGCCTGCCCCTGGCAAAGGCTCAGGAAAGCTTGCACAGGATGGCGATCATGGCATGCCCACCTCAGTGCACCAGAACCAGTGCGCCCAAGTCATGCAATGATTATGAGGGTTAGGTGTTTATATCCCTCTGCCTGATAGCAAAAACATCCCTCTTCCTCAAATAGTGCTATCAGTAGCCTGACTAAATTCTGCTGATTTACATTTACCTAATACCTCCCTCTGCTGAGACGGACTTCGTGAGCAGACCAGGTCACAGCAGCTGTTTTTGCAAAATGCCCTTGTGCCAGGGAGTGGGCACCCAGGCCACCCAGGCACCCTTCACCCACACCAGAGACAGTCAGATACTTTGGCGAAGTCTGTTTGTATGAAGGTTTTCATACATACCTTTCAGTAATCCAGTGCTAGACTATTTTGCAATAGCAATGTACACAATGTCTTCATATTTACTGGTTAGCCTGCTCCCAGCAGGGTCAGAGCAGTCCTGTCTCTGCCGCAGAGTGGCTGCAGAGTCCTGTGGGGGTCTACTATGCTGAGTTGTGCTCCAAATCAGGTTGTCCTCCAAATCAGGTTTTATGTCTTGTGGAGTACGGTTCCTGACTGCTTCTGCCTCCTATTCCCTTGCCTTGCTGAATATTGGAATGCAATTTCATTTCAGGCAAACTTGCTCAGCTTCTGCATATTCACTTTCTCTTTTCTCCTTGTCCCAAGTACTCAGGGTGATTAGATTAGGGTTAATTTGAGCATTACTCAGAGAAATCCAGCCTTTGTCCAGCCTTCTGCTTCTGCTAGATGTCCCATTCCTATCCTCTCCCTCAAACTGCCCATCTGATTTGTAAGTGATATCAATAGTTTCCTTATACCATTTTTGTCTTACTTTGTAAATCATATTCCCTTTGTGGCACACTGTCAAACGCTTCCCTGAAATCATGATAGATGATGTCCTCTATTACATACTTATCTAGCAATGCCCCAATGTACACAGAGAATTCAAACACATTTGTCAGGCAGAAGCCTTCCTGCATGAATGCAGCAGTCACTCAGAAAGTCCTGGTGATATCTGCTCCAGGCTTGGAGGGCATCAATTCTGCAGATTCGCTCTGGTTTTGGTGTCAGTTATGTATCATTTAATGGAGGACCATTTTTCAGACAGTGAGAAAACAAACCAGGAGAGGTACTTGGAAGGCCAGAAGTCTTTAAAAAGGGAAAAAGGACAAACCCTCAGATGCCAAATGCTGTTCTTCCTATTTCCACCAGAGACAAATTAGCATTCCTGTCACCCAAACTGTTCTTTTCACCTAGAAGACTTGTACGTGAGCATCTCACCAGTACTAGTGGCAATGTGTTCCCCATAAAGCGTGTAACCAGGAAATGTCAGCAATTTGGTGTGGAAAGGCCCATCTTTGGGTGAACGAGGTCCCTGCAGTGCTCTGGGCTGGACTTCAGCCCGCCCCGGAGGTCCTGATGCCAAGGAGCACCATGGGAGACCAGCAGGGAAGTGGTTAAGAAAAAGCATCTCCAAGATGATAAACAGCAGAGCTGGAAAACCTCAAAAGCTCTGCAATATGTAGGCTGGCATATGTTGGCTCCTCATATGGTTGGTTAGGTTACACTATAAGTGATGATGCATTGCATGTAGAAGTCTCTGTAGACATTAGAAGTGCCATCTGTATCCTCGTGTGACAACTGTCCCTTGTCAGAGCCTGTCCCACATGTACTTCCTGAAACTACCCATGTCATTTATGTAGTTGTTGCTCCCTGAAAACGCTTACCCTAACTGTTCTGGAAATTTGAGCAGTAATTCAGTCTTGCTGTTTTTCTGCTCATTCTCCCTCTTAGAGGAAGGAGATTTGACCCACTTGCAGATATCGTAATTTGGATCCAGTATATTGCAGACCCTGAAGTATATTAAAAAATAACTTCCAGTGCCCCATTTCCTATCTGCCAGGCCCACTTTTATTTCATCAGCAGGTTGGTTTAGCTGATTAGATAAAATGAGGTCAAAGAAAATCAAAGTAGCATATTCAGTGCAGCTTCCTTGGAGACCTCTGCTGATGCTTAGCAGGAGACAGGATTGCATCTATGCCTCCAGAGATGGGAATTGCAGAGACTTCCCTCCCAGCTGTGGGAGGTAGGTGCAGAGGAGACATCTTGACTCAGAGATGTGTCCTCCAGGACAGCTTTTGGTGTTGTACAATTTCCTCAGCACCTCTCAGTGCAGGCTGTGCCTGCAGACAGATGGAGCTCCTGGATATTCCTGGGGGACAAAAGATGGAGGGTTTGGTGCTTCACCTGTCTGATCAGTCCTGTTGCCTCCCACGAGCACAAGGCAGAAGAGGCATATGGTAGTGCAGACCACACCAACTGCCTGTCATACCCTGTATTATCATTTGAAAATAATAAAACAGGGCTCTCCACCCTGCTGGCAAAGGTGCATTGCCTGCATTCGTAGTGCTTACAGAAACATCCCAAAGAAACTCTTAGCATGCAGCTCAGCATGCCCGAAAGGGTATCAGACACATAGATCAGGTATATGTGGAACGTGCCCAACCTGCAAGCTACCTATTATTTTTTATGTGTGTTATGTGTGTTTTGCCTGGAAGACATTGTCCAAAAAAATGAAGACAAAAATAAGATGCAGCCTGGATTGGCTACACTAAAGCTAAAGGGACTTCCAGACCAAACCTGCACTTGGTCTCAGTATAGATAACTGCTCCAAGAGCAGGCCAGCAGGGTTTGGTAGCACCCTGCTAAGTCTGGCACGTGAGTTCAAATCCATCTGATGTCCTTTGACCTGAACTGAATTATCCTTAGTGAGACCTCTAAAGAGCAAAAAAGGAAAATGCTTTCCCAGAACGCTTCTCTGTGAACCCCCATATAAGGCTCATGTGGGGACCAGCCCAAGGACAACATCCCATGGGTGGGACGTGGATGGATGCTCTGGCTCTGCTCCCTGCCAGCTCTCTCCGGAAGGCAGTTGAGCCCCCGCAGCTCAGACACTGCTGCTTGCTGCCCCCGATGTACTGCCTTCTCCGTATGCTTAGAGACATCCAAGGTGGGTGCAAATTAATGTATGGAACGGGTAGTTTCACATAGCTTGTGGGAGCAGTTGGTTTCGGAACAGAAGAGTATTTTAATGACAGATTGCAAATTGAATTTTAATGTCAAACAAATGGTGAGCTTTGTCGCTGCATCAGCGGTCTCACAAACAGGCTCTTGACCCTATAAATAAATGCTGGTTGATCCTCTGCATTAAACCAGCTAATCACCAAGGAGCAACTCTGCATTTTATGCCACCTCCCCATGCGATACGCCCATTTTGGTGCACCATCTCCGTGCGGCATCTGGAAGGATGTCACACTCCTCTGATGGACAGGGTATCCTTGGATCAGCACACGTATCGCTAAAGCTCTCATCAAGTGACAGAAGCAATAAAAGCAATTAAACAAAGAGGACTACTGGGATTTTTCATCTTCTCTCTTCTAAATGATGATGGATGTCAGCGAAGGATATGTAGAAGAGAATATTTGAGTAAGCTCCCTATGCTATGTCTATCATTATGAACAGTTTTAAGTTCATGGAAATATTATCCAATATAAAAAAAGCATAGTACTTAGTGGGACCAACCAACAAGACCAAATATGTCTCTAGCTTTTCACTAGACTGGATTTTCAACAGCACTTGTTGGCTCAGGGGTGGGGGTGGGGGGCGTTTACTGAAATAATTTGGGTGTAGGATTTTAAAATTGGACATTTAACTTTCTATGTAGAAAGTTATTTACCTCCTCCTTGCCAAAAGGAATTCACTTCCACAAATTTGTTAAAGATTACAAAATATCTTTTTATTTTAAGTCAGCAGTTTGTAGCATATGAAGTGATATCATCCTACCTCTCAATCAAAGGCCTGAATAGACATTTCGGTGACATCCCAGTTACTGTCATCTCATTCTAGTGACCTTGTGAAAATCAAATGCAAAACTCCCTGTTTCCTCTAAGAAAAACCCCAGCAGGTGATTCTCTGATGGCCAAGTAAAAACTGAGGAAGGTCATGGTAAGGAGGACACTGAAGATATTGTTGTGCAGAAAGACTGAGCTAAGCAAGACACTGGAATGAAGATGACGTTCAGGTACAAAATTAATGGCAGAGCTGATTAGTTGCAGAGGAAATCTGTGCAGGAACTTACAAGCAATGAAAATAAATTCAGAAATATGAAATGTAGGGAGTCTATTTCCAAACTGGCCTGAAACTATTACCTTCAAAGTGGATAAAGGCAACATAATCCCACGCCCAGACAGAAACCTCAATAGCAGAAATGGCTCAAGTTCAAAGAAAAGCAAAGATAAGAACAGAAAACATGGGCTCTAACAGAGGAAGATGTTACGAAGCATCAGACGAAGTGTTCGACAGAACTGCAATACCCACCAGAAAGCTCATTACATGAGGAATTAGTCCACTTAAAGTCAATCAGATTGAAGGATCCCAAATTACAAAGGCTGCATTTGGGGATAGGGCAGCTTAAATGAGTCTGTAAGGCTGCATATCACCTTAACGACTGTATTTGCTCAGCAGAAATCTCAGGGACTTGCTGAGGAGAGCTGAGACGTATAACTCAGCCACGTTGGTGTCAGATCAAAACAAAATGCAGCTTGGTTTTTACTTGCCCTGATCTTACACACAGAAGATTTTCACTTCAGTGATTCATCAGAAACCCTCTAGACAGCTACAAAATATGAAACTTTAAACAATTTTTGCTGTCACTGCTGCCATTAGCATAGAAAATTTAAAGCAAAGGTTAGTCATTCATTCAGACATGGTCAATAGCCTGCCTGGTACGTGGTGCTGTACAGGAACCACCATATGCCGAGGTTCCCTGAGACAGGGTGTTTCCACTGGGACCTTCTTCAGCTTCAGAAAAATGCCGCAAAGGTCATCATGCACAGGATTTCGGAGAGCAAGGCTGAGTCTATCTGTCCACGTTTAGGTGCCTAAAATACCTCTCTCATCTGGGGTTGTGGCCTGGGATGCTGGGGTGGGATTCAGCATGCATGAAAGGGAAATTTATTCCAAATGAAAAAAAATATTGAGCAATAATATTAAAAAAAACCCCAACCAACCACGAATCCTAGATCAAGTGAACATTTTGGAAATAGCAGATTTCACTCAGCAATGGCAATCTCATCTTTCGTTCTTCTTCTTGAAACAATTGCCATTCAACACTGAGCAAAGCTGTCACCCTTATCTCCCAGGTCACAGTTTCCAGGTGTTCATCTCAGCACACTGCCCTGTCCCTCTTTCCATGTGGCTCCAAGCCACCAACAAGTTTTCAGCCAACGTCAGCGGCTTTCCATCACTTTCTTCATTGCTTATTTAACTCCAAAGCCTTCCCTACCCCCTTGCGGGTTTTGATTTTGGGCAGCAATTTCTTCTGGTATGACTCACTCTGCAAATAACTTATCTGATTTCTGCCATGCTGACTCAGCCATGTCACTGCAGTATGGCAATCACCAGCCCATGGCAGGCAGTGATGGAGGGGCTCATGCCACCTTCCCTGTGGTCCTTGAGATGTCTCTGGGCCTGCAACATGACGGGTGCTGCAGAGAGCCCAAGGAGCTCATCGCTCTTGCATGTCACCAGAGTCTATTCTTCCTCAAGTACTCTCTCCTTGTGACATATTATGACAATTTGGTGCTGAATAGCAAGTGCACCAAGTTTAATAACCATTGAACAGCTCATAAAAAATTAAAGTCATGAGCTGGCAGTGGGGCAGCTGTGGCTGGATTTAATACCTTAGCTCAAGAAAGCTAATTTGTAATCATCTGTCTAAAACACCCATATGGCTGGGTTTTCTACAGCAGCTGAAAGTGCCACTATTTCCAATGTCTTCTTAGAGGACCTCTGTACCCTGGTTTTGGGCTGGCACCCCCATTTTATGAAAGCTGCTCCCACCCCAGCTTGCTGATGCAAGAAAACCTCCTTGAGCCAATTTAAATCACTGAGACTAATGGGGAGCCAGCACTGCCAGCAGAGAGCTGCAGGGAGATGCTGCTGAGTGACAATGCCATTTCCGTACTCCGCTGTGCTCAGGAGCGGGAAGCTGGGACACAGCTGGGGTGGCAGAGGCAACAGCCACAGCAGGGGCAGCCAGGGCTGCGGTGGGTGCACGGAGGCTCTGCCCAGATGATGGCCCCTCTGTGGCTCCCCGAGGCCAACACACATCTGGTTGTTCATCTGGCCTCCTGCAGAGACCAGATCCAGTCCCTAAGGAAAGGGGACTTGCACCCAGGCAAGGCTCCCACTGCCTCGCAGGAAACCAGCTCCTCTTAAAGCTGACACCTGGCCTCAGAGGTTTCAAGGCAGCAAAAATATCTTCTGAACCCATTTCAGTAAATAATACTAGTTGTATAGAAGGGTATTTTTTTATTTTTAAAATTTCTTGGATTTTCATGCATGGTTATGCTGTAGGTGTGTGCACAGTGTGCTATAGTTATGTGCATTGTCTGCTGCAGGTGTGTGCATGCTCACCTTCTTTCAGACCATCTGCTTGTAATCACCTGGTAGTTCCTGGTGGCAAGAGGAGCCTGCTTTCAGGGAAAGGCTATTCCCAAGCTCCAAGCTGTGGCAGAGCAGGGATGGCACGTGGGAGAGGTTCCCTTGAGGCATGGACCTGTACAACAGATCCTGTAGAATAGGTGCTGGTTTTACTGGCTCTGCAACTGTTTGTGTTAGTTAGGCACTCTACCTAGATGACTGGAAAGGTAGACACATACACGTATCGGCTCAGAATGTCTCAGATCTGACAAAATCTGAGATGTACTACTAATGCAACAAAATAAGAGGAGGAAGGTGCTGAGGGCTAAAGGGAAATGCAAGTTGGCTAGAGAAAATGTCATTGCATTCTTCTCCTCTTCGACCTTAAGCAAGTCACTTGCTCTTTTGGCCTCATCATCTGTACTATAGGGATGTATTTATTTACCCAGCTTACCTTTAGCACCAGAGGGAAGGTGAATGGAAGGTGTCCTAAAAGCCCTATTTGGATTCTAGCAACTGGGAGGAAATGTTGGAGTTTTAGCTCTTTAGTTCTTGCAGAGATTTAAGATGGAAAAAACTGAGTCTGAAGAGGAGCTTGGCTCAGCTTCCAGGGCTATAAGGAAATTTTTCTGCAGCCTACGAGGAGGTGAGCCTTAGAGGGCTTCAACTCCAAATGCAGTGCTGTTTCTTTCATTTTTTATGGAAGATGCAACGATGTTAACTTCTCCAGGTATCAGAGAGAGAGGCAATATATAGGCAAATAGAGTAGAACATTTTATGCAACAATACACCCCCTCAAGCTGTTTGGAAATAATCCAGGTCTCTCACCTTCATTTACTTCGCTACTTGGGCCAGGGGGCTGTGAGGGGCTGTGCTTGCAGTGGGGGATGTCAAAGCACAGAGCAGTGCTGTACAGGGCTTACTCTGCTCCCAGGCCTCTCCTCTCCCGTCAGGACAGCTCAGAGGGAAGGTTTTATGGGCAGGACAGCAGAAGCAGCCCTGGGTTTCCCAAGCCCTGATCCCAAACATGAACCTCTTTCCCATTAGGGGAATTAATCCAGGAAATTGCCGTTTCTATGCATTCTCCACTTCTGTTTTTCAGTTGCTCGTGAGAAACACTCCAAGGTCATACCTAAAATCTCAAAGGACGTAGCTAACAAATTGGGTTTTTGACAGAGTAATGGGTTGGTCTTTAAGGTCTTAGTAGTATTAAATGTGTTAACAGCAATATTTATAAAAGCCTTTAATCCCCCTTTATCTTGTGACATAAATCACAAGCACCTTTATGGTAGGTCCTACTTCCTTTGTGTTTGGAAAGCACTGAAGAAATTTTAATAGGGGCATGACTAATCATTTGCTAATCACATCTCTTGACAAATTCCTAGTGACACAGCAAGAGTTATACACGCCTGTGCCCCATGAATATCCCTACTAAATAAGTCTACTAAAGGATTATATTTAATTCTTCTGAACATATTATATAAGATTTCCATAGGGGAATAAAAACACATTCCTAACAGTCTGTGTAGTGAGGCAGTTCACTTGCAAATGTGCCATACAGAAGAGGATGCGAGAGGATAAGGAAAAGAAAGGAATTGCTTGAGGAGTCCGCTTTGCCTACTTACCTCCTCACAAGCCTCAGAAACTGTCTAGTAGCCTGACCCAAAATTCAGTCTGGTTTGATGGCAAGATATCTAAAGGAATTTTGGTGCTTAAATGGCATGGATTTCAGGGGTTTTGAGTAGCTAAGGGCACAGTGAGCCCATATCCCAAAGTGCACAGAAACCCCCTTGCACACCTGTATCCACATGTGGCAGCCCAGCCTCTTGCAGGGTGTGCCCAGGGCCCAGCCAAGGGTCTGGCAGTGCCCCCCTGAGCTCCTTGACACACATGCCTTTTTGCTGCAGGGGCTCATGGGCTGCACAGCTCTGCAAGCAATGTGCGACTGCCACGGGGAGATGGATGAGGAACCTTCACAGACCTGTCCACTTCTTCACACGCAAAAGTTGCAGTCACAAAAGGTTATTTGTCTCATCTACCAAATAAATTTCATATCAAATTATCTTTGCCTGAGGAGGGCAAGGAGGAATAACATTTCTTCTGTTGTTTTTGATGTTGGGGAGACCATCAGTTCCTTTAGGGTAACTCATGGCAGGAACCCAGACCAAAAAGGAAAGACATCTGGTTGTTGATTCAGTAGTTTTGTGTCATTTTTTTCTATGTTAAACAGAATGTTTTCTTTGGAAGCTGTACTCTTTTTGTACTGAATAACAGCTTAGCAGGACCACATTCTTCCAAGGAAAGCGGTATTGACAGCTCTATTTTAAGCCTCAGACCAACAGGCTGGTAGGAGCCTATGAGCAAGACAAACCTTTGTGGGGAAGTCAAACCACTGAGATGTACATTGCACTACTTGAACATGTCAGCTGGGATCAGAAAAGCTCAAGATTTTAGAGGGATAATAACTAAAGAGTCAATAAAATTCTTTGTGTTTCATGAAAAGTAGTACTTTAGCCTAATTTTGCCAGTGTGATATTCATTGCCTGATGGTATGACAGGGAAGGAGTGGCAGAAGGCAAACCAATTATTTTTTATTTCTAATTAATCAAAAAGAAAGGAATAGGTAACTCTGAAAGTCCGGTATGCAGCTGGCACAAGCCCCACTGACAAACTGACAGAGCGCACTTGGGGTCTTAGGACAAAAGGGAGTTGCTTTCACCCACGGGAGAAGGGCCCATACAGACCATTTCTGGACAATTCCACATGTATTTACAAAGATTCTGTAAATGCTCAGTTTTATTTGTAAAGGTAGTGTGCACATCTTGAACTCAGTTACTTTAAATCTGACTGCAGAACTGAATACTCGCTGTGCATAATGACTTTGCTTCCACCATGAAGCAAGGGTGAGTGTCAGGAGCACTATTAAACAAAATTGTTTCCAGGATTGCTAGTTTAAATGTGTGATAAACTACCAGAGCTGAAAAGATCATTTAGAAGAAAAGCACACACCTGGCTTTTGCCAAGTCAGGTAATGAAATGAATATTTTAGGAAGGGCAGCATTCCCAAGGAGGGGTACAAAAGAGTTCAAGCCTTGCCTACAGCTTAGGAAAGGAGGAAGGATGAAGGTGGTGTTTCTCCACCATTACACTGGAGAATACACACTGTGGTTGGGGTATAAAAGTTCTTTTAATGGAGAGCTAGAAAGGTGTTCTGTAAGACTTCATGAAGAGCAGGATGATGACAGTGGAGGTGCCACTGCCTGGAGGCAGTGCTGTCGGGAGGTCGGAGATCCCTCGAAACCTGGGGTTTGAACTGGCCTCACTCTCTCTTGCTGGGATTTAATCTTCTATGTCCCCAACCGCTGCCCCATCCACCGCTGCATCACCTATCGACCAAACAATGGGTGACGTCCATCAGCTGTCCTGCCTCCCAGCACTTATTCCTTTTCCTGCTGAAGCTACAGTGGGCACTTCATCCCTGGGAATATTATGTCAGCTGAGTCATTCCCCAAGTTACTGCAGGAAAGGTCAGCTGTGTGCCAGCTCTCCCTCCGCATGGTCACGGGAGCTCTTGATCAAGTGCAGTATACTGCACATCATATATGGCGGCCAGTCACTTTGGGGTTGTTTGCTGGCTGTGGTCTTGCAACTCAGTTTAAAATAGGTTAAAAATTCATGTGTCCACAGATGCTAAATGAGACAAATGATACAGATTTGACATGCCTGCATGTTCCTGACAGTGGCCTTTTGTCAGACAGTGCTCGTGGTGTCTCTGGTCATAAACCTTTTCATGCTTGCATAAGTTTGGGTGACAGACCCCCTGCCCCCAATTAGCTAAAGTCCAAAGGCTTGATAGTTAAGCAACAAGGATAAATAGGAGGTAAGTACATTTTGTTAATTTTTAATATATGCAAATTTTTATGTGTCTTGCTTCTGGTGTTTTCTTTTGCTAGCCAGCATGTCACAAGTGAAGAGATGGCCCAGGCCAAGTATTTTTCTTTAATGGGATGTGCATGTTGCTGGCTGAAGTTCTGCTGTTCATATGGTCAGCCTGGACATGCATTGCTCTTATAACTGACCATGTTTGGACACCCACGGAGCAGGTGAGAGAACAAGCAGAGATGGGACAGGCTGCTCTGATTTCTCCAATGTTTGGTTTTGCTTTGATCCAAACTCTCTGATCTTCAATTTCAAAAATTTTCCAACGAACATGTCATTTCTGTTTCTATTTCTGCAACATGCCTTTTGTTCCTCCCCTCCCATTTTCCCAGAAATCCATCCCTCTTGTTTTTGTCTGGAAGTGGATATTTTGGACATTGGTACATTAACATTTACAGGCAGCTCTTGGACAACCCAAGTCTCATCCATGCCTCATCCAAGGATTAGGCCAGCATATGCCCAGGCCCCTTCCCACCACAGGGACCCCTCCTGCAGCTTGGCTCAAGGCCCAAAGCACCCAGCTAGTTTGGGAAAGCAATTCTTCCCATTTCCAACCTAACTCTGATTGATTTTAAGTTTCTTCTACTGGTTAATAACACAAATCCAAAAGTGCCTCCTCTTGGAAAGTAGTGAGAAAAGTTCGTAAGGCTTAGAGAAATGAACATCTGTTTAAGTAACTACAGACAGATTTCTCCTAAAATTAAGTCTCATAAGTGCTTGTTGGGAGCTCATTAGAGCCATTCTGGGCCATGCCAAATCCCACTGCTGTCAGGGAAGGTCTTTTGGTAGACTTGAAGAGGCACCAGAGACTAACATTGCTGCTGTTTGCATACTCAGATACAATGATACAAATATTGCCCAAGCAACAGAAAGGACAAACCCGCTGTGAGCAGTACGGCGAATGTGAGTGGCATCTCCATTTTTCCATTTTTTGTTCAGGGGGAGGTAGGGTTATGGCTAGGCTGATGAGGTGCTCAGAGGGATTTGGTGATGGGGGAGCTCACAAAGCTTTTTTGAAAAACATCAGTTCTAAGCAACTCCTTTGGAGCTTTGCATCCCAAGTTAGTAAGAACCGATGCTTGCCTGCCTCTGTGGCAGTCAAACCGATTGCTTGCTCTCATTCTGGTTATGATGAAGTTGGGACAGAGAACTTGAGCTTGGGAACACCAAGCATTGCCAAGTTATTCTGCTGTCTCTATATCTCTCTGTGCCTTGTATGCAGTACTTTTAAAAAGTGAGGATTACAGGGTAGTTCTAGGGGATAATTCAAATAATTATTGAAATGCACATCAAGACAAATTGATAATGAAAGTGAAACAAGTGCTGTCATATAAAGGGAGCATCTAAACGCAGTATGATAAGGGCAGTTATCCCTGACCTATTTAAACATTTCTGGCCTTGGGCAGCAAAGCTTCAGAAGGAATGAAATGCATAACAATACCCAAATGAGATTCACCTCTGCAATGCTAAATGTGCTTCAGAGCTGGAATTATATTTATTTTAATTCTAGTATAATCATATTATCTCAAGTGTATGGTATATTGAAAAGCAAAAAAATCCAACAACTTTATTATACATACCAGCACAGCATGTTAGGATAAAAATCCACACATATATAGATACAAATTATTGCATTACCAATATTTCTCTTCTCTACCTTACTCTTGAGATGCCGCAACTTGTGAATATATTGCGTTTCCTGGATAACTCTGAAGATTAACATCCCAGTTCAGATGAAAGGAAAAAATAAATACAAGGATAATGTGAAATTCAGCCCAACAGTGTGAATGCTTTTGGTCTGAAAGTCTGCAAGTGCAGCTTCTGCCTCCCCCAGCAGCTGCGGCGTCCTCAGAACTGGTGATACAACAAGCAGCACAGTGACCTTTCCATACAAAGAGTTAGAAGGATATTTTCAAAACCTGATGTATAAATTTTAGATTCTAAATTGATACCTAGGCATCTGAACGCTAAATAATAATAAGGGATACAAATAGCAATAAGCAGAGCAGATTTTCCCCAGCTGACTGATTACAGCCCCAAAGATCAGTGACTGTGAATACTGTATATTCACTGCTGCAGATATTTTAGCATGTGGCTACCTGATTATCAGTGGTCTGTGACTCCAGTCTAAATGTCAAACGGAGCTAGGGCATTTCTACATTGTCCATAATGCATAAGTCAAGGTTCTTAAAGTGAATGAGTTTAAAATATACATTCAATATACATTAAAGGGTGAGTCTGTGTGCATATTCCCCCTGTGCTTTGGACCCTCACCCGTTACACCTTACCCCACAGCTTCTGAGATGCAGTAACTGATGGTGTGCTCTTAGCTCAAAGAAAATGTGAGATAAAAAGGCATTATCGTAACCTCTGTGAAAGAAGTCTAACACTGACTCACCAAAATAGTATTTTAAATTACACATTTTTGGAAGTCTTGTCATATTTCAGCTAAATGCCCCAAAACAGAGCAGGCACTTACTCAGAACCGGATAAACCGCAATATTGAATAATGGCTGAGACTTAGGGAAATCGTCTCCCCACAGGTTGTGCTGTACTCATGCCATTGATGAAGAGGAGCTCACAGCAGCAGAACGACTTCTGCTCCCGCCGTTGGGTTTCCGATCGGGCTACACGGCTCTGCGGGGCACGGATGAGTCACTCCCTGTCTCACTAACAGAACGGGCATTTCTTTATGCACAGATGATGTTCAGACAACTGTGTGTATTTACTCACTTCTTCACTCCTGGCTCAGGATGGGGCTTTAGAAACACAGTGATAAAAGCTTTTTGTTTGTAGATGCCCTACTGGCAAGTGTAGGAGAAATGTTGTTTGAGTTTTCATATCTGATTTTTCAAATTTCAGATTAAAGTTAGAGCTGAGCATGAATTGTGTATTTTGATTATATATATATTCCCTGGAAATAGTAGGACTCCACAAATCAAACTCTTCAGGGGTATGGACTATTTTTGCTGGATTCCTTAGCCCAAAATAGAGGAAAAAGTCTCTGAAACTGTCTAAATGTTTTGGCACCGATGTTTATAATGAAATACAAAATCCTGCTCTTCATTTCCCAAGCAATATTGATGTCAACTGAGAAGCTGGTTATAGAAATTAAAATGTTAATAATGGTTGATACTGAGATGGAGTGCTTTCAATAGTCTAAATTAATAACCAAAATAGCTTGCCTAGTTTAACCCATAAATGTGTCCAGATTTTTACATTCAGTCACAAGGTTTGAAATTATATATATTATATAGTATATAGTACATATATTTATATTAATCTATAAATCTATAAATATCTTTATGTAAATATGTACGTGTTTCTATATATGTGTGTGCTTGCATGCATGCATGCATGTGTAAATATACATGTACATATACACATACATGTACATATACACATTTTAAAACGTGCTCTTTGAGCAGATACAGTCTCCCGAAGAAACACCTGGATGCAAATCTGGATCCTGATACCATGCCCACGTCGTACCGGGTGCAGCTGTAAGGACGAGGTGTGGTTGCCCCTGCTGGCCCCCACGGAGATGCTGTTGTTCAGAGTAGAAGGGACGTGGGCTCCAGGCTGGGACTGGCATACACAGCTCCCATTTAACTCGGAGCACATGGTCACTGGGGTATATGCAGGAAATCAAACGGTACTGAAACAATGCATTTGTGTTAAATAAAAATGCTAGCACTTAATGAGCCTCATCTTTTTCTGTGAGATAGGAGTGGAGGAACACGAGCAGTGTGTTTATCATATTGAAGGCATTGCAGGCTTTGACAGGAATGGAAATGAGAGGAAGGGAGGAAAAAGGATGGAGGTAGGGGAACAATATTCAGGATAGGGAACAGCTTGCCAGCTTCCTCCAAGGGTAACAGGGGAAGGGAGAGGTTTTCATTAATGGATAACTGGCATTCCTCTACTTTTCAATTTTAACAAACCTTCTAATGATAATTACAGACTTTCTGTATTTATAGAGACCGAGTGCATGTGTAGACAATAGCGTCATCTACCAAGTCCTTTCTTCTGCTGCTATACAAATTCAGCCATTATCTTTCATGCCCTTCATTAAAATATGAAAGGACATAAGCAATATATAGCTATGTCATTTCCCAGTAGTAGGAGGGGAGGATCAGAATTAACTGTGGCTAAGGAGAGCCAAAAGAAAATCTGAATAGTTAGAAAGAAAGGTACGCAGAGCTGGGCTCGCACAAATTCCTGCTGTCATCACTGGCTAATGCTTACGGGAATGATCAAAGGCGGAAAAAATGAGAAAGGACTATAAAACCACAAGGTTAGTGCTCCAGAGAAGGAGACACATGGCCCACAGAGGTCTCATCTGCACTGGCTGTGCCCAGCCAGGCAGAATTCCCATATAATCCTTTTCCTTGGTCTTCTTCAACAAACAAACACCTTGGTGGGATAAAAAGCTGGACATTTTAAATGCCCTGTGCCCAGCAGAATTAGTCAAGTGCCTGCTCTGTGGATTTATGGAGTAAGAAGGGGCACAAATTATAGATTTCAGCCCAAAGGAGTGTAGCAGATGTCCATCATAGCACTCATACCAGACACCTGAAACAAATAACGCTTTGGAAAAGTGCACGTTTCTGGTTGTAGCTAAATTTTTTCAGGCTTTCATTAAAAGAGATTTTAAAAAGCACTTTTTCCCCCATTCCTATCTAATTGCTTTTAATGACTTGATATTGGTGAGATTAAAAAACTTAAGAAAATTGATTTCAAGGAATTTCTCTCATCAGGCATCCTCATGTGCTTTCAGATGGCACAGACTCACAAAATTAGTAGGATTCATAGAGCAAAGAGTCTTATGCCTGAAATGTCTGTTAGTCTTGAGTCTACCACGGTATCAGAAAATTTTCTGTGGATCCTGGAAATACTTTCCAAAGCTCTGGCTCCTGGCTGTCTCAGGGTTGTAAACCAGAGCAGTCATCATTAAAAGGTACTTTAATCTCGGCTGTAATTTCTATACTGCAAAAAGCACTTGGATGACCAATTTGCATTAAAATAAGTCATCCAAAATATGGCACCTGCAGCCTTGGAGCTGTATGGGAAATTCACTGCAGCCAATGAACACTGCGAGGAGTATGTTTGGGGAGGCTGTCCCTATCCCTGGCCACCCTCAGGGCCCTCTGGCATTTTTCTTGTGCTTTTATTTTTTTACTGTCCTGTTATAAAACCATAACCATCTCTTCGCTCCAGCCAGCCAGAGCACATCTCCAAATCTTCTCCTTTCTGTTTACCTAAAGCATCCTCCCTCCTTTCCTAAGCACAAGTCATGGTTCTGGGCAGAAGGCACCCACAAATATGTCACCATAGCATTTGAAATATCAAATACTTCTTTTGTTTCATAAAATCTGTGAAAAACAAAGGGAAATAGTTTACCATAAATATTCTGTGTGCTTATATACCATCTTTTTCAGTATTTTTCAGTAGCAAGGAAGGCTCAGAGGCATTTTCCCTCTCTAGAAAGTAGCAATATGAATAAATTCATACAGATGATGTCCTATAACATTGAAATTGCTTTTCTAGCTCTGAAGTGTAAATATTTTCATGTGCCCTGAGTGATCCTAGTCATGTACGGCTGTTTATTTTGGAGTGCTGAATATTTATTGCTGATACCTTGGGAAGAAGATGGAGTGAGTGGTGAGAATAACCCCTTTGCTGGGGGAAGGAATGGAGCTGGAGGGAAAGCTGCCCTGTTTTGCTGAAAAGCCTCTAGATTCTGATGGTGACAAATCCACTGCAGCAGAGATGAGGCTGTGTCTTGCATCCTCCAGAAGTGCTGTAAAGGTTGTTTTGCAGTCAGTCATCATGTGCCATGCTCTGGTGATGTTGTTTGTCACCTGCCCTTCAACAAGGTTATCTAGTGATAGTGCTTTTATTGATATTCCTAATGGTCAAATAAGAGGGTGTTTGGCGGCAATTCTTCAAGAATCGGTTAAAAATAGAAACGGTGCTACCAGGCTAGGCAGGAAGGCTGTAAGGGATGTTACAGAGAATTGCTAATCCACATCTGCAGTTTCATTTCTCAGCCTTTGGTGACTGAAGTGTTGTTCCCTTCTCTTGACTTTATAAACACCATCACAGTGTAAAATTTGATGTTCAAGTTAAGCAAGTTATGGGACAAGGGGGAACCTAGACTGCAGAAATGACTGTGTATTTTCTGCTTTCTGAAAATCATAAGCACTTCTAAAATTATTTTTCTGTTTAATTCTGCCTTTCTTGAAAACTCTGAGTGCTTCCAAGCTAGCTGACATTTCCATTTTTATTTAGCGTTTGTCCACTTCGTCATTCTTCAGTTTGCATTTCAATAACGTTACCAGAGGAAGCTATTTAAAATGAAAAGTAACTCATGTTCTTTCTTCACTGAGATAAAAGCATTAAAGGAACCCGAGCACAGAAAGTGAATGCGTTATTACGGGATGACATTTCTGAGTAGTTAATAATGATTGTTGTGGCTGTGTCTCACTGTCATCGGAGAAAAGCCGTAGCTGCCAGTTCACTACTGCTGTAGTCCAAAATTTTGACACACCATGGACCACTCAGCGCATGGGAATTACAGTTCACTGCCTTGTCCATAGGGTAAGGGGGTGCCTATGGTTGATCCTTGGCTTCCTCCACCCCTGCAATGGCACCTGTGGCAGATACTGAGCAGAGCACTGTGGGGAAGGTGGACACCAGATGCAAAGGTAGGTATGCCTGTTCGAATGCCCAGTTCATGTTACAACTGTTGCTTGATGACTTCATTTTATATTAAAAATGTGAAAAACTGTGCTGCCTGTAGTGTTTTTGCACGGTGATGCACTGTGGTACCCTGGCCTGAGAGCAGAGGCCTGGCTAACAGGGAATTGTCCACTGTGGAGTCAATATAAATGCCCACATCACCCAAAAAGAGCAGGATGTTTTTCAAGGGCATGAGTGTGACACAGTGAAACACTGCTCCTGAGGCTGCCACGGGTGAGGCAGAGGCAACAGCAGTTATTTCCCTGCCTGTATTGCTGGTCTGAGACTGAAAAACCTCAGGCAGGAGGTTTCAGCCTTTTCTTTCTGCTTCTTCCACGCTGGCCACAAGAGCCCTTGAGCAGCAGGCTGGATGCCATGGCTCTGAGCAGACCCTGCCAGCTCCCCGGCAGCATCACGCATCTCCTCCGGTGGGGCTGGGAGGCTCAGCTCCCGGAGCCCCGCACACCATCACCTGCTCGGCTGCCTCAGCCCTGCCAAAAATAACATTTCGGCTCAGAAAAGCAGCAACAAGCAACATTTCCTCTGGTAATGAGAACCACTGCAGGATGGAAAACACCCTTCATCCTCCCTATCCCCTGCATCATTATTTTTTAATTGATAAATTATTTCTTTTTTTTTCTATATATTTTTCTTCCTTTGCTCCTTTGTGCCTGGTGCTGGGCTGTTGAATCGTAACGTTACACAACCACCGCCAGCCGTCTGCCTCAGGGAGGCTCACCGTAACCCAGATGTGTCACATGAAAGGAGAAGTTGGGCTTATGACAGTCGGAAATGCTTTTGCCTACTTCTTAAAAAAAACCCTTCCAAGCTTCATCCTAATAGTAGAGCTCAGAGTAATCCCTGCACAGTGCTCTGAGTTGCTGAATGAAAAGGATTCTTGTTGCTGGTTTTTGTTGCTTTTCAAACAAGATTTGGGTAATTAGGAAGAAAGTTGAAAACTACAACACTTGAAAGACTGAACCATCACCCCCACCCTCCCAACCACCAGTGCCAGTCACCAGGACTTGATCAGTTAAATTGATCAAAGTAATTGATCGAAAGTGAGTTTGGTTGGGCTCTCTCCACAAAGTCCCTGTCAAAACACTTGCAGGGTTTGATCCATCTTTTCTCATACAAGAGAGCTCTGTTTATGCTGCTGAGTGTGGCAACCCATTCCGGTGTCCAAAGCAAACTGGAATTATTACTAAGAAAATAACAGTAGTGCTGACATATATATCCCGAGGCATTTGGCAATTCAGGCATTGGATACATAGTACAATGAATGATCCAGGAAGAAATAATCCTTGAAGTGTAATGAATAAGCAGAAGAAACGTTAGAATAAATGGCCATGTGAGCCAAGAAAATTAAAAGTCAGACCCAAACTTATTTGAAATCAATGAGTCTTCTCCGTGATTCACTGAATAGGCTTTGAATCAGACCATAAATGAACCTCTCTGGCAATCCTGATGGATATCAGAAATAAGTCTGCTAATGAGAATATTAGAAGAAAAATAAATCTTGCTGTTTAGTAAGTCTTCGGCATAGTTAAAGGTACAAATGTCTTTTAAGGAAATTACGCTATCACCAGCCCCAGCATTGCTTCTCACTGTAAGTTATTTTTTATCCTAAATAATGACTTTTTACCCTGTTAGCCTATAAGAGACAGTCCATGCTGTTAGGGCAGATCTCCTTAATAAATAAATAAAGCCCAAATAAGGTCTGTCTCTATTATGCAGAAGGGAAATCCGTGCATGCACTACAAAAACAACTAGTTTAAATGACCATGCATCCTACTAAAATTTGGGTCATGGTCAATTCTGTTGCTGGTGACATTCGCAGTGCAGATAAGAATGACTGGCAATTATTTCTTTTGCATAATTGGATTACTAGGAAATACATTATTTCAACTTCTTGTTTTCTGATATCATAATCAGTGGTGTCACTGTGAATTTGCATGCACAGAAACACTTTCAGCTACATTCAATTTCTTGAACAGAAAAAATTCCTTGAGCTTCTGAAGCTGCCAGTAAGCAGGAGATCTTTAGATGTGACCTCCAATCTATTGCCCTGCAAAAAAATGTGAGTCTTACTGCTTACTCCATTTCCTAAGGATCAAGGCCAGGGGGCTGGGTTTGACAGGGAGAGTTCTGAAGCCACCAGGCCCAAAGGTGAAGCACAGATTATGCCTGTGGTCTGACATCTTGCAAGCATACATCTTTCAGTCCATTATGAAATTCTTCCACTTCACTTTGCTCTCAAGACCAGGGGACACAGGGCACATTACAAAAATGGATAAGAACTTGATTTCCACCAGGGTATAGGATTCCAGGGGCAACCCTACAGGTTTGTGATTTTAAAAAATACTTTGGACAGATAGGATAACCCTCCTTCAAGTTTTTCAGCCTCTGGCTTGGTGCTCGGCTACTCCAGCAAGAGAAAGTAAAAATAACCATTGCATGAAATATGCCTCTCAATAACATTTATATTCCTAGAAGAGGATTTCAAGAAGAATTTGTGAGTAAACTGGCTGGAATCATCTTTAAGTTCAGTAGTACTGACGCACACTGTGACATGTCATGGCTGACCTGACCCACAGGTACTCAAGCCTTTCCAGAGCTTTGCCATTAAGTTAAGGATGAGGCAAAGTAGGATGAGTCCCACTCCCTCCCTGCAGCCCCGACTCATGCACTTGGCTCCCCCTGGCAGGATGGAGAGCTGCCACACAAAGAGTACGGCTTTTTATATGGAACTTAATCTTTTATTTAGCTAGCAGCAAGAGAGGCTTTGACCTTCCTGGGCTAGGGTCTTTCAGTGGGACACAGTGGTGGGTGGTAAGTGCGAGGCTCTGAGGCATGGTCAAGTCAGCCAGCCTCTGCAAGGTGCATCATGTACATGGCACATCAACTGTCCCTACAGACAGGCTTCATCTGAGGCAATTTACCTCCCATTTTTGGAGGGCTGAGGGGACCTGTGTGAACAGCAATGGGGACCCAGCCAACTGCCAAGACTGAGCGCCTCTGGCAGCGAGAGGCTGCTGCTGGTGGTCCCAGTGAGACCGAAGCGGGGGAGATAACTCATCGGGATGGCAGGATGCCTGTCAGCACCGGCTCTGCAAGGGGCTCTCCAACCACCACACCACATCTAGGACTCGGTCCAGGAACTCCAGGAACCAGAAAATCAGCCAGACGTGTTTGTGAAACATCACCTGACACTCCCTGGCAATAATTCAGTGGTGTCCCCTTCACTCTGCACCATCAGTTCTGAAGTGTTCTCTTTTTACTCCTTGAAAAGCTAGAAAACCACATTTCATCATGTCACTGGGGAGTTCAAGGAAAGCTGGTGTATTAATTAGGCTTCCCTGCAGTTTAATCAATCACTGCTCCAGGCTTGGGATGGAAATATAGCAATTAATCTTTTTTCCCTTGTTTTTTTCCATCAAAAAATAACCATTTGAGTATCCCTTGTTAGCAGGGGAATAATCTTGTACTCAGTTACCACAATTATTACCATTATTTATGGCTTTACAATGTACCCTGCAAGTGATTGCACAGTCCGTACAACAAAATAAGCAGTGTGATTAGGCCAGCAAAGAGCTGGGCTTAAATATCAACTTTATTTTGAGTCTTATAACCAAATCTATGTGAGCGATGAGAGAAGATAGTGCCATTTGACTTTAAAACTGAGACGATTCATTACTTATTGCAGTCTCATTGACTCTACTTACTGTTTTTTTTAATCAGAGTAGTGTTAAACAAAAACCTTTGTCCAGCAAAAAATGAGCGAAGACCCCAAGTCATACGGTGCGATATTGGCTAACGCATTTACTTAATCACCATTCCTGTGACTTCAGCCCTGTGGGAAGCCCTTTAAGCCCATATGGATTTCATGGGGTTTTTTACATTCTTCATTCCCATTTTCTCTGGGGAGCTGCTGCTAGGCAATCTTCTCCACATCGGCCATAAGGACTGCTGGGTCTGAAGCGCTCTGGGAAGAGCTAATGACTATGGTGAAGTTTTACACGTCTCCTTAACTTATGCAGAAGAGAGCAGCTCGGCTGGCCCCACTCCAGGTCTGCTGTGCACCGGGTCCTTGATGGATCTGCAGCCACATGCGAAGTTCAGTAAGTAGTTTATTCAGGCTGCCATGCTAATGTGTTGTCTTGACACTACCACAATATGCTTGAAATTACTTCTATGGAAAAAGCAGTGACTGATAATTCCAAGGAGGAATTATTTCAGGTTTGGCACCTTTGGTCCATGCAATTTCCAGCTGCTCAGCAGATTAATATTTTGCATTTTAACCTTTACATCCATCTTCAGATACCATCGTATCCAAAAGAAAATGCTTTGAAAGAAATTGCAGACCTAAGCTGGATGAAAGACTAAATAATGTAAAGCTCTTAAAGAACAAAGAGTTCATTATGTAGGTTTAAAACTGTTCATTTATTTGTAACCAAGCCCTTAAAGAAAAATCTGTCTAAGTACACCCAAATATATCACTGCCTGAGTAGCCCTAGCAGGGGAAGGATTTTATTTCCCTTCCAATATTGCATCAAGAAAGCAATCTTGAGCAACCAATAAAGCATTTTTGCAACAAGATTCCTAAGTACTCTTAACAGATTGAAATTAGAAAATGAAAACTGCTGATGAAAAATGAGAAATATAAGTATTGTAATGCATAATTTGTATTTGCTTTTACTTTTTGAGGCAATGCTTATGTCTGGGATAAACAGCATATTTCAGCTATTTATTTACAATGTAAACATTTACAAACTGGAAGCCTATGAATCAGACTGTTGTTATTGTTTTGTCTTTAACATCTGATTACTTCAAGCGATGTTTTGTTCTAGGTATGAAGGAAAGCTGAGGTCTGTATTCTACCAGTCTGCCTGTTAATCTGCCCGATTTCAGCCTTTGCTGTAGTACCAATTTCTTTAATAGGAAAAGGTCCCACTCACCCTACAGCTCTGGAAGCTGCGACAAAATTGCTGTAATGTGAGTATTTCTCCGGGTGGCCGTGTGCCCATGTCCACATAGAGTGTTGTGAGTTTGGGGCCACAGTGGGAGATGTGCCGTGATTAGTTTAAAACACATTTATTCATTTTACTATAATTTTATGTTAAACACACACAAAAAAGTGGGTCAGAACCTGCTTACTGCCATGAATTTCTGAAAGCATCTGGTATGGCAAAATGTCAGAATTTGGATACAGGTAACAGATGCTGAGCTGCGAATGGTTAATAAATGCAGTGAACCTGTCACGGTGTGCAGGATTTGGGGCAGACCTGAGGCTGGGGTAGCACAGGCAGTGGCCTCGGTGGCCCTACGCTCCCCGGGGAGCACAGATCCGAAAGCTCCCAGCTCTACAGACGGTACAGATTGGGCTCTAATAGGTTATAATTTATTTATAATTTTGTTACCACAAGAAGCCATTAGTTGTGCATTAGGTTTCCCAATATCTTTGCAATGTCGTCATTTATTAGGTACTTCTCTGGATTAATATTTATTGTTATTGCTGTGTTTATTATCATTCTAATGGTTATTGATATTGTGCTTATTTTGTGTATCATGAACTTCAGTATATTAGCATCTGGGGTAGGACTAGGCAAGGTCTAGCATGAAATAACTGTGAGCTGCAGGTTTTCCAAATGCTGCCTGCCCTGTGCTTTGCCTTTGAGGGTCTAAGTGCAGGGCTGAGAAAGTCCTGCCCTAGGTCAGGTCACAGCAGCCAGGACACAGCCATCAGGATCTCCCTCTGCTGCAATCTCTGCCCAAGGTCCAGAGGGAAAAGTATCCCCTTTTGCACGGATGCTGAGCCTCAGGGTGGATAAAGGGCAGCCTCAGACTGTCCTTGAATCAGGGTCTTTTGAAAGAGTTTGCCAGCATTTAGCTAGTTCAGCAGCCAAAATGCAGCATGGAGATGCCCATTCGTGGTTCCATTATTCAGAGCAACCCTATTCCCACTTGCCCATGGCCATCTGAACCGCAACACCTTGCACCCAGATTGCTGATCAATTAGCTCTCCATAATTGATTCTTGGCTTTTCTCCTCAGTGCTGTTTCAGCCAAACCTGCCGCAGAGCCCAAGATGCTGAACCAAATGATGTCTGGCTGCTGATGAGGTGGCGTGTAGCAGCTCAGCTGCCACAGCTGAGAACAGACCCCATTGAATGGGACTTCTACTTTTTTTTTACTTTTGTTTATTCAGCAAGTGGACTGGTTATCAGCCTCAGCTCAGCCCTGTGCTCCTCCTCGCCTTGCAGCTGTGGCTCGGCCCAATTTCTGAGCATCCCTGGCTGCTGGTGACTCCCAGCTTGAGTCTTATAAATATTTAGAAATATCTCTGTTCATAATTGTCCTACAGGAAAAGCTGATGGAGAGATATTTTGATAAATGCTGAGTCCTTATTACAACCCACCAAAACACCAAGGAAAGTCCTGCTTGCAAGAGGAAAGGATGAAATCTCTCCCTGGTCTTAAATTACAAAAAATGTGTTTGATGACTTCTAACTATAATGATTTTCCGGCCTTCACTGCCATAAATGTTCTTGACAGTGTCACTCAAACTTATTGAAAGCTAGGTCAAGCAAGACCTATTAGACCAGCAAATTAAATTTCCTTATGAGAAGACTGACACAACTGAGCTCTGCCATTTGTCCTCCTTTTTCCGCCTTCCTTAACAGATGGCCAGAGTCTGGTTTTGTGCTCTTTGCTGGCTTCTTTGGATGAGCCAGGGCACCCGTCACTGGACTCTTTGGTGGCTTTTCCTTGTTACTTTTTTCTACAATGATACATAACAAAAAAAAAGATTGAAAAAATTCAGGTCAGAACATGAAGTGGGAGTCCTCAACTTTCTAGCACAGTCACTGTTCAGGCAAAATGTTCTGCTTTCCTTGGTTTTATGACTGAAGTAAGCAAACCCTCCAATGTCTGGATACTGGCCTATCTCATTCCCAGTATGAACAACCTTTTCAGAAAGTTTATGGATTTCCATGAGCTGTGAGTTTCACAAGAGATTTCATGTACTCCTATGCATCTTTCAAAAGCTGTAATTTAAAAAATTTCAAGAACAAATGCTCAGCACGATGTAATTATGAGGCCAAGTGACCTGGGTCTCCTATCCTGCACCCCCAACCCCATCTGCATGCCCCAAGGGTGCCCCTGGAGAAGATTACTGTTAATGACACAGACTTCACAACGGTTATTTCTTGGATGTTTTTTCTGGCAGTGAGATAAGGACAGGGCTGATAAGCACGTGGCTGGGCTCTGGCAGCATCCTTGCCCCTTGGGAAGATGTCAGTGCCTTATCCACACTTCTGCTCCCAGACCGTTGCCCCTTGCAGACTCAGACACGTGCTAGATAGGTTGTTTTTCTATGGCTTGTGCTCAGGCATGTGTCTGAGCGTCCCATTTGTACTATATTTGTATCTTCTCTGTGATCAATACATGGAAGAATAAATAGATCCGTCAGTTAATTTCAGAGTGAAAAACATTTTGTTCCAGCATCTTTCTTTCCTTAAGGCAGTTGGAATAGTGAAGGTATATTATTTTTATTCAGGGCTTGAGGTTACAAGACAAATTAAAATAACAGCGCGTTCCAAATAAGATTGCCATATATGTATTGTGTTTCTTTCATTTCATTTGTTTGACTGGGATATTGAATTGACTAGTCACATACTTCACAGGGCAGTGAATTATTCACAGGAAAGCTTGAATTGTAGTTAATTTAGCCTCCTGCAAGCCCCAGTTAAACTGTTGTTTTCATAGACTGTGACTCAGAGTCTGGAGAGCTGCAGCTTTGGATTTTCTGGACTGGTTGTCTGCAACATTCAGCACTTGGGGATCCGGGGATCCTGCAGAGACGAGCACATGATGCAAAGCTGAGATAGGATATTCCCAAAAGGTGTACAACAAGGGGCTAGCCTGCCTTGCAGAAGTACAGATACTGGGTCTGGCTAGAGTTTGGCTGAATAAAATCTCCCAAATAGTACCTTCTGTACTAACATGCTTCACTCTTGCAGAAGTAATGAGAACTGGAGTTAAAAGTAGCAGATGCTCGGCTCTGCTGAAATTTAAAGAGACTTTATCCTCCGCCCAGACAATCCAGTACAAAACAACTCCTTGCTGTAACAGACAGATTTCAGTCTTTTCAGAGAAGGCCAAACCCTTCCTGCTCCATGTTTGATACATCCCACTCCAGCTTTCCTCTGCACCATGGTGTTGCTAGACCCTCCGTTTCTGTTGTGTACATAAGAAAGCAAAAAATAAAGCAGTCAATTTTTGCAGCTCCAATTTTAGCAGTATTTTCGCAGTTACTATTGTGCCAGAACTCCACATGACACAAAGAAATCTAGTAGGTCAGCAGCTTGAAAATAAAGTCTAATTTTATATTTAGGCAAGTTATATAAGAGTTTGCTAATTAAGAAAAGTGTTTGCCTATCATTCTCCCAGAAGAGAAAAACACACACAGTATTGAAAGGTCCCTTAAAGTTAAAACCAGAATTGCTCAGAGTTGCCCTTTCCATAAAAGATTTCTAAGAAAATTTCACAGGCCGCATCAATATTTAAAAATAAAATCAAGTGTTATGTTTGAAAACATAGTGGGAAATGTGTTGGGTTTTAAGTAGCACACGATGATAATGTTAGCACCTCTGCTAACAAAATCTCTGAAGCACTTGAAAGGACCCAATTAAATTAACAGGGATGTTTTGTTTTCTGCTTTTCATGCTGTAGAAGTAATCTGGCTGTCCTTGGCTGGTGATTTCAATGGAGCTGAACCAGTAACCAATTTGCCAGCAAGAAAGAGGCAGTAAAAATTTTAAAAGGCCTCTGGTTTTCCCTCTACATGAATAATTAGTGGAATTGCTTTTGGAAAATAAGCTAAATTTTGTGATGCATCTTCAGTCAATGGGAAAAATACTGCTCATGACAGCAACATATCTGCTCCTGGCTGGAAAGGTGTTAGTCAGAAATCTCTTTTTCCTCATGAGAGATGAGCTCAGGCAGAGCAAGGGGGACAACTGCGGGCTCACCGAGCACAGTAAGCAGGGAACTGCAGTTTTGTACACAGAGGTGGTGCGGATGCCCTGGCAAACAGTAGTTGTATTACACTTAAAAGTAAAGGTGAATTTATAGATTATAAAGAACCAGCTGCTAGTTTATGAATGATTAATCAATCACTTTTACAGACTGTCAGAGTTTAGCAACTCAAATCTTTTTGAAAATCATAGTTAATCATTACCTGCATTGTATCCTATTGATGGCTTTAATAACCATCGATACGACATGCTCGTTGCCTGGCTGTACTTTCAGCTACAGGATTTAGCTTTGAGCTACAGGGTGAGTAACATGCCCAGTGAGCCAGCTTTCATCCAATATTAGTATCTTCTTTAACTGGAGATCTTCATCAGCTGTCTGCTCATTGCAAAATATTGGCAGAGGTTGCTGCAAGTTTTCTTTTGAAATGGCCCTGCTGAAGCACCACAGGTTGTCTTTCTAGTTCAAGAATTTTTGTTGCTTGCAGGCTTGGCTGAGCAAAAACATTGCTCTCCTCCTCCCTTTGTACCACCACTATCGTTAGGGACTTCCAAACCCTTGCACCACTAGTGACGAATCTGGCCACCTTCACATGTTTTACAGGCTTTTCTTTCCTCCAGGTTTCTGGGTTCACTTGATTAATCATCTTTGTTCCAGTTCATTCTGCTTGATAATTAAGTCCATTTACTCTAACCAGCTTTTTTCAAACACAGAGAATTCATATGCATGGAGGATACCTCTCAGCACTGAGGAAAAGAAGCTGCCGAGGGCTTTGGTCACACTGCCAGCAGTGAAAAGTATCATTTTTGATTGGCTTCGAAGTACCCTTCAGGAGTCATCAACCAAGGAAGAACTGTTAAAACAGTGAACCGAATTCTTCTGAGACCTTCATTTCGACTACCTCAAATCTTTTGTTTAGGTGACTTTACTAGAAGTAACTGTCTTTCTTATTGTACCTTCACTTTCTTCACAGAGAAGAACTGCCTTTCCCAGAACATCCTGAGTTTTCTCATCCCTCCAGTCTGCCTGGCCTTTTCTTCTCCAAGAGATCCTCAGTCTGTGCCACCTTATGTCTGTGGAGCTGATTTTCCCTCCCAGAGCTCAGTGGTCGCAAACCTATCTGCCTTCCTGAGACTACTTCTGAAGAGGAAAACTTCACAACAAACTGCTCACAATAAACAAACCTCAGTATCTAAAAGGTTATTACTGTTAATTCTCTCCTGTTTATCTCTTACTGCTATCAGTGTCCAACAACAATTTTATGGGGATCCTTCTTTAATGCAACTCTGTTCCAGGATTTGTGGGCTAGAGAGAGCTTTAAAGGGAGTATGAGCTATAGCTAATCTTCCCTTAAGGTCTCCAGACCCACTGCGGCACTCCTCATATGAATGCATCCTGCATCCATCACTTAATTTCCTAATCAGATGAAGCACAATGGTTTCTGGCCTGCCTGGCTCTGGAGCTCTCATTACAATAGCAGCCTGGGTATTAAAAGAAGACAAATACCTCTGAGATCCTTGTCAGTCTAATATATTCTTACTAGAACTAATAAAACGCACATAGTTTCATAGATGAAGACTCACTCATTCTCTGAAAAATGTCTTGGTGGGAGTGATGATAAAACTATTCGCGTTCTCCCATTTTGTGCTTAGCGTTATTTGTGTAGCTGTGAATCACCTCCACCACCGAACAGGGGACAGGGGACAGCCGGTAAGGCTCCAGCAGGCAAAGACTTTAGTTAAATTTGTAGAAGGTTCTCTGTCGTTTATGGTTTTCTGGGAGGTGTTTGATTGCTGTCATTTTTACCGATGCTGAGTACATGGAGAACTTGAGTGTCAACAGGCATCATATCAGATCTGCTAAAGCGAACTTCAATCCGTGCTTCCCACAGATGACAAAAAGAATTTATGAAGAAGACCTCTGATTTATAGTGAGCAATTCTGTCCTTGGAAAAGTGGAGAATTAATAATATTCAGAGAAATTACACAGATTTAAACTAGTGGTGATATAAATCAATGGACAGGGCTGCATATTCTGAAGATGCCCTGCCTGTTCTGCCTGCAGTGGTAAAGAGGGGGAGACCTGAAGGCAGAAAGCAGGTCAGATAGCTTCAAGCTAACAGCCACGGCTAGCTCTAGTTGGGTTTGTGAATCAGAGCAGGTTTGTGACTTAAACCCTCCAGGAATACCAGCAACAGCTGGCGTGTGGCGAGTGAGTCTGCGTTCCTCCTTCCTTGCCATGGGCAGCCTGGCAGATTAGCCTACAATTAGGACTGAAGATGTGACACCAGCCCATGACAGGCAAAAGCAGCAGGCTGGGAAGTAACTCAAATATTTCCTTCTGCAAATCTTTTTTTTTAAAAAAAAAAAAGTTTTCTACTTCCTTCTTGACATTTTCCTTCTTTTCTCCCTCCATTCCTTCCTTTTTGCTGTTTTAATGTTGTTCTTCATTTAATAGATATAAAATCCTGCTCTTCATAAAACACTTAACATCTCTTTATACAATTTGTAATAATTTTTTAACCCTGAAGATTAAGATTTCATGTTCTGTGCTTTGTAGTGCTTTGTAATGACAAGCCAGCTTTATGAATCTGTGGGCCACAGAGTAAAACTGAAATAAAAGCCACTTGCAATCAGGAAATTACACCTGGTGAAAAGATCGTTGTTCAGCAGGCATTAAGGAAATTATCACAGTTTGTGGGTTTTTTGTAAGAGGTTAGGTACTAGGATCCCCGTGCACAGGGCGCATGCCGGCACGCACACAAAGCGGCCCGTTGTGATGCCAGCCTAGTGACACAGCAGGGATGCGTTTTTGCTGGGTGTAAATTAGGGAGCATGAAGCCAGCCCCACCGTGCTGAGCTCCGGGGTGCGGTGGGACACACCACGCTTGGTGCTGCTGTGCTGGATGCTGCGTTACAGTGATGACATGGATAGAGGAACAAGCGCTTCGCTCCAATCCCGCTGTGCACAGAGAGGCTTTGGCTTTGCGAGGAGCCAGAGGAAAGCCTGTCTGCCCTCCCAGCTGGGCTCAGCTCCTAACGCACTGTGCACCTCACAGATGGTCCATCACCTGCTCAAGCCTGATCCATCAGGCCTCAGGAGCATGGGCTTCTGCTTAGTGCTTGGAGCAGGATGCAGGGCATGGTCAGATGCTGTGAGGACAAGTGTCCCCTGTAGGGCACTGGTCACTTGCTCGTTTGGAGCATATGGGAAGAAGCAGGGACAAAGAGAACATCTGCAGCACCTTTACTGTTCCTGCTAAATTATGGGGTTCACCACTGCCATCCTCACTGCAGTGGAGCTCTTCTACCCCAGCAAGGCTGGGAAAATCCCAAAGGGTTACATTCACTGAAGACTGGAAACAACATCTAAAAAAAAAAAAACAAACAGAAAAGTTCACCTCCATAATCCAGTTTGTGATGGGTGAAGGTGGCAGCATTTCTGGATTTCTGAATGATTAACATGGCCTTCTTCCACAGTCCTGAGGAGCAGAAACCCCAAGTCTATCATAGAAGAACTGTTTTAAATTTAAAGCCAAATTTTTTTATGTTTATGTTTGGAAAAGCAGAATAGGGGAGCTAAGTTTACATTCAGGTATTTGAATTATTATACAATATGCTTAAATTTTGATTTATGAAACTTGCTTTACCATCACTTCTTTTACCCCTTTCGTATTTCAAGCTTTCATCTCACATTCCTCCGGGAAATGTTTGGAGTTTTCTTTAAAAACAGGGAAAACTCTTTAAAAAACATTTTGCCTTCAATTCTTTGACTCTTGCACGTAACTGATATAAATAGAGGTATAATTAGACATTAAAAAGTCAACACATTAAGCTTCTTAATTAATTATGATTTGCCTATTGAGTTAATGTCCTTGTAAATTATTCTGCAGATGATATGATTGCCTTTTCTAGACATAATTGCATTGTTTATCCTATAGAGGCTTTCCACAGAGTCTTGTAAAGCCAAAGGTACTTGTTAATTGTAACAACCACCCATGCACAAAGCAGTTATTTACATTGTCTGTCCTTGCTCACAACTTCCAGATATGCAGGCAATTTATAAAATCCCACAAACGGCCCATTTGCATCTAAGGCATATTATTTTCTTTTAAAAATCTAACTATAATATCATAAAATCAGGTATGTAGACTTACATATCAAACACCATAACTAACGTCCATTGTATCCCACATTTTTAGGTGCAGTAGCTAGGCTCCAATGTTTTCATAACTCAGGTCATAGTTCAGGTTAAGTTATATTACAGCTACCTGTACTGTCTAAAAGCAGCACTACCAAATTTTAAGCTATTTCCCAAGGCCACAAGAAATAAACAGGCCTGAATACACCCTTCCAGAGGACAGCAATATTCACTGTAAGAATACACACATCACCCTTCTACAAAGATTACTAATTAACAGGACACAGATTGCTGCTGTCTGATGCTGCAGCGTTGTGCAACGAGTGACTAACTTTAAATAGCTTGACAACCAACTGCGAATTAGAAGGGGTGGGATGGGGATGTTGGGGTCATTAAAAGTTCAGGCAACCTCAATTTCCTAGAAAGAGGTGCCCCAGTGATCTTCTGTGGCTGACCATGCCACGCTTGCAGGAGGGTGGGTGAAGGAGCAGGGCAAGGAGACAGCACTCATGTAGACATGGGGGAACTGTCCCTTATGACTCCCTGCTTGGTGTTCTCTGTCTTCCCGTGCTGGGCCACAGAAGCTGCATGTCTGTCATGGCTCACATAGGAGGGGGGCCCCTTTGCCAAGAGATTCATCTTCCTGGCTCTTGAGATGTGGCTTTGGTTTGCTCCTGCAGGCCAGCACCTGTCAGGTATGTGCTCCACCAGGGTCTGGGACCATGCAGGGCCTGATGGCAGGGCTCCTCGTGCAGGCTGTTGGGAGGCTGTGCTCCAACCCCGTTGCTTTTTCCACATGGGAATTCATGTACAGTCGGCTTGCATGCACTACTTGGACGGGAATTCATTGGCTTTAATCCAGCTGTTTGGGCAGTATTGTCTTTGAATACCCCTTGGGGAAGGAAGCTCCCACCTGCACTTGCCTTGCTGCATCAGGTGGTGCAGGCAAATTCAGGTGATTGCTTTCCTGTTAATTAGGCTCCATCTCAAAGGCAGGGCATGATGGTACCTCCATAGCATTCATCACAGGGAGTGGAAAGGCTGTAGTAATATGTTAGCATTTGAGGTTGTCTCTGTGCTCTCTGCTATGCGTTTTGTTTCTCTTTTGTTTTCTTAAGAATATGCGGTTTGGTGATAAAAACCTTTAGAATATTTCTCATTTAAATTTTCTTGATTTCACCTTTTTGCCTCCTTGTTTACAAGATTGGGCAGGTCTGCTGAATCCTTTGCTTCTTCCAGCTGATCCCTTCTGCCTCTCCAGTACTTTCTTAGCAGGAAAAGCCTCCTCTTCAATCCTCCTCCTCTTTTCTTGCAGTGTTCAGAAACGACAGTGTTGGGCAGAAGAACTCACTGAGCCGAGGTTTGTGGGCACTTTCTGTGGTCTGAGTTATTTCTGAGACTAATTATCTTATCAGCTCTTCTTGACAAGATTTGTTAAGTGCCTGCTTAAAGAAAACAAACAGCAAAAGCTTTGAACCTTTAGAGAGATGTCAAATTGAGGCTCAAGCCCAGGTAACTCCCCTCCTGCTGTTTGGCAACCCCCCCTGCAGATCAGCTCTTCCTCTGGCATCTGCCTTGTCTCAAATCACTCCCCAAGACGTGCAAATGTTATTTTCCTTTCTGCTGTCAGCTCTTTTCTCCACATCATTTACTACTTCAAATAACACTTTGAAAAGGGAACTCTGATGTCTGCTTTCAGATGAAAAATGACAATCCCTGGGTAACCTGTTCAAGCACATTGACAGGAAAGCTGTAATTTCAGGATGGCATCTTTCCCTCTACAGTCATGAGATTTATTGCAGATGAATGGAACAACTGAGAAGTAATTTCTTAGTCACAAGTTTCAATAGATAGGCAAGGAAATGTCCTGATAGTCCATTGAGGAGCTACATTAGATGTCATTTGTGCAAGTGCTCTGATAGCAGTGTATCTACCTTCCTCTTAGTATGAAAAGATACCATCGCAAGTGTATTTTTCCAGGAAAACTTAAAGGGTTATTGTATTTTGTTTTGGTTTAGTAAGATCTAATTGTTTCACTTCTTTTTAAGCTAAACTGCTGTGTTCAGAAACAGCTTTTTTTAGGCTGTGTGTATCGACATGCTTTTAGGTATGGCCATCGACACCTCTGTGCAAAGGAGAGAACACAATTCCTGCTGTATTTCTGCAGCAGGGCATTCAGGGGAAACCAGAGGACTGGAAATAAAGCCTAAACATGTAATGAGGCAAGAAAAGGTGGAAAGCTGTCATGAACATGGGTGTGCACATGAGGGTTGTTGTGCAGCAAATCCAGCCAGCAGCAAGTGTGCTGGCAGATTTCAATTTGACCTTGAGGATTTCCCACATTTTTCAGCTGGGCCTAAGTCCTTTCAAATAAGTAAAAAGAAGCCTTTGACAAAGAAATGGTGCCCAAAGCTTTTTAGCTGTTTATAAATAGAGATTTTCTCTTAGGAGGCCATGATCATCCAGGTGATTTTATTGAAGAGCTGATTGTCATAGAGATAAAACTCTGTGGCACACAGGGCACAATGGAAGTGTTGGCAGCCTGTGAACATGATGCTGTTTATGCCAGAGTTACCATAAACACTCTGAAAAGCACTTCCAGTTATTTTAAATTACTTTAGTCTCTGCATCCCCGAACTCTGATCACTTGCAAATTGAAGTGCTCTTAAAAACTTTAAGTACTCCATTAATTTTAAATTGCTCTAAACTGTACAAGCCCAGAAACCCAAAGCACTCTTGAAAATCTGAAGCATTACAATTACTTTGAATCACTCCAAAAATGTGGGTTCAAAATCCATTTTATGTGTTTATTTTTTCACATTCATAATTTCCCTTGCAGTGCAGCAAACAGAACAGTGACATAACATCTTCAGCCCACTAGAAAAAACCCCATCATTCTAAGAACAAGTCTTCACCCAAACTGTTAAAATAAAAAAGGAGCAACTTTGAAAAAATTTAGTAATACACAAGGATCACTGGAAAATGTGTGTGCCTTCACACACGTTTGCCACCCCAAATATTAGATGAAGGCAGACATGGGTTATGTTGTTTCCCTGTTACTCATTACTGTATTAAATTCTTGAAGAGGATGTGCTGCTTCCCCGTGCCTGCCAGCGGCACCCTGGGCTGCTCTGCCAGAGCGTTATCTGACAGCAAAGCTCCTCGGGGGCTGATGGGCACCAGCCTCTGCCTGCGAGCACAGAAATCTTCCCGATTTCCGCCTGGGTTGACAGTAAGCTTCATCCCTGTAAAACAGCACTGAGATTCTGATAAATTCTGTATGAAAAGAAAGGCAGGGTTGATAAGGGCCTGAAGTTATCAGCAGGATGTGTCCACAGAGTGTGAGTACAGGGGCAGTGAAACTGTAATGTTTCCCACCCTTGGCTATGGCACATTCCTAATACACCACCGGCACAGCCTCCTGCTGCGGCTGAGGTACTTGATCTCTGTTCCCATCACACCCCTGCTGACTGAGCCTGGTCAGCTCGAGCTCCCAGATGAGCTACACCAGAGCTAGCTGTCACCATGCGGGTGTCTGGAGGTGTGCACACCAGTGGGGATGTTCGGCAACTTTAGGGCTGACAGAAGTTTTCAAATGTCATAGATTTTTACACTATAATGTCACACACTGCAATGTGTTCTGCCTGTGCACCCCTTGTCATCCCCCCATCCTGACAGTAAACCCCAAAGATATGTCTGTGACTTATACCCTGGAGGTATTTGGTTGTGGAGAAGAAAAGATTTCAAAATTCTGAAAATTTGTGATATTTTTATAAAGGGAGGGGGAATACCTTGAAATAACTTTGTGCAAAGTTTGCACAGTTCCTGAATTCTTTCTGTTCCTGAAATGGGGTAGGGGTTATAGGACTGTCATGTTGTAGGAGCAGATTCAGTCTGCGCTTAAAGCTACTGCCATGCAAGTACTTATATTGCCTTGTGACTTCATTCAGTGCTGCTATTCCCAGGCACAAGTGTCTACCTGGTAGTTTTACCAAGTGAGAGTTGTGACCTTAATCCCATTACACACGGACTCTACTATCAGCAGCACCACCCACTGAGCTGTTCTGGTTTAATATTGCCGTAGCTCCCTCAAATCCAGGTTCTTTGGCTGTGTCTGAGCCAGAGAGCCCCAGCACTCACCCACATCGCAGGGTTATCCCCACAAAGCATTCAGACTCAACTGAACGTATATATTTCTTTATGCTATGAACTTTTTATACTTTTGCATCAAATATGTAATACATTTCCTTATACATTCCTCCTTATACATCTCCTGCTCTGCTCTCGGAATAGGAACAAAGCTGTGGTTTACTGGGTCCTGCCTGACTTCTGCACAGGTTTCCTTTTCTCAGCGTCTTTCTCTGGGGACAAAGGACACAGCATGAGGTACTGACAGTCTCAGTGTTGGCCACCAGCCATGACAGTCAGGTTTTGGATTCAGTGAGCAAAATGTCACCCCATTTAATTGCAAGGTTGCTATGGACAGGACACTTAAATGTAAATGACCTCCAAAGAACATCTGTGACATGTTCCTGGTATATGCTGGGAGCCTCTTCCTGCATGTGGGAGAACACAAGAAGAAACACAGCAGCTCTAGGGCAGCTGAATGAGAAGGTGAGATGGCTGCAGCACCATCCCGCCTGGCTTCATGCCCATGGCTGGACTGCATAAAAACCAGGGCAGGGGACTTGCGTTTTTGCTGAAGAGTTTCTGAGGTCACAAAACAAAAAGGAAACCTCCTCCCAGAACACCAAACCAGGTTTTCACACGTTAGTGAATCCAGTGCCACCTACAACCTATCTGGGTACCAGATATTTGGGTAGAGTATCTCCCACAAAGTGAATTCCCCACCTCCGTGGCCAGGGCACTGGGGCATGGGGTAGAGAAGAGCAGGGGTATCTCTAGACCAGCTCAGGGATGTAGTGGCTTTAGTTTGGGAAGGAAGAGGAGTGGAACGTGCTCTCCTGTGACACTTGTAGTTGCATGGGTTAATAAAATGAGCTCAAAGGTTGATGTGATGCCTTTGGCTCCTGTCGCTCAGCAACAGGAGGTGGCAGTGCTGCCCTCCCCAGGGGACATGGCATTGCAGGAAGGCCCTGGGTCCTGCTCTCCTAACAGCCCTGGGAACTGAGACTCCTTGTCTCGCTTGGCTTCCTCATCATAGAAAGTGAAGCAATGCTTGTTCACATACAAATGCTCAGCAGCAGAAAGCTTTCCACAAGAAAGAAGAGCAGTGTTGAAAACAGAAGTTGGCTTTGAGACAAGTCCCTCAAGAGATTGGCCAGTGCGCTGGGCTGGTGAGGAACTATCTATTTTTCTTATTAGTTATGTATCAGACCACCCCTCTGTGAGAGCTGGGACTCTATTTGAGACTCTCCACCATGCACATCTGGCCCCTGGGCTGCTCTGGCGGAGCAGAGCTGGGTGCTTTCCCCCACCCCCGGGGATGCGCTTCCTTAGCACAGGAAGGGTGCTGTTTAGGAACATCCTGCAGATGAGCTGCTTTCAACTAACATCTATTCAAAAGGAAATACCCTTTCGGCAAGGCGTGGGAGGAGCAGCACAGTGCTCAGCTTCACTGGGGACAAGTCACACTGTGATCTTCAGCTGCTGAAGGAGAGTTAGGGATGACTAATATGTAATAAAGCAGCACAACAGGTTTGGCCCCCGGTAAAGCCTTTGATTTCAGTGGCAGCCGTTGACAGATGAAACTAAGAAGTGCTTCGCACGCTCAGATAAAGCTGTCTGAATACTATCATAAATAGAAACTTTAAATAGACATTTCCTTGTGAAAAGGATGAGAAATAATAGCTGCGCAGGAAAGCTTTCGGGGATCTCCATTAAGTCATTTGTTTTGCATTTGTTTTCCCAGATTTTTTTAAAGTAATATTTATCACAAAATAAATAATTCAGCTTCTTTAAAAATATAAATAAAATCTCTGATCGTTACTTCCAAGAAACAGTATCAAATATTTAGATTTTCCTCCTTTCTAAAGTAACTTTCTGTCACAGGATTGTGGCCTCCCGTGTGGCTGAGCAATGCAATGCTTTCATCTTCAGTCAAAACAACCATCAAATACTTTTGCAACCCTCCCTGTCATTGGGAAATCTACTGTTTAAGAGCTCTCTCTGCTTTAGGCTCTGATCTCTCTGCTATGTTCAGCTGGGGGTGGAAATTAAAAATCGGAAAAGTAATTTTTCAGCTCTGTAGGGAAATTTTCCCTTTGGGAGCTCAGCATCTTCAGTTGCCCTTGGCACAGCCCTAAATCCATGAATACATCAAGGTCTGACCTTGAGCCCGTGTGCCCCGCAGTGTCCCCATAACTGCATCCAGGGAAGGAAGGATCTGCCATCAGAGGACTCGTCTCTGGGGCACTGTGCATGGAATGGCTGGTACCTACCAAGGTGCTTCATAGCCAGGGGGTTTGTTTGGAGGGCAGTCCCAGCTGGCTCTGGGGTGCAGGGGCTCGGTGAGCACCACTGGGCCCCTGTGGCTCTATCTGGGGACAGGGTAAGGACCACAGCACGTCCCCAGTGAGGTAAAAGCAAAGGCAGCCTGGTTGGAGCAACATTTTTCATCAATACTCCCTCCTTATTAGTGCCATGTAATCAGTCAGTCAATGAGTGATTAGTAATGGCTCTAATTGCCTTTCTTCTCCTCCACCCTCCCACTGGCAGATGCATCTGCACAGACCTGCCTTTGCCGAAATCCGCACATATGATCCTGACAGTGAGCATGTCGCCTCTGCACGGGTCTCGTCCCCTTGCTGCCCAGCTCTGTGCTGGCACCCAGCACTCCTTCAGGAGGGGTGACAAGCACCCTATTTGCTTTCAAATCTCTATGTTGGTGCCAAGGACTGTTTTGGTTTATTTGTCAGTGATGGTATAGGATGATTTATTCTTTATTTCAATTTTAATTAACAGGCTCTCACCCCAAAAAGCTATTTGCTGGTACAAAGGCCATGTCTATGCATTAGAATGCAATATACATCTGCACTTGGGCATTTTTATTCCCAAAAGAAGCAAGCAGGTGAAGGTGGGTTGGTTGCCTGCATGGCACTGGGCAGCACGAGAGGACAGAAAGCACAAGCTATGATGGGGGACCACAGCCATCGCAGTAAGATGGCCTCCCAGCTTGGCCATGGATGGAGATGCAGCAGCTCCAGCACTGCTTCTCTGCAATGGGAAGGACCAGCGCCACTGCTTTTTTTACTGAATTTAAATCTGGGTGCCCAGCAGACATTATGGTGTCGTTTAATCTGCCAGAGCTCAAATGCTCATTTTGGTCATCCCAGAAAATTGGGTTAAAAATGGGCATCTCAAAGCTGGCTGACATGGAACACAGCAGACCACCTTGGGTGTTTTGGTGTGGCTTTGTTTGAAGAGTAGCAAAAAGACAGGGAGAAAAGGCTGGGGAATACTTTTAGACTATGATAACATGTTCAATCCAAAAACCGTCTTGCTGACATCACCTCAGTTATATGAGGGGTGATCTTCTGGCCTCAGGATAGGTGTGGGACATCCAGACCATCATGAGAACTGAACTCAGGATACTTGGTTTTTAGCAGCTCTTCACAGCTCTTGAGAGCTTAAGAGAAAAGATTTGAAGAAATATATGGAGACATGGATTCAGAGGGTACTTTGTAAATATTTTGTGCTCCAGAAGGACCAATGTGCTACGTCGGTGTGGAGAGCAGGCTGTTCACCTTGTCCATACCAGCTGTGCATCACCCAGGTGAACTGCAGCCGAGCCTTTGGTGCCAGGGTACCTGGACCCCCCAGCAAGGATCTGCAGTTAGTGATCCAAAGGATGCATAAAATGAGCTGCTTGGATGAAAATACATCCTATAGCACTTTAGCTATCATCAGCTACTAGAAAGAAAAATAACCAAAAATCCATCATTACTGGATGACCAGCAAATGACTGAAAAATCATTACATGTGCCAGCTATTAAGTGATGCGTGATGAGGTGCTTCAGCAGTTGATCATGGAAGAGATGAAACCACTCTATGAAACAGCGGGGAAGGGGGAAAACAGAAGAATCTGCCTACACCAAACTGAGCTCTCTCCAAGAGATGAGACACTAGTTTTGTTGCTCTGAAGGAACTGCTAAAAAAGAATGCCATTGAACTTGATGTTGGAAAAAATAGAGATCTCGGTTCGATAGGTAGAGTCCTGACAGCAGTGGCTGAAGGCTCCAGCTGTGCCATCGCTCTAATAAAACATCCTGTTTTTCACTGCAAAGCTTGATGAAAATATTTCCACTGTGAGCAGACCCACCTCAGCACTTATGGGTGTGCTGCTGCAGCCAGCGGCCCTCCCACTGCACAGTATTTCAGAAATAATTGTACCAGAACCCCCACCCGTATTAGCCCTTTAGCCATTTTAAACCTAATTACCCACCCTCAGACCCAAATCTCTCTCTCACAGGCTGATCTCCAGGGCACAGCTCCACCACATCCCCATTCGTGCCCAGCACAAGTGCTGCAATCTCTTTCAGTGCATGACCTTACCTATAGCTAGAAGAAAATGTGTGTTTTCATCACATTCAGCTAAGCAGGATACCTGCCCCTGCATCAGGGACCTCTCCTCTCCACTGCTCACCGCTCGCCCCGGCATGGGTCAGCGACCTGCCAGATCTGATGGGATTTCATGTGGATTTTTTCCAGGTAACCAGTAAAACATTGCCTGTCTCAGGGCCACAGAGTGCTTTCTGTGAAGATCCCACTTGAAACATACCCACATCCACTGGTCTTTGACGGGTAATTCTTTTAGCTTGTATTTAATTCACTTTGTGTGCTGTATTGATTTTGTACTGAACTGGCTTCTTGAACGTTACATTGTGGAATACCAAGTCAAATATTTTACAGAAGCTTAAATCACCACTATTTCCTCTATTAAGCAAAATTGTAATCTCATTATTAAAAAAATCCAGTTAGTTTTAGAAGATCTATTCCTCATCAGCCCCTGTTGATGGGCATTAGTGACATTATCCCTTCCTATTTTTTAATTTCTGCAGTTGTTTCTCACTGTCTGGGATCCATTATCTCCCCAGGATCAAAGCTCAGCAGGCCTATCAATATACAAATCATTCAACTTTCCCTGAAATAGCAGCTTTTCTCTCCTACTGTAATTTTGCCTGTACTCCATGATCTCTGCAAAAACAGCATTAGCAGTCCAGAAAAAAACAGTAAGTTCTCTTCAAAACACTTATATGCAAATTATTTAGACTGCTGATTTGAAGATGCTTAGCTGTTGTAACTATTGCCGGCTACCCCCTGAACTTCTGCTGTTATGCAAATTGTTGTATCATCATCATCTGATGGGAATGCATCATTTGTGGTTGTTTTTCTCCCCAGACTCAGAACAGGAGTATTTGTTCATTAAAAACATTTGCCTTTCTGCATAATTATTGCCATTTCTATAATTTCAATTTGGTAATAGTCCAAAGACTTTGGCTTCTCTTCATCCCTAATATATTTTAAAAATTTTTTCCTACTGCTCTTTTCTCTGTAGCTGTAGCCTGTCTCATGTATTTTTCTCCTTCCCTTATCTAATTTATCCGGTTTCAAATTTCCAAATTGCACTAATTGCGACTTTCCCTTATTCTGTTTGTTTTCTAGTCAGATGCAAACATTGCTCCTTTCGTTGTTTCTCTGCAACATATCTCAGTTCCGTAACCGTCTCAGGGACCCTTTGCCAGAAGAGACACTGGGGCTTTCAGAGGCTTTGGCTGCAGTAGCCTGCGAAAGTATTTCTGTATTTTCTGGGTCCTGTTTCACAGTTTGCCCTGGTGCACAATTGCTTTGCATTATGAAACTGTCTTTTTCAAAGTACCAAATGGATGTGTGACTACTGAGATTTTTTTTCCATCTTTCCATGAGTTATGATGAACACTTGATCTTGTGCTCCTGGAGGAATGGCTACATCTCCATCCTGGAGTTAATTCCTCTCTGCCTGAGAGGAAACACTGTCTTGTTGGATGCCATTTGTTTTTGCATTAGGTAACTGAAATAAACTCTTCAGTGGGTGCTGACAGGTATACAGCGATACCTGCTTTCGGCCAGCCCTCCCTAGACACTTTCTCACGTTTTCATCCACAGCTTCCACCTCCATCAGAGGAGCGCCCTGAGCTGCACATATTTGCTGGGCTGGGAGGATAAGTGCACTCACATGAGCAGCAACTTATTGCTAAAAAGAGGATACCCCAAAGAGGCAGTTTCTCAATGTTGGGATTATAAGGCCAGGGCTTTCTGGCTTTGGCTTTTCTGCATGGGGTTAATCTGTCAATTGAAGAGCATTTTCTGCTGGGCAGGCAGTATGTTTTCTCAATTATTTCTGTTTCTGCCTTTAGGTAACAGACCCAGATTATCAGACATCTTCCTATGGACGTTTTTAAGGACTTGAGTCCGGCCCAGCTGCTGCTGTCAGAGCCATGCAATGTTCTCAATTGTAGGATTTTGAAAGAGGAAGAAAGGTTGACAGGAACCTCTTGATGTAGGTGACAATTTAGAGGTCACGAAGAGTGTTCACCTCTGTGGTAGCTCTACCAGAAATTAGTGAGATGAGCAAGGAAACCTGGCAGCCCATTCAGCACTCAGATGAGTGCCCCAGGGCTGCTGCCTTGCCTGGGCCAGCAGGGATCACAGATCTAGAGCTGGGTTTGCAAGGGTTGGCATCTGTTGTCCTGATCATTTCCTCTCTTGTATGCCACCTGTCCTCTTGCGTCTCAATCAGACTCCAGGGACTTGTACTCCACACAGAGTGTCAGCCTTGAAGAAACTCCCTTCTTAACCACTTCCCCAAGTACAGGCACTCCAGGTTTTCTGAGCATTTCTCAAATAACAAGCTCCCAATGCAAAATTCAGCATGGCTGGGTGTTGTGCAAGTTGGTCACGCACTCTGCTGGTGATTTCAGCAGAAGATGAAGGCCAGCAAGCCATGAAGACAACATCCTCCTCCCTGATGGAGATACCTTCCTTTGCATTTTGCTCAGACTGTTTAAAATAAATTGCACCAATTTTCTTCACACTGCACAGTCTGAATCTTAAAAAATAGCTCTTTGGGATATGAATAAATGGAGAATAACATGTTATATTCCTCAGAAGTTTTAGTCTTCCAGGATATGGCTACCTACTTTGATAACTGCTTGCTTCTCCACACAAGAGCCAAATAAGTAGTTCTCCACTAATTTGTGTCAGATTGTAATTATTTTTGAGCAATATTCTTGTGAGAGGCTCTGTATAAATACAAAATATGAAAATAGTCCCTGTGCTAGGAACTTGTAGTTCAAGTGACATAGAAAGTAGTCCCATATGGATGAACACAGGATCATGGTGGGCCTTATCTATCCATACTTAGCCATCAGATAAGGCTGATATTACATAAAATACAATTACTGCACAAGCATCAACTCTGATTGCTCATGCTAAAATTATTATAGAAAGTAACATATTTACTTAAGCAAAAAAACCAAAACAAAACCAAAATAAACTCCAGAGTCTGTGTTAAGTCTACTTTAGTGCTAAATACAAAAAAAATTCTATTCAAGCAAAGCCTTGCTAGCAGCTTCCTCATCTTGTACGCCAGTCCATGCATTTCCCAAGCATTGAACTTCTTGGGAATGCCTCCCTTCCCTGTTTACACCAAAACCTTTCATATGGCCAACCATAGCTTGCTCTGCAGTCAGTAGTCCTGAGCGTGCTCTCTGCAGTGACCAATTGCCAGGTGAAGGGACGCTCACGGTACCCAGGGGGCAGGGAGGAAGCCAAGCCACATCAAGGTCCTTCCCAACAGGCTCCAGAAAGACATTTGTTGGACATTTTGCATTCTCAATATGATATTAGGATCTATAATCTTCTTCTCAACAGAGAAGGAGTAACTGAACAGCATCTCCAGGAGCCCACTCACAATGATGACCTCTGCATACACAGCAAAATTGATTAAATGTATACTTACTTCCCTGCAGCTTCAGCAAGGCCAGCAGGTCAACAACATTAATATCAGATACTCTGTTTTATTGGAGATTTCTTGCAGAAATAAATGTCAGCATGGCTGCAGTCCAGAAATATAAAGATTCGCTAGAGAAGTCAAACATAAATGGATCATATCTTGCTGTTTGACAAAGGTTTTCCATTGATATTTCTCCCTAGGCACCTCAAGCTATGGATGCAATATAGGATGTGCTCAGTGATTAGGAGAAATGTTCTGTCAGATAAAGTGTCTTAGCACACCACAGAAGCAAGTGAAATGTAGTGGCTTTTGGGATGCAATACACCTCCCCTGGTATTGGAGACGTTATTATAAACATCTCCATCTCCATTAGTGGCACAGGCTGCTTTCATACCCAAGGAGACAAATCAAGGCTGCTTAGGCAGGAACTATCAGACATATTTAAGGCACCTATCATAAAAGGAGATAGACCATAGCCTAAAAGTGCCTGGTGTGCTGCAGTCTCTGCAAAAGATGGCCCTTGTTTGTGAGGAACCAGCAGTTTCTGTGTGCTGGCAGGAGAGGTAATGGGTTGGCCATGGCCCGCCAGCCCTTCCGGTCTTTCTCCTTTTGCAGACTTCTGTCTGTAGTTCAGTCTCCTGCTTCCTCTATCGCTTCCCTGCCCTGAAACAGCCCCTGTGCCATGATCAGTGTCACTGCAGTTTTGCCACCATGGGCAGATGGGCTGGAGACCTGGAAGCAGGGGAGCGTGGTGGTTTCTTCTGCTCTGCTTTATTGCCCTGAAACAGACTATGGATTCAACTTCCATACTGGCTGCAAAATCCAAAACCTCCAGGAGATTTTAAAGTTTGCAGTGCAGTCTATTAAGGACACCCCACATATTCAAATTCATAACTTCAAATACCATGGTGTTATAGAATAAGGTGGAAATTAAAGGGAAAGAAAAGTCCTTCAGTGGTTCTGTCCCATCCTCCCATCTGTCCCATCCTCCCCCAGCGTCACACAGGCAGTGTGACACCAAGTCTGTGCAACCCATCAAAAACCTCAAGTACCTGTTGAAACCAGTGAAATGACTAAGGCACAAAGCTACTAGTGTAGGGGTGTTTCTATGACTGGCAACTGCTCACTAAATTTCATGTTTTGTTTACTCATATTCATCCTTGTCAGATTAAATTAGGTTTCAAAACACTTTAAAAATGTTGGACAAATTCAGTATATCATTAAGGGAAGATTCATTATCTGTGTAGCATTATTAAACTTATACCCTTTTCAGCACCAGTTTTTCATGAGTTAATTACCCAAAGCTTTTCTGCACCAAGAACGCTAATGAAACCTCTAACTGGCTGCAATCAAGCAATTTTTTGTTAATATAAAGAAGTCTTTGGATTTATGTTTAAAGGCAAAAAATGAAGAGTAGCCCAAGATCTTTGAAGAATATAGGTTGTATTTGCATTTTCAGAGGCTGGCTCATTCCTTGATTACTGTGTCCCTTGATTACTCTTACAGATGGGGTGAATGTGGCTGTACAAAGACAGTGGCTTGCCAAGGCCTTCACGGTACCTGTAAATCATGGGCAGCAGCACTTCTTTTTTTTTCCCCTGCTGCCTCAGAGATGTTTGTGGTCTCAGCTGTTTCCATGACTGGTTGAGTGCCAAGTCACCATTTCAAACATCGTCTTGCATCCAGTCCCCAGCAGCTGAGCCAGCTAGCAAGGCACGGCCAGGCAAGGCACGGCCAGGCAAGGCACGGCCAGCTGCATTCAGGGGGATTTGTGGGCAAGAAGAGAATGTATAAAAAAAGGCAGGCAAAAATAGAGAACTTACAAGAAAAATGTCCCAGCGTTGTTCTTTGACCAGAGCAAAGCAGAAATGGGAGAAGTGGTCAGAGTAGAGTACAAGAAGACATACAATTTAGAAAGAAAATAAACCGACAAAGACTGTAAATATCAGCAGTATGGGGAATGTGTTGCAGTTCCCTGTGAGGGAAATGGTGGCTTCCATCCTTGTCGCGGCCACCTGGAGCGTGTCTGTGTTGAAATGCTCACCCCATCTCCCCACACAGGCTGCACATCCCAGCGGGCACCGACCCCCTGCACATGACCCCAAAAGGGGAGCGCATGAGCACGTGAAAAATTAAATCTCAATAAATGTTGGGGATGGTGAGGTTTTAGAGCCTTCCCTCAAAAAACAGCCTCCATGTGGCAGTGATGTTGGGAAGGGCTCCCCAGGAAGCCTGCTGCTCCCTGCCCTCCCTGGCTGCGGGACAATGCTCTGCCAAGAGGACAAGGAGCAGCAGCTCCTCGGCCACGAATTACCATGGGAAATTAGATAGCAAGAGGCAGTCCACTTATGGATGCTGTGACATATGCTCTCAGGGGGCTTGATAAACTGCAGCAATATTTACCTAGTCATCCATTTCCTATTTCAGAGGGAAAAAGGGCAGCTAACAGTAAGGAAAGGCTAGAAATAAACATGACACCTTTATTGGTTTATATATATTTTAGATAGAGAAATATGCTATCTGATATGTAGAAAATAGTATATAAAAGAAAGGTGTATTTGCAGTGCTGTAGAGCTTTACATAAAACAGTGCAAGGAATCCAGGTGAACATTCAATGAACAATTCTGAGCTGCTTTGGTCCTTCAGTATAATTCATTGCCTCTTAAGAGATGACTTGAACAGAGCCTACCTGTGTCTATGCAGGGGGAGTATATGGTGCTGTCACCTAGCAGAAAATGGCTCGATGAAATGGGAAACAGACCCAGACAAAAGGCTGAAAAGACGGCACAAAATGTTTGATAAAGACAATATTTAATAAGCTGTGCAGATATGCCAGCTTCCCCTGCACTGCAGGCTTTGCATCAGGACTGGGGATCCTGAACAAAGGCACTGCTGAAGTGCAGGCATGTTCAGTCAGGAATGACTGGGTGAGATTCAGGTTTGGATGCTGTAGTCAGCCTTGAAAATCATTTCTCATCACTAGTGGCCAAAAATAATTTGATTGTATCCTTCGATTTCAGCTTGGGCAGTGTCATCACAGGGCAGGAAAGGTTGGGCACCTTCCTCCCCCTCTGCAGGAGGGTGCCCCTGCCTACCTGCCCCTGCTTTTCTGATCACACAGGAGCATGTACGAGCCTGGTACCTCCCGTGTAATGGTGGAGCAGCCCTCTGGGGCTCGTCCTTACTGTCTGCGGTGATTGACACATTTGTGCACTCACAGGACAGCACCGAACAGCAGTGGGATCCTGCAGGGAAAAGGCACAGCACAAAGCCTGCTCAGGGACAGCTTGCCTGGGTGACACAAGTGCTGGCTCCTGCTGTGACTGGGGAGTCTGCTGGCAGTTTTTTGTCGTTACAGTTATTCCCAGCAAAGAGCTTCTTACCTCCCCCTGTGCTTCAAGCTGCAGGGTTTAGTTGATATTAGCCTTTTTCCAGCTGTTTGAAATCCAGTGAGCAATGCTGCTTTGCTTCTCCCCTCTGCCATTGCTGGCCTCCTTGGGGGGAATATTTTGGCTGTTTTCCCATCTGAAGATGTGTTTAGAAATTTGGGTGAGTCCAGGGAGCAAATTGTCTCTTTCATTTTCATCGCAAATACCACCAGATTTATTGGACTTGGTAGCCATTTCCATCTCCGCATACACTTGGTAAAACACTGCCCTGCCCTCAGCAGTGGTGCTAACCCTCCTATGGCTGGTCCTTATTAGCATGAGCTGTTGCTCGTGGTTTTCAGATTGTGTTTCTACCAGCCCCGCTTCCACAAATGCTCACAGAGGCTAGCTGGCCCTTGCTGTGCTGGCTGGGCACCGAGCAGGGGCTGCTATGCACACAGCAGACATGGCCTGGGCAGCACAGTGCATGTACAACACGGTACACGTACAACACGGTGTGTGCACAACACAGTGCACACGCAGCACAGGGCACGTATAGCAAAGTGTATGTAAAATACCATGCACGTACAACACAGTGCAGACAGCACGATGCACATGCAGCATGGTATACTTAGAGCATGGTGCATGTACAGCGTGGTGCACAGGCAGCACCAAGCACATACAGCATGGTGCATGCACAGCACAATGCCCAAGATCACAAGCCTCCCTCAGGTCCCTCCAGAGCCTGGTGGGGTGAACCTGAGAGGCTCTGAAGGAGCTGAACTGCCCAGCAGATTCAGTCCTGATGGCTCTGACAGAGGGAGGCTGCTGTGTGCAGCTCGGTGTCTCTCCACCTTGCTCCCAGTCCATCTGAGGACCATGTTACCTTCTTCATCCTTAAACCCCAGTCTCACCGTAACGGCATGGGGCTGACTGGAGCTATTTTATTCTACCCACGCAGCCTGAAGAGCTGCTGGGGAGGCATACAGACTTGGTCCCTCTTCTCTACATGCAGTAAAACAGTTGCAGTAAATCAGCTTGCCAGAGATTATGCCAGTGAGGCCAATAAAGCAACGAGTGTTCAAACAGTGTTTCAGCCCTGCTTTTCGAAACCTGCCGTTCAGAGGAAATAAGCTCTGTCCTGATCAGCACAATCCTGTCAGAGAAACGTAGTGTGGCTCTGCAAAACTGCTGAAGTTTAGGACTTGTCCTAAGGGTGTGTGATTGACGGATACACAGAGGGCAAAGAGGGTCCAGGTGGAGAAACTCCCACCAAGACTGACGGGGAGCTGATGGGTGTCCTGGAAACCCAGCACCCATGCGGCTGCAAGCTGGGATGCTCTTGAACCCAGAATATGTGCAGCCCTCGAGGCAATGCCAGATGGGGAGAGATGCATTAGCCCTGGGAGACCGGAGCGGCTGTCCCTGTTTGATACCAGGGCTTTGCCGATACCACAGACCAGCTGCTGCAAACCACTTGCTGAAATAGGATTTTCCTGTAGGGCGAGACATGCCCTGGCTGAGGGTGGTGGTACAAGCAATTTGGCAAGTCTGCAAACTGAAACATTATGTCCTATGATGCTGACTACCTGTTGCAGCTTGATTTGCAGTTAAACAAGACCTCTTCTGTTTCTGTGTAATACTTCTGCAAATGGTGTTCAGTTCAGACCACCACCCAAGGGCAAGGCAGGAAGATGCTCCTGTGAATCACAGACACGACTGTACATGAGAATTAGTTTTGTTAAGTGATCTGACCATTCTTCTGATTCATTTAAAATTAGTAGTGTCCTAGGATCATTACAAAGAACATGATCTTTTTAAGTAATAGGCTGAGACAGTACTATAGCTATTTTACTGCTATTACTATCCTCTTAACCACCACTTACATGTAGAAATATTAATTTGTGTGTGTGTGCTTATATATGTGTATATATACAGTGCTCGATATCACCCCAGGATCAAGTGTCTTACCGAAGGAGAAAATGTTGCATCTGACCTGAAAGACACTGCTTGCAACAGAAAATACTTGGGGAGTAATCAGGAATGCGAATGCTGCACAAATGCTTGGAAGGGATCCAAACTGATCCTTTTAAAACCTACATAAAACCTTCCTTTTCTGTTGCTGCTGCTGTGTGATATCATGTACAGAGATGTCAAATTACTTAGGAGGCTGAAATCTGTGCAACTCAGCACCTTTCCCATCAGTAAATTAGAGAATCAAAATGTATTCGAACTATTAGAGGAGGTTTCCACGGTGTAAAAAGGCATATTTCCCTGCATTAATGTGCTTTTAAGGGACAAATTCACCCAGCAGTTGCTTCACCAGCTTCTAAAATGTGCAGCATAAGCACAGCCAACACACGCGGCAGTGTAGACCTAGACCTCTTGCCGCTCGGGAAAATTGCTTTCTCAGTGCAAACTTCAGGAGCTTTATCAGTCTATAATTTTGCCAGGGGCTGTACTTGGGCTGTATTTCCCTGTGAGCCTGGACCAGCTGTGTCTCGTTTGGGTGAGCACATCCCCGACTCAGGGGAGGCAGCTGCAAAGGGGTATTTTATAAGGCAGAGCTTTCTTGTTTGCCTTGCCCAGGGAGGCAGAGCCCATAGCGGGAAGGGTGAGGTGGCAGCAGGGCTGTGCCTGTGGGCACCAGCTGTGCCCACATGGCAGACCCTCGTCAGACCTGGCTGCCTGTAGCAGATGGAGAGGCAGAATTCAAGCACTGCTCTTCACTGACTTTCCAAAGTCGCCCCAGGTCCCCTGAACACAGCAGTCCCCATCAGCGAAACCACAGCCATGGGCTTTTTCAGATTTACATTGTAATGCCCTGGCAGTACATTTCTAACTCATCCATAAAAACATGCTTGTAGCAGGGACACTGAAATATCTAGGTGATTCAAAGTGAAAGGCATGAAGCTGAGTTTCTTCTTTTTGTTTGGCAGAGCTGAAGTCTTCCCTTTTTCGTCAAACTTGGCATGGGATTGGTTAAAAGCAGCTTTCAAACTCTTTGAATTGGTGGGATCCTGAAAGTTTCCCAGGGGATCTCTTCAGGAATTCCAAAGGGAGTCTGGCTGGGGTGTTGCCCATGTGAATAACTAAAAAAATGATCATTTGGAGTACTCAAAGAGGAATTCCTTTGGGAAAACTCAACAAAATCCAACAATTCCTGAACAGCTCAGGGGGAACCCAAGAGCTCTCCTGCCAGTGGGCCTCAGTGTGTCAAGATGCTCACCATCATTTCCAAAATAACCATAGCAGAAACAGCCCCTTTCTAGGAGTGCGAGCTTTGAGTAAAGTTTGAGTAAACCCCCCATCCCCTACCTCTGCAAACTTTTGCTTTTGCTGATCATGGCCAAGCTCCTGGATGGGACACCCGACAGGCTGGATGTTATTTGCATCCTGTCTAAAGGCAACGGCAAAGTCCTCATGAGCAGCGTCGAGTCTGCTTGCCAAGTACGAGCTGGTCCTTTGCTGAATTAATAGCAGAGAAATTTCAAAGTGCTGCAAGCATGGCCGTGCCACTGGCAAGGATGCTCCGCAGCACCCGAGCGGTATTGCCGGGAAGCGCGCGAGCAGCCGGCTGGTATTTGTGTCAAATTGTTGATATGTAAGCAGGGAGCATGCTGTGCATTTAAATCACTTTCACACTAAATTTGGAACAGAAATCATTAAATATTTATTCTGTGCCTCAAACACTGCTCGAGCGTCCTACTTACTGATATTACATATTAACTTGCATAGATTTTGAAGTACTGATAATGCATTTATTTTAAAATTGTGACTCTGAGGCATTCATTATGATTGGGCTGTTTAATAAAAAGTGAGATTCATGCCCTGAGAGGAATGCCATCTAGTCACTTCTGTAAACCTGAGGAAGTGGCTCATGCAAAGGGAAATTCAAGGGCTCATAATTACTGTGAAAAAAACACTAGCTGGAAGTTTTTAATGATCTGTGGAAGACCAGTAAAATCAGCCTTTCCAGAATAAAGACACTTCAAAGCCTAGTAGAAATTAGGAGTCATTTCCTTAGCAGTGGGAGTTCTGCACATTCAGAGAAGCAATCACTCAGCCAGAGCACAATTGCTACAAATCGATTGCTAACTTCTCCGGGTGCTTTCCTGAAATGTGAGGACCAGTTGAAAAACTACCACAAGAAACTTAAAGACAAGTAAATAGATACACCTTGACTCACAGTGACTCTGGGGATGGCAATCGAGCACTGAATGACAGTAGCAATCCAGCCCACGTTTTGTAGGAGCTCTGTGCATGCCGGAATAGATCGGCTGCAATTATTTCCAGGCTCCTGGCTAGCAGAGTAGGGTGCGTTTAATAAATCTCCTGTGGTCTTCCTATCTGCAATTAATTATAGACTCCTCAAAAGCTAGAAGCCAGCGCTGATTGGGTAGCAAAATATTGGTACAATCCTCTCAGTAGTGTTTGGAAAAGGATTTTGGTGCTGAGCTTGACACAGACGTGATGCTGCCAGTCTGGCCAGAAAGTGGAGATAAACAGCTCGCTTGTGGATTTTGCTGAGTAGCTGCAGACATCAAGTCTGCCCTCTTTCATGGCCTGCTGGGTCAGGATACTTTGGTGTTATTTATTTTAACACCTGGTGTAATAAACCCTAGGAAAAGGCTGCAAAGACTGGAGCCAGTGCCAGGGCCAAGCGCATCCCCCATGGAGAGCACGCTCTGCCCAAGCCCTGGAGCGGAGAGCAGCAGGGCAGAGGGCCCAGGGCATGCAGCACGTTTCCCGCCATGCTGTCGTTAAATTTCCCCATCTCCTGCCCTGTGTCACCAAAGAAGGCAATTCAACCTCTCCTCCTCTGCTCCTGCCCTGATGTGCCTCTCATCGTGCATCACCCCTTCTCTCCCTGCAGCGTTTGCTCTCCCAGCGCCTTGGAGCAATAGCAGGCACCTGGGAGAAACACACGAGGTGGTTCACAAGAATCAGCCTCAAGGCACAGGAGGCACCAAAGCTGATGTGCTGGCTGCATCCTTCCCACAGAAGGACGCAGAGGGCTGGGAAGCAGCAGCATTGCCTTCAGAGGACAGGGCTGCTTCAAACCCAGCCACCAGCACCCACACACAGCGGCGTCTGCGGCATGTCTAAATCCAATTACAGGGTGGAATAAGCACTCCTACCTCAGCACACATGGCTATTTCTGACTCTGGAGCCTGACTGCTGTGGGAGCTCTCATTTCCCTGCAGATGCTAATCAGGTCTGGAGAAGACCACCAGGCACCTACAAGGGAGGGAGAGGCGAGGGAAAATGACGGCTCAACAGACTTTTTTTGAGGGACTGAAATGATTTTCCGAAGTGTCTTCAAACACATCACCCAGAAATAAATCAGGAGGTGACCTCATTGCAAGCCCCAGTTTGCCGGTGGTGCAGGCGGCACGGGGCACTCCGTCTCTCCTGGCAGGAGGGCTCTGCCAGTCCCCAGCAGACAGCTGCAGCCAAGCAGGACACAGATAACTGGTCCCACTATGGAGGAGGGACAGACCTCAACCAACTGGAAGCTGCCCTCTGAGATGGCAGTGTGCTGAAGAAAGGAAACTTTCTTGCCCAGGTTGTAACTCAGGGAGCCCTGTGCTGTGAATACTCTGTGTGCAGGGCAGGGAGAAGGCTGAGCAAATGCCACAGCGCAGGTAATAGTGCAGGCTCTTGCACTGTCCACAGCCGCAGCGACTGGGTCTCGCCTGGTTCTTCCCTTCCCCATCCCACGCTTCCCCGATGCTGAGGGGTTAAGCAAGGCCAGCAGCCCTCGCTGGCCCCTGCTTTGCTGCTGGCACAGCCCTGATACAGCCAGGATCCCAATGTAAATATTAGCTGAGCGTGCGTGAACAGGTGAAAAGAGCACCGTTTTAAGCTGTTCTGTTTGGAAGACACGGCAATCTATATAACGCTGTTACCAAGAAACAAGGATTGTTTTCTGTGCTATTTTAGGAGACAGTGAAACAAATGGAGCCCAGGACACACCAGGATTTCTATTTCCCCTCTGTAAATTAGCGTTATTACCAAGGCGCAGCGTTTCACAGTGGCACTCTGCAGCCGGACTGTATTCATGCCTAAAAGAAAGGAAGTGTTGCTCAAACCTACCCACTCGCACACTCCCGTTATCCAATGTTGTAACTGCTGTTCTTTAATCTGCCCAGCTGCGGGGTGCAAACTGTCCGGCCCCTCGCAGCGTGCGTCCAAGGACATCACAGTGAGTCTTCAGGAGAAGGTAGCATTTACTCGCCACTACTTGCTGCCCAGGCTGGCCCTCAGCAGCTCCTCTGCTTCCTCTTTCAGTTGCTGCTGAAATTTCTCATTTTTATTAACGGAAACATATTTTTAAGCACTCTTTGCCACTTATTTTGTCTCTTTTCTTTCCCTTCCCTTGTCGCCTGCTACTGTACAAAATTCAGACTTGTATTGTTAAATCGCTTTTCCAAAACAAGAGGTGCAGCTGAGCAAACACTTATTTCACGTTTTGATGGCACATTGCCAAAGGGCCGGGGTTGCGGTGAGTAACAGCCAGAAGAACAAACGATCACAGATGTTGGACTCCTATACGTGCTGAGAGCGGCAGCCAGCAGGCAACGTGTGACTCCTGGGTGGCTGGCACCGGGCAGCACCATCCCCACCTCTACATCACCCGAAATCAGGAGCCGCTCTGCAGTCGGTCTCAAAGTGAGGGTGAATCCCAGCTGAGGGCCCTGTACACCCCTCCAGCATTTTCAGATCCATCCCCAGCATACTGCAGGTATAAAACAAATAATCCCTGGCTTATTTAACCAACACCACCCGAGCTGGGCTAGGGACGGGAGCTAGTGGGTGCAGTAGGTGACTGGCGGGGAGAAGCAGTAAGTGCCCCAGCTTTCCAAATCTCATGTTCAGTCCAAGCGATTTTCCACGGCCACGAGAGATCTCAGGGAGGCTAAACAGCACAGGAGCTGCACTTTACTCTCACTTTTCCCTTCTAGACCATCCCCAAAACTTGCTGCCATCGGTGTACATAAATTTTACAAAGGCACTAATTGCTTCTAGATTTCGTAAGTGTTCTGGTTTAGGCCTTTAACCAGGATTAATAAAAAGAGTGCGGGTTTGTTTGTTTTTCATGCAAATGTAAGCCTCCCTGTGGGAGCTATTCAGTTAAGCTCTCCCAAATGGCTGCTTTAAATGGAGTTTATTCTTTCTGAGGGTTTCTTCCAAACCATTGGGTCCTGCCAGCCTGCTTTCAAAGGCAGCGCCGCAGCACCCAGTGCCACGTGCACAGGCACTCTGTTTCCAAAGCAAGGGCCTCTGCTTCAGCTCTGCTTTTCTTTACAGTAATTTCCACAAATCATTATCTACACTGATTTCTCCCATCTAATGGGAATAAATGGAGAGGGATACAAATGCTACAGCAGTGATTTTTTCTAATATCAGTAGGTTCTTCCCTATGACACCGTACAAAATGGAAACAAATTTGAAACATTTCACAAAATACTTTTAATATTCTTCAACTGACGCTGTTTCCAACATCTGAGGCCACCTGAGATCTTTACGCAGCTGCAGTAGCTCCAGCCAGGAGAGGTGAGAAGCGTTATGCTGTCCGCAGGGATGGCGCCGGTGCTGCCGGGCGGGTGCATGTTTTCTGCTCCTTGTTTGTCATGTAAACACGAGCAGGCAGGGAGGTCGAGTATTCCCGCACGGCGTGCATTGCCTCTTACTGGAACCCGCAAGAGAGCTGGCAATGCAGGCGCTTGGATCTCATTAGGTAATTTTTCTGGAAAGTGTTTTAGAAGAAGCAATTAATTCACAATGCTGGGAACAAATAGGTAGGGGCAGATTTTTTGAAACCTCCTGAAGCCTGCTCCAAAGTGATAAGCTAGAAAGGACCGTGGATTTTGCAGCTATGCTGTATCTTGAAAAAGAACTGCCCAACATTACACATCCTTTTAACCCAAACAGCCTCTGGTTTAGTATCCTGAGCAAACAACAAAACACACTAAAATAATATCAAAAATTACTTAGCTAATGCTCTCATTTATCTGCATTTACGCACTCATAATGGGTAATTACACAATTACCCACCATGAAATATTACCACTGGAAGTTAAGCACACATAATTTTCATGATCACTCCACTCATGCTACTTCCCCTCCTGCATGGTGCCGGACAGTCGTGCCTGTCACGCGGCTGCTTTGCTGGCTCACCCAGCTATGTTTCAGATCACCTTTCTAGATGCGAAATTCAGGGGTCACATGCTGTTCATGTTTTTAACAGGGCAATAATATTCCTTGGGGTGTTTCAACACCATGGAGGCCCTCAGCCCCTCAGCTCCTGCTTGTGAGTGCCACAAAGATGGGTCTGGGGTGGCTAACACTGAAAGCTATTGAAAATCCTCTTCCTCTTGGTGTTGTCAGAGGGGATCTTTCCTGGAGCTGGAGATGCTGCAATAGTGCTGCTCTGCAGTAGCATGCGAACAGCTCTAAGTGGAAGACGTTTTAGAGGGAGCTGGATACACCTCTCCAGACAAAAATAGTATTTGGAAACAGAAAGCAAGAGCCCTGAGGCTTTTGACCTTGTTCTTTCCTTTACTCAGGGTAAAGCATTTGCATTGTAACTGCACATTCAGACATAACCACTGGAAAAACAAGGCTGTGTGAATTAAGAGAAAGCGTCAATCACTCTGAAGGTGATGTGTCCCTGCTTCTCTGGACCAGCAGCACTTCCAGATGAACATTGACTAATCCATGCCTGGATGTCTGCTCAGGCCCTTTCAAGCATATCCAATTTCAAAGTTCTCCAGTGAGCAAGATCTCACCCACTGAAGGATAAATATAATTCTGGAAGCTCCTAAAGAAGAACACAGTTTTTTTTGGTGGTTGTATGTATCTATTTTGCGTCAATTAATTTAAGAAATCTTTTCTGACAGTCTGTCAGAAAAGTCAATCTGTCTCTATAGATAGATACGCAATGTCTGTGATGTTCCTACCAGCAAAAGTTGCTTCTGTCATCCCCAGCTGCTTTCCTCTAGCGAATCCACCTCTGCAGAGCTACCTAAACAGTTCAGAGCCATCACCACTGATAAAAAAACCTTTCATAAAAAATGGTCCAATTTTCCTCTGATCGTCTTAGAGGGTTTTGTTGCTCTCATGTCTGGGGCAGGGAAGATGGAGAGCTGCAGCTTTCGAACATCTACCTCCTCAACTATGAGGGAGAGCACCCGCAGCCTCATGTCACAGAAGGAAATTTCTTCACTCTCCAGTACAATAAATGGCATTTTTCTTGAAAACCCCAAAGACAAAGGCTACTCCTCTGTGGTGGGGTTACCTATAGATAATAGAATTATAGGCACTGATGTAATTGATTCTATTTTTCTGCCTTCACAGTTGGTACAACCTGACTCAGGGCAACGAGTTTTTCTGATGGGTAACAAGGAAATGGCATAAATTAAAAAAAACTCAAAAGAGACTTTAAAAAAATAAGAGAACTTTGCTGAGGAAAAGATCTTTGAGATGTTCCCATCACCCCTGTGGTAATCATCCTTGTGTTAGTCATGTTTGGGTCCATGTGCCAGGCAAAATGCACTAGAAGTCGCTGTATGACCTGTCCCCATCGCAAGGGACTGGCAGCACAGCTACATGCCGTGCCCCTTGGGCGAGGAGGGGTAGTAGCATCACAGCAATAACTTGGCACTTTTATTTGTTTGTTTGAGGAGATAATAAATAGGGAGGCATGAAGTGAAATTATACTAAGGAAGGCTGGGTGGGGCTGAAAAACCTTCTCCTAACCTCTAGCTTGGACCAGCCTCTGTATCCCAACACCACATCGTGTGTCCTTTCCTCTCCCAGATTGACGGGAAGACGCAGATGTAGGAAAGTGTCCCGCGTTGCCAGCCATCCTCACCATCTTGCCCTGCAGCCAGCACTGCCACTCGCACAGCAAGCTGCCTGCCAGCAGCAGCATTGTGCGCTCACTTGACACTGTTTAGCCCCAAACACCGGCCGGACTGCGAGTTGTCCCGGTATGATGCTGGCATGGCTTGTGCCGGCTTTTGTCAGCCCATGGGTTGGATGGACAATCCTGGAAGCAGCTCCTGAGAAACCGGGCACTTAAAGGTCCATTTCTGGAGGTGGTCTCAGATGAAAGCAGCAGCCAGAGAGAGCAAGCTGTGTGGCTGTTCCAGTTTTAAACATCTCCAATGTGATGTGCAGTATTTATTTGACTTGCTGACTGTGCTGCTGCAGAAAATGCAGCGTTGCTTTCCAGGAGTTGCCAATGAGTGAGGCAAACAAGAAGGGGGAAAGTTATTCCTCCCTGGTGTGAAGGTGAAACAGGGCTGGAGCTGTGTCTGTCTGGTGTGTCAGTGCGCATCGGCATCTGGCACTTGTAGGAGCCTACCCACACCCAATGGGTTCAGGGCTCCCTGCAGCTGGCATCTTTGTAGGGGGAGAGGGCTTGGGGCTGTGCAAAGGGCAGCAGTTGTGCCTTGCAGAGCTCACCCTGCCGTCCTGGGCAAGACACCCTCCTGGGTGCTGGTCTCAAGAAGACTGAGCCATGGATATCCCCATGTGATGTCAGGGGTGTGAGGCTCCAAATCCCAGCCTTTCAAAACAGGTTTCCCAACAGGGAGCGCAGGGAAAACTTTGCTTTGAGGAACTTGACAGCTTTGCTCTTCCCTGCAGGGAGCTCAGCATCCCCAGGACTTGCCACACCCCAGGCAGGACACACAGCATGGCACGCACAGCTGCAGGGCTGCAGCCGGCCACTGGCCCCCCCTTCTGCTGCCAGTGTCCCCACAGGAGAAGGGGCTCCTGCAGCGGTGGCAGTGAGCCCAGCCAGCGAGCGTGGCTGTTCCTGCACACAGCCCCGCGGGGCGTGCAGGGTGGCACAGCTCCAGCAGGTGAGGGTAGCAGAAACAGGGAAAGGCACCAACCTTTCAGCTGCTTCTTGTGGCTTTCGGAAATGCAGGGCCCTGAAGTTTTTCCAGACTCATCTGCTACACTGAGCGTTTAATTAGAAGTAGGCAAGGAGCTCAGGAAGCCCAGCTGATGTGAAAATCCCAAAACACATGGTCTGAAGTAGCACCCATCTCCCCTCCCATGAGCTATCTCACAACCCCATCACCAGGAGTCGATGTTTACCTATTCTCCCAAAAAGTGAAACAAACATTTATTAACACATATAACAGGTGACAGGTATTTTGACATTTACAAAGGAAGCACTGCTAATTGAGCAGAAAAAACAAACCTTGAAAACACCCACCCACCACAAATACACACGTATGCGCAAATGAAGTCTCAATCAGATCTGAAAATCACTGAAAATTAAAACACCTGGTGTGTTCACTGATTTATCCCTCAGAGCTGCTCCTGAAGTCCTTGGCTCGCTCCAGGTAATCTTCAAAGCAGAACACCACGACATCATTACACATGTAATAATTAGTGACTCAGGTGAAATATATATTGGCAGTATTGCTTTTTGATGAACAGTTTTAGTTGCATCGAGGTGCAAGAAGAGTTGCGTAGCAGGAAGCGAACTTGCCGAGAGCCTCAAGTCTGCAAGGATTCGTGTGGCTCATGCGGCTGTGGGGACACAGTGGTGTCTGTGTGGGGCTGTGGGGATGCCGGGAGACAGTGGAGTCTGTGGGGACACCATGGGCACAGTGATATCTGCGTGGCTGTGGGGACGCAGAGGACACAGCGGTGTCTGTGGGGCTGTGCGGACAGTGCGAGAGACAGCAGTGTCTGCGGGGACACGGAGGACGCAGCAGTGTCTGTGTGGGGCTGTGGGGACACGGGGGACGCAGCGGTGGCCCAGCGGGAGCGGCCCCGGACACCGGCCTGACACCGGGCAGCCCGCCGCCCTCCCGATGGGCCCGCCACGTCGGCGCCCCCGGCGGCGGCGGTCTCGCGCCGCCTGCAGCGGGCATGCGCGGCGGGGCCGCTCCCTCGCGCTCGCTGTTTCCCTCGCCCCCCGCCGTACAGCACCGCGGCCAGCGCCCGCGCGCAGGGGGTGGGGCGGGGCGAGGGCGGGGCGGCGCGGGGGCGCGCACGGGCGCGGCGGCGAGCGGAGCCGGAGCCGGGTAGAGGCGAGCCGCGCCGAGCCGAGCCAGCGCAGCCGGCTGCCGCCGCGATGTTGGACCCGTCGTCCAGCGAGGAGGAGTCGGAGGAGCTGGTGGAGGAGGAGAGCGGGAAGGAGCCGCTGGCGCCCGCCGCGGCGCGGCTCTCGCCCAGCCGTCCCGGCGAGGGCCCGGGCGGCGGCGGCAGTGCCGGCGGCGGCGGCGGCGGCGGGGGGCTGCAGCCGGGAGGGCGCGGCGGCGGCGCGGCGCGGCCCGCCAGCCCCAGCCCCTCGGTGGCCAGCGAGAAGGAGAAGGACGAGCTGGAGCGGCTGCAGCGGGAGGAGGAGGAGAGGAAGAGGAAGCTGCAGCTCTACGTCTTCGTCATGCGCTGCATCGCCTACCCCTTCAACGCCAAGCAGCCCACCGACATGGCCCGCCGGCAGCAGAAGGTACCGCTGCCCTGCCCTGCCCTGCCTGGACGGCCAGGCCCGGCCCCCCCTGCCTGCGCCCGCACCACCCGCCCCACGGCTGCTCCTGTCCTCCTGCCCCCTGTCAGCACCCTTCCTGCCTGCCTGCCCCCAGCCCGCTCCCCTAGCCGCCCTTCTGCCCCCCGCTTACCTGTGCCCCGCGTGCTCCCCTAAATACCCCGCTGCTCGCATCCCTGCCTGTTCCCCTGCCGCTCCTTCTGCCCATCTGCCTCCGTCCCGCTCCCCAGCAGCCCCACGCAGGTGTTCCCCAGGCCCGCAGCCGCCCGGGCACCCCAAGGGCGGTCCTGGCGCAGGGCACCTTGGGCCCGCACAGGTGGGGTTGGCTGGCAGCAACCCCGTCTCGGGGCGTGGGGAAGCCCCCAGCCACCCTACCGTGGTCTCCCGCACGGAGCCAGCGCGATGACATATGGCACTGCTCCTTGTTACGCAACATCGGGATTCGGGAAGTTTGGGATGTTGGCCATCTAAAGGTTGTCGAAAGGAGAGAAATGGGTTACGTTGCTGGAAAATGCCAGGTGTGTGCCCTTGCCTCCTACAAAGGGACTCTGCAACTCCATGCTTGCTGCAAAGTTCGCTTAACCGGGAGTGCCGGCACTGGCTTGGGGAGTTACTGAGTCTCATTTCAACTTCTTGCAAGTGTTTATACGTGGTGAGCACCCCGACGCTGGCTTCCCAGCAAGATGTGGCAGCAGAGCTTTGCAATGAAGTCGCTGCCACAATCCTGACTCTTCCTGCCCAAATGCGTCCCTGCGGCAGGGCCGTGCGCTGCTCCAGGCAGAGGCTGGGCAGGAGCCCCTCACCTGGGCTGCCCATCCGCGGAGCTGTCTCGGAGCTTGTTTCTTTGCTGAGGCACGAGCCCATGGGCCAGGGCAGAAATTAAGTTTCTCTGCAATGCGAACGCGGGCACCTTTCAGTCAAATGCAGCCAACTTTTTCCCTGTGGCAGCTAGGGTCAGGTCTGTGATGGGACGTAGCTCTCTGGAACAGCTGGCTGAATTTTTTTCTCTGTTTTCAGATGAGTTTCTTAGACTGCAGTTTTTAGCTTTGATACTGTTCTGTGTTCACAAATGACCTTTACAAATCAGGCAGACTCCTGGATGTATTGATGCAAACGACATTCAGTTCTGCTACACCACAGGACTATTATTAGTCATTGCAACATACGGAGGTAGGAAAGTGTATCCGTACTGCATATAGTTTAAAGGCAATATAGGACAATCTGGTGTTGCTGGAAGGTTGATTGATCTGCTTTTGTGTGCTGAGCAAAGTGCATAGCTGAAGATGTAGCTAGGTTTGGGTTTTTTAATATATATCTATATACACACACGTACATTTGGTTTTTGCCTACACCCTTTTCAATAGAATGTGGATTTTCAAAGTCATCTTGGCTTTGGTTTCCCGTGCAACTTCTTTGCATTAGAAAAAGATAATGGAATTTAAGTAGTTGCTAGTTTTGAAGAAATTTAAACAAACAAGCCCTGCAACTCTTTCTCATATAGAAGTGGACTGAGATTGAAAAGGAGTGTTTCCAAAGGAGCAGGCAGTGCCTTAGCAGTCTGGAGAAGAGTGGCTGCGAAGAAGGGTGATTCATAGCCCCTGAAATCAAAATGCTGTGCTATGAAGGGACAGAAAGAGGGGAGGAAGGAAAAGTGACGAATAAAATACAGGTGAAACAAAGAAATGAGGAGTAATGAGAAAAATTATAGACTGGCAGCAATACTTGAGGGAATGGGGAAGTTACACAGGATCGTGGGAGAAAATAATCCGTTCTCTGTGAAATGAAGAATGTAGGAAAATGCTTCTGGCGTATTTTGTATAAAAAGCTAAAATAGGTGTGTCTTGGGGGCTTACTGTCTCCCCTCAAACTTAGCAGTGAGATGGAATTGGGAAAGCTAAATTTAACTTGACAACACATGTCAAATTGAATTCACCCTTTTAAAGGTGAATTAATTCTGGGGTTTTTCTTCTGTATATCCTTATATTCAGTTGTCATGCAGGTTCCTGGGACTAAATCCTTGCCGTTTTTCCTTATCCAAGATTCCTGTTAAAGACAGTTAAAGGACTGCCAGAGCCTGGAGTTTGCTGGACTCCATGTGCTCCTCTGCTTCCCTCACACATCCCTCTGGGAAAGCCCACCCTTCCTTCTCTGGCTTGAGGAGGACCAAAAGGTGAAGCTATGGGACTCATTCCCGCTTGGGACCAAGCTTATGTCATGGTGGCTCTGCCAGGTTGAATGGTGTCTGTGGGGACTTTGTGTATTTGTGGGCCTTCAGTAATGGTGGAAATGCCGGGTGCTCCAAGACTCATCAGGGTGGAGAAAATAGATTTTGCTCCTCAGGGGGAAGGTGGAGAAAACAAGGTTTTGGTCCTGTTCCAGTGGGAGTTGTTGCCTCAGTTTCCCCATCAGTAGGATGGGGGATGAATTGCTTCTCTCTCCATGTGTCATTTGCTTCTTCACCCTCACAGCCTGCTGTTTCCAAGGGAAGGGTTTCATTTGGGAGAAATGGGAAGCAGAAAACCCTCAGGTGTCATTGTTTGCAGTCCCCACTCTGGTGTGCAGGACCGTGCGCCTGCCTCCCCTGTGTGTGCCAGCTGGAGAGGCTGCGGAGGGAGGCTCTTGATCCACTGCACACATGGGCCCCGTGGAGGTGTGAGGGCCTGACCCTGCCGATCTGTTTGCTGCAGTGGCTGCCCTCAGGCAGGATACCTGGGAGCCCTGCTGGGGCTCTGCCGAGGCATGGGGACCAGCCACGCTCCATGTGGGGCTGCTCAGACCCCATGCCTGCATCAGGGGGATGCCGAGCAGGCACCACAGATGTGCTTTTGTGGACCTGTGTAGCAGCGTGGGCTGGTGACCTGTGCCCAGCCCTGCTCAGCAGGTCCTGCCTGGCACTGGAAGGAGGAGGATGACAGCTGGCTTCACCTGGCCCACAGCTCTCCCCTTTAGCACAGGAGATGCTGCCACCACTGAGCACAGCCCAAGCAGGGTGACCATGGCTTTGCAGTCGAGGCTGTTGCCCTGCAGAGCAGTTGCCTGGCTGCACTACCTGATAAGAGCCAGCCCGTCTCCATGGGAGGGCCACAGGGCCTGAGATGGGCTGCATTGCATAGAGCCCCTGCCGAGCTCCCAGAGCCTGCGCTGCTTCTGTAGCTTCATCATCTTTGCAATTTTCTCAGAAAAGAAAGCAATTGATTTTGTTGCAGTTGCAGTACTGAAGATCTTGCCTGGGCTGAAGATCCCCGTAGTACCTCCCCTGAGGTGTGTAATCCTCCCTCCTTGATCCTGCAGCGCTGCTGTATCAGAGCTGGCCGGTACCCTGAGCCCCAGGGGCTCTGTGTTAGTGGTGTGAGGCACCACGGGTACCGGTTATGTAGCAGCACGCCTGTGTGTAGTGCTCCGGAGCCGGAAAATGCAGCCTGGTGTTTTACAGCACTTGTGAGCTGTCGTGAGATAAAGGTACTTAAGGTACTGTTGCAACACAAAGCTCGTTACATGTGGTTTGATAAATTATAACGTATATGAGAGCAAAGAGAGCAGTGGAAATGTGTGAATGGATGGCATAGCTGAGTGTATACATGCACGTGGGCATGACAGCATTGCTTGTTTATTCCAGTAACAAACTCTGTTTCAGATTTCAAGATGAATTCAAGCAAATGTCGCTCAGAGCTGCTATTTTTCTGATCCTGACACCCCAGAAATTTCAGCAACAGAGAGTAAAAGTTGTTTTTAGATCAGTGTGTTCAAGCCTACACCTGCTTCAGGTTTATCTCAATGTTGATGTGGTAAGGCTTCACTTGAGTAGCTACATATCTGTGATGTCTACCTGTAAGTTCTTTTATTTAAAACTCACTAGCATTGTTTCCTAAGGGAAAAAAAAGGCTTATTAGATATGTACCTGTGCTGTCTTCCCACTTGGACTTCTTTTTTAAGCCACTACTGAATTCCAGGCACATTTGACAGGCAGGCAGTGGTCTGCAAAATACTTGTTCCTTAAAAGCTTGGTGAAAATAGAGGCATCTGTATTTATCTCCTATCCCAGGTGGGAGGGAGGTGGTGGTGTGCAGGCAGCCCTTACTAGACACTGGGGAATCTGAGCAAAAGTCCTACTGAATATGTGGCCTGGGAGGAAAAGCTCTCATCAGAGCTTAGACCTTGCTGGACACCAAAGTCTCCAGGCTCACAATGCAGCTCAGGAGGAAAGCGGCTTTGCCAGCTCTGCTCTCAGAACAATGTGTTTTAGTACTGCAGATGGCACTTAGCTTGGTAATAGCTTGCCCAGGATGTGTTTAGTCTTTACTCTAGCTCACGCTGACTTGTTGGAAGTAGAGTTGAGACGACTGGCCGTGCTCTGTGCCTCCCCCTGCTTGAGCCCAACTGTCTGAAGACTTTGGGAGGAGAGCTCAGCTGGCAGCCTGGGGAAGTCAGGCAACATGTCTGTGTTTGCAGATATGCAGACCAAGTGCCCTTGGATGTGGATTATACCTTTTGCTAAATACCTCCAAAACGCAGCAGCCAAAAGGCACAGCGCAGCCCAGGAATCGGTGTTTGCTCATTCAAAATAGCATGAACTGGGAGATGTTCTCCAGATTATCCCCAGCTCCTTGAAAACACTTATTGGGAAAGTGGCAGCAGGAAGAACTCATGAAGAGATAAAATGTGGAGAGCTCATTAGGTCAGGTATTGCTGCAGTCATGGTTGCCATCATCTGTTTTCTGTCACTGTTTTTCCTCCCTGCAGAACGAGGGAGCAGGCAGGCGGCACGTGGGAGAGTAAATCAGTTCCCAGCAGGGCAAATGTGGGATGACAAAAGTTCCAGCTTAGTTGCAAATTACCAGAGCTACTCCTGTGAGAAGTGGCTTGTGATTTGGGTCCTTGTGTAAACCTGTGGGATGACATCAGGTGCATTAGTAAAATTCTCTGTCAAATTTGGCAACGCGCTTAAGCTTGTGCTTTGCTGAATGGTGATTGATTTAAACATGGTGCTTAATGCAGAACAGGTATGAGGGATCAGAAACTCTGTTAAATCAGTTACGATGCATCTTAAAATGTCAAATTTTTGCCATTTTGGCAGGCATGCAGGTGCTAGAACAGTTAGGAACATAGTAAAGCTACCGCAGCCATCCAAATAATCACAAACTTCTTCCCTATCATGGGTTGGGTTGTTACTTTCACGTCATATTCACACAAGTTCTCTCTTAAAACCACTAACGCATTGTTCTTCTGGGACAGACTGTGACTTAGGTGGTGTTGGGACTTGTTTTAGTCCCTCCAGCAGAAAGCTGCTGTGATTTTTATGGTCAGATTCTGCCCTGTCGGCCTCAAGAAACCCTTGGAGGTGTGTTTTTTCTCAGCTCCACAGGAGAGGAGAGGTAAATATGATGTTTGGCTTCTTTTCGGTCTGTTCCTCCATTGCTCTCTAGTGCTGTTTAAGACGGAGATGCAAGGTCCAGGCAGGTCTCAAGTGTGAGGTGGACTCCAGGCACAGCTCTGTAGTTGCAGCAAAGCTTGTAAGATAATTATTAGTGCTATGCCCATAAAACCCCGGAAGAGTAGTTAGGGGCTGCCGTCGCTGCTTAGCTGGCTCAGTGTGGGCATTGGCCACCGCCACCATCAGATGAGAGCTATGCTTGTGGCTGGGCTCTCAGCTAGGGCCGTTCCTGGGTCAGCTCTGTGCCAACCCCAAAGTGAAGGTGAGCCTGCTGCTTGGAGAGCGCTGCCATGGGGAAGAAGTTCTGGCACATCTGAGGTGCAGTATTCCTTAGCAGTGTGGAGTGCAGAATGTGATCATTGTGCTCAAATTGTCTGGAATCTGCAGAAAATGGTTATTTTCAGTTAAAACACTTATCATTTATTTTGCCAGTGCCTTATCTTAATTTAATTCTAGCAGATATTAAATATTTGTCATACTTCGGCTATTTATATACTTGCAGTTACTGGATTGGGAAGCAGGTAATTAAACAGCCTGTGAGCTTGGTCTTTGGCTGTTGTAGAACTTTGCAGTTCCTGATCTATAGCCTGACAGTTCAGTTGTTATCGGTGGCACGTCTCGGACCAGAGGTGATGTGAACTAAGAGTGAAGACGACTCATCAGATGGTGCAGCTCCAAGCCCTGGTAAAGCCTGTTGTTTCCGAAAGGTATTATTTATGGCTTTGCTTTGCGTAGTCTAGACACTCTCCCTGAAGCAGTTTGCCTCTTGCACAACTTGTAATTCCTTCTGCTGAATGATGAGTCACTCGTTCTCCATTCACCTAAGTGGGAAGCGGTCAGCAAGTCATTTTCCTATGTAATTTTTTGTTATCTGGAGTATTTAATTTGTTTTTGTGTGGTTTAGCAGTAAGAATCCAGCCATCACAACACTGCTACTAGTGGTGAGTGCATACAAACCCCTTACGGCCAATGCTGATGCTTTAGTTCAGAGGGGTACAAGGTAAACACCCTATTTAATTATGTAAACCTGAGTAATATGTTAAGACCAATCAATAAAGCTGTTGCTTAGTTGGTGTCGATGTGAATTCAGCTAATGGCTTCAGCAGTGCCAGGGTTTTACCCACAAAGTGATCTCTAGGAGCCACATATATTTCACTGTGACTTTAAACACTAAGGCTAATTAAAACAGTAGCGTTGCCTTAAAACAGCGGATGAGGGGACCTTCCCTGGTGGTGAGCAGGTCTTCTCTGTTTGTCACCAGGGGTGTGGGTGGCTCCTCAGAGATGGGGTTTGGGTGGCCCCTCAAAGGTCTTCCCTTCCTGGAAATCAAGCAGGGTGAGGTGCAAGGGAAGGTGACACCTTGCTCCCCAGCTCTCGGAGAGCATGGTGCAGGCATGGGAGGACAAGCAGAGTTTGTCTTTTCACCTTGGCTGCTCCACACAGCAGGTGGCACCACCGGCTCCCAGTGGGTCAGAATTGGGCCACCCTTCTTGTAGGGCGTGCTTTGAGGTCCAGCAGCAGGGTCCAGCTGTGTCTTCATGAGGGTGGGAGCAGGGAGATGCATGAGATGGCAGCTTCCTGGGGAGTTTCCCAGTGTTGTTACCTTGTAGTACTGAAAAAAATATATGGAGCATCATAACCTGGTGCTTGCTTTAAAAGAAGGTGTTTGTGGGTACAGGGTACTTGGGGTGCTTTGGTTTTATTTCTGGATTGGGTGGGCATCATTCCCTACAACCAGAGGTAAGTGCAGTTGCTGAGTATTTGATGTGAATGTGTGAAATTGTTCTCTGAAAAGGTGCCTTTAGTGGTAATATTTGGTGGTATTTGTCTGTGATTCAGGCTGATAAAGTCAGATGTTTTCTAGAATTTAAACACCTGAGTCAAAATGTCATGCAAATGTTTATTCAGCATGGGGTAAGCAATGCTGGTTTTGTAGTTGTAGTTCAAGACCTGTCAGTCTACCTCACAGGAAGATTGGGAGCTTGGACTTTTAGTAGCATGAGGTATATAATGACCCTTGTGAGGGAACATTAGTGCAGGCCACCTCCAACCTGGAGGGGCTGGAAAACTGCCCCAACATACAACTCAATGACTTGACGCAAGTGACCGCGACCACTCAAGTGCCAAGCACCTGCCCGTAGCCAAATGTTAGTGTTTGATGAAGAAATTTAATGAAATCTAGATTTACTTAGGTTTTTCCTTGCCCAAAGGGTGGGATTTTTTTTTTAAATGATGGTGCTGCAGTGTTGTTCTTTGGGGACTGGAGATGCAGAGAGCAGATCTTGAAGGAACCCCACTGACTTTGGTAGGACTTTGGGCTGATGCCACAATGCATTTGTACAAATAGCCTGGCAAACTGGGCTGCCCGCTAATGGTCCAGCAGCAGCCTTTCGTGATCTCGTGTGCTAAATTAGGGTGATGTTCACCCAAGGGCAGGTGCTCTTTGCCTTCAGAATATGATGAGACAGTCTTGAGGTCTAGCTTTGGCTGTAGACCCTGTTTCTACCTCCAGCTCCTTTTTTGGGTGGGATTTGGATCCACGCTTGATGATTTAGGATGAGCACTGGGTATGAACTGGACCTGGTCCTCTACAAGCATGGAGCAGAGTGACCCCATCCCTGCAAGCCCATCGCCTGCTGTTTGTCGTCAGCCTGGGGTAGGATCTTGGTGGGGGGGGAACCACAACAAACTTCTTGGCAGTGGAAAAGAAGCACTTGTTGTGGATGTTGTTGTTGCCTAATGTACAGGAGAAAGAAGCCCTGCACCCAGAGCAGCCGCAGCACTGTGGCACGCACAGGCTCAGCTCGGTCCCTCGGAGCAAGGCTCAAAGGAGGTGGTTTGGCTCCCAGTTGCCTGTCTGGCGCAGGGGAGGAAAGTAATGGGGAGGAGAGGCCAATTTCCTCGCACCCTGAGGAACTACTGATAGGAGAAGCTATTTGTTAAGAAATGTCTTACTGAAACAGTCTCACACATCGCCTTGTGAAGAGCATCAGTGGTGTCTGCTATAGCATCTGAATTTGATCCTGAGCGCATGCTGAGCTGGAGAGAATGGTGCTGGGAGTTTGTGGATCCTGTAAGTTTGTAGTAACCACTGATGTTTATTAGTTGCAACATGTGTTTGCAATTGGTGAGGTGTGGGAGGCACGCTGACTCCTGTAGGAAGCAATTCTCTGTTCCCTGTGGAATTTACCATGTTACCAGTCCAGACGATGCTAAGTAGGCAATGCCCTAAGATACAGAAGGCTATGAATTGGGGTGCAGGATTTTACCATCTTAAGGACCCCAGTATGTGGCTGCAGCATGGTAAAATCCTGCACCCCAGCACAGAGCCTCCTCCACCTCCATATCTCAGGGGAGCAGCCCCCTGCTTTCCTTGGAGCTGCTTGAAGATGGGTGGCAATTGCCTCTTTCAGGTGGGATCCAAGCCACTCGCGCACGTGTGGGTGTGTGCATGAGCTTCATTTTGGAGCCTGGAGGGGTTCACAGCCAATGTATGCACTCTGTCTGGGAGCAGGAAGGGAGAAGTTGCCTGGCTGGTGGCACCCTGTTGAGATAAAGGGACTCGGGTTTGATAATTGGCTGTCAGAGGGAATATGAACCGGTGCTCCTAAAGCAAGCACCATGCTTGCTGAAGTGAGATATGATGTTAGTTTAATAAGGAAGCAGATTTGGGGTCAAAAAATTTTTTTCCCTCCTATATAGACAATGCATTTTTCTGTACATGACCTCACTGTCCCGTATACCATCTATCTCATTTCCAGCTGGTGCTTTGCTTAGAAGCAAACTCTTATCCCAAGGAGAGATTTGGGAGAGCCCTGTCCAGCCAGTTGGCCAAGTAAAACAAAACACTGCAGAGGCACTTTGGGAGGAGGTTTCTGCGCTTGCTCTGGCTGACCGTAGCATGTTGGTGCAGGTGACTGTGGAAGGGAGATGTTCCTCTGTAGCAGCTGGCCAGGTGCAGCCCACATGCCATGCAGTGCTTCCCTCGGATGTTCCCTGTCATATTTGTGGGGGCTGGGAAGGAGAAGGGGTTCAGACGTTATGTTTTAGGCACAAAAAATATCAGATTATTTGGGAGCAATTAAGTGAAGTTTTGTTCTGTTCTGTTGGGACTGCTGTTGATGCTGACAGGGCTAGCTTTTGTGGGAAGGGACTCCACTTTGCCTGGTGCCCTGTGGGGAGGGTCAGCTGCTCACGCACCTCAGCAGCAGAGGATTTAGGCATCACACCAGCAGAGTATCAAGCAAAAGTCAAATTTCCTCTAAGATGCAAAATGTCCTTTCCTGGTTCAGCAAGAGGGCACAGATGCTTTGCATATTGCACGCACCTAGTTTGCTTTTATTGCCTACACCCCTAGTTTTCCCCTCCCTCCTAGCAGACTGCTCCCACCCTTCTTGCAACCAGGGACAACAGACTCATTGCTGCCTCGGAAGGAAGCTGATGGGGTGACGCAGCAGGAGCCAGCTGCTTTGCTACCTGCATGGTGACAATGCAAGGATGAAGGAAGGACACAGCCAGCACTTCTTCAGCCACGGGTGAGGCTGCGTGACCCGCCAGCGGTGCGTGCTGCAAAAAGCAGCGCTGTGCTTCCCAGCCCCGGCACCACAGACCACCCTCTGCCAGCAAGACCTCTAGGCAGAAGACATCTGCTGCTGTTATCTGGGGACGTGCAGCTGTCTGAGCTGCACGGGGTTGTTTTTTTGGTGCATAGCCAAGAGCTAGCTGGAGTTAAGACTGCAGAGACTTTGTGTGTGCTCAGTCATTCACGAGGGCAGAGGCAGCTCCCGAGTGTGGATTGACGCCGATGCTCTGAGGTGGGAAGGAGCGAGGTGCTGGGAAAGGCACCAGGCCTGGCCGAGGGTATTTGGAGCTGGGAAGTAGCAGCTTTGCTCCTTCCCTTTCTTGGGCCTTTGGTGCTTCAGTCTGCAAATTTTCTCCCTCCAGAAGAGTATCTGAAGGAGCCGGGGTAGGGAGAAGGGATTGCTCACAGCTCCAAGGTGCAGCTGTGTTTTCCATCTCCCATTTGCTTTGCAGCAGGCACGGTCCGGGGCCCTGCAGAAACGGTGGGGAATAGCACTTTTCTAGCCTCTAGGTGTCTCAAGCTGATGTCCTCAAAAAACTCGAGTTGATCATGCAGTGGTAGTTTATGATGGGCAGGGATCCACCTGGTACGATTTCTCCTCGTTGGTGGGTTCCCTGGACTTCAGTGGTGCATTCTGCTCTAAAAGATGTTGGTTGCAGTGGTGCAAAGACCCTGCCCCTACCTTCAGCTGGGGTCTTGTGGATTTTATCTGCTCTGAGGGCTCCTTCTTCCCCAGGACCTCTCATGTCACATTCCTCCACAGCCTGAGCCGTGTGCCTGTCAGGGCAAGTACCTTGCAGCAGTTGGTGCATTTGCTCCAGCCTAGCTGGTCTAGGGAGGGAGGGTTGGGCAGGGAACGGCATCAGCGAGCTAGCTGCATACACCAGCTACCATGAGCCTGTACCGACAAGACATGGGTATCCCCTAAAGGGTTACACCAGCCCGAGGGAGGGGGTTAACCTGTCTGCGGAGCTGTCATGCTCCTTGCTGTGGAGCAGAGCGAGCACACCTGAGGCACAGGTAGGAAACAGAAGGAGCATGCAGGTGGCAGCCTGAGGAGTGTGCTTAAGCGGGTTTGGTGTTTGAATTCCACTTTTAAACCTTTCTTTTTGCTTGCTGTTAAATGCCGTTCTAGGCGCGTGTGTGCACGTGCTCATGCAAGGGTTATGAGCTGAGCAGGGCAGGATCTCCATGGGTGCTGGCAAGCCGTGTGGTTAGGGAGTCTCTCCATCAATAGTGGCAGCCACTGAACTGCCCGGACTCCAGTGCCATACATGTTGCTGGCTGGCATAAAACGGATGTTCCCTTCTAAGGCTATTCCACATCTCTGCTGCTGAACTTTTGTTTGGAGTTCCTCAAGCTCAGATCTCCAGAGCCTCTGTAAAGCCCCTGCTTGGTGCATATTTCATGCAGAAGGATGCGTGTGATAGAAATTCTTCCTGTAATCTCATCTCTCTGTAAACTCTCTTCTCCCAGCTTCTGTCTCACACCAGAATATTCCTGTGTGTGCAGAAGTCACCCCGAAAGTGAATCAGATCCTGCTGAGCAGGACAGTCTTCCCACCACCTATTTTTAGTGTGTGCAATTACCCTCCATGCATCTTGGAACTCTAATTGCCTTTTTATTGCTGTTTAGCAGTGTGTTAAAGGTTTTTGAATGCTCATGCCTTGTTTTCTCATTAGCTCTATTTATTCCTCCTTTGGCTCCCTTCCTCAACCTCATCAAATTTAGCATCTTCTCCTTGCCTTCGGGGCCTTGGGCAGCTCTGCCACTTCTTTCTTGTTCTCCCGTGTCCTTTCTCATGTTGCTGCTCCAGATGCTCTGTGCTTGCTCCAACGTGCTGTTGGGTCCCATTTCCTGGAAAGGGCTCTGCACCCACGGCAATACCCTGCCAGCAGTCCTTTTTCTGGGCAGGGTGGCTCTGGCAAGATGCCTCAGTGCCTCCTAAGGCAGCTGCCTTGCTCAGGCAGGGCTGGTTACTGTGGTGAGTCTGCCTGGGCAATTAGGGGCAGGTACGTGATCTGGAATGGAGAGCAATGGTTAAGAGCCTGGTAAGGAGCTGATAATAGAGACTGGGAGTTGGTAAGCAAGGCAGGAGGCAGGCACTGTGGCCTGAGGTCCCCTGCATGGATTTGTTTTGCCAGGGTGGCCCAGAGCTGCAGCATCACCAGCAGTCCCTGTGTGGCATGGCCCCTGTCTAAAGCCACAGTGTTTTGGACTGGGGGCACTTAAAACTGGTATCACTGGGACTGCATTCTTAATGCTTCATGTGTATCCTGTGCCTGCCTTCACCTATCTGCTCTCTCTGGCTGCAACAACGTTTGTGCTTCTACAGCACCTGGCACCCTGCATGGATAACTGGGAGCAAGCAGTAGCCTGGGTTTGTCTCATATAGTCTCTGAGTGCAAAGTCCTTTTTGATGTTCTTTGCTTTATGTTTTAGCCTTGTTGTGTGGCATTTCCATAGCTCGAATTAATTTAATTATCCCCCGAGGTGCGTGCTTGCTTGCTCACAGTTGTCCGGGACTTTATTGCCCTCCTCTTGTGTATTGAGGAGCCCACACAGCTCTGAATCATCAGTAAATGTAATCACAGTGCTTGATGTTTGTTCTTCCAAGTCCATGATATATACAATAAATGAAACTGGTCTTAATACCAATCTGTGCCTCGCCTTTCAGCACGTGTTGTGTTCCAAAACGCTTTCCCACCGTGTACAGCCCCGCCACTCAATCCTAACAGTGTTTATATTGACCAGAGAGATTAATATTTTATGTAAAATTGCATCTAAAGCTTTCTTACCCTATAGTAATTTATGGTCAGAGCTGGCTCCCAGCAACCTTAGCACATCTGCTAAGCATGGAGTCAGCTTGGCGAGGACCTGGTGACTGGGCTAAGTAGCCCACGGTACCCTGCAGGTTGCAGGCTCAGGACAGGTGAGCGCACTGCGCTGCCAGCCTGCATCCCTGCCTGCGGCCAGCGTCTGCCTGCGACCCAGCGGGACTTGCGACGTGGGCTGTGCAGTGCTGCCTAGGCTGGCGTCCTCACTGGTGGGCTCCAGCCGAGTGCGGGGGTTCATTAGTCAAAGAGCAAATTACTGAACTGAAACAGGGACTGGAGCTCCCTGCTCTCAGAGAGGGTTTGCTGTTTCAAGCTCCTTGTGCTCCTGGGCGAAAGTGGGGGCAGAGCTCGGCAGTTTGGGTGCTGGCTGCAGGCTTGGGTTTGGGCTAGGTTGCAGGCTCAGCTCCCTGCTTGCTGCTTCACAAGCTCACACAACTCTCCAGCTCTTTCTCAAGCTGCCATCAATAAAAAGTGATGAAAATATTTCTTTTCTCCATAGAGTGATGGAAAACAGTGAGAGCTTATGAAATGCTGAGGTAATTGCTTAGCACAGGATGCGCAGGTCCCTGGGAGCGCTAGGACTGGACCTGGTGAGAGTGGCCATGCTGTAGCTCAGACACACGCAGACACAGAGCATCCACTGGCCACCCCTTCTGCGACGTGCTGTGTCCTCTGAGCAGCCTCTACAGCTGCTCCCACTTATTATAAGACAGTTAATAGTTTGGATAATTCATGCTTACAAGTCGTACGCACTTGATAAAAGGAGCCAATGTTTAATTTACACATGTGGGGCTTCATATAGATCTTAACAACTCTATGCACAATAGCTGTGCATCCTTTCCTCCTCACTGTTTGCATCTGGGAAGGTGGGCAGCAGGCTGCCTGCTGTTTCCATACACAGCTGGGTGCATGGCTTGCCTGTAGCTTGCTCCTCTGTCATCTCCCAAGCTTATCACGGGTGCTGCCATCCTGCAGGAGGGTGCAGCAGGGAGAATTGCACTGTAATGTAGAAGCAAGACAGGAAAATCTTCAGCCTTATTGCTCCACTTTTCTCTTTCCTTTTAATGCTCTCAAAAACTAACTGCTATATGAAGGGAAGGCAGCCTGGAGCGCTGAGCCTGGTTTTGCGTTGCTGGGAGTCTGCAAAGCAAGACAGGCGCGCTCTGGATGCATATGCATGTGCTCTGGCTGCCCTTGCTTAGGGCGCTCTCGGTGCAAACTGCAGCCAAGTCCGAGGCTTCCAGATATATGTCCCATGGTGATGGCTAAGGCTTGCAGGGACAAACAAAATGGGACCACCAAGGGAGGGGCTTTTAAACTAGCATAACAGCTCAGCTACCCCCCATTTAAGCCCATACAAGCAGGAGAAGAGCAAGACCCCTGATTCTTTCCTATCAGCTGAACGCCCATGATTCAGTGGCCAGCAAGAAGCAGATGGCTTGCTATTTCTGTGCCCTTTCATTTGATTGCTGCAGGTCTGGGAGGGAGTTACAGCTGCTCCAGTAGTGTGGCAAATTGTCTCCATTTATCTTACGGTGTTATGCCTCGATGATGTCAGATGGACTCTTTACATTGCATATATATTCAGACTAAGCAAATCACAGTGTTTTTTCTGTGAAAATTTAATGATGAAAGATGACACTATAAGTGATCTTTGTCCTTTTTTTCTTTAACCAGTAGTTTCATTTGCTGTATAACCCTCACACTAATGGTAATAATCTTTCCTTGCTGTGGCTCAGGAGAACAGATGTGCCTTTTGAATTTATGTTTTTTTGCCGAGACAGAATCTTCTTTTTTTTCCTTTTTACAGCTCTGATTACTTGCTTAGCAATGCTGTGACCTATATTCAAGGTGAAACTTGTGATAAATATTTGCTTTGGGGAGGGAGGCACAACCATGTTTTTGAAAAGATTAAGGCCTGTCAGGCAGCAACCCTCGCTTCAATTAGACGTCAAAATGCAAATCATCCAGGCTTCAGAGTATGTCAAGGTGAGGGTAGAAAGGACTTTAATCCATTCTAAGGTTAAGTTGGAATCCTCATGCGGTTTAATTGTTCTTGGCTAGGAATGGTGTGGGGATAAGTCAAAGATGTGCAGGAAAACCCTTCAATGATATTTTTGTCATGTGTTAAAAGGCTTGCTGGCTGCATTTAGTACTTGCTCGCTCAAAGGACTATCATCCCTCAAATGATAGAAAAATTACTCAAAGTTGCATCTGTAATGACAGCTCCCCTGATTTTAATAGCTTGATTATTATTTATTCATTTTTGCATGGGGTATTAGCTGGTAAGTGGTGCATAAGCCAGGCTGCAGTGTGCCCAATGCAGGGGCACAGTCTATGCTTTTGGGTTAGCATCCCTGCATCACAGCTGGGGGACACATGGGGGCACGGTCTCCCCTCCACCTGCATCGCCCTGGGGAGCCCCAGCTGCTGGGGGTGCAGCAGTAGGTGCTCGGGGTATGCAGTGTGAGGTTATGGGGCGGCTATAGAGGATGTCCCGTGCTCTAAGGGTTCCCATCTGCCTGGTGATGCTGCTGGCTCCATGTGTTTTGACCAGAAAAGTGACAATAACAAAACCCAAAATATTTTTAAGGCTGGTGTTGTGGAGGTGCCTCCTGGTTTGGGCATCCTGGCCAGCAGGGTTTCTCTAGATTGCGTCTCAGTCCTTTCGATTGAATCAGCTTCTTTCATGGAGGATCTTAAAAATCAGGCACTTTCTCAAAGTAAGTAAAAAAACTCCAGAAAGACATGGTGCAACATGGGTGTCATGGCCGGACCTCTGCAGGTACCCGTGGGACAGCCAGCCCTGCATGACCGACCTTGGTCCTTGTTCTGGCCAAGAGCTGGGCTTGCCATGGCAAGGCGGGGGAGCTGGCTGTGGGACGGCAGGGCATGGGGGCAGCCCCCTAGGGCTGGTGGCAGCTCGACTGGATGCCCCATGGCTCAGATGGGGCAGCGATGCTGAGAGGGGCCACCACCAACTGTGGCTGAGCATCAGCATCACTAAAGAGCAGGTCTAGGGGTTTTCCCCATGATGCTGGTGCCTTTGGGAGAGACAGCACCTAGAGCTGAGAGCACAGCTTGCTAAAGCAGAAAGGAGCACGTTAACCCCAGGACTTTGGGGGCTGAGGGAGGAATTGCTTACATGGATGCTTGGTATGGGGTGGGTAGGTTCTTGGAGGCTTTTCTTCCCTTTGCTGGCTTTGAAAGGGTGAATGAGAGAGCTTGGGTGGTGTGAAGACTGAAATATTTTCTTACCCTCTGCTTGAAGATGGAAGTTACAGTTTTATAAAATGTAAAGTAAATGAAAGATGATGTTTCTACTCTTCAGTCTTTCTATTTTTCATATATCTGTTTCTCCTTCTGGCTTCTCAGCAAACATTAATAAAAAAATGGGGGTGAGAACCAGCAAAAAAAAAACTTGGCCCTGTTGAAACCATGTGTACAAGGTCGTAGCTGTTTATGTAGCAAATCTCACAGGACTTGAAAAATGTCCTTGGTGTTGTCTTGTGCAATTTATCAGGGGTGTTCATGGAGTCACAGCACTACTTTGCACCAGAGATGGCAACCATACGCTGTGGTTGTACATCGTGCCTCTTTTTATACCCAGCTTGGAAAACTAAGATTTGTAGATACGAGGCTCGTAAGCTCAATGAAAAAATGGCAAAAAATGTGAATTATGAATCTGTTTTCATAGAAAAACACTTAATTATGGTTACGTGTAGACTGTGCACTAGAAAAACTGCTGTAGACAAAGATCATCTATAAGTGTCTGTGTTCTTGGGAGCTGGACCTTGCCTGAAGGGCATTTGCAGCCACCCCACATCACCCCCTTCGCAAGGGAGCTGAGCAGCCAGCGAGTCCCCTGTGGCTGGCAGGCTTCCCCCAGCCCTGCAGGGTGGGAGTGTTTTTGCACGGCAGACCTTTGCAGGGCATCGCAGGCATGGGAGCTGCTGGGAGTCAGGGACCGTGCCGAGGCTGGGAGGGCTGCAAACGGGGAGGCAGAGGCAAGGGAACAACCTTCCACATCACGCGGGCTGCTGCTGAATCACTGTTTACGCTGTTTCTGTAGCTGCTGACTCGATGCATGGAAATAGAGTACCTCTATTTTTAGTTCTTACCTTGTGCATTCATGCACATGCACGCTGAAATTAGACTTTTTGTGATGGGAGCACTTTTTTGCCTGCACGGGGAAAGTATTTCAGAGTTGTGGCACAGTAACGATTCCTGATTTCTTCCCTTCCTAACATCGTACACGTGAGGCGAAAGTAGGGGGAGAGCTGCTTGCTCTGTGTAGTAGTAAAGTGGCGTGGGATGGACCCGAGTGTCGCAGAGCTGCCTCTCCTGTTGGCGCTGTCCAGCCGCGGTCCTGCCCCTGCTGCCTTTCTGGTACCAGAATCGCAGCTGCCAAATTTTATTCCGTATCCTGCTGGCTTCCTTTACACTCTCTGTTAGAGCTGATTTGGTACCTAAATATGATCTATCAACTATTGCAGCAGGACCAGGGTGTTTTGGTTTGTTGCTGTCAGTTTTTACTCGTCTATGATTTCCTTTGCCTGTCTCGCTGCTCCTTGATGCTGGTGGAGCAATATCGAGCTCTATCAGCAGAGGAGTAGGTCCCAAGATGAAACCAGCACATTTGTGTTGGCAGGAGTTCTGTGTTGGCTGTTACCTGCTGCTACAGTTAATTGTGTTGTGAAAACAGGCGCTGCTTTTGCAAACGAGCTGGGACATTGAGGTGAGGTAAAGCAGTGAATTGTCAGTGGCAAAATATCGCATAGTTTTCACTAGAGTCAAGATCTGGTTTACTTTGTTAATGCTGCGCAGAGCAGGAGTGCAAAGGTGGTTGCTGGTGGAATATTCCAGTGAAAACAAGGCTTTCTCATCCTAGTGTATTGGGATTGACGGTGGCATTTTGGGAAGAGAAAATGTGAAAAGTGAGTGCTCCGCTTTTAAAGCGCTCTGTCATCTGCGTGGCAGTAGCTCTGTGACACTGTCTGTCCTCAGCTGCTGTGACTTCAGAACCCGGCTGGGATTCCCTGGAGCTAATGAGATTATTTGACTTAATGATGTTATTCAGAAGATGCATTATTCTCTCTCCGGCATCCTCCTGGTGCACAGGCCACTGGTCCCTGCCACCTGAAGGCCTGGGAGCGGGTGCTGTTATTCAAATGAGTGAAATGGCATGTACTGCGATAACAAACCGGTGTGAGTGCTGTGTCCCGTGTGTACAGGGAGCATGATGAAAGGATCGTCAGGATTCCTGCCTTAAAAACTCTGCATCCAAAACTTTAATGCTGTATGTGCGTCCTTGATGTTCTCCCGACTGCCCTCTCAGGTTTGCTGTCAGGAGAAGGTGGCAGGGGAGATCCTGCTGCTCTTGACCACTGGACAAGGTTTGGTATCGGCTGGTGGGAATTGCAGTTTTGACCCTAGGGTCTCTGTAGCTTTGGTTTCTGGAAAGTCTGGTTGCTAAACTGCTGTCTCCCAGCAGGTCTCCTGTCCTGAATGGCTTGCAGCAGACACTGCAGCAATCTTGCTTTCCTTACCCACCTTGTTCAGAGTGTTGATATCCAGAAACTAGCGTTACCTCCAAATTGAGATCTGTTTCCTCAGATAACCATTTAACTGTGCTGTAAGAGTTGGGCAGGCCAGAGAGAATGACTTAGTCATTCTGGTACTCACTCTGGACCAGCAATGCCTGGTGTTTTTTGGCTCCTTTGCTGCCCTTTGTCATTACAGTGCCTTGGCACCCGCACCTAGGAGAGCACAGCGTCCTTGTGAAACCCTCACTGGGTTCCTCCCCTGATCTCGGGGACATCAGGAATGAAGCAGCTGCTTGCATCGCTTCAGAAGATAGCTTTCTGCCTCTGGAGCAGCACACAGAGCTCGTGTGTGTTTGCTCCGTGCTGCATGCGTAGCCTCAGCTTTTTCCTGGTATGAAAAGCCCTGCTGAATTGTTTTGAAGCCTCACAGCAGGAAAGAGTTTTGTTTTCATTCCCTGTATTTGTCAGCCCAATTTGTGAGCTGTTTGCCAGAAGTATGCACATGGATATAAATGCATTGGCTTCATGTGAAAGGTTTTTCCACGTTTGTGGCTGCCCTGCAGAAGGGCATCACCAGTCTGTGGGGGGAACCTCCCATGGCAAAAACGGGAGAAAGAGGGAAGCCGAGGAGAGGTGGGAGGAAGGTGCTTGGGTTGAAGGAGGAACACTGTTTGCTTCCACTTCACCTGCCTGCAAAGAGACAAGAAGGGCTTGTAGGCTGTGCTATGATGCTTCCCTCAGCCGCTGGGAATAAGGTAGAGCAAGGGATCAGTGCATCTCAAGAATGGGATAGTGCTGCCGAGGGTTATGGTGTGTACTGAGAAGAAACCCACCCAAATCCCTGGTCTGGGAGTTGGAGTGTGGTGCCTTGTACCTGATGCTCTTGGTGCTGTGATGCTGGCATAGAGGGACTTGTGTTGGGGAGGGGAGGTTGTCTAGGTCTTGTCCTTGCAGTCAGCCCATCACTTGGGATGCAGTGCTGATGAGCAAGCCCCTCTAGTTTTACTTGGAAAAGGCCTGTGAGCTTCCTGCGAGTTTCTGGGCAGCCTCAGTGAGGTAGAGCATGCCTTGGGTGTGCCAGGCTCCTCTTTGGAGGGCCCATGTGTAGTGCTGTTGTCGTGGGTTTAGGTGTTTTGCTTTTATTTCAGAGAGAAACGGATTGGGAAAGGCACATTCCTTCTGTCCACACTGCAAAAAACCCTGTGGTTGCCTTCCCCTCTTTCTTAGAGAGCACCAGGAATCTTAATATCTCCTTAGAGGAGCAGGCTTAGAGGGCTATTATCAAGTTTATATCGAAAAGCCTATTTGCTAGGTGGGTTTTCTTAAGCTTTTTAGAGACAGATCTGCAGGACCTTTCTGTTTTGGTGGGGAAACACTGAGTGTTTGGGCACGTGATGTCCTTTTTTTCTGCACCCCAAACTTTTTTTTCTCTCCAAAGAGAGAAAAATTTTTTTTCTCCAATACAATACAATTTTTTTCTCTCCAAAGATGTTTAAAGCCAAGCATCTTGAGGCTGAAATCATATGTAAAGAGCCCCAGCTGTCCCTGAGTCTTCGTCTCCAGGATTATTCACAGATTTGCAAATTAGAAGGGTGCTGAAAGCAGTTGCATTGAGCTTCATGGAAAAGTATTTGATGGTATGTGGTTATCTTGCAGATAACTTCCCAGGCACAATCCTACATTGGTGGTACTTTTCCACCATGGATGCTATGGGTGACCAGAGCTCTCTTCTTGGCTTATAGCCATCCTCTTATTTAAGGCACAGAGCAACCAAGGCAACGGGAAGGGAGGCTGGACACAACCTGTGTGGGGAAGGTGCTCCTGAATCAGTGCTGTGCTCCAGCTTTTTCCCTGCTGTGCCTGGGGACATGCCAGCAGCCATGCTGGGGATGCTCTGGTGCTTGACATGGGGTACGTGATGTCTTGTCAGACACCTGTGCAGAGGGCTGGTGGGTCAATACGTCGTTATAGCAAATCCATGTGTCTGGCTTGCCTTTTTGCTCTCTAATTGCTGCCTCCTTGCTTCCTATCTGCATCCAGTAAGCAAGCTGCCGTGATAGTTAATTACTCTTCTGGGCTGCGTGCTGTATTATAGTCTGTTCTGTCAATGCTAATTGTTTTATAGAAATATGAAGTACCACTTTCCCTTCCCTCCAAGGACTTTGAGATGCGATGTGGGCTTTAATGATATCATTTGCCCTTCTGTCCAGCTTGAGCAGGAAAACATGATCTCCCATTTGCAATGGACACTTAGGGCTATCTTTTGGAGAGCCGCGAGCACTCTGCTATTGGGGTCTGTTCCTGTGCCTTTCCAGTAAAGCTCTTTCCCTGCCATGGTTCCTGGCCGGTGGTGTGTATTTATAACTAATCAATCGCAACCCAAGATCAGAGCAATGATTATTGTTTGTCCTGGTGAATCCAGGCAATCCTTCCTTACACTGTTCCCTTCCTGGGTGGGGTTACTTCTTGCTTTTCAACCTTTGGTTTATTAAATAGGTTGTGCAAAAGAATAAGTCAATAATAAGAAGTTGTAGGTGGGCAGCTCCTGAGAGCGCACATACTAGCACGTAAGAATGTTGCATAAGGAAAACTGCCCTTCTCATGCATGAAAAATGTCAACCCATGTCATTCAAAGTTATCTCTGCTTGCTTGTGCTGGCGCCAGTGGTCATGCTGGCATCCACTGGTGATGGTTCTTTGCAGGGCGATTTATAATTTGAATGTATTTTTATTGCTCTGGAGTAAACACCAGATAAACCCACATTAGTTCACAACTAAGGAAAGGTAAATTAAAATGTGGCCCCCTGTGTTCAGCTTCAGTTTACGCGGTGTGTTTGTAGTGACTAATGTTTTGGGGCTGTGCTCATGTTCTCTTTGCCATGCTGGAGGCTTTGTTGCTAGCTTTTGTCTTTAGCAGCATTATACAGAGCAGGATGATCTCCCAGGTGAGCACCTGAGATCTGTGCTGGGTGCCGTGCAGGCATGAAACAGGAGAGCGGGGAGGGCTCGGTACCTGGCTGTGGGAAAGGCCCTGTCACCAGGATGCTCTAGACCTCATCCTGACCGCTTTGCGTGCCCATAACTTCCCGCAGAAGCCTCAAAAATGAGGTACAGGTGTGTCTGAGGTGCCAGTGTGATTTTAACAGAGACAGGGTAGGATGGTTGGCAGAGTCGTGTACCCCAGTGGGGCACGGAGGATGAGAGGCGTCTTAGCCCTTCACTGCGTAGCACCTGCTTGCTTGGCATGTGCCTCTGCGTTGCATGGCACAGCTGCAGGTGCATATCTTGGCACTTAGATCAAGGCTTCATCTGCTCTTGGCTGGTTACACCGGGCAAAAGAAGATGTACTGTGCAGGATGAGGGCCAGGCACAAGGTTTGGTGGTGTTCCTCTGCCTTCCCAGGGGATTCACATAGCAGAACCATACTTAGACTTGCTTTCAGAAGATAGTCCAACTTCTGTTACTATAAACACTTTTCAACGGCAAGCACAGGACAAGCAGTGGGGAGGTATTGCAGACCCAGAAATACTCAGACTGAAAACTGGGAGGAGGAGTGCTGATCCATGAGTTGAACAGTACGGGCTGAGTCTTTCTTTTATCCCATTAAAATATGGGGTAGGGGAAAAATTAGATTTTTAGGCTTGGTCTCTATCCCCTTCATCTGTGGTGAGGGCAGAGTGCTTTTGTGAACAGAGATTTGTGGTTTGGTTTAGAGTTCCTGTACAAGGACTTCCTATCCCAGCTGAGCACTCAGTGACTTCTTTGCTGTTTTTCTCTGCAAGCATTCAACAAAGTTTGATGTACTGCTACTGTCATCTGCAGAAAATCCTGTTCCATGACCTTAAAATGCATCCCAACTTCAAACCTGCTCCATCAGGGCCTTGAGTAAGCCTGTGCTGGTGTCCTCTCTGCCCTATCAGCCTGGCTTGTTGAAGGCTGCATGTAAATTGGTCTCTGAAAACAGTTTTCTGATCTCAGCCACAAATCTGATTATGGTTACATTAGGGAATGGAAGCGTGAGAAGCTGGGTCGTTGCTTGAAATTTTAGCATTAAAGGTCAAGTTCAGTTGATTTTTAATCCTTTGACAGCAGCAGCCACTTTCTATCTCATACACCTGCAACTTCATGTGCGTCTACCAAGACATAGGCAGGAGCTTAGACACCAGGCACCAGCAAGGCCCGGCATTCCTTCTGGGACTTCTCTGCGTGAAAGAGGGAGGAGTGTCTGAGCTCCCAGTTTGCTCTAAGATGAGAGCTTGGAGCTGCTGTCACCCAGTGCTGCTGCTCTGTGCCTGCCATCAGCAGGATGCTGGGGAGCCCTGGTGCTGTGCGCAGCCCTGTCCTGGGCAGGAGCGATGGCTCCTCACTGTTTGGGACCAACACCCTGGATACCTGTGGCAAAACTCCCACTGGCTTTGGTGGGAGTGGGGCCAGCTTCCAGGCTGTACCCGCTCAGAGCCTGTGGCACGAGGATGTGTGTTTTGGGAGAGTGTGGGGTCACGTGCCTCAAAGATGAGCGATGCTCTCACACATGGACTCATGGATGTGCAGCAGCTCAGGATGCCACCGACGATACCATTGGCTTAATCTCCTGTGTTTGCAAATCTTGGCATGAGCTGCAGATTCTTCTGTTAGTATTTTAGGGCTATTTCCTTCAGTTCCTTATTAAAATGCACGTGTTTTTCCTTATTTAAAAAGATCATCTGTATCAAAAAGCTAATGATCACAATACCTGGCTTCCTTTTCCCCAACAAAGATGACAGCAGTGATATAAATCATTACGTTGCTGATTGTAAAATTGCTACCTTCAGACACGTCTTTATTTTAGGGTTGGATTTTTTGGCTGTTGCAATTTACAGGAGAAAGACAGTTGGAAATTTTCTCCTTTAGTATGTAGTTTTCACAGCTCTCAAGTCTTTTTTTTCAAGTCAAGCTGCTTTGGCTGCCAGGCTGGGAAGAGCAGAAGATTAAAAAAAAAAAATGCACCTGTGCAGATAAGTATATTATGGCTTTCCTGAGGTAAGATAAAGTCATAAAAGTTTTCTGGTGGGCTTTTGCATTGCTCAGCTATTATGCTTCTTGCTGCAGTAGACAATGAATATCCTTTCCTGGGGAAAGCCCCAGTCACCTTCGTGTGGCTCCTGCCGTGGTTGTTGTGGGACTACAGCCCCTCCTAGCACCGAGGTGCCGCAGCTTCAACAGGGCTGGCATGTGCAAACTCTACTGCTGAGAGTTTGGAGCCATGAGGATTTTGGTTGCTAGTTTTCAGAGTGAAATCCCACTGTGATTTTAATGCAGCATCATACAGAAACACTAAAGATTGGGGATTTTTCTTTTTTGGTTTTTTTTTTTTTCCCCTCCCACCTATGTGGGGAGACACGAATGACTGTCTAGGAAAATCAGGAGCTGCAGAGGGTATCAGAAACACCACCATCTGCCCACCTCCAAAACAGCTGAGGTCCACGCTCGGTGAATGACGACAGCGGGCCCTATCAAGAGTATGGCTTGTATTTAATTCTGCGTTACAATCCCTTTAATCTAGGATTATATCCAGTTGTTTTCTTCATGCAGGGTGTATGCTGTCAGATAAAAGCAATAACACCTGGGAGGAGAAAAACGGCTTTGAACAGGGGCCGAAAACCTTGAGTATCTGCAGATGCATTTGTCAGAGCCATGAACCTATCTCACAAAAAACATCTAGGCAGGTGCAGCAGCTGACAGGACCCTCCAGCTCTGATAGATGAAGACCCTGGGAAGGCAACCGTTTGCAAATGAAATGGTAATTGCTTTCCCCTCACTGAATGAAATCTTCTCTGAGGCGATTACACAGATTAAAGCTTCCCACTGCAATGTACCAGAATAAATATAGCCTGTGCCTCTTGCAGGGGCTGCTGCGGAGCAGCGTCGGGCTGTGGGGTGCCTCATGCGAGGTATGGCAGGGTAGCTGGAGTCAAGAGTAGAAAACCTGTAAAAATAGGGCTGGAAGGACCTCAGGCTATCTGATCACCTTCCTCCCTCAGAGCAGGACTGAGTATGCCCAGGTTGTTTTTGGTGGCATTTGTCTGGGCAGTCCCACCAGGAGCGCAGGGACACTGGGCTCCTGGGCCGCCACATCCCATGCATCTGTATCCTTACTAGGACAAGGCTTTTTCCCCAGTATCCAGTCTGCCTTTCTTACTGTAATACATACCTTTAATTTCAGGGAATAAATTAATCTCTCTTTGCAGAAGATTTTTCTGTACTTTGAGGTCCTCAAAGCCTCTCCCTCCTCGAGGGAGCTCTGCCATTCTCACAGCCCTTCCCCATGCTCACATTTCTTGCCTTGCTTCTGTTCTCCTTCCTGGGGGCTCCCTAGGTGGTCAGTGCTGGCCAGGGTGCCCTTTCCCTGCTCCGGGGGAAGGAGGATGCTCCTTCTGCCTCTTCCCTTGTGTACCCATCTCTATGTGATGATCTGGCTTTATTTTACAACATAATACACCTCCCTTTGGTTATGAGCAGCCTGTAGTCCACCCCACCAACAGCTGAATAGCACTGTGCAAATGACTTAATGCACACCCAGCCATGCACTTTATGTGTTAAGTTAAACTGTTACCCTCAATAATGGTACATTTTGCCAACTTGATAATTGGTAGTAGATGCCACTTGACCGAGGTGCAAGGGAGACTTTGCCATGCCTACACAAAATCGTTTTCCTTGCTAATCATAGCACGATTTAACTACCTGGCATTGTTAGTGTTGTTTGATTAGGTTATGTGCTATATAATTCCAAGTACAGTGTGTGCATGGTAGTCACATAACACAAATTAAAAATCTGTGAAGTACAGGAGTCATATATGTGAGAGTCAGAGATCCTTTTCTACTCTAATTAGCTCCTTTCCAGAAGAAAAGGAAAAAGCATTAAAAAAATGCAGCTCATTTCAGTGTGTAGTAAAAGATAATGGGTTGTGTGGGCTTGGACAGTGCCACATGATGGAGCATCATGCCAGGTGGTACAAAGCCCTGTCTTCCCTGCAGCAGTTTGTTCCCGTGAAGAGTCTGGCTTTTCTAAGGTCGCTGGCAAAACTGATGTGGGCAAGCGCAGGTACAGTGGGAGGGGGGTGCCCTCTCCCTCCCTTGCACCCAGCTTGTCCAGACCCCATCAGCACAAGCTCGGGCTCCCCTCACAGGGCTCAGCATCAGTCCGTGCCCAAGGGATCCAGACTTGTGTCCTTGGCACAGCCCTGTGAAGGGGACTGCTCCTGGCTCTCGCGGATTATCATGTGAAATCACTTGAGTTATGAGCACCTTGGGGCACAGGCCGGTGGGGTTTTTCATTACTTCCATTCTGCACCAAGCAGTACAGGGAGGCCATGAACGTCTGGTTACTGGCAGCAAAAATAAACCCCGAACTGACCTGAGTGCAAATGGGGCAAGGCAGGTCCCTGGGAAGCACAGGCAGCTGCAGAGGCATTTGCAACCGAAGGGTTTTGAGCAAGCTATAGGGGAGCACTCAGTAGTGCTTTGGATTGTGAAGGTGATCTCGGCACCATCACTTCCTATCAAACAAATCAGCAGGAAAAAAGTATTTCTCTGGCTCAGGGCTAGTTAGTTTAATTAAAGGTCTGTTGCTCTTGCCAGCAGTTCAGGCAGAATTTTATGTAGTTGGGTAAGTTGTTTGCTTAAATGATGTAATGTTATGCCTATTTTTCCTCGAGCCTAAATTTCAGTGGTGTAACAGGATGAAATGGTCTATTGCTGTCTGCAGAGAGCTGATGAGGAGTGGTGGAGGTGGTGGGGAGATACTTCAGACCGGCAGAGGATCTGCTGTGAGGCCTGATGGTTTTCCTGCAAATTGCAAGGGCCGAGGATGTGCCAGCGACTCACTCGCCTCGTGTGGCACAGTCGATAAACGGCCACCACAGGCTCAGCACCTGCTTATTAAACTGTTTTGAAGAAAATAACCTTGATGTCTAGTTTATCCACTCTCAGATGACTGTGGATTTGCATCTGGCTCTTCCTGTAAAGAATAAAAATCTGTATTTATATCTGGGGAATGAATTTTCTAGGTTTTTGCTATCCAAAAGCCTGACTGACTTGGTGATAGTTGTAATGACGGACCTCTCCTCCTGTCTCAGCTGCTGGACCATAATGGGGGATGTAAATTAGCATGTCTACAGTGGGATTTGTTTCTGTAAGGGTGCAATGATTGTATAATTGCTGGCTACTAAAAACCAATGAAAATAAGAGCAACTGTCTTTCCCTTGGCATAATGTGTTTACAAAGCAAAAAAAAAACCACTGAAGTATCACTCTGAAACAGACGTAGGCACAGCTGAACCCGAGGCTCTAGATGTGGTACTGGGCAAGGGTTATTAACTCTTTCAATCAAAATCTCTGTTTTGGAGATCCTGAGCTTCAAGGGATCTAAAAACAACAGGGTGGCTGTAGAAAGCAGAAACCTGATAGAGTAGGTTGCCCAACAAGGACTTTATAGGCCACTCCTAAGATGATGCGTTTAACTAGGAAGCAATAATACTTCCTTCTGGATGCTTGTTAGAGTTGTGCAAGTGAAGCTAGATGTAGCCAAAAAACCCCAAACCCAGCATCTTCTGATTTTAAGCCCCTGTTCTTCTATACCTGTAGTTTTCTCATGGACCACCTGATGTTTCTTGTTGTATTATCTTCTGATCCTAAGCCCTTGTTTTTTCCATACCTATTCTTTTCTCATTAATCATCTTATGTTTCCACTGGGGGTAGAAATGCAGCCTCCATGCCCCATGTCAAGGACCTTGGCAGTTGTTGGCAATAGTTGTTCCTGCAGTAGCCACTGGAAGTGCTGCGGTGGCCACCTGGTTCCTTCTAGCTTGTTCTTGAGGACTGTAATGAGCTGCCATGTGGATACTGGGCCGGGGGTAGGCTTGTGCTATCGCTGGTGCCTTGCTGGCTGTTTGCACTGCTCTGGCTCCAGCTCCCCATCCCAGCTGGGACACAGCCCCTTCTTTGGAGCCTGTTGAACTTGAGTCCTGGCTGGCTTCTTTTGCTCACATCCATGATCATTTCCATGGTACAGCTGCTGGGACTGACTTAATGCGGTTCTGTACTTACCAAAAATTATCATCAAGATTGGAAGCTTTTTGGCTTCTTGGCTGCTGCTGCTGTCAGTAGTTCCTATTAACACTAATGGAAATCATGCTCTGGCATCAGCAGCACCACCCCTGCACGGTGCTCCGCTGTCTGACAGCGTGAAGCTGCAGGATTCGCGGGAATGGGATCATGGAGGTAATTCCTTCTGCGTCACACAGGGATTTTACTGCAAGGGCTGTTGCTATTGCTTTGTACGTACTGTGCCAGCTTAATGTGCTGTTATTTTCTTTCTTGGGAAGAGCCCATAAAGCTGAAGAGCATGGTGGAGGCTAATGTTGGCTCTGCAGGCACCAAGAATGAGGGAGGAAAAGTCTTACTTCTTTTGAACTCCAGCCTTTGATGTGGTGCTTTAGGGTTTATCTGTGGCTGTCCGTAGCTACAGAGAATGTTGGTCTCTCTTCAGCAGCACAGCAGCAGCCCCCGAGCTGGGAAAGCAGCCTGTATCACCCACCCAAATGTCAGCCTGTAGGCGATAGGATTTGTGCACAGGCTTAGCAGAGACCTCAGCTACCAGACCCATTCAGAAGTCTCCTTGGCCTTCCAAATAGGCTGGTGTGTGCCTTGCTCTTAGCGACTCATGATGGCTGGACTCTGGGTTGCTCAAGATAAGCATCTTTATTCTATCATCCTCTTGCTGCAAGTGTCTGCTGTTAGCCTGCAATGTGGCAAAGGCATCTTTCTGTGTTGTTTATTTTTTTTATGATGCTATCTTCAGTGTCTTTGCTTTTCCGTTGTATTTGGATGAATTTGGATTCGTTTTGCTTGTTTATATCACATTTCTGTGAAATTGTCTAAGGAATTAATCACAGAGCTCAACAAAGCTCCATGGAGGATAAAGGAGCTAGTGAGCGCTAGGAGTTTTTCAAGAATGCTCTCCTGAAAGCACAAAACCAGTTCATCCCCTGTAAAGGTAAGGAAAGTAGGCAGAGCAAGACGCCCTTGGTTTAACTGTGAGCTTCTGAGTCAGCTCAAAACCAAAAGAGAAGCGAACCAGAGATGGAAAAGCAGATGAATACACATTGAGACCTACAAGGGCATTGCCAGGGTGTGCAGAGATGCAGTTAGAAAAGCAAAAGCTCAGCTCGAATTAATTGGCCTGAGATGTCAAAAACTACAAGAAAGGGTTCTTCAGGTACATAAACAAGAAGCAGAAACAGAAGGAAAACGGCCCTCTGCTAAACAGAAATTAGTTACCAACAATGCCAAAAAGGCAGAGGTTCTCAGCGCTTTCTTCACCCCTCCCTTTACCAGCACTGCTTGGCCCCCGGCCTTGGGAACAAGAATCTGGGTTGATGCAAACACAGACCCACCATCAGTGAAGGAGTTAGTATGTGGACTGTTACAGGAGCTTGGCACCTACAAATTGATGGGCCCTGACATTATCTACCCGAGGGTGTAAGGACAGCTGGCTGATGTCATTGTGAGGCTGTTCTCCATAATCTTTGAGAGGTTGGGGAGATCAGGGGACATCCCAGAAGACTGGAAGAAGGCCAATGTCATCCCCATCTACAAGAAGGGCTTAAAGGAAGATCCAGGAAATTGTAGGCCCATCAGGTTTACTTCAGTCCCTGGGAAAGTTATGGAATGAATCCTCCTGGGTGCTATTGCAAGTAAATGAAACACATGACTAGGAGAAGCCAGAACAGGGTCACCAAGGGCAAACTGTGCTTGACAAACCTGATCACCTTCTATGACAAAGTAACCTACTCAGTTGATGTGGGGTGAGGGGTGAACAGCGACTACCTGTATTTCTCCAAGGCTTTTGATACAGTTGCCCACAGCCGCCTCCTAGGGAAACTGCTGTGTTATGGTCTATACAAAGTGGTCCATGTGGTGGGTGGGGAACTGGTTCAGGCTGCGCTCAGAGGGTGGTGGTAAACAGCTTCTTTTCAAACTGGCAACCTGTCACAAGTGGGGTCCCCCAGGGACCAATGCTGCTTAATATTTTCATAAGTGATCTGGATGATAGAATCAAGTGTACCCTGATGAAGTTTGCTGATGATACCAAACTGAGTGGGGAAGCAGTCACTTTGGAAGGGAGAGCCACCCTGCAGGAAGAGCTGGGTAAGCTGGAAGAGTCAGTTGACAAGAACCTGATGAAGTCCAACATGGACAAGTGTAAGGTCTTGCACCTGGGAAAACATAATCCAGGAGTGCAGCACAAGCTGGGATCTACCTGGCTTGGGAGCAGCTCTGTGGAAAGGGACCTGGGGATCCTGGCGGACAGGAAGCTCAACATGAGTGAAAGGTGTGTGGCAAAGCCAATAGGATGCAGGGTTGCATCAAAAAGGGCATCACCAGCAGAGATAAAGAAGTCACTATCCCACTCTACTCAGCTCTAGTCAGGCCACACCTGGAATGCTGCGTTCAATTTTGCTCCCTGCTATGCACAAAGGATGTGGACAGGCTGGAGAGGGTCTGGAGGAGGGCCACCAGGATGACCAAAGGACTGGGAAGCCTGTCAAATGAGGATAGGTTGGGAGAACGGGGTTTGTTCAGCCTTGAGAAAAGGAGGCTTAGAGGGGATCTCATCCCCATGTACCAGTACTTAAGAAGTAGCTACAGAGAAAATGGAGACTCCCTTTTTACAAGGATTTGCATGGAAAAGACGAGGGGTAACAGGTACAAGTTAATCCTGAGGAGATTATGATTGGACATGAGAGGAAAATTTTTCACAATGAGGATAATCAGCCACTGGAATAATCTCCCCCGGGGAAGTGGTGGATTCCCCAACATTAGACCCTTTTAAGATTCAGCTGAACAGGGTGCTGGACCATCTTGTCTAGACTGTGCTTTTGCCAAGAAAGGTTGGACCAGATGATCCTTGAGGTCCCTTCCAACCTGGTATTCTATGATTCTATGAAAATAGTACATGGTTTGAAAAGAAGTGGTGACAGTGTAGAAGATTAAAGGAAATTAAAAATTCATTTTGCCCCCTAAATTTAAGGGGAGCTTAGGGGTACCCCAGATGATAGCATGGGAGAGAGAAGTGAGCTTACAAAGACAGACACACATCATCCTGAAGGAGAGACTTGTGCCCAGCAGTTCTGCATTTGGGCTTGGGGAGATTTGCTCAGGTCAAAGACTTTCAATTTTGAGTCAGTGAGGGGTAAAAGTATCTTCTCCAGGACTGGAGCTGCCTGTTCGCTTCCCGATGGGCAGCGATGCTGATGTTCTCAAGTGACTTCTGTTGCCAGCTTCCCTGGCTTTTCTTTCCAAGATTTCCTGTGACAGAAAATTTGTTGCTGATTTTTTGTTTGCCACAGTATGCATAATCTCCAGCTTTCCAAGCCTGGAGCCAGGGTTTCGGCTGAAACCTGGCATCTTTCTCAGCTGCGTGGGTCAAGGCAAGCGCTGAAGCCTGGCTGGGAATGAGTTGGAGGTGGAACAAAGTTTCACACCAGTTTGTCCTTCTCTTGTCAGTGTGGGCAGGATACTTACCCACTCAAGGAACCATTGTGTGTAGGTCTCTGAAGTTTGGAAACTGCAGGCAAGGAGGGGCTGAATGGCAAAGTAATGCTGGCATCACTGAAAAAATCCCTGCCAGTGTGAAACTGCTGCCATACCGATGGGTACGGGCTTGTTTGTGCTGCTGCGCTGGCACTTTCCCTTCATGCGTGCCTCAGCCTTGCCTGGCTTTCTGGACAAAACCTGCTTGGTCCCCTCTTCTTTATGGGGTTTCGAGGCCATGTGGGATGAGCTGCATGAACTAATAAAGCTGGTGCAGTGTTTTCTGGCAGTGCCTGCCCTCACCTGCACACCCCAAGGGCTCCCTGCTCCATCCCCATCTCGCAGCGTGCCGCCTCCTTCGCCCAGCTGCCAGGGAAGCTTGCTGCAGTTATCCCAGAGGGGTGTGAAGGCATTTGTCTTCGAGACAACCGTCAATCAGGGACGCCTCCTCCCAAGCAGGCTGTGTGGGCCACTTCTGCAATATGTCGCTGGGCCGCGTGCCTAGGGAGAGGGGATTGCTGGCTGTGCCGGTACCTGCCCCATCAGCTAGCACCAGGAGCGAAACTCTGAGCTCCTCTCGTTCAAATATTCTGGTGCATTTTCAGGTACAAGAACGGATTCTCAGATCCTCAGTTCAGCAGCTTTTATTTAAGCAATATTTAAGATTAGTATTTTTCCTTCTAATTTCCGCAGGTAACAGTTATCTCTAATTCTTTGGCGTAGGCTGAGGCTTCTAATAGGAATATTTGAGTTAAAAAAAAAAAAAAAGTAATCCATGCTGTAGGCTGAGGTGAGCTGAGTTGCTGGGACTGTGTGTGCATATACAGCGCAGCGTGGGATTTGTTTTGTGGGATCAGAGCACGTGGGGTCCTGTGGTCCATCTGCCACCAAGCTCTGGGATCTGCCACCTGCACAGACCTTCTTCCAGGATATAGCCTGTTCCTTGCACTTGCTGCGAGGAGGAAAATGAGAGTAGTGATTCAATGCATTGTGCTCATTTTGGGAGCTTATTTCCTCACTTCTTGTGGTTTTGACTCTTATGGGTTCAGTGACCTCTTCCAGGGCTCCTGGGAGCGGAAATGAAAGTCCAGGACAGAGAATGCTGTAGGCAAATTCTAACACAGCTGCCTTTTACAAAGAATAATTTGACTTTTACTTTTCCTCTTCCTGTATGTCCACATGTTTTCTGCTCCTACAAGCACTTCTCTGAAATTATATGCTTCAAATCTGTAATAGCTGTGTTTCCTTTTGCGGGGATTTCGGCTCGTACTCTCAATGTGCAGACAAACTCATTACCAGATGCAGTAACAGGCAGTTCTTCCCTGCTGCCCTTTAGGGCTGTTCCCCACTACCTCTGTGCACAGTCCGCTCTCTTCCCTCAACCTGGGCTTTTTCAGCCAGTGATAAGGTAGCATAAGAGACATAAGTGATCTTGATTTTGGGGTTGGACAACATACTCTGTGGGTGTGTTGAAGACAGCATTTGGTTCATCTGTTAGATCCCCTTCTGCTGCAGGTCACTGCTCTTGTAGCACCAGCTTGCAATTCTTATCCACATGCACACAACCTGCAGCAAGTGAGGAGCAGAGACAGCTCATCTGATGGGAAGGGGATAGCAGGGGCGGTAACCCTCCCAGCAGAAATTCCCAGAGCTCATCACTCAAAGCCCTTAGAAATATCCTGCCTCAAGCCCAAAGAAGAAAAATGATTCTCTCTTCAATTTGAGACAACCTTCAATATATTACATTGCACAGGAAACTGTAAAGCAGCTTTCCTTAGCTTTAAAAGAGACCATTTTTAATGTGTAGTCATGTGGTTTTTGGAAAGGACTTTTATGTAGGGCCATATGCAAATGATGTGTTGAAAATTGCCAGACTTTAGGTACTTAATATATAATACTAACTTATAATATTGGTATAACAAGCTATACCAAGCTTGCTTTTTGCTGGGTTTGTTAGAAAAGCTGAGTGTTTCCAACTAGTATGTCACCCTTGGTCAAAAAAGGCACTAAAGACCATTGAAAGGCACAAAAAAGGCTCTATTTATGTGTTGGTGTTGTGTTTTTTTTTAATCCAGTTTACTGTCTCTGTCTCTAAGCTGGGTTGCAGATGGGTGCTGGGGAGGTGGGTTGGGCTGGACCAGATCTAGCTGTGTTTGCTCTCTGTGATAGGAGCCAGCATGAGATATTTTTGCACTTGGGTCCTGCTGCATGGGGCTGAATGGCTGCTCTTGGGTTACAGCAAGCAGCTTTGGGGGCTGTTATTTAGTTCTAATTAAACTTGGCAGGAGGTAAAAGGCAAAAGACAATCAGCACGCCAGCTGGAGGCACCAAGGGCAGAGGGATAGTCACTCAGGGAGTTAGGATGTCCCTGTTGCCCCTGCCAGATGCCCCCAGGGATGGTTCCAGGTGCATGTTGATTATGGCCTTGCTTCTTCCACTCTACTGATGGTTTTTGCTGTGGGGAAGGTCCTCGTGTGAAGCCACGTGCGGCTGGGACACCTCACCCTGGAGGTACCTGTCCTTCCATTGGTTCCCTGGTAGATCTCCCTGTGTTGCAAGGCTCCAGAGCCCATCAGCCAGAAAATGGCTTTCACTTATCTTAAAAACCATTATCAAACTCCACACCTAATTTCACACAAGCAGCTAATTGTCCTCTTTGCAGATGCCAGCCTAGGACCTGCACATACATTGCGTGTGTACCATAGTGAATGCGATTTCCCTAGCTACTTTTCATTTATATTTACAGCGTAAAGCTGAGGATAGGCCACTGCTTCCACCAGCCTCCCCAGCTGAGTGAATGTGCTCTGAGCCTGGAAATCTGAGCAATTGCTTGAGGTAAACTAGCATCTGGGGTATGTCCCCATGGGACTCTCACCCTGTGTCTGTGATGCCTCAGATAATTTGCAAGATTTGTCCCTTTCATTTCAGCCTCCTGATATGAACTGGGTCCAAAAATTATAGGGTTGTGGAAAAAAAAAATCGTGTAATTGACCGTGCCTTTTCTTGAAATAAATATTAATAAATCACCCCAGTGGAACAATGTTGTTGCAAATTATGTCCCCTAATTTCTTTGAAGGAGCAGATGTTCTTTTCTTGGCTATTTCAGGTGCATACTAGCCACCATGCAAAGGTATATTCCCATGTCTCTGCCTAGCAGTGGGGATGGAAAGTTGAAATGTTCTCTTTTCTTGAAGTAGTTGGTTGCCACAGAACAAACTACCTTTTACCAAACTTTTTCTTCCAGCTCCGAACAACATGCCCTTGTAAAATCTGAGATTACTCACTTCAGCAGGAAATGTGAGGAGGAGGAGGAGGTGCACTACAGTTTCACACCTTTTCTCTCTTGTTTTTGCATCTAGAAACAAATCCTGTTCTGGCTTGACTGATTGATTGAACCTTTTTCAAGTGCTGTCTGAAGGAGACAGCTTATCTTTTACTGGATCATTGATGTGTTTGGCTCTTAAACAGACTTTAAAATCTGGGGTGTTTTCTTTCTTTTTGTTTGTTTTCTGGAAATCATAGCACATGCACAGAATAAAGGAAAATTTCAAACACGATAAATTGTACTTAGCCAGAGCCCAGCATGTAGTAGGTTAAGTCTCTTGATGGGCTGCTTTGAAAATGTGCTTGCTTTGGAAACAAAATATTGCTCAGACCTGCGTATGCTTCCCCTTCCACTCCACCAGCCCAGTTTCAAGTTGTTTTAGACAGCAGCCCTCTATTCTGGGGGGTTGGTGGTTCCCCCAGCTCTCAGCGAGGGGTGGTGGGTGCGTGCGGGATGCCTGCGGCAGGGCTTACCATTTCAGCCTTGTCTGCCCAGAAGCTTCTCTCCATTTCTTGCAATCTTGTTGAGTCCCATCAGAGATACTCCCTTCCCTGCTAACTTTGCCAGGCTGAAAATGGCACTTTCACAGAGGCTGGGACGCACCAGGAGTCCTTGAATCTCCATTCATTTGTCTGTCGCTTCTGCTCAGTAGGAGCTGTTTTTAAAATAGCTTGTGACATGGAGGAGAGTCAGAGTTTAATGATGAAAATGGTACAAAAATAACTCCAGGGATGGTGGATGTACTTTTTTTTCCTCTCTTTTTAAAGAGACAAGACTGGTTTTTTTGTTTGGAGATCTGAAGTATCTGTAGGAGATCTTTAGCTCTGGTCACTTAATGTTTTCAAGTCAGCATGAGCCACTGTATATGTTAACCAGAAAGGACAATTAGCTTCTGCAATATGTAAGGTCTGCCTGAAGTGGGAACATAGAGATGAAAATAGTTAAAATAGTGGTTTGAAAGTGTCTTTCTAAAAGTAGCTTGCTTTCAGTCTTGGATAGCCCACCATCCTTGTCTGTGAGAGGCTCTCAGTCTTTTCATACGTGTAGCCACTTCTGGAGAGAAGTGAACTACAGTTATTCTCCTTTCACAAATGGGAGGTGAGGCACAAGAGACGCACACAACCAGGCTGTTGGAGAGCAAGGACTTGCCTGGGTCCTGGGATGCTGCTCTCCTCTCTGGGGAACCCACCAGCATGGACCAACTTGTCAATGGACCACCCCATCCCTCACCCACTTTTTGGACTCAATTAGTTTGTGGATATTTAGCTGTCCTTAGGTTATGCCTGGGATCTCGTGGTGCCCTTAAGTCCAAGCACAGGATATACCAAGGCCTTGCCTAGCCGCTAAAGTGGTCCAAGAACCAAGATGCTCTGTAGTATTGGCAGCAGTATGGGTTACTGATCTTCTGAGTACTGTACCGTCCAAATAACATTGACCAGGCTGGTAGAAAGAGGTTGTCCACTGTTAGTTACTCCTCAGGAGGGGCTGGCAGGGTGTTGCTGGTCAAAGGGGCTCTGGCCACATTGATCAGCTGAGTAAAACCATGCCCTTCTATACAATTCTTTCTTTTGGGGACCTGGGCATCGTTTATGAATCTACCTTTTTAGAGCTTGTAGGAGTTTTTGCACAAAATTTTTTCATTATTAAACAAACACAGTATCAGCTTTCTGCTGCAGGTGATTGAACTGAGAGATTTTACAATCCTGCCCCTGTGATAGAGTAGGGGCTTAGGGCTTTGTGGCCACTGGGCAACAGACGTGGAGTGTCCATACCCCAAACTGACTTTTTTTACTTTCCTTGTTGGTAAGGCTGTAAAACATCCAAGTTCTGCAAGTAGTCTTCTGAATATTCTGAAAGAAATATAAATTCTAGTAGGTTCATAGCCCAGCCTATCCCTGACTTTTCCAAGGGACACGGCATGGGTGACTCATGAGAGATGAGCTGTGATGCTCCCCAGCTCCACAGCATGCTCTTCCACTGTGCAGCATGGTCTTGAGGCATGAAAGCATGCGAGGCAACATCTCAGAAGCTGTGTCACGTCAACACTCACAAGCTTCAAGATACCAGGTGTTGTTTTCCATCCAAAAGAAAAAGAGAAGGAATGACAATGTTACTTTCCAAGACTGTCTGTAAGGCTTGAGAGGAGAAGGAAGATCTTCCCTTGGTCCTTTTTCCTGGGCTGAGTTTTTTTTGAAGGTCTCAGAGCAGCAATGGACTGTACCTACCACATGAACTGCGCTGTTGGAGTAAAAGGGCAGGCCAAGCCATTTCCGTTGCATTTGCAAAGAGCTCCTGTGCCAGTCAAAGCAAACGTGACTTGCCCTGCAGCTCTGACCAAGGCCCTTGCTAGCAGAGTTTTCCAGAGGAGGCTGTGTAAGTGGTTGCGTTCGCGGCTGTTGAGACTTGAGGTTACCAGAGGGTGACTGGGACTGGGTCGAAGCAGGGAGAGTGTTTGGGCCAGAGAGGGAAGGAGGGGAGAAGCCAGCTGCAGGGTCCAGCCTGGAGGAGACCTCATGGGAATAAAGGGATTTGTCTCCTGCCTTTGGGGCACCCAGAGGGACAACTCAATGTTGGAGGGCTTTGCACATCACTCTGCCCATCCTAGACAGCCTCCATTCTGTTTGCCTCCTGGTTTTATTTGCTAGCTATATTTCTGCTAGTATCTTTATGGGTTTGTTTTTTCTGTTTTATTAACAGAGCAGCTACACTTTTACCACAGGCAGGATGATGCTGGGCTTTCTGCTAAAAGCTGCCAGATCACAATGATGTGTTTTACCCAGCAGAGCTCTCCAGGCAAGGCTCCCATCACAGCAGAAGTTGCCAGGGAAGTTTCTTAGAGCAGCAATTGCCCCTCAGCCCATGCTCAGGCACTGGCCTAGTATATTTTCATTGCTATTTCTTGCTTGTATTTTGTGCTGGCTTCTCCATTCTTCTGAGGTCAACATCATATTTTTATTAATTAGTAAAAAGAGGTACGTATCTGTTTGATCATATACAGAAAAATACCCAGCAGGGCTACCTTACTCTGCTGGATCTACTGCAAACTCACTCTTGCTTGCTTAGGTAAAATAAGATAAAATTTGGGAGAAGTTCTAAGTTTTCTGTGCTCTTGTAAGATGGCTCCATCTTGGGGTGTTTCACTTGCACACTGGCTGCAGAAGAGGGACCAGCCAGGAGAAGAGGGATGGCAGGAGGAGGAGTCTTGCAGACAGGAGCAGAAGTTCCTGAAGCTGTCAGAGCTGCTTTTTCCAATAAGTGTGATTGATCTTCATGGAAAAGGGGACCCTTTGCAGGGGCAAGATGTAGAGTTGGCATGTGAATGTTGGATGGACACACCTGGTACAGAGGTAGCAAGTGAAGCAGGCAGTGGCAGGGTATCTTCTGATGTGTCTACATCTAGGCTTGCCCTGTGGTGGCAGGTTGCAAAAGGAAGGTGTAGCTTGGAAAGCACCAGGGAGAAGGTCGTCATGGCAAAGGCACAGTCCCAAATCCTGGCTTTGCTTTCCTCTTTTAGCAGTATGCACCACTGTGTTTCAGAAAGTAGGAGCAGCCATTATAATGCTTTAGGTCTTTCATTATGTCAAAGGACTGTGCCTAGCTAGCAGAGTGAATCATAGAAAAGAAATGTACTTGGGGTTTGAGAGGACAAAAAAGAGCATTCACGTGTTTCAAAGAGAGCAACTCAGAGCCTGTGCTTTGTCTCTTCTGATAAACCCGCTACTGGATGTAGTCTGGGGCAGTGGAAAGCAGAGATCTGCTCTGCTTCATCTAGAGGCTCTGTGCCTGCAACTGCTCTAACCAAAGGGATTGATGTTTTACCTTCCCATTACTTATCCAGCAATACTTGAGCCTCTTTAAAGAAGAAATGTTCCAGCAAGTGCCAAAATCATTTAGCACTCTCTGCTCATGCTGCAAAGCTGCTGGAGTTCGAATGTAGTAACAGAAGAAGCGAGACATCCTGGCAAGGGTTGGAGCTGATGCTGTGGTAGGGCACGCGCTGGCTGTATCTCTGTGGCTGGGCAGAGGAGGGGGCTTCCTTCTTCTGTAGGCAGCCCTGCTGGGTTTTCTCACCCCTTCCATCATGCTGCTGAAGCAGATGTTTACTCTTAGGTCAGGAAATATTCTTGTATTGTCTGGCTGCTTGAGTGAGAGGCTGTCTCAGTCTCTGAGCTGCAAATCTGTGCTGGGCTGGTGTGTAAGGACCCAGGGGCTGTTTGTGGTGTTTGTGCCTGAACCCAGCCTGATTTCTGAGCATGGAGTAGGTGGGTACATATGAGTCTTGCTGCTTGGAGGGTCCCCATTCCTCTGACCCGTCCCCAACATGGCAGATGGGCTGAGCAGGCAGAGCATGAGCTGCTACAGGCAGAAGGGGTTCTGTGTGCCCTTCACTGCCCCATGTGTGTAAACCCAGGCATTGTGATGGCACAGTCATTTTTTCTGGAGCAAATCAACTGGCCACCTCTTCTGAGAGAGGAGAAGATGACACTGGGGTTGATGGCCAGGGATGTGACCAGTGCTTTTCTTGGATGAGCACGGCTGGAGAGGGGGTGGGCAGTGTGGATGCACCAGGGCCTGTAAATCATGGATGGAGCAGGCAGACAGCAAATCAAGTGCCCATGAAGAGGGAATTACATAGACAGCAGTAGATCAGTGGGTGTGTGTACAGTGATCCACATGTGGTCAGAGCGTAAGGGAAAAGGGACGTACTGGCTTGGTATCCCAGGAAAGATGTATTGTGGCTATCAGAAACCAAAGCACAAGGAGTTCTCTCTGGTGACAAATATCAAACTTCTCTGAAACAACCAGAAAGTACACTGTTAGGCAGCTGGGGAAAGTTCCCTGAGACTGGCAGTTAATACTGGTTGCTTACGTTAACAGTGAAAAGCCAGTGATGTTGAGCCATTTGCAAAGCAGCCACGTCTGCCCAGGAGAGTTTGCAATTAAAACCCCAAATGCTGGGGATGTGAGTCACCCCCTGTGTGGTCCTCTCTCCCATTGGAGGGAAAGCAGCATCAGTGCAGGGGGAACCTGATGCGTTTTCCCAGTGCAAAATAACCTGGCGGGTTTTTTCCTAGTCTCATGGCGATTGCTGGAGCCTCTGGTCTCTCCCCCAAGGCCAGCGCTCAGCTGCTCCAGCCCCCTGCACCTCCTTCCCTCCCTTCCACATCATTCATAGTGTGTCTGGTTTTCTGAATGTGGAAGCAGCGATAATGAGGGATGCTCATTTGGTTGGTTTAGCTTTTTCCTATATCACCTGGTGCTGAGGAGTAATAAAATATTTATTAGATGTTACAAAACCAAACCCAGAACAACAGCACAGTGAGCAGTTAAATATTCCTCCTTGCAGTGGTACCTGAACAGCAGTTCCCCTAAGGAGGGAGAGCATTATGCTGCTCTTGGTCGTGTGCTCTAAGCTGGTCTCTCTATAGATAAACCGCGGAGGTGCTTCCCCTGGGAATCACCTGTAGCCCCTGGCTGAACCGATTCCTGCGAGACACAGGTGATACTGATGGGCTGAGCCATCAGGGACTGGCGTGCAGCATCGTGGTGCATCCTCACATCCCAGCTGCAGGGCAGACCATTCCAGCAGGATGCTCTGGGTGCAAGGGCACCGTGAGGCGTCTGTGCACCAAAACACTGAGTCCCCAATCAGAGGTGTTGAAGTGTGGCAGTAAAGGGGCTCCTTTCTCTAATACAGGGGTGCCTTTCACTTGAAAACCTCCTTCTACAGAGTTAAAATATCTGCTATTCTAGCAGCCATCACATCAATGGGTATGGCTTTATTAACTTGTTTGAGTACCCGTACAGCTGTGGATGGGTTATTCTGTGGCCTGCTGCTGACAAATTAGCAGTTAGCCCTAAAATGTTTGGCAATCTACAATGGCCTGTCCTTGCAAATCTTCTGTTGGATATGGTACTGCTGTAGCATAACGCAGGTTGCAAGGGACTTCTAGAAGTCTCTGGCCCAACTCCTGTGCTCAAAGCAGGGCTCCCTTCCAAACCAGATCATGTTCACACGATCAGGTTGTGAAAATTTGCAAGGCTGGAGACGCCACAGACTCTCTGGGCCCCTATCTGGGTGCTGGACCACCCTCACTGCATCATTATGCAAGAATTCTTAGAAATTCTTGTGAAACTCTCCTTTCTGCTACCTTTCAAGGCATGTCATCTGTGGTCCTTGGACATTTAATACTGATGATGTGGATCATACAAAGCTTGGAAAGACAACTGTCCTGTGAGCGTGAGTCTTCTTTTCTTCACACGATCAGATTTGAAAGCTCAATTTAAGAGTGAAAAACTGCAGAAGTTGTTCTAATTCTTCAAAGTTCAAAGCATGTAAATCTGGGACTCTGCATTGAACCCATCCGTGATAACAGCGTGGGGTACAAAACCCAAATCCAGCTAACGTGTAGTGTAGACCCTAATCAGTGAGCTGTACAGCCATGCTTATCCATGTGTGCTCAGACAAAGCAAAACAGCAGGAGAGAGTATGGACTAGCAAGGCACGTTGCTGTGTATAACTTGTCTCAGCTTTTCTGCGATAAACAGCTCCTCTCTGCAATGCTTGTGCTCCGCTGGTGTAGGTGAAGGAGGCTGGAGACGATGCGCAGAGGTGGTGCCAGCTGTTTGCTGGCTGGAACAACTCTGGAGAAGGTGCCGTGGCTCTGTGCGTTCAGGTTTGCTTTTGGCTCTGAGTCAGATGGAATATGTGCAAAAATAACACCTAGCAAGAAAACTGCTGCTGAGCGCTTATTCTGAGGAGGCTGGTGCACTGTTTGCTGAGATCTGCATCAAGCAAATTCAAGAATCTGCCTCCATGATTTGCTTGTGACTGTGGTGGGGACATAACACATGCCAGAGATTGTTCCACCCCATTTCTGAGGTCACCAGTTTGTGCTAGGCATGCAGTTTCTCTTAAAAAAAAAAAAAAAAGACCAAAAAGCTGAGTAGCATTTGGATGCTCAGATCTAGTCACTGGTAAGCTCTTCACCATAATTTAGTCTGTTGTGGAGAAGACCTCTGCCAAGGTTCTTATAAAAAGCTGTGCGCTCCACTAGGGATGCCAGCCCAAAGCCCTACCGATTACCTGTGCCAGGAGTTCATCACTGTCTCAATTCATTACATTTTTAATATGCATGTGTACATCTGGCAACTTAAGTACTTGCATGCTTTAGACAGATAACGGCTGTGAAACACTCTGCTGCATAAGCACACCACAATATTAACTTGGGAGGGGTCGCTTGGGTCCAGAGCCCCTGCATGCCTGCAGGGTGTTCTGCCGTCTCCATTGAATGCCGAAATGACAGTTATTTCTTTAATGGCTGTCACACACTGAAAGCAGTTGTGGGGAAAAGTAGTGAGGGTTGGAAAAGCAAAGGAAGATGGATAGAATAAGCCTCTCCCATCCTACTTACTCCCAGCTCTCTACTTCTCTCCTGTGTGACAGCACCTGGATTTGTATTTTCATCAGGGGTAGGGAAGCTCTGCCCCACACCACCTCACAACCCTTGGCCTTGCAGCCCAGCAGGGTTTCACCTCCTGCTATAGCCGGTGCAAAGGCTGTGATACTGTACTGATGTGCTTTGAAGGGGAAGCAATTCTGTTATTTTCCGCTATTCGTAAGCATGCTATGGAAGGTAACCAAGTGAGAAGTGGTTTGTATTGGCCCTAGTGGCCTTACTGGATCTGCAAAAGCTGTTGGCTTGCTTTATATGGATTTCTAGCTGATCACTGGTGCCTGTTGTGGTTTAACTCCGCAGGCAGCTAAACACCACACAGTTGTTCGCTCGTTCCCCCCGCAGTGGGATGGGGAGAGAGTTAGATTAAAAAAAAAAAGGGTGAAACTTGTGGGTTGAGATAAAGACAATTTAATAGAACAGAAAAGAGAGTGAAAATAATAATGATAAAATAATATACAAAACAAGTGATGCACAATGCAATTGCTCACCACCTGCTGACCGATGCCCAGCCAGTTCCCGAGCAGTGGACCCCTGGCCAGCTTTTCCCCCAGCTTTACGTGCTGAGCATGACGCCATATGGTGTGGGACATCCCTTGGGTGAGTTGGGGTCAGCTGTCCCAGCCGTGCCCCCTCCCAAGCCCTTGTACCCCCCCAGTCTGCTCACTGGTGGGCTGGGGTGAGAGGCACGACAGGCCTTGGCTCTGTGTAAGCTCTGCTCAGGAGTAACAAAAACATCCCTGGGTTATCAACATTATTCTCATCCCAATCCAAAACACAGCACTATACCAGCTACTAGAAAGAAAATTAAGTCTATCCTGGCCAAAACCAGGACAGTGCCTCTAATAGCGAGAGATAAAATAACACCTGTCTTTAAAGCACTTAAGCTTCCAGGGGAGTGTTCAGGGCGTGTGCTCTTTTAAGCCTGGGGATGGGTTAGTCGTTGCTTGGCCCTGCTTAAAGGCTTTGAGTGTGACGCTGGGGCTGAGGCTGCTCCCCTGCCCTGGTCCAGCCTCTGCCAGGGAGGTGCTGCCTCCCGGCTGCCCAAGGGGTGCTTTTGGAGTTCAGCAATGAGGGGAGGAGGCATGAAATGGGAGGTGGAGCATGTTGGGCAGATTTCGTTGACCTGCAGGTCTAGTCCCTTCTGCTCCCTTGCCGGTGCTGACTTTTCTGCACCAGGCCTCTGCTGCTGTGCTGCAGAAGCTAAATTTAATATGAAAGTGGTTTAATTTTGGCTCGGATTGACGGCTTTCTTCATAACATCCGTAACAGTGGCACAGACACAGATCAATACACCGATGCTGCTTGACGGTCTGGTGGGGATGGAAGACCAAGTGTCCCATTAGCTGAGGACTGGGCCATGCTGCAGCCTGTTGTGATCAGAGAGGGTCTCCTTTTCCCTAGATGGGGAAAATACTTGCACAGAGCTTGGGTGTGAGGAGGAGGCAACTGACACTCCAGTAGAGACAAATCTGATGATTCATTTCCACAGCCCCGAGGAGCTCACGTATGAGCTGCATACTGGGAGTTTCTAGGAATTTCAAGGTGCCTCATTCGTTTTGAAGGTAGCCTGTTCAGTATTGAGGAAGGAGCATAAAATATGGCTGCTAGATGGCATTATAGGAATTGATCAAGCAAGGACTTCTGGAGGTTGTCCTAAGAAATAACCTGGGGGGAAAAAAAGGTAATAAAAATGTCATGCACATTGTTAAAATCCCAGGTGAAAAGCCTCTTGGCTGAGAATATCTGTGCTCTTACTATGTCTTTCCTTGTGCCTCAACACCGTGATTTCACTGTTACCTGTAGTTTTCCTGTTTCTTTTCTTGGTTACTTATGGCCTCTATTGTCCTGTCGTTTCTGCCTGACATTCACAATGGTTGCTAATACAAAATCACCAATAAATTTAATTAACATCTTGCTTTTCTCTTCTTCCAGATAATTAAATGCTTAATAAAACCAGACCCAGTGCCTTCCCACAGGTGTCTCCCACTGGATCACTACATTGTCTCTGGCTCCTCTTATCTCTGATCCAGTTTTCTTTTCAGTTCTGTCAGGAGCTTCCATCAGCTCAGATAGGTTTGCAGCCTGCTTTATGTCTGATGCTTTGCGTATTGCCTAAGGACTCGTGATGTCTAGGGTGCTATTGGCAAACACCACAAACAGTTTTAGGTCCCTGGCATGGCAGTTGGACTCTTAGAGCCAAAAATTAGATCCTGCCAGCCTTAAAGCCAGGAGCTTTCAGCAGTGCTTTTCCACAGGGCTCATTGCAGATGGTGCCCAGGGCTGAGGGGGTCAGGTTAGAGGGGTGGTTCCAGCCTGTGATGCTGAGCCTTGTTGCATGTGTCAGACCCTGTGAAGTTTGGGCTGCTGTTTTGGGGGTCGGAACGACCCGTCTTTCCAGCACCCACAGGGGTGGCAAATGCTGTTCCATGTTTTCTGAAGCAAAGCTTATTGAGTCTTGCTTTGTGTCACTTTGATGAACACCTCTCCATGAGCACCAGGATAAACTAATCCCAGATTATCACAGTAAATTGCCATTGCTTACTAACCCTCCTCAGTGTGGTGTTGCAGAATTAATTACCAGTATTCATGACGTTCGTTACCACAGTCCCTGAACACTCCACACAGCGCATCATCTAGATCTAGTGATATTTATCGTTGCATTTTCCAAGTGGTCCCTCTCCTGCTTTTTATCACTAGCTGTGTTTACTAAGCTTTGTTGTGCTCTGTTTCTTTGGATCTCTAGTTTTTGATACTTTATTCAAAGCCATTTAGACACTTGGAGCCATTACTTTTATTTTTCTCTTCCATTCTAATAGTCTGGTTTCTTCTGCAGGCATACAAGTGAGAAGAAAGCACTCTTCTCTAGACTCTTTGGTCATTATTAAAGAGTTGTCCTAATTCTTACTGCTCTCTCTTCCCTTTAAGTTTCAAGTTGTCGTATATACATCTTGTTTGCTTCCTTCTGTCTAAATTAATTCTTATCCTCAGACCCGAAGTAGCCCCATGGTAAACCAGGCACAACTACATTTAAACCCCTGTAGCCCTTCAGCATGAGTGTTATCTGCATGTTAAGATGTTATGCTGGCATTGCTCGTACATGACTTATGTGCTGCTGTGACTTTGTCTGCACTACAAGATGAAGCGGTGGGGTTTTTTTAGCTATATCTGGTTTTAAACTGACAGATAAATTGGCAAAATAATGGCATGTTATCTTACAAGGCTGGAATAAACCCTTGTAAGCTTTCTATTGATGTCATTGTGCCAAAATTAGAACTGTCTTGTAGGTTATACCAGCTGTATGCTGGCCAGAAGCTGTTTTGCGCAGCAAACAGACAGCAGAGAAAGTCCTTGCTAGGACAAGGAGAACAGATTTTCCCATGTATGATTTATTTGGCATTAAGTGGCATTAAATTCTTTCACCACTGGTCCTGACTGGTGTTTTATATGTGACAAGGCAAAAGAAATGAGCAAGGAAAAATAAAACAAATGAGGAAAAGCCAAGGCCTCAGGGTGCTGATGTGTGCCATCTTCAACAGCCAGCTTGCAAGGCTTCCAGTTCGGTGATGAAACCTTGTCTTCTAAAGGGGAGGAGAGGCTAAATGGGGAAGAGATTGCACTGAAACAGTCTCTTCCAAGCATGCACTGAGCAGCTTGCTTTTGACTTAGGCATACCTGAAGTGGTAAAAATCTGTGTGCGTTTTTGTGGCAGCAGAGTTTAGAAATTATATTCAGGGTGACTTTAGATGCTCGTGATGCTTAAATGAACTTGCCAGGATGAAGTGTGCACGTGTGTGTGTACCCACGCATGGCTGATTCCTTATCTATTGCTGCTATCTGCGAAGGAGAGCAGAAATGCACATCATAAGCATCCCAATAAGATATTGCAGAAGAATTAGTGGGTTTTTTTTCCCCACACATAAATAAACCATTCTTGACCAATTTTCTCCTTTTGTATGTTTTGCAGATAAGTAAGCAGCAGCTCCAGACAATCAAAGATCGTTTCCAGGCCTTTCTCAATGGAGAAACCCAGATTGTGGCAGATGAAGCATTTATAAACGCTGTCCAGAGCTACTACGAGGTAAGAGGAGATGATAAAATATTTGTATGAACCCCTGTTCTCACCCCTATTCACAGACAGGGTCAAATCCTGATCTAATGGCTTCTCTGTCCTTTGTCAACAAAGCACAAAACAAAGGCAAGTGCAAGGCTTCTTCCATCTGATGTCTAATACATCACAACGTTTATGAGGTTCAGGGGTTTGAACGTGCAACCATACGGCAACTGCGGCAACCCCTACACCATGGTGTACCCTATAGCTTGATTATGAGGAAGATCATCCCTCCTTTAAGCTGAAAAAAAATCTTCCCGATACTTTTAAACAGTGTACTCTAAAACAAGAAAGATGGCACAATATAAAATAAATGTCATGTGCTCCCTATGAAAAATACCAAGAGAAAACTGGGCAGCACATTCAGTTCTTGCTGGAGCTTTTGTGTTTTGTCTAATTGACTTTGGGATTTTTAGCAGGAGTCTTGTCTTTTCTCTTTGGTATGACAAGTGCTGTAAAGCAAAGGGGGAGGAAGGGGGATGTACAAAACTAGATGGTACCAAAGAACATGAAGCATTATTCATAATTGTGCAAAAGAATAATTATGCATGTCTGTCTTTTTGCACCTCTTTGTATGCAGCCCGTAATGCTGCCTTTCATATCTTTTCTCAGAAGGAAAGAGCTTCTGTTTTTGAAGGAAATCAGTGCTTGTGATTTGTATGAGGAGTGTCGCTTTTTTTTTTGTTAGCCTTTTTGCAAACCATTTCTCTTTCTCCCTAGAGCTATTCTGTCATAAAAGGTGAAGATTTGAATTGCCTACATAAAATATTTCTCTGGAAGTGGAATCTAAGAGGGGACCAAAATCAGATACTAAAACTGAAGAGAATTTTAACTCTATAAAAAATGGCAGCAGCTGCTTCTGTGTAAGGAAAGCACAAATTATCTCTGGATTAACTCTATTAAACTGGCCTAGTAGTTACAGCTCCATCATCCTCTGTACAGGAAGGAAGCTGAGAGTAATTTACATCTCTTACCAGAAAAGAAATTGCCAAGGGATCATCAGTTTATCACAGCTTCACCGAACAGATGCTCTCAGAGAAAGTTTTCAAGATGGCATGAGCTGCATTTTAGGATGTAAGAGCAGCATGATCTGTTTAGATAAGACTATTGGGCAGGAAGAGGAAACTGCTTAAAAAACAGACAAAATACATCCCTGTTTCACTGGTGGGTCTGGCTGAAAGCATGTCCTGACCAACTCCAGAACTCCTATGCTGTATGATTGCCTCAAGTAATCAAGTGTACAAAAAGCAGTTGATCAGCACTAGGTCTCTGCAAACCCTATGTCTTCAGTTCAACAGGACGTTCCACCTGCTCTGTCCTACTTAAAACAGGCCACAAAAAGCATAACGCATCGCTCTCCTTTGTCCTTCAGCAAAATTTTCTTTTTCTTCTCTAACTGTTGGTATCCTTTAATTTACAGCTGTGTACTTTCAGCTTCTGTGCAGGTGTAGCACGGCTGTGTGCATCTTCCTTGGAACCACCTGCAGTGGCACAAGGGACAGCCTCACAGCAGAGAGCCTCTGCCCCCTGTCAGCACCTGAGCAGTGTTCCTTGCTGATGGTGTTCTCCTTCCTCCCTTCTCTGCAGGCAGGTGCCCACCCTTGCTTAAGCCATGGTGCAATCACAGCAGAACCTGCTTATCTCAGCTTCTGCAAATCTCAGACTCTTGTGCAATTAACTGTCCCTTGGATGGACACTATCTAGAAATCAACGTTTAGGTAGTGACTGATAAAGCTGCATGATGGCTTGGAAAATACTAAAACTTGGGGTTTTGCTTAGCTGAAACCTGCTGTCTCTGTGCAGGAGGTGGCTGGTGTTTCTAAGGGGCTCACTTACAATCAGTGCAGAATAGGATCATTACCTGGGGAAGAAATTTTTTTTTTTTTTTTTTTTCTAGAGAAAGAGGTAAAGGTGACATGGTAGGTCAGGGATGTATTTGCTCTTGCCATGGACGTGTTTGCACGGCCGCATTCTGCTGTTAAGTCTGCTGTAAAGGGGTAAGTGTGTGATTCCCAGTCTTAGACTAGCTCACAGGCTGCTATCAAATTAAAAGATTGAGTGAGCTGAACAGGCTCCACTGCTGGTCTGCAAAGCACCGCTGTGCCTGCAGGAATGCTGCAGATCCGTGTGTGCGAGATGAGCCCAGCACACTCCAACAGACACTCCAGGAGAGCCTGGCTTGTGTCCTTTGACTTCTAATGAGTAAGGCTTTATGCAGCAGTCCCTTCAGTGGCTGTTACAGAAGTGCTTTATTAGACCCATTTCCACTCAGCTGTGGGCAGATAGAGCCAGGACCATGCATGACCTGGAGGACTCATCTATGGACATGGCAGGAGATGCCTGACCCAGCTCACAGAGGCCAGTTCTCATCTGCATGCACCAGCGTATGCACTCACACTAGGATTTTGCTCCAGCAGTTCCTTACTCCTGGCAGTCCCACTAGGCAGTCTTACAGCTGAGCGATTCACCTGGCATTTTCTAAAGAAAGCAACTCGCTCTGCAGGACAAAATACCTCTTTTATCTTTTTTTATCTTCCTATTTCATGGTCTTTTTCTGCTGCTTTGTGTCTGACTGGCGCTCTCCTCCGCCTGCCTCCTCTCTGCCAGCCTCAGCCCTCCTTTCCTCTGCTGACTGCTAGTCCGCATCCGGGGAGGATAAATTGGGGATGAGGGGAGATGGGGAGTCAGGTCCCTCTGCTCGCAGTGCCATCACCATTCTGACAGGAGTGAGGACCACAGATAACAGCAGCCGCTGGTGCTGGTGGGTATGGGAAGTCATTAGCGCTGTCGCACAGGGTCAGGCCAAAGGCAAATTATTAGAGAGGGGACATGGGAGCCGAGGGTGCCACAGCAGGGCCATTTGCTGTGACCTCCCACAGTTTCCAGCAGCCAGTGTGCTGGGGACTTCCTCGGCTGCACTGGCAGCTTGGATTTTGATAGGTCTCACATATTACCTAAAAGCACCTGCGCACACCCAGGGTGTTATCACTCATATTTAAGCCCTACAAGGAAACAAAATGTGTACTGATATTGTTTTAGCAAGGACTGAAGGGGCTTCTGATGGCATTCTGCCTGTTTCCTCTGCAGGGAGCGCTCCTCAGCGCAGTGACTGTTGGAAGTAAACACCCAGCTATTCCTCAGCAGCGTTTCTGGGCTGGTCCTGGAGCAAAACCCACTACTACTCCCAACAGATGCCTGTGCCATCGAGCATCTGGGAGCATGGATTGCCACGTTGCTGAGTGGTATAAAAAAATCTACCATGTCCTTAGGTCATCCTCAAGCTCTTTAATTATTGAGAGCTGACAGATATGCCCTGGTGCTGGCACAGCTTCTTCCCAGCCTGCTGCATTCATCCGTTCTCAGCATCGTTAATAAAACAGCAGTTCTTGCTGGGCATCGATTGTTCTCCTGTGTTCAGGGCTTGGGAGGGGAGAGCCAGTACAGTATCCCCCTGTCCCTCTCTCACCCTTCAGTTCTTCGTTGCTCCCACAGCGTCTCCTGGTCTGCAGGGGTCTGTTTGGACTCTTCTGCTGCTTTTGCAGTGGGAAGAGCCTCTTTATCAAACACCTTCTCCCTCCCTCCTGCTGTCAGTGTGCTGCACTGTGCAGGCTGCAATCTCTGCAAAACCTTCCCAGGCAGCTCAAGCCATGCCGAACCACCCTGTGCTACTTCAGCAGGGCTGAAGCAGGAAGGGATTTGGCCTCGTCCACCTGTGGCCATGACACCTTCTAGTGATTTGAGTTGTCTTGGTGTTTACCCATCACTTTGCAAAGATCAGGCCATTAGTCCTTGTCCTTTCCCGGGGCATTTTAACAGTGCTCTTGCAGTGTTGGTTGCCTGGGTTGGAAAAACCAGGGTATGGCAGAAGTGGGGACATACAAGTTATTTAACTGAAGGTAATATTAAATTAATTAATCCAGTGCCATTCCTATCATCTTGTGACAGCAGGGCAGTCTGCAAAGATCTCCTCTGGTGTAGCTTAATGTAAGTCTAGTCTTTGCGCTGATCAGAGGTTTCCCAGGGGCCTGGCTACCAGGATAAATGAAATGCAGTGCTGCTGACTTGAGTAGGGTGACCGGGCTCCCTCTAACAAGGCAGAATTTGGCTAGGTGAATGTAGTTGAGCAGTAACTTCCTTATTAAAACATTTGATAGAGCAAAATGTAATCCTGTTCTCCCAAAGGACGTTTATGTATCTGGTGAGGTGCGACCACAACATCGCATGAAATCCTAATTGCATCAGAATACTCCATTTTAGTGGACACAAAGCAGAAGCTTCACCTGATTTCATTACCCTTCCCGAAGTACAGCTGAAACCTCTGTCCATCTGGCAACATATGGTTGTTGAGTGAGGAGTTAGAAAGTGTACTGGCAGCCAGTTAGTGGGCTTCCCAGCAGCGAAACCGTGTCTTGTGGTACTTAAGGGGGATTTATTTTTTTCTTTTACTGACACCATTTGAAGTCACCCCTTTTTTGCAGGTATTCCTGAAAAGCGACCGTGTTGCCAGGATGGTACAGAGCGGAGGGTGCTCAGCGAATGACTCCCGGGAGGTCTTCAAGAAGCACATTGAGAAGAGAGTGCGCAGCCTGCCAGAAATCGATGGCCTCAGCAAGGAGACGGTCCTGAGCTCTTGGATGGCAAAGTTTGACGCTATTTACCGTGGCGAAGAGGATCCCCGCAAGCAGCAGGCCAGGATGACAGCGAGCGCTGCCTCGGAGCTCATCCTCAGCAAGGAGCAGCTCTACGAGATGTTCCAGAACATTTTGGGGATCAAGAAATTTGAGCATCAGCTTCTGTACAATGCGTGTCAGGTAAGGTCCCTCTCCCAGGCTGGGTGGGAATGGAAGAGGTTTTCTTGGGGAAGGGCTTCCTAATGGGAAATACTGCTGTTATGAACTGGAAACTTTGGGTCTGACCAGATTGTTTTTGAGAGAACTTCCACTAAGGAAGAGGGTTTTGGTTCATGGTGGGACTTCTGCACTGCCAGTTATGTTCTGACTGTCCAGGTGGGCCTCCTTCTCTTGCTCATGCTTGTTTTCTCTTGGTTGGTTGCTTAAGGTTTTCTGCAGGTGTTTTAGAAGGTCTTTAGATGAAATTTTCTTTCCTGAAATCCCATAGGATTGCTAAAATGAGAAAACTTTATTCCTTCAGCTCTGTGTATGCATGAGCAGGTCTTTGATGATGCCTAAGTGAGCCGTTTTGCTGTGACTTGCTTGCCTTTCCACTGCCACATCACCAATCCAAATGACAGAAGTACGTCCTTGCAGCCCACAATAACCACGTTAGTCCTTGAAGCTGAGATGCCCCCAGGGTGGATGTCATACGCAAACTTGCTACTGAGTTTGTACAGGTTCTCCTCAAGTAGAGGGAGCCTCTGTGACCCACTGAGTGCCCATGGTGGAAGGAGAGAGCTTCCCAAATCCCCACGACCTTGGCATGGCTCTGCTTGCACTATGAGTTCCCAGACAGATTAAAACCTTTCGTATTCCTCTCTCCCCCAGTAAGAACCAGTTCCCAGAGGCGCGGAGCTGGGAATCCGCAGTGCTGTTTGCATTTCCAGCAGCTCTTCCTGACGGCTGTCGGTGGCTGTCCAGGCTGTCAGTGACCCAGATTATGGTCCCCTGCTATCGGATATAAATATCGCAGGTGGGATAAAGGGTGACAGAGTCACGGGGAGGGTAAGGTAATGCCTTGGAAAGTTTTTGGAGGACCAGGCCTCAATCTCTTCCCTGTAATTCAGGGGTTCAAGTTCTTATTGAAATTAATACATTCGAGACCAATTCTGTCTGTCTTCTGTCTAGACATTTCCAATTCTTTTCAAGACATAGAAAATTATGTTTGATCTGTTTTTTCTCCTGTAAAGAGCTTAATTATCTTGCATTTGTTCTTCTTCATCTCAGACCTTAATGGCAGAGTGGTGAGAGGATAATAAATGTCCCTGAGTAAGGCGTCTTCATAGCAAAAAGGCAACAGCAAGGACTGCATCAGTCCTCATAAATTATGTTTACAAACCAGATTTCATGCCTACATCCTCTCTTGGAGGATTTCTTTAAAATCAAACCCATAATGTTTTCAGTGACATGTTGAGACCTGAGTCAGTTCTGCAGTGACTTGGGTTTGGGGTTTTGGTTGGTTGATTGGTTTGGTTTGGTGGGGGGTTTTTCGGGTTTGTTTTTTCCCCCCCCCCATTTAACTTAAACCAACTCAAGCCCTCTGTGTCTCATCGTCCCTAGACCTGTGCTTGGCTAAGGAACTAGGATGAATTTGTGTGAGCGTGTGTGCGATCCTTCCCTCTTGCTTTGTGGTTCCCAGTGGTGCAGAAAACAGTATTTAGTCAGGGCTGCACTGCTTTGTGGATGATCTCTGCTTATGAGAACCTTTCTGGCTGATACCACAAACCCAGTGGCTGCTGCCTGCGAATTGCCCTGTGGAATTGAGCAACCTGTTTCCTGCACTAGGTCCTGGCTTCACTCTGGAAGTGAAAGATTTAATTCTGGGTCTATAATACTCAGAGGCAGCAAACCTCTAATTTAAGCTTTTAGAGAAAGACATAATTTCTGTTGAAAGCAAGCATTAGCATGAGTGTTACTGTGTTTTTAATACCTGGATAGTGGGGATTAGCTATGCAGAAGGGAAAGCCCTTTATACAAGGCACAGCTCAAAAGGCTGCAAGGCCAGCAGTTGTTCGGCTGTTTGGTATTTTCCTGGGGTACAGTGTGAGTAGTTACGGTGCCAGGCTGCTGGCACGATGGGGTGGGACCATGCCCTGTGGGGAGTGGAGGTGGGAGCAGGTCGCTGCTGCTCCTTCTCCCGTTAGGTGCTGCAGGGAAGGCAGCAGTGAGCACCCAGCGGAACTGCAGGCTTTGCTGTGGGGACCCTTATTTCGGTGTTGCTTGTGGTCGTGTCATCTGGGCTACGCCAGAGGGATCTCTGGAGCTCTCCAGCCACCGGCAGCCCTTAGAGCAGGAGCAGCTGCTCTGCACTTCCACCTTGCCATGAAGCACCAAAATTGCTGTTGACCACTACTCCTTCCCACAGGGTCTCAGCCATCACTTGCAGCCAGTCTGTTGTAGGGTATAAGTAAAACCTATCAGCCTACAAATGTTTTTGTTTGCTTAGCTTGTATGGGGAGCTCCCGGCACAAGTCAAAGGTGTATGCCACATGGCTGGTGTGTTTTCTGCAGCAGAGCTGGAGGAGGGGAGCAGAAAATAATATGCAATGAACAGTGATTGGGTAACCTGCCCCTTTCTCTCCAAGCAAACTTTCTCCTGATCTTTCATGGTGAAGCATTGGCATCAGCCCTGAAACAGCAGATTTTTTCCCTTTCCCTCTTAAACTTCAGTAGCAAATTATTTCCTACTCCAAAAGCTCTTGGTGCTCATACAGGGCAGAATTAAAAGCCAGAAAAACAGCTAGGTGCCCAATTGCTGCAGGCTGAAGATGCAAGTCAAGCCCTGGGCACTGCCCTTCGTGTCTTGGAAACTCTCCTGTGCCATAACCCCTTGGACTGTGCTGAGCCACTCTGTACCGGTGGCATCTCTGTCATGGGAAGTCTGACGCCAATTAGGGAGCCAGAGGCACCTGCCAACATTACAGCACTAAAACTAGAGACATCTGCTCAGAGAAGAAGCACATGTATGGCATTGCAGCAGCCGGGGTGGGTGCTGGGTGGGAGAGGACCCGGGGCAGCCGGAGGGGAGAACGGCTCCCTGCTTTGCATGTACGTGTGCGCTACGACGGTGGCAGGGCTGGGACATGCTTTCGTGGGACTGCCTTCCAGCCGCTCGCCCTCCATCCTGCCCCACCACTTTGCATTTTCATAAATTTTCATTTGCCACATCTGTTTCTCTCTGACAAACTGTCTTCTGTAAACACCTCTGCTCTGCCAGCCTGTCCTGAAATCAGCAGCGAGCTCCCTTCTCAGCCTGCACCTGCAGGCACAGAGCACACCCACTGGGCTTTGGGGCACCGGCCCCATAATCCTTAAAAATGGTTATTTATTTCCATCATGCTATTTTGTTTCAGTCTGGATTGCGTTTCAATCAGAGTCAGCCTAAGCAGTGCTCATCTGCCTCCCTGTGCTTCACACATACACTGACTTGTTGGTCTGACTCTTGTCTCATCGGAGTTAATTGGAAGTGCGACCTAAATCTTTTTCTTAATAATTCGATTGAAGCTTCTGTCGCCTGTTTCGTAAGAGCAAAATATTTTATATATTCTGTTTGTGAATAAGCTTTAAGTAAAAGGAAAACACTGTCTGGCGTCTTTCTGGGTGTGCTGAAATTATAATATTCCCAGAAACACCGTGTGGGCTCAACTTGCTCACATGTGGGTGATTAATATGTTTGCTTTCCTCCCTTGGGCAGTGTACAGGCAGCTGCTGCCAGAGCCCACCACGGACCCTGGCCCAGCATCCCACCGTGGTGTCAGCCCCAGGCTGTGTGCTGAGACCGAACAAACCTCCCAAACGAATCTGTGGGCAATAACCAGCTTCGCAGCACTGGTTTGGCGCAGTATGAGCTACACTTACTTTTGACCTACTCTTGTCTGCTGTGCATGGGAGGAATTGGGAAAGGGAGCCTTTTCCCTGGCAGGCTGTCTGAATGCCGTCACTCTTTCTGGAGCAGCAGCGCTGGGCTGTTAATGCAGTTTATCAGTCAATCACCTGTGCTTAGGAAAGCAAAGCCGATCGGCTTGTCCCGTGGCTCCTGTTGACTGGGAGCGGAGGGGGTGGCTGGTCTGACGTGCTCTTCCTTGCTTTGGTGTGCGGGGTAAAACTGCCCCAGAGGCTGTGCAAGGAGGCAAAGGATAAGAAGAGTTAGCCTGGTTATTGTCCTCCTAAAGCATGAGCAGGAATGATGCTGAGCCCCCCAAACACTTGCTTGAACTCTGCCTGTAGTCTGGAAGAAGGTGCTTTTTCTCTATGTGGCCTCCTGTTACATCATACTCAGTAATTGCTTAATAATTACATCACTGGGACTGTGTTTTCTTTCACTTCTGAAATCATATTTTGTTTGTGCAGAAGGAGGATGATTTCTAAAGGGATTTTTTAAAATCCAATATCCCCAGGTAGTATGAGATAAATGTATTCTTAATGTGATAGTGATGATATAGCAGGGTCTGAGATAGCGAAAGGGATTGATGTGATTGGAAAGGCTTTTAGGAAACGAAGATGGGAAGTGGTGTTGTAGCAGAATGGTTGTGGAGATAACGATGTTAAGCACAACCTCTGACTAGAACATTTTAAATAATACACAGAGGCTTAAGTTTTTTGCATAACAAATGCTATGTGGCTTGGTGTTTCTGCTCCACTGGAGTTGGCGTGGGAACTGAGTATCTCCAGCTCCAGCAGCGAGATCCTCTGCTGCATGAGAGGCATCGTGGGGGGGAAAGGGTGTTTCAGTCTGGGGTTTCTAGTCCAGAAGCCACTGGCAAGGCTTGGGTTTAGCTCTGCTGCCTTGTAATTAACCCACAACTGTGGAAGAGTCATACAGGAGCTATTTTCTTTAAGTGTTGGGCAGTTCCGATCTCGGGTCTTCGCTGCAGTCGGTGTTTCCTTGGGCATGAGCCCTGTATTTCCTACTGACCTTCATGACAGCTGAATTGCAGCAGCATCTCTGAAAATCAGGCTGTGGTGTTCTCCCTGTCTTGTTCTTTCCCAGCGGCAGGACAGTGATTTACTTTTCTATCTCAAGCTGTGTTTGAAAGTCATTTTTAGCTACAGTGAGAAAAGAAGAAACTGGTACAATGCTGTTCAGTTAATCCAGCAGCAGTAGCTGATGTCCGGACTAAATCTGTGATGAGCTGCACACTTCCATCCTCCTGCCTTGGAGGAAGCACTGGGCTGTCCCTGCAGGACTGTCTGAATTCAGAGGCTTCACAGTCAGACTTTCTCTTCTTTCCTGGTCCTGAAGTGTCTTGTACACTGTGGCATTCCTGTTAAACGTGCAAAATACCCATGCTAAGCTTCCAATTTCATCAAATTCCCTTAGCTATTAGATTTGAAAATAAATAGCGAAATATAAGCATGTTAAACCTGCTGAGTAATACATAGGAATATATGGTCGTGGTTTTTCAGCCTCTGTTCCGGTCTATCCAGATAGGAGGTAAAACATCAGAGAAGTGTGGCGGGGGGGGGCAGGCTACAACACAGACCAAGTCCCATCACTGTCTGGTGGCTATTTCCTGTAAAGGGATGAAAGCCACTAACCAGTGCAATTGGAATTGTTTTGTAAGTTTTGGGGGCCTGTGATTTTAGCTAGGAAACATTTCAACCCAAATTTTAATGACCAGAGCTGGCTTAAAACTAGAATTCACTGTTTTGACATTTATTTTTGCAGCTGAATTAGGACACTGTGTCCAAAGGCTGACATTTCTCACAAAGCAGAAAGTTCCCCTGCCAAAAAAAATTGGTTTCAGAAGTGTTAGCAGAAAAGATATTTAGGATTTGTGTCCTGAATCAAATGTTTGATTTTAGTTCAAGTCAGTATTAGAGATGATTTGCTGAGGTAGTGTCTCGCCTTCTGTCCCCCTCTCATTTCTGCAGTTCAGGTGGTTCTCCTGAACTTTTCTTGACGTGCTGCGGTGTGTTGAGCCCATTGCAGAGATGCTGTGGTGGTACTTGGAAGATGCAGCCCAAGGTAGGGCAGAAGCAAGTAAGGACAAACTCCCCTGAGGCACTGAAACAGCTCAGACGGTGGGATGAAGGTTAAGGTGACACAAATGTTTGGTTTGTGCGTATCCTCCCCAAACCTAGTCTTTAATTTAGTTTGTTGTGATGAAAAGTTCCCAGCCATGCCTTGCAATGAGAATTGAGCCCAGGGTCATTGCGCAGGGTGGAGTTACCTGTCTGTGCACATCTCTGCGTCCCTTCAGTTCAGAGATACAGGGATTTAGTGTCAGATCACTCCCTTCTGATCCCTATTCATAATTTTTGAAGAACATAAATAAATTCCTTTTTATTCTAGCTTCATCTTGAAGCTCAATGCCCATGAAATGGCCATCTGCAGTTCTGGTGTTTAAGCACTAACGCTGGCTAGAATGACCTCTCTAACAGGGCAGGAGGTTTGCTTCAGCCCCAGAGCCCCTGCAAACAGACCGTCATGGGGGCAGTGATGGCGAGCTGGGGCTGCAGGCAAGGACCAACGAGCCTCCGTGGGCTGCTGTCTGTAGGGCTGGACACCTGGGTGCTGTGGACAACCAGCAGCTTCAGCCAGCACTGCTGTTCCCCTTGCAAATTCCCAGGGCATCAGCCAGACCTCCTGGCTCTTTTTTCCCCTCTTTCAGTCCTTCAGAACACCTTTTGGTCACTCTGCCTATTTCCACACTGTGAGCGTTATCCCCCTCTCACCCTTAAAACAAACCCACCACCAATAAAAATGGGTTAAGGTGGTTTTGAGATGATCAAAAGCCTCAAAGCTTCATACTCTGTTTTCAGTAATTCAGTATTTATTTCCATGGAAACGGAAATGGCAGCCTGGAGCCTTCTGCAGGGTTGTAATTACTCTTGTAGCAGCCAGTGGCAGCCGCATCATGCCTGTCAGGGCTTGAGCATCTCCCAAAGACGGCAGTGATTTAGTGCCTGAAGGGAAACTGAAAAAGGAAAGTGTTGGGAAGTGAATGAAATTTTCTCCGTTGTAATAACATAACGTAGATACACGTGGTCCTTCGGGGAGGAGGGGGAATTGTCCTCCTTTGTTGGCTCGGTGCAGTATTTTGAGGAATGATGTTGGTTGGCATGGGAGGGCGAAGAAACAGAGAGTGTCAGGATGGGGCGGGTGTGATGTCTGACTCTGCTGGACCCTTGGCTGCCAGCCACCCTGTTTGGGAGAGGTTTGCTGATGGAGGTCACCCAGGAGGTACAGAGCAGTCCCCTGATTGTCCCTGTTGGTCCCATGCAGTGCAGAAACAGTGACCCTACATGTGATGCATTGTTTAGTGTCTTTATAATTAGGAGCAGGAAAGGTGGTTGAGATGGGACATCTGTCTGCTCTGGCATCCGACACCTGGTCTCCTTCAGCACTCAGTGGAGTGCGCAGGGAAGAGCTCAGCCAGTTGGAGGGGGACATGACAGTGAGCAGGGCGGCCCTGCCAGCCCAGCCGTGTGCCATGCTGCTGCTGCCCATCTCTGGGGAGGAAAATGCAGCGATCACTCCCTGTCAGGGTGGGACCTGCTCCCCCGAGCTGTCGTCACCAAGTGTCTGATTTGCACAGACCTGTATGGACCTACGCGTGCGTCCATTAGCTGTAGGATCAGCTTATGTTCTGTGCTGTTACGGACTCAGAGAGCAATCTTGGCCCCTGTAATTAAATTTAAAGCAAATTAGCTCTTCTATTAAACAAAATAAATCTGATGTAGCCTAATGCTGTATTCTGTAGCTATGGCTGATCAATCGCTCCTGCAAAGAGCAGGCAAATGCTGCTGAGCAGATGGTCTTGGCTGAGGCATGGTCAATTAAACTAATTAAAGATGCTTTCATTTAATCAGAGGGTGTTTTAACCCTGTTAGCTGCCAGTTGGGGATGTATGTTTTCGTGCACTAGGAACTTCCAGTTCTGGCCCTACTATGGACATCTTCTAGTTTTACAGTCCCTTTACAGAAAGCAAGCTAGAGTGTGCATCCGAAGAGCAGATGTTTAGCAGAGGAATTATAATGACATGCAACAATAGTGAAGACTTGCAGAGGAAAAGTCCGTTGTTTTCTTCTAACACTAACCAGAGATGTTTATTAGACTGAAGAAGTCTTCTGTACTGAGTCCTTCCCACGCTACCTCTTGCTAGCCTTCCCTCCCAGTTTAGGGGTGAGGATGCCTCTCTGCAGCCTAGCCAAATGTCACTTGTTCCACCAAAACAAGTGGTGGCTTGTTGTGGCGTATTATTTAAGGGACAGAAATTGGTTTCAGTATCCAGACAGGTTCTGGACTGGAGGAGTAGCCTCTTTTTTCTGCTCTTCTGCTGCTGCGCAAAACATGTTGGCTGCTGGGAGCCCCTCTGCCATGGGGTTCTGGAGATGGATTTAATTCATTATTTGCTGCAGAAGTCCATGAGGACTTCTCTGAGCCAAAGCCCTATTTTAGTTTGCTTAATAGAGCACTCAGTTATTTGTCGCAATTAGGCACCCTCGCCATTTCCCGTCCCCTCTTTCCGATCTGCTGCGCTGCTCCCCTGCCCTCACTGTAAGGGGTGACACCTTGCCAGCAAGGTAGGTGCAACCTAAAGAGCTCGTTAGTCTAACGGAAGCACATCCAAAATCATCTCAAGAAGCAGCAGTAGAGAAGACTAACGCACCCAAGCCCTTAGTGACCCCCTCGCTGGGCAGCACCGAGGGGCTGCAGCATGCCGGGACCAGCGGTCCTCTGCATTTCCAGCAGCTTGTACAAATTAAATTAGAAACAGTTGTGCTTTATCCAAAGGCCACATGGGCAACTTCATGCATGAGACCAGATCTATCCCGCTCCAGCAGTATTGATCCCTGCTGGTACATTAGGGCTAAAGTCAGGATGATTTTCAAGACATTCATCCTTTGTAAAATGGTTTTTATTCCTCTATTTAGGGAGGGGGTTTTGTGGTGCAATATCAGCTGAACGCTCTTAGTTGTCTGTGTGGACTGATTAATTTCTGCAGCTTAAGGTTTAAATTACCATCAAGATTTCTCTTCAGTTTTATTTTTGTTTCAATTGGCCTATTAATACTTTTCATCATCTGTGTTCATGCTGCAAAGGAATGTATAAAAAAAACCAACATGGTTACCTTATAAAATATCAATGACTTGACATTTTCAATCTACCTTAACCCCTCTATTTAGGGACTGCAAATTCTCTTATTTCACTGAAAATCCAGTTGTCGGCATGACTTTCCTGCTGCTTAGTCAGATTATTTTTTTTTATCACATCAGGAGCCTCATTTCAGATGGATGTTTATTAATACAATTTTATTTCCCTACCACCACCTTGCATTTTGGAAAGAATAGGTTGAGTGATGAATTCCTGGCTCTAGGTAGGAACAATTGGGGAAAAAGTATGAAGGATTGAGGTAGCTGATGATGTGCTGATCTGCTGATGCTGCAATTTGCAGATTAGCAGAGGTCTCTGGGAAAGGAAACACTTTGGCCCTGATATTATTAACTGGGAGAGCTGTTCTGGTGTCTGGTGCCTCTGCAAGTGCCTGGCTGCTTCCACCTCTGAGCTTTATTAAAGGAATAGATCAGAGCAGAGGGGAAGGTCGGGAAGATGGACTGTTCCTGGCACAGCTGTGCAGAGGGAGATGCTGAAGCAGTGGGGAAGGGTTTGCAGGAGCTACAGAAATAGGAAAAGTTCTTGAGCATCATTAAATATGACAACATTCAGGAATTATAGCTTGAAACCATTTCAGTGGAGAGGAGATTTGGAATGGCACAAAACAGAAAACCCAGAGGTGTTCCCGTTGTATTGGCAGAGAGGAGACTACTGATAGAAATGGGGGAGCAAGTGGAGAAGAAGCCGCTGAATTCAGGGAAACCACTTTGCACCAAAAACCCCAATCGTCTCGTGGGGCACGTTGCCGCTGCGCAGGGTGGCTCAGCCTCAAAACACCTGGTGGGTCTGCCCAGGGAGAAGCCAAGGCAAACATTGTCCGTCACAGGGGATTGGTAGCCAAAGATGATACATAAAATCAGACGTTTGGTGCTGGTCTTCCAAAAAGCAACCTAAAATGTAACTGAAATGGGTTGGAGGGCGGATTCTGAGTTGGGCTTCCACGTGGTCTGGTTTCCGGAGGTGGGATTCAGCTCTCAAAATGCCATGTTTATTTTAAGCAATCTTTTGCTGCCCTAACTCTGTGTTCAGTGCAAGCCATCATACATAAAAACAGCTCCTCAGCATGTCCTGTGTTTTATTGGGAAAGAAAAATGTCACTCTTCCTCTTTGTCTTTCCCTCAACCAGAGATGGTGAGCAAAAGACGTGACAAAGAAATGACCCCACTGGCCGCCTTTGGAGAAAGTAATCTTGTTTTTCCTTTGAGCGGCATTTGTTCTCTGCAGTACATGTTCCTGTCAATCAGCCCAGGAGGCCCTGGGAGACAGAAGGGGTGTTATCCAGACCTCTCTCTCTTTAAGCAAGGAACTGCTAACTGCAAAAGAACCCATATGTGATGCTTATCTTAAGGAAGGCTGGAATACTTAATAAGACATAACTGGTGCATGACCCTGCACTATGTTAATGCCTCTTTTTCTCTTCCTTTTAACTGGAAATACAATGCAGCCGCTAGAATTTAATTTTGCATGTAGGTCTTTAAATCTAATTTGAATTCCACATGAAAACCTCGGTGCTTTGCAGCACTTCAGCCCTCACTCATGTATTTTATCACTGAAATCCTGTGGCTTTCCTGGGGAACTTTTGATGCCTATTTCATGAGCAAAATAGGAAGATACCGTAGTAGTTGCACATAGCAGGGGTTATACATGGTCATGCTGGAGGCTTGTGCTGGAGCTTCAGAGCCTTCATTTCAACCAGAAATGTCTTGTCAGAGAACTGGGACTGGTTTTCAATGAGCTGTGCTAGCCTAATGTTACACACTCCTCCTTCGGTTTTCTTTTTATCATCTTAAATAGAGAGATCATTCTTGTGACATACATCATCCACTAAGCGAATATTTTGAAAGTTCTGTATTAATATTTTACTGAGTTTTCTCTAATCTTATTTCTGAAAGATGTGATTTCTCCAAGGCTGCTTCAACCCCGTTGCAATCTGTATTATGTTCAGTATTCCAGAAGAGAGAATTATTTTTAAAAAAGTGTTATTCACTAGTCCTTTCCTCCACTCCCTACATTTCATCCTTCAGACTACCAGTGTTTCTGTGATACTTGACAAACGTTTCATGCCACAGCTTGGGATGTGATAGACAGTGTCATGTTAATTCAGAAGAAACTTTGGGAGTCAGATGGATCAGACTATAGAAAGTACTGCATGAATATAAAATACAGCTGGGTTAATCTTCCAGTTTGCATCTACAAAAGTACCAAAATAAAAAGAGAATAGGTATATTTCTTAAGAGAAATGAGGTGCCAAGAATTTTCTTCAAAAGGGTATCGAAGTGGACACATATTTATTCCACTGAGCTGACTATAAATTGAGAAATGATCAACAAACTAGATTTCATGCATTTCAAAGGCTCAGTCTCAATATCCCAAACTACAGGGAATGTAACTTACATAAGCAGTTCCTTACCTCTATTTCAGTGTTGAGTTTTCGTATTCAATATACTGTGTTTTTTCTGGAACATCTGATTCTACTCATGTTTTGTGAAAAATTAGAGTGCAAGTTCAATGGGGAATTGGATGCAAGACAGCTTCAAATACAGCCTCTCCTGTATTTAAAAGGCAGCTATAATAGCTTAAAGTCATATAAAAACCATGCTGGCCTCCGTCGCACAGACGTTGCTGTATAATGCAGGGTGGCAGTGATGTTTCCTGGCAGGAATGAGCTATGCATGTGTTTTTCATGTGTTGTAGTCCTTGGTCCAGTTCTTTTGTCTCTGAAATAGTGGAAGGTAAGAAGGTGGGGAGGTGATGGCGTGATATTCTTTGTCATTCGGTGTGAAGTCTTTGTAGAAATGCCATTGCAACGAAAGAAGGAAAAAGATTGCAACCCCCAGTTTAACAAAGAGGATGATGGTGTAACAGCCATTCCTTCCAAAGAGTATTTTGAGATTAAAGGCAATATTGAGCTGAAGTTCCCCATGTAATATGGGAAGACTTAGAAGGCAAGGGAAAGAGGCGTAAACCTCCTGAGCAGCCAGCTTGAAGTCAGACTTCAGGGGCACGTGTGTTTTGCTGTAGATGCTGTAAGGTTGGAGATTGTCGATCTTAAACATTGATAGCTATGGCAGGGAAGTGAGTGGAGTTTCCCAGCACGGCTGTATGAGAGCCCCAAATGCTGGTGACCCGGGAGAGCGCAGTGTGGGCTGGAGGTTGGAGTCTGAGCCCTGTGATGCCCCTGTGTCACCGGGTTCCTGGACCACAACCAGGTTCTTGTGCCTTGCAGGCTCCTGGGCACTGCCAGAGCTTAGCTGCCTGCTTGTGTGTTCACGCTTGGGCCTTAAGCCTTCCTTAGACCATGCAGAGGAAGGGCTGGCTCAAATAATAGGCACTTCCCACAGCAAAGGAGAACAAAATGCAGACACATAATTTTGCTGTTCTCTTCTGAGTGTGCTGCCAGGAGAGTGAGGTTTGCAATGACAAAAGGTGCTGGGGAGGAAGCAAGCACAGTGACAGACCCACAGAGAAGCGCACGCAGACTTTGCCCAACGCCCTGCTGAGTTTTGGTTAAATGTACCTACTCGTTCTTGCGGGTGCTGGGATGTGCCCCATGCTCATTTCTGCATCTTGACCAGCTGCTGCCTGTGTTTACAGCTATACTGGGAACAGCAGCGATCCTGCAGGTCTCCAGTTGTCATTAGTCCACAGGAAGGGAAATTGGCCAAGGTCCATACTGAGGGTATTTTCCTCCAGGTATCAACGTAAAAAGGTAAAACATAGGACATAGAAAGCAATATTCCAGGTCATCAACAAAGCTAGGAGATTCTGGCAGGTAACACAGATTGCAGTAAGATGCTGGCAGGAGGCATCAAACGTAAGGCTTTACTCCTTGGCTATTCCTTAGCGGAAGGAACATCAGTGAAGAGTTTCCTTGTTGCTGGGTTGAGGACCATGAGCTGTTGGCTTTTGTGGAGGGTTTTGCTAAACATAACTAGCTGCTTTTGTGACCTAGCTAAGTCCAGAGATGACAGCGAGAAAGTCTTTTGGGTGGTTTAAATTATAAAATTCTAACAGTAGAGTAATTAAAGGTCTCTCATTTGTTCTCAACAGCAGTCATTTATCCTGCTGATATTTCTGCCAGTTTGCTGGCGAGCTCATGTTGCGCAACATTGGTGAAATGAGCTGCAGGCATGTGTTCGGCTGCCATTACTAGAACTCTTGCGTGCCTGTGTGCAGAGCTGAGGCCAGGATTGATAAGATAGCTGCAAACCAGAGATGTGGTTTTGTGGAGAAATTATTGACATAGTAATTTTTTTCAAATCAGGTGAGGCTTGTTACATTTGATGAGAATATCATTTGCCAAACACATCTTATTTTGTTTTTAAAATCACATTAAAATCAACTGCTCTTTATTTCAGATGCTGGGTTGTAATATCAGCAACAGTTCCTCATCACAGTACTGCTGTCTCCTTGTGGCTTGGAGGCTCTTCTCCTACCTTCCCTCCCCATGCATATCCAAATTCTCAAAAATGTAAAATATCAAGCAGCCATTTTCAGTCACCCTGTAACTTGGCTCTTCAAAAGCAGAGTGGCCAGCAGGTCGAGGGAGGTGATTCTCCCCCTCTACTCCACTCCGGTGAGACCACACCTGGAGTGCTGCATCCAGCTCTGGAGCCAGGACACGGACCTGTTGGAGCGTGACCAGAGGAGGGCCACGAAAAATGATCCAAGGACTAGAGCACCTCCCCTACGAGGCCAGGCTGAGAGAGTTGGGGTTGTTCAGCCTGGAGAAGAGGCTGTGGGGAGACCTTATTGTGGCCTTCCAGTACTTAAAGGGGGACTATAGGAAGGATGGGGGCAACCTCTTTAGCAAGGCCTGTTGTGACAGGACAAGGGGTAATGGTTTTAAATTAAAGGAGGGTAGGTTTAGATGGGATATAAGGAAAGAGTTTTTTACTATGAGGGTGGTGAAACTCTGGCGCAGGTTGCCCCATCCCTGGAAACATTCAAGGTCAGGTTGGACGGGGCTCTGAGCAACCTGATCTAGTTGAAGATTCCCCTGCTTGCTGCAGGGACTAGATGACCTCTATAGGTCCCTTCCAACCCAAACCATTCTATGATTCTTTATTCACCTTTCTGCTTGTGGATTTTCTCTTCACTTGGCCTTTTTCTCCTAACAGTGGATTTTGGCTGGCAACAGTTGTGTTCAGCTGGTTAGGTAGCAACTGAGGGTAAATTAGCTGAAGGAGCTGTGGCTGCCACTGTCAAAATGATTCCAAAATAATTTTGTGGAGGAGAGTGATTGTCAGGTCAGACGAGAACAGCATGGTTTGGATCTGACTGCAGGGAACGGAGTTAGAGAGGATAGTACAGGTTTGATTAATAGAAGAGCAATGCACTCTAAATACTGGTTTATATGCTATCACAGATCCATAATAAAAATTATGGTGACCATTCATGAGTATGCAGCAGCAGTATTTGGGAAAGGGTCTGTTTCAAACTCTTCATTTCCCATTAACATCTGCAATATTCATGATGAGGACTGTGTGGTTTCTTCAAGGTTGGTACAATAGCTTTGCTCTGGGAAGCCCCTGCTGACAATGTGGTCCTTTGCAAAGCGAGAGGAGAAAACTGGCCACCAGGTTTGCTAATGGTTTAACTAATTGATGTGCTGCTGTTCTCCCCAGGTGTCAGCATCTGGAGCCCTGCTGCTCCACCAGCACCCCCGGGTTGGTGGCAGGGGGTGACTCTGCTCCTTCCCCGTGCATCGCTTTTGCCAGCCGTATAACTCCTGATCTTCTTTGTTACCACTTAACATAGGCAATTGTTCAGGGTCACTGCTTGGTCAATCTGTTCCACCTTTATGTATAGTGATTGCAAAACAGCTGAGGATGCCTGGCAGCCAGTAGAAGTCTTATTTCTGTGGATGAAAATAGCCAAAGGTACATTCAAGGAGATAACTGGGATCATTAAACTTTCCTATTATAATGTCAGTTGCAGTTTCATCCATTGTATAGCTAAAAACATAAGCAGCATCAATGAACAACAACAACAAAAAAAGCTATTTCTATCCCAAATATACCAGCGCACCCACTGGCATTGTAACATCAGAGTAGGGGCCGATCTGAGCATTGTTGTTAATGATCTTGAGAAGACCTGGTCTGCTCCAAAATAAGGGTGATCATCTGGGTGATGATAAAGTAAGTTTTGTTTAGGCCAGATCAGTCGTTATCACTGCGTAAAGTGACTCGGGCACCAGGGATTAGTGGTCTGTCAGGTGAAGCACCATGTGAACCACTGCAAGACAGCAACTCACCCTGATATCTGGGAGAGCTGGTGTCTCAACACCTCAGACTCTGTCTCGTCTGCAGTCAGGGTAGTGATAGATGCACGAGATGATTTAGGGGAGGGCAACACAGGATGCAAGGGCAGGAGAGTGAGCACATCTGTCTCCCTACAGCTTCATGCCATACCAGCGTGCCATGGCAGAAGGGAATCTCTCTCCGCTGTTGCGTGAAATTACTGGATGCCAGACATCGATCAAAAGTAAATCGCTCCTGTTCGAAGACAGAGAGTTCATAAGAATCATTAATAACAAAACTCTTTCTGTGTAGAGGCTGCTGAGGAGGGGTGGGTCAGGCTGCTAGTGAGGGGTGCTGCTAAGCAGAGGGAAAGAAAAATGGGTCAAATAAAGTCCTGCTGGAAAAGGAGTAAATGCCCATTGATAGCATTAAATCAGATGTCATTGGAAATCAACAGGGACAAACTGTTGGACATGAATTGGCCCATGCCAACATGATCCCTGCAGAAGGGAAGAGCAGGGCTACTACCGAAGCTAACAGCAAATAACAGCAGGGGCTGGGCTCAGAAGAAATCACCAAGCAAACCAGAGTTCAGCATGAAACGGGAACATTGCCTTTCAAAGATGACATTAACTCTCTGCTGTAGAGCTGTCTTCAGGCCTTAATGATTCCTGCCTTAAAATGGAGCAAAAACCATCCCTCTGGTCTGACAGTAGTGATCTGTGTGGAGAGATTTTCCAACTGCCCTGGGATGTGTTGGTGTGAAACCCCGCCCCAGCTGCCTGTCCTGGGGAGGACATGTGGATGCAGTTGAACTGGAGACAGGGCCGGTCCTGCTTTGCTACAGCGGCTTGCCTACTCTGTTTTCCAGCATCTGAAACAGCTCTGCTACCCCTGCTTTTCTCAAGATGTAAGCCTGTAACCTCCAAGATAACTTCTGGCAAACTTTAGAGGAAGATCAGCTCCTCCTTTTATCCTTCCTCCTGCTCCCCCCTTTTTTTTTCTTCTTCTTCTTTCTTCTGCTTCAAAAGAGATTGGAGAGGACTTACATGGAAAGCAAGTGAGGAGGAAGTACGAAGTGTCATAAATAATGTTAAAGCAAGAGTCAGACTTGCAGTAAGGTAACAAGATGCCAGGGAGGTGACTGAGTTGTGAAGGGTTTTCGAAGTGCTTGTGTATGATTGATGCCGTGGGGGCATCAGCTGAGGGATCTGAGGGCGTTGATGCAAGCAAGGAGTACAGGATACAGCTGCGGCCTCAGTGGGAGTGCCGAGGTCTCCAGCCATGGTGCCAGACCTTTGGCACACGTGAAGGTTTGGCTCTTGCATGAAAGAACAGCCAGGCTTTGAACTCTGTGGGCATGGAGCCATGAGGAAGGCAGGGCCAAAGGTGAAATGAGGGCTGAAGGACTGAACAACAGAGTGGAAGAACATGTTTCTCCAAAGACAGAGTGAAGAAGGAGAGTGCTGAAAAAGGGATGGGGATGAGGATGTTTTGGGGTTTGGTGAGTGTTCAGTTAGGTACTAACCACCCTTGTGGGATGCTGAATGGACTGAAGAGAATTTGACTTTCAGAGCATCCTCTGAAAAGACTGTGAGGACAATTGTGCATGAATGAGTCTGAACTCAGGGCAATGCTGTAGCTACAGTGGCTACTCAGGTCTTGGCTATATACACAGAGGAACCTCAGGAAATTTTGGGGGATACCATTATCCTTCTATAGGGCAGCAGAAAAGACCTCTACTAAATCCAGATCTGGGATCTGTGCTATAAAAATGTATTGGAAAGGTTTTGGGTGTCATGTGGAAGGATAAGGAAGGACCAACAGTTTGGCTTACCTGGGGAAACAGTCCCAGGTAATTTGACCTGTTTGCAAATGTATCGGAGTGATCTTTAACTGTTCATGTATAAGTGCAGTAAAACTCGGTGAGATCAAAGCAAACGCTGTTGGCTGCACTCCTAATAGTCAGGGCTGGAAGAACTGGGCAAAGGTAGATATTTTTTTGCCGTATAAAGTAGAGTTTGAATGGAGGGTACAGCCTTAATGTAGCAACCATAGGCTGAGATTTCCTAGGGGTAAGCAGGAGATTGCATGGGAAGGAGCTAATAGTTCATTTTGGGCTCAGAGCCCACCAGCCTCTCATGGCTGGGCAGGTTTTGGACACCTGCACAAAAGTATCAGCATTATTGCTGAGTACAGAATTAACATAGTTCAGTTATTTAGCTGCGCTTCTGACTATTTCATTTCAGTCTGCAGCAAAGTTGTGATGGGCTCTGAAAAGAAGCCCTGCAGGCAGGTGGATGGGTGCTGTTCCCTGGTCACCCACAGCCAAAAGCCTTTGGTGTGGAAATACCCACGTTAGGAAGCAGGACGTGGCCGTGCGGTGCAGGTGTGGTGGTGGCAGATAAGGGGACACTGGTTTGCCAGATGAAGTTTGTTACAAATTCCCATCTGCTCAGAAGCAGAAGCTGTAAGGTTTGTGCTGGGGGGTAATTATTTGTTATACGTTTTTAAACATGAAATCTAGTCCAAACGGCAAATATTTTTAGCATGTGTCATTATGCAGTCAAGAAAGCTGCCAGTAGCGTAAACCTGAATAATTGTGCGTGATGATCAGGGTGGGGATGGGAGGTGATTACCTTCACTTCAGCGCCAGCCTTGCAAACCAGCTACTGCATGAGGCGTCCCCTGTGCTGGTTTTGGAGGGCACCTGTGAAGAAGATGGTGCATACGGAGTGGTGGCAGGCTTGTGCCAAGTTTCTGTTTGTCCTGCTAATGGTGGCAGTGAGCTAACGCGGTGGAGGTGTGCTAACACAGCCAGACGCCCTGCGAGCAGGACTGCAAGTGGGCATCACTCCTGCTGCCTCTGCCTCAGCGCCAGCAGTTGTCCTTGCCTGCCAGGCAAACGGGTTTAGCTGGAGAGGAAAAATAAATAAATTCAAAGAGAAGGATTTTCTGCTTTTCCTGTTCTCCCCTCCCCATGCTTAGGTACTTGTCCCCTCTCCAGCTGGACTCCTGCTCACACAGGCAACATCTTGCAGAGCTGGCTGCTTTCTCGCCTGCTCCATTCATTTTACCTGTGACAGAAAGCACACATCTGGTGCAGCTGGGAGGTGTTCTGCCGGGTGTGAAAATGGCTCCAGAGAAGACAGGAGGGGATTGCTGGTTTTCTCCTGGTGGAATAAGGAAGAGACAATCTCACATTCCTCTGTTTTCAGCAAAGGCATCCCGTGGCACAAGCCTGCGTGTGGTTTGTAACGTGGGCAGATTTGGGATGAATGAAGCATTTTTCAGATTTTCCAGGAACTGGTTCAGTTACTTCAGCAATATTTTACCCTCCACTCTAAACCTCCCCCCCCAAAAAAAAGAGTGAGAGAATGGATTTGAGATGGATCTAAGCATTTTAGAACCAGAACAGCTTACGTTTTTTAGATTGCAGAAAATGTAGTAAAGAAAACTGAAAATGAATGCTTTTGAGGGGGTGGGATCTGTTGTGGATTTTGCTCAGCCTGTAAGCCAAATGACTCAGTTATTCTGTCAGCTTTCATGCAAGGTCACAGCATGATCCTCATTTGATTCCCTTGCATCTGTGAAGCAGCACAGGCAGGTATCAGAGCACCCCACAGCTGTGCCAGTTCCCAGCAAGCGTGCTCACTCTCCTCCACCTTCCTTAGCAGCTCACAGGATTTGGCCTTCAGTCCCTTTGGAAGTTGCTTTTTCCCGTTGTTTTTCCCCATAACTCCAGCTGGAGGGAGAGAGGGACGCAGAGGGAGCTGCTCTTCTGCACAGGTATGCAGCCAGGGCAGCAATATGACCCCGTGGGTGGATGCACATACACATTATTTTTTCCCATGCCCCGAGCAATGGTTTCCTCCCCTTGATTTCCATAGATCTGCTTTAACAAACTACTTGATCAGTGATAAGAAACGGAGGGGAAGAGTTTCAACTGTAGGTTCCATATGCGTATGTTCCCATGGTTTTATAGCCAGGATCATCTGATGTTACCTTCATTTGAAGTAACAGGGTGGCTCTAGCAGTGCAATTTTGACCTGGTTACAGAGCAGAAAGCCAAAAAAAGCCAACTCCCATGAGAATGCTCCAAGCATTGCTTTTCTTTTGAATCTCCTAATTGGTGTTTTTTCTTAAATTCTAAAAAGAACCGCAGCTGCCCTTTGAGGTGGGGAGGTACTGGCACTGCAGACCTGCAGTCATGGTTGTACTCTGGCTCACATCTGGATTCCAGCTGCATATTCTGCACTACTCTTGCATATGAAGTATGTTGCCCTCAGTGAAAGCTTAAAGGGAAGACTGTGGGTAGAATACAGATGAAATGGGATCAGAGAGCTGGTTAGCACCTTATATTTGCAATGCACTGCCATTCAGAAAGAACCAAGAGACCTCGACAATAGCAGACTATAATGCCATACTCTCAGAGTGTCCAATATATTTTCTCTAACTCTGTAAGCAAAAGCCTTCTGCCCTGGTAACAATTTCAAAGGAAAGAGGTCATGCCTTGCTGTATGTAGTTTGAAATAAACCACATTTCCTCAAAAAGCAGGAGATGAGAGTGCTCCTTGCAGAGGAGCTGCCTGGAAGAGTTACTGTGCAGCTACAGTGAGGCCTGACCCACCACCCAGCCCATGTCCCATCCTTAAATCAATCATCTTGTGATCATGAAGCTGTGCTGGGGAGGACTGTGCCATCTCCCCGGCATCCCAACCCTGCCCTTGCTTGGCACGTGCCAAAGCTGAGGTAGTTCAGCCTGGGTTGGGATGAAGGTGTTGGGCAACTAATGTTTTATTTGGCTTTAAATGCAAAGAATAATTAGTAAAACAGTGTGAAAAACAGCTCTTCACTCTATGGGGATGGAAAGGCTTTGCCTGGAGGCTCCATCTGTACGGAGCTCTAGGGAAAGATAATTAAGAGGCAGCGGGTGAGGCCTGGAGGGGCACTGGGGGAAAGTTAGCCATGCTTTTGTGAACACGGTGCAGGACCCTCAGGGCAGCACCGAACACAGCCTTGGTCCCCCCATACACAAGATGTTGGGGTCCATGTCACACGCAGTGTCTGCAAAGAGCCTAACAGCAAGCTGCGTGGGGTTGCAGACAGTGTTTTAAAATACTCAACAGCAAGCTGACTCCATTCGCCATCTCGTGGTGATCGCTGTCTGGGGTTGAGGCGTGCAGGGCGGCTTATGCGGCCTCAGGCAGGTGGTGGTGGACAGACGGACACCCCATCCCTCTACTCCGGCCAGAGCAGGGCTGCAGGCAAACAGCTCTCCTCCATCCGCCAGGACAGCAGAGCAGCTTGAAAGCTCCATGTAATAATATTCCACATGGAGAAGGATGTTAATGACAGGGAACGTGATTGACTGCCTTTTTCTGTTGCTGCTGTATTATGTCTATTTAAATCAGCACACATTAACTGCAGTTATATTTAACACTGTCTGTCTACACGGCTGAATTTTTAGATTGTTAATCGTCAACTGCAAATAGCTTAATTATGTCTGACTTCTTATAAATATTTGTAATGTGAGTTAATATTTTCTATTATGTGCAATACACATTCTGGAAAAAACTAATTGTTCTCGCTGCTGTGCGCTGGGTCTGGCAGGAGCCCCTGAAGCCTCGGTGCTCTCTTATCTAAAGGCTGTTGCCTTTTACAGCTGATTGAGGTCTGCAGTCAGCGCTGTCTGTGTCTTACGGTCAGGAAAGCCATTAGGATTCATTTGGCTCCCTGACAAGAAGAAAAGAAAATGTTTATTGTCGGCAGCGTGATAATGCAGTGAAGACTCAACACTCATGACACCGCATGTATGTATTATCGCTCTGGTCCTAGAGCCCGCTCTGAACATCAGGATGAGGTGTGGAGGGCGATGGCTCTTAGCCCAGGAGGAATTTTAAACTGTATTATCTTCAGGGACTTTGAACCCCAGGACCCTGAAAGCCTGTCCCTGTTCTCATAGTGGGGTGCCCACTGCCCATCCTCCCCTGCCCAGGCAGAGCTGCGTGCAGTCCATACCCAGCAGATACGCATATTTGTCGTGGTGGGTCTCCTGCAGGGTTTATGTGGTGAGGGGTGAAAGGCAGAACATCTTGCTTTGCATCCGCCTGGCTCTCAGCTGTGGCTGAGAACGAGGGTCCCCGGGGCGGGGGGATGGAGGATTGCCTCTCCCTGCAGCTCCGAGGGACGGTCCCCAGCCACACCTGCAGGGGCTGTTCTGCAGAGCTGCCTGGGAGCCTTGTCTTGCACACAGATTCATCAGTGCTTAAAAAGCCTATGAGGTGCCAGCCCACAGCAGCAGCCTCCAGCCGGGGCTGGAGCCTCCAACGGCAGGAAAGGAGGGAAGCGCAAAGCACCCTCTGGACCTTGGGGCGTAGCTGCTGTTGGGGTGTATCTCCCTGGGGAGCTGTGCCCTGTCCTTCGGCTGCCCCTGCAGCCTCAGGTGTGCCTCTGCTGCCACGGGTGGTGTGACTGCAGCAGGTCACACCTGGAGCCAGCGAATATCGAGCATCCACACAGCTTGCTCAGCGGATGGGAGGGGTGTCGGGGCTCAGCCAGGCACAGGCCGAGCCCTGATTCATGGTAGGATGGTGCAATACCCACTACATGTCCCAGCTTCATAACTGCCACGGTTTGAGCTGGTTAGAGAAAAGCTAGTGCAGGCCTTGGAGCAGCAGCGCTGTTCTCGCCAGGCTGCCATGCAAAGGGTGGTGGGGCATCCTGCTGCTTTGCAGGAGCTGCTGCTTCCAGGCTGAAGCATCTTCTTCTGTAGTTGTTATAGTATCTGTACACATAAATTATTTATCTTACATTTAATATGAACACATAACAGCATTTTCCGTATTCCGTAGACAGCTTGCTAGGCTGACCGTCCTCACCAGCAAGGTAGTGAGGACGGCATATACCATAGGAGGACTTGCCCCATCTGCTAAGATCTGCCCCCATGCCGTACCTTGTGCTGAACGCCTCCTCCTCTCACCTTAAGGACTAGCTGCTTTTAAAACTATCACGTTTTTGCTCCCTGTGTTTGTTTCTTCATAGCTATGTCTCTTGCTGCTTTTCTGTGTCTACTTCAATCTTTCTCACATCCTTGATCTTACTGCAGGTGCCACAGCATCTCGCAAGGGCATTGTGCGGTGTTATATCCCACACGACAGCTTGTGGCTCCACGTGGCCCTTCTCAGAGGTGCCGTACATCCATTTTGTGCTGCTGGTTCTTCAGGGGCAGAATAGGTCCTGTTGGAGGGGATCGGGCAGTAAAAGAGGTGGTAGATGTTCCCAGTTAGTGGAACTAGGATTCCAATCCCAATTCTGCATGGGTTTTTTTTCACATTGTTGAATGCTAATTATTTTGAAGAGAAGTGGTTTTTCTGAAATGCAGTGCTAAATTGGATAGGATTGGTACAGTTAAGAGTGTTGCTTCTGTTTAAAACCAGGAAATTCTTCCCGAGGTAAATTTCTCTGAAGCCTTTGAATGACTCAGAGCACAGCTGTCAGGGCACTGTTCTAAGAAAGGTGAGGAATTGACCTTTTAATTAGCATAATATAGTAGTTTAGCATAATAATAATAATGATTACCTATTAATAATTGATAATTATTATTACGTATTGACCAAAGGGACTTACAGATGTGATGTTTCTGCTCTGGAGTTTGAAAAATTGATACTACTTAGTGGAGCGTTAGGTACAACCTGGAGGGTCTGAAAATATCCAGGTCTGCCATGGAGGGAAGTTCACTTCTAGTTCTCCATTGCTGTGGGAAGGGAGTCTAACAGTCATGTATACAGATTCCTGGAGAAGCGTGATCCTAGTCATGGGTGGGACCAGCAACTTCAGCTCCCTTAGGATGCCATCCACTGAGAACACGTAATGACTTCTTGACATGCTGAGGATTTGCTGCCTAGGGGCTTACTTCTCCTAACTGCTTTCTCCCTGACCTCACGAGAAAGTTTGCTGTGTCAAACCAGTGTGAAACACATCATCCTGTTCAGGAGAACAGTCTCTTTAGGTCTCTGGCTGTGATAATCTAAACTTCACAAATACCAAAATGAACCGTAATGGACAGCACTGCAATTTTTGCTATCTTAGTCCTTGAAAAAGCAGGAGCCATAACCTTCCCTCTACATTCCCTCTCCTCCTTTTCTACAAATACCCAGTTGTTTGGCATAAAAGGGAACCAAAGCCTTGCTCTTCATGACCGACATCTCTGCTTTGCCAGTTCTTCACTGAGAGCTTCTGCAGAAAAGCATCTATCGCTGTGCTACTTCAAGAACCAGTCTTGCAACTCAAACTCCAAGGTATGCACTGACATACCCCAAGTATTTATTTTGGAGAACGGCCATCCAATTTCAAGCTACACCTCTGTGCACGCAAATTTCTTTCTGAATGTGGTTTTTCTTTCAATTTTATGTTAGCTCTTTTTAATGAATAAAAGTGATTATCGTTCACATGATGATCTGTAGCTTCTGTTATCTTCGTGTTCACTGGTATCATCATCTCTGCCAAGCATGCTGCTGGTTGCAGCAGAGGAACTTGAATCTCTGTTTTACCACCTGGTCTCAGCCCCTGAAGGATATTTGATTTTGTGTCAACAGGGTAGCCAGCTAAGGAATTTCAAATTCACAGCTCAGGCCTGATCTTCGAGCTGTTGTCAGAGCTGGCAATGAAGCTTGCTCAGCCAGTGAGCCAACTACACAAAGACCTCTGTGGGGAGGGCTGCACAGTGGGGCCAGGGAACCCAACACCTCCAGTTAAAAGGACTTGTCCCTGCAGGAGCGGCATTCCTTTCAGGTCACCTTCTCATCCCCATATACCCATCTTTGCCAAGCATCAGCAGGTTGACTTGAAATGTGTAAATAAGCCATGACTCTGTGAAGTCCATCAGAAGCTGCCTCCTTGTTTTTGTGGAAGGCTTTCAGCTGCTGCAGCCACGGAGATCTGTTGAAAATCCCTCAATATGGTGATGAAAGAGCAAGAAAAATGTGAGTTCTCTGCTTGAATCAAAAGGAATTGAGACTCTGGCCCCAAGCACATTTCAGTACAGAGGGGGAAACTTTTAAAGGTGGTGTGTGTTCCTGTGCAAGAGCCTTGCCCCAGCCCTGCCCATTGCATAGACACCATTGGAGATGTTCCCACGTTTTATTCCGTCACCTTTAATGCTGCTGAGTGCCAAGGTACTGCAGCTTTGCTGGACCAGGTCCTCATGCAAGTTGCTTTAACTCCAAAGGACAAAGCCCATTCTGAATTATGTGACAAATGTATCTACCATTAAGCTTTTAATCAAAAGATGAAGGTTTGAGGATATCTTTCTTCCATGATGATTGGGGTAAGTTAATTGCAGCTAATTCTAGCTGTAAAAATTACTTGGAACTGAATAGTAGTTTAATGTCTTGTGCAGGAAATTCAGGTGATTCTCTTCCTGTTACAGTGATGTGAAATTCAGCATATGATAAGCTGTAAGGAAACACAAGCAAGCTAAATGTAGTGATCTACCTCAGGCTTCATCAACCAGCTTCTTTCGTGGCACCATAGCTCAGCATATGCTGCCTACACGCATTCAAGCATCCTTATGCAATGCCATAAGAAGAGGGTATTAAGGCATGCTCAGATGTCAGAGCCTCTGGACAGCTTAGTTTTTAAGCCCTTTCAGTGTTGTACACCTCACACGGATGATCTTGCAGAGGGATTTGTGGGGTTCAGAAGTTCTCTGGCCACAGATGGAAAGTACGTGCCTTTCGCATGGAAGTGCTCTGCCATCCCTTTCCTTAACAGCTTGCAAAACATTTGCAAAGGCAGGCAGCGCTTTTTCTTCCCCTCCCCGTTTTGCTGAATCAGATTTTTTAATTTACTTTGATTTATCGTTACTCATAACTCTGGAGGTAACTTTTCACAACCTGCTGGAAAGGTGCACACTGGGTTTGCTTGTCTCAGCTTTTCTCAGCCCCACAGCGCAGCTTTGCAAAGCTGAGAAGGGGTATGGTGGTAGGCAGGTGTCAGTAACTCAGATGGCACGGGGGAATGCCCGCCTTTCCTACACAGGATCTGTGCCAAGCACCCGGCTGCCCTTGCCATGCCACTGGCATGTGCTGGTTGATTAATCAGTGCCCTGAAGATGAGCAGCAGGTACCCATGGGTGCTGCTGCCAGCAGCAAGGAGGGCATGAGAAACCTCTGCCCGCATGTGCCACCGGTGGTCCTCTGAAATATGTTGGAAATCAGCTCAGCTTGTGGGGTAAGCACATATCAAAAAGGCAGCATTTAGACTGGGGTTAATTCAAGGGTGGATCTCTTGACCTCGCCTGGTGAAGCAGGCGCAGTCTGAGTATCTGCCTGCAGAGGTGATGTGCGAGAGCCTGTGCAGCCCAGGCGGCTGGTGAAGCACAGAGATTTTTTGCAGTGTTATAAGATTCAGCACTCAGGCAAGGAGGGGCTGCTGTACATCCCAGGGAATATTTTCACTGCCAAGTCTAGTGCAACCCTAAAGCTTGTGAACCGTGAAATAAGATTTCTCTTAGAGAGAGAATATCAGCCCTTACTGAATTATCCAAGTCCTTTCTGCTGTTTTAAATCACACCCCCAGGACGCCCCGACTGCTCTCTCGTGGCAGCAGTGGTTCATTAGATAACCCAGGAGCTTGCTGGGATAACGGGAGCAGGCACCCCTCTGCAGCAAATGACTTACAACATGTAGCCGAGTTGGAAGCGACTGAGTTCCTGCAGCAGGGACAATCTTGCCTACACAGGAGCAAAATGGTGTGGGCTCTTCTCCAGGAGAGGGGTTTTGTCACCTTTTGGTATGCCGGAGCCCCAGGGCTGTGTAAGGAGCTGGGGCTGATGGGAGGGAAAAAGGAAAGTTTGGTGAAGTAATAAGTGGAGATTGTAATTCCTGGAATTAAGGGGAAATTTACATCGTGCTAGAAATATTCTGCATGGCTCTGAGCCCAGAAGACTGATTTGGGGAGGTCTGACTGGCCAGAAGAGAGGTAGCCTTGAGTGTCCTTGTGTAGGGACACCGGGAAAGCCATCCTGCTGGGACACATGGGGGTAGTACAGTGTTACAGTGCGAAGAGCTGCTGGAGAGATGTCCTGCCAGTTCCCTCCAGCTCTTCCAAAATCCTTTCTTGAACCACACAAGTGACAGTTGCTGAATCCACAGTGGGCTGTGGTGATGCTACTGGTTTCGCTGACACAGGGAGGTGCGTAACACAGGGAAGCTGTCCTTAATTCCTTTTCCTTGCTCCCATTTCAGATCCCAAGACAGCCAGCGATCCTTGGGTTGCATTTTGCTGTGCAGAGGATTAGCATGTTGCCCAGGGCATTAGCGACTTAAGCTATCGAGGCAGCTTAGTGTTGTTTGCATTCCCAGTTGGAAAGGGAGGTCAAGACCCCAGCTGTGGCCGAGGGAGGGAACGTTCAGATCCTCCTCCGCTTTCTGCTTCAGAGACGTGGGCAGAGGTCAGGGCCCCAAGCGCCAGGCTGCCTCCCTTGCTTTGCCCTTTGCTGCTTGTAGACAATATTTACTGTTAGTGGGAAAAGGATGCCACAGATCCGTCCATGATGGTGGCACGGAGTGTGTCTTGGGAAGCTGTGTGTGGTTCATGGTGCCACTCTGTCCGGTCTCGCATCACTTTATCTCCTAAAGCAGTGGTTTTCCAATAAGAAAGTGAGAGCGTGTGTGCAGTGAGTCACTTTGGGGGCCATGTGCTGCTTTCAGCTGGAGCACAACATGGTGCCAGATGTCACACGTTGTGAGTATGCCTGGACTGATAGATTAATTATCAATTGATGGGGGCTTATGAATTTTTCAGTATTTTCTCTCATTGTGCATCACAAAGTGAAACCACCTTTTATGAGATAAAAATCTTTCCTAAAACCCTACATCAAAGCTGCGAAATTGTCACCCATATTGTGATCTTGTTCAGCCTTCACATGCAGCATGTTTGCTTTGAAATACTTAATCAACCATTTGCTGAGCTACAGAGCTCCCAGCATGTCAAAGGATGAGTGCCTTGAAACTTTCTCTTTGAGGATTTTGGCACCTATAACCGTACATGACACAGGTATTTGGCTGCGTTAATTATTTTGGGAGGACTTAAACCAGGCTTAGGAAGGACATGAGTGGATCATGACTTTTGCCCTGGTCCTCCATCCAGGAAAAATAATTTGCAAAGTGGGATTTTCAGACACACCCCCAGCTGCATGGTGGTGTGCTGGACACAGGGGCAGAGAAAATTGCTGTCAGAGACTGTTGACAGTGCCCCCAGCCAAGGCAGTCCCTGCTCGGTAGCAGCCCATCTGCATCTGCCTCCAGCTGTGCAGGAGGGATGGCCCGTCCCCAGGTGCCAACGCTGCCGCAGGGGAGGTGGCTGCAGATTTCGTGAAGACCTGGACTAAATGCTTTCACTTCCAGAAGGTGAAGAGCCAGGTTTGTTTTCCTTTCCCAGTGCAGCACAAAGCAGGTTGCTGCAGCTCAGCGTTCACATTGCCAGAGCATTTAAAATGTAGTTTTCCAGAACCCCATTGCAACTGGCTTGTCCTCAGTGGGAGCATGCGGCACAGGGGAGGGCGGCTGGACTCGCCGCCACGTTTTAACATTTCTCAAAGGGACGGGAGGTACTTTCAGACAGGCCCCAGTTATGCTTGGGGAGTGGGGGTGCTCTGACACTTGCTGCTCTCGGTGGGAAGCAGGGACCAGCATTAGTGCTGACTGGCAGGGAGGGATTAAACCGTTAAACAGTCCCAATGGTTTCTGGCTGGGGCTGATGGCAATTATACCGACATTACCTGTCACATCCCCAGCGCGTGGCATAAATGCCAGGCTGATCATTGTGGGTTGTATCTGTCTGTTGCATCCTGTCATGACAAACCCCTGTAGCTTACAACGACGTTATTTTGTTATAAACCCTTGTAGCTTACAACAATGTTATTTCATTATAAACCCTCGTCACTTACAACAATGTTATTTCCAACAGTGCTAAGCTCAGAGCGTGGATATAAATCCCACATATTTAACTCACCCGTGTCTGTTGGGAGCATGCCCCATCAATACACGTTTGGTGGCATGGCTAGATTCGTTCTCCTCTCGCCGACAGGCTGAGTGCTGTGTACGATGCTGCTGGCATCGTCCCCACGCTGGGCAGATTAGCCCTGGCTGCAGCCTGCTCGTGTGGCTGACGGCACAAGGGCTGTACCCTGCTCGGTCCCTGGGCAGGTGGGTTGGTTTGAGGTGTTAAACTGCAGAACAGCTTTGGGCATCACAAAGGAGGGAAGAGAAGGGCAGCCTGCACCACCCCAGGCATCATGTTCAGAGCCAGGGCTTCAGTCATCATGGTTTGGCTTCAAGCTGTGATAAACTGAAGCTGGAGCTTTAAATATATAACACATTAACTCAAAAAAACACAGGAAATTCAAGTCTCTCTTAACGCCATTAATGTCCTTGAATTGCCTCCAGCATTCTGTGGGGTGAGTGGAGGTGAGTCTGGGCTTCTGGCTTTAGAAACTACAAGGCTCATATTGGGTGACACGTGGGAGGTCTCTGACATACCAACCATTTAGGTGTGGATTTGGTAGGTGCCTATGCGTCTTATTGCAGATCTTATGACTTAATTAGGTTGGTTGGTTTGCCTTTCAAAGCTGTAGTGAGAATATCTTCCATCCCTCTGCCATAACATGAGGAAAAGTCTCACAGTGAATTTGTTTCGGGGTCATGGAAGCAAAGGGTTTCTTCTGCAGACAAGCGACTGGTTCTTACTGGGAATAATACTGTGAAAATCGCTTGATGAACATTTTTAACTTCCTTTTTTCATTTACTAGTGCCCACTAAAAAGTATCCCTTATTAGTGGTCACCAGGGGTTAAAGGAGGCACATGCCCTGCAGTGCCTTCAGCGATGGGATGGCTGCGGTGCTGGTGAATTTTGGGTTCCAGTCAGAATCTGATCTACATAATTTTTTTTTTATTGTTTTATTTTTGCAGCTGTTGCACCAATGTAGATAACCTCTCCAGGGCAAGCAGAGAGAACTAATGTTGTATGCGGGTAGACATATAAAAACACCTAATTTACCAGCAAGCAGTTGGGTAATGATCAGCTGAGAGTTGCAAATTATGCACGTCATATATTTGTGTCATGCTGCTGAAGAAAAGCCCAGTGCATATGACATATCATATATATACTGAAATTTATAATACTTTTCACGTTTAATTGACTGGGGCAACCTTATGATTTATATCTTTGCTTTATTTATAGCACACCCATAACATAGTCATAATGCAGAACGAACCTAATTCAATTTCTCCTTGACTTTGTAAATCATTGCTATATTTGACTGTCAAGTATTTGAATATACAGTGAGCATACATACGGCAGAAAATAAATGGCTGATTCTCTACTTAAGAAATTGAGTTTTAATGATGTTAGGGTCTGTGTTTGCCTTACTTGGGTGTCTGGTCTTGCTTAGATAGCATGCCTTACATTTGCCCCTTGCCTTATTTCACAAGCAAAGTATATTTTATGGGCACCAACATTACTTTCTTAATGGCCCTATATAGTGTTATGACTGTGTAAAAGGTACTCGGCTTGCTTTGACGGCAGCAGGAGCCCTTCCCAGGCTCAGGAGCAGTAAGTGGCTGAGCTGTTGGGCTGCTACTCGTAGTTGCAAGAGGTCTGCTTGAACGTGCCAGGAGGACAGGCAGGGGCTGCCTCATTAGTACCATTCTGTAGATATCAAGAAGAAAATGTTATGTTGGCTACAACAGACTGTGATTGCTTTCCCAAAGATCAGTGTTTGCCATGGAGCTATCATGCAGAGTCATTGAAAATACAGCCTGGATAGATTTTTTTGTTTCCTTTAAATACAAGGTTACCTGGCTTGGCATCACTAATTAATCTTGCGAAGCACAGCCCTGGAAAGCAATACCTTACCCACTCGACCACAACCAAGGAGGCTGCCTAGGGTGCTTGTTGCATCCTAAGAAAAATAATCCTCTGCAGTCAGATCTTTCCTTGACATGCTTTTTGACACCTGTAGCATCACTGGAAAACATCTGCAAAATCAAGATAGTGCAGAAAGTGTGAGGCTCATTATCATACTGCAAAACCAGCTCTCCTCCACAGCAGCATCCTTGATTTCTAAATTTAGTGTGTGAGTTATTTTGGGTAGTGTGTGATTAACCTCAATTACTGTAGCTTGGATGGAATTCAAATAGTGCCCCCTCTTTCAGAGTTGCAAAGAAATGGAAATCTGGGACTGTACATTTCCTACCCTTAATGAAGGAGCTCTGAAAGACGCTTGCACATTGGTGGAGGTCAGCTGTGTGATGAATTTGTTCACAGAGAAATTAATGGGGCAGCTGATGCCAAAAGGTGTTGGTGGTCCATGGCTCTGTACTGGTTTTGGGATCAGGAATGCAAAGATGAAGGCAGCAGGTTATGTGGTGCAGCAGGTATGAATGAAACCTGGGTGGCCACAGCAGAGATCGCTGAAGCTTCAGTGGATTTGGATCACAGTCAGGACACTTTGTAGTTTTTCTGCTTGAATTAAATCAGTAATGGAGGCTTTCAAAAACTAATCACCGATTACTTTCCCTCAATCTCATCCGTAATGGATGTCGGCTCTCTGGAAAGTCATTGGCGGCGAAGCAATACGCAAATACACACCTGCACATGTGCAGATCTACACGAGCGTGTGGAAGAGAGGGGAGATGCAGGATGAGCAGGCAGGTGGCTGAGAAGATGCCACGGAAAGCAGCAGGTCTGGGGGAAAGCGGCATATGTCAGCCCATCCAGGGAGCACTAAGGACAAGCTCGTCGTTCGTCAGGCTGAGAACCAGAAGTTTGGTCATCGCTGTAGCTGTAACTTTCTAGACTGCACTGCACCAGCTGAGCCTTTCTTCTGTCAAGCAGTTTGTTTCCAGAGGAAGATATAACCCAGGGAGGTGTTTAGTGCAACCCCAAGCCAACGAATAAAGCTTATTTATGTGTAGCAGTCAGTGGGAGAGCTGACCAACGGCGGCTTGCTGGCAGCTAGACGGGGCCGATACTTTGCAAACGAAGCATTTGGATGCAGGACCCAGCTCTCCCAACTGAAGTCACGTTTGCACAAGGAGGTGAACCAAAACTGAGAGGTTTTGCACCAGGATGAGTTTGGTTTTGTGCCTTGTGGGTGGAGCGGTGCCTTGACCACCCCGCTACCGCACGTTTCTAGCCTTGTGCCATGGCCAAGATGACCCTGAAGGAGTCTAAAGAGTGATCAGAGTCTGGAAAGCAGCCCTAAAATTGCCACCTTGTTACAGCAGCTATTGACTTCTTTGGGGGCTAGTTTGACTTTGGGTGGTTTTGTTATTTATGTCCATGTATTCTCACTAAAAATAACGGATCTGCCCCAAGTCCTACCAATGGGAAACTGCTTGCAGCAGTCACTGTGCTTCTTCCACATGTGCTGTAATTGCTTGCTTAACTGGCAGAAACATTTTACCCTCAGAAGACATTTCAGGGCCAGGCAGACGTCGAACATTGAACCACAGGGCTCTGGGCAGTGTGTTGCAAAAAGAAAAAAAAGAAGAAAAAAGACCTCTGCTGAAGGCAGCAGGAAAACTGATTGCACGAATCAGGTGGTAGCACAGGGATGCAGCAATATGGGGGAAAAGGGAAAGAAAATAAGCAAATGCTATTGTTGTGCATTTCTGCTGAGCCTTCTGTCTTTTTCTGGGTGGCAAGCAGAGGTAGAGGGTGTTTGGCTTGGTGATCTGGAGCTGCTCCCAACACAGAGGGGCTGTGGCTTCCCAAGCACCAGCAAAGTGATAGCCTCTGGAGGGCACCCTGCTTTTCACAGATTCAGATAGTCACCAACAAGGCTTGCTGCCAGGCTACCTCACAGGGCAGAGTGAGGGTAAGACCTTGGGGCGAGGATGCTCAGCCCCAGGAGGCAGCTGGGCAGGCATCAAAACAGGGTCTGCACAGTCCTCTGGTCGTGTTCATCGTGGGACCTGGTAAGCATTGTGTGCGTCGTTTGTGGGGGGCTCTGTCCCAGAGCGGGGCCCGTCACCACTCTCTCTGTGCTATACTTAATTGATGACATAATACAGATGGTCAGCCTGGAGAACCTGTAAAGGTGTTGCGTTGGTTAATTCTTCACCTTGATCTGCTTTTTGTTTTTATACAGCTGGACAACCCAGATGAGCAAGCCGCACAGATCAGACGCGAGTTAGATGGACGTCTTCAAATGGCAGAGCAAATTGCCAAGGTAAAAAAAAAAAGTCTTCTGTCTTAACAAGCTCTTCATATAGAAGCACATAAGTAGTTTGATGCAGCACCCAGGTCCTGTCCTTCCCTCACAGGTTTCTTCTCCCAGTAATCACTAGTTAAAAACATGCACATTTCTAACAACAAAAAAGCAACAAGTACAGATGAAGCTGTTGTGATGTGCGTTTCTTGGAATATCCTGGTGAGCTGGGACAGTTTAGGTTCTTGCAAAATCCCTTACGAGCAGAGGTGAAGAAATTGTCCTGAAGTGCTCCAGCTAGATCTGCAAGTGCACATCTAAGCCCTCTTTGTTGAACTTATTTGCTGGGCAATAAGGTGGCTGAGGGCGTGTAAAAAGGAGCCAGGGATTGCCCTAAAGGTGTTTGTGCCATTCACTGGGCTGCTGCGGGCCACAGTTCCCTGCTTGTAGGCAGGTGCTGCCTCAGTAAAAGCACTTCAGATGTGCTGTCCCAAAATGTTCACGTGTTGCATGAGAGCAGTCGGGCTAGTGTTGCGCCGTGTGGACATCACTGCTATCTGTAGCAGCAGACACGGGACATCAAAACAGTTTTTGTAACCAAGCACTCAGCTAAACTCCCCAGAGACCCTTCTGTAAAGAGGCACCTCCCAAGGAGCAAATCACACCCCCACGCAGTGCAGTTTTACATGGCCACTGATGGACTGTAGATGGAGAGAAACCCTGGATCCTGTTGACATCAGTATGGCCGAGATTTTATCCTTGCCTCTAATCAGATGCTCTGAGTCACAGATAAAGCCCCAATGGTGGTGAAGTCATTGGGAATGATCTATCTGTCTGTTCTTGATAATCAAGAATCCATTACAAGAAGGAAAATAAAAAAGTCTAATCAGGGAGATGTAGCTCAGGCTAGGGGCCTGCCTTTCAGCAGAAGTCCTCCTGGCACTGAGCTATGCCAAATGGTGGGGTTTTATGAGAAAAGTAATATCAGAGCTGTGTGTGACCACACTGAGATCCCTGGGTGTGAAAAGCAGAGCCTGTTCATTTATGGACAGGCCTTAGCAAGGACGCCGGTAGTGCCTGCGCAGTTACTCCTCACTAATGCTTCTGTTAAACTGCTGTTGCGTCTTTGGGAGGTAGGTTCGGTTTCTCCCCAGTTCACTGATAAAAATAGTAAGGTAGCCAAGGACCACGTGGCCAAACAATGGCGCAGCAAAGCAGCAAACCGACTGCAGGTCCTTTGTTCAGCATTTGGCCCTTTGCCATTTTATTGTTAAGAAAACCTGTAGTATTTTTTATTTGCAGCAAAATGTAAGCCCCTGCGTGGAGCGCCACTGCTCCGGTCCTGACACGGGTAGCCAGGCACTGGGTGCCAGAGTGAGATTGCCAGGTTTCATTGTTTCATTTTCTCTTACGGCACGTGGGACAACAATACGCACGGTTCAGTAGCAGCCAGCGGAAGCTGCAGGTTCATTAATTATTTTTTGCAAACGAGAATTTGCCATTTCCATTCCTCCCCCAAGGACGCTGAAAACAAACCATGCCACTGCTGGCCCTGCGAGAGACAGTCGGGGGAAAGTCCTCAACATAACCTGACGTTTCCCTGTGCAGGATTCAACCTTCAAAACACAGCTGTGCAGCTTGGGGGGCAGTTTAGAGTAAAAGTGACTTACCTGTGATCCAGTTGGCAGGTATTGATATTTAATCTCCTTCACATTGCTGCTGCAGGCCTTATTTCCAGAATGTCAGATCCCACCAGCACCTGAGAAACCTTGTTCTTTCAGACCCATTAATACCAGCTTTTGGAGGCATCCAAATGACCTTTTGAATCCTTCTCTGTATCCTACTTTCTGAGCAAGGCTACTTTCCCTCTAGCATAGGCCAGGTTCACAATTCAGCTCTATGAAAGGATAGCATTTCCAATTTTATCTCCAATTTGCAGCTTTTAATGCAGATTTACTGCAGAGGGAGACTTTCTGTGCTCATGAAACCAGCCCTGAGGTGGCCGTCTTGGAGATTCCGTGCTAAAGGCAAATTAACGCCTCATTAATGAATTAAGAAATTCACGCTAGGACATTGGCACTTCAGAGGCAACAAAGGCTGTGGAGTCTAACAGGACCTGGGATCACAGTGCTGCAGGAGTGGTGGCTCTGCAAGCCCTCGTCTGACCTGTCGTGTGACCCCAAACAAGTCACTGTGCACGCCAGCTTTCCTCAGTGGCCAGGTCCTGCATCTGGATACCAGGGCACAGCTCTGGGTCTTTTTACCTCCCCATGGGCCCCAGGGAATGCAGCTCAGCATATCTCCAGTGCAGCATTAGGCAGAGTCCCCACTGAGCCTGACTCCATTAAAGCACATAAGCCCAGCCTTGGAGCCAGCCAGCTTGAGGATCACGTTCAAAGTCAAGCAGATGTTTTAAAGCTGAATCTGGACAGGATTTCACCCTGTGTCTTGTACTTTTCCAGCAGCTAAATGTGAGCAGCATTTCAGCTGAGAGCTTAGCGGTGCCAAGGAGAGGTATACTTTACTCAGCAGTAGCAAGTGCTCTGCTGTCCTGTGGTGCCTTTCACTGCACCCAGTCACCTGGCCTCGAGGACAAGGAGGAGCATGTGTAGGGGCAACTAAATGAGACCTTGGGATGACACCAGAGTAGTATGTCCATCTGGGGCTGGACCCTCTCTGCTTCAGCCTGCTGGACTGGTCGTTCCTTGCAGCCTCTTAACTCTGCTTCCCTCCACACTTGTCCCCATTTCTGGTCCTCTCCCTGCTCCAAGTGCACGTGGAGGTGGCCAGCGTCCTTTCTTGCTATTGTCTGCATCCCTTGATTGTGTCTTCCCCCAGCTCTGTCTCCAGTCTGATGGGTAACCTGGGACCACACCTGCATCTCTGCGTTTCCGTCATCAGACCCAGTCCCAGTCAAATTGTTACGCATCATTTCAAACTACCTGGTTTTAGCTTTAGTATGAGAAGTTGCTGCTGGCACACAGTGAAATGTCTAAGTCCTTGCTGCACTTCTGAAGAGGTTTGTGGGGGCAGTGCCAAAATTGCAGTCCCTGGAGAGATGGATAGCAGCAGGGTGAAAAAGCAATAACGTTTGAACATCATTGCTTCAGCAGTAGTTCTCAAAATCTACAAAACAGTTGTGCTTTTTTTTTCCTAGGGGTGGCTTGCAACTTATATAATGCATAGACAATAAACCAGACTGATTAGGTAGTTTATCTTACGCCAGGTCTAATTTACATGAGGGAATTGCTTCTCAAGATTGAGACTGGAAACAGAAGACTATATTTTAACAGCTTGGTGCGAGTGCTGCTGTGAGCTTGTAATGGGTAAGCTGTTGAGGACTGATGCAAAAACTAGTGCAGTGGAGTACTTTTTCAGCAGCCTGATGACAGTCTTCTAGAAGAAACATGACCTTGTTTTCTTTCCTAGCATACATTTTATGAACTGCTTTTTACAATATTATGAATTGCCACTAAGATACTTTGCACATCAGCCTCGAGTTCCCTGGCTGCAGACGCTGCCTCGCTGTCGCACGCCTTGTGCAGCCTCTGGTAACCCACTGAGGGACATTCACATCCTGAGCAGATTCGGGGCATGGGCAGAGTTGTCAGATGACGTAGGGCTCAGACTAGTGATCCTAACGGAGCTGGAGCATGGGGAGCAGTTCAAAGATGAGAACACACTTAAGGGCACATCACATTTTGCTCTCATTGTCAGCTTTGGTTTTAATGTTTAAGTGTCCTGTTTACAACAAGCAGCATTGGAGGGTCTCACAGTGAAAGGTTGTCTTGTTGGAGGGAGGCACGGGCCCTGGCAAGTTGTGGAAAGGATGTTTTACTCCTTCTTCCAGTTGGGACCACACTTTTCTGTCCACACATTGCTGATTTTCCCTCCTTGGGTTCCTTTCACACCTAGAAAACTAATGGACCAACTCTTCAGAACTGTTTTTAAAAGAGCTGGCACATTTGGGAGGCTGGAAAACGAGTCCCTAATTGTCAGTATCCTTTGAATCATTAGTAAGTTGCTGTCAATCACAAAGTTCAGCTGAGGTCTGGCCTGGAGTGTTGTAATTGTGAATACATATATATGAAGAAGGCCATTTGCAGATAGAAAAATGAATGAAATACAAGTGCATGCAAGAAACAGTAAAGTTGGATAAGTACCAAGTGGTAATTCTATGGGAAGCTAACAGTAATGTTTCTACATTACACAGGGGGAAGCTGTAATTTGTCATCTGGTTTGTGGGAGTTCCCTGCTCACAAACCTCTCTGCAGATGCTCCTGGGGGATTCTCCCAATGCAACAAGTGGTTGCTGATTGTCACCGCAATTCATTCTGTTGTTTTTGTTTCCAAATCCAAGGAGCGCAAGTTTCCAAAGTTTGTGTCCAAAGAAATGGAAAACATGTACATTGAGGAGCTGAAGTCATCTGTCAATCTCCTGATGGCAAACTTAGAGAGCATGCCTGTGTCTAAAGGAGGCTCCGAGTTCAAGCTGCAGAAGCTGAAACGCAGTCACAACACCTCAATAATTGACATGGGAGAAGAAAATGAGAACCAGCTTTCCAAGTCAGACGTCGTGTTGTCGTTCTCCCTGGAGGTGAGCTTCATGCACATGACAGTGTGCAGAGATTGTGGGAATAAAAATCAGAGCAGCCAACTTCTGCTCAGTTCAGACTTGTTAGGCAGAGATAGTTCAGTGGAAATCGCTTTCTGATCTCCATGAGGAACGGCTCATCTCTGAGTTACCAGAAGCTTTGCCTGTGGTCAAACACCATGTCCTTTCTGGTGTCTCCCCATCTTGTTGCAACAAACTGTGTGAGATAAACCGTCTGGCATTTCCTACTGATGTATATCAAATGGCTCAGAAATGCACATCATTAACTGACCTCTTCATGTGGCTTGTTACTGAGTGTGCCCCAGTAACCCTGAGCCTGAATTGTCCCCAAAACCAGTACAATAATGCAATGCCATAAATGTCAGTTGTTTAATTATTGCCAGGTAAGGGTGTCACTGTATTTCCCTGCAAGCCTTGCTGCCTCTCTGAAGAATTGTTAAAAATTACTGGGGTTTGAATGCACCCAACAGATTGGCTTGCACTTTGTGTGGAAATGCTGTGCTTTGCTGGCTCACTCTTTGCTTTGTGTTGAGCACTGACTTCCTGCTCAGTGCTTTGTCAAGCACTTTGCCTGTATAGGCCAGGGGAAGGCAGGGTGCTGCAGGGACCTGCTGTTACCTCGGTCCTGGAAGCAGCGTTGCTGCAGTAGCTGTTTTCAGCCAACTTAATTGTTCTGTGCAAACATATTTGTGGTCTAGGCAAGACATTTACTCCAGGGAGTCATCAGCACACCCATACAGAATTGTTGTCTGTCAATGAGTGGGTTTATGTTACATTGTCAAAACAACTACCAGGATGGGGTCCAAAACGTAGGATGCAGAAAAATCAGAAAATCCTATTTTTGTGTAGTTTCCTGTTTATTTTTCTTCCTGAGGGGTCTCTTGTTATATATATCATGCCAATGCAAAACTTAAGGATACTGATTGTCCAGTCTCAGAGTTTAACTCATTAGATGTCTGAAACCATCTTTATAATATTCAGTTCAGTCTTATTTAAAAATAGGGCTATGAACCCAGAGACAGCGCCTTCAACAGAAGCATCAAATAAAGCCTGACTTCTAAACGTTCCCATATGGGGGAGCAGGAAACTATCACAAAGCAGTAGACCTCTCTGTTGGAAAAGCCTGTGCAGCGTGTATAGCCATGCATAAAGGGACTCACCCTTACAACGGGATGTCTCAAGCACTTTGCTCCAGCTGAACCCCATCCCGTGGGAAGCAGAAGCTCAGTGAAGCGTTGACTTCAGGAGCTGGCTGGTCTGTGCATGGCTCTGTGTGTGAAACCCTTGCTGCAAGAGAGCTTTTGCTGAAAATGTGCACTCATCAGGGGGTCTGTGGAGCTCTGAGCGCCAGGGAAAGGGTCCTCAGTGCAAGGATAGATCAGAAGACCTGAGGAGAGGAATGTTAAACCTCTGTGTATATACTTCACAGGTAGCTGTAATAAAACAAAAACAGAACTCCCACAGTGTGTCTTGTAGAAATGTTTAAGGTGTGTTTAACAGGATTAATCACCTTTTTTTAAAAAAAAAAAAAAAAAAGGATAAATTCCTGCAACAAACTTAGATGGTTATTTCTTAATAAGGAAGATGAGAAAGACTTTTTACCAGGGCCTGTAGTGACAGGGCAAGGGGCAACAGTTTCAGACTGAAAGAGAGTAGATTAGATCGAATGTAAGGAAGAAAATGTTTACAGTGAGGGTGAGTGGTGGATGCCTCATCCCTGGAATTGTTCAAGGTCAGGTTGGATGGCGCTCTAGGCAACCTGATCTAGTGAAAGATGTCCCTGCCCATGGCAGGGGTGTTGGACTAATATTCTTCAAAGGTCAAACACAAACCACTCTATGATTAATCTTTAAAATAGGCTTTCGGCACAAGCTGAGTAGATGTGTGCTTTTTTTCCTGGATTTCACATATTAAGGCACTTTTAGGTGGGGCAGGACCATGTCTGTGAGGCCCATCTTCTGAAGCTTGGTACAGCTCTGGGCAGCCAAGGGATTCAACTAGCCTATGTGCAGCCTATGTCCCAGTCTCCGTACAGACCTCGCTGGCTGCCACGGTCCCTGCTGAGCCTGGGCAATGCCATTGTCCCTGCCCACCTGCCACCATGAACATCCAGCAGCATGTGGAGGACCCCAGCACTGGCTGACCCCGCAGGTTCAGCAACCAGAGTGAGATCTGAAGAAGGCTGATCCTCTTACACTCCTTTTTCTTCGCCCTGCAGGTTGTCATCATGGAGGTGCAGGGTCTGAAGTCACTGGCCCCCAACCGCATTGTGTACTGCACCATGGAAGTTGAAGGTGGGGAGAAACTGCAGACCGACCAGGCTGAAGCCTCAAAGCCAACGTAAGTCTTGCTTGGCCTTTTGCTCTCTCCACCATGCCCCATCTCTGCCCCATCTCTGCGCTGCTAAGCCTCTGCGGATAGCTCTGGCTCCTGCATGGACAGGCCAGAGGGGATTCTGAGAAGAAGAGGAGAAACGTGGCCTTCACATATGCAGAGTGTCGTCCTGCAACTAAGAATGGCACATAAGCCCTGACTGAGAAAAAAAAGTGTTAATAACAGGCTTATGTCTCTTGTAGCCGTAGAGACATAAATTTGTGCCTATACGTAAGTACTTTGCTAAATAGGGATGGAGTTAAGCATGTGCTTAGATAAATACTTGTCTGAGTGTCCATCTGAACTGGTGCCGTCAGATGTAGGTACGTAAGCTTGTCCTCACTGTCAGGGTTTCAGCGGTCCTATGAGAAAGGGAAACAGCTGGCATGGACATGGTCCAGCAGCCACAGACAGAGGCAGAAGAGAAGAGCAGGAGAAAGCTTCAAGTCACCCAGTTAAAACTTTACCTGAGGCCACTCTGCCCTGGTCCAGTTCACGGGCAGAGATTTGTTCTGCCCTCTTTGACCTGGTCCCCAAATCCCCAGCCTTGGCCCCATACTTGGCTTTTTTGTTTTCCCAGATGTTGTTACATGCCTGTTAATATTGACTGATCTTTGTTAATTTGGAAGGAGAAAAAGGTGAATGGCTTATTTCCTGTCCAATCTGTTGGATTAGTTAACTTGAAATACTATCCATATGGATTTGAGGCAGTTTTCCACTGTGGAGATTTCACACTTAAATGAAATTCTCAGTGTGCCTCTTCACAGTAGGGAATTGCCAAGGTGATATGAAGCCTCCTCCGGCGGTGGGCAGCAGTGCAGGAGGGGATGCTGTTGGGATATTCCCTCTCTGTTCCCACATCCCATTCCCTGCAAGTGACCGGTCCCCAGTGGCGCTTCATCAGGTGCTTCCCAAGCTTGTGGAAGGAAAGCCAAGAACACCCAGCGTGTTACATGTGAGTGCACAAGCACTGCAGGCAAATGGTTCAAGGCTGGCTGATGCAGGCAGGAGGAGAGCAGAGCCAAAGGCAGGCTGCCTTCCTTGGGTGGTTGTTCTCCCACAGAGGCACAGAAACTGCTGATGCCTTACACCCTGCGCTGTACTGGAAGAGCAGGAATCTGCAGTAAGCGGTTTAAAAACAATATTCCCAATCAGGGAAAGTGCTGCAGCCTGGCTTACTTTTCAAAACACTTTGAAATCTGCTTCAGAGAAGGAAGTAGGAGAGCTGTGCTTGGAAGAAAATTTCCATAAGAACCTGCAGTTGTAGTTATTTTAAGTATTTTTGTTGCTTCAGTGGAGAAAGTTGGGCTCTATTTAGGGGAAATTACTACTACCCATACTGAAAAGCACACTTCTGCTGGGTTACATGTGCTTGTTTAGCTTGGTCTCTTCATTCCACTTTTGCTCAAAGGGTCCGACCTTCCTTACACAAGCCTTCTTGCTGTCAGCCGTAGGACTGTTTATACAAGTGTTGTTTTGAAAATAAGGGCTGCAAGAGTGAGCTCTTTAATTGAGTGGGTCTTTTTATCATAATGAAACGTACAGTGTCTGGGCATGAAGCCATCAGCCCTCAGGAAAATGCAGCCAATGCTGAATGCTGCGGCATGATACAAGTTATGCAAGTCCATCACACTCATCCTCTTTCTGCACTGGCTTTCTGTAGAGGTGCGAGTCGGGCTTGAAGTCTCCTGGTTTGCTCCATCACTTGGGCTGATTCCTTTGGAAAAGCCTTTGGAGGGGAGTAGGTTTGACAGTTGGATTGCTTGAGTGTCCTAAGACTTTTTACTTCCAAAACCAAAGACCATCCAAGCCAAGGCTCCAGAATTACCTTCCACAGAAGCCAGAGGTCATCACAGAAAGCTCATCCTTTTTCCTTTGCTGCATTAGAAGTGCTTCTTTCACCTTATTTCCCCTCCCAGACACAATAGCCCAGGCAGGGAAAACCAAAGCCCTGTGAAAGCAATTTACCGCACTTATATTCTGCTCTTCAGAAGGGAAGGAGAGAACGAACCAGATGTGACATGTTTGTATGTTGCTCAGTACAACACCTGAAGGCCCTCAGGTACTTCGATAATGAGGGCAGTGATAGAAATAGCGCAGAGAAGTCTTTGGTGTACTTTTGAGCTATGCTGCCTTGCAGACAAATACCCGTGGTCAGCCAAAACGGCCCTCTGGAGTGTCTCTTTAGATGCTGACATCACTCTCACCGAGGTCATTCACACCGCATTTGCTTGTGTACTTTTTATCATAAGCAAAATGCTTACTGATAAAGGCACTAGATCAGCAGAAGCGTGCGGGACCGCTCTCCAGGGGAGCTTGCTCCCCAGGCATCCCAGGTTTTGTATGCTTTGGCAGGGGATGCTGCCTGGCCTGGGGATGAGGAGCACGCTGTGGGGATTTTGAGCCTCAGCACTATGACAGTGTAAATACTGAAGCAGGTTACCCCTGTATATCCCAAAACTTTTCTATCTCAGAGGCTCAAAAACTAGAAATGCGGGTTAAGTGCCTGTACACAGAAAATGGGGTGAATGCAGTTCTAGAAACAGGCAGTATTTTCTCAGATTAAACTGTAACTCTTCAAACTGCCTGAAATTCAGTTTTGCCATTGTCTGGAGGCTCTTCAGGCTACAAAAGGCTAAATTTCTCCTACATACCAAGGGAAAAAAATACATTTGAACAATAAGATTCACTGGAAGACTTCCCTTTTTTACGACAGCCCTGTGTCCTGGAGAGGTGGAAAGGAGAGGGTCACAGGGCCACGTGACCTTGTAGGACATCTTTTTGTCTAAAAATGACTCATGGAGTTGTTCACGTGTCCTTGAAATGCCAGCTCTCAGCCCAGGCTGCAGCACACTGGTGGCCATGGCTGCTCTTCAGCTCGATGCCGTGCCAGGGGTGCTAACCTGGGGTCCGCACCCCTAACAGAAAAAGGCAATTTCCCAGCCAGGGAAGGATTTCCAAAGGCACTGGTCTAGGGCTGCGAGAGATTAACCTTTTGTCTTCCCTACTATAAAATCAGCAGTTTTTGCCAGTCAGATGTTTGGAAGCATCATAGTGACTTTGGAGCTTGCATCCTGTTTGTAGATCTTGAAAGAGGCAGGATGGAAGCAAGGTTAGCAGCCACCCGTACCAAGCAATCAGATGAGTTGCATGCGAGGAGTGTGGCTCTCGGCATGGCAGTAAATACTGGTCTTCTATTTCTTCTCAGTCTCCATGTTGGATTCCTGACATTTTAAGCCCAATCCCTTCATGTAAGGATTATCTGCCTCAGTGCGGGTACAGAGGATGGCACAGTGCTAAAGAAAGCCAGACCTGAAATAGCAAGGGTTATTTCAGATCAGGCTTGCAGTGTATTATTATTAGTGCCTTTAATAAGTTGTGTAAGAAAAAGCCTTTGTATTATGCCCTAACCCACAGATACCTCTACAAAATATCCCAAATCCGAATGTAAGCAGGATTTTACTGCTTTTCATGCTGGAATTGTATTCTTGCAGATCTTTGGGGGTTTTATACTGCTCCTCTTCCCTGCACGTTGTCCTGATCCCTGCTCTCTGCAAAGCACAGGGCGTGAGGTGGCTCTGCACATCTCCAGCATTTCCCTTCCAGGAGCTGCGTTAGTAATGCTGCTGTTTGCATGGCCTGAGAACAAGGTTGCTGGGGGGTCTGGGAATAGCACAAAGGGTCCAGCCACAGCACCCCTGTTCTACAGTCTCTAAAGAGGCTGCCGGATATATTTAAAGTGACCTGTGCTTGTAGCAGTGCTTATGGGCTGTACCAGTGATTCATCTTCTTATCATATTGCCTTTTTCTGACACAAGCAGAACACAAGAAAATAAAGAGACCGAAGCAACAGCAAGATCCTATGTGCCTTGTAAATAAATGCTGTAAATTTACCTGGTTGTATTTCAGTGTGCAGATAAGTGTCATTCCCCTCTGGCTCACAGTAGTGAGAATCATGCGCATTGAACTCAGCCAAACCATTTGGGTTAAAAGCAGTAAATAGCTAGTTGGGAGTGAATGTGGCCAGCCTGTCTGGGCATTTTGGCATGCCCAAGAAGGGACAGAGGTGCAGGCTGCTCCTCTGACTCTGGACATGCCTTAATTTGGAGGTTAAATAATGCCCCTGCAGAGCAGCCTCTCTAGGACTAGTGCAAGGGTCGGTGCAGTGGCTTAGAGTATGAGAAGTGAGGATGGAGCTTACTGTTTTTGAAGGAGAAAAGATCACGCTTTATTGCCTGTTTTGTTTTTTTCCCTGCAGTTTTCTTAAGCGTGTACTATAGGGCAGTGCTGGAGAGCGGACACTCAACTGGTCTCATCCAACTCCATGTCACTTCTTACGTTGTTTGTCATGACCAAGAGCTTGGACCTCATGCTCCCTCTAGAAATTCACTCTTGATAAAGTAATGTCTTTGGTAAACTTTTAAACCTCTCCATCTCCGTTCCCTTAGCCACCAGGCTAGGAGACAGGGTGCCCTGTTTTATCATTGTGCTTGCTCCTGATGCTGCTTCCTGATTTATTTGCTTTCAAGGTGCTCTGACAGCTCAGCTGCTTATCTCTGCTGTGACAGGCTGCCCTTGTTTGGTTCCCTGCACCAAACCCTCCAAGCTTATCACTCGACTAGGGTCTCCATTTCAAATTGGTGTGCTTCATCCAGCGGAGCCCTCTGCCTGACAGTGAAGAGGGACAGGAATACCACAGCATCCTTCCTCAGCACCATCTAGTGACTGTGTCCTGCTGGGAGATGGGCACTGAGCAGCAAATGGAGGAGCCCTGCAGGAAGGGAGGCTGGCAAGCAGGGATGCCCTCTCTCTCTTTGCAGAAGGGGAAAATCTGGTCTTTTCATTCGGGAATCCCCTGCCTCAGGCCCTGGAGTTTGAAGTGATGTTCAGTGGCTTTGCACAAAGTAGAAGCATGATAAGAGCATTTTGTTGCACTCAGTGTTTTGCTGTCCTGGTTAGTTGGGACACGTGAACACTTCCCCATGGTAAAAAGAGGAAGGTCCTTTCCAGATGTATAAATTACAAATAAATATTCTGTATGCTGTGGAACAAATTTGACTCCACTAAACTAAAGGGGTTTATACTGATGCGAGTGAGAGCAGAGTTTAGCCTATAGTTCATGTTGTGTATCCCTCAGTACAGCTGTTGGTGCGGTGCCTGGTAGGTCTCTTCCAGACATGTGTGGATCTGAGGTCCAGGAGGCTGGCCACCGCTCTTAGCATCGCTGTCCTGGCTGCTGTGACAGCCCTGCAGGCTCTGCAGACAGGCAGGAGAATCAGCCGCCATAGAGTTCCCGGCATCAGCTGGGTGCTCTGAGCCCATGCTACGCTTGGAGCTGCCGCTGTGTTGCAGAGGTATCACACCACGACAAAGCTCAGGCAGAAGACCTGTGTGGCTACATGGTTTTAAGCAGTCATTCATATTTAGGTTTGCATTCCCACCTAAGCCCTGTGTGCGCAAAATTCATGATGCTGGGTGAAAAAGAAAGCAAAAGGGAATTTTAGGAGATAGCTGCCTTTTTTTTTTTTTTTTTCCCTCCCCCCTCTTCTAATTGGCTTCAGTCAGCATTAAGTATAAGCTGTCTTAATTACCCAGACTGATTGGCTTGCCTTTCCAGTTGCATGATTTCATTTCAGAGTTGTGCAGATGTTTACAGCTCTTTTTCCTTAGGAAACCTCCAGGAGCCTTATGAATGTGTCAAAGTAGGTGACTGAGCCCCGGGTACAGCTGTCATCAGACACCATCACTTCTGAGATGCAGCCCTGGTCTCTGGGGTGAGGGTCTGAGCAGAGGGTCAGTCTGTTCCGAGGCATCTGTTGTGGAAATGTCTTCCAGGAGAGACCTTTGGGTTTGCTTTCTGCGAGCACAGTGCAGATGCTCTGAGCCCATGATGCTGCCAGGCTAAGAGGTGACAAGGACAGGGGCAGGAACTTCAGGGGAGTTGCTTTTAGCCCCCCCCGTCTAGGGCTGAAGGGTACAAAGTGGTGTCCAAATCCCCTACACAGGATTTCTTCACTTACAGCTATTTAACATGTCCAGGAGCCAGTTTTCCGACGAGACTGTGCACGGCTTTGCACCTGAAGGGTTCTGCTGTAAGTTCAGTTTGACCTGCTCTTCAAATCCCCTTTTATGTGTGATAGTATTTGCATAATGCTCCTGAGATTTATGCTATGACATCCCATTTTTGAAAGTGGAGTCTGTGGACAAGTCATTAAGCACAGCAAAAAAGGCACTAAAAAGTTATTACCCAGGTGCAAGCATGTGATCTATTATGGGAAGTCTTCATGCAAGTGGTTTAGTGGCCTTTTTAATTAGAAATTCAGAACCACTTCTGATGCTTCCTCGTAGCTGCTCTGCGGGAATGGTTCTACAAAAAAATCTGCTTTAGATGAAGCAGCTGAGTTTTTCCCCACAGTCAAGACAAGGCCCAATAGGTGTTTCTCTACCGTGAGTATCAGATGGCCGCACTGCCATGGTGCAGCCCCTGGACAGCAGTGAGATAGTCTGCTGGGACTGCAGATGGTGATCCCAGGTATAGTCCTACTCCCAAAGGTCTCGGGTGTGGTCCCTCCTCTCTTCGGCTCGCTGAATGTTACGCTAGAAACTGTGTTGAAGAATTATAGACTTACCTCTTGTAGCTGAGTTCTCTGGTATCGAGTAAGCGCGAGCTCTGGCTGTTTTCCCTGCCTTTTAGAGCATACATAACATTGCTTTCGCATGGGTTCTCTGGTGTCTAGTAAGGGTTGAGCTCATGCACCTTTTGTTTCACAGATGGATGTCTCTCTTTTCTTGCCAGCTGCCTAATTTCTTCAGTGTTCCTATGCACTTGGGAGTTATGTATTCCTGTGATAGCACATGCATTCCAATTTAAGTATTCCAGAAGGTGTGATGATGCCCAAGGCAATTTTCTTCGACACCCGTCTGCTTCATCACTCCTATGCATGCAACCTTAAGATGGGATAGTGAAGACCTTTTAAAAGGACATTGAAATGAGATTGAGATTCAGTGATCTGAAATAGTGCTAAATTAAGAGGAGGACTGTGAAACAGAAGTCGTGGAATACATTCAGTCTTGTTTAATGCTCATGGTTGGTGTTTTAAAAGAAAGTAAGCCATGCCTTAGTGCAAGTTTGGCATGTCACTTGCCAAGGGAAGGGTGGAAAGACATGTGAAAAGTGCTCAGTTGTTGGTTTATTTATCAATTGCTGTGTACAGGTAGTGCACATTGTTATTTAATGAGGGGTACTGCAATTGCTGGTTGCAGAGAAGTGTAGGGACACTGCTTTAAAGAACTGGTGCTGTGCCTTCTCTGTCCAGACAGAGACCTGGAAGCAGGAATGGTTTAATGGGAAGGCCAACCTTGACAGTGGTTTCTCAACATTTTAGTTGTCCTTTCTGTGAAACGAAGGTAGGGGTGCCTGTTGCCTTTGTTAATGTGCTAGGTCTCCCAATGAACAGCAGTACTATGTGTGAAATCAGTTAAAGGGAGCTTCGTACTGTTGTCACTACATGGGCAAAGAGGACAAGGCATGCTTGTGGAGAGAGGAGCTTGCAAACATGGCTGGAGCGCAGAGGGACACAGCAACATTTCCTTGAACCCCTTCCAGAGCAAGTCCAAGATGTTTCAGATTGACAAAGTCCATGAAGGGCAGGACACAGCACACAGGAGTGTGTTGCCCGCCTCACCAGTCTTTCACACCTTTGCCAAAAGGCCTTCTAGGCAAATAAAGGTGAGAGCATCTGCAGCAACTCCCACTCCATGGCTTACAGGAGGTGAAAAAGGGGATCCCAGCACCTGGACACAGCCACTGCAGCTGCGGGGTCCCTCAGGATGTGGGAAGAGGGCTCACCAGCCCCTGATGGTTGCTGAAGGAAGGGTGAAGACCTGCAAGTCAGGGGTTGCTGAGCAACTGCGATCTAAGCCCTGCGATCATTGTCAGGCCAGAGATGCAAAATGCATGCCTAGGGATGGATGTCCCATGGAGAAAACAGGACATGGTGTTACCATATCTGCTCTAGCTCTTCTCAGTGGCTGTGTGTCCCTGGGCCAGTGGCTGGCCCAGTCCTTACTTTGGGTTTCCCATCCATGAAACTAGGGCAATGCTTCTATTTCACAGCAGAGAAAATGCTCGTGACTGAGATTGCTGAGTGGACATCATCTGTTGGAAGTGCCCACTCATCCCCACTGGCTCAGGAGATGCCAGGATGACTTTGCTTCTAGCCATCAGACGTTAGGCAAGACAAACCCCATCCCAAGTATTTGGCTGGCTCTGGGCTTCCTGTCCTGGGTCCTGGCTTAGAAGAATATAGAACAGCAAAAACGTGAGTGGTGGCACAACAAGAGATGGTCTCACACCTCTTGTTCCTCTCTTTAGCTGATTTTGGAGGGGTACCTTGTGCCATTTTCTGCTTTGTTTACATTTAGGAAATATTTCACTGCTCTCCTCTACTGAATTTTATAAAGGAGGGTCTAGACTATGTTGTCACAAAACCAGTAACCTATATTTTCAGGCAGAGGATTGCTGCCTCCTTTTCCATGGTCTGTGCTTGTGAGACACTGACTTTCTGTAAAGCTGGCAGTGCATGGCCTTAGTAACTCTAAATCATAACCAGCCCTTAACTAGCCGCAGTCCTTTACAGTTGTGTTTTCTTCCAGGGTGATAAGATTTGATAGAAGTGATTAACCACATCTGAATTTAATTATTCTGTGAAATGAGCAGCTCTGTGGCTGGTTCAGTGGAGCATCTTTGGCCAAAGGAAGCTTTGATTAGCTCATGCGTGGCATTGCAGTCACCTTATACAAGAAGTAGTAACAACCACAGATAGTAAATGCACACAGACCCATTTCATGAATGAAACTCGTACTGTATCCCAAGCTGATATACTGATAAAGCACACAGAGTAGGCAGCCCTTGTAAAAGCAATTTTTCTTTCATTTCAGACCTCCTAGTAAAAGGTTGCTGGGCTTACATTTCCATGTCCTCCTGCTGAGCTTTTCTCCTCTAATTGTAATATCATACTATTAAGTGAGAGCACAGGGCATTTGAAAAGCAGTCATCATTTAAATCATGCTAAGTTAATCACGCTACTTATTTTCCCTATTAATACCCCGAGGATTGTGGTGAATAGCATTGCCATAAATTCTCGTCCAAACCAGCCGCGGGATTTCTGCAGTAAAGCACAGGCTGGGTTGCAGCAGACTGGGAGGGGTGTGTGGTCCTGGGCACAGGAGGTGAGGCTGGGCCGGGTACAAGCATGGCACAGGGATATCTCTGGGGCAGGAATGCCATCTCGTGGCCGTAAATAGCTATTATGTGATTAAATCTATCTCCCATCCCTTCTTACAACTTCCCCATAACACTCCCCCTGCGTATCAGCTATGCTTGGGAAACACTTCATGTTGAAATCAAGCTCTGCATTTTCTGTATAGCAAAGATCATCCTTTTTTGGGTTCCTAAAGCTGTGCTGTCGGCCTCAGCAGCTCCTCTTGGCTGCAGTGCCCTGGCAGCCGAGTGACATGGTGCTGGCACAGGAACAGGGTCTGCGGGGACTGCTTGTGAGCCACAAGCAGATTAAGAGCAGACCTTCACAGGCTTTGCTTTGCTGCAGTTTCTGTCAGCTTTACCCTATTCCTTTTGCACCTTGCACACTCAGACGCAGATGTGATGCTCTCCTAGACATATTTCTCTCTCAGCCGGCAGCCGTAGTGTTGCTGTAGCCAGTTTGAGGATGTGGGAGTTGCAGCTCCTGGAGAGAGAGATGGTGCCTTTTGTCAGCTGTCTGGTACTGCTGGCTGCATGTTGTTTAGCAAGATGATGTCTGTGTGCGTAACACTCATATCAGAGATGTGGGAACAAAAAATGGACAGTCTGTGAAATGCTGGAGCTTGGAAGACATCCTTAGCTGCTGCTAGAAGTCCAGTGGTTAGGGACATGCTGTCTCTGCCCTCTTTTTGGATAACACCATAGTGCTTTCTGCAGTGGTGTTTTTGGGTAAATGAACATGGTTTTTGTAAGCAAAAGAATTACTAATGGTGGGGTTTTTTTTAGCAGAGGGTATGTTATATGCTCGGCAGGAATTAGGACATCACAGGAAATGATAGATTCACTCAGTGAGCCCTTGGGTTGTATCCCATCAGAGAAGATGTCAGTGCTCTGTGCAGACACATGGCCTCACTCCATGTTACGTAGCCCCAGGGGGACGCAGGTACAGCCACAGCTGCCGGCCAGCACCTCCATGCATGCAGGGATGCTGACTTGTCAGTCACCTGCACAGTAGCTGCATCAGTGGAAGCAGGTTTTACCATCGTTATAAAGCCTCTGCAGGAAAGTCTAGGAGGAATCAAATCTGTTTGTGCTGTCACTCCCACTTCAACTCAGCTTCTTCCGAGGGGATGGGACTGAAAGGCTGTCTGTCAGCGGAAAGGGAGGAGAGGAAACAAATGTGAACAAAAATAGGCCATGTTGTCAATCTGTGTCTGGTGACTTTGGTTATCCTATTCTGAAGGTGAGTAAACACATCGAACTCTTACGGTGGGAGGAATCCCAGAGGAAGCTCAGCAGCTCTTGGGAAACAGGCCATGGTATGGATGCAAACTGTTCTCAGTACGTTTCCAGAGGCATGGTGGAAAGGTACCTTTCTTAGCACCTGAGTTGAATTTCCAAGCATAAGACATTTTTGCACGAGCAGATACATAGAAGGTTCTCTGCATCTATGTATATCCTTTGAGATTTTCATTTCAGATCTTTTTTGTGCACCTCCAGCAGTCACCTCCAGCACCCCTCTTTAGCAGTGGAAAGACAGGGCCTCTTTTGGGGCAAACTTCATTTCATCTGCTTGCTGCCTCTAAATTGGGATGAGGCAAATTAAGGCTTAACCACACTGACTATTAATTAGATCTCTCCTTATTACAATAGCAGAAGCCCAAAGCAGGTGATGTGGGCATGTGTACACGGTAGTACAGTCCCCTAAATTTGGGGTTTTCCACAGTTGTGATCTGTCTCATGTCTTGGCATTCTCTCCTGCTAGCTAAAGATCAAATCCTTTCCTTGAAGCCATAGTTCCATTTGAGGCCCTCTGCAGCATGTAAAATCCAAACTCAGCCCCACGAAAACCACCAAATGGATTAAATGACTTGCTATTTTGCCTGCGGATGGCTGCTGCTGGTGGAGGAACTTGTACTTCATCCACACAGTGATACTCCTGCTGAACATTGCAGAGCAGGCAGCGCATGCTTTCTTCTTTGTTTGGTGACTTCACGCTCTATTTTGTTCTGACTATATAATTTTTTCTCTTTCAATAATGATATCTCTTGAGAAGGTGTATCACCCACTGGGTTATGCTTAGAAGAATTCAGCTGACCTCAGTCCAGGTTTGTAGTCCTACTGCAGTAAGTTGCAAACCAGTTTGCAACTGTCCCCAACTGAGCATCCCCAAACTGGCTGTGGTTTATTCCCCCACTGAAACGGAATTGTGCATGGAGCTGCACCCCGTGGGTCTCCACCTGTGTGACCCAGCCTGTGGGTTTTCTTGGAGAGCCTAAAAAAAACCTGAATTCTTCTCTTGCTTTTGTTTTTTTTCAAATCCTAAAGACACAAACCAAAAACCTATTGCCCATTGCCCACGACAGTTGCCAAAAATACATATTTTCCTGAAGGCTTTGGGATGCCCTATTTCTTTTATGACTGCTTTGTGACCCAGCTGGTGCAGGTGTGAGCACCTGCCTCCACCATGTGCCATGGATACGTCCGTGCCGCCGCATCCCCTGCCAGTTCAGTGCCTCACTAACACCACTCCCAAAGAGGAGCTGTCTGCTCTCAGGGCTCAGCGTTATCTCATTTATGTCATTCCTAGAAGTTCACAAATACCCATTTCTGAAAATGAAATGAGCGTTTTCATCCTGGTGGAATTAATGCCATCCCTTCATCAGGTTTTGCTGTTGAGCTGAGTCAGTCTGTGTGTGCTGTCAGGCTGTGAACTGCAGCCTTAGACTAGGGGCAAGAGAAGTTCAGAAATATCACCGATAACCATAATCTTGGTCATCGACTTCTGTTCCATGTTTTTGAATGGCTGGTATGTGTAAAGCATTAAAGAATATTAAAAAAGCTTTCCTGCATGCTTCTTCACGTCCAATCAGCTGCTAAACACATCTAAAAACTCTTCATTTTCCTCCTTGCTGGTATCTCAAGAAATACATAAAAATGAAACACACCTTAACATCACATTAGAGAAACAGGTGTAGCCAACTCTATCAGCTGTGTGAAGGCAGGTTAGCTGGGTGTCTGGTGGGCTGCTTCTCTAACTTCGTTTTGCCCAGTGCTTGAGCTTTAGGCATACATGATTTATGGCCCAAGATTTAAGACTGCTCCCTGGAAAGGTCTCTTACGCGAGGGGAGTTGTGGCTGAAGAAAGAAAACCATCGTTTGTTAGGCAGGATTTCTGGACAAACTAAATGGAGACTGTACATAGCATTTCGGTGCAGTGGTGAAGTGGGGTCGGAGCTCTCCATCCCCAGAGCGGGATCCAGCTCCAGGAGGCACCGCGGCTGGGCACCACAGTAAGCCAGGGAACCAAGGCTTGTTAAAAGCATCACACCCAGACAAGGTGAAGCAGTGACACAGCAAAAGGAGTCTTTTCTGGCACGTGTTTCCTCAAAAAATAGGCAGTGTCTATCAGGCTGCTGTCTGTGCCGCGCTCTTGATGGGCTTCCCTCCACCAGCCAGATTCCTTTGGAGACCAAACTACAAATACACCAGGATGGACACAGACACACTGGTGTGGGTGCCGGGAGAGAAGAAGTGAGGGATGTGGATGAAGAGCAGTGCATGAAGCACAACCCTTTCCTGCCTGAAGCAGCAGCGCGCGAGGGAGGCAGCTGGTCATTGCATTCTCACCAGATCCCATTCTGGCAGCAGAGGACAGCCAGTGAGGTTAAGCTGGCTTTGCAGATTTTGTCCCAGACCCAGTCACATGTATTAAAGGTGTTTCACATGGACCGCCCCGCCTCTGTATGCAACCAGCTGCAGGAAGGCCCTGGGTGCTGGTTTAGGTGGCTGTGCCCCTCCAGGGGTGGAGGCAGCTGCCTCCATGTTTCTGCATTCCCAAGGACATGCTCCTGGCCTGGGACGGGACAGGCATTGCTGCTGGTTCCCTTGCGTTTGAAAAACAATACTGAGCAGTAGTTCAGTAAACTACTGCAAATCTGGCCAACGTGCAGGAATATTATTCTGCAAGACTTTTTCACTTAAGCAGCAAACTTGTGGGGACAAGGCAGAAGGGCAGCATCTCCCGCAGAGGGGTGCCGTGTCCCAGGATACTGCTGTGTACACCTGGAGTGAACCCACCAAGGGAAGAGTATAGCTCTCCTTTAATACACATTTTTACTTTTATTTTCTGCTTTTTACATGTTTATTCCATGCAAGCTGGCAAGCAAACCTGTTTTAATAAATATATCTGGAGAGGGAGAAAAGGTGTCCTCTGGCAATTTAGAAGCCCATGAAAACTGGTCATATATCATGGTTAAATGTCCCCCATTGAAAGCACGTCACTCTCCAGCTGCTCTCATGTTAGCCTACTGACAGGATGAGCTGGTTAGCAGAGCTGATGCATGGCCCAGCAATATAATTCAGTTGCACTTGTTCGTTATTTACAGAAATCACAGACATCGATGTTCTGGCCAGATCAAGTTACAAGAGCAATGATGGAAGAAGGGTTACTGTTTCAAATTGGGCAGGCGCTAAGGAGACTTGTATACAAATGGAAGAATTTAATGCATTCTCCTGGGTACTAACATGTTATGTTCACGTCTGGGAAGGTCATGGGTACTAAAGTTTCACGTAGAGGAATTTACAGGCAAGAGGTGAATAGAAATGATTAAGTCAATGTCAAAGGACAGCTGAGAAAATTGCAGATTAGGCCACGTAAGTGGGATATTGTGGAGAAAAATAGCTGGCAGTGTGAGGAGGCTAGGTCTTCTTACTTGTTTTGTCCATAAGTGGGAAGGGCTGAGTAGCATCAGCTTGAAGGTTTGCCAGAAGATTGCCAATGTGTGGCTTGAAATAGCTGACAGCAACTTGGTCTGAGCAGCCTGGCACCTGTATCGGCAGTGGCATCGCTTTCTCTCCATGTGCCAGTCAGGCCAGCGCCTGTGAGAGCTCCCAAATGCTCCTGAAATCAGACAGGTAGGCCCATCCTTCAAGTGCTCCACATTAGACAAGCCCATGGAGGTAGTGGGAGACAAGGGTGACCCTTCCTCCTTTGTTCTCTTCACCTTCTACTCACGCCCTCTGGATATGTGTCATTTTATGTTTCATTCAGAAAAAAATCTCAGTGCTTTAGGCTGTTTGGTCAGTAACTGTGATGGCACCTCTAGGTGAATCTATAGACGCAAAGTCTACAGCGATGATCTACTTATTTTGCTTGTAAAAGGTAAAACAAGGGCCAGCATTTATCAAGTTAGCACCTGGGACATATCTCATCCTCTAGCTCTTTGCAGCCAGAAGAGTTCAGCTACTTATCCTAAGTTTGATGCCAAACTAACCCTGGAGATGCAAGCAGATCCTATGGCTGTCACTGGAACAGCACAGATGTGATAAATAGGGCATTAATTCTAGCAAAGTCGTCGTGCATGGCAGCATTTCTTGGCCAGCTCCAGGCTTTGGGATACACTGGGCAGTAAGGAATGCCGGGCTGAAGGTTTCAGGAAGGAATCAGACAGTTAATATGGTCCTAACTGTGAAAGTATTGTCAGGACTTTTCTGCTTGTATCCTTGTTTTTTTCTGGTGTGTATATATATGTTTTTGGCCAGAATGACATTATTGATCCTCATTTGCAGATGTATTATTGCTCTGAAGTGTAAGCTTGAGCTCTGTGATATGGGGACAAGATAGCATGGCTGCTTCATGAGAAGATTTGTCCAACTCCCTTTGCCAACAAATAAACTCCTGCAGCGATAACCTGCTTAATTATTAAATATGGAAATGAAACCATTACACTGTTAGTCCCTCAGAAGATCTTAATACCTAACTACTGTCCAGAGCTAATTTTCTGAACAATAATTTAATACACAGCACAGATAAACTGCGTACTTAGACTGAATACAAATGATGTTTCAGTGACATGAAATATGGCCTTATGCTGAGCGTCACTATGGCAACTAATGACATCACCGCAGGCTTCAACCTGTGCAAAACCCAACTTCTGAGGGTCTCTATTTTTTGGTGTGGATCTTTTCAGGGCTTTTGGGGTATGAATATGTAAGCACCACAGTGTTGTCAAGGGTTTGCTATGTATGTTTACTGTCATTTGAAACATTTATTCCCTTTGTGGTTGATGTTGTTCTCATGAAGGAAACCTAATGAAAATTACTGTTTGTATTTGGTTAGTAACATTTGTTGATAACATATGGTCTGGGAATGCTTCAGCAAATAAGAGCTTTTTAATAGTAAACAGAGATATGAGTTCTATAAAGCAGATGCTGTCAAAATACACAGTGTAAGGTTGGATATTTTCTTAGTTTTGTCTCTTACCCAGAACAAGATTATCTTCCTACTTTCCCTGCTAGTGACAATGCATTTTTTTTAAGAGAGAAAACATAACCTGTGACCTGAAGCTGTAATTAGAAAATAAGGTCATTTCTTGTTTCTTAGGCTTGAAACATTTATTAGGTACCTGATGGCTCATACATGAAAAGATGTAATATTGAGGATCTGACTGGACCTGTAGTGCTGTAGATAATTTATGCCAAACCTCTGCTCCCTGACACTGGTGGCAGTTTGATGCATCGTCATAAAAGATGCAACATGTGGAACTGTGACACCGGAGAGAAAACTTCAGAGCAAAGCTGATGAAGAAACTGAGTTTGTTAATCAGCTCTGTGCTGAACCCACTCCTCTGCTAAGCTCGGTCGGACAAGATTTGCTCAGCGGAGAGCAAAGCATAGAACCGTACTCCCTGGGCACAGGAAGGAGTAAATTATTTTTCCCCGATGCAAAACCTGCTGTTTGTTATTTGTGTTTGAAGAACATCTAGACGCTGGACCACAAGTCATTTGAGCCTTTCACAGTCATTTCAAGGGAACTGCCTTTCTTCAGCAGAGGATCTATTTTGAGGAGAGTGTAAAATAAGAAAGTGTCATTAACAGTGTGAGGGTGAATAGAGGCGGTTAGTGAGTTGTGGTATAATCTCTCATCTGACTTGCAGTATTTTAGGTTGCAGTGTGTGTTCCATCACATCACTCAGAGGTGTTGCTCTAGGCACACTTGTACAAGAAGCACCTTGCCTGTGATAATTCTTCAAGCTTGCTTATACACTTTGCATGAGTTTTGAAGTGTGATGAATTTTCAGGGTCTCTGGGAACAACATAGAAATCTAGCTCACAATGAATTGTAAAAAAAAAAAGACAGAGAACAAAAAAAGGAAAAAGAGCAGGTTTTATCTGCTAGTTTCACGTTTGGCCGCTGCATGATCGGATGGTCGGGAGCATCTTCCTTGCAGTGGGGCACTCTTCCCCAGTCCTCCCCCTGCCCTTCATCTTTGACTGAGCTCTTCCCTGCTAACAAGGGCAAGTGCAGTTTTAGGAGTACTTTGCTTAGCTCTGTACGGTAGTTTCTGTCTGGCTTTATTTTAATGAGTTTCTAACACTGTAGAAACAAAGCTTGAAAAACAGCTGTGAAGTCTCAAACATAAAAGCATCATGACTTTTTACCCCTTAGTGCAGAAGGTATTTTCTTCTCTGCTACTTTCAAAATTGTTTAAAGCTTACATTAGTTCAAATTCCACTTAATTTTTTTTCTGTAATCCTCTTCGTCTGTGCCTGTTTGCCAGAGAGGAGCATTTTCCTGTATCTCAGAAACCTGAGCATAGGTGAGAAGTTTGACATGCTGGTGTGAGTGGCACCACTTGTGGCGGCGCTTCGTGAGCCTATTTGAAAAGCCGTGGCCCTTAGGATGTTGAACAGACTTGATATTTCACAGATTTCTTTTCCCTTTTATCTCTCTAAATCCAAGCTGACTGCTGTGTAAGTTCCAGGTATCTTTAAGAGAACCCCACGAGGATGCTCACCAGCACAGCTCAGGTGAGCCCTCGCTGGTGCCACCAGGCAGCGGCTCCAGCTGCAGCACACTGCTTGCAGGGATGGGGACAGGGCTGTGGCCAAACTGGCACTCTGTCCTCAAAGCTTCCCCAAGTGTTCAGGGCCAGAGAGCAATCCTCTAGCGTGAGATGCTCAGGCCCGTCCCCAGACCTCCCTCCAGTGGGCTGCAGGGCTGTGGCAGTTCCCACACTCATGCGGGGAAGGTCAGCAATGGGGTGGGATCCCCTTCTAAGGCTTAAAATGGCACGTTTGGCCATAGATGTTGGCAGACTGTGGCTGGGACCCTGTGACTGGAGGGTCCCACATGGAATGGGTTCATGTTCTCTGCACATCTGGAGATGTCTTCTAAAAACGTGCATGTTTAGAGGGGGTTTTCACATACTGTGGGTCATTCAGCCTCCATAGCACTGCTTTCCAAGCCACAGGACCAGCCAGGAGATGACTCAGGGTGTACAAATAGTAGACAGTGGTGTCAGCTGATTGCATAGTTGGAGAGGTGGCCGCTTCCTGGCCACTGCTGTCCCGTCCCCAAGGAGCCGGTGTCCTGCTCTGCAGTCCCAGCAAACTAGGATTACTTTAGGCGTAATGGCTTGAACTTAAATCTGGGCTGGGGTTGGGATTTGGAAGAGGAACCAGGTTAGACTGGGGTTTCTTCAGAGGAAGCAAACCTCACTGTCAACTTGGGAAGGAGAGGTTAATTAGCCAAGAGAGGAGCAGAGGCATGAGCGATTGCAGATGTCCTAGGTGCAGATGTCCTCGATCCTCAACTTCTGTTGTGACTATGCAGGCTGTCGCTGCAGGAGACATTATGTTCTTTCTAAATAAAAAAGTTCTCTTAAATTGGTTTCATGCTGCTCCCAAATACTCTTTTTTTCCCCAAAGAACCATCGTGGGTTTTTCAAACATCTGTGCCACATTCCTCCAAGAAGATAATTAATGCCCTTGTCACTCAGACATCCCAGCCACTTTGGCTTGTGCCAGACAGGACATTTTTGTTTAACCATTGCACTCCCAAGGTGTAGCACTGCTGACCTGTCGGTGGAGCTGAACATCTTTCTCTCCCTGTTTTCACAGCTGGGGCACCCAAGGAGACTTCACGACAACACACGCGCTTCCTGCAGTGAAGGTGAAGCTGTTCACGGAGAGCACGGGAGTGCTGGCTCTGGAGGACAAAGAGCTTGGGAGGGTAAGGAGATTTTGCGTTTAATAATGTTTCCTTCTGGCCCTGCTTTTCTAGAGAAATCTCTCCTGTACGGAAATATCTTTGGAGCACAACATGCTCTGCTTTTTTGCCAAGCTTCAGGAGAGAGGGAAAAAAGCAAGCTCTCCACTGCTGGAAAGGAGTGCATCTCGCATGCTGTCTTTGTTGTGAGTTTGTAATGGCAGCATTTCAGCTGGCTGTGCCTGCACTCCGCAAAGGCAGAGGATCTTGTGTGTGATATTGGCAGTCCGGAAAGCCTTAGAAGTTGCTTACGGAAATGGACATTCCTGAGGCAGAAAAGGGGATTATGCTGAAGCAAAAAGAAGGGATTTAAGTTTGGCAAGAGAGCGTTAAGCTGCTCTCCTATCTGCTGAGCAGCCGGTGCACGGTTTGAGCATTTGAAAGCACTGACTGTGGTACTCACTGCAAAGGCCTTGAAATCCTGGCTCCCTCGGGGATTGTGGCTTCAGTGGGGCTGGACTGGGGAGTGGAATGTGGGGGTACATTTCCTCCATCAATGGTGTTAATAGCAAAAACCTCAGATTCCTGGGGTACTGGCCACAGAGCCAACCTTCCTGCCCCATCTCTGCCTCTCACCTGTGCTCCCTAAACCAGCACCTTGGGACTGGTGGCCCTCCATTGCTGCAGCCCACAGCTCCAGAATATCTGTGGATGAGATTTTTCTGTGGCTTTGGGACACTTCAGTTAGTCTCCATGGATTTTTTTGCAGCTGTGTAATTTGTGTTGGCCCCAGGCATAACTGGCAGCAAACTCCCTGCCATCCTTTCCTCAGCTCTTCAAAGGTGTGAAGACCCCATGAAAACCAGTTCACAGGAAGAGAGGCTGCAGCTTACCCATGGGCTTGGCACCTCCCATGTCACAGCTCAGTGTGGTCTGAGCGATCTCCAGGAGCAGCCTGGGCTCTCTGCCCAGCTCTGCAGCACACCTTGCTCTCCGCCTTGTCTACTTGGCCAACAAAGCCATAGCCAAGAAAGCCACTGATCCTGTGCCAAGCCCAAGTATGGTATTTACAATTATGGACTAACCTTTTGGGGTGTTTCTTGCTAACTCCATGGCTGCTTGTGCCTTGACACAGGAGAGTCTGTGTCCATAAAACAAAGCCCTAATTAACCTGGGTTTTTATTCATCCTATTCATACAGGTGCCAAATGTTTTTCCAGGTCCTAGTGAGCTGTTGATCTCATTTATATTTTTATGGTGGAGAGTGCTGCATGTGATTTTGTCTCATACAATTTATGTTCATTTTAGCTATTTAGGTTTTCATGTTCATGTAACATCCTTTGGTCTTGCACTTGAGAGAGAGAAAAGCAAAGCTACACCTTCTTTTCTCCTCTCAGTCTTCTATTCAAAGAGACACAGCCCCTTTGGACTTTCCTCATCCACACCTTGATTCTTCCTTTCTCCCTGTCCGGCTCCTTTTTTCATGAAGAGGGTGACCCCACCAGGCTGCAGTACTCCAGCTGAAGACCTACAGCTGCTTTGCTGCACAGCATTTTTCAGGATTATTTTCAAAACCTCGTTCTTCAAACAGCCCAGCACTGTTGCCTTTATCCACTGCAGTATGCTGAGCAGAGCTTTTCACCCGGCCAGCCGCGATGCCATTCAGGGCTTTTTTCCCTGGATGGTTACACTTGGTGTAGGCCTGCTTGCTTTGTAAATCTTGTTTCCACTGGCATCCATAAGCAGTGCTGACTTTGTTGGTCTCGGGAAGCAATTAGCTGTGCATGTTGTTCTGAGAAAGATGTCAGGCCCCAAAGCAACCCCTCTTGCCCTGAAATTCTGATGAGCCAGCCCCACCAATGCACTTTAATTCCTGGTCCAGCAGGAAGCCATCCCTCAGCTCTGAGCTTGTGCAGTCTGAAGGATCTGGGCCAGCAGTGGCTAGTGCAGGGAGCCGGGCGGTGATTTCCCCTGGCCCAGGGCCACCAGTGCTTTCAGTCGGACAAACTTCAAAGGGATGCTTGGTGTGCCCCGGAGTGGCTGAGATGACACGTGTCTGCTCAGGCTGCCTCGGGATTTCTTTTTCAATGAAATAATGAAATCAGGAGTGTGCTAAGTCCCTGGTTTAGCTGTTGGAGTGGGCATGAGCCTGTCTGCACGGAGAGAGAAAGGAAGCAGGTTTTATACACAAAAACACCCATGCTCAGCTGCCCTTTGAGAAGCAGCTTTGTGCTCTGCCAGGCATGTACAATGCCCACTTTCTATTGCAAGTTTTAAATTGGCAACCAGCCGACACTCCTCATTTCACCACTTTTATCGAAGGGAGAGCTGGAAAATGCTCCCAAGCCCTAAACTGCTGGATGGGCAGCTGAAGGCATGGGAATACATCCTGGCCCTATTGAAGCCCATGGCAAGGCTCCCACGGATTTCAGCTGTGCCAAGACTTCATCTACTGAGAGCAAAGAGGGGAAGCCTTGAGTTACAACAACACTGAGCAAAGTGTATGTGCCTTTTGGTGAAAAGGAGTTAGAAATCAAAGTAGAGAGCATCCCAAACACCCTGAGTGGCTGCTGCTTCACTGAAAGATGCAGTTTAGTGCATGACCTGCCTTGCAGTGGGTCCTTGGAGGCTGCTTAGAGTTTGGGTCCATCCGTGTTTCTAACACCACCATGTGTAGAGGACTCACTTATTTTCTTCAGGATTTGCTTAAATGTTTTCCTTTTTTTTTTTTCCAAGAGTGATGCAGTAGAGACTGATGTTGCTCAGTTATCTATGTAACTAATAAGAACTTCAGATTTCTGCCAGAGAAAGCATTAGTCTAATTCAATAAAATGAGTGATAAATAATGTTGATGAATAAGGGTGAAGTTGAGAATCTACTGATGTTAACCTCAGTCTTTGGAGAAGGCAATAAAATACTTTTCAAAATCATTCGTCAGAGGATAATACCATCAAGGATAGTTTGATGGAAAACAGCCCCTATGTTGTTGACTCAGCAATAAAGTTGAAGAGCAGAGGAATACAAGATTATAGTCTGGGCTGGAGTTTGGCAGGAGCATGAATTAAGCATGAGCAAGGAATGAGTGATGGCAGCACAGCGAATAATGAGGGTGAATGCTGCCGTTTGTAAAATACTTTGCATGTGTAAAGGTTAGTGGATTTAAAGGAGGTTGATCTCACTACAGGACAGTGGACAGTCACTACAGGACAGTCACCTCTGAGACTGAAAGCATCCGAAGAGGAATGGGCGTTGGAGGAAGAGGGTTAAACCACCTCAGAGGCTTATATAGAAACACTAGGAGAAGGTGGTGGATGTGGTGTAGTTCTGGGAGAGTACTCTGTGGCTCACTGTCTGAGGGAGCTGCTCTGCTTTGTAAGGGTAATGGGTGAGTGGGAAAAGCACAGCTATGATCAGGAAATATTACTCACCTCTTGGAGCCTTTCAGTTCCTTTGATGAGCCAGACACCTCTATTGGTGTTCATCTGCACAGCTCCACTGCAGTCATTGGTGTTGCGCTGATTTACTCCAGCTGGAGACCCATCATTTCCTTGCTGCATAACATGGAAGCAGAGAGTCTTGCAGCCTCTGATGCCACGATGCGTGATGCAGATTTTGTCTGCTGTTGCAGTGCAGTCAAACACACCAGCCTATCTAAAATGTTGCCTACTGCATCCAGTCTTAACAGTAAGCAAAAAATCAAACCAGCTCCCTCACAACCTGATTGTAGCAAAAGGTGAACCATTTTAGGCAGAATTTTCTGAGCCCTTGAAACAGCTCACCTCACAGGGGAAATGTCAGCAAGGCTGGAGGTTGACTGAATTGCATGAGGCTGAAAGTGGGGGATTGCATGGGCCACCTCAGCAAAAACTTGTTGCTGGTTGCCAACCACAGCAGTCCACCATCACATCTAGATTGATTTACCTGGACAGTTGCAAGTTCATTTACCATGGTCTTTCCTTAAATGATGGGAACTGATAATGCAGTTCTGTTCTGCACAGCCCCGTGAGCAATGGCTTGGTAAATACAGGGGCCAAGGAATATATGAACTAATCTCAAAAATAATCTGTACTTTAAAAAAGCAATTAAAAAACCACTGATGGTGGCTATTCATTGATATGAATAGAAACTTCCAGACTGACTTTTAGGGGAAAAGTAGCTCCTCTGATGGGCTTTTGTTCCCCATTAAAACCCATTTTGTGAATAATTTTTCCCCTTAACATTGTTGATTTTGATGCTTACAGGTTGTTCTCCACCCTACTCCCAATAGCCCAAAGCAATCAGAGTGGCACAAAATGACTGTTTCTAAAAACTGCCCGGATCAAGACCTGAAGATCAAGCTTGCTGTGCGAATGGATAAGCCTCAAAACATGAAGCACTCTGGGTAAATGCATGTCTTGATCTGAAATCAATTTGTTTTGAATGTGCTTTGGAAATTTTCTTTTTTTTAAGATTCTGGAAGAGAAACTCTTTTTGTCAAGTTCACGGGAGGCCAAAAGAAAGATAAATATAAAAGTGGCATTATTTCAGTCATTTATAATGCACTTTCCATATTCTTAGCATAGTCTTTTTAATGCATATCAGCCAAATAGTTTAGATTTTAAACAGTATTCCTCAGGAAATTGCTAGGCTTTTTTCGTGTAAGGAAATAATAGGTGAACTTCCTGACTCTCTTATTCAGAATGGTATAATTTCCTAAGTTATTCTGTGTTTCCCTGTATTAACTTCTCAGAACCAAAAGCACAGTGCCCCTCCCACTTGAAATAAGCTCCAGTGTGATCATCATTATTTATACAGAGATACACAGCACTATTAAATTGCAGTTGCCTGGAGTAGGCAGTTGCCTGGAGTAAGACTAATCATCTGGGAGTTTAAAAGAGAAACTTCTCCCCCTCCAGAAGTGAGTGTCAAAGGATCTGGGGCCAGGGAGAACCCTGCCTGCCACCCCGACTTCCACCTTCGTGCCATGCAATTACAAATTAGATCATCCTTGGGAAGATCTAGCTAATGCCTTTGGCAAGGCTTTCCTCTGTTTGCTCTTCAGACATGAGGATGTGATAAAAAATAGAAACTATCCAGGAAAGTCACTGTTTTGATTAACACTTTCTCCATTATATTTTTGGTGCTATAAAAGTGACTTTGTTTCATTTTTATTTTCATATTGTTGTGTTAGATTCAATTCATTATCAGATGGTTTGGATCACTCATCTTTTTCTTACATCCTTCTCCTCCTCCTCTCTTCTCTGCTAATGAATTCAGAGCCAATAGCCACAAGTGAAGTTTAATTTTTCCATCACAATCACGGGCACCAAAGCCAAGAGGACAGTTCACCTGTCATATTTGTTTCCTTGACCGCAGCTGATAGCAACAGGGCTGAGCAGTCCTGGCTTTTCTCAGGCTTTCTTCAGCTAACATTTGATTTACAAGATGCTGCTTAAAACTATGTGGTTTATAATACAAGTTGCTATCAGAACTGAGATTGTCTTTTTGTTGATGTTAGCAGCAACAGCAAAAAGGACAATTATTTCCATGTTCTTGAACTAGCCAAGGACTCGGTGCCCACATTAGCATGACTTGGAGTTTTGTGGCTTAAACATTCACCAAGAGTATGTTGGATCTGTTCTGGTGTAAGGAACCACTAGCATAACCAAAACGGAATGTTTTTCCTATTTATTGAGCCAGAACTAAAGTAATTATAATGATACATAAAACATATTAATGCTGATTAATGTCCTTGTGTTTATTATTAGTCTGGTGCTGCCACTATTTTTGCCAGTGTTTGTATTATAGTGTCACAGTGGCCGCTTCGTCACAGAAATTAAATGCTAATTTTGACATTAATTTTAAAAGTTAATCCTTCCTTTGTAGAAAACAATAAATATGCTCCTTCTTAGAAGTTACTCAGTTTGCTTGAATATCTGTGGCCAAGTGATTTCTAGGAATTCCTCTTAAGCTGTTCAGCAGAGTATCCTGGTTTAGTCAGTCCGGTGGATACTGGGATCCTGGGTACTGGTTTTGATGTAGTAAATATCCCTCTCTTTGACAGCCCCCCTTAGCTAAATGGTTTTGTGAAGGCTTAAAGCAACATTTGGGATTTATCTCCCTTAATTCTTCCGTTGCAAATGTATTCTTCATCCATCTGACCATGTCATAGCTATTCACTGGCATTAAAGGGCTTCTAAATTCTGAGCAAGTTGTGAAAGACAAAGAGGAAGAGAGAATTAATACTGTGCAACATTAAGACTATGGGAGCCTTTTGTGTCACTTTCTTTACAGGTTACTTGTTCAGGCTAGAAATAAGCACATTCATGAATGCTGCTGAGCTTAAAAGTCTTGAAATCACTCCTTGTGATTTCTTTTGCATTAACTTCAGTTTCTAGGTATGAGGAAAACATACTGAAAAGCAAGAGAACAACATACTTGTGTACTGAACACTTGTGCACTGAATTCACCTATTCTTTTCTCCTAGGTATTTATGGGCCATTGGTAAAAATGTTTGGAAGAGATGGAAGAAACGATTCTTTGTCCTGGTCCAGGTAACAGATTTAACTAGAAGTGATCTTAAGTCACAACATGTAATATTTGAGTTTTTGTTCTGACCATTTTCAGTGTTGTATAATTGCTGCAGAGTTGTGGTTCTGTGTAGGGTGTTTGTTAACTGATGGATTTTGTTCTAAATGTATACAACTTCTTAAGGATATCCCAGCTGCAGACCTCTAGCTGTGTTTCCTGATGCAAATGAATGCTTGGTGAAATGGAGAACCAATTTTAGTGAGGAATTAATAAGATGAGCAGGAAGCTCAGTCTGCCTTGGCTTGGAGGTACCTGGGTGCAAATGCTCCCTTTTGAGCCTCCAGGTAAAATTTTAAGTCTATTGAAATCTACAGAAGTTTCATCACTGGCTACACCAGAGCCAGTATTTCATTCTTGCTGTTTATCTCGCCTTCATGTTCATTACTGCCTCTCATTGTCTGCCGCTCTCATCGATCATTCTGCAATGTCTTTCTTCCTTTTTCCCTTTTTCTTTTTTTCACTTTCTGCCCTCTTACTTTCAGTAGACCTGTATATTTGATCACAGTTAAGAATGTCGTGGAAACAGGCAGAAGATATCCTCTGTGACCTAAAAGGATCTGCCTATACTTGATGTGTTAGCTCTTCCCTCACTTTCCCAAGGGCAGCTGAAACTGCTGCATTGGCCACAGAAGTATGGGCCTGAGCAGTTCCATCTTCACACCAACCTGATAAAGCCACAGAGTCCTTTTGGGTCCATCTCCCTCTCCCTCCTCTCTGGGTTCCCCAGGGTATGTTATACCCAAGTATGAGAAATAAAAGCTCTGTGCAGGGTCCTGTCATGAAAGCATCACAGAGGTACTCTGAGATCTTGGGCCAGCACAGATCCAAAGTGATCAAGTCAGAGAGTGAAATCCTACTGCCAGTGAAGCTGATGGCAGGTCTGCCGCAGAGGGGCCAGGTTTTCACCTGTGTGTAAGAACTGAGATGGTATAAACCAGGTGTAGCAGGCTCCACATTTCAGATGGAGTGTGCTTGTGTGTTGGCTTTCCTGTGCCAGTAAGGGGAGGACTCCACACAGTCCCATCTTCCACCTTACACAGGTGGCTTCTCTGGTCCTAAATCACCTGGCGTAAACTGGTTAGTTTGTTTTGAGTTAATTATTACTCCAAGTTCAATTGTCTCAGTAAGAAGCTTAATTGCATCCCCCATCTGTTCATCACTTCTGGCTTCCATAGCACTAAACTATGTGGCAGATAAGAAAATCCATCCTGGGGAGATAAAAGGTATTTATGACGCATGTGACCCATGCAAGTAGGAGCCCGTTTGGAGAGACCAGTTAAGTAACGAGTCCAATAACCAAGTATGATCAACAGTGACAGTTTAAACGCTCGTTTTATACTCCAAATGGAGTCAAAATGGCCACAGAAGTGGAGAGTTAGTGTAGAGCAGCTATGGGAGATACCTCTATCTGCCCAAGCAATATATTTAGATTTTTGGTAAAAGTGATGGGTTTAGGATCAGTGTAATCCATTCCTAGAGGCATCTGGTTTGCAAAGGCACCCTCTGTGCAGGGACTGACCAGGTCCCTGACAAGGTAGCTTGGCACCTCGCAGGGTAAGCCAGCATCTTGCTGAGCTAGACCACTGGAGGTCAATCCCAAACTGTCTTCTGGGTAAGAAGCAGGAGAGGCCATAAAGTAGGAAAGGCCTTTTAGGAACATTATGCAGTGACCATGTTCGTGGGCAGGGATTGAGGGGTTGCTTTTCACTGTATGTTTCCTTTATTATATTATGTTCTGAAATGAAGTAAAAGTGCTGTGGCAGTCTGTGATCACCTGTAGAGCAAACACTGTTGCTTTTCCCTGAGAGATAATTCATTCCTATTAGACCAAGTTCTCAGTCCCTTTTTCCCTGTGAACAGGGACTCTCCAAAGCAGAGAATCCTCTTTCCTAATAAAAAAACAAATCCTCTTTCCTATAAATAAATCCATTGATACTCTTCTCTGCAAGGGTTTGCAGGTTTGGACACGAATTCCCATGCCTCTCTCAAGGAGCCTTTCTTCTGGCCTTTCTATGTGGTTGCAGTTACTTCTCTAGTTTTCAGTTGCTATATGTTCTCCAGCTTGCTGTGGATTGAAGCTCTCAGAGTTATTCCATGTTTTCTCATGGTACTAGGTCTGTATTTGTCAGTTGGCATATAAAAGCAGAATTTGGCCAGAAAAGCAATTCATCTAAATAAGATGAGCAGACTTTTGCCCCCAGAGAGTCTCTGTAGCCCACCTCAGAAATTCCAGCTGCCACTGCAGCTTCTCTGTTATGTTACCGTTTGCTCAACATTTGGTGCAATGTAAAGTGTTCTGCCGTACATCAAATATAAACAAGAAACACTCTCTATGCAGTCCCTCAGATGTAGTTTGAGCATATTGAACATGTCAGCAGGCAATAAAGATGGAATAAAAATACTTTGCTGTCCGTATGTTTGTCATTTGCTTTTCATGCAATGCGAAGGATGGGTGCTGGTACGAACAGGGATTGGCAGCAAAGGTGTTGATGTCCAGGATGCTCTGAACTCTGCTAAACGGCAGACAGAGAATAACCCCATCAGGAAGGTGAGCTGGCTCCATTATGTAAAGAACGGACAAGCAACGGCCCTTGTTTCAGGGGCTTGTACCAGGCTCCTGCTTGCACCAGAGCTGAGAGGTGGAGTCCAAAGCATAAAGTCCCTTTGGGATATAGTGGTCTGGTCAGTCCGTGACACTGCCAAGAGGGCAAGGTTGTAAGTTCAGATGAATAACTAAACGTTTCCTTTCTGATCCCTTGTCTCGGTCCCTTACCTGTATCATCTTCTCTTGCAGCTGCCTCCTCTTTTGTCCCTTGTAGAGTAACCTCCTCCTCCTGGTCCTGTGCCCTCTTCTGCCCCTCTTTTCCCATTTCAGATGGATGCAGCCTCCGTTCCTTCAGTGATATTGGTGGTACTGCTCTGCCTTCTGGTACCAGCAGTTAAGAAATTCATGGTAATAAATACTCAAACTCTTCATAGCCATCTAAACAAGGCACAAAGGTGCCAAACTGCATGGGCGGCACCAAGGAGGAAGGTGTTGATGGCAGTTTTGTGTCAGTGATGCCTCGCTGGTATGAACGGAGGCTTTGCGCGCATAGAAAAAGGAGCTCTGCAGGGAGCATTTCCAGTGCTAGTTGGCTTCTGTAAGCCCTGGAGAGAAGGGGAAAGGAGCAGTAACTGCCTTGTAATTTGGGTAGAATAATCCCTCGCACCTTCTGTGTCTGTGTAGCTGCGAGGGTTGTACAGGAGAGGAGATGATTTGTTTGGGTGTAGTGGGTGAAAGCGGTTTCTTTGTGCCATTTCTAGAACTGGGCCTCACCTCTCCAGTGCACACATTGCTGGGTGGACTTGATTCAACCCCTCGGGGAAGGTTTACAGCATGGCACGGCTGGCAGAACTGGTGTGTATGCTCCTCCAGCATGCACCCATGCGTTCGGAGGGGATAGTTTTCTCTTTCGAATGAATCGCAGTCCTCTCTGCACGCTGCCCACCCTTCTCATAGACACCCTTTGAGATGAGCAGCAGAAGAGCAGAATACTGATTAGATGTAAATTACATGGCAGAGACTCGTTACTTGCCTAATTTTAAATCCTGAGATATGCAGCGTGAAAGTGATGGCAGAATATGGCCCTGAGCTTGGATGGAAATGGTCCACGGCATCGTAAGTGAGGAAAATGCTTCGTAAAGGCAACAGTAACGCCAGTGGCAGTGGTAAGCGAAAGCAATGAAGCAATTTAGGGCAAAGTTCTCCGTGACTGGTTGGGAAAGAAAATGTACATCCATCACAGATGTTATAAGTGTCTCCTAAGTTGCTATATCAGCTGCCTGAGCACAGCATGCAAATTTCAGCCAATTTGCCAGTTAGACCCTCAGTCGTGCAAAAGCTGGGATTTTTGATAGCTGACAGAGCTTGTATTAATTCTTTGCAAGATCTAAAGTGCTGTACTGGCAACAACACTATCGTTGGTTCTGGTGGGTTTGCTGGCTTTGTGATAGGAAATTTCTTATAATGATTCTTAAGGGCAAGTGAATTAATTACATTGAGATTTCAGACTGAATCTGTTGTTCTCTTGTCATAACCCCATTTCTGTGCTCTGGCAGCATATGGGAAGTAACACTCCATGGTACCTGGATGACATGTCTGCTGAGTAGCTTGAAGCAGTTTTCAGCTGATTGTGTCTGATGGTGTTTGCAGAATGTTGTTGGAACCAGATCAACTCTCAGCAGATTAAAACCAGTTGCAGTGTCTACGCCTGGATCTATTGTTCTAGTGACAGACTCCCTGAACTCATTATAATTTAGACTAATAGTGACAGTTCCTGCTTTTAGCAAAACTCAGCTGAATCAGGATAAAATGAAATAAATTAAGTGCTCAGTAACTAGGAATAACCAACAGAATTTGAAAATAATTCAGCAAAATTGCAGTGTGCTGCACCAGTGTCCTAGACTGTGGTCCTCAAGTTAAGGTAAAGTACCCATAGCTGGTCCCCGTAATCATATTAAATAATGTTTTCAGTTAGACCCTCACTGAGAACTGGGCATAGGTGGTGATTCCTGAGAAACCTTGAGTGTTGGTGATAAATACAAGATGCCACAGCTCGTTATACCTGGCTATAGTAGGTCCTGCATGTCCCATCCGTACTCACTTGGGGTAGGTTCCCATCCATGCAGCCCTGGCCGAAGAGAGCACACGGTCAACTCCTGCTTGAAGAAAGAAGTTAGGACAACTGCTATGTGCAGTTGTTTAGGGCTGAATGGATGTGCTGAGATGTGAAAACTGTTGGTTTTGCATTTGTTTCTTTAAGCTAGATCATTTCCTCTGCTCATTTGTGTCAGGAAAGGGCTTGGGAGGCAACGTACAGCTGCAACCAGAGGACAAGAGTCTCCCATCAAAGCAGAAAGCTGTATTACAGCTGGCAGTATCTTAGCACAGTTTCTCTCCCTTGGGACAAAATGCATGCTGTTAATCTGGGAAAGGTCCATTTAAGAATTTAACCCAAGTGGGGCGGTGTTGTGTCAACAGTGAGAAAGGGGGAGGCAGATGACTGAGCTCGGAGTGTGAGGGATGACAATTAACAGGTTTGAGCAGGATGCTGGGGAAAGCGGTGCTCACTAGAGCAGGAGTCTCTGGTGGAAAAACAAGGACGAAGTCAGGACTGGTTAATACATATCTACTGTATTTATTAATCAGTCGGATTATATAGCTGATGACAGAATATAGTCGAGTGCCAAGAAAGTCAGATCTAATTTAGCAGCCCAGGAATAGTGAACTTTGGCGTTTGTCTCCCACTGTCCAATTCCCCTTTCCTGAATTTCTTTGTCTTTTTATCTTTTTTCCCCACTTTCTTTTCCTTCTGTACTTTTCTCTCAAATTATTTCTTTTCCCTTTTTTGTAGTGAACCAGCCAGGGCAGCCTTGGATTATTTCCCTTCTTTTAGTTTTGCTCAGTTCAGCTTCCTTAGATGCTCCTTTCCTGGCCTTCATCAAGTCTCTGGATGAAATCCCAGATGCTTTGGGAGTTTGTCCCTCACTGGGCAGAGATTTCTCCTCTGCCTTCCTTCAGTTTCCTCTCTGTTTCTGTGTTTTTTCCAATTACTCAAACCATTCATCTTGCCCATCCCATCTGCTCGCTCGCTCTCATACTCAGCTATGGTTCGGTGTGAACTCAGCAGGCTGTAAGATTAATTTCTGCTATTAACTGTTTCACTCGTCTGGCCACTTCTGAGCTTCTACAGAAAGCAGGCTCTGTAAAGGGCAATATTTTAGAGGACTGATAAAGGGCAAGCTGCAGTCTCCACTTGACCCTACAGTGCTGTTCAGCAGCAGAGCACGATTGTGACATATCGAGCTTTCTAGAATCTCATTTTGTCAGGTTTTGCTTTACCACCACTCATAAATGGAAGGAGCCACATTGCACTGGTAGCCAGGGCATCAGATTATTTCTGACCCCAAGCAGTAAATGCATTAGGCAGCAGGATAGGACAGAGAGGCTGCTACACCAGTCCTTGAGGACAGTCGCTTGAGTTATTTAGGTGCAGGCACTCTGCATGGCACTGTTGGCACCTTTTCCAGAGGCCATCGATAACTGTCTCCTCCCTCCAGCCTGCTCCTAGCCTGCCTCCTGCCAGCAGGCTCTTGGGCAATCCTGTGCTTGGGCTTCGCACTTGACCTGTGTGAGTAGAGAAGGAGGACGTGAGCCCAGATGAGCTCTGGCTTAATGCATGTTGTAGACCCACCTGTAGGTTTCTTCTAATAATGGTGTAGGGCGGCTTCTTCCAAGAAAATCATGTGAATGCTAATAGAAGAGACCGGTTTGCTTTGCCTCTGTCCCAGAAGGGCTCCACCAAAGCCTACTGTCTACTTCTGTCTTTTATAACATTTAACATGAGAAGTATAAGCTCTGAAATGCCTGTATGTGTTTCCGTATATTACTGTTGTGTTGGCAGGTTGGCTTATTGATAGGGATGAAGAATATTTTCTGGGTCCAGAGATGAGACAAATTACTTATACATGAAGAAGGGCCTGAAATTCAGACCTCATGTTCAGGGTCAGAGAAGAAGAAACTGAACTGCTAAATGAATTTTACCTGTTGCTACAGAGCGTACACGAGAGTTGTATTAATGTTTTCAATCAATGTCAGCGTAGGTTAGTACTGACTCATTTCAGGAATTACATTTATCCTGCAGTCCCTGAAGTTCAGGCTGTCTAACACAGAGAAATCAAATCCTCACCACTCAGATGAAAACTCCAGGATCTTACCGTAAATAAAGCACATTCAAGAGTTTCTCCAGGAGGTGGCAGCAATATACTGCAAGTATAACTGAATGAACACCGCAGGAGTCGTCTGAATATTGTGCTGTGGGGCACTAGGTTATATTTAGATTTCTTCGTGTTAATCTTTTTAATTTTTGTGTTGCCGGTATGATGGTATGCATTCAAAGTTCATAGCATAGAATATGCACTGGTGTGCTCCTGCTATTGGTCTGTTACTTGTCAATCTTTCGTCAGTGCTGGTAGTTTTAAGGAGGATGCAAGATGCTTAAAGCATCACTTTTAGTCTTACTCCCACAAATGTGTTAATGATAGGGTTTATTCTTAGGTGGCTTTTGGAGCTGTTCCTGGAGGAAGGCACGGTGCAGGCAGGGCTGCTGAGAGCAGGCTGGCAGCTAGCAGAAGCCCGTAGAGGGCAGCAATATACCAAGTGCCGGCTGGGAGACACTACGCCAATAGATGGGTCCCCTGACTTAAATAAATGACATTTTATTAGCTACAGATAGCACCAAAATAGGCTCTGCGTGTGTATTTGTAGCTGAGCTATTTGACGGGAGTTTGGAGGTAAAATCCCCTGGCCCAGCCGCTCGCCGCCATTCAGGATCTCTCCCAACTTCCAAAAAATGACGAGCACGATCCATTGCCACCCACCAGAGTTTTAAAGTTTCCTCCAGAGGTCAGGAACATGTCCAGGCTAATAAAATTACGTCAGGCATCCAGGATGTGACACAACCTTAACAAAGTCATTTGAAATCATTTGACAGTAAATTTCCCCGTGAGTTCCTAGCCCGGGGGCACGGAGGATCCTCTCCTCTCCTCTCCTCCCTGGACGAGCTTCTCGCTGACCATCCAGATTGCAGCTCGACGAGTATGTGCGGGGTCTTGATGCAGCCTGATGGCCTCCTAAAGGCAATTCAGGAGCCTGGCAGAGCCCCTGCAGCTGAGTCGGCTTCCGTCAAGAGCTTGACATTGAATGTATCGTGTCATGCAGATGGTACCTCAGAGGAGTGAGAGCTGCCATTTACAGCACTGATGACAACAACTGCCGAGATCAGTGGGATCTTAAGATTGCTTTAATATGACTGGCACCTAGCAATTTAGCTCACATTGTTTGTGACAGGGTGTCACTCTTGCACTTGTCTGGGGATGAATGATAGAGGGTTTTAAAGCATGGAGCTTCCTCTTTTGGAGGAAATTAAACCGCTGTATGTACTGATGCGGAGAATTAGATGCCTGCCGCATCAGGGTGTGTTAAGAGCGAGCTTTGCAAAAGCCTGGTAAAAAGTTTAGTCTGTCTCGTATGGGCAATGACCGTCAAAATTACCCCACCACCCCCAGCCCCTCTAAACACGCCGTCAGCGTACGGCATTTCTAAGCGCTTTGGATTGCCTTGTCGTGACCACCCGGTGCCATCTTAGCTTTGTGATTTTCTTCAGGTTAGTCAATATACATTTGCTATGTGCAGCTACCGGGAGAAAAAAGCTGAACCTCAAGAGCTGCTGCAGCTCGACGGATACACTGTGGACTACACCGACCCGCAGCCAGGTACGGGGCCGACAGCTTGCTGCTGCACCCGCAGGTGCTCGTGCTCACCATGCTGTGTACGGCTCCCAAACGGGAGTCCTCTCTCTCTCTCCCCTCGCTTGCAGCTGAACTGTGATCAGCATTATTATAAATATGCTTGTGTTTATACTGATCAATAGCCATGCATGACTTTACTATGAATAGATCTAAGGAATTGAGCTAGGAGTTGCACCAGAGGAGGGAAAGACTCACCTTCTTTGACGAGCCTAAGTGAATTAGATGCTTAAATCCCAATGAAATTTGATTGTCAACTGAATGCTCAAATCGAGTGATGATCCTAGCCTGTGCCTTCAGATTATATTCCCTAAATAAAAGGTTAGCAGCTATGCCTGTCTTTATTGTAGAAAATATTTAAGGGACCAACCCAGCATTTTTGCCTGCCCCATTTTCTCTCTGATAGGTGTGAGCGGAAGGAGCAGGGTTAGAAAGCTCCCTCGTACCTGTTGTGGACATGGTGCTGAGACCCTCTTCAAGTGGAGAAACACCACATTTCTTTTATTTTGGTGGGGCAACACATTGAGCATGGTGATCCTCACCATGCCCTGGGTACTGATATCCCCAGAGAGAAGACACAGTAGGTTGGTTGTCAAGACCTTGATTCCAAGTTAATTCCAGTGTTATGGGGATGGGAAGATGGATGCTGAATCAGGGCAAAGACAGAAATAAGCACATCACCCATGCACCTTTTCTGCAGTGTGAGCACTGGTGCACTCACTCTAATGGGCAACCTCCCACTACATCCCCTCAAAACTCATTTTAAATGGGGCTCCAGCGGTGCAACCGGTACGGGTCCTGCACAGATGGGGCTGTAGGTGAGAGAAGCAATTAATCCAAGTGCACCGGGGCATGTTTTAGTAATCACGGTGCAGGGTGCTACCTGGGGACCTGGCAGGCTCTCTCACAGGTGAGTTTGGTGCAGGGGAGGGGACTGAGCTCAGCCAGGAGCCAGGGGCAGCACAAGGCTGGCTGGGGGGACACCTGGGGCAGTGGTGGGGTGGGAAGCCTCAAAGCCTGCAAAACTCTGTTGTCTCTTCCTCTCCTGCCAGGTTTGGAGGGCGGCAGAGCATTCTTCAACGCTGTGAAGGAAGGAGACACAGTGATTTTTGCAAGTGACGATGAGCAGGACCGTATCCTGTGGGTCCAAGCCATGTACCGAGCCACTGGCCAGTCTCACAAACCCGTGCCGCCTACCCAAGTGCAAAAGCTAAATGCTAAAGGAGGAAATGTACCCCAGCTAGACGCCCCAATCTCTCAATTTTGTAAGTAAAAAAGTTCTCCTACAGAGCAGAAGTCTTTGATGGAAAGATTTTCGGCACTGTTGTAGTATTTGTACACATGTCTCTGACTCCAAAATGAATTTTTTTTCATTATCATTAAGATGCTTTTTACATCAGTGGATCCAGACCCAGTTAACCTGTGTGTTTAGCACAACCAAGCCCAAGAAACAAAATTCCTTGGGGAACTTGTCAATTAGTATTTTAAAGTGCAATACTTGATGGAGGAGAGAGTGGGATCTGAGAGCCTGAGACCCAGCTTGCTTTCTGCAGACATGCGTTTTACCCCACACAATAAACTGCACACCCAGATCAGAGCGATTCATTAGCGCCATTAGCTGTCTATCAAATGCATCACGTGCTCAGAACTACAGGTGCAAATCTTGCAAGTACGAAATGCACACACAAAAAGAGGTCTCCTGTTGAATATTCAACTGTAGGAAAACATATGGTATTTTTAACAGGTTGCTTTGCAGGCCAGTTAGATGTGAATTTAAAGCAATCATCTTTTAAGTCGTAGCTATGCTGCTTGTCCTGTGTAGTTATACCCAGTTTGCTTAATTTGAAATTTAGAGCAACGTCTTTTGTCTTGCAAATGTAATTTGATTATAAACCAGACGAATGTCGCCTCGCTCATTTTTCTTGAAGGTCTCGATCACACGTCTGGAGCCTCTTTGTTATGTAACATACAGCAGTTCTTGCTAGTTTCAGCAAAATTTAAGAATTAGTATCATAGCATATATGTAAAATAAGGAAAAGTGGTCAATATTAGCAAATTCTCCTAATGAAATCAGATTTTAACATTTAAAATAGTCTCTGTAAAGCTGTTAGAGAATTTTTAGTTGTAAGGAACTCAGAAAACCTGCCCCTTGCTTATCAGTATAATTTGACCGCCTTTTATATCGGTTTAACTTCATGTCAGTATTTATAGAAAAATGACAATGCAAGACATACATCTGTATCATCAGTGTTACAGCTGAAAACCTCTGCTTGCTGCTTTTTTCGTTGTTTTTTTTTTTTTTAATCCTGCACGTGCCTGCATATTTTGGACTCCCTCTGCCTTGGATTGCTGCTGCTGTCAGTGAGGGTGTAGCATGATGCAGCGTGGTAAACACATAGTCAGGGTTTTCATCTGAGTGACCCTCATCCTCTTCATCCTGGCTTTGGGGGTGCAAGGTGTAAAGGATTGGGGTTGGGAAGGAAGGTCACCTCTCAGAAAGCCAAAATGGGAGGCGGGAATTGGGCTCTTGCAAGCGGGAAGTTTACTGGCTGTGATTAGCCTCTAGACCTGGCTGAGTCATGCCTGAGAGAACTCCCACGGGCTGTATGTCCCTCTGCCCAGGTTCACTAGCAGGCACAGGTCCTTCTACAGCTGCTTTACATGCTAAAAGCCTTCAAAGTGTAGCAAGGGGGAGCAGCAGAGGGATGCTGCTTGTGGGTCGCTCTTCTAACAAGCGATGCTGAACTACGCTCTCAGCTGTGTGGTTGGTGCAAGGAGGATGCACTGCTGCTTGTCCCAGCGTGATCCCTGCAGGTCAGGATGAAGGCAGCAAGAGAATATCAAACTGGGGAATCACCTTTCCCTCTAGGCTTCTCCCATCCCTGCAGACATCAGGCCTGGATAATTTTTCTGCTGGGTAAATTCGTGGTGTTTACAGAGTTTTCACTTTGCCAGACCAGTATGTGGGGTCAGGTGAAGGGTCCCTTTCCCAGACACGTTGTAATTGCCTGGCAGCAGCTGTAGCAAAGTCTGCCAGGAGCTTTGGAGGAGAAAGAGGATGCCCAGGGCTGTGGACCTTCAGGTGTGCTGTCCCCATGCACAGCCTAGCACTGTGTGCATGGGGAGAGTTGAACACCTTTGCTTAGGTTACTGGGATTGAGAAGGGGCAGCTGGTTTGTCCTAGTCCTTGCCAGGGAGCAGCGAAGTCGATTTTGCATCTAACCACAGCCCAGCACATCCAGCAAAGACTTGTGCTGCTCATGGTCCTGCAGACCTCTTTCAGCCTGACTGTGCTCAAAGCTATAGAAATGCCACAGGTTTGACCTTGCTTTTTCCATCTCGCTTGCCTGCCAGGAGGCAGGGATCCCTCATTCCTGCCTCTGGTGAAAACAGCTGAGATTTCACCCTCTAGTCCCTCCAAGGCATCTGAGTGGGTCAGGATCTGACCTCCGTTTCTCTCACTTTTTCTCATGCCTATACCAGCTCCAAATCAGGATCGTTCAGCTTTTTTTATGCCACCACCCTCTTTCCATCCGCACTGTGTTTTCCCCATAAGATGGGTGGCTGCAGGCTCCCCTTTTTGCTGGAGGCACTGGAAAACCCTTCCAGTTGTGTTGTGCCAAAGCATAGAAGCAGGAAACCAGTCGGCTCCTCAGTCTGATGATTACTTGCTACTTCAGCATCCTCTGGGCTAGTGTGTTTTGCCTTGGTCTTCCTTCGTCCTCCTCCCGTGGATCTAGATCCCTCTGAAAGCTCGTTGTCCACAGAACCTTCATCCTACAAGAGGAGGAGGGCAGCACGCCATAGTACAGCTTCATCTCAACAGCAAAGGCTACTCATTTTTCATATTTCAACATTTGTATGTGGCGATGCTCACTGCAAAAGTCTTTGGGCACAGCAGTTAAATAATCAGAAGCAGAAGTGAGTCATGCATGCAACATATAATGGCTTATCAGGAGTCTTAAATGCACAAATACATTTCTCAGCTCCTTCAGTCTTGAAATTCAAACACATCAAGTATTGCATTTTTAAAAGGGTCTTGGTTTGTTATTGGGTTTTTTTGGCTTGGGTTTTTTGGTTTGGTTTTGGTTTGGGGTTTTTGGCAGGTTTGTTTTTTTTTTTTGCCTGCAGAAAGGTAAGAACTTTTGCGAGAGATTCGATTCTTGTACATTTATCTTTATACCTGTCATATTTTTTGTGCTTATTAGAGGCTATGGTGAATGAGGATGTGCAAAGAAGTAAATGTTAAGCCATTTGACAAGTAACTGTTGTTAGAGCTTTTGTGTTGTAGCAGTCCGAGATGGCACATGCACATGCATGCACATGCAGAGAAAATCCAGCCCTCCGCTCCTGTCATGGAGCTGTCTGTTAAACAGAAACTTGAGAAGAACATATTTTGCTGTTGGGGAAACTTGGGAGAAATAGTGAATTCATTTGGTTCCCACCTCTTTTGACTTAGTAAATACGAACTTCAAGCAGCACTCAAATTCTCATCCGCAGTTCGATAGCAGCGCTTGACTTGGAAGTAAGCAGACAGCTCCGAACCAGGGTGGAGTTTATTTTATTTGCAATTTAAGTACTGGAAAAAAAAAATAGATCCTGCTATTCATTAATTTTGTATGACTCTACAATTCCTTTTATGTGGGTGAACAATACCTGTTAGAGTGAAAAGTTTTTGCTTTTTTTGTTTTGCTACAATTTAAAAGAAAAACTCCATTTGCGCAAAGCTGTGCTTTTCTCCAATGTTGGCATTATAAAAGAAAAAACCCAAAACTGTTCTTGTTTATTGTTGAAATCATGCACAGTATTGTAGTCAATAATGCTGCCAATACATATTACACCTTTTGGCAATATTTAAGCTTCATAAAAGTGGTCACTTGTCTGAAAGCACCAATCTTTGTTCGTTCTGTGTTAGTGATGCATCAAACAAAATTCCCAAACATGCTCAACGTTCTTTTTTTTTTTTTTTGAAACCCTTTTCTTTTTAACATGAAAGATTGGTCGTATTTGTTTTACATATCACTTGTGCTTCTATTTCATTTTTTAATGTCTGTTTATATTTAATGACTGTTAATCACATCATATACAAAGAGTTGGTTGTTTTGAGAATTTGTAATGATTTGTTCCCCCATAATAAGTAGCAAGGTTTATTGAGCTGCTTAAGAAATTTTCAGCTGTAAGTGGTTTGGTTTTTTTTTTTTGGTTGGTTTGATTTTTCTTTAAGTTTCTTTTTCATTCTTTGCTTGAACCCAAATATTTAGCTGCTAGGTTAGGGCTCCTGTCTGCTTTCCTGAGCCTTGTTGCTAGTCTTTATGTTATTCTGGTTTGTTCCTTCTTACCCTGCTAACTTCTAGCTGGACTCAAGGGTAAGTGCTTCCCTGTAGCTAGCACAGCTCAGATAATCAGACTAGATTATCTGACATATGCAATGTGCTTTTTTTTTCTCTTAAATCTTTCTCATGTTTAGATTTTGTAGTACAAACTTTCCATGTTATTTTCCTGAACTGAGGTTTGAAATGTAAGTTTCCATACTGAAATTAGGATGCATGTGATGTTTGCATAATTGCCTTCTCTCCCTGGCTTTCACATTGGCATCAAGTGATCCTTTTAGTAAAGCCAATCATTAACATTTCTATTTTTCATTCCAAGATGTAAATATTAATTAACATCACAATAAAACTGTAAATAATACCTTCTTTTGTTTCATGGAATTTACATCGAGTTGACTGCTTCCTGCCTGAAAACAGATCATTTTGCACTCTGACAATATCCTTTCTCTCCGTGCCGATGATTAGCTTGGTGCAGCGCACCAGTGTGCGGGGCTAACTGTGGAAACCTCAAAGCGTAGAAAGGTAGGGCAGGAGACCCTGAGAGACCTAGATGAGGAGCAGGACTCCACAGGAGCCCCCAAAAAACCCCTGCGCACATGCCTTGTGAAAACAAGCCTGAGTCATCGAGGTTTGGTAGTTCCCTCTCCCCTAAACTCGGTAGGGGATGATTCTGGCAGCAAGCGGCGGTTCTCTGGGTCACCCCGGGTTTGGAGATGCTGACCTGCTCTGACGGAGGGGTGCTGCTGATCCCCCAAATTACTGTAGATCCATGTTTCAGCGTGGGTCTCAATCACCAATCAAAGCAATGCTTGCCAAAGAATACGTCAGGGGAATTATTGTTTTACATTTTCCTACTGGAATATCTACTTTGAAAAAAATAAAAGCCCAAACTTGTGCTGTAAAAGAGCTTCTCCTTAGTCTTTGCTCAGCCTTAAATACACACAGTACAAATCCTTTATTGGTGTTAAAAGCTGCTTCTCTAATACCTGGTGAGTGCCTGCTTTCCTTAGGAGGGAATAGCATCAGTGGGTCATGAGAGCTGGCAAATATGTATCCAGAGTACCTGAATGCAATTGTGAGAAGGAACAGGCGGTGCCATCCCTCCTGGCCATCAAACAAGACTCTTTTTTTAATTCTTCCTCCTTTTGTTTCTTTTTTCTTCTTTTTTTTCTGTGTGTGAGTATGTGCGTGTGTGTATAAATATACCCCTGGGTAGCAGGCAGAATTCCTTCTCAGCAGACACTTTCTTTTTTCTTTCTTCTTTTTGTTTTCTAAATGTTTGGATTTCCAAAGAGGATTCTTATCAGACTTTACTGCAAAAAAAAAAGAAAAACTTTAATTTGATGGAAATACGGATTTTTGCCACTTTGAAAGAAAGAAAGAAAGAGTGAATGAATGAATGAACTTGGTTCTGGCAACATTACATGTATTTGCACTACAATGCATTGCTATCCTATTAGATTATTAGTTTTGTGCTTTAATTGCTTTATTTTTTTAGATAGTTAGAGATATCATGAGAACATTGCTGTGTCTTCTGTATTGTCAACTTGCAGATGCTTCTTTGCAGGAATGCAGAATTAAAATGTTAATTCCGTTCTCACATAACTTGCATGAATTTAAAACTAATAAGCCTGTAAATCACTTCTATGTGCTTTAAGAAGCATGGGACTCTAACTTATGAAATACAAATTCATAGGTTTCCGCAGTCGTACAATTCAAAATATTTTTAAATAGTTACACAAATGCTGTGAAAAAATGTTTTATATTATAAATAGCTGTTCTAAAACTGTGTTTTTAACTTGCCACACATGGAATTATGTAAGTGTGTACTACAAATTCTTATTCATTTAACTACCAAGCATTAGGTAACTTAGATTTCCATTCAGTGCCTAGTGTGTCTGGTGATTTACATGAACATTCATAACCGTTTATTAAAATTGTAACTTGAGCAGAAAAGAATTTGTTTCCGGCAGAGGAAGAGCCATAAAACACAGGAATAAACAGCCAATTAAATTTAAAGCTATCTTCTAACGTGGAATGATATGAAGGGAAAAAAACAAAAGAGCTCTTAAATATCCAGCTGAGAGGCGAGTCCAGCCCGCTGCATCGGCCGCGGCTGATAGTGGGGAGGAGGTTTGCAGAGCCCCGGACACACACGCACACGCACATCACTTCTCAGAGGTGGCAGTGCCGTAGCGCCCGGCGAGGAGGGGACTTGGTAAGTCACCAGCCGGCACCGCCGGCAGCTCGCTCACAATCAACAGCCTGGCACGTTAAGTCCCAGAGCGGGGATTTTTCCCCCTCCAGAACACCGGTGTTTGCTCATAAAGCCTCTCGCTCCACACGGCCGAACAAAACAAGGTTTCTAGGCGCTTCCCCCGGGTGTTTCTTTAACGAGTCGCAGCCCAAGCGTGCCCGTTAGCTCCACTTAAGCGGCGAGAGCAGGAGGGGACCCCGCCGCCCCTCGGAGCGTGCGGCGGGTCGCGGTGGGCACGCCGTCGCCCGCCTGCTGCAGCGCGTTGCCGCCGAGCGCCGCGCAGGCTGGAAAACTTCTCCCGCTTGGCCCGGCCAGGCCAGCGAAGAGTTTTCTAGAAATATCTGTAAATGAATAGCTGCCATCAATCATTGTCATTCCTTTATTTCATGTCTCCTGATGAGGTTGACTAGTGTCATTGTTTGTTACTGTCCAAACCACATCTTCATTCTTGTAATGTCAAGCAGATATGACAAGCACACATTTTCCAGATGAGTAAGATACAAAGTCACCTTTTAATTTACAGTTGTTTGGGTTTTTTTGTTTGTTGGTTTTGTTTTGGTTTTTTTTAATAAGCAAACGTGTCATAAAATTTACTGGATGTTCAGTTGCCTTTGGTACTAAAACAAAGTCACTCATTAACGAAAAGAAATAAATTTGGAGTAAGAAATTCTTACAATAAAATGGCTACCTATAGCCTTTTATAACAAGAATTCTTTTATGGAGCTTGTCCCCCACTATTAACTTCACTGCTCTCAGAGCAAAATCTGCCAAAATTATTGCTGGAGCAAAAGAAATGCAGAGGGCAGGGAAATGCATTTAAAAAAAAAAACAGAATGAGAGATTTGACTGTTTTGTCTCTTCATTTTTAAATAACAGCTAGATAAAGAGAAATACAGCCTTCAGAGGACCCAACGGTGGGACAGTCCTTTGGTTTTCATTGTTGTTGTTGTTGTTGTTGTTGAAATCTTTGTGTTCCCGACACTGGCAGATTTTTAAGACTCTGATTTCTAACACTTGTAGGGATTGTGTGTGTGACCGGGGGGCTAGTTAATGGAGTCAGTATAAAATCCAAACTAGATAAAAACGAACAAAATAAACCCGGCAGTATTTTAAAAAGGCCATAATGTAGGTGACCAAGTGTAATATAAAAGGCCAGAGTCTGCAGTTTTCCAGAAGAAAGGTTCATGGAGTCTGTGCTGCCAATTTACCTCCGCTGGCAGCCTCCCTTCCGAGACCACCATCGAACACCTTTCAGCTGCAGTTGTGTGCAGCTTGTCTAAATATGTAAGATAACTTTTGTGGGCCTGCAGCAGCATTTTGGCTGGGGCCCCGAACAAAGAAGCACCAGTGAGCTTGGCACGGCACCTTGGGAAGGGATTGTAAATTACTGGAGCATCATATAACTTTCTTTCTTTGGTTTCTCCTTTCTTTTTAGCTAGCATAACAGAGCAGGGTCAAAAAAGCAACCGTATTTGACTGAAACAATTAATTTAAAGTACTTGCAATTTAGCTGTACAGTTTGGGTGCGAATATTAGCCAATTTTGTAATTTGGTTAAAATCTCATTCAAACTGTACAAGCCATTTTGAAGGAGGATGGATTATGTATAAAACTTACTTAATATGCAGATGTTGGCATTATTTTAAATCACACAGGCCAGCTCTCTGGAGCAAAGGACCAATATATTAGATCTATCCTATCCTGTTTGTATTGCCTAGGAAGTTTAATGCTTTTGGTGTACTTTGACTCCTAAATTTCATTTTTAAAAGTGAGTCCATTGTAAAAATCAAAACGCAGAAATAGATTGCAAGTTGCATGGCATGTTTATTTTCTAACAATTTATAGGGAAGGTGAGTTTAGTGTCAGGTTTTCCTTTTTAACCTGCTCCTAGTTATTCTTAAGGATTTTAAGCATCTGGCCCAGAGCAGATATTCCATTTAGGAGAGATACATATGTGTATTGCCATTCTCCAAAGACATCTCCAGTTCAAACCATGCCGGCTTTATCCCCTAGGTGGGCGATGTGTATCCACCCAGCCCCACAGCTCTGCTGATGCTGAATGATGTGATCATGCCAGAACTGCGGTGCTGGGCAGCGGCACGGAGAGCTGCGGCTGGTCATCTTCCCTCCCACGGCAGAAAACCACATTTTAAACCACTGACCAAGCAGAAGTCATGCAGCTCATCCTTTTTTGGTCGCTTGAGCTCACGCGGGGCCATGTCTGATGCCTCTCTCTTCAGGTTGTTCTGAGGTGGTTCTAACAAATGGGCTTTCAAGCAGGCACCCAACGAGATGCTCAGTAAGGTGTTGCTTCACAGTCATTAATGAAAGTAAACTTGCCCCTGATTACGGACAGTCATGAAGGCCATTTAAGCGCTGTGTCAGTTCTCAGGGCTTGGCAGGGCACTTGTCTGTGCCCTCGCCTTGGGCAGGGAGATCTTAAAATGCCCAGGACAGACTCTCAGCTCCATTGTAACCAGCAGAGCTTTGGCTGGTTCACACCAACCACAGGTCTGGTCTGTGTCCACCTTGTTGAGAGAACATAAAGCAGGAAAATGCTAATTAGTTTGGAGTAAAAAAAATAGTCATTTCAAACATGCTTTCTAGCACATAGTCTCAAAAAAGTTCACCAGCTAAAGGGCTAGAGGACTCTTCAAATTTCCAGCTGATTTACTCAGCTCTCAGAGCCTCGTTGGCTGAGCAGGAGGATTGACAGTGTATCAGGGCTCCTAATTGAAAAGTAATAAAATCTCTGAGCGAAGCTGGCAAATGAAGGCCTCCAGCCAATTTGTCAGCTTGCAGTCAACTCAGAGGAGCTGGGCAGAGCAGCAAGCCATTAAAAATAGTCTGAAAATATCTGTTAAAACATTTTGCGGGCACTAGGGATGGAATCGAAAACAGCATAGACAAACTCTTTGGGAGTGAATTCAATCAAATCGATCTTGGCCCAGAGGGACAAGAGACAAAGGAGCAGAAAGCTGTCAAAACAGACAGCAGCCAGCCCGTGCCATGAGCCCCAGGGCTGGGTGGGCTTCGCATCCCATGCCCAGGGATGCTGGAGAGGTGCCGTGGAGGTGATGCGCTTGTTGGGGAGGTTGTCCCTGTCCCCCAAGCCAGCCGTCATGCTGCCACATCAATTGGTACCGGCAGCGGCTGCTTCTGTGTCCGTGCTGAATGCACGGAGCTGCTGGCAGGGGCGGAGGGAGGGAATGGCACCAGGGAGAGAAGCAGGGGAGAGGCAGCAGGACCCGGTGCACGGAGCGAAACAGGGGAGTGGACCCTCAAAAATTAACCAGCTGTAGGAAAAATAATCAGTGTTTATTCAGCAGGGTTTTAATGAGGAAAATTGCCAGCTACTGCTGAATTAAGTATTGCTAGCAGCTAATTGAAATGTTACATGTTTTAATTTGTCTGATTTCTTTCCAGTGGGTGATGTTATTTATATAGTTTGTATATAGCTAACGACAGACTATACAGAAAATGTAAAGATTGCTTCCAATGATCAGTAATATCTGAGAGCACAGACATGAACAAGGTATTAAGGAAGACATGCCATCCTTCACAGCTTAATATTAAATAGTAAAGCATATGTAAAAGAACACTATCTCATGATCATTTAAAGCTCCTTTTATTCTTTTTTTTTTTTTAATTAAGGATTTTTGTTTCTTCTGGTAAAGAGGGATTTTGTTTTAAAACAAATACAGTTACCATATACTACTATTGCGGAAAACTGCATTTTTTGTGTCCTTTCAGCCACATTGTTTCAAGGCCACCCAGTTCCCCTAGGAGGCTATAAACAGGGGAAGGATTTAAATCCTGTTCTCTTTGTCGAGGATTTGGCAAGAACCCATATAGTAGGAAGCTGAGCATGGACAAAACCGAGTGAAAGGTGTCCTTTAATTCCCCGACCACTGGTAGAACAAAGCCTGCTCCCAGCGGGGTCTCGGCTGGCCGCACCCAGGCCGGCTTGGCGGCTTCATTTCAACTGCTGAATTTGGTGTATTTTTAGTTAACCATGTTGAGATTAATTAATTAGCCCCTAGGAGTTAGTGCCCGTAAACGTCACCCAAAGCAGAGAAGTGTGAATACGTTGAGGCTGTTAATTCACCCAAAAATGGCAGCTCATAATCCAGGCAGGGGAAATTCAGCCCCTCCGTTGAGATGACTGGCAGCTCCTGTGCACTACTGGGTTACTGCCTCAGTGACAACAAACTACATATCAATTTAACTTCTTAGCAATGCTTAAAAGAGCATCTTTTTATTTCGGTGAGGTAGCATTTAAAGTTGCCATTAGCAAAAAAAATTGCCGCAGGGAGACAAACATTGGCATTTGGATAAAGAACAACGTAACTGGTTTGATACCTAGAAAACCTAGTAAATGTAGAGAAAAATGCTACAGCTGTAGCTTCATTAGAATGGCAGAATCTATTATAATTAACTGCAACCAACTAAATAGGAGCTAATTTACTTACGTGAGCCAAAATTCTGTTAACTTGTAGCGTATTGTAAGATACAGAGTGAGTTCTTGGGTTTGTGTTCTGGTTCTAAGTACAGAATAAATGCACTATAATGAGCAGCTGACAAGATGTTAATCCTAAAATCTTTTGCCTAAATGCAATAAGATAGTCCATAACTGATGCAAGTTGACAATGGGAGGTGAAAAGTGTACTGTATAGCCTGCAAAGAGAAAAGTTAATGGCAATGTAGGGGAGAGGAGATATTTAGCTTTCATGCTTCATATTGTATATTTTTTTCTGTTGTATTTGTCAACTAAAATGTCTTATATCTCTCTAAATGGTGTCTTTCTCTATATGTATAAACGAACAGATGCAGATAGAGCTCAAAAGCATGGCATGGATGAATTTATCTCTTCCAATCCCTGTAACTTTGACCACGCTTCACTCTTTGAGATGGTTCAGCGCCTCACTTTGGACCACAGACTTAATGATTCCTATTCTTGTCTGGCAAGTATATTCTTTGGTCTCTAGTGATATAAACATCAAGCAGCAAAGTCAAAGCTAGTTCAAGTGGGGCTAATCCCCCTGTTGCTGGAAGATTGACTTCTGTTTACACCAGGTTTGAATTTGGCCAAGAGGTATTTTCTTTTGAGAGTCTACCTGCAGTAAACTGACTGCTGTTCTTCTCCAGTTGCACTGTCTTTACCATTTCTGTTTGCAATGCTTAAAATGTTTCTTCCTGCAAAGGCAAACGCCAATGTGGGGATGTGAAGTAGAGCGCAGTGTTTTGCAGCCTCCCACACTGCCTTCCAGAGTCTTCTGGATGAAAGAACAGGGAAAAGATGACGGTCTGGTACCACCTCCCATGTCAGTGGAGTCCCACCAGGAATAACTGTGGCCCAGCTTTGTGTCTCTTTATGAGCAGGGATCCCAAGCAGGTAACAGATGGGACTAGGTGGATAACTGCAGTGAAGCTGCAGTCTGTCCATGCTCATGTAGTCGCATGCCCACCCTGATTATCCTCATGAGCACAGGTTGCAGCTCTCAGCCCATTCCTGTGTAACATGTCTATAGGACAGTGGCACTGAGATGCTCCAGGACAGCTTGTAGCCTTTGGCTGGGGTGCAGTGCTTGGGGGCTCTTAGGTATTGTGAGGATTTAAATGACAAATAACCTTTAACAATACAATTTTGAACAATTAATTTCAAACAATTCAAACAATTAATTTTTAGTGGTTTTGGCGGGGAGGATGAAGAGGCTCTTAGGTTTTGAGAAAACAATGGGACAAAGCCTTTCTAGAGGGGTCTGAAATGCTGATCCGGTCCTGAACACGGCATGGGACTGATCCTGACCTGCCGCCACAGGTTGCACAGAAACCTTCACACTGGGGTCTGTGTCTTCAGGAGAAGGACCACCCTATTCCAGTAGCCATCGTCCTTTGGCAGCTGTGCGGTCCCTGGAGCTGGGACTCTTGAGTTGCTTGCTGTTAAAAGCAACAACCTGGAAACAAAACTGAGCACTTCGCAGTAAGGCTGTCAGTCTCAAATCCTCTCCTCCACACCCCCGTCCACCATGGTGCTCCTCTCACCTGCTCTGTTCCTTGTGCCTCACACAAGGTCTGATCTCCCCAGAAAGGCTAAGATCCAGTAAATGCCATTAGCAGTAGTGAGTTGTCACCTTCCTGATGAGAGACAAAGCTAGGAGGAACAGTTGTGGACATCCCCTGAGGTAAGGATGGGATGGGGAACACTGCAGTGTGCACTTTACCCACAGATGCCCAAGTGATACATGTAGGCTTGGTAGGAGCATTGTCAGACCTGCAGCAGGTTTCTCACCAATTCCATCAAGGTCTTTGCTCCAGCAGGCGGTGAATTTGGCATGCAGCTTCTGCCCCCACGCATGGCTGACCCTAGGAGGAGCATCCCCATCCATGCATGTCTGACAGGTTGGCTTGCAGCTGGTTTGTCTCTGTGCAGTCTTGGGCCTGGTGAGAGAGCTGTCACCGTTGAATTAAATTCATGAAGAGGTGCAAGGCCATCATAGAAAATGATTAACAATGTTTCTCTTCAAGAAACTCCCCCCAGCCACACTTTTGCTTGTATCACGATGTTTAAGCCCTTGTTAGAAGCTACCGGAGTGATGGAGCTCCCCTCAGCACCAAGGCTTGTACCCCTTCAATGTGGAGCATCACCAGTTAACCATCTTCTTTCAAATCACCCATTGCAGAGCGTTATAAAGAAGAGAATAATGACCTGTGCTTACCTATGCTTGGATTTCACATGGGTTTTTTACTTATTTTACTATGGTTTTGTCCTGATTATGGTGTAAAAAACCAGGCTGACCTCAAAATTTGAGTTCAACTGCAAAGAGCTCCCATTGCCCTTGCTATGTCTTTGCGATGTTGGTGATACCACTGCGCTGGCTTGCCTGGAGGAGCTGTGAGCCCATGGTAAGCCTGCCCTCTCTGCTCTGTGTGCCGCTGGGCAATTGTTGTTCTCCCTACAGGACATTCCCATGCAAGTTCCCACAGAGTTTTGATTCATCACACATCTTCTTGTTTTCAAACATGGACGTGGAGGTGCCAGGGAGGACTTACGCAGACGCAGTGGCTTACCCTGACACACAGGATAACTCAGCATTGCCTCATTTCTATGGAACCAGGTTAAACAAAGTTATTGCAAGCCCACTCGCTGGCTGAGCCGGGCATCCCTATGAAAACAAATAAACTGGCTGCCTAATCTCAGCTATGGCAGAAGTGATGTTTGCTGGCAAAGAACACTGTGCTGGGGAAAGGGAAGAGCCTTGTCTGAATCGTTTGCTGAGGGCTCCTGCCTATCATCCACAAACTTGCAGCACAGTCACATTCACAACTCTTCCTGGACTTTTGGGAAGAGTATGTAGGTCTTCCAGCTTAGTATGGACCCTACACACGTGTGGGTCTTCGTTCGTTTCTGCTTGGACATGTGCGTTATTCCTGAGACTGCTCTTCAACTCTTTCCAAGACTTCCCAACCTACTGCTGGCACCCAGCTTATGCAGCTGGGTCCCTGCTGGAGCTGTATTTCCCATGACGTGTCAGCATTCATGGGATTCACGTAATACAGCACAGCATGTACTGAGGAAAGGTGGTCTTCCAGAGTGCCCAGCTTAGCTGAGAAGATATGAAGGAAACAGATTAAAAGGTCCATAAAGCAGACTACCAAAATGAAGTTGTTCTGTTTAACCTATATAGATGATGAGAAAATCCAGCTACTGAAAAGTGAAAATCTTCCCTCAGAAACCCTGGTTTTCATAAAAGCTGCATTTACCATTAGAAAAATTGCCAGTGATTCACCCACCCTGACCAAGCCTTGCTTTACCCAGCTTCAAAGCTCCCGTTGCACTCCCCACTGGTGCCTGGGACACATATCCTCTTCTTGATGCAGTTCAGCTTGTTGAACACGGTCAGTTGAGCTCCCTGTGCTCTGTGGCCTTCCTCCAACATCCCCTCTAGTTTTCCTCATGCCGTTGAAGACCATCTGGGAGACCAAACTGAGCTACACCTAGCTGCACTGGGGTGAGACACCCGGTGTGTCACCACTATCAGCTGCGTTTGCCAGACTGGCTGGTTTTCAGCTGGTTGTGCCAGGCAAATCTTCATCAAGAGCCAGGATCTGCCTGAAGATGTGGGGGATTTGTCTGAACACTGCCTTTCATCAAACCTTAGATTTTTTCTGGGGCTGTGGGGAGCTGCATTTACTGCTCCTTTGGAGCCCCGTTCAGCAGCAGGATTTTTATTTCATACCTCTGCTGTGCAAAAGGAAACCACCTGGTCCTCCTAGGCTCTGGATCTCTCCACCGGTAGTCTGCTTGCCCATGCTCTCATGAAGTATCGTGGTACAAGGCTCGTCACTGAACCTCTGAGCTTCTGCTCAGGCTTTCCCTCAGTGAACCATGGCAGCAGTCTTGAGTGGTTGCCCCCATCCCTTCTGTCTGCCTGAGGACCAGCACTTCTCAGCGCCTGGTACAAGGGAGTGATGTGGGGTGCGCTGGATCGCTGGGTTCAGCCTCCTGCTTCTTTCATCCCAAACTCTGGACTTGAAACCTGGCTCCAGCGAAATTAGTGCCAGCCTTCCCGATCGTGTCAGTAGGGCCAAGATTCCACCCCATAGGGAGGACTGAGTCCTTTGTATATATTAGGTGAATATAACAATTTCAACTGCATTTCTACCCCAGTAACGAAATGCACACGTCTTTCTATGACAGAACAGTTATGGCATTTCTATATTTTTACCATGCCTGATCGCCAAAGACTTGTGTGAAGAGAGAGGCAAGGGGAAGAGACGGTCCAAGGAGGTAGCAAACAGGCAACGTCAGGAAATCCAGAATCAAGCATAATACCACCAACCAAAAAGCAAACAAAAATACCGTTAAAAGCAGTGAAGGCAAATATACCCCTCCCAAAAAAATAGCCTTCCAGAGTGCCGTCCCATCTGCATTGTTCTGTGGCTTCATTTTGAAATGTGCACTTCTAGTGATCCCAGAACTGTAGCTACTCCCTATATCTATCATTTTCCCCTCATTATTTTAATTCTTTTCTCAATCTGTTTTGGAGTTGGCCCAATAAGGATGAGCAAATCCTTCTCTATGTCTTTGAGCTCTTAATTGATATTTCTTCAACTCTTTTCAAAGCAGCTATTTTGGCATCTAGAAAAGATTTGGTGTCATCTGAGTGGTAGAAAATATATTTTAATCTTTCACAGCAGTGTTGTTTCTAAGATGTAGCATTTGGGGTAACAGATGGGGTGGCAAAGAAGTTGCCTATAGGGGCAGTGCTCTGCCTCAACTACTCTCCCGCCCGCTGCAGGAACTTTTCAATTAAATGATGAAAGATTTTGCAGCTTGATGCATTCCAGAGCTGCGTCTTAGCAATTGTTTAGCACCCAAATTTCCATGTAAATATTGACGGTTTTGCAGCATTTTGAAAAGCAATCTACAAGAATATTCTTGTTCTCGCTAGTGCCTTCCCCAAAGGCAGAGGCATGCTCCACTTCGGCTGTCCCAGGATGTTCACCGCAGCCATCCCGTCATGGGGAAGGGCGTCCTTCTCAGGAGCACAGACGTTGCACCACAAGCCGTGTGTCACCAGGCCCTCAGGACTGACAGACAGAAATAGTCTGAGGTTTCTGGATGTGTAAAGAAACCCTGATTGTGAGCAGAGCTTCTCCTTGCTTCGATGCCAAGGAGGTGGGCAATGGCAGAGCACGTCGCCAGCGGTTGCAATACAGACGATGGGAAACATCCCTTTCTGATCCTGCGGAGCTGCCTTCCTCCGTCTGCAGGACGTTGCCACCTGCCAGATGCAAGAGAAGTCATTATTCAGTGTAATCCTCCATGCTCTTCCCCCATATCAGTCTTCTTGCTCCTGGCCAAGTGTATAATCCCATCCCCGAAATGAGATTACTGTTTCACACTGTTTAAATAACCAAACCTTTGTCATGTCTTAAAGGTGCAAGGTGTCTTTTTTTTCTTTTTTCCTTTTTTCCTTTGCTTTTTTTCTTTTTTTCTTTTTTATTTTTTTGCTAGGCACTGACATGAAATGGCCTAACTTTTCAGCATTTTAAATGACATTTCCCTTTAATGGTAGCATAACGTGTTTTTATGAACAGTTGCACTGAGTATATGCTGTGTTTGATGATATACAGACTGTATTGTTTAAGAGTGACCGCTCTCCTTTTTCCTTAACATAGCCTTAGGTTTGTATTTCTTTTATTAGAACAGTTGACCAGTACACCTCCAAATCTGATAGCCTTTGTATTTAATAACTTATATTTAAAATCAAGTCTCTTTATTTCTAAACAGGGCTGGTTTAGTCCTGGCCAGGTCTTTGTGCTAGATGAGTATTGTGCACGTAATGGAGTGAGAGGCTGTCACAGACATCTCTGCTACCTCAGAGATTTGCTAGAGCGCGCAGAAAATGGAGCTATGATTGACCCCACCTTACTTCACTACAGCTTTGCCTTTTGTGCATCACATGTTCATGGCAACAGGTAAGGAATTCTTCTCGGCTAGCAGCTCCCTGCCAGCAAGGGATGACTTTGTCAAATATAGGTTTCCTTGGATAATGCACAACAGTCCCCAATTTGTTTTCACAGTGGATGTTTGGCAGCAGCGCTTCTAGTGGCATAGTCGGTTTGTTTGTTTGTTTCATTGCTTGTTTAATGTAAGCAATAAAAATGCACGTAGAGGATCCAGGAATGAGGGTTTTCAACTTTCTTACCCAGGCACCTGCTAGATGCGGTTCTGGACAAGATAGAGCTGAAGTACAAGTGATGTCATGGGCTGAATAAATAGAAGTAAACAATATACTGTGCTGATTTAATTGCTGTGTGAGAGGATCGACAAGTTGCAGCAGTATCAAACTTCAGTGTTCAGAAGGGCTTTAAGCCCTCGGGCACCCATTTAAAGTCTGTGTGACATCAGTTCAGAAATTGCTTAGACAAAACTGAAAATTTTGTCTTGCTCTGTTGCAAAGCAATATAAATTTCAGAAGTAGCCCATTCCTTTCTCTCAAATGTGGCAAATCTTTGGTGTGAGGAACTGGAGCTGTGCTTTTTCCTTTTCTATTTATTTTGTTGAAAGCTCTAGCATCTATTGCAGCTTCTTCTGCTGCTTTTTTTTCTGTAATGTTGCATTATATACTTTGATGTATCACCCTCTATCCTGCATATGCTACTGAAGAAAGGAATGTTATGAAATAATTACGTGTTTTCATAAACCGTCTGGTAAATACCATGACACACATCGCCCAGGTTTCACATTGCAAGGCTGCCGCTTGCCTTTGAGTTACTTTCATACATCTTGTCATGGAAACCGAGTGTTTGCTTCCTTAGTTTCTTTTTTAGTTCTGACTTTCTTTTACTATTTCGTTCCTTCTTTGCCAATTGTTATTTGATTTCAGTTGTTTGCTTTCAGTTTAGTTTCCTTTTGTTTTATTTTGAGTTTTTTCATGCTTTCTTCTTGTTTCTTTCACTTTCGCTGCTGGCCTTGCCCCCGTGTTTCAATCACTCCCCAAAGCCAACACATGGCAGAATTACTTGGTGGGTCACAGCCAAGTGCAGACGGCGAGGGGGGCAAAGTGTCTCATGCCTCTGCCGCTGAAGTGGAAACAAAAAAGGATTCCAAAAAGGAGTCCAAAAAAAGGAAAGATTCCAAATCCCAGCCGAATCCAGAGCCAAAAAGGTAAGCAAAAGTGTGCAGTGCACAGAAGTGTGTTGTGGAGGGCACCGGGCTCCTCAGTCACTGAGCACACTGGGCAGTTTGGGTCCCTGCGGCACGAGGAGACCCACTGCGGAACCGGGATTCGGGTCGTACACTCTCCTGGGAGTTGGATGGCATTTGGGCACCCCGGCCCCACAGGGGGTCAGGGCATTGAGCTTTTTAGGCGTGTGTTTAGGAGGTGGCTGACACAGCGTGGAGGGCTTGAGACTGGGCAGGGGAAACTGGCTGCCCCCGTCGCCCTCTTCCATAGGCAGGGCTCATCCTGGCAGGAGGCTCTTTTGGGGACTGAACAGGGCTCAAAGCCTGTTTGGCCCATAATGGAGAGAAGGTTGGATGCAGGTCACAGCTGCCCTGTGTACATCTTCACAGGGTCCAGCATAGCCAGGGCCAGAGCCTCCTCTGCATGGGGGCTGGTGGCAAGAGGTATGTGACAGTACTGGCCATGGCGACGCCCTGCCATTCCTGCCCCATGGGGCACAGAGTTGTAGGCTCAAGAAAACGTCTTGCTGTAAAACTCTTGTGGTGTGTGGACCCCAGTCCCAGGGCTGTACAGCTGTCCAAGGGCTGCGTGTGGCTGCTGCACCTTGCCGGGAGACCGCTGGACCCTGCCAAAGGGGCAGCTCGTCCACGCACAGGTTCGAGCAATTCATTTAAAATATTCCAGGAAAGGTACAAGATGTTTTGCTGTGACTTAGCTGTCTTTAGCTGATGGTTGACTTCACATCAGAAGGCTGAAGGTTCATATTCCTTCTCGGTCGTTGCTCTCTCTGTTGCCATACGGGAGTTGCAAGGCATTGCATGTTCTTACCAGGGCGGGCTCTGTGTAATGCCCAGGAGCCGGAGGAGTTTGTTATGGAGACTGCGGGGTAAGGTTTCTGGCCTCTGCTGTCGGGAGGTCACAAAAAGGGACCGCAGGGGATCTGAGGGAAAACATGACTCTGTATCTTTCATGCCTACTTTCAGAAATCTGAATATCAGAGCGGAAAAGTCACGATTTCTTTTCAGAAAGCTGCTTAGGCCACATGTATCATGCATTGGTGAGCTGGCTGGCAGAGAGCGATGGAAAGCCAATATTTACCCATGCTGTCCTTACTGGCAATGTGTGTAAAGCCTGGTTTGCTTTAGCTACATCCCTTCCTCCTACCTGCCGCCACCATACATTGCTCATCGCCTTGGGGCTGGCCATGCTCTTCCCAGGAAACCTATAGCTCATGGCAGAGCTGAAAACTTTCTGTGTCAGATTTGTTGAGGTGGGAGCATGCATGCCCCGGGACTCGGCACAGCGTCCGACGGAGCATCTTCAAGCAGCCCTGCGGCATGCATTGTGTTGTTATTGGTATGCGTGGTGGTGTGGGAAAGATTCAAGTTATGAGACATTTCTCTGTTTAACAAAGGCTTCTTTTTCTGTCAAATCTGAGAAAGTGCCAATTTTCTTTATTAAAGGAAGTTCCTTCACTTTTAGACAGTAAAAAGACCCGAACGGGTGGTTTAGCTTTCTCCAGAATGAGGTTGGCTGTCAGTCAGAATATGCCACCCAGTAATGAAGGTCGAGCAGGAACATAATTTCATGTGGCTATCAATCTCCTGTATTAGCAGCAGACAGTGATGGAGCTGAGGTGGGCTGTCTGTTTGTATCGTGTTCGCGTAAGGTCAGGCAGCGAGACAACAGTCGCTCGCAGTCAGCGGGGAAGTGCAGGCAGGCTGCGGTGCGGATGCCGAGGACAGCCTGAAGGTCAAGGCTGACAGGATGACAGGCGTCAGCGCAGGGACGATGCCTCCGTGCCTGTCCTGCTCCCGCCTCCGCGGCACGGCCGCCGCACCGCAGCCGGGATGGGAGCGGGACGGCTGCTGGTGGAAATGCACCTGCAGCTTGGAGCTGACCCTGCGGCCGCAGCAGGTGCAATGGTCAAAATGTGATTTTGGGGATATTTTGGAGCCCTGTTGCTTCATGAGTCAGGGTTTGGTTCTCCCCGCCTCCTTTGGGCTCCTGTACCTTATTCAGACCCCTGAAAGGCTGACATAATCTCTCCAAATGCAGGCTGTAAATCACTGCTGTTTGCATGACAATCCCCTTAATTTTTCTGTTAATATCATCCTTTTCCAAGTAAAAATGGAGTTAAATGTAAATTGTTTGTACTAAGTTTCACCTCCTGCAGACACCTGAACATGTAACATGCAGGCTGTCGGAAGGGCAGGGGCCAGCAAGAGGCAAAGACTGCTGAATATCCGCATGGTTTGCTGTTACCCAGGTACTTGCTTGTCGTTAAGACTGAGGAGGTCAAGGCTTTTGCACTGTTGTGGTCACTAGTGAGCTGATAGCAGGGTTTTGTCCACCAGGTATCACTGGATGGCTTTCGTAAAGTCCTGCCATTATGAAAGATGATGTGATTTCTGATGTATTTACCTGTGTGACAGGTAAGAAAGGCATAGTGTTATTGAGGCATCTGACAACACACGCTGTGTGTTTATTGACGTCTGTTTGCTTTTGGTAACACCACCATAGTACTGAGGCTGTCACTTTCCTTTATCAACAGGCCTCCAAAAAATAGTGAAAGTAAGAAGCAGGAATGGTTTTAAGAGGACATCATGATTTGGGGTAAAATTATGAAAGGTTTTACATGATCACCCAGGTCTTTCCCTGCCTTCTGTTTCCATGTTTGTCACTGTCCTCACGTTGGAGGGCTATGACAGTACTGCTGGCATCGTTTGACATGCAGAGAAGTGATGTGTTAGAGGAGCCTTGCCGCTTCCCTGTCTGCACACAGGAGAGGCATTGCAGAGCAGAAAGTTGAGCTCAGCTTTCCCAGGCCCAAAGTTAGCACCTAAACCTTGAAGGGTGATTCCTGCCCCTTTCAAAGGAGTGGCTTTTAGGGGTGACCTTGGTTTCGCATGTGTCTTTTTGGATATAGCCACATAATAACTTTCTTTTTATTTGTTGAAGCTGGCATCAAAAGAGACTCTTTCTATGCTTGCTAATCCTGAACTTTTAACTACAAGACTAAAATAATGATTGTGTGCATGCTAAGTATTAGAATACACTGAGCGTATCAAAATCAGGATGCCAGACTGAATCCCCTCCAGTCTAATAACAACTGAACACCATCATGCTCTGCAAGTTGTTCAATGACTATTTACCCAAGGTCCGAGCAGTTACCAGTCTCTCTATTAAATAATTTGGTATATGGGAGATTTACCTTTTTGTCTATAAGCTGTATTTTACAGAATCAAACTTGTTTTCAAGAAGTAGCTCTTTCGTTAGCTAGCATTAGCATTAGCTCTCATTAGTTTTTTACAACTGTAAGCCAGCAGAAATAATGTTATTGCCATAAACATTGAGGAATTGAAAGTCTGCCTAACATATTTGTAATTATTTCCATTGTCTTCTAACTACATGTCTGGCTGTTTCATGTAAAGGCAAGATTTCCATACAGCTGGTTAAAAAAACAAAAAAGGACATTTTTGGTCCCTTAAAAGAAGTAGTAAATATAGGAACACTTTATCACAGTATCTTCCTATGCTTCCCGTAGTGCTTTGTGCTTAGTTTCCACAACTCATTCAGATTAATCGCCCTGGCTGCAGTAAGGCAGGTTTAAATCTGGCATGGCATAAAGCCGTGACCTTTCTTTAGGTGCCAGCTCCGTGTCCCGACCAGCCCGGTGATAAGTCCGCAGCGACACGGTGTGTGTTATGGCTGTCTGTCGGATGGGATCCAGTGTCTGTGCTGAAGAGAGGTGGGTTGCCAGCCACCAGCAGATAACCAGCTCCATGTGGCTGGCTGACGTGATTCAGTACAATGGGTGTAGGATGGCAGTGCTCAGAAACCATCCGGTTCAGCCGCGGTACGTCAGGGGTGTAGATTGCACATGAGAAGCGATGAGCCGTGACTTGGCTCGGCGCTGTGGCGTGGAGGAGAGCCCAAGCAAAATGAAGGCAGGATTTGGGAGGATGAAATGGCTCCCATGCTCTGCAGCATCTCGAGCGCGCGGAGGGCTGGGCTGAACAAAGGGCTTTCAACCGACATTTCGCGCACGGTGTGAATTCCCAGAAGAAAGGGGAGTCGGGGAAAATCGATGTTTGCTGAATACGCTTTTTTCAAGGGGTCTAAACAGGTGGGCTCTTTCAGGTCAGATTTGCTGGGGGAGATGTAGGAGGCAGCAGGCAGGCAGCTGTGGTCCTGCCCACGTCCCCAGAGCCAGTCCCGGTGCAACCGGTGGGACTTCGCGCAGGCAAGTCTTCCTGCGAGGGATCCTTTGAAAGCCTATCCTGACACATGCCGTCCAAGGCACTAATCATCGATGTTTACTGTATAGCTCATATGTGCTGCACCTGGCAACCAGCAAGGGAGCTGAAGGCAGCACGTGTTTTATATTTGAGTTGTTACTTAAAAAATCAAATTATTTGCATCAGTTTTTGACATTGTTTTTTTCCCTTGGCTCTGTATGCCAGGGCTCACAGTGCGTGCAAAGATCTGTTTGCTACGTGTAAGCAATATTTTCCCCAGTAAAAAAAAGTGTAGACAAGTTGAACATAAAAGGTGTAAAAGATGATATGTCTTTTCATTTATAAGCCACCATGGTATTTCATACAGGCGTATGTCAAAGAGATTAACCCACTAGCGCTATACTGTATATTTATAATTGCATACAAATGTATGCTATTTCTTCATATATTAGCCTTTGTTAAAAAATCATTTTGATATATTTGTTTTAGCAGCATAACTAGCCCTGGGGGCACTGGGTATAATTAGAAAAGGGCATGGGGGAGGCGGGGCTTGTAGAATAAAGCAGTGGCCTTAGGATCACAGGTCCTAATTATAATTTATAATTAACCCCAGAATTTGCACAAACCATCTAAGCTAAACAAGGACTATAATTTTTTGCTGTTTAAATTGCAACCCTTTTTTTAATTTCACCACCTGGTTTGTTGATCGTTGTTTTCGTGGCTTAAAACTTAAAAACAAGGGGGGATTAGGAAAGCGGCATTTAAAACTTTCCATGTGAAATATTTACAGTGGGAATTTACTAGTTTAGAGCCAACATAGTGAATCTGCAGCAGAAGGAGTGATCTGAAACTTGTTTACTTATAATTAAATTTTTCCTTATTTATTTTTCCTGCCTTTTTTGCCCTTCTGCTTCCCTCCCTGCCCACAACTTCTGCCATACACCTCAAGTGTCCGTGAGCAGGAGCTAGAGAGAATAGGATGAAATTGTGTCTCTGCACAGATGGAGACGTTTATGTTGTTTGTTGACCTGAATTCATAGACCCAAACCCATTTTGTCCCTTGTGCCTCTGTATATACCATGTACACACAGAACTTTTTTTCACCCTTTTGCTCTCCTCTCATTCCCCATCACTGCTTCAGTGTAATAACAATGTGGTTGTGCATTGCGTGTGAGAACATCCATTTCCTCCAGCTGCATTTTAGCTAGCCTTGCTGCAGAAATGCTGCTCGCAGGAGGAGTCGCTGCTTCTGTCCATGAGATCAAATAGCAAATATCAAAGTTGAGCTGGAATCCTTTGCTGAAAACAAAATTGCCAATAAGCATCAGAACGAGCTAGTGCGTCTTGAGCATCTCCTGGGGATTTTTTTCAGCCCCATCAGCCACGTACTGGAATTGTCTAGAGCACAGAAGTGAATCTTAAATTATAGTGATGCTAAGCTATATACCCTTTGTGTTCTTGCAAAAGGGAAAATAAATATGTTCCCGCAAAAAGATTACATTTTCAAAGTATATTTGACTTGAATATTTAATTAGGTTTCAAAATTATCGAGCTAATAAATTAAGAGCAAGGCTTTGGGTAGTGTTTTTCCAGTTCTATGTATATCCTGCATTTGTCACTAATTAATGAGTTCCTAATGCTTCAGCTTCTGGGAAGATGAGCAACAAAGATTAACATAACTAGTAAATCTGAAGATGTGCAGCTGGGTTATAGTATTTGAAATTTGACAAAAACATTGGAAGTATTATTATTTGTGACATGGCTCAAGATGGGGGATTGTGAGGAAAGCAAAGATGACAGAACTGGTGCTAACCACTGTGACAACAACTTGAAAAGCAGCCGACATGACATCTTTCCTATCATGCTGCCGAAAATGTCAACTTTGTGAAGGACAGTGAGAAAATGGTTTGCCGAAAATTTGAAAGGTAGATTCAAGAGATGCTCATCATGTCAGATGCAATATAGTCTACAGCTGGGTGAGAAAGGGAGTCCTTGCTGTAGTGATGGCTCTCGGTTGGCAGGCCCTTCCAGACATCCGCGCTGCTCCAAAAATGGCTACAGCTGACCTGTAGATTGTCTCAAGTTTGCAGTGCATGATACGCAAGGGTGGTGTGCATTTGCACCATGTGGGAGCCGCTGCTTGGAGGGTCAGAGCCACCACGTTTGATGTCCTCCTGGCTCACAAAGACCCCAAGAAAGGTGAAGACGGCGGTGACCACGGGTTAAGCCTATATGGTCTACATGCGCCTCGTTGGTTGGGTTGGCATCCCTTCGGGTGTTGTGACTTGGGTGAGAGCCCTGCTGGCCAGAGGTTTGCTCTCCAGATCCCAGCCTTCATCTTTGTGTGGGTTAGTGTTTTCAAAGCGATGCTTCCAGAGCCGCCACTGTCCAGACAGGATGCAATTGATGTTGTCACATCAGCCTGTTTTGGGTGTCCAACACAAGTAGTTACACAGTGAGTTGTAAATAACCAGTTCTGGCAAAACTGAAGCCCTTTGAATACAGTGAAAAACTGATTCATGTGAAAGGACTGCAACCCAACCCAAGCTGTCAGATCCTGCCACTAAATCTCACCAGTTGAGGTTGTTGACCCAGCAAAGGGTAACATAACTTTCAGACCATTTCCAGTCCATCAGCAAATCACAGCCAGGGCAGGCAGCTTTTCCTATCTCGTTTGTCAGCGCTGATACAATTAACCTAGTGACACTCTGTGAGCTGTTATGGGTACGGGGAGGGAACCGAATGCCAAAAGTCAAATGAGGGCTTCAACCCTGCCCCTTAATGTACGGCATTTATTGCGGTCTGCCTTGAATTATCTGCTCTTCTGCATGGGAGCAAACCAGGCACTGTGAGGTGCACAGCATCACAAAAGGCATTAATGTCTCTGTCTGAATATTAAATATTTTATGGAACTTTGGAATAAAAATATATTAAGCATGTTCAGACATTAATTTTTGCTCGATATCTAATTTGGGGGTTTTTTTGTGGCTTGCTCATTTCTTCAAAATAACTAGTCCTAATTAGGTACTAATGAGACCAGATCCATACTTCCAAAACTGTTTATGAAATGTGTTCCCCAGCTGAGACATTTTATCCAAGTTTCAGCCTAATTCTTTTTTTCCTTTTTTTTTTTTCCTTAATACACAACTGAATTTGGCAAATAATCAAGTAAAGATTTCTGATTAAATGCTGTTTAAAATTAAATACATCCTCTGGTGTTCGAGTCTTTTTCTGTGTCCATGTTGCAAGTTTTACTTAATATATATTTAGCTTTAAAATTTTTCAGTAAATATCATGCAAGTTTTGCTAGTTCGTCGTCTGAATGTTTTAATGGTTTATTCACCTGCGTTGGAATATCAGAGTTTGTATTTATGATATTGAGAGCTTACTAAATGCAGGGTCAAGGAGAAGTGAATGTACAGATTTTATAGCTTTTAATTTTTTATAGCTTTTTTTTTTTTTTTTAAGTTTAGGGCCTTTGATTCTTTAAGAGGAAAATAAAGCCAACCAATTAACCCCTGACAGGAGGTTCATTAAAAGCTTTGTAATCCCTTGCCAAGTCTTTTGTATAACCAAACCAGTCTAGTACTGCGGATTTATGCAGCTTAAGCTGAGCACTGGAGGAGGCCTTTAAGTAAGAACATTTGTTCGATTTTAAGACGTCTTACATTGCCTAAAGAGCGCCTGTGCCAGTGGAGTTGCCCAGGAGTACACAAATCCGTAGGCTTTGCTCACCGGCAATGGAAGCGGTGCTGTTGATTGTCTGCCCGGCCGATTCCTTTGGTGGATGGATTAGACTCGCTCTCTCCTCTCGCCCGGGATGCTGCTGCGTGGCATATTTTGCCGTGTGGGTGTGGGGGAGAAGGAGGGGATTGCTGCTTTCGGCTCTCGGATGGGTTGGCGTCGGCAGAGGTACGGGGTGGAAGAGCACAGGGACCACCGCATCATCCAGCCCCGGGAGAGCTTCAGCAGGGTTCGCCTGCACACTGTGCTCTGTGAAAGATGAGAAACACCCCAAGGCAGCAGGACCTGGGTGTCTCGCAATGCTCTCCTGTGCACTCCTGAAATACAAGCGTGTAGTACGAGTCTGAGAAAATCTTTGATAAATTGTATCAATGTGTTAATTTTTATAAATTAAAATTAAATGACTGAACAGGCATTGCATTTTCAAATGCAAAATGCATGTCGCTTTCTAGGCACATTTCGGCAGAATATACTGAAGATCACTTCAAGAAATCACTATAATGGGGTGATTCAGTCGTTATGGAGGAGTGCAGAATTTTATATTCTGTTTGTATATATGCCTGTTGTTGATATTCTTTTATACTGTGAATTGTGCTAAATTAGCAGCTGAGTTTTTCTGCAGAAATTGAGTCCCTATTTTGCCAGCAATGGCCACGATCCTGCAGTGAAAGCTGGCATTGGGGTCCCTGTCACATACTTACATTTAAAAGGGGATTCTGCTTTTTCCAACTTCTCTATCACAGGAAAAATAAGGGGGGTGGGGGGGTGGGGGGGTGCTGTCCACATCTAGATTATCACTCAGAGATAATATTTCTTTCTTTATTTGTTTTTGGTACCTCGGCAGCCGTGCTGCCGTGACCACCTGTGTCTCGGTGTGGCATATCCTCGGTCCTGGGTCTCATAGTTGGTGACGTCCCCTTCGAAAGGGCAGCGTGCTGTGGGGATGAGTTACTGGGGTGGTGAGGTGGAGTCTGAGTCATTCGTGGCATTTCTCCTCCAGGCCTGACGGGATAGGAACTGTGACCGTAGACGAGAAAGAGCGATTCGAAGAGATCAAGGAGCGGCTTCGTTTGCTTCTGGAGAATCAGATCACGCATTTTAGGTAAAGGCAGAGAGCCCAGGCTGAATGCGAGAGGACTGATTTCCTCCCAGCTCCTTCCTATAAGCAGCAAAGCCAAAAGGCAGGTTTTGAATGCATACGGGAATTTTGCATAGGCGACACAGACCTACGCAGGGCAGTGAAGCTTGCAGTGTAGCATGTTTGTAGCTGGAGAGTGATTTCAAATATATAACCTTTAAAGGATATTTCAAACTGTCTTGCTCCCATAGGCATGGTAATGTGGATTTTTTCTAAAATTTAACAATTAAAAAAATCCCTTGTCCTCTTATTTCTCTGTTCCCCTCTGCTCAGTTATTACCCATTTATTTTCCCTTCTCCCTAGTGTTCAGACAGGCAGGGCTTTCTGCAGGGATGACACAGTATAGAAAGGACAGATACTTCCCCCACAAAAAGGGATGAATTGCCCCCTGCACACCAGCGGGCCCTGGGCGGGTGGTGCACGTTTGCGCACAGGCGGGCGATGCGCATTCACGTGCAGAGTCCCTGCGGGAGCCTCTTGGAGCTGCCACTCACCAGGGGTGGTGGCTGGTTCAGCTGGTCACCCACAGCCTGGTACATCGCTGCATCTCTGGCTGGAAGTAAATGTCCTTTCCAGAGGGGCTTTTTTTCCATTTTTACAAGAAGATGATATTTAACTCTCTGCTATGAGATCTAAAAACTCTCCAGGTGACACCCAGATTTAGTAAGCTGGTAAAACTATCAGCTTGTTACTACCCCGAATTCTGTTTTCTGCCTTAGTGTCCACGCCATCAAACTCTTTTCTGAAAAGTACCTTACTGCTCATTCCAGGCAGAGGAACTAGATTATTTCTTGGGCATATTTAGGAAAGCATCTTAATAGTGCTAGAAAGGTTTGCTCAAATGCACCTGGTTTGATGTTAACATGATGTGGTTTTTCTAGGTACTGCTTTCCATTTGGCCGTCCAGAAGGTGCCCTAAAAGCTACTCTATCACTGCTGGAAAGGGTAAGCATAAGAACAACAGAGAGCAGTTAAAATTGCCAGTATTCATTTATCTTTCCATCCAGAAGAGCTTGAGGAACTGTTGTTTTTGCATAGGACATGTAATTAATCATCGTTAATATTGGAATGTGGGGTGTTAGGTGGGGTTGTTCTCTCCTGCTTCAGCTTGGAGGCCAGTGTGTAGCCTGGCCACTAAAGGCAGCACAGCCTGTGTCTATGTTGATAGTGGAGGATCTTGCTGGCAAGCATCTACACCATAGACCCTTGCAAGCAATGGCAGGCTGCTGTCTGGTGAAATTCCCATCTCAAAGCAGGCTCGCTCCCCTTGGGCACAGGAAACCTACTCACCACCATCCTCCCCATCCCTATTTCTGCCTTCCTGCTGCTGCAACATCCTTCTCACCTCTGCTAACGTGCAGTATGGCCAAGCCCTGACCTAAACCCAAGTCAATCAGTGGAGCCCAGGAAGGGCGTAACATTGTCTGGCACTGGGGAAGTTGTAATAGATCTTAATGTCATGCCCTAAAAAATCAGAAGCACAGATTTCAGGGCATGCTATAGGGTATAGATACAGAAGGAGAATAATACAGCAGGGGTAGGTCCCATGTCTTAAGCTGGCCAAGGTGACCTTGTAGTGGATCCTGCATATTGTTCACATACCCTGGGAGCCACACAGCACTAGTGTAGGAATTGATGTATGTGCTGGGCTTGGAGAAAAGCAGTTCTGTGTGCCCGATGCCACAACAAATCAGATTTTCTTGTGTCAAGGTTCTGATGAAAGACATAGTTACTCCGGTCCCTCAAGAGGAGGTAAAAACAGTCATCCGTAAATGCTTGGAGCAAGCAGCTCTAGTCAATTATACTCGACTATCAGAGTATGCCAAAATTGAAGGTAAGGCTCTTTCTTTGTGAAATTGAAATTTTGTTATATTTCTAGGTGGCAACTGTGGCTGGGAGCTATTTAAAAGAAGCTCATTTGCTATTTATTTGCTTGTCAATAAAACTGATGTGATTCTGAATCATTTTTGTGGTGTTGGCTTCGGAAGCAGTTAAGAATGGAAGCTGTGCAAAACATTTCTTTTTCTGGAAAAGAGAGACGAAGCAGTTAAAAGCAACGGTAGCTTTTTTTTTCCCGATCGTTAGTGCATTTGGCCAGTGGTGTAGTATTCAGATTCATGTCGTGGTTTTAAAAAACAAGTTGAGAAATACTTGGGATGTCATCTTTGCAGCTGAAGGTATAGTGCAGCTAATTGCATATGACAGTGGAGTTCAGGAAACAAATGAAAAATAAGAAGCTGAAAAACTGTTTAATCTATGCTTAATCGTTTGTAGACAATTTAAAATGTCTTTTTTCTGGGAGTGTTTCATTGTCTTGCAGTTCACATAGTAGTCATTGATCAGTGATCCCATACTTGCATCAGGTTTCTTTCTTGTCACTCTAAATCTGGCATAGCTGATATTATTGACCTTTTAAGTTATGGGAGAATAATAACCAGTGACCAGAGACACATGTAGCCATCAAAAAGACATTTTAAAGCTTGCTAGAGGATATGTGTTAGCTGAAGCTCTACAATACAGTCGTTCTTTACCTGTTAATCAGTTTACGTTCGTACCTTGTTGGCTGCTATTCCCAATTTGAAACTCCTACCCAACTTTATCCAAGTTCCCTATTGCTTAGACCTGTATGTTCCAGAAGAATGGTATGTTCTGCTCTAGACTTTGGGTTTCTGTTGTGTGTGATGTGAAGCTTTCCCACAGCTGAGATTATCGGTGTGTGCCTCTAGGACAATATTGAGAGGAGAAAAAAAAACCCAAAACTCCCTCTGATTTGCTCTTAGTTCTTGTTTACATGAAAAATTGGGTTATTATATGACAAATTGTCCAGGTTCTGTACATGACATGTCCTCTCTTTTTCCATTTTTTTTCTGTCTAACGATGCAAATTGTGTACCAGTGGTAATGAATTCATTGTTATGCATCCAGTGAGAAACACTTAAGAATTGGGCACTAAAAGGATGTTTATCAACTCTTGACTTGGTAATGAGTGACAAAAATAGAGAAGGAACAAAGGTTTCATAAGCACTGTATTATCAGGCAATTTATCAAAGTACTCAACTTCACAGGATATTTTAATTGGTGTATTCTGTAAAATGCAATGTTTAAATATACTTGACAAGGATGGAGAAGGACTGAGAATCAAAAGCAGCTTTTCTGTTGATGGATGCTTCTACCCAGGGCTGGCTCCCTTAGGTTCTCTGTGTAAATATCACTAACTCGTTGGTAAGATTTGCTCTCTTCTTTCAGATAAATCTATGCAAAAACAAACTTTATGATCTGTAAGTAAAAATGCATTCATTTCCAAAGTAGAACAGTTAGTGTGTACTTTTCCTTTTGTGCCTCAATTCTTCTTGGTTGTGTTAATTATCTGCCCTCTTTTTTGCACTGTGACTTTTAGGTCTGGGAATACTTTGAAGCAACAAACCTTTTTTTTCCAGCTACCTTTTCAGAGAAATAGTTCATTCCACACTACCTGCTCTCTTCTGCTTTTCTCCTCCTTTATCCGTGATTGGCCACAGCCACTTTTTGATACTGTCTCTCTAAAAGTGGTTGTAACACCAATTTCCAAGCATGCTGGGATTGTTAATTTGAACAACCCAACATCTGCCAGCTGCATGCATCAGGTTTTCTCTCATGAGCATAGTCCACTACATGTTCAAATACTTCCTTAGAAGATCAAATAACAAATTTACCTCGGTGAGATGTGTTCCTGTGCACCATAGATGGCTTTGAAATCTTGCTTTTTGAAAGCTGACATTTGAATAGCCACACATTTAAGAGAGTTTTTTCAGAGATGCAAAACCAAATCCGTGGCAGCAGTGCTTGAGGCTATGCTTATGAAGAAATACCTGTGAAAGCCTTAGATACTGAAGGCTGAAATCCTTAGTATCTCGGAGCCTTAAACCAATGGAATTCTATTTCCCTCTATTCATGACGTTTTGATCATTATATTCTTGCAAACAGTTCAGAGCAAACCTCTAGAGTCATGGTCACAGCCTCTCTTGTGACTCATGGGCATGCTGAATGGTTAATCCAGTAGATCTCCAATTTTAACCCTCCTTTTTTTTCTTTTTATTTTTTTTCTTCCTTTTATCCTGTGTGTATCCCAAAATACTCTATGGCTATTTTCCTTTTAACCTAATACAAAGTTTTCCTCTGACCTAAAGCCTATAACCTCTTTACCTTTGACCTAAGCCTCTTGCATGCCCAAATCCTCTTTTATAGGGAAAAAGAGAGAAATGTATGAGCATCCTGTCTTCTGCTTGGCCTCTCAAGTGATGGATTTAACCATTCGTGAGTACCTACCACCCTCCTCTCCATGCTGTCCTCACTCTTTCTGTTTTCATTACCTCAAGAAAGTCCAGATCCAAACCAACTCACTCTCCTTGCTTCAAGTCTTTTAGCATTGGCTTGTCTGTTGCTTCTGTCTGTGAAACCCAGTGTGAGAAGTCCAGTCACTTTTTATCAGCCTAAACCAGGTTAGACAATTAACCCATCTGTTTGTGATAAACTCAGATCGTCTGTAAGTTTTTTCAGTTCTTCTTTATGTCCGTGACCTGAATGCATTTTTACTTTGCTTCTGTGTAACCCCAATTTGTAAAGTGCTTGTCACTGGTACACAATCAAAAGGTAGCAGCTACATCGGGGAGAAGGGAGCTAGAGGTCAGATAAAGGACACTTGGAAAAAGCCATCCCTTTGCCTGCGTATAAGATCTTTACCCAATCCTGTGTATAAGATCGTATAAGGCTGTCCTTTCTCTGTACATCAGACCTTACATGTCTCCTGTCTGTTAGCTCTCGAGCGGAAGGATGCGCTTTACTTGCTCTCCTCCTCGATTTTTCTACTTACTCCTTTGCACCGAGCTCTGGAGGGGACATCCCAGCCCCGCTGTCACTTGGAGATCCCCCCTGTGTCCTCAGAGCTCGCCCTCTCTGGTTTTCTATTTGTGCAGCGTTTTCTTTCACCTCCGTGAAAGGAGCTTCTTTTGGTAACCCCATGCTTGGGGGGGTGGGGGGCGAGACGGGGCGACTTTTCTTCTTTTCTAATGTCATATGTCACGCATAACTGGGGGGCTGTGCGGTCCACTTGCTCATTAATCCTGCATATCTGTTCTTGTTTCTCTCTTTTCTCTCCTTGTTGCTTTCTCTCTTTCATATAGAGAATCAAAAGGATGCAGGTGAACAATTGTATATGCATTATAAATTGCTAGGACTGTTGAGTTATATTTATTTTGTTTTCTTTTTTCATAGCTCCTTAAGATATGTACTCCTTCAGGCTGAATATGGAGATGCATTGATACTTAAGGAGTTAATTTGTGCTGTCTACATAATCTCCTTTTCCTCCTTCCTTAGAATAGAGTATAGGTTAGAAATACCGTATAGAAATATAGTGTCTTCTTAGGAGACAGTTTTAGAGGAGAATGTAGCCTTTGTAAAGAGAAAGTTTCTTGTTTTCCAAAAGAACTGCAGTTCATTTTGGGTGAAAAAATGTTGGTGATTTGGCCATTAATTTAACACACCTAACAAGCACATTTATAACTAAACTAATGTTCATTTTTGGTTTTCACATCTTCTGTTTTATGCCCTGATGGGAGGACTGGGTTTTTAATTTTTTTATTATTTTCTTTTTTTTTGTTAATGTGTAAAAACGATCCAGTGGGACAGAAGTCATGTTTGTCTCTTGTTTACAACCTGTGGTGACATGTAACAAGGCGAAGGCTCAGCTCAAGTGCCCGTCTCTTCAGAAGGGATGGTGGAGCTCTGCAGCCCCTGTTCTCGTTTCTGTTGCATCCCAGAGTCCTAGTTCGAAAGTCCTTGAAACTTGACCTGTTCATTTCTTTTTGTGAGTAGATTGTTCTGTTTTGTGGAAAACAAAAAAAAAGATCAGGCTGGTTTCAGCTCTGTTTGCAAAGGCAAACAGCTTTTAAAAAGCAGGACAAGAGGCTGGGCCAGGTTCTGCCCTGGCTTCCCCAGGCCTCTGCAGCTCAAATTTGGCCCATGATCTAGAGCTATTGCATGACACTAAAATTAATTTTGAATAGCAATAAATATTTAGTAAATGGAGAATAATTTTTCCCTACAGCTATGAGAGGTGCAAATAAACAAGTAGCAAGTAGAACAATCCCAGCTAACTATAGCGGATTAAAGTGAGTGCAGGCTGTTGTGCATGGAGCACGACAAACGCGCTGAGCGTTGCGCTTGTTGGCGACAGCTCGTCACGTGCTTACAGTTTAGAAATTCAGAAGGACGTTTCTATGGCCCAGCTCGTTTATAAATAAAACTGCTTCTTCTCGATGCTTGGAGCAAGTGAAAGGACGCAGGGAGTTGTGGCTCCACTGCTTCGTGCCCACAAATCTCCCATTGTCTTAAATGAAAAATTTTCAGGCAAGGTCAGCAGGACTCCACTTGAAACCAGTTCCTCAGCTTAAGTGGAGTCAAAAGTGACTGGGTTTTGGCCTGACTTTTTATTTATTTTGCCAGAAGCAAGAATAAAAATAAGATGCTGAAAACGACTTCTTCTTAAACACACAAATGTCACCCTTTGATGTCCTTTCTCCTGAAAACTGTGTAATCTCTTGCCTTGCTTTAAAAATATTGATGTGAAATAGAACATTAAACAGAACACTGTGCTAAAACAATTAAAGATTAATGACTTGCTTTAGTTATTAGCCAGACAAAACTACTAACACTCAGATGAATAAGTGCAACCTTTTAATAGGTGTTCATCTGTTTATTTATGTAAGTCGGGAATCATCATTCCTTTAGAAAAGAATAACTTCTCCATCCCTTAAGCACAGGATTTGTGACGTGCTGCACTGTGTTGGAGTGCCGTGGCACTGGGGGATCCCATGAACACATGTGCCACTTTGCACAGCTGGGGTTGGGTACAGGCAGCTTTAGAGATGGTGCCAGCCAAGGCGAGAGTTATCAGTTTGACAACTGATTGTGTTTAGTATAAGACTACTTTTTTAAGTTTTCAGACCAAGTTGTTTCTCATATTGTGGGTTGGTTTTGGTCTCTGTAAAGAGAGGCTTCTTGTGGTACTGCTGAGCAGATGCACCGACATGAGAAGTGAAGGAGACGTGGGGATGGTGGCAGCTCTCGCCTCGCTGCTCGGTGCCAGGGTAGCAGAGCAATGGGGCCCAGACTGCAAGCGAACTGGAGAGCCAGTGGACCCACTGAAGTCCTATTGCTCTGTCACCAAGGGAAATCAGCTACTCTTGGGCTATCCTAAAATGCTATGTTTTCACTTGTCCCATAGCCTCCCCAGCCCCTGTCCAGGGAAGCAGGGTCCGGAGGTGCAGCGTCTCACCACACTGCATCACTGGCGTGCACCATCATCCCCAGATCTGTCTGGCCAGGCTGGCAGGGAATCCTGACTTCCCTCAAAACCGCACCCAGTGGTGGTGTTGGGGTGGGTGCAAAGCCAAAACCCGGTCACCATGGGGGTCAGTGCTGCCCACAGAGGAGCCAGGGGCATCCACGGTGCCCATGCAGAGACAGACATCCTTCAGGTGCCTGCATCAGGCTGGGGACCTGGGTGCATCCACAAGAGAGAGACCAAGCACGGCGGCTTCAGCTGCGTCAGCCTCAGCTGGCACCGGCCATGGAGCATCTTGCACGTAGCACGTTCCCTAGCAGGCATGGAAAACGTCCTCAGCCAAGTAAGCGGGTGGAGAAGAGGTCATTTTTTGACTAGAGGAATACAACAGGTTGTTAAGAAGCAGTGGTATTTTTCAAGGCATTCGTACTGGCCCTTGTCACAGTCCCCATGCTCACTTTACATCACTTGCCTTCCCTATTTCTGGATCCCAGCCTGGGAAGCTCTGTGCACATTTCTGTAACTCTTAGCAAATGCACTGAGGTACTAGGGGCTGAGCTGCCTGTTGGTAAAATTACATTCTCCAAATAAACATGGATGCAACATGTATGAAAACATCAGTCATTGTATGCGGGAGTGGAGACTGAAGTCATTAATAAATCATGCACTTTAACTTAGGCATGACTACAGCCTGTATTTGTGTGCTGCTGAGCTGCTGCTTTATTTGTTTCATTCCTTGAAATGGCATTCGGTTGTGTTTAATGAGGAGTTGTTATGCAGCTTTCAAGGCTCCCTCTTGCACTTTCAAAGGCAATGTTTAAAGCAGTATCAAAGTTATTACAAGAGCTTCAGAAATCATAAAGATCTGCATTGTGCCGTTATCTTTCTACAAGTGTCTTACCAACTGCAGAGCAACTTGCTGCCTGAGGCATAAGATGTAATTCAGATATGCAAAAATTCCTCACTAGGCTGAATAATCATCAGAAAGTCAGGAGATCAGTTCTCTTTTCAGTATGTTGAGTTTTGAGAGCTGAATTAGAGTCTCTTTGTGAGTTGAAAAAGAACACATTTCTATGAATTTTTCTTACTTTTAAGGTAACAAATCTTATTTTGAAAGAAAAAGTATCATCACTGAAATCCCTTTCAGATGTATGCAAATTCATTTCACGAATATAGTAAAAGGCTGTTTTACCTCCTCCTCACCCTAAGTCCATTATTCTTTATCATTATCTTGAAAACAGCAGCTCTTTTTTATCATTTTCATGATTGGCTTGCAAATGACTGCACACATAACACTTACATACCAAAGCCTTTGTCAGGGGCTGTATATTTTTAATTATTACAAGGAAACCGTTGAGTCAGTGGCTACACTTTTTAAAAATATGGAAAATCAACAGTACTCTTCTCCTATTGCAAGTGTAATTCTCACTGTTGCTGGTGTCAGTAGCCCACCTAGCAGAAATCATGATGCTGGGTGAGAAATGTGTAGTTTGAAAATATTCCAGGTCATAACGAGTCACACACACTGAATTGTATACAATATAGATACTCAAAGTAGCACAGATTTTTTAATATACCTGTTATACTCACTGCAGGCTGAAGCTTATTGCAAGCACAACCCCAGAATTTGTCAAGTAATTTGAGTTTCTGCAAGTATTTTATTTGCAAGTATCAAGCAGAAGAGTAAAAACCTTTGGCAGAAGTTTGTCCAGGAAAGCACGTTGCCAGGTTGTTAGTAGGAAAGAAGCCACTCCTGCCTCTGATATCAGTGATGAAGGTGTTTAAATCTTACCCATTTGACATGCGTGAGCATTTCTGATGCTAAACTGGCTGCGGGGAGGGATTAGAGAGGAAAAGGACAGAGAAGAAAGAAAAGCCAAAGTGAAACAAAACACACACACTGCAGCTGATTGCTGGCAAGTGCTGTAAAACCCATCCAGCATTATGCATCTCCCTCGCCCTGAGCAGGAGCTGAGACACCCGTGAAAGGGACCTCACATACCGTCTCCGAGACCTGGACCCAGAAAAGCACGTGGGCTCCAGCACCTCACAGGGCATTGCAGTCATGGCCCCATTTGCATTTAAATTTACAGATGGAATTAATCACTTTCCTTAGCCAGACCTTAATCATTTAGATTTTCTTGCTATAAAGAGGCAACAAAGAAAGCGTTGGGACTCACGAGGTGTTCAATGCCCTGAGGAAGGGAGAGAGCTCTTCCTTTCCTCTCCTTTGGCTCCAGGTGGTTTTGCAGCCATTGTGCAGGAGCCCTGGGTTTGGGTCTGAAAAACTGAAATGAACAAAAGAGCTGAATATTTGTGCAGATTGGGCCAGATCAGAATTACAACGAGAATTTGTTGCTTAACCTTCTGTAATACCTTGGGGAGTTTGTTTTCAAGAGCTGGTGGAGATGCCAAGAGCAGGGGTAAGGCACCGAGGAGATATCTCGCAGGCCTCCCAGGGAAATGAAAGCCACCCCAGGGCACTGACATCTGTGCAGCAGGAGCCTCCTCGAAGCTGTTTTGTATACGCTGCACTAGCGATTTGTGAGATCCTGGTGCTGCAGCATCTCTCGCCTCCTCTCCCCTCTCTACTGATTACTTTTCCCTAGGAATCAAAACATTGACCCAAGTCAGGCCCATTCGACACCATGGGGTCTGGATGTCCATGAAGTCTGAAATCTGTGTTTTTGATGAGTAGCTGTTGGCAATGCAGGGGCTGGACTTATATTTAAGGGTGCCTGAGGGTCACAGCACTGATAGGCATGGTGGGGTGCAATTCTGGGATGTGATTTTCCCCTTGCTTTGACGCTCTTAGGAGGAGCTCGCTGTCTTTGACTCTTCCAACTTTGGAGCCCAACAGACTCCCCTGGGTGGTGAGGGGTTCCCACCACATGGTTGCCAGATGCAGGTGGGAGTTGTGTGGTCCTTTGTCCTCACAGTCCCTTCCCACGCGGGGACCTTGGCACAAATCCATAGTGATGGACAGTAACATATTCATCCTACATCTACATGTTGAGCTCAGGAGCCATCAGTATGTAGCCAAACTGAATTCTTGCTTATGTTTTAAATTAGAGTGAAAGTCATTAGGCCAATTCCCAAAAATGCAGTTATTTTTGTCACTTAAGGCTGAGAGGTTTTTCTCTGAGGACAAAGACACTCTTGGTAAACACTGAACAAAGATCAGGATGACTCCAGAGATGAATGAATAGATTTGCTTTTCCTGTTATCAGAAAAAAAAAGCCAGAAACCAGTAGCTTGAATCTGAGAGTCAGAATTAAATCATTACACAGCTTAAAAGACTAAAAATGTGTGTGTGTGTGCCTGTGCACGTTGTATGTGTGTTTATGTACGTGTGTATATCTATCTCTGTGTATGGAGAGGGGAACCAACCTAACTCATGCTCTTTAACTATATGCTTTACTTGAATATCCTTTATTATACTTTGATGAATGTTATAATTCTGTGAGAATTAAAAGCAATCAGAAATCTACTTTGCACAAGCCAACCGATTTTTTTTTCCCCACTGGAAAATGCAAGCAAAATGGCAAGGACTTTTGGCAATAGAATGTCCAGATAAATATGCCAGATTCCTTGCAAATGGCATTATTAAAAATAGTCACAATGCTGCTAAAAACTGTTATTAAATGGAATAGAAACCATTGTGTTAATATATTCACAGTATATCATTTATTCCCTGAGTGTATGTAAAAGGAAAGGCTATTTTCTTTGAATTTTTCCTATGCTGATATTGTAAACTATATGACAGATGGGTCAAGTCCTGATTGCAGTATTCTAACATTTGGAATAGCAAGTAACATATTTGATAGAGCTGGCAAGTTTTTATATATGATTCAACCCAGAATATAAAAGCCACTAGAATTCCAAGTTGAAAATAATTAAATGAGCTGGAAACGATCAGGAACCACACATTTTTAAGTGACAGATTTTTTTACATGTTTAAATTGCACAAGAATATTTTATAGCTCCCTTTAACCAACAGTGACGTTTAATTCTAAAATGTGTAATTGATATTTGCAAAGCAATTAATTCCTGTGGCTCATTATTCTATTGCTAAATGTACCTAAGCACTGGGGCACTGACTTAAAGTCATCCTTTTCGGTTCACCTCTTCTGAATTCCAGAGTTTTAACTGAATTACCCTATTTCAGTTTCCTCACGTGGCTGCATAAAGTGCAGTTTCATACTTCTGTTGAATTTTTAACTTTCTGATTGCACAGTACCGTAGGATGTTCGAATCTGCTGACTTCTAGAATATGTGTTGTCAGATGGTGTCATTACGGTGTAATACTTCAAGTACCGATACGCAAAAACCCAGCAGCTTATTCCATTTGTATTTGATCATTTCTGCTTATGTTCCTTTCGAAGTTTCCATCTTTTTGTCACTGTTTATGAAGTCATTTGTCTCTTTACTTTTGGCGTCTCTCTCCGTCATGCACAAGCAGCCCGTCCGTCCAAGCCTAAGCCACCGGCTGGACCACCATCATCTCCTCAAACGCAGACTAACATGATAAATCATATGCTCAAAGGCATGGCCAAACAGCCGCCAAGTACTGTAATAGTCTTCCTTCCTTTTATTCAGTGGTTTTCTAGTCTAGCAGTTGCTTGTGTAGTAGTAGAAAGCTAGTTCTCATGTGCAGCTTTATACAAAATACCTAGCGCGATGTGGTAGGTTTTAGAGATTTAGAGGTAGCATTTATTTCAAAATGTCCACATTTTTTTGTCTAGCAATGTCTGACATATGCAACATTTTCAAATATCAACGTCAGCACAAAATAACATTGTTGTTGCATAACATTTTGCATGAAAACTATAAATATGTATGAGCTTTACATGATGTTGGATGAAATGTTTGATAAGTATATCGTATACGTTTCATGTAACTGTCAGTGCTCCAGCTATCTTAGCAGAATATTCTGATGTATAGTAACTTAACCAGGGAAATATTTAAAATAAGAAGAAAAAAAATTAAGATTGACATCTGCTGGCTGCCAAAGTTGTATAAGCATCAATATTTTCTTTAAAGACAGCATCTCTGAGCAGTTGTTCTTATTAACACTTTTGTCTTTTAGTTGTATTTGAGAGCAGATCAGTGTTGCAAATGGGAATGGGCCTGATGCTGCTCTGATCAATGGAGAAGCTCCTCCTTGGCTTCGGAGGGCAGAAACAACCAGAGCATACTAAGGGACGTGTCTTTGGGCTCCTTTTGCATAAAAGGAAGAGGTTTCTCCTTCTTTTAGTCAGTGAGATGCTGGATTGAATAGGAGAAAGAATGAGGAGTTAACCAGCAGTTCTCCAATTTCAGTATTTGCCCAATAAATTATGTTAAAGGAAACCTGGATTTTTTTTTTGTTTCTAGAGATACAAGAAACAAAAGCAGTACTGGAGAAGAAACCCCCAAGGCCCCTAATTATGGCATAAATCAGCAAAAATGTAGAGTTCATCTGCATGGTGCTTTACTGTGTTGCATCTCTCAGCTGAGCTGAGCACCTGCAATGCCAGACTTCAGCCGGCCGGGTTGCTGAGCTCCTCTGAAAACCAGCGCACGTATCCCTCGCTCGACCGCCCAGATGTGACCGTTCTGAAAAGTATAGCTTGCTTTTTGCTGGGAAATTTGTAACCTGTAAACAGGTATCTGGGGAAAACCAGGAGCAGGCAAGATTTTGAGGGTGAGAATTAAGTCCTCAAAGCTCACCAAGCCTTCAGCAAGGCAGGGATTTCTCCCTGGGTGACCCAGCAGAGCAGAGCGGTGCCATCTGTGTGCGACCACAAGTTTCTGTCATATTGGTAGAGAAGACCTAAACACTACCAAAAAGCTATTGTGTGCAGAAGGCTGGAGCGACATGCCCAGCCTGCACCTTGCATGTGGGCACGACCCAAGCTGCTGGCTTAGCTGGGCTCTTTGGAAATTGTTGGAAATTTGGTTTTGATTTTTTTGGTACTTCACCCATTTATGAAGTCTCCAGCTTTGATAGGGGCCAAAACATACCTCAGTGCAGAGGTATGAGTTAGCTGGTGTAGCTGCCAATGCGTGATGCTGTTCTTTGCTGTAGCTGCACTGGAGAGCCAGGTTTGGCACGCAGAGCAGCACGTCTGTAGTTAACGTGGTGACATGCCGCATTGTAGGTGGATCCCCAGGCAGCAGGTCTCCTGGTCTGCTTCTCCTCAGGGCAACCATCGCAGGGAGACTTTGCACACCTCAGGGAAGTGAGCCGTGTTGTCAGCTCATAGAAACCCCCTCGGTTGCACTCAGCCAGCTCTGTTGTTCATTGAAAATGTGATTAATTTCTTTTTCTCTATATTATTTCTAGTTAAATACTCTAAATGTTCCAGATTTTTACCACCTTGGATGTTTAATATGTTGTTAGTAATATAAATGACCTAGAAGAATATAATTTAACGATTTTTAAGAGTCTTCAGAAAACTCTGAAAAATAGCTCAATAAAGCTGAACTCCAAGCTCCAGGATTTAAACTCTTTGGTTTGTTTGCGGGGTTTTTGCTGTAAAGTTGCATCTCTTTCCCGTATAAATCTTACCTATGAACACCTAGTGGGATTTACCACTTTCCACTCCCTCCAGCATGCATAACTCCTTGACCCTTGTGGAGTTAAATCCTGGAGCAAGGCAGACCTGCAATTCTTGCTTTCAGTAGCAGGTGACATTTAAATTGCTAGAGTCTGTCAATTTATTAAAAGTACAGACAGATTTGTTTGAATTGATCTTCTAAAAAGAATTCCAAAATAATATAGACACGATTTCTATAATAGCATCATCTACATTGAAGGACACGTATCGTTCGTATATTAGCAGCCAGATGCTGTCTTTAGGGAATGCGATGTTCTTATCTGAGCTAATAAAGTGCCGCCACCTCACCATAAAGCAAAACAACTCTGACGGTATTGTGAAATTTGGAGCTGGAGCACTGTATTTTCATAGTATAATAACGAATGTGGCTTTCTGGTTTGCTCAGTACTAATTATATAAGCATTTAACATATGCATGGAAAAATCTTTAAAGCTGTAGAATATTATGGGATTTTTTAAAAAAACCTCTAAAATAACTTACTGTACATCTAGCTTTTCATCCTGCCTCCCTTTTAACTCGAGTTCTTGTACTACAGAGAATGTAGGCCGGTTAGTCACACCAGCTAAAAAGTTAGAAGATACAATACGTCTGGCAGAGTTGGTAATTGAAGTCCTACAGCAAAATGAAGAACACCATGCAGAGGTGAGCAGCGGCGCCCTGCGAGGTCGTGTCCCCCAGGTCTTCAGCAGGCTCTGGTGGCTTTCTGGGAGCTTTGCATATTTGTGTGACGTCTTCCCAACTGGTGCTGGGTTATCTTCTTTAAAAGCCAAAAGTATTCTTAAATAATGGTGCTCAAGTGCAATGAAAGCAAAGTATTGGTCAGGAAGATTGCTTTTGCAGTGGGGAGGGAGGGCTAACGAAAGAATTAATTGAGTTCTGCTCTCCTCTATGCCAGTCTGCAGCCTTTCGTTCAGTGCCAGCAGGAGCCAGATCTGGCCAAATACATTCACCACCAACTACATACAAAAACAAGCCTGTCCCCGTTTCCAAAAGGTCATCTTTCCAAATACTGTCATGTGCTTCTGCCTCCAGACAGCAATAGCGGGGTCCCTGCAGCAGCTTACCGCTCCTGCTGTCCAGAGCCGTAGCAAGGAAAACCACCACAAACCAAAACAATTTTTTTTGGACCCTTTCTGAGTGTTCAGGTTGTTTCCAGGGGTTTCCCTGGGCCTCTGCGGTACACGATTAACTCACCTGGTTTCCTGTTGGCCTCTTCTGCCTTGGCTTATTGGGAATACCTCAATTATTAGTCACGGAGGTTAGGATTAATTGTTCTCTATTACTCATTACTTGGGTTTTCTAAGGGCTAATACAACTACTCTGGACTCTCCAAAGCACTTTAACAGATAGATTCATGTTTTAAAACCACTGAAACCATGTCATAATCCAATATAGACCAGAAAATCATGAGGCTTGATCCTGGAAACACTTGACCCCACAGGCAGCTGACATTGCTGGCTGTAGTCCCACTCTCAGCATGTCAGGACATTTCTGCCTGAGCAAGTGGTGTTGTGTACCCATCTAAGTATTTGCAGGATTGAGCCCTGAGTTCTCTATAAATCTCGTGCTCTTGGATACGTATTGAAAAGTTAATCATTTTAAAATTCAGAGTGAACAGTTATTGTTTATGACTGTAGGTAATGTAATACTCATTCAGTATTTTCTCTTTTCCTTCCCATTGATATATATATATACTCACTATATTTTGCATTAAGAGCATTTGATGAATAATTTCACAATCACCTAAAAATCATTCCAGTGTATATTAAATTTGCAGTATAATTTAACCTATTGATAGTACACAACAATCCACAACACCCAACTAATGCCTGATTGCATATTTAAATTTCCTCCCTGTTTTTCTACTGTTCATTCAATCTTGGATGATCCTGGCAGGGGAAAGAGGTATGTGACTAAACCGAATGAAACGAGTCACTCCTGTCATATTCCGTGCATGCCCTCTCAGTGCCATGTTTCCTACTGGGATTTTACCCGGGTTGCCCTCGCTTCCGTAACTTTGACCAAGGAATGTAACAGCAACTTCGAGTCGGCTGCTTGCGGAGCTGGTAGCCTGACACAGGAGGGTAAATGTGGCATAGTAGTCCGGTCCATGCATGTAGCAATGGGTATATTTTACAAGCGCTGCAGTTACATCCCAACACAACCCTACCTGCCTGGACTCTCTCCTCAGCCTGTTGTTACCTCTGTCGTTTTGCATTCACCCGACCTCTAGTACACTGTGGTGGAGATGGACTAAGTACTACACGAGTGCCTAGAATGGTAGTGGTCTTCCTCTGGTTTTGTCTGTATGTGCCTTGTACTGGATATACAGTATTTATATGTAGAGAGAGAATATATGGGGAGAGGAGTGAAGTAAACTTCATTTTTACAAAAGCGAGGGGGTGCTTGTGTGTGAGCTGTGATAACCTGTCCAAGGATGACAAGAGTTTTATTCCACTCATCACCTGCGCAGGCTGGATTTGCAACCAACTGGGAAGGAGCTGTTTTTAAAATGCAGGTTATTTTGAAAATAGCAGACTTCTGAAGGAAGTGGTTACAGGGCCAGTCGCGTTCAGCCAGCCACGCTGCTGAGATCCTCACCAGAAGGAAGACGCAAAACTGTTCTCCAGCATCTTTTGTGTCACAAGGTTTTGATTAGAGACAGAAGGTTAATGCCAACACAGATAGGAGGCAGCCCGGTCCCTTGTTCTGAACGGTGACCTGGAAGGGTGAAATTCATCTCTCTCCAGAAGCCCGGCACGCTGTCGGTACGTTATTGAATCCCTGTCCTGAGGGTGGCTGTGGCATTTCAGCAGTGTACAGGCAGTTGGCCAACTCTCTGCACATTTTGAGTTGCACCCAAAGGAAGAGAGAGAAGAGGCTGGGTGGTTTATCACTGATTTTTATTATGCACTGTAGCCACATTATGCTCTCACTGTGCAATGAGAATTGCTGAGGTATTGCACTATTTTTTTCAAATTATTCCAGGTTAGGTTTTTTGACATGTTTTCCATTCACCTGGAGAAGGTTCGACCTGTGAGGTGCGACTCTTTGGTCTACTTTGGATATTCAGCAGAAAACTAAATTGCACCACTTACTGAAGAAATGCCTTCATTTACTGAAAATCAACAGTTTTTTCAATTAAAACATGCCCCTTTTTCCCCTGCATGGACATCCAGGCAGACTTGCTAATGAGAACCCAGAAAATAATCTCAGAGCATGGAAAATACTTAAAATACATTACAACAGAAGTACTTTGTCTAGTCAGTTGGGTTTGTCTTACCTGTAAGAGAGAAGCCAACCAGCGCAGGCAGAAATGCAGCAGAAACCAGGTACCTACGTCTGTGATCTGTGAGAGCGGGAGGTCTCCATCACTGTGTCATCTCTCCCATCAGATGTCTCCCAGCTCCCTTTCCCTTCCTCTGGATAACTGGCAACAAATGCCAGATGCCATTCATCTATTTTTAAACTTGTGTTTTCTCTCTCTATGTATACGTATGTGTATATGTATATATGTATTTTAACTCCTTGAGGTCATACATATATACATGTGTATCCATGTGTAAAATATAAAATAATAGGTGTGTTTGGCTGGCAAGCACACGTTTTTTTTCCCTTTAAATTGTGTTTTAAGCAAAGCAGGTAAGTAGATGGTAAATAAATGAAACATTACCATCTTGAAGGAGATTTTCAAATTATGGTGTTACTGCTCCCACCGCAGGAAGCTCCTGCTCACTGAGACTAGGGAGGAGGGGATTGAGGATCCTGACATAAGTTAGACTTCCAGAGCTAAAACTTGACTTTTCCAGCAAAAGGGAAACTGTGACTGGTTTGGGCATATTTTTTCCCACAAATGATCACGTGCTTTTCTTCATAATTTCTCATAAAAATGGCATTTTTTTTCCTTTTTCATGGAAGCAGGTTTTTATTGCAGGACTCTGAAGTGTTTATATTGGGATTTCCTGTGGAAGATATTCTTTGGCCTCCCCTCTTTTCCATTCCCGCCAAATGCTGATTGCTGTTGGTCCTTCGTAGCGATCGCTCTTTGCCCGCAGACCTGTGGGCAGTATCTGATGGGGACGCAGTGTGGCAGGCTCTTGGCAGGCAGAGGCACAGTCAGAGAAACCACATCAGTGCAAGGACAGCCCCGGCATCCTCGAAAACCAGAGACAAGCACTGCTACTTTTAAGAGGACCCCAGCTCCATTGCTCAGCATCTGCTTGTTTGCCACCTGCGCTTTGGGGAGAAGGTTTGAGCAGGCATCGGGAGCAGACTTGAGTCTTGATGTTTTCAGTTTCTGTGTGGTTTTGCAGTGGAGCACCATTGCCCAAGGCATCACTCCCAGGCGTCCAGCCACACGCTCGGTTGGATGCCAGCGCCAGTCGAGGGAGGAAGAGCTGAAGAGCGTCGCCATGTGTGCTCAGCCCTCGCTCAGCCCTTTGGACTCCCTCGCTTCAGTTTCAGCTTTTCCAGAGTAACAACTCCGCAAATACCCAGGGCCACCGTCACCACTGCCCCTGAGCTTTCCAGGCACCCCCGGGAGGTGTTGCTGCAGCAGTGCCCGACGGCTTCCTCCGTGTGCCTGGGGCTGGGGGCGGTTTGCAGGCAAAGGAGCCCAGCGTGGCCGCCTTGTCCCCATGCCGTGACCACACAGACACTGTAACCTGATGGTGGTGCTGCTCCGGGCACGGCGTTTGCCCAGCCTGCCCCTAGGCGCACTGAAGCCATGCCTTCACGGCACAGCCCATCTCATCCACATCTTCACCCCCATGACAGGATAGGCCCAAAGCTAAGATTAGTTTGGGAATTATTTGGTTATTTTGGTTATTTTACATCTTGGTTGTGCTCTGGGTGCATAATGCCCAGTGCCATGTCCAACCTATCCATGTCTTCACACCAGTTTTATATCAGCTCACGGGATAGTAGCAGGGCAATGTCAGCCTGCTTTATATTTTGGGGGAATGAAGGAGTGGAAATAGTCCCAAAGACCCCCTGCTGATATAACTGGCAGCTGAGAGGGCAGGCCAAAATAGGAAGAGTTAAAGGGGTCCGTGGCAGTAACGTGATTTTGGGGCACTGCTCCCTCTCCATGGCTGAGCGAACCAGCAACTGGCGTTGTGCTCTGCACATCAGTGCAGTTCTTCATCAGTGAATCAAAACTGAACCCTGAGAAAGTTTCTGCTTTTTGAGAAAGTCCATTCTGCTTATTCATGTCTGCTAAAATCTGAAAAAATACCCCTCCCTGATGGGCAATTACTCTTCAAACTGATTCATCTGTTCCCACTCTTTTCCGTTTCATTTCCAGTCTTGTGCCTATGCTAGAGGTTTCTTTTTCTTGCAAAGTGCCGGAAAACTGTTTCTTAGATCCTTTAAGTCACTGAGTAATTTCCTATCACTTCAAAATGACAGCACATGGTCCTAACCACAGCACTTCTCATATTGCATGTTCCCAGCCAGAAGTGATTACTAAACACACATGCATGCGTTTGCAGCATTCACATCTGAGCCATGTATGATGTGAATGTCACGTCAGAGAGCCCGCACAGTGAATTTTAAGGACCCATGCGCATGAGAATGAGTTACTTCACTGATATTTTTTGATTTTCAAGTTTAGATATATTTTTTCCTGCCTCTGTGAAAATATAGGCTTGCCGTAGATTTTTTTTTTTATCTTGGCATGTTGATAGTAGAGCTTTATAATTGGTTTCCTAATCAGTAGCATTATGAAGGTAGTAGTGTGTTTCTATGGATGTGTATAGCTAACCATGTAAAATGAACAGTGCTGTAATAACTTTCATTGGTGATGCTTGAAATACCTCTAAAGAAGAGTGTGAGTGATTTAGGACAGATTTTAATGTCTTAGGCTGCTGGCTTTTCAAGACAAATAGAAGTAGTGAATCCAAATAAAATTTAAACTGCTGAAAAAGAGAGAAAACCCACAAGCACAGTGAAGAAACTCCCAATTTTCTGTACTGTAGAATAAGAATTAGTTGATTTTTCTGATAATTAGCATCAGTAAAGATGAATGAAATCATTTATTGTAAATTGAACAGACAAAACCTTCTCTGCCACATTACAGCTGCGTGCCTTTATGGTGGAGCTCTGAATAGATCCTCTACAGGAAACCTTTGTATTAAAATAGCGGTGCCTAGTTCCTGTGATTAGCACTGTCTGTGCAGGCTAGCACTTTAAAGCACTGTTCTCTTTACAATAAAGGTAGTTTCCATGGGATGCACTTTTTTTTTTTTTTTGAGATATGTGGCCTAACATCTTTCCCTGTGCTTTATTAGAACTAATATACTTCTTTATTATCTTTTTCTACCAACTCTGAAGGCCTTTGCTTGGTGGTCAGACTTAATGGTTGAGCATGCGGAGACCTTCCTGTCACTGTTTGCAGTGGATATGGATGCTGCGTTAGAGGTGCAACCCCCAGACACCTGGGACAGCTTTCCGCTCTTTCAGCTTCTAAACGATTCCCTCCGTAGTGACTGTATGTATTGTATTTTGATCACTTCTTTTTCAGTGGGCAGCTCAGGTTACTGATAATACTTTCAGCCTCTCCATACTGCACAGTGAACTGAGATGGGTAGAGATTTACAGTACATACTCTTTTAGCATGAGCCTGATTTTGTTCCCTTTCCACTAGAAAAAGTACACAGACACCCCTTAAATCAAATGCCTCAGTCAAACGTGAGAAGTTGAACTTTTATTTTGTTTCATCTTCTCAAATCTCTTGGTAATGGCTGCCTGATAAGCAGGGAATTAGGTACTCTATCTCACTGTCATTAAATGTGTGTATCATTTTATATGTGTGTATTGCATTTATTTAACGTGGAGTAAAACAGTCCCTGCTTTAAAAGATTTTATTGAAGGGAGGAAAATATTAAAGTAATGGAAGCAAGAGTAGTTCAGAAGAATGGTGCTTTGTGAAATAAGGCTCTTCTCCAAAGCACATGGGCCCATGCCTTCAAAACCCATGAGGATTTGGCACTATCCCCAGCAGTCCTGCCGCTCCCCAGGGAGCTGGTGGCAGAATTGGCATTGCCTTCAGTTACGTCCCAGACCACAGCCCCACTTAGCTTTCTACGACCACATGAAAAAGGCAGGGACTCATCCTCAGAGAGCAATTTCCAGCATCATGGTAGCGAGTAGCCAAAGAAGAAATGATTCTCCTACCTGCAAAAGCCATGATGTTTGCCGTGCTGTATTTCTTGCATCCATTTTATTCACAGGAAGTAATAATGCATTTGTAAGTTTGACATTAGTGGAAAAGAAGATTCATTGTCTGTTTATTTGTTTGGAGTAAGAAGCCATTCCTGCTGTCTTTGTCGTGAACATTGGTGCCTGATGCCAGCTCCTGTTTTGTTCTTGAAGTTTCTTCCTGTTCGCTGACAAATTTGTTGTGTAATGAAGTGCCACGCTGTGGTTTGTTACAGAGGGTGTCTTACTATACTTTTATTTATCTATTCTAGATAATTTGTGCAATGGAAAATTCCACAAACACCTCCAAGACCTGTTTGCTCCACTTGTTGTTAGATATGTCGATCTGATGGAGTCCTCAATTGCACAGTCAATTCACAGGGGCTTTGAGCGGGAGTCATGGGAGCCAGTAAAGTAAGGAAACCTCCTTTGATACAATCGGAATTTGGGTGCAAATGGATGGAGATTCATACAGAGATGAATTAGCAAACGTTAGCCTGGACATGCAGAAAGTGCTTTAGATTTTCTAGTTTAATGCTAAAATTAGAAGGCCTGATCTCTTCAGGATTTTCAAGTTAATGAGGGAAATGGTATTTACTTTTTGAAATGCATTGCTGCCTTGGTTTGAACCATGTGCCTTTGGACATGGAAGCATGAAAATGTGAAAGCCTTCTTAGCTGGCATGGCCTTTTGGGTCCTGTTCTAAAAGGCCTTTTCCAATGCTGCTTTTGAACTCAAATAGCTCCTTTTCAGAACAAAAAAACTTGCTTCACTGTGTTCAGTCCAGCCCTGTAACCTGTGTGAGTCATTGCTGTACTTATTCTTCACAGTACTCATTTTTTCCACCTACCCCATGGAGGGACAGTGCAGCATTGTGCCTTTCATGTCAGCCCCACGGCTGATGGCTGCACATGTCCCTGTGTCCCAGGGTAGCTCTGCGGGTCCCAGCTCCCTTGCCTGTAGGTACAGAAACCATAGGGAAATACAGGCAGGATGTTTCAAGCAGAATGAGTTATTAAATTTGGAGAACTAGGAATTTACCAGCAAGAAATGAATAGCCCGAGAGAAACCCAAATTGTACTCCGAGCTGGTGAATGATAGAAACGTGGCATGTGCTTTGGATTACTGTTGTTATTTCACAGGTTTTGAAGCATTGCTGAACCCTGTCATGCTTGCTCTAAAAAGCCAAGTCAGATCCTACAAAGGAAAATAACTTACTTTTCCTTCTAATAAAGGAGTTGAAAGAGAAAGATCAACCCCTTGCAAGCAGCATGAGTCTGATGGTGGCTCAAACAGGGGATTTGGACCAGGTGACCTCTGGAAAGACTATTTTCCCTGCTTTTTTTGTGATTCTCTAGGCAGAGTTAAGTGGCACTGCACTCTCAGAGGTTGCTGCATAAAAGAACGTTTGGTCTTTCAGGGTTTTTCACACCAAATATGTTCCGTTTACAAGGAAAAGAGATTTTGTTCGGCAGCCAGCCTCCCATATGCAACCTGGAGTCTGAGTACCCAGGTTTTTTCCTTTCTTTCTTGTGCATCCTCAGCATCCGTAAGGATTCTGCCTGCCAAATCTCAGGCCTTTTCTTGACACCTGATCATCCCCTCTGTTTTGAGTGGGGTTAAGTGGCTGGCATTCAGGATTCTCTCTCACTTTCCATTTGCTGTCTTTGGTCTGCAGGCTAACAGGATTAAAAATCCTAAAAAATCTTGTTTCAAATAAGCAGATGTGACCCAGAAAACATACAAGAAATAGATCTTTCGAGTAGGAGAATGCCATTTTTACAGCCACTCCTTCAAGCAGAATTGCACTTCGAAGTTAGCATTAACTTTGGTTTCAGAGCTCTGCTTTAGTAACGAATACATTTGTATTTCCTTGCCTGTTATGGAACAGAAGCAGGTAACTCTGTTTACCTGTCCACCTCAGTAAAGCAGTCAATAAGCATTTAGCTCTGCTTTTTTCTTTTGTCAGAAGCTGACATCATTTTGGCTTTTAATGACTTTTGTAGCTTAACTGTAGATGTCCATAGGTACTTGGCTGTGGTACTTGCCTGTCAAAATGCTTTATCCCTGGGTATGCCATTATCTATCATTTTCAAATTATCTTTGATAGCTATAAAAGATCTTTTATTAGTTCTCTTGTAATTGTTATTGCCTTCTGGAGTTCCAGCTACAGAATGCTTTGAGCATTGCAGTTTCAAGCAAAAGCCCAGGATGGACTATCTGTCTTACAGACTTGGGTATTTAAAAGATTTCTTCCAGCAGGAAAGTGGGTGCTTTTCACAAGAAGCTTGTGTCCATCTGGTGAAAAGATGCACTCCAGGTTGTCTTTTTTTCACTAGTTGGTATTTCATTCTTGTGTCTCGCACACAAAAGTACGAGTTGCAAATGCTGGCTTAACGTGATGTGACCCAGCGAAGGAAGATACCAGCGAACGCACAGAGGGTGGCACGTACTGTGTAAGGGAAAAGAGGGATGTCGTTCCTAGGATCTGATGGCACTTTGGATGCGCTGTTCAGAACTAAATGTTAAGGCATCTTCATCTTTTGCCTCCTGGGCAGACCACCTGCTCCTCTTTGTCTGATCGACAGTGAACTTGCAGAAAAACTCAGGTCAGAGACTTATTTTGATTTGCCCTCGTGTATCTACCTCCTTCTCCCCCAATATGTCCATACTGCAGCACGGTTGAATTTTTGCCTGTTGATTCTCAGTTTGGACCAGCCAATTCCCATCCAAGTCATGGCTTTCCATTGCCACCTCCAGCTTTTTGGGAATTGGGAACTCTGTAGTATGTTTTTCCATGGCTTTCCTCTGCTTTGAGGAAAGGCCTTCAGGTTGGCCAGAAAAGGTAGATCATCGTGGCTGTCCGTTCCACCAAGCTTACTGCTGTCCTGCTTTGGATCTCTACAGTGAATCGTGAGAAGGAAATCTCATTACCTCCTGTTAACCAAGAAATTATTCCATAGCACAGAGTTTTTTGAAAGGGTTTCTCTATGCTCGTGCTTGCAATCAAGGCTGAAATATGTAGCCCTCCATAACCTGACCAGATGGCAGTTTGCAAGCATGTATTTCTTCTATTTTCATTGCTGAATACTCTGCACCTTATGCTACAAGGAGTTAGGTATAGAAATCACAAACAGTGAGAGAGATACTGTTAAGTATTGAAAACATGGGGGGAAAAAGCATCGATGTAATGTGCTCGTGAGGGCTATGTAATCTGCCTCTGCGGAGCTGCTGAATTTGCAGGGGGTCCGTGCCCTATAGCTAGAGCAGCTGGTGTGCTTGTATGAATCCACGCAGAGACATGTGGAACACTTGTCCTTCGCACAGTCATCCAAATACGGAGGATACAGAGTAGGTCTGTTCTTTGGTGAGTTGAGAGGTCTTGGAAAAGTAGGGTTTGCAATGGGCTTTTTTTCACGCTAGCTTCTCAGAGAACGCTGATTTATCTTGCACCCAGCAGACACGTACTTGTGTGTGTGCGTCTCTGTGCGTGTGTCTGTGTTGAAAGATCTTTTTGAGCAAATGCTAAAGCCGGTGCAATGACAACCAGTTTCAATCACTTGAATAGGACGTTATTCATTGACCTATGGCTGTCTCTACTGCACTGTAGTCCTGGCTTTAGTATCTATTAATTGCTCGCTAACCCTTTGCAAACTATTTATAAATGTATCATTAATATAAACCTAAGAACTTTAACAGTATGATTGTACTAATCATTTTATAAGGTTGTACTACTACAAAATGCTAGTGAAAATGTTTCCCCTTAAAAGAAGCACCGTTGTAGTGAAAATGAGTATTTTTGTTACTATTCTGGGTGTCAGTCAGAGGAAGAGCACAGATTTGACTGCCTACTTCACTGTCAAGCTCTTTGCTTCACATCAAGGCTTTTGTGAAAAGATTTGCTCTTAAGCATTTGCTCAGCCTAGGCAGTAAGGTTGTAAGCATTTACAGTGATGGAAGAGACAGGCGTTTGCATCTTCCATCACTAAATCATTTCAGGCATCCCATAGGAACTGAGTGTTTAAGTATGGACAAGGCTCTCATTTAGCTCTGTTCTGAAGCCAGGAGACAACTCTGTAAAAATACTGTGATTTTCTGCCCTCCTTTTGGTATTAGGGCAGCTCTACAGGAGCAGCCCCTGTGCACTTGGACTTGTTTTCTGTGATCAGTGCTACAGTAGAGCGTGAGCGTTGGGATGTTGTCCAGGGGTATGTTGCCAGTCTGTTTGCACTGAGAATTTCCCAGCAGACAGTACAGGTGAAAGCCATTTACACAGCTACCAGACACAAACGGGGGTGAATCAGAAGCAGCCAAGAAAACAAGCAGTACAGCTCCAGAGTGTGTGTCTTTTATCAAACGTATCAGGATCCAGTCCTGAAGCTGAGTCGCCTTAAATCAGACAGCCCTCATCTTGTTGATGCAAATGCCCACATTCCCTGCCTGATGGCTGAGGTTATTTTTAGCCATCTATATTAAATAGGCACGGCTGGCTTCTAGAAACAGTTTCTCATCTTGGACCTGTAGTTTTATGGTCTGAGCAACTGCAGGCTGGAACATTTGTTGGTAATATTAATCATTTTTTACAGGTCTCACTGCAACTGTTAGTCAGATAATTAGATCGGTTGAACCTGCAAAACCGTGCATGTCAATTCAGGAGAATATATTTAAAATTAGTTACTGTATGTTAACATAATATACTCCATTATTTTGCTGTTTTGTTTTGTTTTAAGAGTACTAACTTATTCTTGCAACATATCCTTGCATCAGCAAAATAATGTGTTGTATAAAAGAAATATGTTTCCGTGTGAATATAGTATACTGTTTACTCTAGAAGTCATATTTTATTAATACAGTGTTTTTATTAATATAACACTGTCACTTCTTGAATTTTAATATTAAAACCAAAGGTCCTCTGATTTATGTATTTACCATCTGGCTAAGTTATTTAAGTTGCTTTTCCTTATACATTTATATGTTGTCCACCTCTTGCTATTTCTTTATTTATTCCATATCAGTATCTAACCACATGCACTGCCATTTCTGAAGATTTAACACTCTCTCAATCACTATGGAGTCTGTGTCTCATTCAATAATCACATCATCTTAATAGCAGACACAGTATGAATGGAAACAATGGACAGCTTTGTTACGTTAGTAAATTCTCATATCTGCTTACTGCCTAACAAAGAGAACAAGCAAATAGCACAAAGTCAAATCTACTAAGAATCACAGGAGCAAAAGAAAGCAAGAACATACTTTTTTTGTCCACTAGAAAAAGTCTTTGCATTGTGGGTTTCCTTCCCAACAAGGGATTTTATTCACAAAGGGAGAATGAGGATAAAGTCTTACTTGCAGTAAGAAATGGAGTTCAAAATATGACTCAAGGAAGTTGCTAAGATTTTAATATGCCTTGAAATACATAGTGTATAGTTTGATAGTTTTCCAAGAGTCCAGATAAGGCTGCCCGTACAGTAACTAATTTAATCCAGGGGAATGGGAGAGACCTCCTAAGGTGGCATGTCCTGGTGCGGTCACTGAGAGCAGGGAAGTGTGAATGCTGAAGCTGTGTCTGTGCACATCAATAGAAGAGCTCCCTGTAGCTTCAGCAGTGCAGGGTGAAGCCGAAATCCTGAAGTCCTGATTCCATTTTCACTGAGCCCAAATAATGACCCGGTGAAAACGGTGTCAAAGCATATCTGGTTTTTTTCCTCAAATGGGACTGTAAAGCCATCTATGGATTGTGCCCCAGTGTGCCATACAGCATTACTGGATTACGGCAGAAGCAAGATATACCTCTGAAACTGGCTGCTTTGCTGACAGCCGGGAAGCATGGAAGTTGGGTAATTGAGCTCTGTCTTTTGCTGATTCCCAAATCCCATGACATTTTTATTTTGCATGTAAAAGATAACCATGATGAGACACTCATTAAAACAGAATTAGACCAACTATAACGTCAAAAGACCTAGCACACTGAAATACATCAGGGTGATTTGCAAACTTCAGGCATGCAATGCCGTTACACCGCACATCGTTTCAGGAGAGTACATCGCATTGAATTAATACGCCAGCCCACTTTTAAAAAATCTGTATTTGCGTAAGTTGCATGTCTGAAAATATTTACTGAAGTCATGATGCCCAAGTACACATGCTTCATAAATTAACCTTTGAATGTCTTAATCACCCCATGGTCCATTTCCAGCCAAGAAATATTCACATACCAGTCCTGGGTTTATTAAGTGCGATTCATTCGCAGCGCACGTATGTAGAGCTGGGCAACCTGCGGGACACATTTTCTCCACACGCAGGAATGCAAGGGCAGGATCAAGCCATGAGTCTTCACTGACAAAGAACCTTGCGGTTCACCATTTCATTGCTCCAGATCAGCACATTTTTTGTTATTTGTAGAGTATAAAATAAGCAGAGAGGTTTTGGAGTGAAATCCCGACTCCATTGAATTTGGTACAAGAAGAACTCTTATGGACACCTGCAGGGCTGGAATTTCTGACTCTTTGTTTATTATTTTGAATCCTAATTCTCTAGTAGATCTCTTAGTTTAGCTTTTTCATCCAGCCTAACTGAGTGTGTAAAGACTGAGACTCACTTCCTTACGAGAGAGATTTTTCCGAGGAAACGCTGCTCTCTGCACTCTGAAATGGTATCAGGACTTGAAGGTGGAGTTATTTTCTGTGGGTGTTTGAGTACTGCTGTTGATTTGCTACTTTGTGATTCTTCTTTTCATTCTTTTTTTTTTTTCCAGTAACTTGCTTTTTATCACAGACTGCAAACCCAGTACCCTTAAGCTTCCATACTCATGCTTCTTTCTGAAATGTTTTGCTTTAGTTTTTTAACTGTCGTCGTGCTGTGAACTTTGCAGATTTGTTTATGAGTGTCACGTGCTTCTGCTACATCTGCATTGTCACTGTTATGGTATTTTTTCTTTCTGTCTGTTTCTTCCACAGGAGTTTAACAAGTAATCTGCCCAATGTGAATCTACCAAATGTGAATCTCCCTAAAGTACCAAATCTACCAGTTAACATCCCACTAGGCATCCCACAAATGCCTAGCTTTTCTGCACCGTCATGGATGGCTGCTATTTATGATTCTGAGTGTGTATTCAGTTCAAATTAGATCTCATTTAAATTTAAAGTAATCTTGGCATGGATATGTATTGTTTGTTTCTGTGCATTATATAAAACTTTAAAGAGTGATACAGTTAATTAGACATTTTCTGAATGAGACACTAGTGAATTTCTGGCATGTGTATTTTGAGGGTTTTTTTTTGTATAAATCTTGAAAAGTTGTCTTACTCCCACTGAGAGTTTGAGCAAGTATCTTGCTTTACAAAATAGCTGTCGACAATGGGACATGATCTGAACATACGAACCACAGAGCTTATAATGTGATCTTATGTGTCTCAGCAAAGACTTTTGTCCAAAAGAGAAGGTGAATCAATTTCAATGCAGTCAACCAATTTCTGTGGACCAGATGTAGATCTAAAAGTGCCTTTTATTTAATGGAAGCTCTGCATTTCCCAGGTAATAATTTTTGTCTTGATTTTGATGAAACAGAGAGAGGAACACCCTGCAACAATCCGTATTCGTGTTGGGGGAGGTCCCAGAGAGCAATTAAATCTCCATAGCTATCACTACAGCCTGAATAATGCCATGACCAACTAAAGAGAGATATTTCCAATATGAACTTTAGATTATGGCCTGAAAAATTGGGCATAGTGTCAAAACAGTCAATCTGCAGGAGCCTTGTGCTCACAGGTCCCTGCCTGAGTGTTCCAGGGTATGTTACTGCAAATCCTGAGCACACATTAGGCAACTTCTGTTTTTATAGCAGATTTCCCGTAAATGTCCCAGCCACCAAGCAGTGTGGAGGGTGCTGCACAGTGGGCTCAACCCAAATCTTGGCATTTGAGGTAGCTCATCTCCCAGGATGTCCTAGCACGGGAACTGTGATCTCGCCAGTCTCCATCCAAATTCCTAGAGGGTTATTTAGGGTTGGCATGGGGTGATCTCAGCCAGCACTACACAGATGTGTTGCCTTTTCCCTACCTTCTCACCTAAAAGACAAAACGGAAGAAGCCCCCCAAAACTACCCCCATCACTGTTACCTAAACACCCTTGATTACATCTACACCTGGAGTCCACCAAAATGCCTCTGCCATTAGCCTCATGCAGGCTTTATTGCAGAGCAGTGGTAATGAACCAGAAGTAAAACAAACACTGATGCTTAATTTTTAATAGGTTTTTAAAACTTTTTAGATATTAACACGGTTGTTTTTGTTTCAAAGCTATACAACTCATATTCATGCTAAGATAGCTATATTAAAGGCTAGCTTAGGCAGTTGTCTGTAAAGAGTACTTGGAAGTTTTAATCTTTCTCTGTGCATGCTTTGTGGTATTGCCCTTGAAAAGATAAGAATCATGTCATGACAGAAAATTGGATAATCCCTCTGAAAACGTTGAGCAACAATGGTACACTGCAAGCTACCTGCATGATTAGAGTAATTGCAGTGCTCACAAGCAAAATATTAACAGTGCATCTTGGAAATTAATATACTATATTATTTACTTGCACGGAGCCCTAATCAAAAGTGAGAAAAAGGCCAAGAATAATACTTTAAACATTTTACGACCAAATGGGTATCATAATGGTGCTGTAGTAAATACCAACTATTGTACTTACATGTATTTAATTATTTAAACCATAAATTCATACAGTTCCAAAACTGAGTTTAGACTGTAAAGCTTATTTATACGCAAGCACAGGTTTGAACCAGGTGAAACTAAAAACTGACAGTAGATGAGCACTTGAGACTGTTGTACAAACTGGTCCCCTGGGTAAAGGAAATGCCTGATTCTTTATCTTTTCATCTCCCTGGTTTCCTTTTACTCACCCTTCCCCTCCATCAAGGACATGTTACCTGTTGCTTAGTGTCAGATACGTTTCTCCTACAACCAAGACGATTCATTCTCTATCTCGTTAACTCTGTTAGCACAGGACCCCACAGGACCCCTCTAGCATGTTGGGACTACGGTTCTCACCTTGCAGTAGCCGTGTGTGCATTAGCTCTGATCTCCTCTAGCATTAACTCAATGCAGCTGGCATCTGTCACAATAGAAACACCCTCCCTCATCTGTTTCTATAGATGATGTCAGCACAAGTGGTAATGCATGGTGTGTTAAATATCTTATAAATTATCGTGTTAGCATTAGTGGTATGCGAGGAGGGGGTTGAAACTCTTGAAGCTCCCTTGGTAATTGTTCTGAAAAAAAGTGAGGAAGCAGGAGAGAGGGAGAGAAAAGGGTTACGGATGCATAAATTTCTCTGCATAAACAGAGCGCAATCCAGTTCTGTATTTTTATTCTGTAAGTGGTTTGAGATATAATTATACTGTGAAAAGAGCCGGTGTAGCTACACACTGCAGGACCAAAGACTTCCATCTGGGCAGGGGTGTGGGTACGAGAATATACGCATGGGGGAGAAATTCAGAGTTTTGTGACAGACCAAAGACGTTGCAAAATAATTTAAAAAAAAAAAATGGAAATTTGTTGGCCTTTAGATGCCTTTGCAAGAGGCAGATCTGTGAAAAGGTGCAGCGGTCAATCCTGCCAAAACTCCAGGATGTGAGATGTCTAGTGCCCTTAGCTCAATTGACTTACCCTGATTTTTTTTCAGCTGTTCAAGAGATAAAAGCGTGTCCTCGCTCACCACTTGTTAGCACTGTCCCTTACCTGGAAACGGGGCCTCACTGGGGGGACAAGGCAAACTCAAGATATAATTCGGAGGGGGGAGAATTGCATGAAACCCAAAATCTTAATAACTGCATACAGTCTAGTATGGCAGTTATTATTGATTGAGGATTTTCTACCACAATTTCTGGCCTTAATTCTTAATAATCACATACGTTAATGTGGTTATTAACTAAGGCTGATTTTTACCATACACACATTCTTCCTGTTAATATGTGTAACTCATACTGTTGTCTTACTCATCTGGTCTGGAAAGTTTTGTGGGTGATGACAGCAAGGTAGATTAGGCAACTGTATGGTAAAACTCAAAATCCTGATGGTGGAGATTGCCAGCGTTGTCCTGTGTATGAAACTACTGTCTGCTCTACACTTGTTGCAGGAATGGTCTCCACATCAGGTTACAAAGAGCCTGATGCCACTTATGACTTTTGTTCTCGTTTTGCCCTGCCAGCAATGGATCAGGCACCTCAGAAGATCTGTTCTGGAAACTTGATGCCCTACAGACCTTCATTCGGGATTTGCACTGGCCTGAGGAGGAGTTTGGAAAACACTTGGAGCAACGCTTGAAGCTTATGGCGAGTGACATGATTGAGTCCTGTGTGAAAAGGTACGTGCCCTTGAGCGAACTAGCCACGTTTCTCATAGGAGCTCACAGGATGTAATGGTTTTCTCTGTATTATTATCAGCGAAGCTTCACTTCAGCTGCCATTTATTAGTGACCACAGCTCACCCCTGCCCAGAACGGGTATGGTGGAAAGCCACCCTACTGCTGTGAATTGCTGACTCTCTCAAGCAAGCGCTTCTCTGTTGAGACTCTGGAGGGTGCATATTCGCAATAAGGCAATAAATCACCCATTCTTTCTAGCTTTATGGGATGCTACTCCTTTTCGGTGCCACACATGAAGTCAAGTCTTTGTAAATGCAATTTGGTGTTGGCAGGGTTGAGTGCTGAAGGCATAGCCCTAAGTAAGATCACAGCACCCACCTAAAAAACACAGATCCATGAAAAAAACAAGCAAAAAAGTGATCCCATAAAGGGGACTTTGTGTAGCTTGGCACACAGGCTTCGCATCTGCCATCAACCGAGAAAAGCTGTTGTATCATCAGTCACATTATAGGATACTCACCTGCAAATCATCCAAAACAGAGAGGCTTCCTTAAAAAATTTTAAACATACTAGCAGCTGTCATTTTTTAAAAAAATGTTACATTTCTAACTTTTCCACAGTAATTTATGTCTATATAGCATCAGAGGTGATGAGGCAGGAGGAAGAAATGAACTTTGAATTCCATTGTGCAGAAATTAATAGACAAAGAGACAAACCAAAGGAAAAATGGGTGCCAAATACAGCTGGTAGATGCTAATATTAGCTGCAATGTGTGATGTGGCTGTTCTGTACCACAATTGCCTGGCCACTCTGCAAGTGTGAGCGTGGCATTTACTGTTCGCACATTCCTCACAGTCTGGATATGCAATGTAACCGTAAGATAAGGCATGTTCGGTCCCTGAGATGTAGGCAAGAGACTCACCCGCTGGAAGGCAGACAGCTCAAGGCTTGCTCTGGAATAAAACCCAGTACATTTCCAATGCAATATGGTCGTGATGTCTTTGGCATTGAGCAAGTCCCCCTTTATTGCAGCAGCTTGTCTTTGGTCCTTTGCCTGGCATGAATGCTAAGGTTCAGTTGTCCTCCAGTTGTCGGACCATTCTTTAGGGGCAAAGGCAGTGCTGGAGCTCTGCTCTCTGCCCTACCCCCAGCACCACCAGTAAAACACTTATTTTCTCTCTTTTTTTTTTTTTTTAATTGGAATCAAGGCACCTTTGCTACACCTGCAGTGCAGTTGTAGCTGCGATGATGTATAGAAATCAGACCGGGTTAGCTCAGCTGAGATAAGTGGGAAAAAGCAGCAAATATCCAGGTACATCTGAAGAAGGGCTTGTGTGCCTGACAGCTGAGGTTTTTTTCCTCAACTACTTCAACCTTTCTACAAATATGTTGCCCCTCTGTAAAAACCTGGCCCAGCTTGTAATGGTATGACTATATATAATGGTTCTGAGCATAAGTAAGTAGGAACATGCTCATCTCTGCAAGGAGATGGAAAATCCCAGTCACTTTGGGTCCTTTCAGTAATTATCAAGATTCTAGTCCCCGAGTCCAGGCTAAATCTGGCACTGGTAATTAAATCAGTTCAAATGCCACTGCTGATGTAAACCAATATGCTGCCTTCCCTATTTATATCACCTGCAAACAGGGCCTGGCTAAGGTTTCTTTAGCAATTTCAGTTTGACACAACATTTTTCTTCGCGTCTGTCTCTGAACTGTTGAATACCATGGAGGAGCCACCCCGCCTTCCACACTTGGTTGTATTTCGGGGCTGTCAGGAAAGCAGCCCTTGCAAGGAAGGCCTGTCTTACTAATAAATCTGGGCAGGAGGACCTATGTACCAGCTCAGATCTCATCCCAAGAACGGGAGTTTCACATTTGTAAATGAGTTTTCATTTGAATAACCCTTGGGGGATCTTTCAAGATCAGAGTTATTCCTGAGCTGCAGCTAATATTATTTGTTATTTCTAAATTGAAGCTCCTATGTTAATTTGTTGGCAGATTCTGTCTGATGTGATAATTGTTCTGTGTTAGGTTAAATTAGAGAAGTACCTCAGGAGTCTGCAGAGGGGCTCCAAAGAAAGGCAAGGCAAAGCCCACCGTACTGCAGAGTATTCCCCATGTTAGAGTCACAGATGCCTTGGTATTTTAAAGTACAGCACAGGATCAAATCCGTAGTCTTTAGCCCAACAAAGCTCTTGGTGTAACATGGTTTGCAACTGCCAGGGATGTCAAACCTGAGCTCAGTGAAACCTCGGGAGAGCAGTGAGGTGTGGGCTCGTACGATGCCTCTCTGTGTGTGTTCATATGTGCACGACTGCGCCTGTGCACAACTTGCAGACGTATTCTAGTGAGTATGTATGCTTCAGAGAAACTACTTCTATGAACTTATGAGACACTTAGGAACTTTCAGCAAGCAAATAATATCACATAGACCTAAAAATGCAATGATCTGGCAATGTCCTTTCAGTCAAGTGATGAACAAGCTTCTGTTATTTGTAGTTGATATCATGGAGCAACAGGAGCTTCCTTTAATGTGTCAGGCTTGCTATTGTCCTGGTTAACAGGAGAGGTCCCAGACAACTGGAGGGTTGCCAATATGATGCCCATCTATAAGAAGGGCCAGAATGAGGATCCAGGGAACTACAAGCCTGTCAGCCTGACCTCTGTACAGGGGAAGGTTATGGAGCCATCCAGCTTGAGTGCGCTCACCAGGCATGTGCAGGACAACCAGGGGATTAGGCCCAGCCAGCATGGCTTCATGAAAGGCAGGTCCTGCCTGACCAGCCTGATCTCCTTCTATGACAGGATGACCTGCTTGGTGGATGAGGGAAAGGCTGTGGATGTTGTTTACCTGGACTTTGGCAAAGCCTTTGACACTGTCTCCCACAACATCCTCCTAGAGAAGGTGGCGGCTCATGGCTTGGATGGGCGTGCTCTGCGCTGGGTAAAAAACTGGCTGGACGGCCGAGCCCAGAGAGTTGTGGTGAATGGAGCTAAATCCAGCTGGTGGCAGGTCACAAGTGGGGTTCCCCAGGGCTCAGTGTTGGAGCCAGTCTTGTTTAATATCTTTATCAATGATCTGGATGAGGGGATCGAGTGCACCCTCAGTAAGTTTGCAGGCAACACCAAGTTGGGCGGGAGTGCTGATCTGCTCAAGGGTAAGAAGGCTGATTTGATCTGGAGAGGCTGGATTGATGGGCCGAGGTCAATTGTATGAGATTTAACAAGGCCAAGTGCCGGGTCCTGCACTTGGGTCACAACAACCCCATGCAACGCTACAGGCTTGGGGAAGAGTGGCGGGAGAGCTGCCTGGCAGAGAAGGCCCTGGGGGTGTTGGTTGACAGCCAGCTGAACATGAGCCAGCAGCGTGCCCAGGTGGCCAAAAAGGCCAATGGCATCCTGGCTTGTATCAGGAATAGTGTGGCCAGCAGGAACAGGGACGTGATCGTGCCCCTGTACTTGGCACTGGTGAGGCCGCACCTTGAATCCTGTGTTCAGTTTTGGGCCCCTCACTACAAGAAGGACATTGAGTTGCTGGAGCGTGTCCAGAGAAGGGCAACAAGCTGGTGAAGGGTCTAGAGAACAAGTCTTATGAGGAGCAGCTAAGGGAACTGGGGTTGTTTAGTCTGGAGAAGAGGAGGCTGAGGGGAGACCTTATCACTCTCTACAACTGCTTGAAAGGAGGCTGTAGCGAGGTGGGTGTTGGTCTCTTCTCCCAAGTAACTTGTGATAGGACAAGAGGAAATGGCCTCAAGTTGCACCAGGGGAGGTTTAGATTGGATATTAGGAAAAAATTCTTCACTGAAAGGGTTGTCAAGCATTGGAACAGGCTTCCCAGAGAGGTGGTGGAGTCACCATCCCTAGAGGTGTCAAAAAACTGTGTAGTCGTGGCACTTCAGGACATGGTTTAGGAGGCCTGGGGTGTTGGGTTGATGGTTGGACTTGACGATCTTAGAGGTCTTTTCCAACCTTAATGATTCTATGATTTCTATGATTTGTCTGTGGTTATAAATCAGCTAATGCAACCAAATTATAGGGGTACATTGACTCTGCTGTTTGTAACATCATCACACTGTTTATCAAGCATGAGAAAGTCATGGTTTCCCCAAAACCATTGCACATTTTATAAACAGTGTGTATTCTGGAAAGTGGGTTTCTTTTAAACTGGAAAACCATTTTTATTAAAAACACATTTGTAATAACTGCACTGTAACACTCCCAGCAGCATTTGGGTTTCTGGTTTGTTGAACTCTTCTCAGTATTGTTTCACATCATTATTAGCTTTGTATGTTAAAAAACAACTGAAATTTCTTTTTCTCTTTTCCTTAACAGAACCAGGATTGCATTTGAAGTAAAGCTGCAAAAAACCAGCAGATCAACAGATTTCCGAGTCCCTCAATCAATATGCACCATGTTTAATGTCATGGTGGATGCCAAAGCTCAGTCAACAAAGCTTTGCAGTATGGAAATGGGCCAAGAGGTAAAACTGCAGGTTCTTCCCTTCACAGCTTTTAAAGGCAATGTCATGAAATTTCCTATCTCCTGTTGTGCTAGTTTCAGAGGTGTTATATCAGTTGTGGATTTAGCCTTCCATATAGAGTGTGCAGATGAATATGCAGGGAGTTGCTCTCAAATAAATCTAATTAATATAAACATTTGGAATCCCTGTCTCTTAGGAGTGACTTTTTGCAAGGACTGTGGTGTGCATAAAGTAACTCTTAAGCTTGCTTGATGCATGATAACCATATATATTGAGTCATTAACTGCACCTTGGAACCAGGTGGTGGCAACACACTTTCTGTGTATGGCTATTATCTGTAGACAAACATAAGGAGAATGGAAGTGCCAAGTTGTTGCTGTGACGCTTGTAAGGAAAAAAAAACACCAAAAACCAAAACACCAAAGCAGATAACTTCTAAAAGTGGATTGAAATTCCAGATGCTATAACTTCCATGAGTGCTGGCTATAATCATCAAGCTTGGTGATCCTGAATTTCCCGGTTCTTAATGACTCAAGTTGCCAGACAACAAACGTGTTTTAATTAATTGCTGATATATTTTTTCTTCTGAAGCCACAGTGGCAGGTTGAAGTTTCTGTGAATTGATCTATGAATTAGAAAGACATGGTAAATTGGGTTAGATTAAATGCATCATGATGATCATTTTGCTAGAGTGGCTTCAAGTCCAATTAAATATTCCTATACCAGTCTAGAATAAATCCACAAATACTGTTTGGCTGTCCTACCTGTCCTATCCTGCTGCTGTCAGCATTCCCTAGATAAGCCCTTTTGCTATAGCTTTCCATGCAGTGAATCATTGCAAGTTTGCAAGTTGTTTGGGGTTTGTTTTTTTTTTCTTTAGTTGTTTACCTCACCCTGTTCCTCTGAGAGGACTTGCTCCAAAGGACACTGGCTGCGCCAGGGATCCTTGCCCTGTTGTCAGCGGTGTTTGGATCAGACCCAGCTGTTCTTTTTCTTTTTCTTATACGTGTTTCAGTTATGACATTTTATTCGTGACAGTCACCTTGCAATAGAGGTTTCAAACTGCTCATCATCAGGTTCTTCCTTCGTCCTCCAGGTCAGCTGAGGCAGATCTTGAGTGGGCTTTTGTTGTCCAAGCCTGGACATGAACTTCAGTACCATTTTCTGTTCTGTATTCATACCCATTTATCTCCCCAAATCCCTCAGCCCGCAGCTGCTGCAACATCTGCCCTGGCAGCATCCCATCAGCCAGGAAGGGCCATGGTTGCGATGCTCCCCACTGCAAACCAGGATCAAACCCTTGTTTGATCCTGGACTAGCACAGTCCCTGGAGACAGGGACATTTTGGAGATCAAGCAGACTCCGATATCATGACAGAGAAAGATCATTGCATTCATAAAACTTGTCAGGTTAAGTATTCAGATGGCTCAAGACTGATAACATCAGCTGCGTCGGGATATAGTGTGAGCAGGGACTCGCTGCATCTTTCCAAGCTAACTTGTGATGCTCTGTGCTTGCCACAGTTTCCTCCAAATTTTGAGCATCAGTCATGTTGCACATTCAGCCTGAGTCAAATGGCAAGTGAGAGGGGAGCGGGCGGCAGCACAGTTGTTTCTTTGCTGTTTCCAGCTGCAGCGGGGATTAGCTCTGCAAATCTGCCTGTGCTGCTTTAAGAAGGTGTTTAGTACAGCATCTCAGAGACAGCCTAGCTCCTGTGGCAAGCAGTAGTTGCTGGAGCATGAGGTTTTTAACAGATAGCTGAACTAATAGACCTGTAAAGCAGATGTAAATTATCAGTGCATAAGTTACCGTTTAGGGCTGCAGAATTTTACACACCCTCCCTTTCTCTTTTCTTCCTTTTAATGAGTGCTTCTACCTCCCCCTCCATTTGCTCATGCCACTGTGTATTTCAGCTACCTCCATCTCCTCTTCTTGAAGCTGTCTAAACCTGTGCGCTGAGATGGTTGTGCCAGGGGGGTAAAGGTTAAGATATAGATCTGTTGTTAGAGCCCATGAGAGGAGGACAAAATGCCACCCCACCTCTTCCAGTCCCTGGTAGAAATGATGATACAGTCAGATAGACAGCAGAGGGATGAGAAACCACGTTTCAAGTCTGTGTCTTCGTCTGTAATTCGGGGAGCCAGGTCTGTGCATCATTGAGTCCCCCTGGCCCGGTGCATGGCTGCCTGCAGCCTCACCAGGGAGGGATGGACAGGGAGGGAGGGTCAGATGCTCTTCGCTGAGGGGACCCTCCCTCAGTGCCACAGCCGCCACGTGGCTCCTAAAATACGTGGTCCCTTTGCAGACAGTTCAAAAGCAGCAAAAAGGGGTCAAATTGCCCACTGTGGTGCTCAGAAGGGGCGTTTGTCCAGACCTGGCTTGAGAAGACTTTTTGATTAGAAACAAACCTCTGATTTTTCTGATGGTCCAAGCTGTACATGAGCAGAGACTCTCTCAATACGTTATTTGACCTCGCTCCTGCTGCTTCCCTCCCACCCCAATGGCCTTCCCTTTAAGACTACCTTCAGTTACACTGACTTTAACAGATACTTGAATGCATTTTGCGAGCATTACCCTGTGAAACAAACACCCATCATTTAATTTCCATTTCCTTGTCTCTAAAGGCAGCTGTTAAAACATTTGGTAAACATACTTTACCATCTTAAATATTTATTTTTCCTCTGAATTTTTAATACATCTAAGGGGATAAATGTATGTATTAAATGTTTCTCAGTTGGTCTAGTATGTTTCTATTTAATATCTAAGGTCAGATGGTCCTTAGAGAAATACAACATACACACAATCTGTTACATGACAAGGCAAGATACTCATCACATAAAGTCAAGTTGAATCATTGTAGTGCACTGATTATGGATTGTAATAATTGAGCTAATAGAAAGCTGGGATGAACTCGATCGAAAGTGGGGGCTACGCTGAGTAAAGCAAACCAGTTATGCAATCTTTAACCTTAGGCATTTTCATAAGAAATGTAGAAGGAGCTGTTGGAAACGCTGGTTTACAAGCCAGGCGTCTGTGAAAGCAGCACCAGGCAGTCATTTTCCAAACTGCCACCTTCTCCGACCCCTTCCTGGCCGGGCTCATCTTCCCAAGGTGGAGCTGGGGCTGCAGCACGGGCTGTGCTGGGTGTGCATCGCTGCAGCTGCTGGGGGCAGGACCCACAGCCTCATGGGCCCTATTCTGCGCAGTCGCTGGCCTGGCACCAGGTCTGAGTCTGCCTTAGGGATTGTGACTGCAATGGGAACAAGCAGTCAGAGTCCTACCAACATCACCTTGGTGGATGCACAGGGTCCTCTCCTGCTCCCAGAGCTGTGATTTTATTCCATCAGGGCTCTTATTCACTTTTTAAACAAGCTTTTAATTGAAAATGCATTGGTTGGTGTATAGTTTTGCACGTAGCTAGCCATTTTTGAGTTAAAACTCATGAAAGCAGTGAGCTAAACCCTTGGTTGTGAGGTCTTCCACTCACACAGAAAATGCAGCAGCAGAAGGAAAACATCATGGGGAAGACACCCGCAATATATGCATAATCCCTTCTTCATCTCCCTTAGGAGGTCCTGGCTGTGTACGCCAAGGACATCAGCAGCTCCTACCCGTACCCAGCTGTTGCAGGCCCCCGTTATCCACAGCGACATCTCCAGCTGTGCTGAGAACGGCAAGGTCAATCCTGGGACCTGATAAGGGCTAACTCTGCACTAAACAGATTGATCATTACTATGATCCCTATAAGGGACTCATATATGTCTTGATCTCCAAAGCAGGACATGGGAACTGCAAATGCAAATGTTGCTTGTTGGCATATATTTTTTCCTCTGAGTGGGCCCAGCAGGTCGCAGCCTGTGGCGTGGCAGTGCCAGCCTGTCCTCCTGCATGGGTGAGGCTCTGAGTGGCCCCAGCCAGGTCTTCGGCCACGGTGTGCTGCACCACGCACCCCTGCCCTGCCTGCCCTGCCCTGCAGCAGGGCTCGCCCTTCGGGTGCATCCTGGTGAAGGGTACACAGCTGCCCCGACGCTGAACCCTGCCTGTCGACAGCCTTCCTCTTCAGAGCAAAATAAAACCATAAGAGACTGTCAGCAGTTAAGTAAAATCCCAGCCCTTCCCCCTGTTTTACTGCCTGCGATTATTACAGGTAGGGATCTCTGATATTTCAGTGAAAGGAGGTTTTGATCATGTTTCATTTCCCATTGCTTATTGTTTCTGTGCATGATGCTGCTGTTCTCATATGTCCCTGGTTTTTTTTAAAGATTTTGGTTTATTTATTGTTTATCTTCCTATGTTCTTTTTCCTGTCTTTTGCACTTTCCTCTTTATTTCTGTCCCCAATCATCTGAAAAGTTTGCTAAAGAGTGGGTAAGTGTGTCCTACTTTTATTTTCTTTTTTCCAAATTCCTGTATTAATATGTTACTGTCATAGAAAAAGATCCCTGAACTGTAGAGCAGTTCAGAGACTACCGATCAGAAACTGAGACCAACATCTAGCATTTGTAAAGCCCTCGCAGTCTTCCTTCCCAAAGTCTGATTAGTATTTAAAGCAGATTTGTCTCTTTCAATGTGATTTGATGTTAACATTTTAAAACAATATTAATGCCAAGTGGTAATGAATATAGTGACTAGCACCAGTGCTTGAAATGTTTGACTGAAAAATCAAATGTTTTGTGTTGGAAAGCAGTCATAATCAGTATTTTCTCAGTCCATTGAAAATAAGAATATACTGTATGTTTTCACTAATTAAATCTTGTATTGGAAACAGGTCTTTTCTAAATTAGTAGAAGACTGTATTTTAGTACCTATTCTAGCCATATTGCAGCTGATTGCATCAGAGCTCCCAAGCTCAGCAAGGTTTGGCATGTGCAGAAATTGGGTTGAAGACTCAGAAACACTGATGCTGCAGGCACTGGCGTTGGTCAGCTGGTTCTGAGCTCGTGCCGTGGGATCTGCTAACACCAGGGCTCGGGGCTGCGCTGCCCGCTGGCTTTTGCATGGGACAAAAAGGCTCATCTTGGTTTGTTGGGGATTTAAAATCTATCTTATAGTCACTGAAAAGCGTTTACATGAGTACTTAATTTGAACCATGTGCCTGCTGAACCCAGTGCGTAACATGCGTTCACATGCTTTGCTGCAGTAGATGGGAAGTGCACAGCATGTCCTCCCGTGGTTCAACCCCCTGTAGACTCCCCTGGTGCAGCAAATCCTCCCCACTCCCCTTCCAAGGGCTGCGTGGTTTGCGGTGCCCTAGGCAAGGGCTGCCCATTTCCCTCGGGCGGCTGGCGTATCTCATTGTCAGGTGTGATCTGTGTGAAAAATGAACAGGATAATGCCCACAGAACTGAAGCAAAAGGACTTCAGGGTCTCTAGGAGCGGGGGTTGCTGGTGCTCTCGGGCATGGCAAAGCCTCCCCTCCAACCTGTGCGTGTGGCTACCGGAGCTGCAGGCACACAGAAGAGGGCAGGGTTTGCCCATGCTTTGCAAACTGATGTGAGATTCTCCTGCATTCAAGGTCTCTCCTATAAGTGTAAGTAATCACTGGCCACTATAGCGGAGTACAGGGTAATAAGCTGCATAATTCTTTGGTTTAATACTACTGCATAATGTGGTTTACCATGGGAAGAGGCTGACAACCATCGAGCTCTTGCCTGTGATCAATGCTAATATTTTCCTCCCCCTCTGCTTTTATTTTTCTTTAGCACCAGTACCATTCAAAAATAGATGAACTAATTGAGGAAACCGTCAAAGAAATGATAACACTCCTAGTGGCAAAGGTAACCTTCGGCTTCAGGTGAAGTGATTCACTGTTAACATTGCGTTTTTAATATGTGCATTTCCATTAAAATGTGACACATTAAGATGTTGAATTGGCTTCTTGTTTCTCACAGGCAAGATCATATATCTCCCAGTCCTTTCATGGTGACTCTGTGATGATTAGGAACTGCGTGAGATGTAATACACTGCTAGTAGGATTGCCATACTGGGCCAGAAGTGGTTTTAAAGAATGGGTGTTATGTTGATGGGGTAACACCCCGTGGTCAGCATCACCCCACAGCACTGAGGGTAGCTGCAGTCAGGGGGTGGCACTGCTAAATGCTGCTGTGTAGACGTTGGGGTGGCATGCAGAGGTGGTCACCACTCCTACGCATAAGGTTGTGTGGACAAAATAACTCATCTTGTGCAAGATCACCATATGCTCTTCTAAGAAATTAATTTAGAGGTGACAGTAGTGGGAAATACATTCCAAAATGTCAGGTTTAATTGTTTGGAAATTGTTTTTCATCAGAGGTGGCTCCTCTAGCTCAGCTGCCAGCATTTCCCTTGGGTTGTTGTGTAGGTCTGGTGTGCTGTGCTAACACAGAGGGGAATTGGTACGTAGGGAGAAAGATGGTGGGGTGTGTTTTCCTCTAGTTTCAAACTTTCTGAGAACAAGTCATCCCTATTATACAGTGGAGACCTTTAAACATAATCTGCCAACATATGCCAGTTCAATTCTTCTGCAAGAATACCCAGCTAGCTGCCTGCTTGACACTGTGTACTGGGAGCAAGAACCACCAGCTTCCCTGTCCAGAGAGGCTGTGCTGGCTTCCCAGCGTGCTGCACCCGCCTCCTGTCACCAGCATCACCCATGACACTGAGGGGTGATTCCCACCCAGCGAGACATAGCACCCAAAAGGCTTGCTTGCTTTCCCCCCGGTCCCTGGCCCGCTGTGCTCGCGGGCGGGTTGTCCGTTCCTTTGGCAATGCTGAGAACTCCACTGATTTCTTTGAAGGTGATGCTGATTTTTACACCCTTGTTCAATTATTAAAAATAATTGCAGTATTTTTTGTCTTCGTAGTTTGTCACCATTTTGGAAGGAGTCTTGGCCAAACTGTCTAGATACGATGAAGGAACTTTGTTTTCTTCTTTCCTGTCTTTTACTGTAAGTACAGACAATGTTTTCCTTTCTTCTTCTTTTTTTTTCCCCCGAGTTGTGATCTCCTGCTCTCCCAGGACTAGATCAGTTGCATAATAGTTCTGCCATTCTGTGATGTTTGAACACTGTAATCCCCCACATCAATACACAACCTGTGTGCAGATATACAGTACATAAACACCCAGGATGCGTAAACCATCTTATTGTAGCACGGTGTAAACCTATCTCTAGTCATCACTCAGGCTGGTGGGGTTTATTCTGTTGAGGTTGCATATGAAGATGAAAAAAAAATCATTGCACTGTACATGCAATTTCCCTAACTAAAGAAGTTGCTTCATTGCCATGTTGCATGACAGGTGTGTTCCTTTCATTCTTCTGGCCATAACAGTGACCATCTTAAGAAGTAAAAAACAAAATAAGGGAGATCTAAAGAGTGCCTTCATGTTTCTAGAAGAGAACAAGGTAGGGAAAATGCCATGAGGTTATGTAGCACAAGGTGCCTGTCATGGCACATTTCTCCCTAACGTTGCAGAACCAATCCACAGCTCATTCCATTACATATTTCCTAGAAAAGTACAGGACAAGAAAAATATCCATGCAAATGCCTCAGTATCCACAAGGGTTTAACAATCTGAGCTGTATTCCAGAAAAGTGTTGTGACAGCTTCTTAGGACAAGCACATAGCAAACGATTTTCAAAGGTCTTCTGAAAATGCATGCCAGAAAGTTTACAAGAGCATCTGTTTGCAAGTGTGGCTTCCCTTAGCTCAGCTCCCAGGCAGGTGTGCACCCAAATGCGTGTGTCTGGGCTTGCTTGGAAAGTTGCGTTAACATTTTCACCCACCAGCCCTGCTGCCCGCAGGCACAGCCTGTCCTGCGCTCAATTGTTCACAGGGACTGGGCAGGAGGCAGAAGGCACTGCTCTGCAAACTGGGAAGGCTTTCCAAAATATCTTTCAGGAGTTGTCTTCTATACTTGTAATTTTCTGTTGTTTGCTACTCTTGGGCCCTTTTTGCTGAGTTTGAGGCAGTTTTGTAGGATCTCTTTGGAAATGAGGATGGTAAGAGTGCATGTAGGAAGGCTCACCAGCTGAGGCAAGAAATTGCTCACAGGCAGCTGTGTGCATGCACAGTCTGGCAGCTTATCTAAACTGCCATGGGGTTCAAACTAAGTGTCACAACTTTTCAGGTGTGCTGGAGGCACTTTGTTCTTCGGAGAAGAAAGGGAAGGGAGGGTCTCCCCCTCACTGCCCCGCAGTGCAGCTCTTCTCCCAGGATAACCCCTGCATGGTTACAGACCTGTGGCTGTGCTCGCCCTGCTCGCGGGGATGCAGGGGATGGCTTGGGGTGGATACCTTCTCTCATTCCAGTGCTGCTGAGGGTTAGGAGACGCTCGCCTGCCAGCAGCAGAGTATGTGGAGGCGGCAGCTTTTCAGGCATCGGAAGTACCAGCATCAGCCCGGGTAGACAGCGTAATGTGCAGCCCTTCCTGCTCCGCGAGTCCAAGCTGTTCCGTGGTTGACGCTGCACTGCTGCCACCACATCCTACTGTTTACGCTGCTGAGTGGTGCTCCCTTCAATTGCTGAGCGAACCCCTGGCCACGCTTGGGCTCTGGGTGCCCATGAGGAGGCAGCACGTAGGTGCATGAGGGTCAAGCATCCTCGCCCTGCTGCTCCTTAGACGCTTCTTGACAATTAACTGCCCCAGCAGCAGCAAAACGGTCTGTCCCACTTCGATGGCCCCGCGGCCTTTGAGCCCAGCTCCACAGTTTTGGTTTCCTGAGTTTCCAGCCAGGACGGGCTGTGCACCCAAATAGTTACCGTGCGTGGTGTGTGCACGTCCCTAGGAAGGTGCTGAGCCCTCGCCCCCAGCAAGGAGGCTGGGCGCACTGTGGAGGAGCAGGTTTGCTCCTTTCTGGGCAAGTGATGTTTCTTGCTTTGGCCCACTTCTTTACTGGGCGCCACTGGGCAGCACCAGCCAAAAAAGGTGGCTGAGGAACAGCCCTGACCCCTTCGGCACTGGGCTTAGAAAGTCTCCCTTCCCTGCAGTAGTAATGGGATTTGCTGTGTTTAGTCTTTGCAATGATAAATAGAGAAACTCTCTCTTGTTACAGCATGCTTGCACCACCTCCCACGTTTTCCCTGTCTGAACAAATACAACAAAGTGTGGTGGTCCAAGCCGCTGAGCTCTAGAAAGCATTAGTCTCCCACCCCCTTCCACCGACTTCTTTCATCGCGTGTTTTCCAGGCGCTCTGCAAGTGACATGTAATCGGGGGTCTTGTGACAGACAGTTTTATCACCTAGTAGGATATCCTCATTTCCAATTCTTGCCTCGAAATTCAAGATAAAATTAACGCATCTGTTGTCCTAATAAATTCTCTACTAGCCACTTCTCCTTGCAGAGCACTTTGGGAGGAAAATACCCTTCTAAATTTGGCCAGACTTTTTTTTTTTTCTGTTTGTTGCTACATTTAAGTGCATCTCAGCAGCAGCAGCCCAGGCCCTGGCTGGGCGTCTGCATGTGCATATCCACTGAGTCACAGGAACGACAGCTGCTAAAATTCCCTTTAATCTGGATGGCCTCTGTGGGCGGAGAGTTACACCTACGGTAATTAAAACTAAAGACTGCCTATTACCCAAGGGAGACAGAAGTAAAAGATCTTATTTTTGTTCTGCGCAAAATTTGTATGGTAAACTGAGACGTTTCATGGCAAAGTCACATACTTTGTGAAAAACGGCAGCCTAGCAAAAATCACACAACATCCGGCAGTTTGGAAATTTCACTAAATGTAGCCAAATCTGAGTTTAAAGAAAAACAAGTAATTATTCTGATTAAAGGGGAGTGGGCAGGAGAAGAAGCTCAGTTTTTTTGTGGGTGGAGGGGGGAGATCGCAGGAAGCCTACTGAGTTATTCTTGTCGCCTCTTAGCTTTGGGGAAGGAGGCAGCTTGAAATGGTGGTGCTAAGCTGGACCTAAGAGTGCTAAATCCACGCTCAGATTGCAGGTTTCCAGGGGTGCCGCTGCATTACTTCATGCCCTGTGTGATAGCTGAAGATGCAGGTGCATGGCACGGTGCAGCTCTGAGCACAGACCCCGGCTTCAATTCTGCAGGCTGTTGAGACGCATCATTTTCTGAGCTTTCCTCCTGGTTGTTTAGCTATGCTGTTCAGAAAAAGAGCTCCCTTGGAGCTAGCTTGGGTAGCCCTGCCTGCGGCTGCTCCACTCCGGCATGGGTTGTGCCATGACTGCCTGCTCCTGCGGAGCCGCAGCCGTTGGCCGGGCTCCAGCTGCCTTCATGCGTGGAGGCTGGGGTTCCTCCCATCCCATTCGGCAGGAGCAAGGGATGGTGCTTCGCTACCTCCCAAGAAAGTTGTGAGGATAAATGCATTGAAAGAGTGAGATGTCCAGACAGCCAGCTGGGAACGGAAATACCTGGAGGAGAGATTAGTGTTTGCTCTTCGCTGGGAGCAAGGGCTTGGCACTGATTTTGCTACCTCCTTTGTAAACTTGTGTGCTGGGACGTGCCCCATCCCTATCCGTCCCCTCAGAAAGGCAGACCCTGAGTCGCATCGGGGCAGCAGGCACTCGGCACCCTCCTCCTGCCCTTCCCTCTGTTCCTGCCCGCCGGCTTGGCAGCCCGGGCGCTGCCAATACTTGCAGCATTCACCTCGGCAATTACCACCAGTCTGGTCTTTTGTATCGCCTCATTGTGCTTAATTATGCACCCCCCACACACACCATATGAGTGCTTCCACCCACTCTCACATTCTGTCTCACACATACATTCATTCTCTCATTCGGGACACATAATTTATTCATCCCAAGATGCAACTGTGTGCGTGTTATATTTAGGCTGTTTTAATGGTAGCTTTAGAAATATTTAAAAGCAGGTGAGCTTTTACACCCAAACAAAGATGGCCGGCAACGCTTACCCTAATTAAAAGCAGAAGCGTTGTGGAAAATCCCAGCCATACTCTTTCTAGACACAGTGCCTTATGCTACAGTGGGAAAAAGGTCTCTCTGGCCAGCTGGGCACTGCTCAGTTGGAAAAGTTGGCCCTGTCACTGGGGGCCACCCCACCTCCTGTGCCAGGCAATGTGCACCCTGCTGTATGGCAAACCAGAGACAAAGTAAATTTGGGGTCTTGCAGCACCCACCAGCTTGTGAGGACACCGCAGAGTGCAGCATCCTCTCTCTGATACCCTCCCTCAGATAACATCTTTTAAAAGGAGGGGAAAATCATAGGAAACTCTAAAGTAGCTGTTGTAGTCTGGGAAGCAGAAAGCTTTGGGGCACTTCTCTGTGGCATGGCGTGGGCATGCCGCACCAGTGTGGTCTGTGAGTTCCTGCCGCCTCAGGGCCAGCAAAAAAAGGGGAAAATAATGTCCCAGGCTGCAGCATGCAAAGCTGGAGAAAGCACACTGCATGCAGGACTATGGGCAGGGGCCAAAGTTAGGGTCCTCTGGGTGCTTTCTGGTGGCCACCCTGGTGCAGGTGCCTGCCAGCCCCACCATGCCGTTGTGCCTCCGCTGCTGGGGACCTCCCACGGTCCCTGGAAGGCGGGTCCCGACAGAGAGACACGTGCTGCCTTCGTAGACACATGGCATCGGGTAGAGAACAAGGCCTCCGAAGAAAATAACAATGTCTACTTATGAACCCCATCTTCCCCCGCTTGCTGAAGTAGATGAGGGAGCAGCATAACTCCCACACTATCATCTGTTGCTATTAGAGCTTTAGCAGCAGTAAAGTTACCTCTTCAAAACAACAACAACAAAAATACCGCCCTGGCCTATTCTTTTAGAGAGGAAACATAGCTTTTATCACCCTTTTTCCCCCACTCAGCATTGTGTTGTCCCAACTCTTGGCTGGAGGAGTCCTTACAGGTGTTTAAAGAAAAAGCAAAGACCTGAAAACGTACTGATGGTGTAAACTCTCTTCTTGTTCCTTTTACAGGTGAAGGCTGCTTCCAAATACGTGGATGTACCCGTAAGCACAATTTAAACAACTTCTGTCATAGTAATTTGCATCGTGCTTTGGTTTATGGCATGTGTAGAAACCCACGTTATGCATTAACAGCCAAGATTGAACCATGGGCCTTCACACTTCTAACATTTGAACTGGAAAGAATATCTCCATGGAGTTAATAATGAGCAGTTACCCTCTTATGGAGACCTACGAGGCTGTTTAGGCAATAATTTGCAGATGGTGTCAAAAAGGTACCATATTTATGCAATTGGCTTGAATCACATTTAAAAAAAAATGGGAGCAGTGCATTCTGTTAATTCTTCATTTGGACTTGTACAAATACAGTATAATTTCCAAACAAAAAGGTCCAGACATGTTAGAACTGAGCCAACACACATCTAACACATTAGCTAATCTATTTTATTTTTGTTCTTCTAATTGTTGGTTTATTTTACTCTTTTGGAAAATGACTTTTTTATTACTTTGGGGGAATGGTGATGAGCTAGCAACATGTGTTTGGGAAATTGTTAATGAAAATAATTTTTTCCATTTTTCTGTAATTGGTATAGGAAAACTGTACATCGTCTCCCCTAATTAGACCTTGATTCATAAGGAAAAGAGCCCTTAACATTCTTAGACAGAGCACTTAACTTGCCAGAAATTTACATGTAAATTGAGTTTAAGTGTAGTATATGAATGTTGGCTGGAATAAGGGGTTAGTGTAACATTTACAGGCAGAAAGATCCTAGCAATTACAAATGAAAAAAGAGTAGATCTTAATACACCACACCAGCTCCTGCATCCAGTTAGACTGGGCAGTGTTTGATGACCTGTATGTATAATGTATACATGTGCATTCCATGCGGATGCAGTTGCTCTGCATGCTGTCACATGACAACGATAAATTTATCAGAAATCTTGGACCACATCAACTGCCTTCAGTGTTTCCATCCCTTTAGCCCAAAAGAAACCTCTCCTACCACGTTGCCATATCTTTAGCCCAGCATGAGGAAGACAAACTCTTAAACAGTAAGAGATCTTCCTTGGTTTAAAATATCCCAAAGCAGAGGTTGGCATCCTGTTGTCTTGGAGTAATAGAAACAAGATATTAGGAGCATTAGAATGAGATACTTGGAATTCATTTCTAGCCCCATGGAGCTCGAATGTGTAGAAAACATGGAGATCCTTCAGCTGAAACTCCTAGTTGTTCAAGTGCATCTTAAATATTTAGTCATCAGGAATTTGAGCACAGAACAGGTTTTTAAAGTAAATTTTAGGGCAGAGCATGGCCTTCTCTGAGGTCTCTATGTTCTGGAAAGTAAAGGATCTCTGGGGAAGCAACCTCAGTAAAACGCTATATAACTCTTTTAAGCTTTTCCAAAACTATTTTCTTGCTGTACCTGGCAGACCCTTGGGAGGTCCTCAGCGTTGTGGCCGTGCGGGAGGAGCAGCGTCTGCTCCCATCCTTGGAGCCAGTTGGATACTCTCGTTCTTGCATAAAATAGAGCAGAAATCATTCATCTAGGTTATTATTTTGGTTGTTTCCCCACCTATCCCTGGAAATGAAGCCACGTTACAACGGCTTCCTTGGCAGCCCCAAAATTTTTGATGAAATCAACCACCAGCCCTACACAGCTCCCAGACCTTTGCGGGAGGCCACCCCATGGTCCGTGAGCCACTGCCTTTCTGGGGGAAGGAGAAAGGAAAACCCATTTTGTTAGAGGCTCCTCTTTTAAAGGACAGAGGGGAAATCCTGGTGTTGAACAGAAAACAGAAAACCATTGGTTAAATGTAATTCCCCAAACACCGTTGCCCTTGTCTGGGCACAAACCAATCCGTTTAATGCCACCTTGAAATGGGCATGATCGGCGTGCTGAAAATTGCTTGAAAGTGTAACACTTGACTACTGCCACATTTGTGTTGTCCTCATTGTTTTTCAAATTAATACCTTGTCATTGTTGCAGTAGGTGTTAAGAAATGTTACTGGCTTCCCAAGGGCCAAGCACTGGCCCTTTGCTTGATAATTGTTTGCTTTGTATTAAAAAACTCCCTTCCTACTGCTTTCCAAACTGTCCTCATTTTCACCCTGGAAATTACACAGATGTGTTAACTAACTTCAATTTACAGCGGCTGACAATCGTATCTTGCAGAGAAACGATACTCTGTGATCTGAGGTAAATCACAGTAATGGAAACTAATGACACTAGTTATTAACAAACTTACAATGTGCCATGGAAATTTAAGATTTTGTGGCAGGTCTTGTAATGACTCATGTTACAGTATTTTAATGGGTTTCCTTTGAGGTAAGTTTGATTCCAATATATCAAGCAATGTGAACTCAAACAGGATTTTTTTTTAAGTGTTTTTGCCTTCCACCTGCCTCAGTTCCCATTGTCTTTAAAGAAATGCTGTTATCCCAAAATCTTGCGTGCTTGCGGGTTGCTGTTTAAAATCAGTTAAATTCTGCAGAGAGATGTAGAGATGTGACAGCACAGGGAGGCTTCCTGCAGTTTAGCAGCAGTTTAAACGTTCATGTAGACACATATTCCCTGACTTACCATTTAGCCAATTTATTCTTAAGAGCAGCACTAAATGTGACTAAAGTCAGGGGTCTAAACAGGAAAAAAAAGGCGATTTTGGCATGCCTCCTGCAATGCCAGCTGCTTACTGCACACATCCTCACACCGTAAAAGAAGAACCAAGAGCCAAGCTCTGGCTGTTAGCTTTCTACCTTCAGAAACCAGAGGGTTTGCACAGAGAAGATGACCCAAGAAAACAACAAATCTCCACGCTGGCTTGCTGGTTCACTCGCTAGGTCAACAGCACCAAAAGTAGCAAGAGAACTTCCCAGCATCGGTATGTTGAGGAGGAGCTTTATTCCTCTGACCAGCTTCGCTTTAGCCAAAAGAAGAGAAAGAGCAAATGTCTTTGCATGATTTTGTGCTGCATACAGTATTTTGCTGGGCAACTCAGTGGGACTCGGTGTCTGTCAGGTAAGGAGAGGGCGAACTGCAGGAGGCCAGCAGGAGATGGAGGAGAAGGAAAAGCAGCGATGAGGCTACACAGAGGAGCTGCCCCCTGCACCACTATTCATGTGTGTCTCTCTCTCTCTTCTTCTCTCCCCCATGCAGAAGCCGGGGATGGATGTTGCTGATGCCTATGTGACATTTGTCCGCCACTCTCAGGATGTCCTGCGTGATAAGGTCAATGAGGAGATGTATATAGAAAGGTTATTTGATGTAAGTAAATGCCTTCTCCTGCTTGGACACCAAGCAGGAGAGACCCAAAATGTGACAAAATAAGACAGGAGGATAAGTCACATTTTGAGAAAATTTATTGGTTATAGCTTTAAAAAATAAATAAATCTTTCCTTTCTTTCTGACTAAGGCTCGTATCTGCTCTCTGCCTGCTTTAAACCTCTACTCTAGTCTACTGTGTCTTGGTCTGTCTGTGCGTGGATTTTAAGGGAACAGCATCTTCTAAGAGAGCCCTTTACTATGTTTAAGCTTGTGGAAAATCTCTCTGTAACAGAACACCTTGGTCATTGTTCTCACTGTTAAAATTTGAGCCGGGTTTTTGGCAGATGCGCTTGCTAAGGGCCATCTCTTCTGCACATTTTGCAGTGTGCTTCTTTGACAAACACCCCAAAACTGACAGTGGATTAAGTGTACTAAATTTTAATTTTAAAAGCTAACCAAAAAAGAGCTGATCAGGAATCTACTTTCATATTTCAGGAGGACCATGTTGTGGTGTCTGACACCAAAGGTAAAGTTGAGACGTGGTCTTCTTGATGAGGATGGCATGGTAGGAACTGACCCAGATGTTCAGAGCTATTTTTTTGTTGCACAAGATAAATTCATTGGACTGTAAGAGAACAGTGACCTGTGATGCCCGTTTGTTTTGGATTTGGATGCATGTTAACCAATATCTCTGTTTCTGTTGCTCTTGTTGTGTTATAGCCTTTCTGTCCTTGTAGCTGTTCTATAGCGAAGGTTTTCTGTTGATGGCCAGCCTGTAGCATTAGTGTTTCAGTCTCCTTTAGGGTATTTGTCCATATATCGATTTCTGTTTGAAGCAGCTTCTGTTCCTACTTTCCTTCCTTTCATCTCTCAGCAGTGCCATTTCTCAGTCTCCCGGCTCTGGAACTCTAACAACCTTCCTCGCTTTCTTTACTCGCTCGTTTGCTTCCTCAGTGTGCAGGGAAAGCTGCTTTTTTCCCCAAGCAACTTGCTCCTTCACTCAATACCTCTCTTTCTGCGCATTACCTGTCCCTTAGAAACCTCTTCTTCCTTTACAATTCCCACTCTTTCTTTCCCCCATACCTTATCGGATTAAAATGGAACTTATCTCTCATGTCAAATGTTTTATCACATTATATCAAGTGGCATGAATTAGAGTCAAATAATCTTACTGTGTACATCTACTAGCATGACCCATATCCACTGAGAATGCCTCATTCATGCACGGAGCACAGCAGTGCCTCCTCCGGGCGCCGCGCGTGCTCGCTCTGGGGAGAGTTTGCAGCGCAGAGCACCAGACGCAAATCACCCATCAAGCAGGCATGGGGAGAAAAAACAAAACATAACACAAAAGACTGTCGCTTCCATCTGCAGCGGGCCTGCGAGTGCATTGCTCGTTTGTGTTGAAATTTATTCCATGAGCAGTTAAATTTCCAGAGCTCATCTGGACTGTTCTTTTCAATGCCCACACTGCCTTTTCCCTCATCCTTTCCCTATGATTCACAGTTGGTGTGTTTGTACCCTTTGGGCCATTATTTCCAATTTTCAAAAGGCTGTAATTAGCACAAATATTGGTGCTAATATCCGCTTGTACTTAGTTTTCCCAAGCCCTATTTTAAACAAATTAACAGTTGACATGAAAAAAAAAAAGAGCAGCTACCTTGGTGGAAAGCAAAAAGTGCAAAACCTTTCTTTCTCTCCCTGCTCTCCTCGAGTCTTCCTGGTCCATGCAGAATAAAATCATCAAGTAGGGTTTTTACATTGCTGCTCCTGTTTTGACCCACGCCGGCTACAGACGGGAGCTGCAGCGTGTGGGAGCTGTTCCCGTTCCAGTTCCAGTTCCAGTTCCCGTTCCCGTTCCCTGCACCGGTGGGACGGCATTGGGACCCAATGCCACCAGCTTCTTCGCATGTGTCTCGCGTACGTGAGTGTGCGCCTGCGAGCGGGACGAGCTTCAGGGCCCTTGGCTCACAAGAAGGGAGGGGGATGCTCCGAGCCCTAGCCACCAAAAAATTGGCATTACATTTTGAGCTGTCGTGTATCGTCTTTGCCAGGTTTCAGCTGAAGAAGTTAAATGCTCCTGAGGCCAGCTGTCAGCACAGCTGAGGTGCTGGTGCATCAGTAGCAGCAGGGTTTATGAGTATGTGGGGATCACCTGGGCCCAGACCCTGCTTAAATCGGTGCTGTGTTCACCTACATTTCGGTAAGAGCAAATGCTTAACGCTATTGTCCTGAGCTTGATCTCAGCCACAGTCCTGCCTTTGCCCCCCTCACCTAACACAGCGACGCAGCATGGCCATGGGCTCTTTAAGGTCCCTTGGTCTCTGCACCGATGGTCATATTTTCCAAGGACATCTTAGGTGCTAGTTACCTTTTTAATAAGAAAGAGAAGAGGAATAATCAAGAATGGTATTTACGATGCTGAATTAGACTTGGGCCTGGTTTTGTTCTTGCTTCCTCCAGCACAGTAGAGGAGCAATCCTCTTAGCTGCAGAGTTTCTCCAGGCAATGAGATTATTAACACTTTCGAGGCTGGCTCCTCCGCTGGCTTAGTGCAGCGATGCTGGCTTACCCCAGCTAAAACCTTAGGCCAGTTTTAGGATGTTATGTGTTAATACATGCAGCAATGGAAGGTAAACAGCTTAAATCTGCCTGCGGGCAGTTCCTCTGGTCTCAGTGGGAACATGTTAGAGACAGTCGCAATATAGGGCTAAATCCCTTTCTGTGCAGCCATGAGTAGTGCAAGAGCAGAGGTGCACGGTGCAAGGTTGCCTATCGCATGTTCGGTGGGGTTTGCAGCTCCCGGGATATTCCTAATCCCCACACTTCTCCACAGTCCTGCCCAACATTTCTATTCATTTCCCCTTTGTCTCCTACCAGGAGCAGAGGCTGCAGAGTGTGTTAGGCCGTCTCCCAACAGGAGCTGGGTTAATAGATCTGGTTTTTGGCATTTGCCATGATTTTTTAGCTCAGAAACCATCTCTCTTCCCCTGCATTGTGTGGCTGCTTGCACCTGCAGACCAGGGCTATGCTTTTAGGGAAATACTAGCGTCTGCAGAAGATTATTGTAATATTTCTGTGTGGTCTGTGTGTTAATCCTCTTAATTCTACAAATTAGTCAGGGTTTCCCCCCCCTCCCCGCAACAAAGTCATCTTAATTTTAAAAATCTGTATTCTTGGGATCACTGAACGAACAGATTGATCGTGGAGTTCTGCTGGTAATCAAAACCTAACTAGCTTTTTGGCAGTGCTGTTTACTGCAGAGTAACATGACTTATTTACTTGGCCTGGCTCACTAATTTGATAACATTTAAAGCTAAAACACTAATAAGGCCCGTTGGTAGAGAGCAGTGGTAACAGAAGAGTTTCAGAATAGCAACGTAGCATCCATTCCCTGCGTTCCTGTGCATGGCTGGGTGTTTTGGGATTTAAACTGCCGTGATGTTTTGCACAGAACACAGAAGGATCACAAACTCTGGTGGTGCCTGATGGAAAGTAAGATTTTATCACTTTTTCTCCCAGAAAGGGGGCAGAGTTGACATGCAGAATGTGACAGTTTATAGGAATGGTGAGGCAGAGGCAGGCGGGTGTATCTTAAACATGGGAAAATGCCTTCAGAGTGATCCCAACTCTCCAGACCAGTCCTGCAAAATTGGGGTCCCCTTTGGTTCAGGCATTCAGAATTTCATAGGATCAGAATTTATACATCTGTAATTTTGTCTGAAGGCAGCGGGTGTTTTACTTGTAAGGGTTGTGCCCTTTGGTGGAAGTTATTTATACATGTGTGTATGTCTTTACACACACCCTTAGACACTCACAGTATAGGTTTCAACCCATCAGAACATATGTGATCCAGATAGTCTATGATTGACTAGCAGATGTGTAAAAGCCAACCTTTCTTCCTCATAAATTGGTAAACACTAATGTAAAACATAGTGCGAATATTTCCTCCCCAGGCACAGGCGAGTAGCACATACAAAAAAGGCTACCGAGCATTGAGTGAGCTCCCCAAGATCCTGCAAATTCCAGCATCCTGATGCAGTCCCTAAATAGCGCAGATGGCATTTTTCTCTCTGATGATTAATTCAATATCTTACCGAAAAAAACAAAAACATGCTTTTGATATGAGAGATCAAAACACCAATAGAAGCTCCTAAGATTGCAAGGACCTAAAAAAAAATTAATTTATTTTTTTCTTCCTTGTACTTCTTGAAGACACCAGCCTGAGTAGAAGATAAGGATTAAAACAGATGTGCTTAGTGCTAGTTCATCTGCTTAAATCTAGCAGTCTCTGAGATCAGTGATTAAAAAGCCATCTCTAACTTTGATGAAATCCACTGCAATGGTAATACTGTGTCTCTGATCGCTTTCTTATGGGCCTCATGTCTGCCTAAACCGGACATAGAAAACATTTCACTGGAGATGATACATGGATTATATGGGTCAATTATACACTTAATCTGCCTTCTGGGGATTAAATGTGCATAGATTGACCCCGCGTATTTGGCTTGTCCTTGGCAGTTATCAGATCAGGAAGGTTGCCTTTACCAAAAAGTCTGGTAAGAACTTAATCACGCAGTGATACAGCCCGCTGAGCCCGCTGAGGTGGCAGTAGTCACAGTGCTTTTTGCAGAAGGCAGTTTTACCACTTCACTGTCACTGTGTATGTTCGGCTTCCTCGAAGGTCTGTGTCACAGCCGGGATACCAGACGGAGTATTTTCTCCTGAAACGAGAAAGTGAACCCGTTTGTCTCTGCAAGACGGAGGCGGGTTTTTTTTTTTTGTCTTGATGGCAGGCTGAGATCGGCGGGTCTGGGCAGGCACAAGCCCTCGGCTGGGGCTCAGCTGAGCTGGGTTTTTAGGAAGCCCCAGTGATATCCCAAGGCTGATGTTGCAGCGGGTGGATTTTTGTTGCCTTTCCCCAGCCCAGAGCCCAGGAGGAGTGCCAGCCCTGAGGGCATGGCTCAGGTCTGTCCTCATATGTCCAAAGGTGGCTGGCCTCGCTGGTAGCCAACTTCTGAATATCAGAGATACTGAGTGATAAGGATGCAGGGCACTGTGCGAGTCTCAGACATCAGCAAAATCCTTGTACAAATTCTCAGCAACCTGAGCGAGCACTTCTTACTGGTTTACTGGAGGGTCTGCAGGCAGCTCAGCGTATTTCAGTACCTACTGATCTGGAGCCTGATATCACACCTAAATATACAGAAAAAATTACAAAACACAGACTGACAGCTGTATCAGTTAATTCAGCAAGTCCTCTACAGACACTTAGGCATTAGCTTATTCTTAAAAATCAAAGCTTTTGACTTCAGTGGAGTTACCCACTTGAATTTTGGCAGCTCCTTCAAAACATGCTTGCAGGATTATGGCATTTCTTGCTAGAGTGTAAACCTTGCACGGCACAATCAAATGCCAAAAGAAAGCCCTTCTCACCCTCCCTCTCCTTCCCCTCCTCGAACCCAAAAGCCTGGTTGTGAGTCAGTGAAGCTACTCACTGTGAGTTAGAATTACTCACAGGAGGACGGGTTGCAGGATCAGGGGAAGAACGGATATCAGACTGTGCGCCGGGCTCCCATCTAATATCTGCTTGCAGCCGCACTCACCGCTTTCTCTTAGACAGACAACAACCTGTTTCCCTCCTACGCAGCTAGACTGCTCATTAGGGCACTAACTCTCTCCCACTCCCATCCTGATATGGCCTCCACTGAGCTATTTCTTCTGCGTTGTTTTTCGCTGCTTTTTTTTTTCCCCTCTCCCCCCCTTCCCGAGTGAGTTGTGAAATGAAGACAATTAGGCAGATTGAGCTCGAGGAAGTGCAGCTTGCTTTTTTTCTCCTTGTGCATCTTTGGAGGAGCCAGAGCAGCGCAGCTTTTGCTGCAGAGGCTGCCACAGCCCTTGGCTGGCTTGTCAGGACTCGGACCCAGACCTGGAGTCAGCAGGGACCTTTGCTGGGAAAAAAATAAAATCGTGATGGCAATTATCCTTATATCTTCTAGGAAGGGACAAATTCTCTCTGTCCTGAGGGGGCACAGCGTGCATCACCCTTCTGCAGCCTCTTTTGCTTCCCACGTGCCTGCTCAGAGCCGCGCAGGAGCAGGGAGAGGAGCTTAGCAGGGACATCATTCATCAGAGCCATCCATTCCCTCGTCCATTTTTACTCCCATACGTGAGCTTCATGCGGCAGCAAGCATGCACTCACGCGTGGCCTCCTGCCCCTCCTGCATTCCCCTCAGCAAGGTTTCTTTCCTGAAGTGCTCATTTAAGTAGGCTCCATTTAATTTATTTTAGGGAGAGTCTTAATAAAATAAGTCCTAGATCTGTCACTGGATTTTACATGCTCGTAAGGGTTTTTTTTTTCCCCCTCCTAAATGTCTTTATCGGAACAGCTTTTCATGTTCCAGTAGACATTTGGTTGAAGACAGTTAATTTGATTTCTTTTCCAGAGGAGATTTTCCATTAATCATTCTCAGAAGGCAGACTGATTGCTCCGTTACGTTAAGGTCAGCATAGGCTTGCTAACATCATCCGCACAGTGCTTTGGAGCATTAGAGATTTTTCTTTTAGGACCAGCACTGAGTGAAAGATCATTTATTTCCTGGTAGTCAGAAGTAGCCAAGGTAGGTTTCGGGGAATAGGTGCCGTCGTGCTGTATTGCAGGCAGCAAGGCATCCTCGATACAGAGAGCGCCTTTTTCGGAGCAGCCTCTCTGCTCCCTGACCAGGAGCTGCCTGTGCGCATTTACAACTGCATATGAGTTGCATAGTGCACTCTGAGCTGAAGCTGCCTTCCAGCTTCGTTTAAGAGGCCTTAGCTAATTGAAGCTCCAATTTTGTGGGTCATGAGGAAGGAGAGCCTGAAGGTGCTGGTGTTCCCCATGAATCCCAACCCATGTGGGTGCCAGCTGAGCCTGGGGGTGCGAGGAGCGTGGGAAGGGCCGGGATGTCCTGGTGCACACAGATGTGCAGGGCTGAGCCCCTGGCCCGCCAGGGCACAGCTGCTGCGGGGCCAAGGCCCCCGCTGCCGGCAGCTTTGCTCCCTCCCTCTGGGCTGCGCAAAGGGTCTTTGCCCAAAGAAACTCACGGTGCGCGCAGGGGTGAGCCAACGGCCCCTGCACGGACAATGACAAATTGTCTGATTTCCAGCAGTGCCTTCAATCCCTCTTTTCCTTCTCTCCCCCTGCAATCCAGCCCCACACAATCACTGCCATTGCCCGCGCCAGCCAGCGGTGCGTGTGAGATTAGCCGTCCCAGGTCACTTCATTTCTCTTGATCTGCAGCTCTTTCCTTTCCTGGTGCTCCTTTAAACCTGGCCCTGGATGTATGATATCAGCATTCAAAAATGCTTAGCAGGACTCGGGCAGGGAGTGCGTTTTCTCCAGCGTGTAACCCCAGGAATGATACCAGGGATGTTGCTCCCTCCCGTGCTCTCAAAACCCTCTAGCTCCTTTTTTGAAATTTGTAGGCTATAAAAGAGCCAGCTGAAGTCTACCAAGCCTCATTTTGTGACAGCTTTCAAATAATCCTAATAACAAGTATAACTGAAGTGTTCCATAGCATGCAATTCTGTATTGCATCTTACTGAGCAACTTTGCATTCAGTTATACCGTCACTGCCATGCACTAAGAGGGCCCTGGAATCAGGACAGGAAAATAGCAGCACATTGTGTGGATATTGTGTTTTACGAAGCTGCTTTATACAGAAACTCAGATTTGAACATGTCAAACTATTTATTGAAAAGTGGAAATAAGCAGAGAATCTTTTACAGGTTAAAAAGAGTATTTGAGAACAAGCATCCATTCAGAAGTGAGTTGGTGTGTCTGTGCCTTTATAGTTTTTAGCAGAAGCTCTTTCCCGTAGGAAAACCAAGGTCTGTAAAATCGTGCAAAGCAGCAGGATTTCTGGGGTTTTATTTGACAGTTCCCAGCAAGTGCTGTGCACTTTGCTGAGCTGAATCTGCAGCAAAGGGAGAGAGGGCCCAGCATCCAGAGCCAACCTGATGGAGTACCCAGGGCCCCGATAAGAGCTCAGTCCTCTGCGTGCAGGTACGTCACTGGTCCTCCAGCTCAGGGATGCACGTATCCAGGACAGGCTTTACCTATCAGCTGAAAGGCAGCGTTTTCTGCACGTGTATAATGCGGTGCCCGAGGATTGGGGCTGAACTGTCTCAGAGAGGAAAGGAGCCACCCACTGAGGCTCTTGGCCTGAAAACCTGCAGGTTTAAGCATGGGGTGTCCCTGGTTTGAGGGTGTTGTGACTGAGAGAGAAGTTAGAGGTGCTGCCAGGACCGATGTTGGCGGGCTTTCTTCCCAGATCACCGTGAGCATCGGCCACCGCATCGCCCCCTGCACCCTGCTGTAGATAAATAGCTGTTCCCACGCAGCTCCCCCGCACAGTTTTCTCTGCTGCCCTCCATCCGGCCCTGACCAGCACGCAGCTCGAGGGGTTCACCCTCCTCAGAGCAAGTCTGGCAGCGCGTGGCTGGGCTTTGTTCAGAGGTGCTCAGCGCACAGGCTGGCGTAGGTGTTTGCTCACAGCAAACCCCAGCCTGCTGAGACCAGGGCGTCCCCGGCTGGAGGAGGAGGTGACCCAACATCGCAGTAGCTCTTTCAGTGAGATCCTCCCCAGGGGAGAAAGCTTAGAGAGTCATCAGCACGTCCTGCCTGTGGCCCATCACCTCTGCCAGAGATGTGGGTGTGTGGCTCTTAGCTAGGCAGAGACTTTGGCATCTGGCTAGCGGAGTAGACTGCCCTGACATACAGCTTGGGAACACCCGAATAAGTGCAAGACATTATATCCCCAGCAGCACCGTTGTTACTCCACCGGTGAAGGAGCAGTACCGTCTGCAGATCCCTTTCTGGCTGTGTACCTGTTGTGGGAAACCTTTGCTTGTGTAATGAGAGCACTTGGTTTGCCTGCAAAGCCACGGAGGGTCGGAGTTAAGCCTGCACCCACCGCGGCGCGCGGAGCTGCAGCTGCACAAAACGCGCATATAGGTGTTAACTGATTTTGTGCAGCGCTGAAAGCAGGGAGCGTTAGAGATTATGTTCTTGGGCATGTTTATTTGCTGGGGACGTTGGCCCCACTGGCACAAAATATGTGGATCCTCTTTTCCTCCCCAAAAAGGAATAAAATGATTTTGGGTTAAAAGCAATCTTAATCTGCAGCGAGGAGCATGCAGGATGAGTTGTGCCCCTTTGGCAAGCGGGGAATTGTGCAATCCCACTAGCACACGCAGAAAACGTATCCACAAGGAGTCCCGCGCCTCCCTCCCATTAACACCCGTGGCACCGTCCTGCCGAGCCCCATCGGGTCCAACTTCAAGCCAATTAAGGGTGAAGCGCCAGCCTGAGAGCACCCTGTTGCTGAGATCCCCAAACAGTGGGTGATCTCAGGTACCATATGTACTGCAAAAAGCGTGCGGCACGTCAATGCGCCTGGGTCTGCGTTTCAGCTTTCATTCTGAATTCTCTTCCCTGTTTGAAGGCAGAGCTCTTACGCGATTCAAAGTTTTTTTGTGGTTTATTTTTGGGAGGAGCGGGGGGGGGAAGATAATGTAATTCGGTGATGCCATTTGCATCCTAGACAGATGATGAGTTGCTCTGACTAGCAGCTTAACCCTATTAGGCAACGCTGGGACCGTGACTTTATTAAATAATAATACAAATTATTTTAATATCGAGCCCCTTTGACTTTGTAACTTCCTCATGTAGCTATGTTGTCAATGTGAATGAAATTTCGTAGTTAAGGAATATAAAACAGAGTAAAAGGCATCCAGAAATCACAGCATTGGGGTGGATGTTGGAGAAATACACTGTGTGTACATGCAGTGATAGCATTATAGTGATACAAAAAATCCCAGAAAAAAACAGTGCAGCCATTTATTTCAGTAATAGCTCAGTGAGACTGTGTCCTGAGACACTCCAGCCAGATTCACGAGGCTCTGATAGAATAAAGTCATAAATTTTATTTAAAAAATAAAAAACCTGGGGGTTTCAGGGGATTTTTATTAAATTGTTAGCACTTTACTAGATCTCTAGAATTTAATGTAGAGTTTAATAGAGAGGTTTAATTCAGAAAATGAGGGTCGTGTTGCCTCCTGTGAGGACTGCTTGCCCAGGCAGAGGCAGAGCCCTGCCAAGCACGGCTGACGGAGGATTTGCTTGTACGGGCAAGGGGCAAGCATAGAGTCTGGAGTTTGGCAAAGAGTTCACGTATCCCAAACACCTCTGATTTGTGCACTCTGTTTCGGAACATACCAAGCCAAAGACCCCACGGAGAAGTTAAATTAGCACACCGCAATCTGTTACCAAAACTTACATTTATTTTCTGAAACAGAAAATACTTTCAAAAGTGTGAGAATCTGGGAGGGAATTACCTTTCTAACAGAGCCCTCTTGGTGCTTTGCTGTTGTGTGTTCCGCAGAGCTACACCGAAAGACCTACTTTTGATGTCGACTTTTGCATATCTAACGAGAGTATACGCACTTAAAGAATTATGTGCAATAGAAAAGCTACCTAATAATCGGACGGTGTTATTATCCAGCGTGCGGCAGCATAGCAGGACAATAACTATTTATTTACTCTTTGCAGATAATGTTCTGTTATTTTCTAGTCTTTGGCAATAGCAAGAGAGCATCTGATATATACAATATTGGTGTGTATCCAATTGTTTGTGATCATCCCAAGTTTTGAAACATGGTTGTGAGAGAGGAATATAAGCTTAAGCTTGAAAGGCTAAAAAGCAGAAAGCCCCGCACGTAAATGCTATTATGCACTTAATGAGGCAGGGTTTAAAAAAAAATCAGCCACACAAGTTGGTTTTATCAAAGAAAATGTATAAATAACAACCAGTGATTCAAACTGCCTCACAAAGGGAGAAGCAGGGACGGGAAGCTAGCACTTCACTTGTGGCATTCAGATAATAGTATTTACTACACTAATCTTTTGGGCTTAGCAATTGACAATCAATATATTATTATCAACAAGCGTTAACGCAAACAAAAAGCTTCCATTTCTTTTTTAACCGTGTTCCCCTAAGTGCCTTAAATTTAATTAAAACCAGACAGCTCTCCCTCTAGTACAAATTAGAGTTAAAATCATATTAAATATTTGTTCTACAGGAAAACAAAAGTGTCAGCTTGTGCTACTGGGTTTGGCTGCTTTTTTTTTCTTCTTTTTTTTTTTTACACACAGAGGGGAGAAAAAAAATACCAGCTACTCAAAGTTAAAATAAAGTCTCTCTCCCTCCCTCCCTGTCTCCCAAGACTACTGTCTATAACATGTTGTTCCTTATAGAAAGTGGGATATGGTGGCATTTGCTTGATTAACTTGCTCGACAAAAGTGACAGCTGCTGTGGGTGCATGTAGCTAAGCTGCACAGCGCAGTTCCGCCTTTGTACATCTGTCAGCAAAAAAGGAGGAATAAAGAGTGAAAAGAGACAAATTGGTCCCAAAAGGCAATCCATTCAACTCAGGAGGTTTGCTCTATTCAAGCACTCGCTGGGAATCTCAAGTGCTAGGTAGCTTATTCAATTTCATTCATTCTTTAGAATGAGCCCACAAGTGTTTAATTTCTTATTCTGTTGAATAAAAAGGGGAGCTTTTTTTTTATTGGAAGCATTAATTGTAAGACTAGCTGATCAATGCCTGTGATATTAACTCATTGCTTATTTTCTGGTTAGCTGTGTGCTCTTAGATCCACAGCCGCTAAACTTCATTTCTGTAATGTGGACAATGTCACACCAATTTCTCTGCTTCCAGGCGTGCTCGGAGGTGCAATACGCGGTCCCCTGAGCCTTGGCCCCCACCAGGCTTGGAGAACGGGCCAAACCCTTGGCAGGTGTAAATCGAGAGAGTCACTGGGTTATTATCGATGCCACCCGTGGCTGTGGCTAGGACATGACTGAGCCAGATGCTCTTTGCCTGTGGGGCTGAGCCCCTGACCCCGCTACAGGTTTGGCCCTGTGCACTGGAGGAGGTTTTGTAGCTCAGAATGCTGACTTGCCTTTGGGTGGCTCTCCGGGTCCCCCAGTGAATGGCAGAGGAGGGGGAGCCCGTAAGCAGGGCACTGTGGAGTGATACCCGGCACAGAGGATGGTTTTTGTTGAGTAGTGGGAAAAAGAGCCGATGAACGCATGGGATGGGGATTGTTGCATGGGCAGGTCTCCTCTTGCCATCCAGAAAATGTATGCTTGCAGGGGAGAGATCTGCCTCTTCCTTCTTCATCGTGTGGCAGGTCTGTCCCCATCTCCTCATCAGCACTGGGGACCAGAGCTACATGTGTGCCTGAGGGACCGCAGCCCTTTGCCCGCCTCTGCTGTGCCACATCCTCCTCCAGGGCCACCACCATGTATCTTAGCTCAAGAGTTTCAGATGGACTTGTGTCACGAAGACCCTGTCACTGCTCCTTCCCCACCTTCCTGGCTGTGGGTCAGCCTGGGCGATGGCATGTCATCTTCTGCAGCAAACAAACCCCAGGTTTCCAAAACACAGCCTGAGAAATAGCCGGGACTCATCTCTGACAGCCCGGCCGAGACCTTGCTAGCGCTGGCTGGGAGCAGGGAAGGAGGCATGCTTTGCCCCATCACCACTGTCATCTGTATCCAGCATCCCAGCTGAGCTGGGCTTTGGAGGAGGCTCTCAAACTGGGATTGTGTATGCTACCGTGTATGTTCAGGCTTGCTGGGACCATCTCTTTTTTCTGAAAGAAAAGAGTAGGAAACTCTATTGGCCATGAGTCTCTCTGCTTCATGCTTACTGTCTTTACCAAGCTTTTGTAATTGCAATGAGTGCCTGGGATGAACAGCAAAAGCAACACTGAGGGAAGGTGGAGAGGAACACCTTGGTGGTCACAGAAGACCAGAAGGACAAGAGTTGTCCTTCCATGACTTCCATCGAGCGGCCTGGGCTTTGGGTTGCAGGCCTGCAGACAGCATCGTATGTACAAACCTGGCTGTGCGTGTGTACAGGGCACACCATGAGCGAACGCAGGAGCACAGTCCCTTGGGCAGGCAGACTTCACCAGAAGAGCTCCTGCTCCCATTCACCAAGCAAGTCTTCACGCAGTGCTGGCAGCTGTGTGCACAGAGCTGGTCCCTGGAAAGCACGGTCCTGAGCTGCTGTGGCTGCATCCCTACCTTCCCTGCCAAGAAGGCACCTGCTGAGGGAAGGCGGGTGCCGTGAATGCACGTGACAATGCCGAATACTGAATTTGATCTCAGACCTGCCCAGGACGGGGATGGACACAGCTCTGTCGGCTGTCACGTACTGTCAGCAGTTGTAAATCAGCACAGCCCCCTGTGCTTTCCACCAGCTGAGCTTCTGGCCCGTTGGACAGGGGCACAAACACCAGATACAAAGAGTTGGTAATTTTTTAATCCTTTTTTTTTCCCCCTGGCTGATCGAGTCTCTTTGAGAGAGGGCTGTTGCCTGAGAACAGGTTCACTTTTCCTTTGGGAAATAGGACTCATGCTCAGCACGTTCCTCTCTCCCTTCCCACCTATGTGGTCCTCTCACTCCGTGCTGGCCGGCTCAGGGATGCTGTGGAGGCAGCCACCCAACATCCAGTCCCTCACCTTTGAAACACCTTGAATTCAAGGGTTCATTTCAAAGCTTCCTTTCAGCATTTCAAAACAATTCCATGTCCCGGACAAAGAGAAGGAGCCAGCCGGCGTTCAGAGCCTCCTTGTGCAGTGTGTGTCACAGTTTTAAATAGATTTGCCCTGCTTGGATTGGTTCTGGTTGGAAAGCGAGTACCGAAATGAGAGGTCATAGGGGAGAGTTACTATGGTAATTGAGTAGTATCACCAGTAGTTTTGCTCTTATGAGCATTAAAGCACATAATAATAGACAAACAACAGTGGTTAAAGCAAGCAGGTAGGATTACTATGTTCTTTTGTCAGAAGTATATAATGTCTTGTAGTCAGTTTTAAAGACTTCTCAACCCCCAAATCCACCCAGCAGTCACCTGCTGAGTAATTTTGTGTGCCTAATCTCTAGCCCTTAACTACAAGCTTTCTGCTAATTTGAGGCAAATGGGTATTTTTGACACTAAATAGGGCAGTAAAGAATCCCTGACCTAGAAAAACTCCATTCCAAGGCACTGGGAGCAGAAAAATATTCTTTCAGCATCCTTGTGAGACCTTTGGAATGACATAAAATAGCTTTGACTAAACTGTGCTGCAGCCTTCGATTAATGGTTTGCAGAAACTTGCTGAACATCCCTACTACAACTTCCCCCATAAAACTTGTCACTTCACATTGCCATCAGCCACCACAACAATAATCATTTCATGCCTATTGCTAATTGCAAGCACAGCTGAGGCTCAGCGGGGTGCTCTTGCACAGTCCCAGGCCTTTATACCAGCCTCAATCTGTTGTATGGCACTTGTTCACACACAAAAAAACTACCAGTAAAGGCAGAAAGAGGCAGAGTCACAGGTTCCTTGTAATCCCTCTGCTACCCTGCTGACAACCCAGCCCTATAAGCATTCCTGGTTTTGTCCCACTCTTTACAAAAGCTGAAGTGACCTTAAGCTACTAGTATGTAAGCTTTTGAATGAAGAATACAGCTCCTTCAGGTGCCTTAAGAAGCAGTGTTGCATCTGGCTTACGAGATTCTGTTTGCAGCACCCCTGGGGTGAGCTGTGGCTTCCTGTAACATGTAAAATATGAGTGTGAACTCAAGGTTCATGGCAAGAACAGGAGGTCATGCTTCCATTCAGCTCACACCAAAGAAGACGGGAGTTTGCAGATGTTCCTGGGTATGTGTAATGACACCACCTCCCGGAAAGCACAGGAACCCAGCACAGGGCGCTTTTTTTTATACAAAATGTGCCACACTCAGTGTGTTACTTGCAGATTTATTCATATCAATTTTTACAATTTATGTATTCAGAGACAAACTCGCTATTTCATCAACTTATTGATCATGGTTTTGCATTAAAAAAACAAAAAACCCCAGGCGGGGGGAACAAGGAAGCTTCTTGCTCGAGCTGGTCGGGGTGTTGCATGGACAGCCGTGGAAGCCCAGCCCTTGGCATGCTTCAGCTTCTCTAGTGCCTGTCCAGGAGCATCCCAGCCAGCCCACGGCCCACCTCATCTACCCAGGCTAGCACCTAGCAATGAGGGTCACTGTGAAAGTCGGAAGGGGAACAGGAGACTAACCTGAAAGAGCGATTAAATTCCCAACTGTGCAAATACTGTATCTATTTGCTGTTACTGGGCTCTGACAGCATCTAAAGAGCGTCTGTTTGCACTTCTTCTGCTGATAGGGAGGTCACGCCGCGCAGCAGGCAGCAGGGGCTGTGACACACCTCCACGGGAGACCTGGTCCCTTTCCCACTGATGTCCTGGTGGATATGTGGCATCCGTCACGTGTGCCCTGGGATGCACCCTTCGCAGCCATCCCTCACCCGTGTCCCCAGACTAAGTGCAAATCGTCCTCTGAGTGGTGGACAGGGATGCCAGCTAGCATCAGTAATGTGCATGTGCAGCAGCGAGATATGTGGGGTTGGAGTCCATGGGCCTGGGAACATTGGTGAGGGCTACTTGTTCTTTACAACCAGGTGTGAGGAGTTTTGGGAAAATATATTTCTACTAGTTACTTCGGTGTGCCCATGGTGTGCCTGAAGTGTGTTGCAGCCCCACGGTAAGGCCCCAAAGTTGAGCATTTGGGCTGTGCCCTCTGCACCTTGTGTATGGGGACAAGCCACAGGGCTGGAGCCCCCAAGGAACCCCGCACCTCTGGCCCATGCCCCGCTGCCCCGCGGGGAATGGCAGACCTGCACGGGGGGAGCGAGGCAGCCAGTGTCCCGACAGGACCACGCTGCGCTCTTTTGTCTGAAATCATCACATTTCCGTTGCGGAGCATTTGGCTTTGTTGTTGTTTTTTTTTAATAATATAATCATATGCAAATGTTATCTTCTTTGGTAGGTTAGTCATGAATCAGAGGGCTTGTGCGTCTTATAGCACATCAACACTAGTGATAGCTAAAGGGAACATTTAATTTATGGGCTAACTTATTTTTATGAATATGCAGGGCTTAAATTCAGCAGTTGGTCTGTGCTCTATGAAGTGATGTGACGGTTTTGTGTATCAAGATCAATGAATTAGACTTTGTCTTTTTCTCATAAAGCAGAAAGTCTGTGGAGTAACTTAGCTTTGAGAAAGAGAGCTCCTTTCATGCAGCCGAGCAATACGCCTGGGTGAGCCCTTGTCAGCCAGTGCTCAAGAGGAGAGGGGGTATGATTCGGATTCGGCTCAGAGGAGATTGCGTCTCCCCTGGATCCAGCATGTTGGAGTGCTTACCAGAAACAGAAGAATATTTCATTTTGCTTAATCTGAAAGTCTCAGAGCAGCAAAGTCGCCTTGCTGATAACCTCCGGGCAGAGGTTATCATTTCTCTTTTGGATCTGTACAGCCGTATAGGTGTGCGTGGCACAGTACAAACAGAAACGGCAGGACCTGCCCCCGCTGGGCACTTCTCATCTCATTTAGAGGTGACATAAACACCCAGCAGATCCTTTGTGGAAGACAAGAGGCAGCAGTGGAAGGGAGAGGGCGTGCGTATGTATCATACCATTGCTTCGTTCCTCTGTGGGTTTCATTTAAAGAGGTGGTAGAAGGAGGCATTTGGGCGACCTGAGCATCCATGTGCCAGCACAGCCCTGGGTCACAGCTAACGTCACCTGAGAGCATGACTCATTTAAGCATGCTGAGTGCAGAAATGTAGCATTATAAACATTAATGATTTCTCTGTTTTGCCCATGTGGGCCCCCAACATTACAAGGGAGCCCAGGCAGATCCCCCAGTGGCAGCAGTTGCTTTGTGCCACCCCCCTCCCACAGCTGGCTGATGTCTGTCCTGGGTCATTGTCCCAGCACCCACAGGCACCTGGGGCTCTCAGGGGATAGCCAGGGATGCTCTGGCCTCTCAGACTAGTCTGAGGGATCAGAAGGTGTAAAGACCCACCAGACCTTCATGTCTACTATGCTGGTGAGGCCTGCACCAGCTAACCAGGGTGCTTCAGTCACAGTTCAACCCTAGCCTGATGTCAGGACCCCAAGTGGCAGCTAACAGTATCTGAGCTTGGCTTCTGTTATGGCAAGAGCTCCTGCTTGCCTGTCGCAATTAGTTTCATTCAAGCTTTTAGCTCTTGCCAGGTCTCCATCCTGGAGATGAAGGGCCAGCAGGCCACAAGTTGCACAAGGTGTAAGCATGGAACAAGAGATGACCAAGTGCCATTTCTATGGTGGTGCTTCCATCCCTTTATTTCTGCCATTTTATTAAGAGGTGGCACAGAAATAGAAGTACATCTTCACTGAAGTGGGGGCAAAAAAACCCTTCCCCTTGCAGCGTGACTAGAGTCTGCTGTCTGCTCCTGGTGGAGGGAAGCAACTCCCAGATGCATTACTGCATGACTTGATAATGTGTGTTGAGTCCTCATTTTTGTGATGCTGGGCTGGTTTAGCTTGGACTCGTTTGCTTTGGTGAGCCTTGTGCCAGCTTGTGGGTGCTCCAGGACAGCCGTGTCTGCAGGCCCCAATGCTGCCAGCTAAGCCCTACTCAGTCACAGCTTACAGGGTCGGAGCCGCACGTCCAGCAGCGCCATCCACACTCTGCTCGCAGGCAGGCGCTGGCCGCTCAGCCAGTGTTGATGGGTGAAGGGTAACAAGTCACCGGCCTCGGTTTTGCAATTACAGATTATTCAGCTGTCTCCACTCACCTGCTGCGCTGGCAGCTTCAGAAACTAGAGGGAAGAGGGCACATTTCTGCATCAGAGACCCCCACCCAAAGGTGCAGGGAAGGAAGGTAAAAATGCCTGCATTAGACCAATGCAAGGTTTTAGGCGAGTTGGGAGGGAGCTGCATTTCAAACTAACCTGGATGGCGCTCGATCAGGATTTTTATAAACTGGTCTGGTGGGTTTTTTAACTGGTTCTAGAGTAATTGCAGCTGATCTGCAGTACGGGTTTTAATCTGTGCACGTGTGTGTATAAGAGATTGCAAGAGAAGGGTGCGACTGTGCATACAGAGGCGTGATAGGTTTCTGTATGCAGACCACTTTGTAATCAACCGTTGTGCTGAGCGCCGTGGAGAGGTTGTTGTGATCCCCCCCACCACCACAGCCCCTGCTTCTCCTTCTCTCGAGGGCTCGCTGCTCGTCTGTGTGGCGTCAGACGTGCAATGCCAGCCCTGCGTGAGCAGGGCACTGATCCACAGCCCACCAGAGACTTCCTGCACTGCAGGGCTGGCAGGCTGCTGCTACACAGCTGCAAGCCTTTTTCACAGACAAGCAGCAAAATTTCAGCCCCCGGAGGGGCTCTGTGAGTTCAGCAGCTTGAAACAGGCTCATTTGTTTGCTGCTTTTCCATCTTTCATAATTGTGAGGGTGAAACCAAAGCATTTCCCATGCAGCCTGGGCAGACGTCTGTAGGTGCTTCCACCAGCATCCTCACCCGCAGCCAAACCTTGCCCTGCACGAGCCTCCCCTCCACTCGCCTTCAGGGAACCAGATTTGCCTCGTGGCTGGTTATGTGTGAATTTCAAGACGGTAAGTAGCTTGAGTGTGGTTCTGACACACTTAAAGGCAGGACTGTGCTCTCATGGGGCAGGGGAAACGGGTTAAAAAATGGATCGGGCCAACCACGCACCGGTGCTGGCAAGCCCCGTCAATGGCAAAATCAGATTACAAGAATCTTGCGGTGTTGCTGGTGGCCGTTACCCCTCCTAATAAGTTTGTTGTTGTTATTATTAAAATTAAATGCTCATGCACGGAAAGTCTGTGTGTAGAAAAAGGTGCCTGTCTCCCCCTCCAAGTCTGTCGTATCCCACCAGCAGTCTGGCTAGCGGGAAAGGTCGGTGCTGACTGTACGCCGGGTGCCGCCTGTGTTAGTCAGGGCACAGCACGCAGCCCTGACGTGGTTGCTGGAGAAGTCCTGTCTCTCTTGCAGCAATGGTACACCAGCTCGATGAATGTTGTCTGCACCTGGCTGACAGACCGCATGGACCTGCAGCTTCACATTTATCAACTGAAAACTCTCATTAGGATAGTAAAGGTAATCATCTGATGTGTTTTTACTACTGTCTTGCTGTTGGATGGAGCGTGTGTGTATGCCTGCATGCGTGCGGCATGGTCTTTTAGGCAAACTGTCGCTGGCAAATACATTAAGCCGTTCATTAAAATTCTTAAAAATCAAGATACTTGTGTGTATGGCGTGTAGCAAAGGATAAACAGGGACTTGAAATGCATATAGATGCACAATACAGGTGTGCAAATAAGAACAAAGTAACTGCACAAAAAAAAAAGGAAACTCTATTGCTCTGCAACCCCACCTCTACAGTAAGCGCACCAAAATTAGCCTTTTTACGGACAAACGTGTTGATCGCACCGATGAACTCTAGTGTTAAAATGGGTTAAATCAAACCAAAAGTTTTTAACACTGTTTTACTAGAAACATTTAAGTCCAGCTACAGCTTGTGATTATCATCAGAATGCAAATGAGGATTGTTCTCATAGTTAATTGAAGTTGTTTCTTTTACAATGAACTCTAAGAGATCACAAAGGTGAGATAACATACCCTGAAAGTAACATTCTTTCCCTTGAGTGCACGTGTATGTGTGTATGTGTGTGTGCGTGCCTTGGACTAATGATAATTATTTCAGTGTGAAATCGCAGTGGTTTACATGAAATAATAAGATCACAGAAGGGGGTAAATATATTTTTGATCATTTTAGGTTCTATCTAATGCTTTTTGGTCTAGTATTTTATAATGTTTATGGTCTTGTGTGCAGTGAACACATTGAAGGCATGAATAAATTAAAACTGAAATGTATTAAATGTGCTTTTCATAACTGAAAACAACAGGCACAGACAAATTATTTCTACTTGTCAGCTAGCTGAGGAAAGCTTTCTTCCTTGTGCTTTATTTATACCAATAGTACATTCAGAAGCAGCTACAACAAATCCAAAGACTTTCTGAAATAGCGGAACAGTAAATACACACAGAGCACAGAGCAGAATTAAAGGCCAGAGTTTTATCTCACAGAGGCGAGAAGTTTTTAAACATAAATTCAAATGAGAGATATTAATCCTAATTACAAGGGAAATGTAACTAACTATGGAAATACAACCCCCATTTCAGAATCAGGTGAAGAAAGAGATTTAAGAAACACATGCCATGTACTTATGTTTGTACATCAACAGTCTTCCCCAGTATGCTGGACTTAGTTTATTTAATCCCAATACTGTAGGTAGGATTATTTAATACGGAGCATTCTGGGAAGGTGTAATCACATCTGCGGTTATGGGCGATAAGCGGTCTGCTGCATGAAGAAAAATAACTGACGTTCCAAGCATCTGAATGCATCCAAAAGCAAAGGAAGTCAGTTGGAGCAGAGCCCTTATCTATTGCTTCGATGTCTTGTTAGACCCCAGTCTACCACATGTAAAGCTCCCCTGAGCAGCCCCCAGTACACCCCTGCTTTGAAGCCTTCATGCAGCCGCACAGCCCAGCCACCCTGCGGGCCCTGCAAAGGCAGGGCTGGAGCCGCAGGGCGCTGGTTTCTTGCTCAAGGCACCCTCGAGGGACCTCTGCCCTGGCAAAGCAGTGCCTGGCAGAGACAGCCTCCGACCCCCCAGCCTCTGCACTGCCCCGGGGTGATGCAAAACATCCCCAGGGTGGGGATTTCCCTGGTGTCCCAGTTCTTCCCTTAGTGTTCCCAAACTCCAGGCTTGGGGGTACAGGGTGACTGCTGTGGTGCCGCGGGGGAGCCAGTGTCGGCCCTGACCTCTGTGCTGTCTCCTCCTTCCTCTGTGCCTCTCCCCGCTTTAGAAAACGTACCGGGATTTCCGATTGCAAGGTGTGCTAGACTCCACCTTAAACAGCAAAACCTACGAGACCATCCGGAACCGGCTGACGGTAGAGGAGGCCACGGCGTCGGTCAGCGAAGGCGGAGGGCTCCAGGGGATCACCATGAAGGACAGCGATGAGGAAGATGAAGAGGACGACTAGGGAAGCTGGCCCGGAGGACCGGCTGGGGGTCGCCTGGTATCCGTGCATGTACCTCGTCTGTAACTCAGTTAGCCACATTAGGAATTTTTATGTCAGCTCTAAATGCCCATGAGAAGTTTACCAATACAAATGCCATGTTAGCTGTGTGGTAATAAGATTAGCACCTCTCTTTTATTCATCGGTTTCCTAATTTCATATCTATATGTTCATAAGCAATATGGAGCACCATTGTTTAATACTGTTAATGGAAAAAACTACATAGAAAACATGCTAGGTGTGTCCCTGTTATAACTAAAGTTTAAACAATGCTTCATTAATGTACTGTATATACATTGATGGTAAATTGTTGTGAAGATGAGTGAATCGAGTCCTTTCATTTCTTTGTTTCTCTTCTGTGGATGCCAACTGCTTAAAATTAATAAAAAACCAGCTTCGTTTTTAAAAGAAGAATGAGGCAATTACAAATGATTTTTTTTTGTTCTCTCTGTTCGTTTAAAAACCAGAAAACAAACAAACCCAGACAGCCGTTTGAATCATTCTGCATCCTTTTTAATGTACCAGGCTCTTCCCTTCAATATGCAGTTAACTCCATAGAGGCTACATCCCAAAGGATTAGTCATTCTAATTGCCACACCAGATTAATCCTATCATTATGGATATATCATGCCACATTACAAGTCCAAAGCAGTTGTTTTATGTTGACGTTTGCTCCTCTAAATGTTACTTTTTTGTTTAAATTTCAAATAACTGTTTATGTACAAAGACAACTTTAATTACAATCTAAGACTATACAAATGTGTTTATAATAATATATTGAATATTTATTTCAGTAGATTGTAACCATAATTTACAATTCCTCTGTTTCACAATGGTTTTTATATATGTCATGTACATTGCATTTTGACCAGTAACTGCATGTCCATCAGTCCCCCCCTCCAGAGCTTTTACTTTCTGTGTAAAATAGTGATCCATCTTGCTTTTTTTTTTTGCCTTATACAAGCCGACAGTTGTAAAAGTGTGAGAACTGTGGCTTCTCAATAAATAACTATTCAGATGTCCTAAGAATAAATTATGGAGTCTTTTTATGTCTGCCTTAGAAAAAAAAAAATACAAGCTGAGATGTAAGAGCCCCCACCTCCCCGAATAAAGGCGTTTTCTTTTCTCATGGGTGTTTTCACAGTTTATTAATTAAGAAGGTGGCTTCCTGATTTGCTCCCAAAGGTCGGGGGGCACCAGACTCTCTGCTCACCAGGTACAAGGACATTCCTGCTGTCACCACTGCAGTTTCCACTGTTATCTGCTCTCTACGTCCTGTGATCAGTCTCTGGACGTCTAACTGATGGTCTGCTCTGGTACAGCCCTGTAGTTACATGGGAATCAGCCTTGCCTGACACTTGCCTTCCACCAAAAGGCCTCAGTTGGTATTTTAACCTCTCCAAAGGAGCCAGCTGCAGCAGCCTGCAGCGCACTTCCAAACACACGGCACGGGGCAGACACCTAGCTGAAATTAAAAAGCAGGCTGGTTTGATGGAAAGCATGTTAGGTTGGGAGTTTTCTAAGAGGTTTTGCGGTCGCTCCCTCCCATCAGCCCATTCAAACTGAAAATTACTCCTGTGACCCCAGGTTCCAGTCATTTGAGAGGGAAGCAGAAGAGCGGGTGCCCTCACCCCCAAGAACAACAACCTGTTGCCACCCTGGGGAATGAGGACGAATGTTCACCCCCCCACAAATAAAAGATGGGCAAATGTTGCAAAAAAAACATCCTGCCTGGAGGAACCTGCCTGACAAAATGAGCCATTAAACTAAACCATCTCCCAGTGCCCAAGAGCCATGAGACACTCTGTGGACATCTGGGAGGAGGAGGAGACTTCTGGGAACAGCCAGCGAAGGGGGTGTTGGCTCCCAGCTGGGGATGGGATATTTACAGACCCTGAAGCACATTCACCTGTAATGCTGGATTTTGGGTCCCCTCCCTCTGTGGCAGAGTTTACCACCTAGCCCTGGAGGTGCTCCGCAGCCCCATCTGGCTGGCCGTACACATTCAACACCCACCTACCCGTGGTGACCTGCATACACCCCCCCCTTGGAACAGGGACATGGGTAGGGTATTTACTTCAGGACTGGGTGGTAGGCATGCACATTTAGCACCAGTTACATGTTGATAAGCCACCTGATGCACTGGCATAGACAAGGTTTGAACCCTGACTGTAGCACAGCAGACCTGTTCTTCATTTTCGTCTTGCTCCATGATGCTGGTAGAGGGAAGGCTTGCCAGGAAAAGCCATCTCTGAGGACTTAGGCAGGAACGTGGCCCTGTGGCCACGGACACAGGAAGCTCTTCCCCCTTCTTACCCATCCTCCAGCTGTGCAAATACTTGGCCGTAAATCCCCAGAGGAACTGAGGTAGCAATGGCATGTTTAGGCCATACCGAGTCCACCAAAACTAGTTCAGGTGCCTCTGCAGGTCTGTCACTGGGGCACATACAAAAACCGTCTACATCCTGACAAACTGCAAGCACCACCTGGTCCCCTCTTTCTAGGTGGGTGAGATCCACTTGAGACCCATACACATACTGATGCATACTGTGCTCAGGCCCACTTCATCCTCTCCTTCATCTCTCCCAAACATTTACATGAAGGGCAATAGCTCCAAGAGGAGGCACTGTGGAAAACCTTACCTGCGTGGTTACCAGGCTGGTAGCAAAGAGCACTGGGGGAGATCCAAATTTGTAGCTCTGCTCCCAGTCAGGCAGAGCAGAGCTGAAGAAACAGCTTGATTCTGCTCTGGAACTGGCTCCTTTTTTTTTTTTTTTTCCTTTAACATGAAATATTTATTGGGTAAAAACACAGCCCACTTCCACCTGCCACCTTTCAAAATAGTGAGCCCTGCTCAGTTTTTTGAATGAAGAGTGTGGGCGCAGCCTTCAGGAGATGATCCTTGGCTGCACATCACTAACGCACATAGGTGCCTCCCTGAAACAGCAGTTATGGGCACCCTTGTCTGAGTTTGTCTGTCATTAGTGATGACCCTATAGCCTGTGACAGCTTTTTGCATGCCCTCAAACCCCAGCAAAGCACCTCAGAGACCCTGTTAACAACCATGAGGATATGTCAGGCTTGACCACACATTCAAAACAATGAAGCTTTAGCCAGCTTACTACTTTTAAGGAGCTTGGACACAAATGACGAGCTTTAAGGTTCATACTTTAGGGTAAGAGGGGAGAAGAGCTCACATACAAGCAATGCTGCAAAGCAGGATTTAACCTCCCACTCCACAGCCTGCAGCCTGTGGTTGAGCAAAGGGGTTTGTTGCACCCTGATCCCCACTGCCTTTAACCCTGCAGATGGTTAAGTGGGTGCTGGCAGCCTGACCCTCTCCTGTATGGGTGCTGCACCATGGTACCAGGAGCGAGAAGTGCTGGCTTGGGTTAGTCCTGCACCAATGTCGAACCAAAATGGTTTGGTTTTGTCTGAAAAACATCAGCCTGGGTGTAAAGCCCGCCTGGCCACAGACTACGCTTTGGCCAGGACTCAGGCTCCCACAGAGCAAAGCTACGTCTTGGGCAGCATCTAAAAGGCCCTGCTGATGGATGGGAGCACTCTGGCAAACCCAGCCGATGCATGCAAAGGTCTGCTGCTGGTTTCGCTTCAGCCCATTGCTGCGATGGAACGAGCTCCAACAGTCAAAGGACTTTCTGCCAGTACAACTGCACCTAGATTAAGAATCTGCCAGTACAGTTATGTCAATCAGTTTCGGGGAAAAAGGAAACTTTCATTCTTCTGCCAGCAAAATTTCAAATGATAGATCAGGCCAAAACTTCTCTCATATTTACAGGGAAGTCCAGCGAAAATATCCTTTTTTTGACAGACTTACTTAAAGCATGTGGCATGGAGACTGAAAATGCTATCAACTATTTGACTGACAAGTGTCAGCAGCTGTTCATCCAATTTGTTTTATATTTCAGCAACTAACAGATTCTTTCCCCTCTGCTGTAATGCATGTCTCCTGGCCCACAGGCATCTTAGAAATTGCTTTTCTGCCTCTCTAGTGACCAAAACGTCAAAAATATTAGAAGACAATTTGTGTTCAGAAGCATAAACAGGCATGCAGCAAAGCAAAGATGATTTTGTCAATGTTTAGGTTGTGTTCTTTTCAAAAAAAGTCACAGCAAACCTAAGGCAAAAATTACTTCTCTAAGCTTAAAAAGAAAAAGCAAAGTGCCCTATAAATCAGCCTAGGTTAAACTATCAACTACCAAGGGAAAAAGCACTCATCTAATGGCCAACCAAACTGCAGCTGAGCCATACTTCAACTTCTGCACTTTGTGAAGTTCCCAGCTCTGCACTACCACCACCGTCACCAACGCTTGTTCAAAAAGCCGCTCCGTGGTGTCACGATCCAACAGAGCCACTGCTGCATCAAGCCCAGTCCAGCTGGGAGAGTCCCTTAAGCCATTCACAAAACCAGCCTTCTTCATCTTAGGTCTAGCAATGCTTTCAGAAACTCTTTGACCCCTGATTGCATATAACTTACAATTACAGCAGTTGCCACCCGTTCTGAACATGTCAGACTAAAACGCCTGCGTGACACCCCTCTCCAGTGAGCCATGTTCAGCTGTATTTCCTTTATTCAAGCACGTTTAGGTTCTTGAGCTAAACCTGAAGAGATATTTTTCCTCAGCCTTTCTAAAAGATGCATATTCCATTTCAAGTTGTAAATCTACATTTGTTGTAACTATGCAAAATATGGGAGAAAAAAAGTGCAGAGATTATATGCAATCTGCCAGCAGAGTTGTGTGCCATGAGGAAAATGCCTCACAGGTCAAAACAAAGAAAAACACTGAGCAACAAATTAGTTGCAGGCAGTAGCTAATATGGAGATCAAAAGATTAAAATCAACATGCAACAATGAAATCACTGGAATAATAGGAGCACTTAAGAAGATTAAGTCAATAACAGAGTCCAGTAGTACAAAAATAAGATTTTGATTATACTGTAAAATTTGATATTGGGAGAGCAAAAGCAATTACAACCACGACATGCTTCGCTCTCCCCGCCTTAGACCATCTTGGCTCATTTCCTATGCAAGGAATACAGTTGTTGAAATAAACAGAAATGTTATGACTCAAGTGCTCGATTCAAAAACAAACCAGGTGGTCAGATCAGACTGGGGACTGACAAGACGGGGTCTGTAAAATGAGGACTTGTTGCAGATCCTGGAGGATACGACAGCTGGGGGGAACAAAGGCCACGCCGTTTAGGACCGCTTTCGGCAGAGAGCCCTCCACAAGCAGCTGATCTTGGGGGGCTGTCCCAGGCTGTCAGCTGGAGAGGAGAGGCACGCGCTGGAAGATACGAAGGCAGAGGGAAATAGCTCAAAGGCTTGAAGTGAATGTGGTGGAAAACTCTGATAACAGGGAAGGGTTTTTTTCTATCCAGCTAAACCAGCAAAGATTGCAGGTTTGGTTTGTACATCAGAGGCAGAACACACAGCAGACTCCAAGCCCATCTGGACCCTCATGTAATGGACAGGAACATGGCCCATAGCCATGTTCCCCAGTGCTGGGGGTCACCTGGCGGCAGGGCCCAATGGGGATGGGAAGGACAACCTGCTGACGGGCAGCTAATGCTCACAACAGCTATACCCCTGGTCAACCCAGGTGTGTAAGCAGTCCCTCCGACACACACTGGCCATGGCTGTGGGACACCAGTCTCATCCATGGACTGCGGGGCCAAAGGCCTATAGGCCTGGTGGGGGCTTCCTCACCCGAGAAGTCTCAGAGCCCTTGGTGGATTCTGCAATGCTCTGTGTTTCATGAGGAAGAGCCTAAGCAGCTCCACTGCTCCCCAGAGCTGATGACTCGCCTGGGCTTTTCTCTAAATTGGTTTTTCAGCATAACCAACTTCAGCCCCACCCCCTCCCCCACCCCAAAATCACAAGCTAGTCTCATAATTAAATCAAATAAATAAATTATCAGCTATTTTTACAGAATTTGTGGGTGTTCTTGAACATTCAGGGAATACTTGGGTCGTGCATATAAGATTTTTCCTGCAATAACAAGGTCTGGATTTTCAGTTTGGGCTCGGATTGTTCAGGGGATTTTTACTGGTTCTGCTAGATCACATCTTCTGGGGTGAAACTGGCACTTTTCTTGCACCCAAGTGGCAAAGCAGCAGTTTCACCAGTCAGCCTGGGGGTCCTGCCAGGCTCTCTCCAACTCAGCCACCACCACCACGGACAAGGATGCCGCAGCCCAGTGGGTCCTGTGTGGCCTGGAGGAAGGGGGTAACGTGCTGCCGTCCGCTGTCGCCTTGGGACGTCACAGCCCGTGGAGTCCTGCTCTGCAGCGCATGAAGACATCTGGGACAACGGTTCAAACAAGGGCAAATACCAACAACATAACGTGGCATAGCCAAAAAAGCTGGTCAACACTGAGTGAGGAGTGAGTTGCAAAAAGACGGTGGAAAGACTGGCTTTGGAAAGCTTCTTACTCTATTTAATCTTTTTTTCAATAGCAAAAGCAAGTAATTTTAAAAATGAGATGTTTTTCTATCTCATTAAGGGGAGAATAATTCAAAACATGTGGAGTTTGTCCCACTTATTTTTTTGGCCATCCTTCTTTCAAGCAGAAAAGGAAGAATAGGAACACAAAACTGAACTGGGCTTCTACCCATTTTCACTGCTTTTTGCTCCTTTTTTATGAAACGTTTTCAGTAGGAAAGTGAGAACAAGGCCATCCCCCCATTATATTCTCCTTCTCTACTTCCTCCCACCTTTTCTCCTAAATAGAAAATAAGGGGGAAAAAACCCACAAAACCAGAAAAATTTAAAAGCTCCCACCCTTTCAAAACAAAAAGGTACAATATTTCAAAACATTAGGAAGGGACAGCTTCCAGTCTCAGCCTTCAGAAATGAAATGCAGCATTGCTCCATTACTGCAACGTGAAGAATGACTTTCCGACAATGAGGATGGAGAACAGCAGCTCACCCCTTCAACAATTTCTTGCTTGCCTTCCTGGCTGGGTTGGCTTCGGACATGATGTGGAGTCCACTGACTCCTTGATTGCCTCCTGGGCCAGACCAGTCTCGCACCAGGAACTAGACTTCACCCGTGATGTCTCACTCCACTCCTCACAGGCAGGCAGTGTTTTTGGGGCATAAAGCCTGGCTGGGATCGAGCTGTTAGTTACCATTCCTGTTGACAGGCAAACTAGAATAGGCTCTGGCTCACTTTCTCCGAGCTGCGGAAGGAGGAATGAGCCGAGAAAAGAGTTCATTCAATTGCTTCTGTTTGGCAGCTCTGCAGGACTCTCCGCATAGACAGAAAGAGATGTGGCAAGTAAAGAGTTGCCATTTTTAGAATTACATAAGCCAGTTTGATTGCCATCGAGGCACTCTGTGCAGCTCCTGCCACTGTGCCCCGCCGGTTGCTTTGCAGCAGGGCTAGATTTCAAACAGCTTTAGGAGCAGGTCAGATACTGGCTCTTAAAATTAGACTCAGGTTAAAAATGTCAAGGTTACCCCTGCCACAACTGACAAAGTCGACCAGCACAGCCAAGCAAGGACTCTGGGCCAGTAGCTTCTGAAATCCCACTAATGGGACTTGCTGTGGGACCCATGCAGTGCTCCAAAACCTACCTCCCCAGTAGTGTCTCATCACGGGGAAAAAAAAAAAACTAAATAAAAGAAATTAAAATTATCTGCCTATGTATACGCAGTGATGTGTACATGAGCAGGCTGAAAAAATGGTCTGGAGGGACTCAACACCTCTGCTCCAGGCAAGGTGGCCTGGCCATGCCCTGCCCCATGCACAGCCACAGCAGTCCCCGCTGGGTGACACAGCAGTGGGGTCACTTCACCGACCCTAAGGGCCCTGCAGGATGAGGGGGACTGCCCGTAGGGGCTGAGGCATTGGTACTGCTCCTGTTACATGAGACACTATAGTTTCAAAGGAGTAAGGGGAAGCAGTCAAATGGGTAACAACCCGCTCTTCACCCCAGCCACAAACTTTGCTATCCTGATTTCCCCATTCATTGCTTGCTAATTTGTCCAAAAAGTGTCTGTCTTTGACCTCTGCAAACCAAACACCTTGGGGCCATCCCCGGGCAGTGCTCTGAGGGTATAATTGCTGCCTTGTACCAAGCCAGACCCAAACCCAGAGCAGCAGGGCCAGGGCCCGGGCAGCCCCAGCCCAGCTCTCCTCCCAGCCGCACCAGAAGCTGCTTCCCCCCACCACCATCCCATCCCTGGCTCACAAAAGGCAGCCCCATCCTAATTGCCTGGGCTGGTGGCTTGCCTGCTTGTCCATCACCTTCTGGTACTAAAAAAATAAAAAGTATTTTTAAAAAGACATATAAAAAGCAAAGCAGCATAGAAATCAAAGCCACCATTTCAGAGAGATCGAAGCATAATGCTAATAACTTTCGGCAGCTTCCACTGTGGAGTTTAAGCAGCTGCCAAGTTGAATAACTAGGAGGATCCTAAGTTATCTTCCAGCGGAGCAGAAATGCTCCGCGCTGAGCAGCCGGGCCGGGCCTGCGGGACCCTGCGCCCCCCGCCCGACCGGGACCCACCCGTGGGAGCCCCTCGCCCCGTGGGACTGGTTGTCGGGGGGCAAAAGGGGAACCTCCGCCGGGTTTCGATGTCAGGGGACGGGGGGGGAGCGCTCGGGACCGGGGCTGCCGGGGGCGTAGGGGAGCGGGCGATGAGAGGAGGCGTTAGGCGAGCCCGCGAGTTCCCCGCGGGGACCGGCGCGGCCCGCCCGGCCCGCCCCGCGGTCGTTCTTCTGGGGGTGGCGGGGGGCAGCGGCGCAAAAATAACCGCAGGAGCGATCGCGTCTGCCTTGCGAGAGGCTTTGCGGCGGGCGCCTTCCAGAGAAAGACCCGCAAACCGTTTCCCCCCTCCGAACGCCGGGGGTGGGATGGAGGGGGAGGGGGGTGTGGATTAAAACCCCACGGGAGAACAGCTCCCACGGGCCAGGCAGAAAGCGGCGCCGAGGCGGGATCCCGCAGCCCGCCCGACGTGCAGCCGCTCCTGCCCCCCAAAGCCGGGCTGACCCCCTCGGTCCCCCAAAGCCCCGTAGAGCCCCGCCGGTGCGGAGCTGGGGCGAAGGCAGGGCGGCGTGGCTGGGGCAGCTGGCTCAAAGTCAGTCATTTGCAATATGTTCTCCGAAACAGCAGAAGTCGAATCGATGGAGACGGCCTCCAGCTGTGCCTAAACCTGCGATTTCAATTAAAATCCTGAGCTGCGATGCCCGGGTCTTAGCCGGGGTCCCAGAGCACTGATGCACAAGGCGGGCGGTACCCCGGCTCCTCGCCGGCCCGGAGGCAGCGGCACGGCCCGGGGCCCGTACCGGGCCTCAGGCTCCGCTCCTCGTCCCCGGGAGCGCCGAGGCCTGCGGGCCCCGCTGCCCCGAGCGGGGCGGTGGGTGTGGGGCGGCGGGCCGGCAGCCCTCCCCTCGGCCAGGGAGACACAGACAGACCGACCGGCCTGGGCCAGAAAACACCCCAGCAAGGACGAGGGCAGCGAGGGAAAGCTGGCAGCGAGCGCCCGGCTCCGGCTCCGCAGCCCTCTTTTATCCTGCCCGAAATCATCTCGTTTACAGAAAATATTTGTTTGCACTATTAGTTGGTACTGGAGTTAATTACTCAACGTGTGAGCGGGGAGTAATATGGATAAAAGCAGCCCCAGTGTTTATTGTGTGGGTGAGCTGTTGAGCGGTGCTTGAATAAACTGCAATTAGGGTTAGATAGAGATTAATTAACATGTGAGTGGCAAGGTGTAAAATAGTTCCCAACCCTCCACTCAGTATAATCTGCGGGCGAGGAAAAGAAGTTTGTGGAGGCTAATTAAATACTTTGCTAAAGCCGGCGAGCCCCAGGAGCGAGCGGAGCCCAGCCGCCGCCTGCTCGCTGCCTGGCGGAGGCGCGGGCTAGGCTCGGCTCGGCTTTGCTAGGCTCAGCTCCCCGGGACTCAGCCGGGCGCTCCCACAGCCCGACCACCGGACGCGGCTTGTGCCGGTGCACGTAGCTCTCCGCGGTCCCGTCCCACCCCACCAAAATACAAAAAGGAAAAGCGGGGCGGTTTCCTCCCTCTCTTGCGCGCTGACCCGTCAGAGCAGGCGGGGAGGATGGAGCGGGCAGGGCCGGGGGGACGCCGGCACCTGATGCTGCGGCCAAAGAGGGTGCCCCAGACCCCCCCCCCATCCCGAGGCGGGGTGTCCCCCCCGGCCCCGAGCACAGCCCCCGCTCCCCTCCGCCCGCCCGGGGCCGCCGCCGCTTTAAAAGTTTGTTTCTGGAGCGTGTTGTGGTTCGCAGGTGAAAAAGCCTGTCTGCAAACAGGCGGCAGCGAGCTGCCCCGGCGGGGAGAGGAGGCGCGGCTTTGTCACCGCCGCACAAAACCCCCGAATTCCTCTAAACTTTCTTAGGCGTGCTAGGGAGGCGGAAAAAAATTATATATATATATATAGGGGCCTTTCCATTGCTTGCTTTACCTCTGACCAGGCTCAATCTAAACCCTTCGCTCTTCCCCCCTCCCCCGGATAATCCTCCCCTTTATTTTAGAAACACACAAAACCAGGTTCCACGCAGCGCTATAGTGGCTACAAGTGAAAGAGAATTGAGCGCCCTGAATCGCTGGGGGGAAATTGGTTGGGCTGAATAGCCGCGGCGAGGGCCGGGCCGGCTGCTGGGGGCGCGGGGAGGTGCTGCCGCTGCCGCCGGGCCCCCCAAAACCAGGTGGGCTCGGGGCTCTCGCAATTACCGCGTCCTCGCGTCCGAGGGTTCTGCAAATCCTCCCCTCCCGCACCAAGTCGTTTTAATTAGCGAGAGGAAGGGAAGAAACCCCGGCACTCAGGCGCTATAACGTAGCGTCGCCTTTTTTTTTTTTTTTTTTTTTTTTTTTTTTTTTGGGTGGGGGGTGAGGGGCAGGACCAGGGCTAGAAGGGGAAAGGGGAGCAGCCCGGCTGCCCCCCAGGAGAGCGGGCACCTTTCGGGGTGACAATTCCCAAAACTCCCGTTCGCAGCGCACGGGTGCTTTTCTTTTTTTTTTTTTTTTGCCTTTTTTTTTTCTTTTTAAAAAAAGCAGCGAAAACCCAGCCCTGGACTCGACTCCCTCCGCGTTTATTTAAGGCTAATCACCAGCTACCCTGAGAGGGGAGGGGGGTGGAATTAAACTTAGTTTAATTAACATTAATACACCGTCCTAATTAATGGGCTGGCTATTAATTTATACATGCTGGGGAGGCTCGCAGATAAGTGACAATTTATTAATTATCTTCCAGCTCGGTTGCAACGGAGCTGATTGCAGATGGGTTGCCAAAATAACTCGAGCATGGTTGCGTGGTAGTTGCTTCAGCAAAAAAAAAATCTCCCCCTTCTTAAAAAAAAAAAAAAAGAAGAAGAAAAAAAAACCCTCACGCTCACTCGGAGTGGCTCTTCTAACCCCAGCAAGAACTGGAGCACTCTTTTCCACCCAACTTGTGAATCGCACTTGCCTTCTAATTTGCCACATGCAAAACGATTCCTCTGCTTTGCAAGTTGCTTTTTAAGAAGGGAGAGAGAGAGGAAAAAACCCAGCTCGCACACGAGCGATTTGTGCGTCTTAAACTGGAAGGAAATTGTGCGTGGAGGGAGGGGGGGTTCTCTTCCTCTCTCTGCCCCAACCCACCGCGCTCCAGCCCGGCGCCTCGGCTCGGGGAAGATCCATGGTGGCATCCCCATGTCATTCTGCTCGAAGTGACTTCATGTGATGTCAGCTTTAAATGTACGAGACCGTGATCTGACGCTTAGGAAGATGTTTGCTATCAAAATGTGACTGTGGCCACACCGAGCTGCTTGGATGAGTCTCGCCGGCGCTGGGCAAAGGTAAGCGGTCCCAGGGCGAGCCCCGCCGTGCCCCCCGCCCCTGCCCCCCCGGCTCCCGGACCGCGGCCATCGCTGGGGCTGGGCGGCACTGGGCTGGGGGAGGTTTTCCTTTTTCTTCCTTTTTTTTTTTCTTTTTTAATACTAACAAGGTCTAGCTTGCATGTTACTTTAGCGTGTTCCGCTTAATGAGCAGTAATCTGGTACCCTACGTGCCATTGTTCTTGGATATGTTCATTTGAATGTAAATAGGGAGGGGGGTGCCGGTTGGGGGGGTGGGGTGGGGGGGGAGAACAAGGTGCTTATTAAATTGATTTGTCTCCTGGCTTTTCTGGAATGCAGAGCCGAGAGCGGGAGCGAGTCGCTGCTCACACCAAGTTCCCGCACGGCGGAGCGACATGGCGAGCTCGGGGTCGCTGGAGACGGTCATGCCTTCCTCCTGTTCTCGGCACGACGGCAGGGCCGCCGCCTCTAACCCTTCCAAGACCCTGGCCTTCTCCATCGAGCGGATCATGGCCAAGACGTCGGAGCCCAAGCCAGCCTTCGAGCAGAGGCACGGCGGGCCGGGGCCGGAGCCGGAGGCGGGCAAGAAGCCGCTAAGCCTGTGCTCGCCCCTGCCTTGCGTGATCCCCATCCCGCCGCTGGGCTACGAGGTGCCCTCCAAGACTCTCCTCAACTACTCGGAGCTGTGGAAGAGCAGCCTGCGGGGCGGCGCGGGGCTTTGCAAAGCCAACTGCGGCGTGTGCTGCAAGGCAGAGCTCGCCCTGGGTCAGCCCAGCGGCCGGCTCATCAAACCGCAGGTCATCCACCAAGCGGGGGCCGTGCCGGCCGCCCCCCGCTCCCTCTACTACTTCAACTACCTGGACGCCGCGTACCACCCGGCCGACATCCTGCATGGACAGCTCTTCCCCGCCGGCCTGCTGGGCGCCCCGCCGGCGGGGGGGCTCTCGGCCCACCAGAAGCTTTTCCTGCTGGAAAACGCCAAACTGGCGGGGTTGGCGGCCGAGAAGCTGCCGCCGCCGCCACCCTTCGCCCACAAGGAGCGACTGCCGGGACACCTGGACCAGGTGATGAAGGAGGCGGCGGCGGCGGAGCGCGGCGGCCCCCCCAAGGGCCACGCCAAGCTCGGGGGGGGCGGCGGCGGCGGCGCGACGGAGGGCAAGCCCAAAAACTTCACCTGCGAGGTCTGCGGCAAGGTAAGGGGGGCGCCGGGATGGGGATGATGGGGATGGGGTGGGCGGCGGCGGCCCCGCCGTGCCTGACCTCGCCTTCCCGGCGCTTCCCCGCAGGTGTTCAACGCACACTACAACCTCACCCGCCACATGCCGGTGCACACGGGGGCCAGGCCCTTCGTGTGCAAGGTCTGCGGGAAGGGCTTCCGCCAGGCCAGTACCCTGTGCCGGCACAAAATCATCCACACCCAGGTAGGTGGGGGGCAGGCGGGGTGCGGGAGGCGGCGGCTTCCCCCCCTTTCCCCGCAGCCCCCCCTGATGGGCCTCTCGCCCCCCCGGTGCAGGAGAAACCCCACAAGTGCAACCAGTGCGGGAAGGCGTTCAACAGGAGCTCCACGCTCAACACCCACATCCGCATCCACGCCGGCTACAAGCCCTTCGTCTGCGAGTTCTGCGGCAAGGGCTTCCACCAGAAAGGTGAGCCGGGCCGGGAGCCCCCGCGGCCCCTCGCCCATCATTAGCGGGGATTAAACGCGGCGAGCCCAGCCCGGCTGGGGGAGAGGGAGAGAGAGGGACGCGGGCAGAGCCGCCGCCGCTCCCAATTACCTTCCCTCTAAGCCGGGCCGTATCGCCGGGGTCTGCTGGCTGTTCTTTCTCCCTAAATGCTTTTTAAATGAGATGTGCCGGGCCTGGGTCCTAATCCCGAGCCCTCAGTTTGCCGCGGGTCACCGGGCTGACCCTGCCTCTCATTTGTGCCGTGCCACTTGCGCGCTGCTCCGCCGTGACGGGACCGGGTTTGACGTGTGGGACGGGGGCGCGGGGGGAGACGCTTCCTAAAAGCCCCCCCGCACCCCTGTCCTGCCCTACCTGTGCGCCAGGCGGCCTGGGCACTCTCGGGTAACCCCCTTTTCCACATTTTTCCTCTCTCTCAGGCAACTACAAGAACCACAAGCTGACCCACAGCGGAGAGAAGCAGTATAAGTGCACTATTTGCAACAAAGCCTTCCACCAGATCTATAACTTGACTTTCCACATGCACACCCACAACGACAAGAAGCCCTTTACGTGCGTCACTTGCGGGAAAGGATTTTGCAGAAACTTTGATTTAAAGAAGCACGTCCGAAAGTTGCACGACAGCGTCTCCAGCGCTGCTCCGCCGCCGCCGCCGCCGCGGGAGCCGGGGCGCAGCGGGCAGAGCTAAGAGCCCGCCGCACCACCCCACTCGGACCTGCTCCACCAGGCCAGCACTATTTATCCAAACCAGCCTTTCCTTCTCTGTCTGTTCCCCAGCGAGCTCAGCCGCCGGTAGCAAGCGATCCCGAGCCGCAGTTTGTATATAAGAGGAATCTTATTTAAGGGCGCGTTGCGCCGCCGGAGCGGGCCGGGAGGGGCCGGGCTGGCCACCCCCCGCCAGGACAGCGCTCTTTATACGTGTCTGTAAATCTCCATTTTAAATGTACGCTCGAATAAGTGAGGAATATATATATATCTCTATATATATCTATCATGGGACAATAAACCGGCCCTTCCCAGGTGTCTCATTTCCCACCTCGGCCGCGGTCCGAGCGGGGACGGGCCGAACGCCGCTCTCCCCCGCGTAAACGCGGCTGCCGGGAGCTGCGGGAGCCGGGCCGGCGGTGGGGAGAGCCGGGCCCTGCCGCTCTGCAGCCCTCCGGGCAGCCGCGGGCACCGGAGGAAGCAAAATGGGGGCGACAGGGAAGCAGAGGGCTGCAGCTGCCCCCCGGGCCGGGCGGTGCGGGGCCCGGCGGTGCGGTGCGGGACCGGGCGGCAGCGCGAAGGGGCGGCTCGGGGGTTTTCCCATCGCCGCTCTCCGGGGTCGGTTCATTACGGCGTGTTTAAGTCGCTCCTCAATGACTATCTTTCCCTGCATGCAGATGAAATGATCTCACGCTTGCTTTCCGAGTAATGACCCAAATTAAGAGAGAAAACACAGACCCTTCAAACCGCATTACATTAATCTAATCACTCCCAGCAGGCCTCAGAAACTCTTTTTGATCAGAATATGGATAATCAAGCGCTTGGATTACACTAAATATTCGCTTCTCCTGTCTTCCCCCCCGCCACTCCCCCGCCTCACTTTTAATATGTAAGTGTCTATTCCGGCCACGTCGTTAGGAACAATATTATTCTAACGGAGAAAGGGGATGGAGCGGGCCGTGGGTGTGCGTGCTGCTGCGGCCGGGCTCGCCAATGAAGAAAGGAACGAGCCACAAACCAAAATGCCTGGGACGGCAAGCGGGGAGTTCACCTTCCTCCGCCTAATTGAGTGGTTAAATGGCGGGAGGCGAGGAGGGGCACAGCTCACCCCGGCGTTGTGGATTTATTATTCGGCCGCGGTGCTCCGGAGTCCCCCAGGAGCCGGGGGAGGTGGTGGGCCCCGGGGTCCCGCTGGAGGGACAGGGGCGATTTCAGAATTTCTCGGGATTTGCCGGTTTTTTGTTTGTTTCTTTTTTTTTTCTTTTAGTGCCATAAGTCGCGTTTTGACGGTTTGGGTCGGGTGAGGAGCGGGAGAGAATGCCCGGTGATCTTGGCAGCCGGGAAAGACTGTGCCAGAATTTGTTAAATGATTCTGGGAGAGTTTCAGGTTAAAAGGAAATTAAAAAAAAAAAAAAAAAGCCAGCCCGGTCGCCGCAGGTCACCGCTCTGGGGAACCTTGCGGGGAAAATCCCGTCCCCCAAGCGAAGGGGCTGCAGCTCAACCCCTTCCTTGCAGGCGGCGGCGGCTACAAACCGCCCGCCGAGCCCGGCTCTCCCGCCGCCGCGACAGACGGGGCGGGACAGCCCCCGGGCCGGGGACAGCGGGAAGCGACGCCCCGCTCCCGCCAGGACAGCGTGCGGGGGGACCCCGCGGAGGGACGGGGTCCCGGAGGAGAGCAGCGGGGCGTGCGGGGCCGGCCCCGCCGCCAGGCCTGGGGGAAGCGGCGCTTGCTCCGCTCCTCGGGCGCCGGGAAGGGCCTGGGCCGGCGGCCGGTGCCGACAGCGGGCCGGGGGGCTGCGGGCCCCACAGCCAGCTCCCCCGGCCCTCCTGAGGGGCGAGAGCAGCGCGGAACCTGCTCCCGCGGAGGAAATTAAGAGAGCGCATTCTTTTCGTATTTTTTTAATATGGAAAGCGACGTTGTTTGCAGAGCCGTCTGTGAGAGGGGGAGCGGCATCCTCGGGGCACCCTGACGGGCCGCGCAGCCCGGTTTGGCCACCTCGCCCCTCCCGGGGGGCGGCGGGCGGCCCACCCGGGGCCAGGTGTCGCACCGGTCCCCCCCCTCCGGGGCCTCGGACGGAGCGGGATAGGGGCCACCGCAGCGCTCCCGGCCCCCCCCCCCCGGGATCTCACCCGCATCCCGGCACACACAAGCCGCAGATCGCGGGGGAGGGGCGGCTCTGTCAGACACACACACGCCAGAGACTCCAATTATCTTCTCCCTCACAAGATGTTTCTGCTGTCCACGACTGCTCACACTTCGGCACTCTTGCCAGCAAGCCTCAATAATAACACCAAACCGCACAAAAAAAAAAACCAAACCAAAAAACAAACCACCCAACAACAAAAAACCCCACCAACCCTCTCCCGGCGCCGCAGCCGCGCACACAACAGATTGAGCGGTGCCGGTGCCTCGGGGGGGGGGTGAGGGGGTGGGGGGGTTAGAGGTGCCTCCGTGCAGGGAGCGACGTGCCAGCACCGCCGGGCTTCCCCCCTCGGCCCGTCCCGTCCCGCCGCTTCCCGGGAGCGGGCGGCACCCAGGTGCGTCCCGCCGGGCACCGGGAAGGCAACAACCCAAAGGCAGCTGCGTTGCCCTTTTCCCTGCACTCCGCTCTCCAAACGTCTGAGCAACCAGTTTGCTGCTAGAAACATGTTAATTGCCAACGGAGCTCATTAAGGCATGCACATGCAAAACACAGCGAGGGAGATTAAATGGACAAAAGCGCAATAATGAACTGTCAACAATCGGACCCATCTACACGACCAGGAGCACTCAAGAATGAGGCATTTAGAGGCAACAAAGGATTGTCTGGGACAGGAAGAAAGGACGACCTAGACTTTTGTTTAGTCAACACAATTGATTACAAATGAGAGATTAACAGGATAGCTTCAGAGTTTTTTTGAAGGAGGCAGAAGAGAAAAGTCCAATTAAGTGCACCGAATGTTAACTACATTGATTTCCACGGCCAGCCCCAGAGAAATTCTCATTAAACCATCCCTGGCGATCCCTTTTGGAAAGTAATTTGTCTCCCTGATGGAGCAGAGAAAGGGAGCCGTGTAAAGAGAAAGAAGCGCTAGTTCTTGGCACAATGAGCTTAGGAGACACACTGGAAAGAGCCAAAGGGGGAGTTAATGAGCATCTGACAAGCCGCTTGGACCCGGGCCTGGAGAGCAGCGATGAAAAGATGGAATTGGCCAACAACTATTCTTTATATCAAACATAAAAAGGCCAATCTGAAACAGGGCTGCTCAAAGCTGGTGGGGAAGAAAAGAAAGGCCCCCACTGGGGGGTGGAGTGTACGGCTCAACTGCCCGATTGGGACGGGGGGGAAAATATAAAATAAATGCACTAGCATGTCCCTCTCCCCAGCGAGCAGAGCTGGGGCACCTCGGCACCACCCCGGGCCGGACACAGCCGAGGGGGCCCGGCAGCCCCAGAGGCGTTTACACAGCCTGGCCTCACCCCACACCGCCCCTCCTAACCCCCCCGGGAAAGGGCACCCCGGGCCAGCCCCGCCGGGTGCAGTTCTAAGAGGTTATCCGGCAGCGGTAGAGCACCGGGCAGCCCAAATCACAGCGGGCCGGCTCTCCCCGGGGGACAGCGGCGCCCTGAAACCCGCCTTCCTCTTCCCGGGGGCTGCATTCGCCCCCCTGCCCCCCATCCCGGCCCCGGCGGAGCCCAGCGCAAGGCAACGCGCCTCCTCTCCCCTCGTGTAGACACGGCTCGCTCGGAGGCTCTTAAATCAGATTAGAGCTCGTTAATAACAATTTTGGCTTAAGTCTGTATTGACTTAGGTTTAGGAATGGCTTAGCACTTTCGCTTAAGTCAACACTAGGGCTAAATTGACACATGCCTTTCCCATCCCGCCGGGTCCCCGCGGACGTCCAGGTGCCCGCAGGACTTGTCCTTCTCCCGCTTTAAGCCGTTTCAGGGAAGTATTTGTAGTATTCTTAAGCCAGCCCGCCCCCGCGTGTCACCCACGAGAGTGTCCCCCCAAGGGGCTTCGCCTGCCCCGCCATCCTTCAGGCTCTTCTCTCCACCCAGCCCCCGACGGAGCGGTCACCCCACGCCCTTCCTCTCCCGAGGGCTCCTGCGGGGGTGTCTCACAGGCCGGCCAGCTTTGCCCCGCTCCTGCCGCCACCCCTCGCCACCTTGCCCCGGGGCTGCGGTGGGTCCTGTCCACCCGCAGGCACAGCCCAGCGCTGAGCTGACCCACCGCCGCCGCGGGGGCTTTGGTAAAAACACATTAAAAAAAAGGGGGAGGGGGGGAAAGGTCTTACTAACTCTCTCCCACCTTTTAACCCCACTCTCACCGCTAACCCTGCCCAAGCCCTAGGCTCGCCAAATTCGTATTTATCGCTTGCAATTACTTAACTGATTGCATCATGGGCAACACGTGCCCTCCATTAAAAAAATAAAGAAATGAAAAAGAGGTGCCTTTAGGCTCCCTTGTCCTCTGTTTTGGGGCAGGTTGCCTCTCCTTGCAGGTGTGGGGGCTCGGATCGCAGGGAGCCTCCGCGGCCCCCCTGCTCCCTCTCGCCCCTCGGCCTCTTAGCCTGGGTGCTGGAAGTCACGGGGGCCCTTAAAAATCTGTAAAATCTGCTTTAAAGTGGCTCCCGTAAGCGCGTGTTTTTTCGTGGAAAAGCCTTGTTCCCAGCAGGGATGGGGACAAAACGCCGTGTCTGGTCCCGGAGTTAACAAACCCGCAACAACCCCAAACTTGACTTTGCTCCTACAAATCTTCGCATCTTTGCCGTCTTTTGCGTTTGCAGAAGGTGCAGGCTGATGAGTAGGTTTAAAAGTGCCCTGGTCCGGGAGACAGGGACGGGGCACCTCGGTGGGCCCGCCGCAGGGAAGCACCGCGGCTTCGCCTCTCCCGGAGCCCCCCGGGCGGCGCAAGCAAGCGGGGCCGCAGCAGTGCATGGGAGGCGGCCCCGGTCCCGGCCCGCCGCGCTGCTCCGCCAAGGGCGGCCGGGAGCAAAACTCTCGCCCAAACTCAGCGGAAAACTTGGTAAAACCGAGGCCGCAGGAGCCATGTATTCCCCCGGGTCGGCACGGGTGCCTCGGTGCCACGGGCACAGCTGTCCTGGGAAGGGCACGGGCTTTTGGAGGGTCAGCGAGAGCACCCGGGACCGCCCGCGGTCCCCCGTCCCGTTCAGGGTCCGATATCCCTTCCTTTGCCTTCCCCACCGCTACCAGTTGCCAAGATATTTCACATAAATAGAAGCTTTCTGATTTATAATCAGCCTCTTCCTTCTGATTCATTATGGTAATGAATTGAGATATTACCAACATTGGATTATCGCATCACTGAATGAATCCAGCAAAAGAAAGCTGATTATAGAGGAAAAAGCCAAGTGTACCAGGAAACTTGATAAAAAGAAACGTCCGAGAAGTAGCGTAAAGCGGCTGCCACTGTTAAAGCTCACTCTTAAACACGGCTCACACATGACGGGGGAATGCGACGGTTCCCTTCTCATATACGAACCTTTCCCCTATGGATTTACGGGTACGGTTTGCACCGTTACGGTGATTATCACGAACGTTTCCACGGAATCAGTCCTTGGGAATCTCGGCGCCGCGAAGCGAGAGGGGACACGGACATCACCACCCACCACCACCACCACCACCACCCCCGCCTCTCGCTCCCTTTCCCTACACACGGTCCCTGAGGATGCGCAGCCCCAGCGCCCCCGAAACGACCGACCGCGGTCCGTCTGTCCTCCCGCCCAGACACACACCCCTCGCGTCCCGAGGTCCTCAGCCATCTCATCTCACACTGGGAAACGACCCGAAAGTGCTCCCCCCTCCCGCTCCTTCCCCTCGGGCAGCTCCGCAAAGCCCCGGCGCCGAGGCGAGCGCGACAGCGCGCAGGTTAGTTAGATCGCGCTTAACAAAGCTGCGGGCATGTGGTTCACTTAAGCAAATTATCCTCCGGAAGCTGGTATTGAGTAACAGTTAGAGCACCATGAATGAAGCTATTGGGAACACATGCAAACTCAATGGGTAAAGAAACGAAAGGCTGGAAACCAAAATTATGCTGCCCAACGCCGCTGTGAGGCAGGTACTAATTTACTGCGGCTTCGAGCTATGTAATTAATCAAGGAGCTTGTAATTTACTTAAAGGACGGCAAAATTTCCCTTTTATTAATTTGCAATATATTTGTAAAGTGATCTTACGGCAGCTGGCTCTGCTTGAATCTGTTTCAAAAGTGTGATGTAAATACCGTCTCACACTATTTTGTTGCCTATTAGGGCTTTCTGGTAGGTGATACGACTGAGAGTAAGGAGGAAGAACACCACACGTTTATTTTTAAGATCATCATCACTAGCGATAAAACTTAGGGGGAGAAGCGAGCGTACTTCCTACCCGTATGCGTTAAAAACGATCGTATGCAAAGTACCTCGGATGCAAAAGGTACCACTGGAAGACGACACACACGGCGGGTACAATTTAGGGCATTTTCAAGAGCTGTTTCAGCTGTGTTTAAAAGGAGTATCCAGCTCCCAAATTAAATCAACCTATTTACAGCAAAGACAAAGAGCTTCACACTGCAGGAGGATGCACTGAAGAACCGTGTTTGGGGTTGGTTTTTTTTCCCACCTGTCTCCTTTGCGAGGGTTTCATTATCTCTACCCGTGTCTTGCCAGTAATCACATACCTGAACTGATTTAGCACACGGTTATTGTGAAACAATAGGCAGAGTGGAAATGACCGATCTGGGATTGATTACAGTTGTATTTTTCAGCAATAAGTTTTTGAGACTCTAATCCTCACTCAGCAGATTACTATTTCAGATCAGTGTTAGAGGAAAACTGAGGAAAATAACGCCCATACCTAAGCAAAGCACTTAGCGCCGGCGTACTCACTGTCCGCACACTTAGCTCCAGCAGGCGCCGAGTTGCATCCCGCTCATATGTGCAATATAACACTAAAATCCAAAAGGCAGCGACTACAGGATCAAAACTTTATTTTGACTGTAACACAGTATAGCCATGGATTATAATCCTTGAGCAAACAGAATATTAGAGTAATGAAGACCTTAGCATTACAAATATGTTAAAACAGCTTGCATTTGGGGTGATACTTAAGGTCATGCTGTATCTGAACACAACTATTAAAATATTATGAAAACTACCATTATGGAGTAGATAATGTTTTCTTTCAGATGTAACCTCTAAAAGTACATTCCATTTCAAATTTGGTTTTCCTATTTTTCAGTACCAACAAGCTCAAACTGAGCATCTATACTCCCTGCCCTGCTCTATGTGAATGAAGACAGGAATGAAGAACTATAAGCCTAAAATCTAGCTCCCTGATTCTATGAAAGCATGACCCTGAAAAAATACAGTCAAGAAGATACCATAGTGTCAAATATCACTCATCTAAACCCTCTTATTTCATACATACTCTCAAATGAAATTAATAGGCTTGAGAAAAAATCTGCCGAGTAAGAAATTTCTTATCCTGGGGAAAAACTAACGTGCCTTCTGCTACTGCCCCCACAGCCAGAGTAACTGCGAAAGGAAAAAGCTCGGGGATGTGATGGGAGAGGTGACAAGATGGGGGAACAGGCTGTGCTCCTGGGTTAGTACTGTGGTTACTCATCTGTCCATAAACCTAAAAAACGATGATTAATTATTTCTTCTTGTAAGATAATCAAAGATTAACTTACAAATGGCAAAACCTTTGGTTTTTGTTCCTGCTCTTCTCTCAATTGCTTTCCCCACCCGCCAGAAAAGCACATGAAGCAACAGGCTCTTAGGACCACTGCATTTAGGTATACACGTATTTTAGCACAAAAGGGCAAGCAGCAAGTCAGGAATGCAGAGTAAGAGGTTATGTTCTGAAGGAAAAAAAAAAGCATTTACCCAAGATGGGTAGGAAATTACATAAGATATAATGTAATATATGTATCAAACATATAATTTATAACTTTAGATATATATAAAAGCTTGGGATAAGGTGGGGTGTAACTACACAGAATCAATATGTTGGAAGTTACAGCCTTGACTTGGTGAAGAATCCTCATTTCAAGGTGATATTAAACCATATCAGCAGCAATCAGTTTCGGGGATTTTTTTTCTTTTTAAAAAAAAACATGCTTAAGTTTAACATTTGCTTTCTCAAATTTGTACCTATAGAAAGGCAAGTGGCAAGCTAGCTCAGCCATAGCAAATTAAACTGTGCACTCAACAAATCTAAGTATAATAGGAGATACCATATAATTATGTTCCCTGCCACCGCTTGCCCTGAGGTCTGTGCCAAATCAGGAAATGCTGGCTCCCGTACCTCCACGGCCCCGCTGTGCGCCTCCCTGCCCCTGCCGCTGTGCTGTTTCACAGTCAGACGCAATTGCATTTATTTATATCAGACCACAGGCCAACATGAGGGCTCTTGTCTCTCAGAGCAGTCACCTACACACATTCCTGCTTTAAATGTTTCTCTTATTTTTTTTCCTTTTCTGGACATGTTCCTACATAGTTTTCCATGCGCTAGTTGTCCTATTGCTTCTAAAGCTATGCTGCGGGGGAAAAAAGTTATTTCCACCTTTGAAAAGAAGATAATTTAATTTTAATCTTAATCTCTTTGCCCAGTAACAACAAAATAATCAGAAACACAGTACCTGAGCAGTTATCTGCAACACAAACCTGACGCTAACATTGCTCACAGGTGCCTTTCACAGCACGCTGCAAAACCCTCACCCACCCAGCTGCCATGCCCTCATAGTCCACAGGCTTCGCTTTCCTTCCACAGGAAATCAAAAGGGGCAAGGAGATAGCGAGCATCTGCATTGTGTCCCAGTGTTTAGGTGGAGTCCAAAGAGGTAAAGACCCAGATTATTCACAGGTATAAAGTACTTAGGGGCCCAGATTTTACTTTAAGTGATTTCCCTTTGGATGCAAAGACCAGGATGAATCCCAGTCTTTGTTCACAACTAACTGCTCACCCATCCCTTCATTCTGGGCATCGTGTGTAATAGCTTTTCCCTCCCTGTCTGCTCAACTGGTTCCAATTATTTGCTTTTTAAATGTGAGCTCTACAACGCTAAGATCCATACACATTCCCACTAAATCAGCCCAAGAACCACATTGTGATCTTACAGAAGAAAATATTACCAAGTTGTCTTTGTGACAGAACACTGAGTAGGTATAAAATTGCAATGGTCTCTATGCCAGGGTATTTTTAAGCTCTCTGCTTGTAAGATGAAAGCTTAATTTGATATTTTTGTAGTTATATAACAGTTCTAATATTTTGTGACATTTTGTATTGTGACACTATAGATGAAATTGTCATCGGACTGACACCCTTTACTGTTTATTCCTTAATTACAACTGTTAACAACACTGCAGAGAAGCGTGCTAATCTGCCATCACATATTATGAAAACAACGTTATTGTTACAAACACCAACACCCACTCAACAGGATATTTCTAAGATGGCAGTTTCTGTAAAAACTTATCAGTTTAATGGACACTTCAATAGAAAAAGTTTTAAATGAACTCTTAATATTCCCGTTGAAAACATACAATTTTATATTGCAGCTGAAGTTTTGATTCTATTGTGTCAGTGATTCTTCAGCTAATTTAAATTCAGACAAAACCAAGTGCCTAATTTCACGAACAGTGTCTGCGGATGTTGGTCCTTAAAGGCTACCCAGACTTGTACAGTTTTCAGCTACAAGTTAGTTCTCTAGTTCTGACTAGCCATAAACTCCCCACAAACAGCTGATCAGTGAGGAACTTAACTATGTTTAATTAACTAAACAAACACAGGTTTTTTAGTGCACAGAACCTAAGCAGTCAGGACACCTATGAGAAATGTTGCTAAATGTACCTCAGTTTCAATAAAAGTCATTAAAACATCTCTACCATTAAAAAATATATATCTATGTAGCATGGAGATGCCTAGAGTACGAATAGCACTAGTTGCTTAGCAAGATTTGTAATCATTACATTTTCATATCCTCAAACACTGGCCGAGGTAACCTTTTTTCTCCTACTTTCAGGTCAGGGTAGAAGTATGTTGTTGCATATGAGATTAAATTTTAATGGTATTGACTCAAGTCCAGGTTTTTATTTTTGAAAAAAGATTTTTTTTTTCTAGGCTTCCTTTGCTTAGGAAGGATTAAATTTCTGCAGGCCAAGTCACACACCTGGAAGGATCTTCCACTGAACAGATATTTCAAAAGCACTGCACAGGAGCAGTGAAATTTTCACATTGAGTTAGCCCACTGTACAATCAAAACTCACTGGTATTGCACCTCTGTAGGAGGAAGCTGAGGAGCTGTTCAGTGGCTGAAAATGAAAATATTATCTCCTCAATTTCTATATATGCTTGGTTCTTAGACAGCCACTGCTGGCTACCTTTCAGTTTGCTTCTTTCAAACTTTTCACGCCTAAGCAAAAGGTCTCATTTGCAGATTATATCAAGATAAAGAAAATAGCGCTATGAGCAGCCTAGAAGTAGCAAAAAACCCTAGAGATTTGTTTACTTTTCCTTGTCTTTAGCCACCCGTTAGAAAGGAAATACAAAGTAGGCAGCAGGAGGCTGCCAAAAGCGGCAGTGGTTACTGGAGCACAGTGTGAAGCAATGAAGGTTGCAATGACAAAAATCAGGGAAAGCAAGATGCAGAAATTCAAGGTGTTCCTTCTACAACTACTCTCACAAAGGTTTTTACACAGATTCCTGGTGTTACACCAGGGCTGCTCTGTCTGATGCAAACAGCCTGCCTTCCCTGCTAATGGTAAATGCCTCCTTTCTCCCTCATCCACAGAGACATACTGCACAGATGACTGCAGCAAAGAAAGATAATGCATGAATCTGTCTTTACTTATCGCACTTATATGTAGAAGCAGAGGATTAAAAATAACCTAAAACTCTTCTCATACTGAAAAAGCAATTGCCTTGGTAGGTTTCTATATACCAGTGTTTCTCACTTTTGATCCCAGAAGCCCCTTTGAGGATTGCTTCTCTACTACAGCATGAAAATAAAGAATTGTACGCAAGGTGACAATGCAAGCAAATTATCCAATATAGTCAATTTTCATTTAAATGATTTACATTACAATTTAATGGCACAGTATTCTGTTGCCTGATCTGGATGATCTTGTCTGCTTAAGCCACAAATTACAAAACAAAATGAAACTAGAGTGTTTATTTTTGTGAATCTTCTTCTGTGGAGCTTATGTTCTCTTTTGCAGTTTTCATTTTCTTAAAACCAATAGGAACTTCTGCTCTTCCTAAAAGAAACTGTTCCCACTTGGGAAGAGATTCTTTTATTGATGCCCAATAGAGAGTCTGAGAAAGACACAAGAAAAAATAAACTTAATTTCAAAATCTGTGTCAGCCTGTTTAAAAACAATATAGATATGCAATGCATTATTAAATCTTGCCTTATAAGTGAAGCAATTCGTAAGAGAACAACATACTTGCACAAGAAATTTCTAATCTCTTTTATGATACAAAATACCAGCCAGGAAAGATTTCATTCTGCAGCATGAATGTGAAGTGACTGAATGTGCCCTCTTGTGGTAAGCAACAGATTAGTTGAGACCCTCACCTTTAATAAAATATTTTCCATGATAATAAACTTTTCCAAAAGCAGCTTTTATATTTAAGTACATGTTAGCGGAATGTGATTTTGAAGTGGAAAAAAACTGTCTAATGTTTTAAACAAAAAGTGCTGTGTAAATTGGTTATCCTAGAAAAGTTTGCAGTAATGTAGTTCAAAATATTTGAGTAAAATTTTAGCTGTGGTAAGTCACTGACGAAGTAATCAGCTCCAGTATTTGGATCACAAATAAAAAAAAGAAAACAAAAGCTGTATACTTACCCTGTGGTCTAGGAAAACCACTACGGATTACCTAACCCTCTTCTCTGCATTACCCTGTGCCGCTGAGTAATAAATTTAACTTCTGTTTTATCTGTGGAATGGACATACCATGCATCGGTTTTGTGCTGGTATCCTAAGAATAACTTTGTTGTTTGTAGGATTTTGAAGACAATTTTAAGTGCCCTATATTATATTTTTTCTTCCCACATAATACTGTGATCAAAGAGCTGTATTAGGCCAACGCTTTAATCCATCCACCAATGTAAGTATTTTTAGACATTGATATCCATTCCGAAAAAAGTACTTTTGTAGTAGAAAACATTTATGGTATATATGTATTGAGCCTTTTTTTCTTTACTTGTTTAAGTGTATAATGTAGAAGCAGCATACCACAAAACTGAACATCTCCCCGCAGAGTATTAGATTCCTGGCTAATCATTCTGATCCTTACATGTAGCTCAGATATAACTGTGGCTCTTGCAGATTTACAAAAATATTTTCTTCAACAGATTTACTCAAAGAATCTTTTTTGACAAGCATATGTGCTGTCACACAAAACTACTCCGACTTAGCAAGCTGGGGATCCATTATAGCCATAACTTTCAAAGTATATTAATACAGACACATATATGGCTGAGTGAAATATGCTCAGAAGTGTTTTGGAACAAAGCATGCACAAGAATTTTGTACCATGAAAGAAAGTTTTCTTTCTCCACTATTTATAGCACTCTTCTTCAGAAGTATAAAACAGGCTGAAATAGGATCTTCTCCTTCAAATAGTAATTCTGTTCTCTCTAAAATTCAACCGCTGCTGCAGAGTGTAGACATCTCTGCAGCTATAAGCAACTGCTCTGCATTCTCCAATACATGCGGACTTTGGTCTACATCCCACAAGCAACTTAACACGGGACAGAGGGAGAAGTGGTCCAAAACAGATCCAAACAACTCTAGAGGTACCTTGAAAGTCCTCTAGGAGTCTACTTCTGAACACAGACAAAATAGGTTCAATATTAGTAGCTTGGCATTTTTCTTAGCATCATTCAAGATGTACAGGTATCCAGGAAAAAAAATGTACCCTTTTGTCTAAAATCCCTAAAAAATATATATATTTTTTTATATATATATATATTGAAAAAAAAAAAAATCACTGTGTAGGCATACTCAGTGTGCATCCTGTCACAGTGGTAGGAGTAGGCTATTTGCAAAATGCAAGGACAGACAAAAAATTTTAACAGTAACCAGAACAAGAAGTGATGCCTCTCATTTACGTAACAGCCTAAGCATTACAACGCTTGCCCATTCACAGTGTGAAACTAATGTACAATACACTTCTCTCCATAGGCTGACAGCACTCAGATCTATACCCTTCCCCTCCCTTGACAACGCCCTAGCACACAAACTAGCACGGGACACTCCATGCTACCATGCCTGTGGAAAATAAGCCACTGTACAACAAAGAGCCCACAAACCACTGGTGCAAGAAACAATAGTGGGAATCTGACTCAGTGGCCTCGTGGTTAAGATGTTTAGTTTGCATCAGGAAGAGCTGTGCTCCAGTTCCCATTCCCAGGACTGTTTCTGTCCTCTTCATTCATTCATCACTGCTTCATACTGATAAAGCAGTGCTGGGACTAGGGAACAAAATTGTTATGTTGTATCAGGATAATACTTAGTTCTCAGAGTAACTTGCTGTTCAAAATCTTTATTGTTAAATAATGTTTGAGGGACTGCAGGTTAAGAGATAAAAATCGAGTGTTCCTGCTGTAGCAGTATTTTTCATAAGCTCCCATACAACCATAAAATAACTCGGAGAAGTGAAAATTTCTCCGTTCATGCTGATAAACTGTTAACCCTCAAGTGTAAAAATGACAATCTGTGGCAAACTGAAAACAGGGTGACCACATAAACCAAATTAAACAGCTCTGACATAATGAACACAGTAATCTTCTGATATTCACAATATTAATTATTATATTTGACTTCATTTTTAAATAGAAGTTTGCATAGATCTGAAAGCTAATACATATTTCCACCGGAATGCTCCAGAATCGAGGGACCTTGCCCCAGAATTTAGGTTCAGCTTGCTACGCAGTCCACAGGCCTTTGGCTATACCAGTCACTGGATTTTAAAATCAATTATTTTCACTTTAAGAACATGCTTCAGGGGCAAAAAAAGCAAAATATTTGGTAAACAGCAAATGAAAAGACAGAGTTCTAGGACTTACTTCTAACTTAACAGTATCAGGATGTGGAAGTAAATACACTCTTTCTTGCAGCTTTTTTTCTGCTGCTTCTATATCCTAAAACATAGGCAAAATACATTTTAAAAGCAAACAATGGATTATTAAAAGGAAAATACACACTCACATAAAGACACTTCACCAAATGAACTCATTACAGCTAAACAGCATTCAAATAACAACACTGAAGGTCAAATCTTTCTGTTTAGTCATTCTGAAATCCAACTTGTACTTGCATCCTACGGTTTCTAAATACGTTTGCCGTACCTTTTGGATACAAGAATAAATTTCATTACCACATAAGACAGTTGCTGTAAAACACCATTATTCTTTCTGGACACTTGGGTAAATTACAGTTAAATTCTGTTCTATAAAACTTCAGAAAACAGAGGGAACAGAATGGTTTTCTCTGTGCTGCACGAAGACTGAAGTATGTATTCTAGCTACTGTAACTGTAAAGTAACTAGGCAATTTATGTGCAAGATCTTTACTCCTCAAGACAAAGATGACTTGCTAATATGCATGCATAACATGTGCACAAAAATGTAGAGCTGCAGCAAGCTGTTCACCAGACAAACTTGGATGACAATGCACCTCACATAGCTTTCTTACAAAAAAAAAAAAAAAAAAATCAGTATTTGGGTTTCTGCTTGTCCAGTGGATGCATGCTGGATTCACAAAGGCCTAAATAAATTTTTAAAAGGAGAAACAACCAAAAAACAACAGCAACAAACAAATCAAAACATCCCCCCAAACTAACTGCCCTCCCCCTTTGAAGTTCTGACCCATTCTTGTGGGCTTAGTTCCATACCCAAACATTGAAGAGATTGAGTGGTGGGCAGATGAAGAGAGACAGAAAGGGACGTGGGAGTGGGGTGTGAAGAAGCCAAAGCTGAACAGAGTGGAGGGGGAAAGAAAGTATAGCAGATGGCAGAGTTGGGAGCAGAGAGCGGGTGTGAAGAGTACAACAGAAAAACTAAATGAGAGAGGAAATTCCCCAAAGGGACTTCCCAAATATTCACCACCACTGCCGCTGAAAAGAAGAGTGAGATTCTGGAGGAGCATAACCACAAGAGAGACCAAACATGATTACTCGTATTGAATAATAGCCAATCTGAATACATCAATAAGTAAACAGTGCTCGACTCAAGTTTAGTTTGGAAAATATGACTCAAATTCAGTAGAGTATGATTAATAAAAGCAAAAAACAGCCTTACTGTTAGCTGAAGTTCAAATTAGTGATAAAGATACACTCTATTCATTCAATTTACAGTGCTCATCTTATGTGCAAGAGAATACAGTCATGATGTAAAAGGAATTAATAAGTACAAACCAAATCCAAGCAGAACTGTGCACCCTTTTCTACAGCAAAGTGCATACCCTTGTAGGAAGCTGAAGGATGACTGAGATTTATCCAAATCCTCAGAAGTAGCAAGTGGCCGCCCCTTTTCAGGTGAGAAAAGACTAATGGGGTAAACATATACAGGAGGAATAAGGGCAAAGATGGAAGCTGTTTGAAGTCACAAGCTCAAAATATCAGAGGACAATACAGACTTAACTGACCTAAGGAAGGATTTTCTCTGTTGCGTGTACTTAGAACAGATACACCACAAATCGCACCAACTGAAGCTCGTATCAGTACAGCTCAGACCGAGTCTGGAGAAGTTATCACTGTACTGAAAAGAAGGATCAATCAGTAACATTCACTTCGTATTCTTGCATAGAATTTTCCTCCATTCTGATTCCTTCTTCCTAATTCCTGTAGCAACTTTCACAGGAAGGAAGAATATCAGTCAAGATCATTATTCCTTTATAAACTTAGCTAAGACATTGGATGTTTACGGTGATAGAAAACTAGTGTCTTTCAGGCAAGAAAGGAGACAGCAGTTGTGCATACATGTTTAGTAGGGAAGGTCACTTTGGCATAGCCTAGATATTGGATGTGTCTTTTTGTTGCTCATTCTAGTTTGTATGTTGTGCAGTCTATTGTCATTCAGAATACTGTTTTAATGACAGACAGTGAAAGAAATTTTTGCTCGAAGGTGTAGTATGCTTTAGAAAATAACTGGAACTTCTCAAAGATTAGATGGCACTTCTTGTGTGTCTATACAACTGGTAAGCTTTGTAGGAAAAAGAAATCCCCATCATCGATATAAAAATAAATACGTCGGCAGTGTAAACTTTGGAAAAAACCAGCAAAATGGTAGAGAAAAAAAGAGAGCATCTTACAACACTTCCCCTAAAACCACAAGGACTGGAACAAAAACAATTCAAGACCCTTCCCCAGAGGTAAAACGGAATGCATGACACATGCATCACTTTTAGGGGACCAAATTCAGCTGTCACTTATATTGATATCAGTCTGGCAGAATCCCACTTAAATAATTCTAGAATTACATGCCTGTGAAGGAAAGCAAATTTGGTCTAAATTACCCTTCCAATACTATCCACTATATAGCATATTCTTTATTTTCTATTTCCTATTATAAGCTGTTGCACAGTAATATACATTTCTAAACACAAGAAATGTTACTGAAAAAAAAATGTCATAAATCAGGTTATAAATACTAATCTAATTTCTGCTTTTATTACGACAACATTATATAAGTACCAAATGATACAGATTTCCCTAATCTGCGGTCTCCCACTAAAGACATCAAGGAAAATACTATGATGATTATATTAAAATGCTGAACAAGTGCTTATAATGTTAAAATTCCAATTAAAAAAATGTTTAGTTCCTTGCTTCCTACTGATTATAAACAAATTAATTTTGAAATGCTTTCCTGTGCATAAATATCAACTACCACAGAGAAAGAAAAACGTCTTTTGCTATGATCACATAGTGAAAACAACTGATTTTGCTTACATGCAGAAAAACAGAAATGCAAATAAAAAAATAACACTTCATCATGTCCATGTATTTTTGAGTAGGCCAAATCAACAACTCTCCACATGGTAACTGTGAAATGTACAGTGCCTGGTATCAGGAACAATATTCTGAAGCTGGCACATTAATCAGTCTTGTTTTCAAGCTTCTCATATATTATTCTGCATAGATTTTTTTTTCCTGTTTTCTTCTGTTATCAGAAAGCATCTGCAGGAGTGCATGCCTGTTAAAACTAGTATAAAATTAATAGATTTAAACTGATTTATGCTACTTATCCTGCAACAGAATTTGTTTTGATACATATGTTTTTGCTTTTTTCCCCCGTACAAACACCAACATTTTTGACACTTGAAAGGAACAATTTTGAGGATGTGACAGAAGATGGCAAATATCTGTTTAACTGCAAAAATATTTACACTCTGTATATGTCTGAGCTATTGTTAACATTTCCAATACAACAAGCTTTCAGCATGCAGAAGTATACCCTGGCATTTATTATGTTTGCCTGTATATGTTAACTGAGAATGCATTTGTAAAATACAAATAATGATTAAAAAATTACATGTGTGAAATAAAAACCTACTATAAAACGCCTATGGAAAATGGGAGTCACAATGGCTGAAATTACTAATTTAATGGAGCATGAACTGAGGAAAAAACAAACCATCCACCTCTCCCCAGTCTCCCCCTGAAGCACCTACACTTGTCTATACCCACTACAGAGGCGTCTGATTGCCCCAGCCCAGAATGCACCAGTTTACCAGAGTCCAAGCTGTAATCTTCCTTCTCACAGAGCAGTTCAGAAGGCATCCCTGATTAACTGTTCGGCCTTGTCTGCCACTGCCTAAATACAGCTTCCATTTAAATACAAAGAGTGCCTGCAACAGAATTATACCCACCCAAAATGTCAACATTTTAAATCTTGACAAGGCTCTGCACGAAGAAACAAAAAAAATTTTGGTGACATGAATTAATTTTGTAATTTTCTAGAGTAAAACTTATTGTTTCACTAAACACAATACATGCAATTTGGACCCTTAATAAGTAAGAATTTAAAGAGAATGCATGAGAGGTATTGTTTTCTGCTGTTTCTTGAACAACAGACAAACATTTTTCAAATGCATGCTCATGTCAGTGCTGCATGGTCAAGTGCAATCTCTTCAAACCTGGATGCCTAAGCTAGGGGTTCCAGAAGAGGTTTTACCATTCTGGTCCCTGCCATCAAACATAGATCTTTTTAATTGCCCATTCTCAAACATCTGCTGAATTTACCTAGGAAATGCAAATCTTACCTAAATACGACAATAGGTATGTGGAACAGCTATTAACGTTAACAACAGTATCACCACTAGGAAAAGCCAGAAATACCAAATGCCACTTTTACAGCTTTGCAAGGATGATTCCTGAAGTCATTCCACTGAAGAAAAATATTAAGCTGAGAACATCTTCCACAACTTCACACAACCCCAGTGGGAGAATAGTTCTTACCCTCGACTAAAAGCATTATAGGCTGGTCAGCCCCTATTTCCAAACATAGCCCCATACCTTGAATCAAAGTATAAAGGTGCTGTGAGTCTTGTCAGACTGAGTTCTCTTAGGCAGACATGTAATAGCATGTGTTGCATCTCTACATGTACTTAAAAAAAAATAGTAGCAGCTGCCACCATGAGGCTCATATAAGAAGGGCATGGGAAATAGGTAGTGATGCCATCAGATAATAAAGACTTGTCATTTAATACTTTTGGTCAAGTTCCAGAAGAGGGAACTGTATATAGAAGAATTCAAGTGATAACTATAAAGCAAACACTTTTTTTTTTTTAATTCCCCAAGCTACATAACCATGACATTTCAATGCAGTTCCTGGTAGTTGCAGAAACTTACATTTAAAAGTGCTGCATTCCTTTTATGAGCTGCATCAGCTGCTTGAGTTTGCCATGTCTTTTTAGTCTTTTTGTCTCCTAGATAAGTCTCCATCTGCTGTAGCAGCTCTGATCTCTGAGACAGTCTACAAAGGAAAACATTTTGCTAAGTGGGTAGAACATTTTGCTCAGGAGCTAGAAAATAACCTTTTTACCTTACCCAGTTTTCTCAAAACTATGGGGCTAATTAAGCCGGCTGTAGGGTGGGTGTGCTGGGGGAGGGAAAAGGTACAGGCAGACACCACCTGCTGTGCTTGTATGAAGCTATAATGTTGCAACCAGCAGTCCTCGTATGCTAAGGTGCTTAGAAGCACCCAATCTCCCAGAACAGAAAAGACAGGGTGGGTTGGGGTGACTTTATCAGTACTACTCTTGCTTGTTGGCAAGTACTAGTTGTTATAAGAAAAACAGATTTTTCTGAATCATTACTGTATTTGCTTCACAATCTGAGTTTACAGGGCAACAAAGAAGCAATTCTGTAATTGAGGCGTAGAGTGAGAGAATCCAATTACCTTCCCCAAATAGGAATTTAACGGTGACAGGAGGTTAACAATGGACATCTTAAAGCACTACCACCATTGGAAGTAAAAAAACCTCATCATCCTAAACACCCTTAACGGCTAATTCCAATAGTTCATGAAGGAAGAGTGCCACCTCCTGGAACACCAGCCCCTTGCTGAAATACTTCTGTGCCCTGCACAGAGCTCAGATTCACTGTTCGCAGGATGGCCATGTGCAGCGAGGGAGGCCTCGCAAGACCACAACACAAACTGCTGCAAGGCAGGCCACAGCTCTGAAACAATTACTTACATCTCTTCATGTCTTCTAGCAAGGTGAACCTCCTGAGCCAAATAGGATGACATTTTCAGTTGTTTGCCCCAGTTTTGTCACTCTATTAAAGGAAAACCAAGTGAAATTAAAATCTTCAGAAGACATACATGAACATACATTTTTCAGTATTAAACAATTTTGTGTTTAAAGTTGCACGCATGATATTTATATCAGCTATCTACACAAAACCTGCTTATAAATTTTAATATTTGCCACAAGATATTGTTACATTATGCTTTGAATACATGCGCACTAATGTTCATAATACAGTTTATGTAGATCTTGCTGTTTTCTAATAATTTATGAAAGAACTAAAATTTGACTTTCCAGTTTCAGATTTAGCATTAGGTTTTCTCAAGTTTCAGATGCTTACAACTGCATATGCAAACTATGTGCTGGCATAATTTGTGTATTACTGCTTACATTAGTGATTACATTACTGGCTTTTGTAATGTTACTCTGAACACAAAGTTATACTTGTAAATAACATTTGTAACTACCTCTCACAGATAGAGCACCCCGTTTAAGTACAGGCATGATTAAACTAGATATTTTAAGCTGCTTAACCAATTTAACTTCTGAGTGCTTGAAAAATTAAGTGAAAACTTGTTGAGCTCAGCTCTTCAGTACTGTGACACATTACATCGAATACACAGCTGAAGTTGTTTACATCGTACTGATTTCTTCCGAGGTGAAGATGATCAGCTGCCCACTGCATGCAAATCAAGATCCTACAGCACTGTTCAGAAGGCTGCAAGTGGTTCACAATCTAGTATTTTTTTCACCTCAGAGATGACTGCATTATTGCCACTTTATTAAACTATTTTATTAAACAGCAAAATTAAAGAAAAGAACCTATCGCGTTTGCAATGCTGAAGGGCGGAGGACTGAAAGATCTCACCAAGATAGAAGAGCATTAGGAAAGGCCCCGAGTCGAGAGATTCGCACATAACTTCGACGCAAGTTATTTACATGCACACTCTCGCTTCAGCAGAGGTCATTTCCTAGGGATGCACGATTCACCCCACTCTGAAAAACACTTATATGCAACTGGCCTGTGGCTCGTGCTTCCCCTTCGTTTAGCAAGGAGCGCATCCCCCCCCGGCTCCGGCCCTCAGCCGAGGCACTGCAGGCCGTTTGCGAGAGCGGGCGAGCCCTCGGCTCATCAGGCAGCACCTTTGCTGGCAACGGGAGACACCGAAGCACGGGGAGCGCAGCCGCACGCACCTCGTTTCTTTGGGGCAGCCTAGCTTACGGACAGCAGCGACAAACGAGCGCCCAGCGAGGGCACCCGCCGCACCACGGGGCAACCGCGTCGCGGGCTGTTCCCTGGGCGCTGCCGAGGCGGGAGGCCGGGCACAGCCCCGCCGCTCGTCCCCCGGCCGCGCCACACGCCCGTGTAAGGCGGCCCCTGGGCGCAGAAAGGCCGGATCGGGCGGTGCCGCCTCAAGCCGGCGGACCCGGGGCGGGCGAGAGAGCAGTTGCCACAGGGGGAGCGCGCCACGGGGCAAGTGGGAGCCGCCCTTAGCCCTACCATTGGAAAAGGGGGGGGGAAATCTACGAGCCCGTCGGAATGTACCATTCTGTAGGATTGAGGGAGGAGAATGCAGCAAAGAAAAAAAAATAAATAAGAAGACCTAGTTTACCTTCAGCCTCGCCGGCCTCGAAAAGGAAAGTAACCACCCACCATGGTCTCCACGACGCCTTAACCTCCCTCCCCCGCTGCTATGGAGACGGCCGGAAAGGTGGAGCCTAGCGCTGATTGGCCTCGCCACGCCCCGGCAGGAGGAATCAGGCGAGGTCGGGATCCATATTCGCCACTGGGATTGGAGGAGCGGAAGGAGGCGGCCCTAATCGTTGCCGGTGGGCGGGATGGAGGGGAGGGCGGTCTCGTGCGGTGACCGTTACGCTGAGGGGCGGCCGCACCGGCGTCGGGAGGGCGGGAAGGCGGGGAGCGGGCGTCGGGACGGCGCTGGGACGGCGCCGGTGCGTCAGGCACTGTTCGCGGCGAGATCCGTCGCTGGAACCATCCGTCTCTCCAGCGCACACGCACCCGAGATTTGGCACTAGTTCGGACAAACTTTTTGGGCTTTGCGGCCCTAAAAGAGCGAGGAAGCGCGAACCCGCCCGGCGCGAGGCTAGGTTGTGTGCCCGTCTTCACTCTGCCCAGAGTCCCCTCGTCCCGGCGCCGGCTGGGACTAGGCGTTGTTCTCTAGTTCTCTAGTGAGGTAGACTTTGAAGCCAGTTGTTGCTTTCCTGCCCAAGGCACAGCACATCACATATTTTGGTACGGGAAGCGCGCTGTGAATGCCAACCAGGTCCTCCACACGCGTTTCCGAACCCCGTGGTGTGATCTTGCCCTCTGTATATGAGAGAGCAGAATTTCTTCCAGGCCTCAAAGCTGAAGAGTGACTGAGGCTGACGCAAGTCCTTTATGCGGAAATGTTTATCAAAACGTACTTTTTAAAAAGGCACAGTTAATCTACTTTTTTTTGTGAATGTTTTGTTCTTTGCCGAAAACATAAACCAAAAAATTCTAAGGCAAATACAGCCAAAAGTTCATTCTTCTTCGTTTTCTTCATTGTTGTCTGATAGATTTACGTACATTTACAGCTGAATTCTAAATGCTGCTCCGAAAGAGCTTGTTTTCCCTGTTTCCTTTCTAAACATTCTCTGATCCTAGTGTTTCAAGATGTCTCATCATGAGCCTTTCTCACCGCTGATCAGAAGATTTGTCTTGTGGTTCTTCAGCTCTTTATCCTTTCCATTTTCTTCCATTCTCTGATCTTACATTTCTGCAACAAACATTAATTCACTTTATGACATATAATTAAGTAGAAAATCTTTAATGTACTTGTCAACTTACCCCTGCTTATTGCAGCAGTCAGGATAAATAGTACTTTATATATTTTTTTCCCCCCACCGTTGTGATTTAAAGACTAGATTTTCCAATAAATGATACGGAGAAATAGGAGCCTGTCCCCAGTTCTAATGGTGTGAAAAGCTAACGGTTACGGTCTCACTAAACTTAATGGAAAGCCTAAGTGTTTTGCATATTCTACTTTGAGCTACACCAGTTCTCTGTAATGGTGGTGATCTTTCTTTCTTGTAGCATTTAATGCATTTCAGAAAGAATAGAGACAAATGGAAGTTTGGTTTACATAAACTATTATATATGCCATTTGTGGAAAGAATGCAAAGAGCATTTTAGTTAAGCTACAGATACTGTCGATTGTTCAGTGTTGCAGAAACAGAGACAGGATGGAAACCATAATTTCTTAATGACTGCTTTATGCGACAGTGGATGAAACACTCTAAGTTCATAGCTAATGAGCTATAAACTCCACATTTAGTTTTTCAGTTTTAATGTTCTTTTTTCATTAGAAGAGCAACCTAACCTAGATCAGTTCCCAACTTGTCAGAATTATAAGCTTTAAACTTATTTAAAACAAAAAAGAACAGTGCTAATAATAGCCAGAAATGCCCAACAGCAGGCTGTTGTGAATAGGTGGTTCACTGTACCTGCAAAGCGCCCACAGTGACGTCGGTAAGGGTCGTTGCAGAACCCGGGCTTTATAGGTTGGAGCCACTTACATGGGGAAAGACATTCTGTTTCATATCTTAATGTACTGGCATCTAATTGTAGCGTGTTCTACAGAGCATCATGTCACCCACCTGCCCCGCCCACCAGTTTCTAGTTATGCTGTGCATGTTACAGAAAAAAGTATTTAATTTTTTTTATATGTGTGTGTCTTCATGTAATGCTTCTTTGTGTGAATTTACTGTTGGATCGCTGGTATAATAATTTGAAACAGTATATTTACAGCCCAATTGTGCTAGTGTGACCATGTGCAAACTTTAAGATCAGTGTGGTCTCTCTGTTGCTTGGTTGCAGCCTGCAGAAGCTGCAGATCGTGTACTCCATCAGTGCCTAAATATGGATTTAGGACTTACTGTTAGCACCAAAATGTTGGCATTGTGACCCTAGGTTTTTCCTCAACCCTGCAACTTGTTTTTAGTCTGAAAATTTAGAGAAGCGTCTTCCGAGCGAAATTGGTGAATTGTAACACTAGGTGGCACTTAAACACAGCTAACGAAGACTTCAGTCTTGCAACACACAAAAAGAGTCAAACACATTCTGTTCTAACATGCAGTTAATTATATCCTCAAAATGATGTCTTGGATTGATATTACTAAACAAACATGTATAAAATGTAATTACAGGCAAGTGAAATAAATACTGTAGGCTTATAATTGCAAGATATATTTTTTTCTTGTAATATGCCACACACCTGTGCATAGTTTATATAGCTAGTATTTTATTTTGTCATTTTTACTAGCATTTAGAATGGCGCGATTTAGCTTTATGTGCTTTTATTTACTGGTACCAATTTTTGCCATATGTCAGTTTTTAAAAAATGGAATGTTTTTATCTATTGGGATTTTAAAACAGGAGTATTTCAAAGGGAAAACAGTAAGATTTTTTAAAAATATGAAACTGCATCAAAACTTTTTTAAAAAAATGCATATGTTTCAGGTTTTTTCTAATTGCTTTGTTTTCCTCTTCCTTCTTTACTTGCCTTTTGAAGGTACACCTCTATTGCTATGGTAGCTTAATATCTACTTGGAGGCCCAAAGTCTATCTGTTCATAAACATTTCTTAAGTGATACCATTGGTAAAATATACCAGGCCTACAGGATGGTCTAAGAGCCATGAGATCCCATCAGAGCAGCTTGTGGCCACCACCCTGGCTTCTGGCAGTCTTTCCTATCAAGTGCCGAAGTGGTCGGTGGTATTTCAGTCAGCTGCACAAGCCCTGGCCGCAGCTGCTTTCAGTGACAACAAGCTGAACAGGCAAAGGCGTGCAAGGAAATGTCCTCTCGGCGCAGAGGCAAGCTAATAAAGCATCAGACGTAGAAAGTTCAAAAATGAACTTCTCATTCCTCTTTCCCCTCATGTTCCAGCATTCAGGGAGTTGCTCAGCCTTATCGTTGGCTGGTCCTGTACCATCCTCTGCTCAGGGTTACAAATAGTAAGATTAGAGCTGAGACAAAGCTCATAAAGAGTAGGATGACACAACAACACGTTCCTGTATTTGCATGTTGTTATTTGGCAGCTAAAGATGTGTATTTGGTGTGGGAAAGACTGGACCACGTGTGGAAGTCACACTTTGTTGAAGGAAAATTGCCACTGTGTGCTTATACAAACTAATGTGAACAACCTGTGCGTGCTGGTTGGAATTGCCCCCAGACATCAGGTGAACCAGAAGCCAAACAACAGACCCAGATGGGCTCAGCACCTGTCAGCCGGTGCAAAAATAGTTGTCCAAGCTAAAGACAGTTGGGTCAAGTTCAGAGCAAGAGTTGAAAGACCTGTGGGAAGAGGAAGAACCGACAGCTGTGAGCGCGAGGGCATGGAGGTGGTGGAACTCTGACTAGTTTATCTGCCCGTGGATGTGCGGTGTAACATTGCAGATCAGGCCGGCCAAACTCTCCAATGGCAAAGAAAAAAATAATGGTTGCGGTAGAAAGGCATGAGGAAGAGAATATTTTCTTTATGCTTCAAGTAGAGGTAAAAACCTGATAATAGAACAAAGCTAAGAAAATTAGTATTCAGCCATGAATTATTTGATTTTTTTTTCTTTTGAGAAATAATATTTTAGGTTCTGAAACAATCTTTCCAGGTAGTAGTAGATATAGCTGTGAAACATAAACTAGCCTAGACAATACCTGAGACAGTTTACTGATGCGCCCATTCAGTATCGTCAAGGGCATACGTACCCTAACAGGTGCTTTCTGTCAGTAGTTTCTATGGCACAGCTACTTCTTTTTGAAGATTTCAAGAAAATTGTTTGGCCCTTGAGTAATAACATTAAGCCTTCTCTTAAAAAAAAACAAGCCCTACAGGCCTCGATTGACTTTAGCAGAAGTACAGGTAGTAGAATGTTTCACAAGTAATTATAAAAACTATTTACAGTAATTAGCTTGAATCTAATTACTTCTCAGCATGTTAGGATAGTAAATTACAGTTTTATTTCAAACAACTCCTGTTGTCTGTTTTCCCTAAGCTGAGCACAGGAAACCCAACAAAAACAAACACTTGGAGAACCACCATTCGCAGTTCCTGTTTGAAGTGTGTCGAATGGGGATGCTCAGCTTTGATCTTGCAAGCGGCACTTCACTTACCCATGCAGACTTCAGCTTTCTTCCCATACGCGCAGAGAACATGCTCCTCCTGAGAGCAATGAGAGGATGCACATGAACGAGAGGGACAGAAATACACCTTTTAGCTCTTAACGAGAGAGTCACACCCTATGATTTGTACACGAGAAGGCTGATTTTCCTAGGCTCCCTCCCTAATCAGTGCAGAGGGATAAGCTCTCCTTGACAGTGATGCGGAGTACGAGGCTGAGCATTTGGAGTTGCTCTGAAGGACCAGAGGTGCCTTTCCTCTGAGCTGTGTAGGGAGCTTTGAGAAGCTGGCTTCCTCAGATCGGTGCCAATCATTCTGTACCTGGTCAGTGTCTGATCATCTGCTTCAAAGCCAACCACAGCTTATGTCTGTCATGCCCTAGTGGGGGTTCACTGGTCTACCCGAGATTGATATTGCCTGCTGTGCAGACAGAAAGCCTGTCAGCTCTGGCCTGATTTGAGGTTCCTGTTCGAAACCATAGCAAGTTTACTGAGGAGCAAGGCAGTGCCTGCTAATGTTCGTGTGGATCCAACCACATGCAGGCACTGCTGGTTATTTAAACAGTCTTCCAACCTCTTTCCCACTCTGCTTTGAGCGGACCGGACTATTTAACTTTGTGTCTGCCCTTGCTCTGGGGCGATGATAAACTCCATCTTCAGCGTTAGTCCATTTGCGCTGGGTGTGCAAGTCAGGCTGTAACTTTTATCCCCTGTAAGTAAGTAATGCTATTGCCATCTGGTCTTCCATTAAAATTGTCTTATTCTGCAAGGATGATACATCTGCAGAAGCAAAAAGTACTCTGAATTTTAATATATGCATTTATGTGACTGTCAAGACGCCTGATATTAATAGCTTGACTTTTACTGTAAGCAGAGGTAGAAGAAATAACACCACCTTCACAGTTCTGGCACAGTTTCCTTATGAGATGAATTCTCAGCCCATAGTTTCTGTCTCTGGTTTTTGCCATACAAACCTGCGCGGGAGTGTTCTATTTTTTATTTCAGTTTAGATTTTGAATGCTTTTATTATGAGTTTCTTCAATCCCTGAGAGAAATTAGAGAGGCAGCAGTGCTTCTCTTATTGCATAACACCAACATTTATTGACAATAAAAATAACTGAACTTGCACAAGAAGCCAACTTCTAATAAACCCTTTTACTCGGTTGTTGTTACGAAAGGTTGAGCTTTTCATTTTTTACAAAACACCAACTCTTTAAAGAAAGGTCAGTCAATCTTTTTAGAAAGATTTAATAAATGACTTCTCCCCCCTTACCAAATTTAGTCTTTTGTTGAATTGTTTCACTTCCTATTAAAGCTTCACAAAAATGTACCTTCTATTATATTTCTTCTAATAGGTTTCTCAGCCTTATAACTATAATAAATTTGTCAGTCTAGCTTCACTGAACACTGGACTTGAAAATCCTACCCACAATAGATTATAAATATAACCATTTCTAAACCCTTTCAAGAAGTTTTACCCTTTCTTTCAACACATTTTATGTACTCAGCAATTCAGTGAAAATAACCTTTCAGAGTCATTCTTTAAACTCTCTTTCTTGGTGATAGCACAGTGGAGTCATTTGATCAGTCAGTCAGAAAACCTGAGGTCTGTTCCCATCTCTGCCAGGGTGGATTCACAGTCTGAACCAACTCGCTTAAAGCCAATGTTTTCTTAAGTGTTCATTCAGAGGAAATGACCAGCTTGACCCATATAGGGCCTGATTTTCAGAGTAGCCGAGTGCTCAGAACTGCAATTTAAATCATTTTGAGCGGGGCCTTTAGCACTGCTAAAAAAAAAAGTGTCTAATGGCATCTTGTTAGGTAACCAGAAATTAAGACCCTCAGAAGCAGTTTTTATAGCAGATTTTAAAGACATGCAAATATCTTTCTTTTGCCTAATCTCTTTGCTCTGTTTTGCTTCGATGAAATCTGGTTCTTAGTTTTGGTTGGGTTTTTGGTTTTGGGTTTTTTTTTTTCAGGAGAGACGTGAATATTTTTTTAGAAATACAAAATGCTGTTTTGATAAAAAATTCTTGTCAGAGATGGAAATTTTATGTTTTAAAGTTTGTATGAGTGAATGTAAACAGGATGTAACAAAACCTTTAGAACATTAATAACCGTACTAAAAGCAGAGAGGCAAGCAACATGATCACATAAATCTAAGACAAGCAAACAGAATTGAAATATCTCAAGCCCTGTGTCATAGAACAAATCAACTTCACATCATAACACTATGTAAAGAATAAATAGCAATGCATCATATTTGCTTTGTATGGATGAATGGGAAGCAGAGAGAGGCAAGGGTTATCTAAGTAATACAAAAGTGTAATTAATGAACACTTCCAAGGGACACAAATAATCTGCACTAATCCCAAATTACAGCACATACTCCGTCCTTCAATTTAACCCCCCTTCTCAGGTTTACCGACAATCAGCAAACGGAGGAAAAGATGGACTACCTCACCCCTCTTCCCTTTTGAGAGAATTGTTGAGCTGAGCTCCTTACAAGCCCGTTATGGCTCATTCTGCTTATTTGACCAGCTGTGGTGGTTATGGTGTGTTTCTGGTCACCTGAGTTCAAGGAAAACAAAGAGGTATAGAAAAAGCTTTTAGGATGATCAAGATAGTGGATGGGGATAGTTTTATGAGAAGAGATTAGAATGCTTGGTTTATTTATCAAAACAAAAGCAGGAAGAGTATCCAATTGTTTTCTATTAATACATGAGGAGTGTTAACATCAGAGGAAAAAAAGCTTGTTAAGCAAAAGGATAGAGCTAGCAGAAGGACAAATGGATGTAATGAATAAATCTTTTCTGGAACAGAGAAGTCTGAGGAAAGTGCTTAAGCATCAGACAAGTGAACTTCTAGTACAGCCTCCTAGAAAGGGTGGAGGGGGAGGGAGAGCAAGAAAATGGATTCATGTTAACACAGACCTTCATCAGTTTGTGACTGTGAGTCTGAGACATGGCTTTCTGCGCAACCTTCAGAGGGAAGCCTGGCTCGCAGAGCCTTCCCAATGGCAAGTCTTTCGTAGCAGCCATATTCTGCTGAGCCGTGCTGGTGGAACTGCAGAATCACATCACCAGCGTCAACCCTGTAATCAGCTGCTAGTCGTCTTTGAGAGAAAACTCGGAAATTAGAGCTCTAAGTCACCTGCTGCTCTGTGCCTCTGGCTATGAATAGTATTGCGGAGGGAAAATAGACAATAAACCATGTAATGCAGAACTTCTGCAGTCTGCTTGGCTGCGCCTGCCAAGGCAGCCTGCTTGCAGTTGACACCAGTGCTATGTAGGTGTGTAGAGTGTTGCCACACCATTCAGGCATTGGAAGGAGAATGTTTTTAACAGAATATCTCTGTGTTGTGAAGATCTTTCTGTCTGCGTAGGCTTCCTAATGTAAACTGCTATTTGCTGTGATCTCACTATGAGCTTTAGATTACAAAGTCCTACATGACGTTATTTGTAGTTGGCTGTTTGTCTAAACCTTTTTCATAGCCTAAGGCACAGAAAGGCAGGTGAATTTAAATTTTAGCTTTCGAGTTGGTTTTCAAATGCTGTCAGTTTAAAATATTAAAATAACAGCAAGTTCTAACAACATTCTCGGATTTTCTTGCCCAATTGACTATCTTTGACTTCACTGAACTGGGCTCTATTTGTGATCAGAGTTACAGAGAGCACTATAGAGTCCAGGCTTTAAAATAACTGGGTAAAAATGTCAGTGCTGCCATTGACGTGAAAAGGGTCAACACTTGTTTTTCTGTCATTTATGTTTTGTCTTAGTAATAAGGTAGTAAAGGACATTTTATTTGGAAAGATGAAACAGTGAGTTCAGTAAAAGATAAGATAAAATAAATACATTCCAAGGAATGAGAAAATTACTTTCCTTAGGGAGTATCATTTATTTTCTTCATTAAACCATATCACAGAAGGATATCAGTTGCTGGTCAGCTCTTCATTTTCTGAAAATGGTCATGACTCTGGCAAAAGCTGTAGAGTTACAGCAGTTTATATCAGTTTTTTTAAAAAGCATATTTTTCTAATTAAATGAGGCTTATGCAGTCATGCTCTGTGTGTGCACGTACACATAGCTGTGCACGCATGCATGCACACATCTATTACATATCTTTTTTCAGTAATTTTTGAAGTTGACCAATTGCAGTCAAATTCAACACCAAGGTTACTAGTCCCAAAGACACTGCAGTTCTAAAAGTTTTGTGAAAACAGATGGCTATTCAGAGAAGAAGAAAAGCTACAAGGAGAGCTTACCACTTGCTAGATGTCAGAGGGTCCCTGTAGGATTTTTTTCCTACCAACTCAAATCCGTAGGAAACTGGGCTCCTTGGTTCTGTTATTCATACAGCTGCTTATCTACTTACAGTTCTTCTGTATTTAAAGCAAGTGAAATGAAACCAGTTTATATAAGGAATCAAACGATCTGTTGCTAAAATATGGACTGCTGTATAAATCAAGCCGTTAGTGCGAAGCCCTAAATTTCCTCTCTGGAAATGGCTCTCTGTAATTGGCTAATCTCTCAAAATAATTTGTGATACCTTTTTACACATTGTGCCAACTGGAATAACAAACAGGGCTGATTAAAATTATGCTTCCCCAGTTCTATTTTAAAAACGTTGTTCATAACTTTTATATACTTTGACTTGCTTAGACTGTTACAGGCTCTGAGAAGGGACTGTTGCTTCTGCACTAGAAGATGCAGAGCCAGGTGAGGAACTGGTTATTAGTCTCTGCTCATGTATGAGAGACTGTGGGTGTTACCTGTAGGAAGGGTCATGAAAGCACTGTCAGGATCTACGGCCTTAATCGCACACAGCGTGCTGAAGGTAGCAAGGTACATCACCACAAGGTGCTGAAGGTACCTCCCAAAAAAGCAATCTCTGGCAGTAAAGGATAATTTTCAAAGTAACCCCAGTATTATTTATCGAGCACTTTTGGACACTAGAGGAGTCATTTCTGGAGCACATCTCCCACTGTAGATATAGCATAGAATTGGGAGTAACATTCATTTAAAATCAGCAACCAGATGAAGAAAAGAAACTATAGGAATTCATTCTGAAAGGCAACTAAGTATTTTTTAAAAAAATAAAGAGCCAGTTAATTTGGGACAGTGGAGTTGGAATTAAACAAGTCAGGAACTATTCAGTCACTGAGTCTCTTTAGAGATGCACTGTGGGAGAGAACCAAAGTGAATCAGTAAAGAGACATTTTTAAAGGACTTCAGCTCTACTCCATTGCTTTTGGCTCTTCAGCTAACTGCTCTTTACCATGTGCCTTCAGTTGCAGCCAGTGGGGTGGCAGGACTGGAGAAGAGCATACACACCAAACCAGACACCCATGCCGATCCCCACTACCCATGCAGAGCAGACGCTGCAGCTGGTGATCCACTTTGTCATTTTACACCATCTCACACTAGTGCCTCTGTGCATGGGAAGTGCAGCGTATTGCTCTTGATCTTCATCCTTCTTTGTGCTCTGCATAATACCAAGGGAAACCTTAAAGGCTGACAGCCACCAGTGCAATGCAGAGGAGGATGTACTTGGGACCACAACTTGAGCAGCCTCTGGCCAGGCAATCCCTATTCCTCCGTGGGATTCTGCAGAGCTGCATGTGTGACCTGAGGCTGTGTGGCAGTGTCAGGAGCAGCTTTCACCATGTGCTTGAACAAGGAGCTACTGCAGATTTTGCTTCTCTCAGCTAAGAGAGCTGAGTGTTTAGAGCAGAGCAGAAAGGAAACAGCCATCTAGGGACATGCTGTCCACCTTGTTTAGACACCCTGCCCTGTTCTTCCAACCCGAGGTGCTTTTACCACAGAACCCAAGGGCTCCTGTCTCATCCTGATAAGTAACCCTGTATAAGGAGTTATCTTCTAAAAAACCGTGTGTTTGCAAAGCCCACACAAGTTCTGAGAAATAAAAGGAGGTTTTCTTTCCCCCGTAGTTTATTGAGAAGCTTTGTTTTTTGTTTGGTCTCACTGCATATGATTGCAAGACTATGAGGAAATACAAACCCTTGGAAGGCGCAGAAGTTATGATAATCTATGCCTTCCTTCTCATCATCTTCCTGGTGTAGGCTGCATTTAGATTTCATTCACTTGCTTATAGAGAAGCAATTGGATTAGTTTTAGAAAATGACTTGGTATGATATGGGGTGAGGAGAAAGAGACGCAGTGAAAGATTTCACAGGCGCAATATTGTGATGTAAAATAAATTGGGAAAATTGTTTACTTTGAGTCAAATTTTTAAAAGGCAGTTAGATTACTATCTACTTCCTAGGCTGAAGTACATGTCTGAAAATCAGATTAATCTCAGCGGAAACACTAAGTTAGAGATGGCATCATTCTTTTTAAACTGTCAAAATATTCTACAAAGCCCCATTTGTAGTTATGGAAAGATAAGGCACACGTCAGAGAAGTGCTTTAGAAAGAACCAGCCATTTGCAATCAGGGTGCAAGACTGAGATCTGTTTGCTGCAACACCATCAATGTTCCAGACAGCTCCTCCCAATATAAGACAGGCAGAAAGATCTGTATTATTGAGAGTGTAGGACTATTCATACTGTATCCTGTTTCTAAGAAGGGACAATAGAGGATATCCAGGGAAAGTGATGAAGAGCAACAGACAATTCTTACCAGGCTCTGATGGACAGTAGACGGGGCACATCCTGAACCAGAGGTCGTATCCACAGCTTCATGTTTCCTCCTCAGTTTAAACTCCTTTGCGTAAATAAGGTAAAGAGCAGCATATATAAATAAAGAGCAAAACCTGTCTCTTTATTATGCATCCGCACACTGCTACTGATGATGCACATGGGTCCACAGCTGAGGTCCCAGGATACTCCTACAACAGAATAATTACTATTCATCATAAATATCTTTGTCAGAGGACTGAAATAGATATGTCTAAAATTGCTCAGGAAAATATGCAGTAATGTTGAAAGCCAAGAGATTTAGTGATAAGGTGACAGCAAAATCTTGGCTCTGCTAAAGTCAAAATGAACTTTGCCAGTGGCTTCAGTAAAGCCCAGATTTTTTTCACTTGAGAATCTGCCCAGACCAGCTGCTCTCGTGGATGTCCTGAGAGTGTCTCCTGCCCGAAGGGGCTCCAAGGAAAGGTGTGCTGTCATGAATTCAGAAAAATGGATTTTAACAAGCATGTGTACACCGTGAAGGCTATGCTACTCTTTTTGTGAACAGCCTACTCTTTCCAGCTTTGCTATTAATTTTCACAAAGTCAGGTACTGCAGCTGAGTGCTCACGGTTGTCAGTGTTTGCATTCCACCTTGTGACGGACAACTGGCAAAGAATATTCAAGTAAAGAGGATTTAGTAAATAAACCCATTGGCTTGCTATTTAGATAGCAATGGAAAGTGACTGTTGTGAAAAATGAAAAACTTGAGCATACACCACCTTTTTTTTCCCAAGCTTTCCATCTTCTGTATGTACAAATCAGGAAAAGAAACACTCCCAGTCCTACTTTGGCAATTTCTCCGGCCATTTTACAGCAAGTGTTTCCTCTTGCAGGTTTAGTACTTTATGTTGTAGCAATTTTAGTGAGATAAATCTATTAAGAGTATGGCTGACATGGGTGGGAAGCACGGCTTAGTGTGCTGGTGAAGCTGTGTCTTTAGGCACTAGACAGAACTCCTGTAAAAGGAGGATTGAAGGTACCAGCTCAGAGATGGAGATGAGAGCAGAGCTGGCCATCGCCGTGGCCTCATGGCTGCACTCAGACCCACAAACCTGCGCAGAGCTCTGCTGACTCTGAAGACTGTTAGCAAACTCTTGGTCTTGTTCCCAAACCTGTCTGTACCGGTACGACGGCATGAGCTAAGCTTCTGCTATAGGCATCAGTTGCCATGTGGGGAAGTGCAGTACATGGATTATTGATACCCACGTCCTAGGAAGAAGTGGAGCCCTCCAGAATATCAACAGCGTGTGTTAAAATCTAAATGGGGAACGCATAACGAAGCTGGGATTACCTGCACAGAGAAACTTCTTAGTGCTTGAGTACGGCCCGTTGGTGCTGTAATCTGTCACAGTCCATACTACAACCTTATAATGAGGTTAGTTTATAAATTGTTAATAGCTAATATGTGCACCTACAGATAGGAATAACATGGGTTACAAGCTCATCAGCAGATAATGCTCTATTGCAGCAATAACCAACCTGCTGAACTCTGTAATCACCTATAACAACTGAGCCCTATTTGTGAAAATATCTATTAATTCTTACTAACTATTATGAACGGAAGTTTAATCCAAAACATGGCAGTAATGGGCATACGATATTAGCTTGCTTTTCTAAAACTATTTTGTCTTTCAGTGCTTGCTTATGCTTGACAAGATCCTCTGTAAATAAGAAAAGTGTCAGATAGAACTCAGGTGCGAGGAGGAAGAGAAATTTATTTCTCTTCTACAGTTGCATTGTTAGGAAGCTCAGGTTTTGAGCCTGGCAGCGGCAATAATGGTTTAATGAAAAGAAACTGGTTTGTTACAGCAGTGCATAGAACAACTGTGCAGGTACGTTGGGTTATGCAGAAATGCCATCCTGTGGAAGTCACCCCCTGCAACAACTCTTCCATATCAATCCAATCGTATCCCCTAACTGTAGGTGGAGAGCTGGCTATGTAACGCGGCAATGGCCTCTGTGCCAAGCCGGGCAGTAAGTGCCTCATACCCACCTCAGATCTCAGGTTCACGTGGGCATCTGAGAAAGACTGTGGGGTTTGTGTGCTTGACACAAAAACCGGAATTGCAGGAAGGCTAAAATTCCGCTTTCCTGAAGCTCATTACTTTCTAAAGTCCCTCAGGTCTGGGATTCAAAATAATGGTTTTGGGAAAGCAGGAGGTAAGCTAGAGTAGTTGTAATGACATGGTGTGAAACCAATCATCATCCACCTTACACAAGCTGAAAATTAATTTTTAAAATCCAGCAAGAAGCTAAGAGTAAAAATAAAATATCTGGAATTCTTTTATCTGGAGGTCTGGAGCTCAGGAAGGCCACGGATATCCCCAGTGCTGTGGAGGTGCCACTCCAGCGAGGCTATGGATTTAGTGCCGCTGTGTGCCAAACGCAGCGTGGAGCAGCTGGCTGTATAGCTTTACAGCTGTAGATATAGTCTCATCTCCTGTGAGAAGCTGAACTGCAAGGATGCTCCCTGCCCTGCACTGTGGCTGGGACAAACACTTAGCAGTGCGGATGCAGCCTACCTTTAGCAGAATAACCGTAGGTCTTTCTTCCTATTGCTTTGCAAGAGTACATTGTATCCTCCACTGGAAACTGAAGTCAACAAAGGAATGGATAGGAAGGATTTTAGTGAATAAATTGGCTTATCTTCTGATATTATAGCAGTAGATAAAATTAAACAGAAAAAACCTGAACCCACAAAAACCAGAATAAACCCCTTCCCTCAAGCAATAGCATTTTTGGTGATTATGCTGGGAATAACATGCAACAATAGGATTATGATGACTGCAAATGTACCATATTGAAATAAAATTAGTTTAAAAGGCAGGAACAATATCATCATCAGGTAGCTTTCTTGCAAGGTGGAAAATAGCTTAAATAACTTTGTTGTTGGAACTAGCCTAAGAAATATAAAGGACCCACCCCCCCACCCACCCCTGCCTCCCCCAATACAACAGTGATTGTGTTAAAAGCAAGACCTCTGGACCTAGAGGGCTCTTTTCATGTTCCCAGCCTATGAAAAACAAGGGCCATGGCATGCAGCTGAAAATCAGCAATGCAGGGTGTTAAAATCTCATTCAGCGATGGGTGTATTTCAGAGTACAGAACCTAAGAGGAATATTCTTTATATGGAAAGTTAATGCATCATGATGCCTAGGAAGGATGCTGAGAGGTGGCACAGGAAAATCAATAAAGATTGAAGTCTCTATAAGTGCAGACAGAATGTGGAGTAAGAGCTCCAAAGGCAAGGAATCCAATTGCCAAAGTTAGTATTACCTTTCTGAGACATGTTTTTTGGACTTACTGAGAAGGAAATGACATAATGGGACTTTGCTCTCTATTTTGGAAAGGGACCACTGTATAGTCTGAGGAAGAAATGAGAGTGAGAGATGATTCAGGCAGAAGCTTTGGGCAGGGGTGGCTGCGTGCTCAGGAAGACATCAGCCCTGCTCAGGGCAGTTCATCATTTGTGATGCGATTAAGTGATTAAGTGCCTGTTAATAACAGATACTTGGTCAAAGCACCCAAAGCGGTGGGTTTTACGCCAGCTGTGAGAGAATGGAGTTTCCTCATCTGGTGTAAAGTCGGCGGGGATTCAGCTGCCCCAAAACAAATTTTTGAACGAACTGGAAACCACCAGGAGAGCTTTGGGCTGGGTCAACATTGTGTGCCACGTGTGTGTGACTTTGTGATCATTTGCAAAATTAGCTTTATCATATTGTGGAACATGCAGTGGCAGGAGCATAAAAGCAGGGATCATCTGAAAGAAATAAGGGCATAAAAAGTGGTGTCGGGAGGGGTGCTACTGATATCCTTTATTTGCGAACTTTGGTATAATTTGAACAACTTTATGCCATTTATATTAAATCACTATGTTTTTTTCGCTTGTCATTTTGGAGCTTATTCCTTTTCTTTTTGTCATACCTTTTACGTGACGAACTCCAGCTTAATATATTTTTTTGGCAGTTACATACTTCATCTTCCCGATTCCTGTGGATACCAGCACAACAATGTGTTTCAGAAACTATTAAAGCTGATGAATCAGAGACCGGTCATTGATCTTCGCTGGGGACTGGAAGGTGCTGAGCCCTGGCTGATCAGGCGCCCATGACTCAAGCTGGGGAATTAGGAGGAAAATTTTGGCAGATAGAGAAAACTGTGTTGTGACAGGGCTCTGCTATGTGACCAGGTTAGATTGAATCAGTTATTCTTCCCACACAGTCATAAAATGTTCTCCCGGTTCGCTGGGTGAATGCCATGAAGACAGAATGACGCGAGAGCTGGTTGTGGCACTCTGCTGTTGTGGGGTTGTTAGGGTGCAAGAAAGATACAGGCCATTTTTTAACACCTGTGAATTGTAAACACAAATAATGAGATAAACAAATGTTGTAAAACTCTTTCAACTGATGCCCTGCATGAAACCCATTAGGTATGTTTGTGGTGTGCCTCCTGCTTTCCAAATACATTACACAGCATTATGTGAGATGTAGTACTGTGTAATGTCTGTACACATAATATGTGTTATGTAGATACATCACATTACATGAGATATGTAAACCTATCAGATGACTAAAACCCTGCTATTGCAAATGTACTTGTGTCGACAAAAAACAAAGCCTGAGAAGAATTTCCTTGTTACATGGTGGAATTACCAACACACGCAGTCGTCTTAGCTTCAGACCATAAGAGCCTTCTGCTACAGATTTCAGGGGCTGCATCATTGCTAGGAGGTCAACAGCATTTCTGAAGTGCATACAGGAGCTATAACCTGATAGACAAGCCACCTGCATCCTTTTTATTTCAGAAAAAGAAAAGAAAATAGGAAAAAAAAAAAGAGCAAAGATTTACTTATGGCCAATTTCACAGACTGCAATCAATTTACAGGTCACTGGGAGACTTTCAGGCAAAGGCATAACATATGTCTAACAGGCTCAAAGTAAGAGGCTATCTAGAAAATTGGATTTAAGTAATAAGGAAGCTTATTTAAAGCACTAAAATTCAGAAGGCAGACCCTTTCATAACCTAAGTCACTGAACTTTTAAGGGTTGTTATGATTTTCTCCCCCCACTATTTTTTTTTTTTTCAGCTTGAAGGCTAGTATTATGCAGAACTAAGGATATCCTTTGCTAGTTGCAAAGTGCGATAACCTTTCTATACCTAGCTAAATAAAGTGTTAAATAGCTTAACCCTTTTATTCTGTGTCACCTATTTTTATAAAGCTACAGTAGCCAACACCTTGTTTTGGTCACAGTCACACCCATGGGATTAGAACATGCTGGATGTTCTCTACAAATGTCAATTCGTAATATCATGAATGAAATTGTATTTAATTTAAATGACATTATATGATATTTTAAATTAAAACTACAGCTTAGAATCAAAATGTTCATCTGGGTGATGGGACTCGGAATTCGTCCAACAGTTCTGAGGCTGAGACTGTTAAAGATAATGATTTAAGCCTGTGAGGAAAAATTCCTGGAGGGCAAAGCTGTGTGGTGCTGATGGTCCCCATCAGGCTGCATGTAATGAAGACCTCAATTCACTGTTTTTCTATGGTTTTCTATTCTTCTTGATCGTCTGCTGATGAAACCTGATAAGCACCTTGTTACAGAAAATTGCTCATTTATCTCGTACATGCAGGACATCCCCAGTCCATCCCTCTTGTGCACCACATAGGAACCTCTTTGCAGAGAGAAAACAGCCAGGCTTTCTTTAAGAGATCATAATTTTCCTCCCATGCATTGGCTGAGAGAACGCTAAAGATCTCATTTTAGCCTGCAATCAAGCTCGTCATCTCTCCCCTCACTTTCCCTTCTCGGCAAGGAACTGAAGAGGATTGCAGTCTTGCCCTCCCGCAGAAAGAAGGCGCATGCAGCATCTCGGAGCTCTGGTGCTGAACTACAGAACTCGCTGAGCCGCGTGCCAAATGGATGTTATAGGAAATAGAGGTCTCTCTCTCCCTTAAGTCTCATTTTACAAAATCCATGGCAATTGTCATTGTCACCAGTATTTCCTGCCTCACTAAAGGTCTGTGTCAAGGAAGCACCTCGGCCAATGGATGAGAACATGATGACCACCAGAAGTGACTGGGGGGCACGCTGAGTTCTGACTCTAGCAGACTATCAAGTCTTCATCTATGTCCCACACACAGCCTGCTGATTACCCAGAGTGACGTTAGTGTAACTCAGGAGAAAATGGTCGGGTCAGGTGTTACTGCTGTTTCCGCCCAAGTGGTTGCTGGAGCTGACACACGCTCTGTGACAGCCCATGGAGATGTGGCAGGTGGTGGTGCAGGGAGGGACTGTGGGTCTGTGTGATGCATGGCTGAGGAGCCACGGATTATTAGGATGTGAAAATATTTTTCAGGAGTCTGTACTAGATTTCTTACAGTGCCTGGGTTTTATCTGAATGGTCCCTCTGTTCCCTTAGTGTCTCCTTCCCCCAGGTCTGGCTTATGAGGGCTCGTGTGACACCAGCTAACAAGACTGCACGTTACCTTCTGTACACATATGGTACCTATGACCAGGGCAGCCACACATTTTATGGAGAAGTACCAAAAGCAGCCATCAGCTGTCTCAACCCCCTACTAGGCTAGATTCATGTGTAGGAAAAGCTTTAGTGCACTGTTCACTCCTGGCTGCTGGCATCATCGCCCCATGGACCCAGGGAAAGCTGGGGCCCACAGACCCTAAAAGGTGCAGAAAAATATCTACATCATAGAGGAGCCTGTGCATTCAGAGCCTGCTGGCCCTCGTCTTTCAGATAGGGCATCATTCTAGATCATAAAAAACCAGCAAAACAGCTGGTGGAGGGCTGTGCCACCTTCCCTTCTATCAAGCCTTGGGCTTCCAGCCAATAATGCTATCCTTCCAAGACAAAACACACATACCTTCTGGCTTTCTTCTGATGTTGACTCAGAAACTCTCTTTCATCAGCTCCTTAGATGTAGGAACAAAGTATTTACTATTAGGTATTTTGCAAGAATATCCCGTGATACAGGACATGCAACCAACAGGGTTTGAATCTGGGAGTGACAGAAATCATGAGGCAAACAAAAAGCATGGCTCATGGACACAGAGAGACTGAAGTATGAACTATTGGAAACTGTTCCCATAAGAGACATGGAACTGAAATGCAGGATCTTTTCAAAATTCAAAAACATAACATAAAACACCAGCAAAGCAGGCGTCAACTCCTAAACAAGGATTTCAAGACATAAGGAAGATAACAACTTTAGAAAAGAAAAGCGAGCCCAGTGACTGTCAGATTAATTGAACACAGTGTCAGCAGAGATTGCTTTGTGAAGTGTTGCTTCTTAAAGCATTACAAAGCCAGAAAGACATCAGAAACATTGATTGGCAGCGAAGGGGAAACAGAAACCACAAGTGATCAATAAGGCAGCTGCCAGCAGGTAGGGGTGACACATCAGTGCATGAAGCACTTTGTGGTGCTTGAAGTGGCTAAGTAATAGGCCTGGGACTGAACCGTTGATCAAAATTATTTTTATGTTGCAAAAGGTCTTGAAAGTACACCTTCTGGCATTTGAATCCATTTAATAAAAATGCTGCTATTATTTGTGCCTGCTTAGCACGGCTGCTAGCAGCCTCTGGAAGCCTTAAAGGCTAAACTCATTAGCTATTTATTACAGAAGAACCTGGGATCTCCTGATACCACCAATTAATTCAGGCATATTGTTTGTAGTGGGAAGTGCTGGTAAATCATATCTTTGTTGCCAAAGGAGTCATTAACTACTTGCTACATGTTTCCACTGGATATGGGTCTCAGCGCGGCCTCTTCCCCAGCACAAGCACAGAATCCGAGCGCTTTGTCCAAGGCTTTGCCATTTCTCCTGTCCTCCACTCACACCTTTGTTGCTCCCCAAGACAGCCTGGGAGGTCCAGGGGCTGAAACGCTGCACTGCCAAAACAGCGACAAGGTTTGCAGGGCAGGGGGCTGCTGCTGAGCTCGACCCGAGGTGAGGCTGGGTCAGGGACGAACAGCCGCCCTGTACCCCGCAGAGAGCTCTGCCCCGTGTGTTGTACGTGCACATGGCGATCTGGCTCGCAGCAGCGTGGGCCTCTGCTTCAGAGCTGCTGCCGCCTAATGAACATGCAGTTTTTCATTTAAGGGGCTGCCTTGGGTTGTCCTGATTTCTGTAGCTGCTACAGACAAATCCTTGTTGCATCCTAGACGATGTTCCCAGTTGCCCAACCCCTACCATCCTTGTGGCTGTTCAAGCTCTATTTCTTGTTATAACTACCAAAGGGTGTAGGGACGTTACACCCTTCCTTCAGGAGTGGTGTGTTAAATACCAGGAGACACCCTCCCAGGCCTCCCTCTCCAGCAGGCAACATCCCACTTCATCCTGTCTTTGCTCAGCGCATTTCCAGATCACTGACCATTCCTGTTGCTTTCCTTTGGCCTGTCTTCAGTGGGGTTTCACTTTTTTCCTGTGTGGTTCTCCCTCCCACCCAGATACAGTTTTAAACCTGCCGTGAGTAGGATGGGAGGGTTTCCTTACCTGGTGCCAGGCTAGACCTGCCAGGCCTGCGTTCATCTTTCTTTTGCAGCAAGTGGTGTTGACTGCTCTTCAGCTTGCCTTCAGCTCCATCTTTCAGACACTTCCCAGACAAGTGGCATTTAAGCAGCGTTCTCATACTGTTGTTACGAAGCGCTTCATGCTTCTGTGCCACCTACCTGTGCGTGCAGGGGCTGCCGTCTCCTCCGTGGGGATACGGCAGCCAAGCTGAGCAGAGGAGCCTTCCCCGGTGCCCAGCGCCAGCTGCCTGCCCCGGCCTGAAAGCCGTGCAGAGGGCACCGGGCTCTTCCTGCTGCTGTAGCATCCCCCAGGGCAGGCCTGGCAGGCAGGAAAGCAGCTCCCTGCCCTCCCGTGTGCCATCCCAGAGCAGCAAGGCAGGTGGAGCCTGCCCGTGGGCTAGCGTTGGGCTGTTGCTGGGATGCAACACAAGGGCTGGAGGACGCATACTACAATGCTTCGCAGGAGTCAGCGGGCTGTGCTGTGAGCACTGCGGTGCCACACTAATCACAGTCCCAGTGTGACTAGTGTCTCAGGCTCCCTCTTTCTCCCACTCAACCAGAATGAGGATCTTACAGGTGAGAATGCAGCAACACAAAAGAAGGCAGATGTATAGTGTATTGATTTTAACCAGCAATTTTACATCAACGAGCAATTTCATCTACCGCTGTTGTTTGTCCTTGTGCAGGTACTGCTCTGGAGGCTGCGTGCTGCCTGGTTTCTGAAGGCTCCGTCAGCCCAGGCAGCTGCTGTGCCCCCACTGCAGGCAGGCGTGCCTCCGCAGCTCACTGCTGGCAGCAGATCTGAACGAGAACGTGTCCACAAACCCAAGCGGTTTTCCCACAAGAACAACAAAATAAGGTAACACATGCACTCAGTGCAGAATCAGCACAGGGGGCGGGATGGGGAGCTGTCGAGGTTTTGTTGCGAAACACCGACCATCGATGGTGTAACGTGCGCCCATCGCAGTGACAGCCCTTGCCTCAGATGCAGCGGGGAGATGTGACTACTAATGCGCTCCAGGGGGAATATTTGCTGCTTTATCTCTAGGATTTGGAACATCTGTCTCTCCCTCGCAGCCTGCCTGAGATGGGGAGGAGTACTTCTTTTTTTCTAGGGCTAGCTGAGCACTGAGTAGGTGCGGGTTACCACCACAAATCGGGTGACAGTGGCTTGGTGGAATCCCCTGTTCATCCAGGCAGACCTCTGCTGATAAACCAGGGTGAGATCGAAGAATGGGCGCACCCAAAGGAGCTGGCAATAAAGCTCAGGCTCTGAGGTCCCATCCTGAATGGAAACAATCCCCCTTCCAAAAGGGATTTTTCTGGGTCACAGTAGCCTGGGGAGGACCAGTGGTGGAGAGGGACGGGGGTTACTGCCAGCTCTCCGATAGTCGGAGACAATTAAGAAAGGAACGGTGATCTCCACTGTCAAGTGACTCAGAGACAGCTCCCAGCTGAGTACTGCTTGGAAATTTGAGATCTAATTAAAGCAGGCCTTGGATCTCATCACTTTTCCTGCACGCCTGGGACAATGAAATACTGACTCGTGCATCTGTTCTGTGTGTGTATTTGATGCAAATAAGGAAGAAGTCTGTAAATACATCAAAAACCATACTTTATTTTATGTATAGCAATACAATTTACATATTAAATAACACTATAATAGAATGATTTGATATAGTTTAACATAACAAAAAGAAGGTTCTTCAAGTTACAAAAAAACCCCAAACAAAAACCAAAACAAAACGAACAAAAAATCTCCCTCAAAATACTCCCTCCCACCCTCTCCCCAAACCAAACACCACATTTTTTTTTTTTTTCTTTCTGAATGGATCAATGAGACAAACGTATCCAGTGACTGGCTAAGTCTAATTCCTATTGCACACACTGACAATGGAATAAAAAAAAAATAAAATCCAACTTTCACAATCACTGCCCCAAAGAAATGACATGTGTGGAAATCTTTTTTGGAGTGTGATGATGGTGTCTCACTACCTTGATACACAGAAGGTATGTATTCACATAGCCACCACAGAACTAGGAAGGAGGTGAAACTAGAAAAAAATTAGCTTTATATGAAAATATAAAATTCTATGATTATATACCATAGATACAAAGTTCCCAGAAGATGCTTATCCAAGCAACAAAATATTTACAGTTTTAATGACTTTTGCTATTTTAAAAATGAAGGAAAAGAAACCAGGAGTACACATGAATGCTTCGGTCTTTAGAAACAATGGCTGCTTGCTAGCTTCGAATGTTCTAACAAAACAAAAAAGTCACTACCCCAAATGTTGGAGAGTTGTGACATTGTATAAAATTGACTATCTCCTCTTTTGGAGACGTTTATTCTTAAAACTCAAGACATTTTTCTTGAAATTAATTATCCTCTGTAGAAAATGCTTCCCTTTGCAAATAGTTAACAAAAACACTAAAAACAGTTTAACAGCTAAGACAAAGTAGAGGCCAAATCTCTTCATTACAGTTCCTTCTCTTTCTTTATTTTTGCATTCCTTCCCCTTTGATAAGTGAAGCCAATGTAGTTCACATTGTTAGAATGGCAACAAAGAGAAGAGGAGCAAAGGGGTAACAGTAAGAGTTGAGTTGAATTATATCTGTAAAAAAAGAACAAAAGCAAAAGAAAAAGAAGAAAAGCAATGCAGTGGATTAACAAATAGGCGTTTTCCCTTCATATAAAAATTCACTGGCACCATTTGAACATAAACTTCAGAACACAAGATCTGATGTCAGAAGACAAGAATTTGAGAAAGACTGCTAAATCTTTAAGACAACTAAGTTTTAATATTCTTTTTTTTTAAATTAAGTTGGTTTTGTTTTGCTGAGAATTAGTAGTATGCATCTTTGGTAGAATCAATATCTATATTTTTTAGCTTTTAAATAAAATATATCAGCTTAAAAAAAGATTGATAAGGCGGCAGTTGTGCTGTGTCATAAAAATTCTTCTCCTAACATTCCAATGTCTCACTCTGGGCTCAAGCAGTCAGAAACTGGAAAAACAAGTGAAATTTTGCAGATCCTGTAAATGATTCCACTAACCCAGAACAGACCCACAGTACAGAAACAGTCACACACACGGAGCAGTTTAAGGGTTTGGGATTTTTCTTTTTCCTGTTCCTAAATTCGTATTTGGAAACAGACACCGTGAAATACTAAGGACAAATGCTGCTTAAAATGAACGATCTTTAGACCTTGGTCCTGCAGAGGAGCGTGTGCTTAGCCTGCACGTCTGAGCAGCCCTACCGGCTCTCCCAGACCGAAGCCAAGTTCACGTGCAGCGGTGTTTGTGGGATGGGGCATTCGGCTGACACTGTCACCCATTTTAGACGTTAAGGTGACACAGCAGCTTTCTGAGCATTCCCTCTTGGAAAGCTTGGCTGCTCTTACGGGCTCAATGGGAAGAAGCCTTTTATGTCTTTCACGTGGCCTGTGGGCGCAGTACACATGCAAGACATGGAGAAATAATATTTTCTAAATGTAGACACACTCATGCATGTGCACTTCAGTCCTTTATTTCCTTATTTCTCAGGGCTGGTGCTGAGGACCGCATTTTATAGCAACAGGATATACTCAGGTTCTCTTAATCTGCAGGCCTGCACATTGTCTGGGAACTTCTGATGCTTGAAAGACATCCCGACCGAATGCCAAGCAGTGGTTACAGCGAGGTGGGGGTTGGCATGGCAAAAGCAAGGCTGTGATGCGCAGAGCGGGGCTCTGGCCAGAGGGACTCACGAGAGCATCTCAGCGGAGCTCTGAGTGCAGATCTCTGACCACGCGCTCACTCCTGCCAGCCTCGCTCAGTCCCAGGGAAAGGGGTGCGAATCCTTATAAGAGGGCAGAACTGCAGGTGCTTACAGCAGGATAGGTTTGGCTCTTACACACTCTTAGTCCCGACTTTCACAAGCAATTCCTAGCTTCATCCACCCCAAGCCTAATGCATCTTTACCATCTATTGGCTATCTGGCTGTCAGCACAGCACTTAACACACAGCTCGAGCCCCCTTAAGAAAAAGTCCATGGAGAACTCATAGAACATCAGTGTAACTTATTTCCCCATGGATTAAACCCCAGCAAGTATTTCAGGTGTGGGAAAATGCCAATGCAAATGCATGGATTTCCAAAGCACCTACCAAAGTTCAACCGCCACAGCCTTCTTTCACTGATTTTTAAGACTTGTGAGGAGGTAAGGGATTAAACCAAGGACACTCAGGCAGTGTGTCACGAACCACAGTTATCTTCCATCATGCCAGTGAAATGAAAAGTAATCAGCTGAAAGTACTGAACAAATCCAACCCTCTTGATGCCTGCAGTAATCTTTCTGTCACTTAGCTCTTGTCAGGGTTTGAATTCTTAACTTCTCCCTACACCTCCCCAGGAACTTAAACACTTCAGACAGAACCGATCCAACTTATCAGAGTCCCTTTGTGCTACCAGCCGGAATTGCCTGAGGCCAGGATCACTACTCGGGGTGCAAGGGGGGGCTCCCCAGCCTCTAACGTGGATGCACACTGGCCAGCAGAGCACTCAGCAAAACCCTCCAGCCCTTGCAGCCAGCAGTACTTGAGAATTTACTTAATTCTTGTTACTGCGCTGTAGTGACTGTAGAGCCAGTCTGAACTCCTACCACACATTAACTGACTCCCTCCTCGGTGCTGGGTCCTCCCAGTGCCAGGGGGACGCAAACTACAAAGCAATCTTTTGAAATACTTTGCACATTTTTCATTTGGACTAGCTGGTGCTGGACAGGGGATTTCATTACTGAAAACGTGGATATACTATAGTGCTTAGCACTGGCAGTTATTTGCATCACATGTATGGAAGGGTTCAACAAACTGAGAAGCAAAAGGTAACTATGTAAAAGGTTGCTGATGAATTCTTAAATACTTTGGTGTCGAATTAATCAAGTGTATCCATACTAGGAAATCTTTCCCTTACTAAAAGGCCAGATGTTAGCACACACCAGTTTGCATAGCTCCTCCACTCAGTGAGACCGTTTCAGCTTGTACCTCGTGAGGTTCTGAACCAAAATACCTACTCTCAATACAATTTAAGCAGTTCACTTTCAGCTTCCTCTTCACGATTCTATGATTCTTAGCAGAGCTTCCTCCCTGCCCTCCCCTCCAACAAAAGAAGTGGGGTTTACCTTGCCAAATGTCTGTATTTCAGCAAGACTGGACTGGCAGAAGTTAGTAGGTTTACATTTAAATGAAAAATATGCTGTAACATTTTGACAAGTCCTGAAAAATGTCAACGCATGTTTTGTAGAGTTGAAATTTAAAGGTAAAGAAACTAATGCCGTATATAAGGGACAGTGCCTTTAACTGTATACCAAATGTCAGGATGGTTGAAATGACCTATTTCCTTTTCAAGGCACATCCAACAACTCCTCCCTACTCAGCTGAGCTATGAAGGACACGATTAGCTTTAATTTTCAGGAGAATTAAGTATGTGCTTACTTCTTCCGTTAAACAGGGATGGACCTTGTTGAACCGCTACCAAATACAAAGGAAAAGGGAGCCAGTGAGGATGAATACTTAAATGCTCCAAACAATAATTAAATTATTTGTATAATCTGGGGGAAACCATTTCATTGGTGTGGGAGGGAAAACACAATAAGCTAGGTTTGTGCTAAAGAATTAGTCTGGCAAAAAAAAGAGGGAGAATGTAACTTTATAGGTAGTTTTTTTATTAGTTTGCTTCACCAGTAAATATGGATCAGTACTTTATGTTTTAGCACTAAAGTATGAAAATTACACACCTGTAAAAATGGCATCTAACAGTTATGAAATTAAGAAACGCCTGTCATCATGTAACATACCATTAGGTGTGAGGTCATAGTCAAGAAATAGTAAGGAAATTAATGTGTTTAAAATATTGAATAGCTTAGTAATGTAAAATATTGCTACCTTCAATATATCTGAAAACAGGTCTCATTTGGGGTTGTAGTAGATTTCTCACGGTATCGGCTCCGAGGAGAATAAAAACAAAAATACTTTCCCATCAAAGGGCTGGTTAAAATCTAAAATCAACGTTTTTCTGGATACCTGGGGAAACTTTGAAATTGTAAACTCAAAACCTATCACTGCGTCCCGTGTATGACTTGCATCTAATTTATAATTATCTTGTATGTAATTTATGTATTCCATGTGAAGCAAGTCTCAGGCCTGTAAGTGTACAGAACAGCAATTTGAAACAATACAGAAATAATTGTTTCAGCTCCACAAGGCTATTACACCTTCACCGCAGCTAATAATCACCTGCCACATTTTGTCAAGAAAGGGTGAACACTGCTCATCCGCTTCACTGGAATGCAGAATACCGTTACCAAAACTGTGACTTGATCACTAACATAATAAATATGGTACGAAGGGGTACAGTATCTGTCGTAGAAAGAATCCATCTGGCCTAGCATTCAAGATTTAAGATTTGAGGGTCACTGTAGTTAGCAAAACTTCACTGCATTTAAACAAAACAGAAAAAAAGCGTATGTTTGTTGTCATGGAATGTCACATCAGGGCTTGTCTTGTATTAGAATATTATAGGCAGTAACACTGATCATATAGTGCAAACTAGATAAAATTGCGTTTCACTGTGTGAAATAAACAGAGGTGCAAATGCTCAGTAGGATACCATTAAGACATAAAATGGCAAAAAATAAATATCAAAACTTTTATCAGTGTAAAAAAGTAATTGGGTTATTGTATAACCTAGAGTCTGGCAAAAAAGGCCTCAAAAAAGTTCACTCAGTCTTCAGAAGTTCTACAAATTAAGTGCCTTTTAAGGTTTCCAATCAGACAAGAGACTCCATGCTTTCTGCGGGATCAGATTCGTCACTGGCCATCACAGCACCGTTTTTGTCCAGTGTCATGGGACCGTTTCCATTCTCCTTAGTGCTGACCAAGCTTAGCATTGCCTTATAAAGAAACTGGTACTGTTCCTGGGAAAGAAAAGATACGTTATTTCAATGCTTTCAGTGTACATAAGTGAGTGGCACTTAAATGTGGCATTTCCAGGGAAGGTCATGGATATTCACTACTAGAGGCATATATACAGCAAAGAAAAAGCCTTCGAGAGCAATTACCTCTGTTAATCTAGTTTAACCTTGGTGACCCAAATTCCAGTTTTGGGTAGATTATATTATTCCTAACACATTATTAAACACTACAGAAGGGTGGGACAACTCCAGAGCCCCTGGCCCAGCCCCAGGTTGGTCCCTGGTACCGCCAGAGCCACGCACACTGAAACAAGGGCGCTGCCCTTGCTGCACGCTGAGCCATGAGCCCCTCTGTTGAAGCTTTATCTCCTCGCAGGCCTACCCGCCCTGCTGCATCCCTTCAGATCACAACGTGCCATGTTTAAATAGCACAGCTTAACATACAGGGCTGGCTTACAGGGGGATGATGACAAGCTGAAAGGTCCTTCTCTGCTAGGGCTGGCTGTACAGTGCCCCCCCAGCTGCATGAGGAAGAAGCTTGACTTATTTTAAGTTTTTTAAAAAATTATATTTCTTAATAACAAATCAGAGATTTACAGTGTGGGTTTGAGGTTTATAAAAAACCAACAGATATACAAAAAAAGCCCAAACGCAAATGCTGCTTGGTAGCAGATGCAGTAGGGCTTGACAACATACAGAATGAGTGGTTTAGTTCATGCTTTTGGTCTCAGATGAAAACCTTGTAAACTATCCATTTATATTCCATTTAAAGACTTACAATGTCTGTAAATACTCCAGGCCGCATAAGATTTATCATCTTTGCCACCTGGAAAACATCGACAGCATTTTCGTTCTCCAGCTGCTGGGACAGAGTGGTAAGGGCACATAGCGTTCCCGCTGACACAGCTCCATACCTGAAAAACCACACCAAAATGATAAGATACTCAGAAACATACCTGGACAGTGACACAGACCCATGAAAATGTTGATATCGTCTTATTTGATTACTGTAGTTCGTCTTTGTATCTTTTAAACGCTTGTTTTATACTGGCCAATTTTTAGTCATTTTAATTTATAGAAGAAATTGGATGGTACACCAGTCATCTCAGGACGTCTGCAGTACTCAATACAAAGAACTGTATCAGCAGAAGAACGTGAGCCATTTAAAAGTACCCAGCCTGGAGAGTATAACACCGAAATCCGTTCTCGCATGCCACGTGTACTGAAAGCATCTGCATTATAGCTGAGCGTATTTTAAATTCATTAGTGGGAACTCAAGCAAAACATAAACGATAAGAAAGAAATGAGACTTTGCCTCTTCCTCCACGTGTGACAATTATAGAAAACTAACACGGATATAAGGTGCTCACAAGTAAATGGGGCACAATTCAAAGTCCTTAGGTCTGATTCATCGGCAAAAGGCAACGTGTCCCCGAGTTGGGCACCCCAGAGACATTACGGATTCTGAAAAGCCGAGCTGTGCTGTCATTTAATAAGAACCTGAGCAGCAGTTATTCATCAGGAGCACAAATCAATGTGTCCTTGAGATACTGGTCAGGTAGAAATCTTACTGCTGCTAAATCTGTGGGTGTACTTGAATCATGCGTGCAGTTGCAGGGCATGGGATAGAGGATCCTAAGCAACAGGGGCTCGTAACTGCTCCTGAGGAGCCTCAGCTGTCCTCCGCTCTCCCGGAACACAGGAGACCGCATGTCTGTCCTGGCTTTGCTCTGTGACTTTGAGAAAGTCTGTGTCTAAATGTCCCCACCTGTAAAAGGGGACATCGGTGCTGACTTGCTCTGTAAACAGTTTGGAGAGCTGTACATTGAAACTTAAATAATCGGCAAGTGCTGCAACGCCATCTGGTATCATAAGATTACCACTAGGATTTTTTTACAACATTTCTGTGGAAATCAAGACATATGCTGACTTAATTTTGTATGATTTTTGCAAACTCAATTTGCCTAGAAATGGGAAACAGAAATCAGATCACAATAGATCTGCTATATTTGATGAAAAGTCTGTAGAAGAAGCAGCAGAGCTTCTGCAGAATAGAGAGATGGCTGTGTCTGATCATCTGCAGGGATAGTGGATGAAGTGCCCAATGCTTGTGCCTGATGGGACACAACTAGATGCCTCTAAGGGTCTAACGGCCCCATTTTCACTTGCGCTGATAACCTCCAGCTCCCAACAACCTGAAGGCTTTTCTCTTGGAAAATTATGCAGAAAATCTTTATCTAGTTGTCTACATATGGGCAGTTATATTTAAAAATCTTGACAACTGTCTCGAGTTGGAATTTCTGAACTTCTTTGAAATGTTGTTATCAAGTTCATCCCACCACGTACTCCCTAAATACCACATGCATTTAGTATTGCAAATTCATATATTTGGAATTAATCCGCAGTTGTAATTAGTAGTGGATCATGTGATATAGTTGTTGCATGTAGTGAAGGGAAATTTTCATTTTCAGCTACATTTGCTTAGGCTCCAGTGAAAAGCAGAATCCACATTATGTATTAGGCACAAAAATAAAATCATTGAATATGACAAATAAACCAAAAAAAGCAATTTACAGAAAGAATGACTCAGCACTGTTAGGAATGCGATTTTGATTTTTTTCTTTTTGTGGTCTAGCATGAAATGCCCAAATCAATAATGGTTCTAATTTTGTAAAACATAATCTTAAATACTGCAAGAGTAGCAAAACCTCACTTCAGACTACCCAAAGCATGAATATTAAAACTAGCTGGGAATTAATCAGTGCTGGCAAAAGGCAACCGAGCTTACACTGTGCATTAGCAAGGCAGGAGATGGTGGGAGAAAAACTACTTGCTGCAGCCCAAGGTACCATTTGCAGGAGCCTGTTAGGAAAAACCTGTTGCAGCAGCAAGACACCGCTGTGAAGTGAAGGCTCCTTCAGCAACGGCGGATACCAGCGTGCAATCGCACATCAGTACAATGGCTGATTTGACCACTGAAACACCAGAGTATGGTAATAAAGTTTTTGCACAAAAGGCGAAGATTTCCAAGACTTTCCCACTGACTCTGTTTTGTAGCAATGACAAAAGGTCTAAAGGACTCGGGGAGGGTGGGGGGGAGGGTGCCAGCACAGTGTTTGTGCTGGCTAGGTCTCTGCTTCAAGGGTAACTCAAACAGTGTCAGAAATAGGCCCTCCTTGGGATTTTTAATGGCAGAACAACTCTGGGAAGAGCTCTGCTCGCCAGGAAACAGCCCCCCCAAAAAGATCCAGTTAGACCCAGGCTCCAGCTTCACTATAATGGTATTTTGCAGCTCCATAATGTGTGCAAAGTAATAATAAACAATGTGATATTTAGCATCCTTTATAATTGGGTATTCAAGCATAGATGGCAAGACAACACTCACCACTGCGCTACAAGAGAAGTGTTGGGGCATGCTGGCCCAGTGTTAGCGGGCTCCCTCCCTCCTACTTGGCACCACGTAGGCCCCTTACAGTGTTTTTGGGGAGGCAGAAGGAGGCAAAAGAAATCTGCTCTCAGAAAACCCGGGCCCTTTGTCACACGATACTTCTGCTCATCCTGAGACACAGCTGAGCTGAGCTTGTTCTGTCTTACACGGCACATTAAGCCTGAGCTGTTAGACAGGAGCTTGGGGCTGTTTTGAAACTGGTTTCCATAAGCCCACATTGGGCTGCTCAGAGCCTTATCTAAAGCAGGGCTCTGCTGGGTTCTGAAACAGGTTGTAGGGTTTGTTTGGGATAATTCCAGGTACAGAAGAACCCAAAATGATTACAAAGCAAACACAGTTTCACTTTCTGAGTCCACCTAAGACTATGACTAACGTAAAAATGACACTGAGCAAAATGTATTTGGCCTCAGATGCCAACTGAAACTTCATCCCTGGAAGTTTAAATATTCCGATCCGGTTCCCTAGACCACTGAAGCCCATCCACTCCATGCAAGAATGGACATCAATCCTAACAGGTGTCCTGTAGCTGAGTAACTCCTTGTACAACCTGCACATAAATGGGAGAAAAGAGATGACATACTCATCATGAACTATGGTGGGGCCATCCCTTGTTAAGGCCTCTTCCTTGATTACATTGATAAGTTCAAAGGTACTGCTTATGGGAGCATCTGGGTTTGGCCATTTAGGACACTGAAAGTGGCGGACTTCCAGAACGTAGTCATCCTGCAATGAAAAACCAGCCTGGGCATTAGCTACTTTAGTTTCACATTTATCCACTCCAGGTAGAAAGAGGGAAGAGCCTCGCTACAAACTGAAGAGATACTTTCTTCTTTCAAAGAGTTTGTATAGAATGAAGAAGACAGACGCACAGCTCTAGCACCTCTGTAATGAATGCGCTAGAATAATGCAACTTTAACAAAATGTTCAAATGATAGATTTTGTATGTGAGTTGAGGGCTTCTATCCACATAAACCTCCTCTCAGATCCCTTACAGCTCAAAAGTCAAACAAGAGAAGAGCAACCACAGAATTCAAATTTAGAAGGGCTTGCAAAGTACTGTGTTGCAGCAAAATCCAGCTGCAATCCCGACAGCAAACCAGAGGCAGGTTTATAGCTCAATAGACGTATGCTTAATTAACCCCTTAATTAAGACCCTCAAACAATTAAAATATAAATGCTGAATCTTATAAGCAGAAATAGGACAATAAATCTTGGTGTAGTTTACAAAGTATAATTCAATCTACTTGTATGATTTAAAAATGAAAACCCAATGTCTTCACTTTCAAATAAGCCACACAATTAATACTACAGTCTCATTAGCTAGAGGAATCTGCCTGAAAGTAGATGTGAGAGGGAGAAGGAGCCAATGAGAATACCCTTCCCCTGTAAGCAACACGCATGCACATGCATTTACAAATAAATCCTTTTCAAAACTGATTCTGAACATTCTTCTTCCATATTTAAATGACATAATAGCATTCTAGGGCAAGAACAAGACCCACATTTGGAGTTTTATTTTACCTGGGTAGCTTCAAGGATAAAGTCATGGATGATAATTTGCTCTTCGTTAGAGAGGCACAGTCTGTCTTTGCTGATAAGGGTCACAGTAAAGGCCTCACAGTTCATGGATTCCTCGCGACTTGGCCAGTACACAAACTCATCTTCTGCCTGAAGGAATGAAACAACACACTACTGCAGCCTTTCAGATATCTTGTGTGTGACTGAAAAATCCAGTGGATCAAAAACTGGTTTGATAGATAGAAATGATCAGGAACTGACCTTTAAAAACCATTTCTGTCTGAAACAGATTTACTATTACAGTAGGCAGCAAGCCTGCCACATCATTCCTTTGTGTGTCCAAACAGGTAATGTCTGCTTTTTTAATTGGCTTCACAGGGAAATGGTTATCTTAGCTCACTCATACTTACCCTTTGTGTTGTATCCCAGGCTTTATTATCTCCTGCCTACACAGTTTTGCATGAGAGTCAGATATCTGTTTAGAAAAGACACCTCATTGACCTTTAGCAATTAATTGCTTATTATTTTTAATTTATATTTATTGTGATCTAATCCAAAACTCAAGGGTATCAGCAAAAGACCTGTGGATCAGGTCTAGGTAGAAGACTGATGGATACTTATGTAGGGGTTGAATTTTTAGGAGGAGTGAGGAGGAAGGAAGAAACCCAAATATTCTTAGCCTTGAAAAAAACACTGGCTTAACCTAATGCAAATTCTCCATCAAAATTCCTCTACTGAAGGGGCACTCTCAAATCTCAGTGAGACTGTGAACGGTGGAAGAAGCTCAGTGCCGAAGTAGCCTAACTGACAGGGTGTAGATAAAACACCATCAAAGCTATACTTTAAAAAATAACTGTGCTTTCCTAATTCACTGCAGAGAAAAGAAATTAGGCTCTGTCATCACATATATGCAAAGCTTGTTTCTCCTCCTGGCTTCAGGGATCTGCTGTCCCTGCAGCTTAAGCACAGAAGCTACCCTGTCAGCCTGAATGGCACTGCACGCCTGTGTCTCTGAACAACCCGTGTTTTACTCATGAGAAAACATGAGGTACGAGACCACTTCATCCCGCTGTGGCCATGAGCACGTCTTTAAAACCACGGTTATTTCTATGGGCCTGAAGCCTTGATGTATGCTATATGCAAGATACTGGTAAGATTTGGGCCTTAAATGTTTATTCTGAAAATGGGACTTAGGGTGCTAAGTCCTCTGAGTGCCTTGAAAATTCTGCCCTCAGCGTGCAGAGGCCAGCAAGCAGTGCAACATTGCTGAACGCTGGGGAAGTGACCTGTCCTGCCAACTGACTGGTCCTTGTGCAGCAGTAGCGTGCATTATCATCTCGTCCTTTGGCATTACACTTGCAGCATCGTGCCAGTCTCGGTCCCATGCCACCCCTCCTTGCCAGCCAACAACCCACACCAAACACAGAGTCAATGCACAGATGCTACTGCCCTGCTGGCCAGCCTCCACCCCGGGAACAGTGAAGGTGAAAGCAGGGACCAGGCATCCTTGCAAAGGATGGGGCCAAGTCCAGCGTTCCTCCTTTACCCTTTAATCACTATTGTTCTGCAGAGCTATTTCATGTACTTGTAAAGACAAGATCAGCCTCTTCATTTCCACCTGACACACTTCCATTTCATTAGTGCTTTCTGATTCGATTGGATTTCTCTGAACGCTCTTCGCCTTGCAGTGCCTGCAATCCCTTTCATTGTGCCGCACACAGGAAGCATATCGACTGTTGCCTCTTTAGTAGCCCCTCATGACTGCTCTTTTCCTGCTGTAATGAAGGTGGTTTCTCTCCCACTCTCAGCTACAATCGTCTATTCACCTCAGTGATGCGTGCATGAAAAACGAACCATTTAGTTCTTAATCCTTTTCAACGTGCCCTCTTGAGACGTGCTAATAAATCTGGAAGTAGTGATTAGCACTTCACCTGTGTCTCCTCTCTCTCATTATTTCCACTTCTGTTAACATAAATGTTTGCTTTTAAATTTCATCAAAAATATCCACAGCTGTTGTCTTGCATGACCCGAGCCTTAAGCCGCCTGGGCAAACAAGCAACTACCCTACTTTCCCTGCTTCATATTTCTGCTCCTCTCAAAGGCCTCAACTGGGTGGCCCTGGCCACTCAGTAACCTCAGCGCCTTGCCTCACACCAGCCAGGCAGCCCTCAGGAGCTTCGCAGAGGTCGCCATCACCAGCACACTGTCTGTGAGCACTGTGGTCCATCCAGCTCAGCATGTCTTTCCCAGGGGCGAAGGCAGAAGGGGAGAGCAAAAAACCAAGCCCCACATTGTGGAACTTGTCTTTTTATAACAAGCTTACGGCAAAGTTTGAGAAGGTGGCTCAAAAATTGGCTTTGTTTTCAACCAGAAAATAGCCACAGCATACAACTAAGTGACCCTACGCTGGTGCCCAGCCGGGCTAAGTGACTGCAGTACCATGCAGGGACGGACACGCTCGACTCACCAGGCTCTGGTTGTCTGGCAGCATGACGATGATCTGTGCATTGTGATCCCAGATCATTCGCCAGAAATCTTTAGTTGTGTGTGGCAGCGGATGTTGGGTTATGATGAACTCGTTACTCCTGTAGTAGCCCTTTTGCAGAAAAACAAACCACACAGTTACTTACTGCCTTCAATACTTTTAAAGTATTAATTTCATCTTCGGGGACACATAATGACCCTATTTAATTTTATTCCACAATATTTTCACACAGACTATAATTTTATAACTCCATTTCCATTCTGCAGAGTCCCTGTTGTTTTCATTTACTCTAAATCCCAGTATTTATTTGACTGTATCTCATGAAAATACACATTCCATCTAAATGCATCTTGTATTTAATTTTTTTAGGCAACAATCTTTAATAAAACACAGTTAATAGCTTTACATTATGGGGAAGGTGTTAAAATCTCATCTGTTAATACACAGCCATTACATACAGAATTAAGACAATTATAGGCATCTGGTATTTAGCACCTTCGAATTGATTTTACTTTGTAATTAGGTGTTGGCTTCCTCACCATGATATAAGAGGCATTAATGTAATCTGTTCCCTTCATTCCAGGCAGTGGTGCCAAGCCCACTCTAGCACGCTCAGCTATAAGATTGAAAAAAAAAACACATAGAGAGAAAAAAAAAGATCAAAGGTTGGTCATGGCCCAATGCAAAAAGTAAGAATTTCTCCAACGTTAACAAACCAAACACTGTGCAGCTCCCATCTCCCACAGGAGCAGGCCAGCACTTTAACTGCGTTAAAGCATTGCCTGCTAACACAGGATATAAAAGAGAATGTTGCACAATATTCCCACAAGGACAAAGTAATTTCAGGAATCAAATTTTACTATAGCAAAGATTTTCACAGCAGGCTGAATTACCAAATAACAGTATATGCAGTGATAACAGGGGATTTCAGGTAATTCTTGACTGTAGTGCTCCATTTGTCTCCAGCAGCACACAAACCCAGCTGATTTATTTTGTTTTCCCTACCACTCCATAGCACTGCCATCACTCCCTCCTCCCAGCTGGAGGGTGAGAGAACCTCCAGAGACAAAACCTTCCCTAACAGGTAACCACCCAGAAGTGCGTGTGTGCTCTTCAGCAGATCTACACTTCTCCGTGTTTGAGGGCTGGGTTCAACAACACCCTCAAACGAACGGACAGGCCCCAAGCGCCAAACTGAAATCACTGCAGCTACGTGACACAAAGTGCGAGTCATACAGACCGTTTCTGCCCTGTCCGCATTTGTTTCTAAGATATATCCTGATGACTTCCCTTTTTATGAACAAACTTCCTGATGGACCGTATCTGCACCATTATTACTTTGTGCTAGCTTGGCCGTCATCTGTCCTGTATGTCCCATACTCTAGGAAATGTGATGGGAATGACATTGTGCCCGTTCTTGGTCTGGTGCAAATTCATACTGCTTAGCCACCATTCATATTACTGACTGTGGATATCTGTCCTTGTGTACTAAATACCCTCAAATCTGGGCAAGACTCATATGCAGAAATTGAGTGTAGCAGCTGAATTACAACTTGTGCCAATCACACTGGGAGACCTCAGCTGAGCTGCGAATGGTATCGAAGTAATTCTCTCAGTATTCATAGATTTATCCTCTACCTAATTATTCAAATTCTTAAGCACTTCAAATTAACATTTCACTTGGACGGTATATCTGGCTGACACTGTAACTATTTTCTTTTGTTCAGTTTCACAGGGTAATTCTGAAAGACAAGACAACTTGGTCTGAACAAAAGATTACATTTCTCCTTCCTAGTGGCTATGCCTTTTCATGCATAACACCGGGAGAATTCAGTACAAAAAGTTATGCTAGGCAGTAATCAAACCAAAGATGTGATCTTACATGGCACAACTGATGAGTTCCTGTTCTTCTCTTTGTTGCAGTCTTTCTGAGCACTGAAGCATTCCACGTATTTTGCATTACACTGTGTAACCAGCTGAAAGAGAATAAAGTGGTAAGTCAGTCCTCACAGCGCTCTAAATGAAAAGAGGAGGTTTCTTTGCCAACTCCTGCAAAGATGCATCAGTAGAAGAATAAACTGCATTGTTAAACTTGTTTAAAGTACTCAAGATGCCAATGGAAACCATCCTTTTCATACAACATGTTTAATGGATAAAAAGATCTCTGCAACTCTCAGCTCCGAAACATCCTGAAAATGAAGTTCCATCAAAATGTATTTTCACAGAACACTACGTTTATCTTTGAGAATATATTTCAAAGACTTGCAGATATATTCAGTCAGAAGCAGTCACAAGGAAGAAAAGCTAGCAAAGTAAAACAACAACAAAACTTTATGTTTTCTTCTAAAACAAAAGCCAGATCATTCCTGTAGCAGGTCTTTTTCTGGCCTTGGGGGAACCCACCACGCTGGCATCTGAGAACTGAGGCCACGGGTTACATTCTCTGGTCTGCCAAGTTCACTCTGGGCTGCTTATGAGGCACAAAGAAAACTCAGGGAGGGATATTTGTATTTGAATGTTCCCCAAGTGTGTGTGGAAACTCTACCAGAGCAAAGAGGGTAAAAGTGGCTTTTTCATCTCCGGCACTAGCAACTCATTACTCAGCGCAATCTTACTCTGAGATGGTTGAATGTAAGGTACTGTACTGGGGCATGAGCACAAGTTATTTTCTGCCTGTTCTGTGGTAGCGGCAGAAACGAGAAAAAGATTTAATAATTGCTGCTTGTCACGTCCCAGTTTCAAATGCACTCTAAACGAGATAGCACTCAACTCATCTATGTACTGGCAGAAGCCCCATTAGAAGCTATGGGGTTTCTAAATACCTGTGAAAGGTTGGCAGAGAAAGTAATTTCTGAAAATGGCACTTAAGTTTTTGAAACTTTGCCATGAGTCATCAGAAAACATCTTTATACCTATAATTTAGTACTGTTTCTAAAAGTACAACACTTTTTATTAATAAGAAATATTTTCTCCTGCTGCATTTTGTGTGCGTGTGTGTGCACTCGCGCTTGTTTCTTTAACTTAGTAATTAAGCATCTGGAATGTCTTGACTGATGGAGAAGTACTGAGATTTCTACAAGCAAATTCAGAGAAGAGCCTGTTCTTTTTTTGAATAGCTTGGCACCTGGTATGATTTAACAGTTTCAGTTCCTTAGGTAGTTATTAACTGAGTGAGTTTAGCTGTGAAAACAGATGTCACGTATAATCTTCTTATGATACATAGTCTCACAAAATACTTCTAAATGCATTCAAATAAAATGCAATCAGAAAATCTTAGGTTTCAAATAGGAGATCTGGGCAAAAAAAAAAAAATTACTTTGGCCAGGATGAAAGCAGCTATGGCACAGCAGGGAAAAGCAGCAAGCTTAGTTATTAGCAATGAGAAAGGCATATTGTGTTTCCTGGTCTTAAAACATTTGTAATTCTTTCTCCAGAGCTGAAATAGTAGGTGGTGCTAAGAACCTAATTTTGTGTCTTTCTCCATATATATGCATGAAAGCCACAATTTGGAGGAAGACTTCCAGCCAAGCTAACCACAGACTCAGGAAAATCCAAGTCCCCTTGGGAAACAGGGAGACCAGCAGCACACTCCAAACCAGGGTCCATGTCCCCCTTCTCACCTCTGACTTTAAGAGTGTTAGTGCTGATTTCCAGCAGTGTAGCTAAGACTGAGGACCAAACTTCTCAAGATGCTGTGCTAATCAAGTGTTCTTGTTTGGTACCTTATCTATGACAACTGACAGTGAAGACAGGCCATACAAAAGACAGTAGGGAAATTAAGTCCCTCTGGATGTCAGTGATAAGCCTTACCTTGAACTGTTTTTCTAGTCGTGTCTTCCCTCCTATGCCAGGTATGAGGATGCTGTTAACATAACTATGCAGCTGGTTTGCAGATACTTCAGTCTCCTTCCCAAGGATGGCTTCCAACAAGGCATCATGAATAAAAATGTACTGCTCCTAGAAAAACAACAGCATGTCACGTAGGCGCTTGGAATAAACTAAACAGCTGATTTTAACTGAGGGGTAGAGCACACGAAAGGAAAGGGTGTGCAAAACAAGCCACCCAGGCAAATACTGCCAAATCCAGAATAAACATTTACAAGTGTAGCACATACAACTGAGTAAGTGAAACACAACATCTGAAGTTTCTTGTCTAGAAAAAGAGAGACATTCCAGGGCAAAAAATGCCTGGTGGTATATTCAGTTTTCACAGGGATATAACTGAAAAATCCATTTTCTTTTTGATTACAACATAAAAATGAATATGGCTTTAAATTCAACCCCACTGCAATCTTTACCTCTGTCTGGACGAGGTAGTTGCGCTGTGTCCTGATATGTTTCAGGAAACCCAGGACATTAACTGTGCTTTTGTCTTTTATCTGTTGCAGCATACTGTCTATCACAATGTAGGTACCAGTTCTCCCAACACCAGCACTATAGAAGACATAAGAGAAACCCATGAAATACAGCCGGACCAAAGTAAATGTTCACAACCGCAGAACAGAATTAAGCAAATAGTCCTGTTCACAGACTTTCATTTCCCTGCTAGCCCCAACCATGAAAGTTTCTAAACAAAATATTTTGAGTTTCTGGGAATTTTACCAGAAGCGTCCCAATCTGACACTTGGCTGTCCTGTCTGCACCGCTTTTGTTACTGGTGTTGGCTAGAAAAAGCTGTACAGAGATCCACCCTATGCCAAACTGCTGCTATCCTGGACCACCAAGGTTGCTCCACACTGTGGGGCTGCCCTGGTTGGCTTCAGTCTTGAGGTATGGTTTAAGCTTCACAGTGGAGCTGTAATCCTGCTCTGGAAATGCAAGTCGTACCAGCACTATGGAAAGGCATAAGAGGGGGGCTAATCCTGCGGAGGCAGGACTCCTTGAAGGCGAGGAGGATGGTCCTGAGCCCAGCAGAGAAGGTGGAGAGGGGAACTCTTCAGAGCTTCTCAATTTCTGCTCAGGAAGGAGCTCTAACCCCCATCATCTTCTCCTCTTTGCTATGGTGCTGTACAGCCCCCTCACACACAGTGATGAAGACCACATCCCTTAACTCATTTAAGGGAAATCCTCTGTCAGCTGCAAGTGCTGGTGAATATAAGTGTGGTTTGGCAGCAATTGTGTGCCTGGGTGTCCGTCTATTCACATGGTTGGTTGCCAGCAGAGGTAATCCTGCCTTGCTTATGCACTGAATGGGCAAGCTACAAACAAGTTTCGAACAAGGAACTGCACAACCACATCAGTGCAATGTGCAGCAACTCAGTATCATGACAGAGGGTTTTGCTAATGCAACTGGGAAGCTTTAGCATTGGAGCTGTCTTAAGACATAGGCAAAGCAAGCTCATGTCTACCTGCACTCCATGGGGCTGGTACTCTCCTTCTGTGTTAATAACTTGTGGCGTTTGTCTTAGCTGGCATGTAAGAGCACACGTGGTGCACTAAGTATGCTTGCCCTGAAGTAGTTAATCACACCCATCGTACCTGCAGTGCACCACCACTGGTCCCATGTCCGGGGTTCTGGCTGCGGAGGATCTCCTAACGAAGGTTAGCACAGGCAGAGCGTACTCCGGCACACCCATGTCAGGCCACTGAGTGTAGTGATACTGAATAACCGTTCTCTCGTTCTGCCGCCCTTTGGGGTTTCCCTTCTGACCCTGCGTGCAAAGTGTGTGCAGAAAGAAGAGAAAAATTAGGGAAGAGAAGCATAGAAAGATATTCGATCCTACTGGCTTGCTCAGCTAAAAAAGCGCTGGACTCTAACAGAAGAAATCTTCTGCAGCTCTGCCTTCTGCTAGGTGGAGACAGAGTTCAAGGAAAAATACATGTGGATACAGGTAATAACAGCAATAACTGTGACACCAAAGCAGCAGTGAACTTGAGAAAAAGAAATACAGACTAAACCTTTCATCAGGTTCCTTGTAATCCTGACTTTGCTTATTTATTTCCCATCCACCTGCTACTTCAAGTTGCGTATGCAAATGCTGAGTTTTGCTCCTGGGTGCCTTGCATCCTACAGGAGCCAGAAGGCATCTGGATGAGAACAGTGAAGGCTTTACTCACCTTTTTCACCTTTGTGTTCCTGACTGTGAAGCGGCGCACAGTGTAGCAGGCATGTATGTTTGTGCTCTTCAGCGTGACGATTATGTTGCCGTACTCCTCGCTGTTCTCTGACGGCCAGTACTGATCGCATTTTCTCTGAACAAAGACATAGTTGGGTGTGTTGGTTAAGGGTTTCAGCTGCTTCTTTACATTTGTGTCATGGCTAGCTATGTATCCCTCTGTTATGTTTGTTATATATTATACATAAATATATATTACCCCAAAATGTTTAAAAACAAATTCTGCCCGTGTGATTCAGGGAAGTGGTAAGGAGCAACTGCTAACAAACTAGAAAATCTCTTACTCTTCCTTTTTCAACAAGGTTTGTGATCATGACAATGATTCCAGTATTTTGTTCCCAAATCATCCTCCAGAAATCTTCAAAGGTGGACTTTAAAGGTCCCTGGGTAGCAATGTAGGCTTTTGCTTTGTTGTAACCCTTCAAAGAAAACCATAATGCCAAGTGAGATGAAAGCAGTATCATGGCAGACATATTAATATTTTAAAGGTAACAGAGAAATGTGCCTTTCTCATTCAGAATAGTAAGAAATTTGTAGCAAAATTATCAGGTGAGGTTGGAAAACACAACCACTTCACAAGTTGCAACACTTGCTCCTTGTGGAAGGATTCAGAGTTAGAGAAGAAAAAAACAATTCAAACAACTTACATCGACATAATTAGCATTAATGTAGTCACTGTGCTTAGAATCTTTTCCTGGTAAAGGCCTTAGCTTCACCCTGCTGTGATCATCTGCAGGATGAAAAACAGAGCAGAGAAGCATTAAGAAAACACAGTGTAGCCCTGCAGGTAAACATCCCATTGCCTAGGTATCAGAGTAGCCCTTATTAATACACAGAAGAAATTGGCCTTGGTTTGGAGTCAAGGCAGAGGTAGGGGTACCTGTTCTTGGTCATCTGCTCATGGTAGCAGGTCTGCAGGCTTCACATCCCTTAAAGTACATGGTTCGTGCTGGGACAGCTTCTCTTTAAAGGGCACTGGAGCCTCAGGAGCACAGTCTCTAGGATCATCCACATCACACAGTGTAGTGTGATTCAAAGAGCCAGGGCACCCCACAGGGCTGTGTAACACCATGCGGAGACACCGGCTCAGCTCTTGCAGGCAGTGAAGCTGGCTTTGCTTTGCTCAGTGTCTGAGCTCATTACTCTCCACTCGGTGCTGGGCTCAGACAGCTCTACTGGCTCTGGGAGCTGAGTGAATGACCTCATTCCTTCACCAACCTCATCACAACAAGAGGATAGACTTTAGGTCACACTCCTTAGCTCCTCTTTTTGTTCCACCCAAATGCTCGACTTCAGTTTAAATTAGAAAAAAAATTGCAGTCCTTCTCCTACTCCTAGGCAGCAGCATTGGGCTGGGTGCTGTTTCCAGCGTGTGCAGAGATGAGACATGTGGGCTGACTTTAAGAGTGAGGAATCTGGCTTCAGTTGCCTTCCTTGAGCACCAGTGAAGACAGAGATGTTCCTCCAGGGGCAGACTGGAGGACTGGAGTGCCTGCTCCAATTCTCCTCCAGTGGTACTTCTCTCCCTATGTCTAAAACCAGAGCTGGGACAACCACAATGAATCTCCTTGCCCAAGGCCACACAGCAAGTCTTTTACAGGTCTGGGAATTGGTCCTCAGCTAGAACATTGATTACTTCTGAGAATCTGTTAGAGACACACATTTCCTTCCTGTGCCATCAAAACCATTCAAGATTTATTACAATGTTTACAAACATTGTGAACTTTTATCAGTGGCTCTCCATCTTTGTTCCTAAACCACAGTGACTGCTGCATCTGCCAATCGTTCCACATGAGAGAACAATATGCAAAAAGTTCCAGCATTTCCATCCCAGACCTGCAATAATCTGCGTTCTAGAGCACAGTCCGGGCTTGCAGTTGTCAGAGGAATACAGGCAAAGCCTGCACTGCGCAAAAAAGATCACTGTTTGTCCAATTCATATGCACAGCTGAAGCAGTTTGAAATACAGCAGATACACTCTGTAAGATTTAGCACCTTAGGGATTATAAGGGAATCCCAGGGATCATCAATAAAACTCTTTGCTCCACCATGCACTTCCCTTAGGCCAGTTTTCAGACATTAGCAGGCAGAAGGAGAGCTCTGATCATCAATTTATCCCAGTTATTCCCCCACAAAATTTCATACCAAACCGATACTTCTGAAACTACACTTGGGCCATCAAACTGCAAAATATTTTTAAACAAAAGCTGGAGTGAAATCCTAGCCCCAGAGAAGTCAAAACGTCCACTGCCTTTAGTAGGGAAATGATCTCCCAGCCACACTTTCGCTTGTTTGCTAATTACTGTGCAATAATGTAACTTGAAGCCACCTGCCTTTACCAGTCACACACAGGCACACCGCAAGAGAAGAGTGCCTTTTTGGGTTGATTCACTGTGGTTACTTACAGGCTAGGATGTTGATGTATCTGTTCTTGTGCTTGTTGTCAGGGTGGTTGGAATGCTCTGCAGTGATGTTCATGTCGGCTGTACAGCGCTGCACTTCCTAGGCATAAAAATTATTCAAATGGAAAACGTCAGTCCAAAAAATGTAAGCTTTATCTCCTTTTGCAACAGCTTACAGAAACCATGTTTTCAATACTGATATCTTAATTGCTGGATTGAACACCAAGTCATTCAGTATTGTCCTGTATGACAGAGTCTGCTTAAACGGAGCTGTGTTAGCTGCTCCCTGGTGTGCGGTTATGCTCCTCTCCACAGACTTGGTGACTGATGCACTTTGGGCACCCTGAGGGCTGACTGTCCCCTCTGACCAGCAGTCCATCTGTCTTCCGGACTGCATCTCCTGTGATGTCCCACTCTGTCCCCTCTTGGGAAGGGAAGACAGTCCCTCAAAGGCAAGAGTGGCCAGTGCAATGTAAGAAACTAAGCACAAAACCCACTTCAACAGAAGCCTTTGACCGCTGGACAACTTCTCTGCTTATAACCTCTCAAAACAGGGTTTCTGACATTTAAGTTTGGCACTGACCTTTTGTTAGTTCTCTACAGAGAGATGCCTTTTATAAAATATAAATAAAATAGATCTCTGAAGATAACAGCAAGCGCTTTAAATACCACTGCTTGGACACTGATTAACAGCCCACAGTACAGTGGAAAAGAGAAAAGGTTGTATCCACATATATGTACATTTACAAAGGAGGAAGAGGCCAGGCTTGGCAAGGCGTTCACGAAGCTAGAGATGCAGATTTCTGTCTAGTTGAGGCTGTAGGTTAGATACCTAATTCCCATTGATTTTTTTCATTCTTAACCCACCCCTTACTTACACTGCCCAACAACAGAATACACGGTACTGATATGGGGCAGTGGAGGGTCTTTTCTCTGACCCTAGGGAAAAACACCTATTCCCCTTGCCAGACTGTCCTAGAGAGTTACACACTGCAGAGACTCTCTTGCAAACGGAATCACTAAAACTCATATGTGATACCACCTCCAAGGTATATATTTTTTGTATCTATTTAACCACAATCTTCCTGAAAAAGCTAAGCCCCCTTTTATCACTAGTATAAATATTCTTAGTTTAAAAACACATTTTTGAAAAATACATCAATGTTCTGAGTTTACAAAGTTGTAGAAGAAACTATATTTATTCACATCTTTTGTGAGTCCCAGAAAATGCACCAAACAGAACCTATTTCCCCCAAGAATATATGGGGAAGTGCCAAATTACTTTGTACTTCAGGCTTTAAAAATAACAGTATAGAACCTGCCTAAGAGGGAAAGTCATTAGGAGCTCACAGCTGCTACAGAGATCACGAGCTAAGTGACAGAGAAAAATTATCAAGAGAAATGCCATACAAACAGCAGATGAAACAGAGATCAGCATTATGCAGACATTGCACAGAGGACTTGCATAGCAATTTTGATATCTTTCCCAGCATTTACATTTTAAAAGTGCAAAGTATACTAAAACCTTGAACATTTTAAAGCTTTTATATCCACATGACACTCCCAAATAACAATTACTTCTCTCTCTCTGCACCCCCTCTCCATCGGGAAAAACATACCACATTCAAGGAGATGAGCTGAGCAAAGACAAAGAGGAATCACGCAAAACTCTCAGCTGGCCCTAATAGAATTTTCATAGTTCCATTTCTATCACAGAAATAAAAAAAGCCACATTAAAATGTGCGCTTCCCCTAATTCTGCCTGTCAGCTCCAGTAAGCAAGGGACTTCTGATTACACAATGGGCAGGATCAGTTCAGCCTAAGTCATAACTGGAAAAGCAGCATTACTTACATGTTAGGTTGACTTAATGTAATTTCGTTTTACTTTTTTTTTTTTGCATTTAGAAACCATATGATATTACTGCTGTACCACTGTAGGTCACTCCTAAAAAATAGCCCCCTTCTGAAAAGCCTCACATCAAACTCTACATCTCTGTATCACTACAAAATTCTTTTTAGAAGTTATTAGCATTGAAACATTTATGCCAAATGCTGTAGAATTTAATACAGATGAATCCAATAAGGTTCTGCGGAGAATAGTCTAAAAAGTTATAGAATTTAATAGAGAATTACCTCCCTGCTAAGGAATTTTCTCTGACAGTTTAAATACTACATAGTAAATGTATCACTTTCTATTAAATTCTATAGGATTTTTCCATCAGGGAATTGTTGGTGAGGTTAATCATTTTAATTAACCTTTTTATGTTGATGCTGACTGTTTTCTCAACTGTACATGTTCCCAGCTGGCCAATATAAAGTTAATAGAAGAGGAAGATTAAGCTAAGATGGTGAAAAACACAGCAAGGGAAAAGAAGGTCTGACGCTGTGAGAGCTGATCATCTGAAAATGGCTTTTCTTAACACATAGCATTCTAAATGATTTTTAATACTCTGGAAAGCTGCTGTAATAGTGGATTCCTATGTCTGCACACTGCAAAAGCATAGCAAAAGGAGACTGTTCAAGAAAACCTTCCCCCTTGCTAATGCACCTCCACTGTTTTTGTCTTATTAAAAATCAACGTAGAACAATAAAAGGCCATTTCACCTTCAGCTCTGTTCCCCCTGCCTCCCAGTCCAGGACACTTTGGACCATTGAAGTTATCCAGCAAGAAGGGGCCTGAACTCCAGCACTGTGTGGGCTACTGACAATGTCTGGCTGTGCCACACGGACGGATCAGGTTGAGAGCAGAGGGTGGTTATCCGTGCTCTCTTACCCTCCTACCTTCATCTCTCCAAATCATAGTAGCAAATTACTAAACCACAAGCTCACCCCATCAGACAGTAACATCCCTTCGCTATTGAAGTCGAGGTAGTCGTCTTTCATCAATGCTCAAAATGCTGCCAGAAGACAAGACCAGTTGCAGCCTGTTACCTATGCCTCTGTTCAGAGTGTTATTTACCCTTTGGCAGAAGAGGACAGCCCGGAGTTAATAAATATCACCCTGGTAAAAGTTCCAAAAGGTCACCATCCTAATTACGCCATTTTACTATATTTATGTATATTTCATATTTACTTCCCCAGCATTTTCTATTGCTTATGCAGTGAACACCCTGGGATTTCTAAATCTTACTGGCTACCAAGTCCTTCATTTGCATTTAAAACATCACCATGATTATGTTATTATTACAACTTCAGTTTGCAGGCAGGCCACCAGGTCAGGTCTGATACCAGGCTGCTCATTGCAGCCTAAACAAACTCCTCTCCAATTAGCACAAAACCACTACTGGCACCTTGGAGTAGGACAGAGAGTGTCCATATCACCACATCCATAATTCATCCACGAACTTTTCAGCTTTAGAGTCTTTTCTTTGGCTTTCCTTAATCCCGCTTAGTCTCCTCCACTGCTGGCTGGCTAGCACACTGCTGCTTTTCATGTTTAACTTTGCAGAACACATTACTGTCCAAAGATGAATAGATACAGGCTCTTATTCTGTCCTTTCAACTTATCATTGACAACCCAAGAAACCAAAGTACATGGTTTCAATTGACTGTTAGTTACTGTAAAAAGTGTTCTAGTCTATGCTATTATGGCTAATTTACCTTTTAATTATATTGTCCATGCTAATGCTAATTGGAATTTGATACACCCAGGTTTAACGACCCGTTTTCATTGCCTTTCTGAAACAAGTTACAGATTAGTTTCTTCTAAACTTCAAAGAATTTCCATTTAAGTGTAAAATCAAACCGCTCCAGTGTCTTGCTGGCAATATAAGGTTCTGAGCAAGAATTTTTGCTACAGTGACTGAGCAGGAACTCGGTCTCTTGATTTGGCCTTATGCAGTGCTGCTGTTGTTTCCCATTACTTCAGTCTGATGTCCTAACAGGGGCTGAACTGTGAAAGCCTATGAATAACAATGAGGAGGAATCAGGAACAAAGAAAAGATCCTAATCCTAAGGACTAAATTAGGCAACATCCATAGCTCTGTTTTGATATTATTGTGATATTTTTCAGCATGAAAGCAGCTAGTTCATCCACCCCTAAAATAATTTTTGACCTATTATTTTAATCCCAAATTAGAGAATTCTGTGGTAGTGCTCTTGCTGTTTGTTTTACCACAGCAAACATGAAGACGGCATACCAACAGAGACAGCAGATAGTATTTGAAGATATCCCACAGGAACAGTGTAGATTTTTGCTATAATTTAGCACTAGTAGAAACTCTCTGACAGCACTCAAGGGAGAGGTGAGCAGTGGAGGAATCATGAATAGATCGCTAAAAATTAACGTAAATAGAGAGGAGAGGATGGTGGAGGACCATTTGCTTGTGATATCCTGCCCTTCATTAGGCAGGGAGGTCTCAGAGCCTGACTGAAACCTTGCATTGCCTGTGTGGGGCTATGGCTCCTCCGACGGGGGCTTCCAGGCAGAAACTTTGGGTATTGCTGCAGTACTGTAGTTAAGAACAGAAAGCCCAGATACAGAATCACAGAATGGTAGGGTTTGGAAGGGACCTCTGGAGATCATCTCATCCAACCCCCTGCTTCAGCAGGCACACCCAGAGCAGGGGGCACAGGACCACATCCAGGCGGGGTTTGAATGTCTCCAGGGATGGGACTCCACAGCCTCCCTGGGCAGCCCGTGCCCCTGCTCTGGCACCCTCACAGGAAAGGAGATTTTCCTTATGTTCAGGTGGAACTTCCTGTGTTCCAGTTTGTGCCCATTAGCCCTTGTCCTGTCATTGGGCACCACTGAAAAGAGTCCAGTCCCATCCTCTTGACACCCACCCTTTAGATGTTTGTAAGTATTGATAAGATCCCCCCCTGCCCCAGTCTTCTCTCCTCCAGGCTGAACAAACCCACACGTCTCAGCCTTTCCTCATAAGGGAGGTGCTCCACTCCCCTGATCCTCTTTGCAGCTCTCCACTGGACTTGCTCAAGCAGTTCCCTGTCCTTCTTAAACTGGGGAGCCCAGAACTGGACCCAGTACTCTAAATGTGGCCTCACTAGGGCAGAGTAGAGGCAGAGGATAACCTCCTTCCACCTGCTGGCCACACTCCTTTTAATGCACCCCAGGATACCACTGGCCTTCTTGGCCACAAGGGCACGTTGCTGGCTCAGGGTCACCTTGCTGTCCACCAGCACTCCCTGGTCCTTCTCAGCAGAGCCGCTTTCCAGCAGTTCAGCCCCCAGCCTGTACAGGTGCAGGGGGTTGTTCCTCCCCAGGTGCAGGACCTTACTCTTGCTCTTGTTCAATTTCATCAGGTTCCCCCTCGGCCCAGCTCTCCAGCCTGTCCAGGTCTCACTGGCTGGCAGCACAGCCTTCTGGTGTATCAGCCACTCCTCCCAGCTTGGTGTCATCAGTGAACTTGCTGAGGGTGCTCTCTATCCCTTCGCCCAGGTCATTGATGAATATATTGAACAGGACTGGACCCAGCACAGACCCCTGGGGGACACTGCTAGTGACAGGCCTCCATCCAAACTCTGCCCCGTTGATCAAGACCCTCTGAGCTCTGTTGTTCAGCCAGTTCTCAATCCACCTCACTGTTCTCTCATCTAACCTACATTTCTTTAGCTTGTCTGTGAGGATGTTATATGAGACAGTGTCAAATGCCTTACTGAAGTCGAGATAAACAACATCCACTGCTCTACCTTCATCGACCCAGCCAGCTACACCATCACAGACCTGAACTACTTTTATTGCTTCTCTTCAACTTTATCTCATAATTCACAATGCCAATTTCTATGGGTAGGTCAAGTGGTGAGATAAGAACTGAGAACTCCAGGAAGACCCTCTTCAGCAGCAATCCTTCCTCCCCCAGCTTCACAGTGCTGCTTCCCTTTGGTTTCAGTACAGCAATGCCCAGGCTGAGAATACCTTTAATTATGGCAGTTTTGGGCCAGGGATATAAAACATTTCCCAGTGCAGTAATGTCTGCTAGTAGTGTGCTTTTGAAATGGCATCTTTCTACTGCCAAATTTCTTGATGTAGATGCAGTTATAAGCATGTGTCTGGTGTAAGCTGTGTCTAATCTGTAAGGGATGCCAGTATAACTACACAGTGGTTTTAGTTCTCAAGAAATGCGCAAAGCGCAGTGTTATCTGTCTTCAATGCAGCCCTTCGTTAGAGAATAACATTCTGAGGTCACTGGTTAAAAAGAGCTAGTGACCCCAGACCCAAGTAGCAGCAACCATGAGAATAACATTAGCAAATCCCTGCCACATTGCCAAAGATATAGATTTATGTTATTTTCTTACATTTCAGGACATTTAGAAGAAGGTGCCACTGGAGTATAAAGATATTTTCAATTTATGTGGTGAGGGAGCTAGACAGGCTGCCTCCAAGTTCAGCGAGCCTGTTCAGACTCCAAATTGGCAATGAATCATTACACTCACACGGCCACAGGCAGGAGAGGTCTGTGGAGATTGCATTCACCCTCTCTAATCACTCCCGCAGTAGCACTGACCAACCCACTCCAGAATTAGGGAGGAGGGAAATAAAATTGTCTGACCTCAGAAATCCAAATACTGCATTATACTACAAAAATTCAGTGTCAGCTTTGGGGATGGAGGGTGATTTCTTGGCTTAGTGTTCCTTTCTTAGAGCAAAAGGACATGACTACTCAAAAAACTCACTGTGTTATTCCACTAACCTGCTAGGGGGAGGGAGTGAAAAGCTTTGTCGTGGGAGGTGGCACATCACACTCCTTTTGATACAAGAATTTGGAGGGCACATGCCCTATATAGTCAGGCTATCAGGGGAATAGAAGATGACAAATGTGACATCAGTTTTTAAAACGAGATCCAGAAGGGATTTCAGGCATTACAGCCCACTAAATCTAACTTCTCTGTGGGGCAAACTGCTAGACGCTGTAATAAATAGTAGAGCTAGTGAATGCCTCTAACACCCTGTGGAGGGGTCCCTGAAAAAGTCTATAGGTAAGAACAGTCTGGAAGAGAATAGCATATTTGGATTTCCAAAATGTTTGTGAAATGCATCTCAAAACATTACTTTAAATACTGATCTGTCTTTGAGCAAAAGAAAACCTCGCCTTGTATACAACTTAAAAGTGGGACTCACCACCCAGGAATTGTCAGTGTTTGGATTTCACCAGCGGGACCTTATAGGGACCTAATCTATTCATAAATGGACTGCAGAAGAGATAAAGTGTGTCTATGACACAAAATTATTCAGGATAATTAGAACAAAAGCTGTTTGTGAAGGGAAGCAGAACAATCTTGCAATACTGAGTGACTGTGTAATAAAATGGCAAATGAAATTCCATGTTGATAAATGCAAAGTGATGTACTTGGGAAAAACAACCCTAACTATACATACATACTGACAGGTTCCCAATTTGCTACTGCCATTCAGTGACGAGACCTTGGGGTCACAGCTGATAGTTTTCTGGAGGTGTCAGCTGAGTGTTCAGTAGTTGTTAAAAAACAAATAGTATGTTAGGACGGAGGAAAGTAATAGAAAACCAAACAGAAAACGTCACTGTGCTCCTGCAGAGCTCTGCAGTAAACCCACTCATTAAATACTGTGCACAGTTTTGGCCTTCCCATCTCGAAAAGGATATGGTAAAGGAAGGAAAAAAGGTACAGAGAGAACAAGTCATCATAAGTCTAGAATGGCTTCCTCGAACAAACAAATTAAATAGTTTAGACTTCTTCAGATTTGAAAACAGATGATTAAGGGGGAATATGAGGGAGGCAGACAGAATCATGTGAGGCATTTCAGTACAGAACATTTCAGTTCAGAACAGGGATGTACTTTGTAATGCAAAAACTAGGAGGCACCAAGATAAGTTATTAGGCATGAGTTAAAAGCAAAAGGAAGTCCATTGTTGTGGAACAAATTGTAGAATTCATTGCCATGAGATCCTTTGGACAGCAGAAGTCTAAAAGGATTCAAGAGACAATTAGAAATTTGTGGAAGAAAGATCTATCAAAGTCTATTAAACATAATGATGCCAAGAAAATCTCTGGCTAGACAAGGAGTAGGTATAATCTCTGGCTCAGAAAGCCTCTCAAGCTCTGCTCCGTCTTGCCACCAAACCCTGCCCCAGTGCTGCCCTGTAAAAATGTGGTACCTCAACCTGTATGCCATAGCAAGAGGGTGCTGGAGCTACCCTAGAGCAAGCCAAAAAACCTCCTTGAACTTTTTTCAGTATTAGGCTGAACAAATTCCAAGGTGAAATTCAGAGAGTTATATCAGAGACCAGCAGTGGTGATGCAGAATCGTAGGCTTTATTTTAAAAAGCTATTTGTTGTTTACTATTAAATTGGGCCTTATATTCCTAGTTTATACCAAAATTGAAAATTCATAGGACTCAAAGGAAATCTTAATAATTCTGTATATACAAGAAAGCCCAGCTATCGCCAGACAATAAAGCTGGCTACTTGCACTATGATTACCCAAAGGGAAAAGGGATTCATTTTGGATGTGCTTTCCAAGGAAAGATTTGTGAGTTCAAAGTCCTTCTTTCCTCTGTGCATAAAATGCTTCCTAAGCACATTCACAAAATATTTAGCTGTAATTACAGCTCATTTTAGGAGAAGGAGGGAATAGTCATACAATTTACTTTCAAAGGAATCTTCTTCATGTAAAAACCAACTCAGTAGAACCCCCAACATGCTGCCAAAAACACAAGAGACTTACACCAAAACCTAGCAACAAACTAATGGAGAATGTTTAACTTCTGCATCTGGCGGAGTATGTGTGTGCCTAGCTTAGTCTTTCCTTTTACAGGTTCCACCATAAAATGTCCTGCCACAGAAATTTCTGAAGAGATTTTTGATCCTTTTTTTCTTTAAAAAAATTCCATGTGCTGGCTATCTTTGGGAATATCTATCTATTCTGTAGTATTGAGCACATTTTTTCAGCATTTCCTTGCCACCCTCATTGCTCTTCCTTTTTGATGTAAAAAGCAGATTTTTTTTTTTGTAAAAAGCCCATATGACTGGAGAACCTAATACCTCTTTTCAGAAGTCCCCCAGGCATGAAGGGGTTGGAGGTGCATTATCGACACATACTGCCCGATCCCCCAGCATGTGATCTAGATCAGTTATCAGCACGCCATCCTATTTTTGCTAAAGCAGCAAGACCTCTTGGGGAGAAGTTCATGCTGCTTTTATGTTATGTGCAAGAACAGTAACAGTTGCCCATGGCAGAAAGTTAGAGAGGTGTGGACAGACAATATCTGGCCCTGGATGAAGTCTGCTGGGACAGTGGCAATCTTCTAACCCATTTGAAACAAATTTAAGTGTGCATTATGAATTTGCACCCACCCTGCACTTAGTATGATGTGGCTGTGCACCCAAGGCTAGCAGACCTTTAACACAAGATCTCCTGTTTCAGCTGGAACCCTACTGTTTCTCCATAAAACATTAGCTAAGTCTTCAGTCTAGCTGGCAGGTACAATTCCAGCACACACACCATGGGTGGACATGAGAAGTTAGTTACACCACTTGCTACTTCCAATAGCTGCTTACAAATGTAACCTCAGGCTCCTCTATCCCTCAGCCATTTTTAAAACTGGGATTCTGACCCCTAGGTCAGTGTAGGCACTGAAGAAACATTTTACCCACAACGTCTGTGAAAAATAATGGGTTTCACTCTTCTGTCCCATCGCTGTGAACCATAAGGAAGCAAAGCAGGCCCACGAGGCATCAGCAAGGCACAACATAGGCAATGAAAGGGAGCTGGGTGGTTTATCCCAGATAGCAAGTGTCTTGTTCCTATTCCTTCTCCTTACTCTAGAAGGAGATTTCATTTACTCTTTAGGAAGCCAAGACCTCAGCTACAGAGAAATACATCTGGAGTAGTTATAGTGACTTCAAAGGACATGATCCAAATTTTAAGCCAGCACGGAGAACAGAATTTGGTGTGTGCAGTGCAGTTGGAGGAGTTTAACTTCCCTTCAGAGGGGACCCCGCGCCCCCCCGAACAGGACTAATTGGCCAAAGCCATCTCTCCGACTGGCTGTTACGGTGTGGCACTCACAGCAGGGAGCTCCAGGAGAAAGGGAAAAAATAGGGCTATTAGTGCAGTGTTTTTCTTTGCTAAAACACAGGCGGAAGGTGTCCAACATTTGTTAATCACAGTGATTTTGCGACAGCTGAAGCAAAGCCTGCTTAAAGCCAGACCAAGTTTACAGATGTGTTGCTGATTATTTTGAATAATTAAATGGTGTAAAACCCAGCTGTGATGAATAGCACTGGGGTCACAATTCATAAATAATTGAGAAGAGTGAGTCGCATTTGATCATCCTGATCAAATTCTACTCTCTGGAGAATAAATGTTTGTCCTGAATACCATCAACATTGTTAAATGCCTCAATATTCCTGCTCAGCCATCCAGCCAGCAGTCAATTGAACTAAATCACTTTAACACCTTACACATTTGCCTTCCTCATGAATACAAAATGTTTCTAACTTACACAATGGTTTTTGGGCATCACACAAAGCAGCCACTCTTTATAGACAGTAACCAAACAGCAACAATAAATGTTTTAAATGATCCCATTAAAAACAATTCCTGCATATAGTCTTGTCTTTACTGCAGTACATGAAGAAGCCGTAGATATTAGGCCACCTATTTTGGTTCATTGCCTTGTTTGTAAGCAGAGCTGCCTTTCTGATTCACATGCAGCACACAAACACACCTCCTTTTGCTGGTGGGGACACCAGTAGCACAGCTCCATGCAATTTCCTGGGGCTCCTCCTGCTTCTCAATACCTCCTAAAGTTCAGCAGTGACTGTGATTAGACTGAATGAAATAAATGCCTAAAAACTAGCCAGAGAACACTGACTCGAGCCTATTAGGGCCTGACTCTGCAGCCCATCCTCATACTATGTGATGTTCACCATGTTTGCACAACATGGGTTTGGTAACCCAGAGGTGGAAAACTACTTTTATTTCATTGAAATTACTGCAATTTATAGCAGACTTACAGGTCAGAATCTATCCTAAACAGGTAACAAGATGCAAACTTTAAAATAGTCACATTAGGTAAATACTATCAACTAAATCCTGAAGCCTTTCTCCTTTGTTTTACTGGAACAAAATAACCGGCGACTCCAATAGCAATCTTTCCGGGCTGAAGAGAGGATGAACAAGGACTCCAGGAACTGACCCATAGTTTGGGTTTTCATAAAAGACCAAGCTCTACTACTCTTACTCATCGTGAGCACTATTTTACTTCTTTTGGGCTATCAAGGGGTATGTGACTTCTCAGTGTGACTGAGAGGAGCAAATTCTGGGCCAACAAGAGTAAAATAAGCTGCAGACTATAAGAAAAGCTTGAAGTTAAAAACAACTGCATGTATCTTCATGTCATTTCTGGGGGACTGCAGGCAGCTTTTCCTATTTTATAAAAACCTAGGAGGGTCCCCCTTAAAGGCACCAAATCTGTGGTGGTTAGAATAATCTGAAAATGTCCAGTCCCATGTTGCTCATACCTGGTGGCAAATTGGTATGTCCCTATTTCTTCTGATACATTTGAGCATTGCATTTACCTCACATGACAGCATCACGCAGATGTCACATGGTCCCTAAGTATTAATACATAATTAACTTTAGGAAAACAAGATTTTATTAGTGGATTATTAAATCGTACCTCAAAGTCTTCTGAGAACCCATGCTGGTTATTAGAATACAGCTCACTGATGTGTTTAACAAACTGCTTGACTGGAATTGCTTCCATATCATCTGTAGAAAGAAAGAGATATTCAGATTTGCTATTTGTCTCATACATAAAACTTCAACTACAGGAGAGAAAGTCTTCACTCAATATCACTTAGACCTGAGTTCCCAGGGCACAGCTAGTTCAATATGTGATAAAGAAATCTTGATGAATCTGGCCAATTTTGAGGTAAACTGTTCATATTCTATTTCTAATTCTAAGCACTGCAGTTATGAATACTGAAAGTCTATGCCCCATGAAGATAAATTACAAAGTCCAATTGAAGTTCAAGGATTGTTTAGTTCTTGTTCACAGTTTGAAGATGGCTGTGGATGGGATGAAGACGCCTCCTCTCCTTCCACATTGTATAAAAAGAACAGAAGAGACCCAAAATATAAAAGTACAGTTGACAATTGTCCCCAGTAAGTTTCTACCAGACTGAGCAGATACACAGGCTTTTCTCCTGAAAGTTATTAACATTTTTCCTTTTTACACAACGATGTAGAATCCAAACAGACTTATCATGAAACTCTCTCAGCAAAAGAGCAGGCCGCACAACACCCACACTAATTTGAGTTCTCTCTCATGCCAGACACTATTCATAACATCGAATATGTATTCCACTGGACCATTTGTTCTTGCTCGGCACAGTGAAAATTCCACCCAATATACTAATAAATCACCCACAGACATTGTCTTAAAAGAGAGACGTCAAAGGCCTGAATTGAATTAAAGACAAGACTGTTTTGAGCACTTGGGAGTCCGGATGGATTCTAATAAAGCTGGGGTGTAGGATGGACACCTTATTTCTCACTCTCCCTTTCTCTCAAAAGAGGCCTAGATGTTGTTATAACGATCACTGCCGTTGGCAGAAACACTGTGCTTGCAGTTAATATTTTCAGACTGGCATTTGGAAAACATAAATTGCTATACAACTGTGATTACTTTCAGCATGTGAAATAATCTATTGCCTGATGGCTACTATTGTCTGACTGCATGATTTTATGGCAATACTCTGGTATTTATATATCCCATTTAATATTCTTCTGAAGATCGCATCCAGTTTATGTTTACTCCCAGTAATTCTGTGGTGTATTTTTGCTCCCATTTAGCAGCCATATGGTTTGGTACTACAGCTGCATTATAATCTAGATTCTTTTCCTTTTAAACATCTACATTATGATAGAAAAAATCCAAATATTTCTACAGATACTTAGCAAAATTTAACGATAAATAAATAGATGTGACATTTACTGTATTCAGAGTGAAGGATCTTTGGCAGCTAAAACCCCTAAGCTGTCACATATGCTTTTCTTAGCAAAGGGTATGAAGATCTGTATGTGTAAATGAGGTTCTACTTTGGCAAGAATTTTATAGATCCCTGACAATCTGATTTCTTTCTGTCTGATGGCAGTTAATATTGACCATGTCATTACTTCTCTGCTCTTATTTTATCAGATAATGCTCTAAGGTGGCTTTTTGCATCTATTGACATTTTCAGATCTCAATCAGCTCCCTTCTAGTTTATTTACAAGAGCCAATTGTTAAAGATATGTTTGCAATCTGATCACCTCTCAGTATAGTAATGCTACTTTAATTAACCACATGCTCATTTACTGAATAATACAGAATTCAAAACATTTGACAAGTGTATCTCATCTTAGCAAGAAGCTGCAGCATGCAGAAATACTGGCACTTTACAATATTTAAGTGATAACATTTATTCTATGTAATATTGAGATCATCATCATCTCATAACAACGTTTGCATTAATATTTTTGCAGCCAAATCACTTGAATGGAATGGTCTATAGGAACAGCAGTCAATAGTGAGAGCCTGTAAAACAACCTTTCCTCTCCTGAAAAGTAACCCAGACACCCTAGATTTCCTTGAAAATAACTTGTGCTCTGATAGCAATTTCACATACTCTTACAAGTAAAGTTCCGTAGTTATCATTTGGGGTTTTTTTTTGAGTAGTCTAACTCAGCTGAGACCAACCGAGATCAAGGATTCACTGCAGCAGACCAGTGTGTCCAATTTAATTTTGCAGAAGGCAGAATTTAATTTTAATTGTGATCTGTGAGCCAAAAAATACATTAGAGATAACGTGCTCTCTGGTCCATTGAGTTCCCACCAATTTCAAGGATGGGTCTGCACCAGAGATCCATGGCAAAATATGGTTAGCTTTCTTTTTATCATCGTCACTGCATGGTGGCAGTATGTCTCCACCTTTATAGCCACTGCTAATTAACTCCTCTGTTGTTCACTACCCTTTATTGTTTCTCCTCCCTTTTTTTCTCTTCTGCATTTTCACTTCCAGTTCCCTCCAGAAGCCTTAACCCAATGCAGTTTCTTACCCTCTTTGATAACACGGGCAACAATTAAACATTAAATAAATTAAATAGGAAATACTGTTGACATATGAGGTCACTGGGTGAGAGGGAGCTTATGCTGCTGAAGCTGCCCATAAACTCAGGAAAACCACGCTGGCGCAAATGTAATTGTTTCATATTAGGAAGATTAAAATCAGAACCACAAGCATTAGAAACTCAGAAAAACACCTATGATTTCCAGCTTTCAAACTGCTGGGATGATGTGGTCCTACCGACCGCGCAAGATCTGGCAGCTACTGCGCCGAAGCCAGGCAGAGGCCACCCCCTGAGGGACACACGCAGCCCAGAGAGGACAGGCAGCCTGCAGCTGGGCAGGACGTGGCTGCTCCCCGGCTGCACAGCCATCTTGCCCCCTGCAGATAGCTCCAAGAACGGACCTGTACGTAAGATATAGTCTATTACGCTAACTAATGGAACAGAAAAGTGTTAAAGTAATTTGGGCCTGTATTCTTCTATTTGTGACCTCCAACCCCAAACTGCCACCCAGGAACACAAATTACTTTCGCCGGGGAATACGAATGCTTAGCCATAGGCAGCTTGCCAGACCTGTGGTAAAATATGTACTAATATGCTCAGCACTCTTGAGTGATATCTGCTTTGACGTTGTCTGAAGATGGCTGTGACCTTCTCTAAGAACACCAACAGATGTAGCTAGATGCACAGAATATGCTTTTCCTTGCACTATCGACAGCCCAAAGGCTTTGGTTGAGCCTTCTTTCCATCTTAAGACAAATAGACTTCAATGACTATAATTCTTTTAGTCAATTGAAGAGATTAATGGAATCCTGCAAGGGCTAATTAGGAGCTCTCATAGTCGTTCTGCGCATATTCCCTTTTACATATACTTTTTCCCATCCAGAAGCTAGAGTGACATTTTATATTGTCAGTATGATGCTGACATTTTGCAAGACCTACACATTATTCAAAGAGAAGAGGGAAATGTTTTAATAACATACCTTCACCTCCAACACCACAGATATAATTACAGTTTTGTCTAGCTTGGGTTTAGCCATCTGTTTTATCAGTGTCAATAAAGTGATTCTGGATTTACGTCACTACAAAATATGAGCTGAATCTGGCACCATACTAACGTACTAACCCTTTGTGTTATGCAGAGAAAGAAGTAATCTTAGATGGACAGGAGTAAAGGTCTCCAGAACTCTAAAATAATTGTACATATATTTATTATTATAAATAGTATAACTTATAATAATATTCTTTATAATCAAAGACTACTGAAACTGACAGGTGGGTGTATGTTTAATTACTATGCTAGATATTTAACACTTTGGTGGAGTTCCCACCTTTGCTTGCTGAGAGGAGTATCAAAACCACAAAACTGAAGGGGACCACAACAGAGCTCATTTCCTGCCACAAAGGAAGAAAGCCAAGAAGAAAGTCAAGTTTGCTTAAAAAAATGATAGAAAAGGAAAACCTTCACTTACACCTCATTTTCTAAGAAATGGCACTTGACAATGAAGAATACTTAATACATTCTTTTAGAAGTCAGCCACCTTCAAAAGAAGCCCAAAGTGTACAGAAGCAATGAAGTTAGACCAGGGTGACACTTAAAGTTTAGATAATTAGTAATCCTACCAGGAAGGATTTTCCCCTATCTCCCACTTAATAAGGTACCTTTGTAACGTTACAGCAATAGGGGCCAATTTCACAAAAAAAATGGGATATCTTATTAGAGATGGCATTTCCACATAATAAGATCTCAGATTAATTTTGATTCATTTACAGCTCGAGAGCTCATTGGATAGTTTAGTGGCATTGGACTGGAATAGATAGTTTTGGGTCAGGAATTAATCCAGAAGGTTGAACCAAAGCGCTTCCTCGTATTACCTTTGCCTAGTTTGGAGTTTTGGTGTTTCTGAAGACCAGATGTTTGACACACATAAAGAAGTCTTGGTAAGAAAATTCTGCCCTGTCTTTAATTCTGTTTGTAAATGTTTTCTCGTTTTCAGCTGTTATCTTACCCAGTCTACTAAATCCAATACACTCCTTGTATTTTATGCCTTACTTTTAATGTGAAAGCTTATTCCATTTGTCTGCTAGTCACTGCACTTCAGTCTCTCATTTGCAAAGCCACCTGGATTCATGTGCCATAGCTGTCACGTGGCTTGGCCCATCTGCTCCAACAGCAGCTACTTACTGCACTGCTCAGCAACCCTGTGCCATCCCTTGCATCTCAGATGCACCTCCATCAATTCTCAGTGTGCTCTTCACAGCTGGCTTCAGCCAAAGGACGAGGGGATTCTCCCACTCCCTTCTCCCTGCCTGCGGGGCTGAGCAGTGAACTGAATCAGCCTGCTGATCTGGCTGATGACTATAAGAAAGGATTAATTGATTTGTGGGGAAGGGGAAGAAAGATTAGTTGTCAGTGGGGTAGATGGGTTGATCCTACTCATTAGCATGAAGAATAGTGAAGTGACAGGGAAACTGCCCTTTCTGAAGGCAGCACAAACCTAACTTGGCTTATGACAATCATGACCAGTGATACTGGTAGTGACATTAATCCTGGAGAATCCACCTTTAATAGTGTATCCTCACGGTTCTCATCTTCTGCAAAAAAGTTTTCCCAATTGGAAAGAAATATCTACCAATAGCATTACAGCAGGACTGGATTTGACCTCTTAACTCACTGAAGAACAACATAATCTGACAAATGTTTTCCCACATCCATAGCAAACAAGCACCTTTCTGCTCCCAGCAGCACTCGACCCTGGGATGCCTAGTCATGTTCCACCCTCTTATTCTCCACTGCTGGAGAGAATGCTGAATGCAATCCCAGGTTGGTTTGGTGGTTTGTTCCCCCCCACAATATTTATTTTATTGTTAACCACGTTCAGTGGGGTTCATGGGTTTTTATTTTTTTACAGAGAGGGATGGAAAAATTCTGCAAGCACCTGGAATACCTAGCATCACTATTTAGGATGCACATTACCCTTAAAACTGCAAAACTACTTGAAGTACAATGTGTCAGAGTGAAGGCTGTGGAGCTATAGCAAAAACTTGCCTTCACATGCAGCGCTGCAGCAGAAGTAACCGTGTGGAGTGCCATTCCAACAAACCCATTTCCACAATGAGCAATGGGGCACTTGTAGCACAGACTTAAATAGGATCTCTGCAGCTGTACTATGCAATATGACAGTGCACACAACACGCAGTATTAAATGGAAATGTAAAGCCCAAATATGTCTGTATTTGGTCTGTCTCTAGAAGAATGGCTGATCATAAAAAATGTTGCAAGGATCAATAATACACCCTCGGGTGAAATTCTGCCCCAGTAGAGGTTATTGAAAAACTCCTATCAATTCCTCTAAGGTCAGGTGTCCACCTCTACAGAGAAGCTTGGACAAAACCCTCCAAACCTACAGACTGAGCGTATACTCCAAAGTGTACACACTTACAGGGACCAGAAACTTCACAGGCAGCTCAAATTTTGGCACTGATTGAATCTGAAATGTTTGAGCAGGCAACTCCGCAGCCAGATCCTGCCCTAACTCACGTAAATACTGGACTCCATGAGTAATTCCACACGTAAAAAAGGGCAGTGCCCAACTTTCTGCAAACCATTTTAGACTTAATGCTTTTGAATTATACACATTGACACAGAGCCTTTAATTCTGCAGTGTACTGGCTTTGCTTGCTTAACTATTTGAAATAAGAATGCAACTGAGGCCATTGTATTTCATTTGGAATAATTAATTTTTCTGACTGATCACAGTACTTGCTGTATAAAAATGGCCAGAAATCTAAGAACAGTTTTATCTGTATAACGTATCAATTAATTTATGATAAAACAAAGTCATTAAAAACCCCTTAATATTGAGGTGTCTGCTTTCTGTGGAGATCATACCTGCATAAATACTAAAAAGGCATTACAGTAGGTTTCATTCTAGGAGATCATAGAATCATAGAATCATTAAGGTTAGAAAAGACCTCTAGGATCATCAAGTCCAACTGTCACCAACCAAACTACAAGATCAAACTACCTGCTGAAGCCCTTTAAGGCTGGCATCCTCCTGAAGTCACTGACCTCAGTAGTTAAGACATTATAAATTAAAATAAATTAAGACAAATAATAAATTACTGAGAGTTGATTATTGGGGACACTACTCATCAACGCTCACATTTCTGTAACCATGCATTTATGAAGTACTGCTTTTAATAAAAACTGCCTTTCAATGTGAAAAGGCACAGAAAACACCTTGAATACATTTGAAAGTCCTGGATAGGTGGGAATGTTGAAGGAAAAACAGAGAAGTCCTTTCAGCAAGGTAATTACTATCTATTTGTTACAATCAAGTCAAGTGAACACGAGGGTTCTGATAAAGGGGAGACACATGAAAAAGCAGAATATGAAAAATCACCTGTGTAATATTGTAGCTACATTAATCTCTCTTGCTTCAAGATTTAATCTACTACAATGCTATTAGCCATGTGTCAGTCAGGAACATAAAGACATTAATGATAAAATTTTATATGTGTCAAAATAAGATCTCAGTTTAAATCTGCTTGTACAAATCTTAGGTTAGGTTATCATTAATTATAAATGTAATAGCAATACACTTCTTCCCTTTAAGCAAAAACCCAATTTCAGTCTGAGAGAATGAAATAATGTGAATTTTCCCTATAGCACAGACATTAAACATGAACTTATTTGGTATTGCCTGCTAAGGAACACAATTTTAATCTCACACGTTTCCATCCCCAGGTCCCAGTTGTGCCATCAATTACATACATGTCTTACATTTAAGCACATGCAGGTTCAACTCCAGGGCTCTGCATCTCAGTGTGACAGCTCTCAGAAAAGAACCTATCTGCATTTCACATGGCAACCGTGAAAACATGTTTTTGGGTGATTTAGCCAACTTCCCAAGCCTCCATTACAAGTGGCATGATCAGGTATCATACCATAAATTCTTCAGTGTACTGCAGGAGCAGAGTTGGCAGCAGAGAAAAAGGAAGGTGGATTTTCCCTAAAATACCTTGCTATTTTTCCTGGCTTCAGAGGATGGCTGTGTTTGCAATATTGCATTCATGAATTTAATTGGAGCTGAAGATAGGTACAATTCACAATATGGTGCTGGAACATAAATCCACAGGGAGCAGAAAACAGAAATAAAGCCTTAAACAGCTGAGGAACACTACCTCTGTGCTCAGTGAAGAGCTTCATGCCCTTGAGAAATAAGTCCTCAGCTGCAGTTATCACTTTTCCCTGTACCTCGCCAGTCTGTAGCACAGAGGATCACTGTGCTCAGTACACTGTCACTGTAGTGACCACAGATGTGTCCTGGTGCTTTGCTCTTTAGCTCTTGGGATGCAGCTTGAGCCAGCTACATCTTAGCAGAAAACAGTATGATACCTCTTGCTTAAGAGCCTCTTTTGGGAACCTGTGGTTACCTTGTCAAATGAGATACCTCAAGTTACAGTCTCTTAATAGAAGCAATTTGTCATGAGGTGGATGCCACCAGAAGGTATCAGAAGTGCAAGAACTGAACTTGTAAAAGCCGCATCAACACTAACCACTGATGTTCATAAGGAAAGGTTCAAGGCAACCATGGTTATTGAAGGAATAAGGAAGAAGGTTTCAAAATTCTGCAGAGATTTAACAGAAGCTAAGAGCTAATAGGATGGACACTTGATGGGGCTCCTTGTAACCATGAGAAGACAGAGAGAGATGAAGGAGGGTCATGGCTGCGCTGGCCTTCACACCCTCACATGACTGTGTGAGGTGGTCAAGACACATTTTCACTGCAGTGTACTTGGCTACCCCACTATTTTCTGGGCTCATGCACCCACGCTGTCATGGAAGAAGCATGAGAATGTTTCTCCATCAGATTCTGCCACTAGTTATTCTAAATACACTATTCATAAACTCCAGTACTAGTAAAAAAAATTAATTTACTGCCATTTAAACCTAAAACCGCATGCACCTTCATCCAAGAACTGGGAAGTGCTCCTTAGTCCTGTAGTCTCGACAGAGCTGAAATGACTGGCATCACATCTGAGACATTTTACTTAATACTAAATATAGAATCATTATTAAGGTTGGAAAAGATGTCTAGGATCATCAAGTCCAACCATCAACCCAACACTATCATGTCTCCTAAACCGTGCCCTGAAGTGCCACGTCTACATTTCTTTTAAATACCTCCAGGGATGGTGACTCCACCAGCTCCCTGGCACCCTGTTCCAATGCCTCACCGCTCTCGCAGTGCAGAAATTTTTCCTAATATCCAATCTAAACCTCCCCTGAAGCAGCTTGAAGCTGTTTCCTCTCGTTCTATTGCTAGTAACATGGGAGAAGAGACCAAACCCCACCTCACTACAACCTCCTTTCAGGCAGTTGTAGAGAGTGATAAGGTCTCCCCTCAGCCTCCTCTTCTCCAGACTAAACAACCCCAGCTCCCTCAGCTGCTCCTCCTAAGACTTGTTCTCTAGACCCTTCACCAGCTTGTTGCCCTTCTCTGGACACGCTCCAGCACCTCAATGTCCTTCTTGCAGTGAGGGGCCCAAAACTGAACACAGTATTCAAGATGTAGCCTCACCAGTGCCGAGTACAGGGGCATGATCACATCCCTGCTCCTGCTGGCCACACTATTCCTGATACAAGCCAGGATGCTGTTGGCCTTCTTGGCCACCTGGGCACACTGCTGGATCATGTTCAGCTGGCTGCAACCAACACCCCCAGGTGCTTCTCTGCCAGGCAGCTCTCCAGCTACTCTTCCCCAAGCCTGTAGCGTTGCATGGGGTTGTTGTGACCAAAGTGCAGGACCTGGCACTTGGCCTTGCTAAACCTCATACAATTGGCCTTGGCCCATCGATCCAGCCTGTCCCGATCCCTCTGCAGAGCCTTCCTGCCCTCGAGCAGGTCAACACTCCCGCCCGACTTGGTGTTGTCTGCAAACTTACTGAGGGTGCACTCGATCCCCTCATCCAGATCATTGGTAAAGATATTAAACAAGACGCCCCAAAACTGAGCCCTGGGGAAAGATATCTGGAATAATGTGCTCAATGGATCACCTCCATTGGTCAGCTGTTGTGTTCTCTATGAGCCATGTTTCTTTGGACTGTGGTCAAGACTATGCCAAGTTGTGCCCATGGGCTGGGCATGGAACCAGTAAAAGCCACAGCAAGCTCCGAAATAATGCACCACCCAAGAGTGGGAAAGCTCTGAAACAAAGGATAGGAGGAGGAAGGTAGAAGTGGAATTTGTGCTAGGTCCACTATTTGATGATACCTAAAAGTTGCACTGAGGTGCACTTCTTCACTGCTGTTGTGGAGCAGGTCTTCCGAAGAGAACAAAGGAAAACTGATGGGGATGCATTTTGTTTTGCAGTGCTGAAATCAAACAGGTCTGCAGCTATGACACTGCTGTTATTCTTACTTATTCAACTCTACCAAAAAGGATCAAGTCCACAAAAATCTGAACCAGATACTGACCCAGGTATGGGAAAAAAAAAAACCAAACAGGAACAGAAGCTGGTTTGCTGAGAAAGAGATATTGCCAAGACCAAAAGATCCAGGCAGAGCCAATACAGACATGGCCAAAATTAACTGAGTGTGGAGGCAAAGACAGAAGATATGGAGAAATAATTTTGTTGGGCTGAATGGCAGGGGAGTTTCAGAAATCTGCGACTGATTACGGATGCATTACTGCCAGGCACAAGGCTTATACGAGTTTAGATTTATACCTCCGTTGTAATATCCAGTGGGTGACTCAGTTAATGATATCTCCTTTGTCCTGTGTTTCTCTAGATCAAGCAGCGCAGATAATTATGAATAATGATAATGATTTGGGTCTCAGAGCAAATTTGCACAGATAAGCACACGCCTATGGGTGATGTGGCTTCATGCACAATAATTAAGCATGTACGCCATGGGAAGTGAAATAGAAAATGGGTAAAATCATTCCTTTGCGAGAAGATCTTTTTAGATTTTGGACTGAAAAGTTAAAACTGGGTGCCTATTGCAGGTAGCTGGCAGATTGATTTTAAAATTCATTGACCTGAGAAAACAGAGGGTTTGCCTAAACCAGAGCAGAATGTGGCAGAAATAAACACAAAAGCTACCTCTGAGCACGTCGATGCATCATGGAGCAGAGTGGTGGCATGCAGAGACACCAGAGCCCACTTCTGAAACCTCCTGAGCTGTCTCAGGACATCACTGCGCCTGGCTCCCAGACACCTGGCAGAGCCACCCCACACCTGGCCAGGACCAGCCAACCCAAATGTGCTCAGCCTCCCCCGACCGGCAGGCTGACTGCATGCTGCAGATGGGCCCTGGCAAGTCTACTAAATGCCTTCAGACACACTGCTCTAAATTGCCATCAGTGTGGCTGTTTGCACAAAATTGAGAGAAGTTGGCCTGTTGAATGTAGGAGGTAGGTGTGTGGTTCCACAGGGATCTATTCAAATATTTTTTGTAAGGATAGGGTTTCACAAGTTAACAAGGTTACTTTGAAAAACTTGCTTTTGTGAAAACACTACTTACATTTTGCTTCCAGGATCAACATGGCAAGTGAGACTTTCTCACACCCTCTGGCAGCTTCCAGAGGAAAAGTTCAGAGGCTTATCATTTCATCAGTTGCAATCAGTTCAAAGGAGAATTTTTCATTTAATATTTTTATGGCATTTCAGTGGGCTGCCTATGTGGGAGCAGCAGCTGACGTCAGAGAATAGTGTCATTTAGCAACAGGTATATGGGGGAAAACAGGCCTCTTCTACATCTCCAAACAAGGAAAATGTTTAGGAGAGCTTCAAAATCTTTTCAGGCAGTAACTCCCATCTTTGGAAAAAAGCCAACGTAGCTGGAATTTATCTCTACTAAATTTGAACCTCATTAGAATCCCTGTACAGGTAATAGTTAATACACATTGAGACTGGTACTTCCAGAGGGTAATTTGGCTTTTGATGGTCTGAATAGCTTTATTGTCAGAGCCAAGATCTTCGAGTTCATCAGTTCATTCTCTCTTAAGACCGTCTGGGCATGATTCAGCTTCAGATTAAGGCACCCCCATTTGGATGTCTGCATGCAGGTGTCTACAAGTTCATTATATCAACAAAAATCTTATCATTAGATTGGGAATTTGAGGGCTGGATTCACCTTTGCATCCAACTAGGCAAAATCTTTCTCTAAGGCCTGGTTCTTCACGTGCCTTAGAGCTCTTCAGCAGTCTTTGCAGATTTTTAACCTCAAAGCTTCTCAAGGTGTCTTGCAGGACTTGCTTAGCAGGTGCCTTAATCTGCAGTGCCTGTTATCAGGGGTGAGCAGCTCTTTCTCAGTGTTACTGAACCTGAGCAGACCACAGTGTGCACTGTAGTGATGGCTGCATCATGTCAATCCCAAAGCTGCTGTCGTCCAACAGCTTGGCTTGCTCTAGTCATGGGAAGGTGTCCCCAAAAGGCAGTGTTGTTCTCAGCCATTTGTTGTTACACGCTAGAATGGCTGCTGGGGAAGCATTAGTGTATGTGCTGGCCTTACGGTACCTGCCACCTGAAGAGTTTTAATGGAGCTTCTTCAGCCTATATTACAATTTATATGAATGCCATCCAGTCTTTGATGGACTAACCATCAAAACGTCCCTGTGAAACAGGGAAGAACCTCAACAACAGAGATCACAGCATGAAAAGATGGAGCTTTCTGTTGGTTTCTTTATCTAAGTAAAATTTGTCTCAATTAGAGTAAAAAAACCCTATACATTGGCCAAAGCGACTTTGCTCTGAGGGGAGAATTTCTCTCCTCCCACTGCCTTGTGCTCGTGGTTGCCCAGGTTTTGATGCTGTTTCACACAGTCCAGGTTAGCCCATCCTCCCCTTCCTTACAAGCTCTAAGGAGGTATCACACATGACCAGGCATGGTGGGGCCATCAAGCCGACTGCCAAAAGGAGCCCCACCAGGGAACTGTTCCTCCTGGGTTTAGAGCAGGAAGAACAGAGTTCTCCAACTACATTCTTTTGTGAAAACTCATCGCAGGCAGTCTAAGACTAAAGCCTCCTGTCTCATGTGACCCTAAAGGAGAAGGAGAAGAAGGGTGGCTCCTTGTTAAGGAAGTGAAGTGGCCAGGACGTGCATCTTAGTCTCCCATAGACATGAGAGGAGATGACAGCATGTTTTCTTTTATTTTCAGTGGCACAGCATCAGACCACAAGGCCTAACATCTTCTGTAGGAATGTAATAGCTAACCTTTCATATTAGTTCCCATGGGTATTTTGAAAGACTCTTCCTAGAAAGGATAGTCACACATCTATTGAACAAAATCAAGGAAAATGTAACTGGATTCTTTCATTTTTCTAGGACACATGTTTCTTCAGTGTCTCAGAGATGGCTTTGAATGCTTTTTGGTAAAATGAATCTAATTAGCTGCAGATTGAATCCTAGACCAATGACACACAGTACAGAATATGACAAGGAAACTTAAACCACCTTGAAGCAACAAGCACAAGCATTTGACAGACAGAGGTCAATACAACGTTTTAGGTATCTTAATTCTGCCTGTGAAACGGAGCAACATCAAACAAGGCAGTGGCTGCAAAGGCCACTGTAACACTAAGCTGCTCTCTGTCATTGCTGCTTGAAAGGAGCTGGATCTTGCGCTTAGTAATTCCCAGGGGAAATGCCTCATGAAGAGAGAATAGCACTAAACTCTGCTTCCAGCCTCATTCTCAGTATAGCCGAGAGGAGAATTTGACCTTTGGTTAACTTGATTAATACCAAATTAACAGATGGCTTTGGACTTTACTTGGGATTGTTTGCTTATCCCTGTGTCTTGCTTTCTTCCCTGAGAACCAGCAGACAGCACCTCTGCACACACTGAAAGTGGGGGGCAAGTCCCCTGGTCTCTAGAGACCAGTGGAGCTGCATATCCCTCGTCCACAACCTGCCCTGATGGAGCAGCTGGTTTCACCCTGAATGCAATGCCTTAGTGTTTTTAAGAAGTGTTGCTCATGTTTTTGATATTTTACAAAGGTTATTCTGAGATTTCTACTAAAACAATGTGGGAGAGGTACCTATGGAAAAATACAGTATTGGCACTCAGAGCCCCATTGCAAAACAAATTAAATGAAGCAGCAGTGATACAATAAATTTATACCAAAACTCCATGATTTATCACAAACATAACCTTCTCTTCCTTATGTAATTAAAACAGACTCAAAGTAGCACAAACACAGGAGATTAAGCCTGTCTTACCTGGAATAGGTATAATGGGAATACTTTCATTGGGGACCACACGGGGGGAGCTGCTGTCCTCCACATAGAAATGGGCAGTCTGAAAACACTTTCTGTTAAAGGAAAAAGAAAAAAAAAGTAGATTCAGGGTGTGAAAAACTGCCCTCTGAAAAAACAGCCAAAAACTTTTGCACATGTTCTGCTTCTCCATTTTTGCTCCATGCTTTCAGACGTTACAGTTTTAAAACGTCGATGCGTGAAAACACATGTGTGTTTTCTACAATTACAATCCTAATTCCAGATTCTGGTGTGCTCTAATTCATTGACATCTGACATCCACCCATCATAATGCCTCTGTATATTACTGCTAAGTACTATTGAATATGAAATTATACTCACAAAAGTTAGTGCCTGCAAAACAGGTTTCAAATACATCATTCAGAAAGAAACGCTGCACACAAGAAACATATCAGCACACAGTTCAAGCCAACATCCACCTAAGAGACTAGCAATTCCAGGGAAAACATACTTACTGTAAAAGTTTCTGCTGCATAACAGCCAACCGACAGTAATACAGCATCTGTAACTGCTGCGTGTCATGATGTTCTGCTATGAAAGTTATCCCTCAAACATTACAGATTTTTGTTTGTTCTGTTTTTTAACACTAAAGCTATATAAACCCCATCCCATCCTCCTCCTGCAAACTTGTATTACCTATGCTGCTACAGAAAAATGCAATAGACACTTAGGTTGGGCCCCAGGACTCATCTCTGAAAAGGCCTATAAAGAATAGGAGAACTTAAATCCACCTGACTTTTTTTTACCTGTATTTAATGCAAAGCAGAGAGCACAGGCTGGTCATCACAGAAAAGGTACTGAGCAGAATAACATCAAGAGATCCAAGGAGATTCTGCGTGGTGATGTTAACTGAGGCAGGGTTTTCCAACACCAGCGTCACTGCTCATTGCTGACTTAATGAGCTGCTTGAGGCTGGAACTGAATATTTAATGAGACTTGCTTGGTGTGAGCAGCTATTGTGGCAGGAGAAGGGTCTGCTCTCATCTGTCAGGGTGCTTAACAATAGCTTCGGACTGCAGAAAGATCCCCCTCATTGCAGCCCTTAATGAACTGCTCCTCAACACCTGGGCAAAGTTTGCAGGCGGCCTTGTGAGCTGTGCCTTTTGTCAAGTCGCTGGTTCCCTTGCTGAAACATATTTCACGTAGTGGCTTATAAGTTTCTGCCTTGCAGTCTGCTTCTCTGTAATTCGGGCACTGTGCTCTCCACAGAGAGCCCACTCCGCGGAGCCGGCTTTGCTGACTTTGTCAAAGTAATTTGTGCTCCCTTTGTTTTCAACATCCATACATGCCAGAGAGCAAAAAAGTCACTGAAAATCAAACCACTCTCTTAGGCAAAACCAGAACCTAAAATAACCATAGGTCCTTGCTTTTTATGCATTTGTACTTTCTACTGCACAGTCACAGTGCTTTATAATGCAAGCACATGCTACAGCAGCACAAGTGCAACTTAAGACAATACAGACGCAGGAGAGAGCGGATTTCACAGCATGGAGTAATTGTCTCGGAGCAGCTTTCTATTTTCAGGCATGATGTCTTGCATTGTGCTGAAGTTATTTATTTAGTCAGTATGCTTTTCTTAAGAAACACCATAAGGTGAATTCACACACGAGGATGCAAGATGTGCAATAGTCTCAAGGCATTTAAAAACATCGGTTCACTCCCCCACCCCGTACTTGCTCCCTCTTCTCATTTTTTTTTGGCAGCCTTTATTTTGGACAATGCACACCCTGGGGGCACGCAGCAGAATAAATCAGTCACACATAAAGAAGAAACTATGAATATGAAACAGGCAAAATGTTCCTGATTTTGATGTATTTGGGGCTCTTTCCCCTGAGTCAATACTACAAAAACCCTTGAACGGCTTCTCCCAGTAATGAAGGCCTTAAGAAGGTGTTTGATAAAAAGACAGACCTTTTCGTAGGGATTTACAGGATTTTTTTTAAGCTGATGATACTTAAGAAAAGCAATTATTTTTTGTGATTTGTTATTTTAAACTGTGAGAGGCTCTGATAGGCTGGGACTATGGCTTTTTATGCAGCCATAAGACAGCTTTTTCTTAATAGCCTCAAAATATGTAATTGTGTTGGATAATCACATTGTGTGGTATTGTAAGGCCCGTGATGGCGATAGCTGAATACCCAGTCCGGCATATCTCTGCTGAGCACAATGTTGGAATAACAATGTATTAAATGAATATTTCACATAGTAAAGTTTTGTGCAATCATTAATGTCATTAACAATTCTGTATTTTATTCCTGGAAGACTTTCTGTAGCTGTTTTAAAAAAGGCAGCCACCACGGAATTTGACTAAAGGTTTTCTCAAGTCACAAACATAATGACAAAATACACTCTTGTCTTATTTATGTACATATTGAAACCAGCATGCTCATTACAATGCTGGACACCGGCACATTAGGTGAAAACATGCCTCTCAAACTCTTTTTTTTTTCACTTGTTCACAATTTCTGTAAACTATCCGAAGTTTAGCCTCTACACATGAACTTGTTCTGCACAGGCCATGACACCCCTGTCCCAGTGACTCCCTCCATCTCTAGGGGCTCCCGGTGACAGCAGAAGGCAACACTATGGACTAGGGACTACGCAGGCTCAAAATTGAGAGCAGAATAAAGTGGACTGATCTTTAAAAGACCTTTTACGATGTGTTTCGTAAACTCGCTGGAAGAATTTTCCAGCGAGTTCTGCTTACTGGGTCTGCTTCCTACTCTTGCACATCTCCTCTGTGCAGCTCCAGGAGAAGCATGCTTCTCAGGGCTCCAGGCAGATGCCTCCAGGCCCCCAGTTTGGACAATATCCATGTTTCAGCCTGGGACTGACTGGGAGAGGAAACACCTGGGCCCAAGATGAGCCTTTTGCAAACTCATGTCTAGTTTGTAGTCATAAATACAGATAGCTGGGATTTTGGACAATTTAGTATATGCCTTCTCCCCCAGTTTAGGATGTTCCTTTCTATCCCCTGGCATTTCCCCTACCCATTACCTTTCCCTCAGTACACAAACCTTAAGTGGCAGCAGTTGCTAAGGCTACAAGAGGCTGCAGTAAATCTGTGTGCGTATATGGGGAGGGCTGGATAAAGGAAAAGGGTAAGAGCAGAAAATTGCTTGTTTCAAGTCACTGGAGAAGCAGCCATGGAGAGAGGTGGGATTGAATGCAAGGCTAGACAAGGTGCAAGTCTACAACTGTTTTCACATGAGCACTTCAGCCTGTAACTTTTAACCCCAGTGTGTACATATGTGTATGTTTTTGCACCTGTGTGCCCATTTGCTCAGGAAACCAACTCCATCAACAGAAAAAAATAACATATTTTTCTGACAGAAGAGTCCTTAGTGAATAAGCAATTGGGACTTGTCAATGGCACAAAAGATTATTAAAATCTTAAAAACTGAAACACTAGTTTGAGAAAAATTCTTGCATTTCTGCAGCACTGGTTGAGGTAAAGCAAATCACAGCCTTGATTTCCTTTCCAGAAGATTTCAGAGAGCCCACATCTTTTCTGCAAAATACCAAAGAGTCTGTTGTCTCTGAAATACGCCTGTGTGCAGTGAAACACACCGTTTTCTCTAGCCCCATATGTTTTTTTGGCTCCCTTTCCCTGGGGTACAATAACTGTGTGAGATGGTGGTGATCAGACACACAGTTGTCACATATGGACCAAAATGCAGAAAGTAAAACACTGCGAGATTAGCATCTCCCCCGAGAAGGAGCAGAGGCAGGGTCTGGAATGCAAAGCTGATGCGACAGAGAGCATCCCCCTGCCCAGAATCTTTTTGCAAAGATACTGGCAGTGGGTTTGTTGTGATTTAACCTCAGCCGGCAACTAAGTGCCATGACAGGGTTATTAAAGCAAACTAACAGGATACAAAGTCCAGAGCAGCAGCACCTTATTATCAAGCTGCAAGCATAAAAATATGCCAAGAGGTGGTCCTGATTAGCTGGGTTAAATGCTTGTTCCATCTCCACTGAGCAAAATACCAGATTAGCTTCTGTAGAAGAAGGGATGCCTCGTGAGAGTTTGACACTCAAAACAGGTTTCCTTGGTTATTAGCTAATAAACCTCAAGCAGCTTCTCCTTTATACTCATCTAAAAGCAAGAGGGAGAACCAGATCACATAATGGCCTGAAAGCATGGACACATTTTATTTCCACGTAGAAGATAGTGCCTTAGTGTTTAGTTAATACTGCCTCCAATACAAACACACAGCGCGCACTGAAGTCGATGGGAGTGCTGGGAATAGCTCAGAGGGCAGTGCTTGGCCTTTACTCCTCTGTACTGTCTAGTGCAGGCAGCATCCCCTGATCTGTGCTGACAGGTGAGGGATCTGCACTGCTCCAGCGCAGCTGAGGCAGGGAGAGAAGGAGCAAGGGATTATTGCAGAGGGACAAGTGATTGCCTCCACAGAGGCTGGCTGAAACCACCAGGACAGTGGCTGAACACAGGAAAAATGAAAGGGGAATGCTTCACTTTCTGGGGACACCCAAGAGCTGTGTCCTGCCTCACACACTGAAGTGACCGGCACATCCATTGCTCCCTTGTTCTCTAGGGATCTACGCCTTCTTCCAGGCATTTCTGTTGGCTGGAGCAGCATGTGTTCACTCTCCAAGGCAAGCCAGATTTATGCTACTTTATTTCTGTAATAGAATGTAGCTCTAGGCTCCTGGTTTCTTGCAACTATCTCTTCTTGGGTCATTACCTCCTGAAGCATGACCAATTCGGGGGCAGATGGCTTGAAAGGGTCCTGGAGGCCTATTCACTACTGTCAGAGCAGGGCAAACCTTGTCCTCTGGGTACCCTTCCTCCAGAAACAGCCTCCCACAGACAGGAGCTCTGCAGAATGTACATTTATTAACAAAGAGACCAATAGTCCTTGCAGCCACCCTACTTTCACACACAGTCCTTAGTTGGTGGGCAGAATGGGCAAGATCAGACAGGCATCAAACCAGGATCTGTAACGGACCTCTAAACCAGGCTACACAGGACATGGCTTAGTCTTTATCAAATGCAACCTGGATACAGGCATTCATTCACCATGCTCCTCCATCATGGGGGGTGTCTGCAAATAACTCCCAAACAAGGATCCAAAGACAGGAAACAATCCCTTTCACTACCTCTGCACATTCATTCTCACTTTCAATAGAAGAAAAGATGCTTCAGATTCTCGTTGAACTGTTTTTGCATGTTTTCCAGGAGACACAATTAAGATTGGTTTCTGCTGGCACCAAAAACAGAGTATGTATGCAGTCAAGTGTACTAGTAACACATGGCTGTGCACTTTAAACTAGCTTCACTATTCCTTGGCAAGCATTTGTCACTGTCAGAATTGGCAATGACTCCTCAGAAAAGAGCCGCAGACTACGGAACAACAGAAGTGCTGCAAATCACAAGCATGTCACCAGCAGAGCAGTGGATGGGAGCCTGGACAACAGCTGTCTGCAGTCTGCACTGCTCTAGCTGGGGTCATCAGTCACTGATTTTTATGAGCAATAAAACTGACTCAAGCGTTAAGAAGAAAAAGAGAAAAGAAAACCACATGAAAAAAGCTGATCTTATGAATATGAGTAAGTGACCAGCATGGAGCAGCGATATTACGTTCATTGTATCAGACGGGCATCCGCATTTACTCTTTTTTGGCCAGAAAATGGCTTATATTGCCTCAATTTGCCACAATTATTTTCCTTCCCAGGTCTTAACGCTTAATGATCAGAATTCAAAAGCCAAGTTATAAAAGAACGTATGCTACACTGGAGCAGTAAGGCAGTGAGGGCTGACCGAACTTGAGCTATGGGAGGATATACAAAGCAGGAATGCAGGAAAACCAAGAGAATAATGAAAGCTGAAAAAAAGAGGAAAATTTCCCTTCAATAATGGTGATTCTCCTGCATATCTTTGCTGAAGATGAGTCGCCTTCTCCCCACAAAGCAATTTCTGTCTGTAATCTTCTCGAGCAGTGTTAAGCATTGCACAGATATAATAACTGGAGAGGTGTAGATGGTACATGGATAGGTTTCAGAAGTTCACAGCATGCCAAGTCCTTGGCATCCTTTCCTAGACAGAATGGTGAAGAGTCGACTGTCCCTTTCAAGGGACTTCCTCTGGGCAAGGAAAATGTTTTTTTCACATTAGTGAGTTGTTGTGCACTGACACAGTCCTGAAAAAGCTAAAAGGATCCAAAAGCTAATCACCAGTCCAACCTCACATACTTAGAACCACATATTCTGCAGTATCATAGAGAAATAAAGACAGGAAAAAGGCTGGGAAAAGGCAGATAGAAAAAAAGAAGGCGGATGAAATTTTGAGACAGTATTTGTGATGAAAAACACACCAGTAGTTAAATTGCCCATCTGAGAAACTAATCTGCAAACAAACTAGGGATTTCTGACACAGAAAGACAGCTAATTTAATATTTATGGCCTAAATTTGCCAGCTGACTACACAGCTCTCCACAAAATTAAAAATCCTCTTCTCCTGATCCTCTGAGATCCTGTCCGGCACCAGAGACTAGACACCCATTTACATCACGTACAGTATTAACTCAGGCATTATACAAAAAATAATAATTTTTGAACAGTTAAGAAATGGCAACACACACCAAGGTGAGCTGCTTCCAAGTCCTCCCCTCTTCATCAGCTGTGCAACCAGAAAGTGCCCAGGTGGCCAATGTGTAAATGCACTTAGCAAGCTCTTTAACTACAAATTGTAAGTGGATAAATCTTAGTTTAACTCAGCACAAACATTTTCCACGCTTCCTTGTCCCATCTTCCTGGTGTCCCTGGAGATCAGTGAAGGCAATGGTGGAACCTTATTTGTGATGACACTTGGCCCTGTAACACTTGGTAGCTAATTACTCTCCTGGTGACCTCTGACAGGGCTAGCAGCATCAGACCTTCCCCTCCTGCTTTAATCAATACTCACAACAGCTGTGTTGGATACACTCAGCAATTTTACAGATGACTGAATGAGTTTACTCATCAGTATTTTCTACTGCAAGAGAACAAGCTCCCTGGTTATATGCATTACCACTCAAAACTTTAATGTCTTCAGGCAAAAATGGGGTAGAGAAACATATAGGTGTATCTTATGATGGTTTAAAATTAGGTACAGTTTTAAAAACCAAAGGGAAGCCTGATGTATTAATTTTCCTCTCCCTGAACCAACTATTTATTTAATACAACATTCATAACAAAGACTAGAAAATCACAGAGGAAAACAGAGACATGTCTTTTCCAAACAAATAATATCTTAGGTGGTTCCTATAAAATGTATATATCCAATGCCCTAAATATCATGTAATATTAAAAAGGAGCCTAAAAGTTTCTCACAGAAGGAAGCTAAATTTAACCAAGTGAAGAGTTGTTCTGTAATCACAAGAACTGCAGCAATCACTGAAGATTGCCTCTTACTAGAGAGGAGCTTTTAGTAGCACCTCTAAGAACTCAAAATTGGGCATACTTGATATTATCATTTCAGGACATGAATTCCCTTTGGGATGAATCTCAGGAAAGGAAAGAATAAAAACAGGGTGGCACACTGGGAAGTTAAAATACAGGTATTTTTAACACAAAATGTAATTCATCTGGATTGAAATTGTGAAAAACAATACAGAGATGATCCACCTGAGAGAGGACAGCAGGAACTGGGTCTCTCTTTGGAACATTCACCTAACCGTCCCTAGTTACTCCCTCATAATTATTCTCAAAATGGAGGAGCACTGCTCTTTCCTTTGCAAAAATATTCTTTCTTTCCTCCAAATGGGACATCAGGACAGTCAACTGACAATTATTTTAGACATCCCAAGCCACGGCCTGGGATACACAAAAATGTGCTAAAAATGAAGGCACAGCGTTTTCCTCTGTTTTGATGGCCCAGCCCATCTTCAGGCAGAAATATCAGTTTGTTGAATATAATGAAATATTTAATGGGAATCTCCCTCTTTCTCAAAAGACATGTCCATGTGCATCTGGACTAAGACTGCATGGAAGAACTAGGAAAGATTTCCCAACGCTGCTGGACATATTTCATGTTTACAGAATCACAGAATGGTAGGGGCTGGCAGGGACCTCTGGAGATACTCTCATCCAACCCCCTGCTTCAGCAGGCACACCCAGAGCAGGGGGCACAGGACCACATCCAGGCGGGGTTTGAATGTCTCCAGGGAAGGGACTCCACAGCCTCCCTGGGCAGCCCGTGCCCCTGCTCTGGCACCCTCACAGGAAAGGAGATTTTCCTTATGTTCAGGTGGAACTTCCTGTGTTCCAGTTTGTGCCCATTAGCCCTTGTCCTGTCATTGGGCACCACTGAAAAGAGTCCAGTCCCATCCTCTTGACACCCACCCTTTAGATGTTTGTAAGTATTGATAAGATCCCCCCCTGCCCCAGTCTTCTCTCCTCCAGGCTGAACAAACCCACACGTCTCAGCCTTTCCTCATAAGGGAGGTGCTCCACTCCCCTGATCCTCTTTGCAGCTCTCCACTGGACTTGCTCAAGCAGTTCCCTGTCCTTCTTAAACTGGGGAGCCCAGAACTGGACCCAGTACTCTAAATGTGGCCTCACTAGGGCAGAATAGAGGCAGAGGATAACCTCTCTTGATCTGCTGGCCACACTCCTTTTTTAGCTATCTGGGGCCAGGATAAGATGCTAGAAGTGTGATTATTTCCTTTCTCACTGTGTCTTTGGAGGGTGAGCTTTTTTCACTGGCCATTTCAAAAAGAAATAGCTATTTGCAAATTTTTATGGTCCCTCTGTTAACTCTTTTTAGAACACAGAAATGGAACAAATGGCACCTTTGGAAGCACAGCACAAAGGAAAAGAAAAGAGCAGCTGGCACCAAGAGCAGAGAAGCAAATTATTTAGTACCTGGCAGATAATGAGAACACTGAAAATACACTACTTAATGCTGGTGCTCTGACAGGGCTACGTACGTCACCTCATCACGCTAACACAGACAGACCGGGTGGCAGCCAGCTGGTCCTCCTTCCCCACCCATCTCCCTGAAAGCAAAGATTTGTAAGCCGCCAAATAATAAACCTGGACAGAAGTCTTGAGGATCATTAATCTCGCTATCAATCAACCCATTTGAGATTTGCTTCTTGCTGTTGCTGATACTAATCTGGTAGTGACTTGAGAGCTCTGGGGAAGCCTAGAGTATGTGTGTCTGAGGAATTGCTTTAATGAGTTTCTTGCATTCAAAGGTTAACAAATGTGACAAGGAAACACAAATATGAGAGACAATAAACTACCATCCACTGAACCAAACCGCTGAGAAATACCATGCCGTGTGTTCTGCTGTGGTATGCTGATATATCTCTAACTAGCTCTGTAAAAATACCCGAGTCAGACCCCAATGACCTATCTCAGATGCCGGGAGACACGCAGGCATGTTAGTGTGATCTCTGCCTGCTCCAATACTCCTTATCTGCTGGGCTAAGTACCTTGGGCATAGCTCTGCATTAATAGAGCCATACCACAGTGAAGCAAGTTGTATTTGCTGAAGTGGTGTTCTCGTTAAATCGGACCACGAGTGTGGTGTGAACATATCCACTGGGCTCCCTTCACTAAATGCGACAGACCCACATCAATTAATATATCAGAATAAAATGTCCCCGCATCAGTAGGATCCCTCCAGTAGCATTCGCATTAAACAGTGCAGTATTTTCTGTGAGAATGTTTCTAAAAAATAAATAGCATCAACAATAGCAAAGAAATAAAAAATAATTAATACTATAAGAAAAATCTAAATACCAAAAAGCAGTAAGCAGTATTAAGCATACTTAGGCATAACAAAAAAGCACAGAAAATAAAAATAATATATGTTTTAAATTACCAGCTCTACAGACCAAACGATCACCAAGAAAAATTCTAGAAATGTTATAAGCAAGTGATGGAAGTAGAATCCACTACACCATGAGGCAGAGGGGACCAGAAGGATGATCCTGAAAGTACTTGAAATGAAGGGAGGAAGAGTTTCCCTCTTCAAAATATTAAGAAAAGGACATCTTTGAAGTTTCAGGCCTATAACCCATTCAAAGCTCCTTGAATTTTGGTGTCAAGGAAATACATGTTTATTTTACCAAAAGGACTCAAAGTATGAGGCATATCAGAAAAGTTACCATGAAGTCTATTAGCAGGTACCCAATTATATAGAATAGTCAAGAATTGAAAAATCATGAAGTAACAGATGTAGAAGAGACTTTGCCTTTAAGAAATCAGTCAAAATTGTTCTGAAAATTAGAAACTGCTTTCATCCTCATGACAAACTCTTTTTCAGTAAGTATACACTCGGGCAAATAATCTACTGCTTTCCCGTTGTCTTAATCAGTGTGTAGAAACATCTAATAACAAAACTAATCACAGGAGGAGAACATTTTGATTCAAGATAAAAGTTCATTGCAGATAAGCAAAACAGGAGAAATTTAGTCAACCTATGTTAATTGTTAGATCCCTTAACACCAGATACAGTTTAATATATTTTCTATTTATAGACTGTTCTCTTTATTTGCACTATTTCCAAAGCTTTAATCTACCTTTTATTAGGCTCTTTACAACCTTTAAGTGTTGATAAATGCGGGACTGGGAAAAAGGAGAAAAAAGCCCGCAAGAATTGAAATTTGCATCTTAGCAAAAACATATGAACGCTTCTTAATGTATGAAGAAATGAGCCTGGATCCAACAGGCACTTGCTCAGAAGCAGACATGTAAATTAAATACAAGCTCTTGGTTCAGCATTTCCTTTTCTTGAAGCTCATGAAGTGACATGGCTTCACAGGCAGACACACCGTCCTCAAGGAACATAGGAGATGTCTGCTCCTAGGCGCATTGTTCAGTCCTGACACCTCTAGCAATTCAGATTCATTTTCATCCTACTGTATTTATGCATTTCATTTCCATGTTCTGATGTGATCTTTGGTGGCGCTTTTGCTGCCATTAGTGCAGCAATTAGACAGTAAGCTTGGGAGCAGAAAAGACGGCAGCAATCACCATGGCCAACAAGACATGTTCGGGTATGCAGGCAAAGCGAGGTTCCAGTGGGGACTGGGGTCCTGCTGTTAGACTCACTCCAACTATTGTCATCTCTGCTTGTAACTGGGAACTGTAGTAACAAGTTCCTGGTTTATTCCAGTATTTTAATTCAAGGAGTTTTGTGAGCTAAAAATGTTTAAAATGCAGACTAAACAGCACAGTATTTTGCCACTATTTCTGGTAGTTTTGTCCCAGACATTTGGTTTCAGATCTGTGATTTCCTGTCGAGAACACACAAGTGTGAAATACTTGTTGATCCGTTTATTCATTTGCCTCCTGGCTGATCATAGCCATTTTGACAGAATGGATAAATTGACTTGCTCCTTGTTGTTTTTTTTTTTTCCCCCACATGCTTCTCCATCAGCCTGGAAGCACTGCCCCAACTTCCCAGATGCTGTGCTTAGGTCTTTATCGCTCCTATGCCCTCCCTTTTACATCCTGCACCCTCCTTTAAGGGGCTTGCTAAGACAATTTCACACAATACCCAGGTTGTCTGAAATGCCACAAACAAACTCTTGCTATAGCAGCTTCTGCAACTCCATCTGCCAGATGAAAATGATACATAATATTTAGAGAAGCTATTTTGGAACAATTCAAACCCAACGAACGCTTTGCATCACTCTTTAGGACATGAGATATATCTGTGACAATTGCACTTGGTTACTCCAGGCAGCATTTACCTATTTATCTACGACACATCGCAGCAAATCATCTGTTTTTCCAAGTCATGATCAAACACTGCAATTTAGACAGGGAACAACTGTTGAGAAATGGCAAAGGTAACAGCTTCAAGTGATCAGGAAAACCCCTGTAACATCAGCACAAGATTTTCCATGCAAAGTAATTTCAGCAGGCTAACAAGCAAGTCACTTTTCTCCGACAGACGTGTAGCAGAACACAGTGCAGTTAATTGATGTGCACTTTTATTGCAAAACGTACTGTCTCCCTCCGGTTTGACTAGAGCAACGGGATGCAGCATTGCCAGGAAGGAGCTGAAGAATGTAAACTTGGCACCACATAGTAACTAAATGTTGATCCATGGAGGTTATGAGACATTCAAGGGGACAGGTCCCAGGCTCCAAATTACGCTCCACTCTTGTATTGCCCCGGTGTGATTATACCAACTTTGCTTACAATTTGCTCCTCACTCTTCTAATTGGATTCCTGCAAAGGGCAGTTTGCTGTGCCACAAGCTTGTCACTTTATATCCAGTTTTAACTCCAAACTACTCAATTAATATTAAATTCCATTTATTATAAAAGCATTTATTTCTACCCATACGATGCTATCAGCAGCCATCTCATTAATATTTATTTCCACAAAGTAGCCCACTGATGTTAAGATCTCAGATACAGCTAGTAACTTTAAAAGGGGAAAATATATGAAGATAAGAAGGTCATGAGCTGGAACAGAAAACGTCCAACCCATATGAGTTTAACTCCTTCACAGAAAGCTAAGTAAATACAATAAGGTTGGTGGAGAGCAATGACAATGTTAAAGTTCATCCAGTCACCAGAAAAAAATGAGGACTGCGGTTGCCAACGCATCTCTCTCTGGGGTTGGGAGTTGTCGTCTGGCACACCAAGGATGCTGAAAGGCAACATGGAAGGGGAACGCTCATCAGCTGCCTTATTCCCTCGTGAGCTGAGCTGCCTACTTTCCAGGCTTCAGAAAAAAACTGGGGAGAACTGGGGATAACCTTAAACCGTGGGCTAGGGTTGGCTTAAAGCCCCTTTTCTTCAGCATCCTTTTCTGTGATTAGCACACAGGGAATTAGCACAGCCTGTCCCAGCTTGACAGTGCAGAAGACAATGAGACCCCATACTTATCCAAGGAGTGAAGGAGAAGAGGGCTGTAGGCAGTTTAAATGTTTCAAAAAAGCTGGTATAAATAAAGCTCAGGGAGCCTCTTGCATACTTTCAATACAAGGACGCATTGCTAAGGAAAGAGGGGACATCCAAGTGCAAGCTCAAATCCTATAGTCAACACTGCAACCCACCAAAATCTGAGAGTTGCAATAAAACACAGACTTTTCATTTCCCCATAGGCCTAGCTGCAGTTTTGATTATCACAAACACTGGTGAAATGGGAGCATTTATTGTATGTTCAGAAGCGCCCAGCTGCTTCTCATGCAGAATGCTCCTGAGAGTGAGATTACATATTCAAACACGGCAAGATGAAGCAGCTGCTGAGAATGTGTATCAAATACTGTGATTCCTTCTCTTCTGCTCTCTTATTCCATGCATCTCGAATAAAACTAAGCTGCAGGGACAACAGGTCTCTTTCTAGTAGTCTCCACCTATTCCTTTAAACTATACAACAGGGAACTTGTTCCATGTAGCTCTGTGGATAACAAAACCAGTGATGTTGAACTCTAACCTTCTGCTACCACAAAGAGCTAAATTAATTCCCTACAGCACATCAGCACTGCTTTTGATAAGGCCCAGACTCTGCAAAAAACAGATGGAAACTGAACTTATGGGCCTTTAAAGATGTCAAGCATTTCCTTGCAGTGATGGCATAAGAATCTTTCTTCTTCCCATCAATTTTTTCATTAATCAGAGCACACATGGCAACTCCCTGTGTGGCACCACTCAGGGCTCACCCCATCAACATAAAACCTTGTGAAATTATCACCTCGGGTTTACCACTGGGATAACAATGCTTTTATACCTAGAATTAAAAAGATGAATTGTCACAACCTGGCAAATCAATACGCACTGGCAGACACCTAACTCCAATACTATTTCACTGCCCCTTTTCTTCCCACAGATTGTTCCCACGTTTGCTACAGGATCTGGCTCAGAGACCCAGAGAAAGGACTCTAATTGCTCTAATTGTCACCTTTGTGCTTTTCCTTTCAGGACCTCTGTTTTCGAGATTTTGAAGCGCAAATGCGTTCTGGACAGCAGCAAAGCCAAGCCTGCAGGCTCCTGCTTTGATGGCCAAATACACTCCAGAGAGCTGCAGAGCCCTTGTAGGTCCCCAAATTCTCATCTCTACCACCATGTTATGTGGAACAGAAGATTCTTGACTGCCCATTTTCCTGAGCTGCCTGTGTGAGGACCTGAGTCAAGTTACTCTTTCTTCCCCAAAGAGCTGAGTTGGCATTTTTACCATCAAGAGGGTGGTGTGGTTGTGAAGTGCCCAATCATTTCTGAAGAGACATCGGGGACCTGGTGCCAGCTCCTTATTCACAGATGACAATCATCACCATAAGCATTAGAAAAAGGGTTCTGCCCTCCTGACTGCAGCCAAGTGCTCCACATGAGTTGGCTTTACAGTGATAAATGTCACGTTTACAATGGGTTTTGCAACATGAAAGTCCATAATTTGCTTCCCAGGGACCTATGCTTCATTCTCAGGAGGGATAGAAGCATTCACCGAAGTCTAATGAAAAGAATTAACACATCATTTAAACAGGGACTAATATGTATGCAAATGAGAGAAAGTTAAAAATAAGAGTTCAAGCCATAATTTCAGAAAATGTAGACTGCATCCTTATGAAATATGAATGTTCCAATTCACCTCATATCTTTACATCTATGTCAGCTCCTTTGCATGTGAACAATAGGGTGTATCAAGCCCATTTTGATTTTTATATTTGAACTCGGACTTATAAAATGGATTATATTGAAACATGAATAATATATATGCTAATTAAAGACTCAATTTAATTACATAAATAAAGACAAAGACCAACACAGGCTAATTTCCATTTGCAAATTTCCTAATTATTGTATTTTCCTTTGGAAAGCAGAAACTTTATTTCCACAGTCTCAGGAAAAAAGAGACTATTTTCTTTGCTCATTTTTTTAAAAAAAAAATCTTTGCAACTTTTTCATTTGCTAGGATTGATCTCCACAGAGATACTATTGCTTTGTACAGATAGATTCAGTATTAAGTGTCACCCAAGCCAAACTATAGCGATTTGTGCATGCAAATGGTGTTAATTATTATTAGAATTTTGTCTAATAAGGAATTATTGTTGATAAATATAAGGTGTATACACCCCTCAATATCACAAAGCATGTTCAGAGTAACTCTGGCAGATGTAAACCAAGTAAATGTCCTTGATGTCTGACAGGCTGTTAATGTCTCTGTCCCTTCCTCCTCCTACTCCCCAAAATTAGACAGAACAAGGGCACACGACAAGTGTATAGTTGTAGGGAGACAAGGTATTAGCAGAAAACATGACTACAATTTCTGTCATGCAAAGCTACAGAAAAGCTTCCTGAAGGACAACCAGATTGCAGGAAAAGCCCTTCCAGGTTAAAAGGCTTGTTTGTTCATATAACAGTGAAGAAAGCGGTGAAAAACAGTTCATTCAAATGAATATGAAGCCTGTAATGATAGCAGGGCCAGGAGAATCTCTTTTGCTGTTGTGTAAATGTTGGTTATGTGGATAAAGAAGTCTAGATTCAGCCTTAACTCACAAAACCAGCGTTTGCAGTCTCTGAAAAGCAAACTGCAAAGCAAACCCATTTACTCCTTGATTGAAACAGCACCCTGAATGCTTCAAAAATAAGGAGCTGTATGAATGGGAAGAGACTAACCATTCTGGCACGTTTATGTCCTAGGCTTTCATTAAAAAAAAAAAAACCAGCAACAAAACCTCCAAAAAATGACAGGTATGAGGACTGCATCTTCACAGCTTTCACTTCACGTCTGTAATACCAGTTGCTATAACCAACGAACACTGAAATTTAGGAAACTTATAAGACTCCGAAAAGTAAATTATCAGCATCTGAGTTATGATGTGACTGGAAGTCCTCCTCAGGCACATCTGCTGCAATCTTCATCAGTAATACTAGAGCTGGGGGAGCACAGCCTGGCACCGTGTGAGAAGAGGCTCTCCCTGGTACTGGCTCAGCACGCTCTACCATTGTGGTGCCCATCCCTCCACACTCCTCCTCTCAGCATTAGTGGAACTGGCTTGGGGAAACAAATACCTTAAGAAAATGTGGAAAGCAGCTGGAAAACTTGCAGGCCAGTTCACTTTGGTCACATCTCTACCAGCATAAAATCCTCCTCGCTGATGAGCCACTCGGGTCTTAATAAACTGTGAGGTTGGCAGATGTAATCTCCTGCAACGGGTTTAGGAGATGCACTCCTTCTGCCTGCCTTGCAGAGGGCTATTCTCTCACTCCCGTTCAAACCCCACATTTATGCCAAATATCCATCAGCAGGTGTGAGCTCCATTTCCTGTCTCCATCCACTGGTAGTGCAGGGTTTGCTCCAGCTGAGGAGCACCTGTATCCCCAGCCTGATGCCTGTGCGAAAGGAAAGCTGTCCCTTTATACATGACTTGGAGAAGCCTCCATCCACAGGGATTCAGCATCGTAGCCCTAAATCCAACCTGTGGCATGACAAAACATGCCTCAATCCATAACAGCTTAAAACATATTTGACATGGGAGTGAATGAGATAAGCTCGTGCTGCTACAAAACGTGAGGAATTTTATCAGCACTCACAGGAAGCTTTCTGATAGTGGTTAAAAAATGGTTTTAGAGAGTGATTCACTGTACAGCAGTATATCCATTTAACGGATAATTTGATCAGAAGGAAAATGAAAAACATATTTGATCCTTCAGGGAATAGAATACGTCATTACGGGGAAATGTTTTGATTTCTTTTCTTTTTTTTAATCATTAATAATATTTTAAAAATTCAAATTGGGCTTATTTCTATTATTTTACAAATGTCACTTTGTAGGATATTTCAGAACGTTTTTGTACTCTTTTGGAAAAGACAGGATTTCCAAAACATGAAACAACCCATCAACTGAGAACCAGGCATGCCACCTATGCCTGTTTCAGCTTAAAAGTTAGAGCTCAAATGGATTTTAACCTGTAAGTTGGAAGAGTGGAACACATGCTGTTCATAGCAACAGAAAAAATGTTTTCTTTTAAACAAACTACTCAGTGGTCTATAATAAACAGAATGAATTCACATACTTGCAACATTTGTAATAGTAGCACCACCTGCGCTGTACATTCTGAGGCATCGGTTTTTCCCAAATTGCACAGGTTTTAAGAAAGGTAGAATTAGGTCCACCCCAGCTTGTTATTGTTTTACTAAGCTGCTGATTCCTAGTATTTATCCAACCAGTTAAGATTGCTGAATTGATTTAATATTTTTACCCTATAATTTTACACTCAGACCACATCCTGCTGGGAAATAGCTAGTGCTAATGTTAGTCCAAATGCTGCCGTGGGACTTCGGACAGCACAGGGCCCTTCAATAGCTATATTTTATGGCTACAAGGAGAGAGAAAAAAAATATCATTTATCTGGTTGCTGTGGTTAATTCACAGTTTCACAGCAGAGGTATACTGTTCCCTCTGGGTACATCTGCTTGTATTATAGGATATTTCATTCACAGTTTGTCCAAGACATTCCTCTAGTCCTGAACCTACCAATTTACAAGAGGGAATCTGCTCCAGAGATACCTATATACACTTTTACACATACTCTTACATACTAAGAATATTATAGAAAAGATATAAACCAGCAACAGATCAATAGAAAACAAACTTGCAAGAGATCAAATGTCTTATTTGTTTCTTTGAGCTGAGAAGGCGGACTGAAAAAGAATGCATTCACCTTCTTAAGAAATCATAATCTTTTTTTAAAAAGTGATTTAATTTCACAAAAATCATTTATGAAATTTGTTTCTCTTTTAAAATACTGATCATAGCTTTAAAAGCCAGAGTTCAAAAATATTAGAGTTGTACTGAAGTTTCCTGTAGAATAGCTTCCAAAAGACCTAACAGATGAGGTGGAGAAGCCAGGGGTACCTGGCATCTTCTACCGCCGTGCTTACCAGAAAACACATACTCCTCATGGCATACTATTGCTCGGCACCTACAAACCAGTTCTTAATGGAGCTTAACTAGAAGATTTGAATATTTAAAAAATATTCATTCAAATTTACTACCTTTAATCCAGTTACTGCACAGATAAAGATATTGCTCTCCTTTTAAAACCTCACCATTACAGCAGCACTGGGGAAGGCATTTCCAGAAAAACAAAAGTCTGCAATTAATCCATTTAATTAGTTCCACAGAAACAAAACAGAAAGATCAATTGCAGCCGCACCACAGATCCCTCCTTGCCTGACCTCAGCTGCCCTTGCCTGCTCCTCTTTGCTCTCTCTGCAGAAGAATGTATTTATGGAAATGTTGGGGAAATGTTGTTACACCTCTAAACAAAAGAAGTGAGGAGTGTGTCAACAGCAGTTTCCAACTTGCTGCCAGGATTTTTACATAAACTTCACCCCCTTTAACGAATGGGATGGCCTGTGTGGGCCCATGTGCAAAGCATAGGCTAAATGTCTCACCTCTTACGGGACACAATAAAAATTAAGTTAAAAATAAAAAAGTATACTTTTTTTGTCTGGGAGTTTTCCAGGTCACCAGCATGGTATTAGAATTCTAGTCTTCCACAACTGAAGCATGTATTTTCCTGTTGTTTGACTCACGATTGCATGCTTGACATTATCTTTTAAAATAAAGGTGATGCAGATCTGGGCTCCCACTGAGTTCAATGGCCACATCCATAAAAGTGCCTGCAGAAAAGATGTTCACACAACTGACCCACATGGTACAAACATTCCAGGAGCTGAGGGCTATGCACGTTTCAGAGTGAGAATTCTCATTTAAAGGTGCTGTTAAAAATGATCACAATCCAGCAGGCACCAGGATTTCTGGCGCTGTGATGGGTGGTTTCACAGGTGTGAAATTTGGTTCTTCAAGCAATCACCATTCCCCATCTCCTTTGCAAGAAAATACTTTAATATAAAAGCCTAACAGCCTCTCCAGGGATGTCTAGATTCAGTCACGGTGGGTGCTTGCTCACAGGGTCTCTGCCCTTGGCACCAGGGGTGGCCTCATGTTGGCACTCACTGCTGATAACGGGGCAGTACTGACACCGCAGTACAGATGATGCCTTAGATACCACACAACAGGGGCAACAAACTGCAGCTACACCAATCCCTTCTCCTCTGTTTTGGTTTTAAACTTCAAGTCATTGTGGTACTCTTAACTCTCCCCTACTTTTAGGCTCCTCGCTGCAGGAGAACAGATGGAACAGAACTCCAAATGGATTTTTTTTTTCCACCAACCTGTGGGTCTCCTGACAGTTGTCCTCTGCAAGCTGCCTTTGCAGTTTCTTTCCTGCCCACTTGTATCTTCCTTTCACTCTCCCTCTAAAGCTAGAGCCCTCCCTCTCCCCTCCCCCCAGTTCTTAGATGTGCTCTTTTACCGGCTTCATGTTATTCACTTTAAATGTGATGCATTTAAACTGTGTCTGTCTTCCAAACACTTTTTCAGGCTTCTAGCCTGTGATTTACAGGACAATTAATCCCACTACACCATTCCTCCTCTTTTCTCACGCTTGCATGTGTGCTTTAAAGCTTGCATAGCGGAGCTGTGGAGAATGGGCCCCAAAGCTCCCGCGCAGGATCAGTGACACCTGTGGTGCTCCTGACGAATCGCTGCTTAACCTTGTTTTGGAACCTAGAAATGATGGAACTTCTGTGGACCACTGCTTTATTATCTTTCCTATCATGAAGCTTTTTCTAACGCCAAACCTAAATTTCTCTCTTGCTGCAATTTAAGCCAAAGACTCCTCACCCCCCAGCACAACGGGTGCAGAAGATCACGTATTCCTTGCAGAGCCCTTTCATGTACTGGAGCACTTGCCTTCCCTCTCCACTAACAACCCTGCCTGCCCATGTGGTCTAACTAGCTTCCTCACAGAAAAGGTATATTGCACAAGGACAACCACAGACCTCTCTCATTTACACCTGGAGATTCACCAGCCTGCTACAAATCTAGATTTGCTTTTCATTTACAGGACAGCTGAGAGGAGAACATTGCTTCATGAAATTCAGGTGAAGGCTGGACGTGTGTGACATAGGAAGAAGCTGGCTTCAAACACATGGCAGGAAGTAACTTGTTACTGCAACTGCAGAACTGCAGATAAGGTGATGCAGGTTCTTCAGTCATGCGGGCTCAAATTTACAAGGGCAGGGTCTCGTTTAGCTAATACCAGTTATTCAGGAGTCACTCTGTCTACATCAGTGGGACAGCTCAGGTTTACACCTGAAGCAAAACCTAGACTGTGTCATTTCCCTGAAGTGGGACATTCCTGGGTCAGAGCGTGCGTACGGATTTTTGATGTTGCTCCTAATGCTGTATAATTACGACTAACAGTACTATTTCCTGAGTTTTGTAGCTATCTAATAGTTCTGGAAATCACCACTGATCTGCATTTAAGCTTGGCAAATCCCTCTCCCACTTCTTTCCTTTCTCAAGACAAAAATTGTTGCTTTGTAAAGAGGCAGCTCACTACTGGCCTCACCAGTGAGGAAACGGAAATCTTGCAGAATTCTGGTTTGCAAGAAAAAGTAAAACTAGTGTTAATTAAAGAAGAGTAAAAGTAACAGGCATATAATGAGGGAACATGCCCCTTTCCACAGCCTAGCTCTTAACAGATCATCCAGCATGCTTAAAAAGCAACTTTCCATCTGCAAATCTGTCTCTCTCTCTTTTTTGTCTAATGAGCATGAGTTAGTCTGTTCAAAAGCCCAAATGGGCATTTCGGGGCCAATTCAGCAGCAGGGGGTCTGTTACTATAACAACTGACAACTCCTGTGATTTCTGAAAGGCCCTAAAGTAGCCGTTTGGGAAACGGCTATTGAGCAAGAAGTTGCGAAGGAATGCTGTGGGGCGTGCAGCCTCCCGGCCTCCCCTGCGCACAGCTGCGCTCGCCTACCTCAGTCCTTCACGCACAGGGGAAACCCCGGCGCCCCACAACCCTTGCAAACAGCCGGGCCGGATCCTTTTCAGCTCCCTGCAAGAGGAGCAGATGAAAGCCCACGAGCCAACAATGGCAGGAACAGCAACGGCACGCTACGATATGGCGTTAACAGAGCTCTTTGTGGGCTTTTCCCCCCTCGCCCCAGGCTGCACGTTGCCAGATGAAAGAGCAAAGATGCTGTCAGAGAAGTTTTCATATTGATTTTCCTCTTAATGGAAGAATGACAAGCGCTCAAAGAACGATACCAACAGCTAGAACAAGCAACCAGCAGCTGCCCTAAGCTTCAGTCTTGAAAGCAAGCTGCCTGCCATCGGCGTAAAGGATAAGCTTGGTTCCCCGTGCAAGATAAGAGGGAGCTGATCACAGGCCTGCTCTCCTTTAATGAGAACGAGCAGTGCTTTGAGATACAGCACACAAAAGGGCCGAATATTTCAGTACCTTTACCTCCGTCACTGGCAAAATCAAATAAAAACTCGATCTTCTGCAATAAAAGCTAAAGCGCTTTTCCTGCGTTGCCTGGGTTGAGGCAGGGAGATCAGAGGGCTCCGAATCAGCCTGGGCTGCATCCCACTTGCCAGGCAGTGATCTGCCCCATCTCCATCCCTCTGAGGCTATTTGCCATCATACAATACTAGACATGGCCATTCCCAGAAGAAAACGAAGGCGTGTCCTGTTTGGCATGAGCACGGCATATCTGGTCGCTAAAAAGGAGATGGAAGCTGCGAGGGGGTTCAGGCACACCACTCACCTCCACGTTTCCCCTCGTTTTCCTGTGGCGTTGCCTGTCTCCCAGCTCAGGGAATCACTCAACCTTGTTGGCTAATTCTCCTCACTGCCTGTGATGACATGGGTTGTGCTCTGGGGCACTCCCCAAGATGAGCACAAGTGCCTGGATCTGGTTCTCAGTCATGACTGAGGGCAGTGTCAGCATGAGCATCCTCAGCCCTCCTGCTCATTCTGGCCTCGTGCTGGTCCCTCAGTTGTGCTGGTACAACTGTGTGAACCAGACTGGGAGCTAATCTGGTTTAAAACAGGGCATGAAAGCACCTCTTTTTTTTTAAACGTGGATTATTTCTCAACCCAGCTCCTCATATGGTTATACGAACATTTGCATTGGTATCACAGAGGGCAAAACAAGGGCAGGAACGGATGATGCTACTTGAACTGCTGCTGCTGAAATAAATACTCATGCAGCTGCACCCGAGGCATTCTTAAAATCAACATACAGGCTCTCAGAAAGTGTTACCACCTAGCATCCTTCATCGGTGAGAAAATGAGCAGAATCACGAATATTTCAGAGTAAGCTGAAAGCAGCTTTTATCATTGTAAGCAAGCAATTTTACAATGGTCTGTAAATTTGCAATGTTCCTTTTTCAATCAGTACAGTAGATGAACAACACATTGTATACTCATAAAATAAAACCTAGGGATAGGTTCAAATAACAATTTCAACACTTTTTACAACCTGCTACAGGCAGAAGTTCTTTTTTTTCCCTGATGAAGTTTTAACACTGTCTTAGCTATGGAGCTGTGCAAGTTCCCCAGAATTTAATGACAAAAGGCAGTTTTCCAAGGCATGGTTATTAGACGTGGTAACTACAGCAGTTCTCGATCTTGTGTTGCAGTTTTCACTTCTATATTACAAACTGATTTACAAATACCGCTCACCAACCTTCTTCAGTGCTATTTTATCAGTAGCAGAACTCAGATGCTGAAATACTGAGCACCTGAGCTTGTTCCCAGTGAGGTCTTCACCACCGAGGTCAACAATACAGTCAAACCGTAAGTGACTTGGCCCCGGCTCACACAGAAAAATCAATGAGCGAGTCAGAAAAAGAACCCACATCTCCTGGTGCTCACTGTCATTTTTTCTACACAGAAAGGCACTGCCAGAGAAGTATGAGACTCTGCCACAGGACCCGTCCCAAGGATTCTGTCCAATTCAACAGAATTTAACAAAAACCTAAGAAAACTCTTACTGTTTACTAAATTCTATAGGGTTTTGCCTAAGGAAAATTAAAGGCATCTTTTTCCCAAGCTGTCTCGTATACACACACGACTATAAACAAGCAAGGCAAGCTTGCTCGCTCTTTGAAAGGCAGCAGCTGTGTTGTTCCAAAAATCCCTCCTGAATGTAAACATATTAGCACTGTATAAACAGCTTGATTTAATAAGAAATGCAATACAATATTCCTGCTTTGTCTTTGGGATCACGATGTTGATGGCAGCAATAATTCAGAGGTGAATTATGGTATCTGCTGAAAAGAAAGAAAAAGAAAACTCTGCAGCTATAGTTGCGAATTAATTTCTTCCTCTTAGCTGAAAATGAGAAATGGCTATAATTTAGTTCCCATTTAAAAGTTGCTGTTGGCTAAACTCTAAAATCTTAATTGCTTCTTAATATTCTCTGCTTATTTTTCCCTTTGAAACCACAGTCTATAGCATTGTAGTGTTTAGATTAGAAATCAGAATGGAAAACAAACAGTGGAAGGTCACCAGTCACTCCTAAAATATGGTTTTTTTTCTACAATGAGGGAAGTTAATGTGCATCAAAGTATTTTAGTTGATTTCCCAACTCTAGCCACCCTCCTGCACCTCTGTGAAAAAGAAAGTGGCACTGACCCTGGCTTTCCCTTAAAGCGACAATACACAGGACTTGTTCAATTTGCAACAGAATATAGTGGAAGTGCTAGAAAAGACATGTTTCAAGCCATATTATGGCTCAGCATGCTATAGGAGCTTGTCTTGTTGCAAAAATACTGAAGTCACACTCAATCCCTAAATAGTTTTGAGGTCACTACCAAACACACTCTGCAATTCTCGGAGCTTGTAGAAAAGGTTGTGAGAATAACAGTGGCAAAGATTGAAGACAATCCAAGTCAAATTTTGAACTGACCTTGAAGAACTGCAGAAGGATCTCATGATACTGAGTCTGGGTATGAAATCACAGATGCAAAACAAATGCCCAGAAATGCAAAAATAATGTGTTTGGAAAATGGCACTTTACAAAGCACCTGTGTTAACAGGCTTTAGATGAGCTAGTAGTGCTCCGGCAAAAGATCCTAAAATCCCAGTGAATGGTTCTCAGAAATGCTCAGTGGGTGTCCTTACAGCGCACAATTTCAGGAACCGGTATGAAAGGAACGAAAGCAGAAAAAGAAATATCACTGTGCCACTGCAGAAATGAATGGCGAATCTACACATTGAGTAAAACGAGGATCTGGTCTCCTCACCTTTTCTTTCTGCTAAGACTCAAATTCTTGACTCAATGCTAGAAGAATTCAATTGCAAGCAATAGAGGTGCTGGGAGCAACAGTCCCCTTCATGGTGCCCACAACAGCTCAAGGGTCTGCCAGGCCAGCTTTTCCTCAAGAGGAATCAAAGATGCACAGAAGCAAACTTAAATTACAACCATCATTGTCCCTCCTGCCCAGGAAACCCAACTGCCAACCAGCCCCAGTGAACTTCATGGCTCCTGGTTGTCCCATGATGGTGCTCTCCTCATTGTTCTGGGATAAGAGGCAGGGCAATTTTGGCAGCTTCATTATGCTGACCTAGTTTATTTTCCACTCTACCAACTTAAAATCACATAGCCCTTTTTGCACAGCAGTGCCATTAAAAGTACTGAATTCAGCACACTCTAGTAAAAAGGTAATTTTGAGCTGCTGCTTGCCTGCAAGTTCCCATCCCTTTTCATTACTGAGATGGCCGTCATGCTAAAAAGGTGGAATTGACCCTTTCTCATCAACATCAATCATATTCTTTTGCCATTTGTCCAGGATCCACACGGAAAAGGAACTGAACAGCAAATTACCTCTGCAAATAAGGGAGTCTCATTCAGAAATGGCACAGATAATTTCCAAATATATTCAATTACAGGAAGTCTCTAATGAACACAGCATGGAAGCTCAACAGATAAAGGAAAAGCTTCATCAAACAGTGACTGCTTCCTATCACTCTCCTTTTCAAATAAAGGGAACAGAAAATTATGCTTCCTTGCAACCAGATACCATCACAAAACTTACTTCATTGCTGTATCATGGAATGAGTTACAAAGGCTCCAGAGATGAACGCTGTGCCAAACCTTCACAAGCAACCTCCCTAACTCCTTATTTTGGTCCCTGGATAACAGGGCATCAATGCAGTGCAAACAAGCAGAAGGGTTCGCTCTGCTTCATTGTTCTACTTATGTCACCTCTGGTCTCAAATCATCTAATCCCACAAATGCTCAAAAACGCAAAAGTGAAAATATAATTTGTTTTACCCTCAAAATACATTGCCAAAGGGTAACTGTGTCTCTTCTGCATTTTTCTAGTTCTCTGGGTTTTGTTTTGTAATGCTTTTTCTCACACCAAAACAAAGAATTGCTGTGCAAGAAAAGACCCCTTGGTCCAGCATGCCTGTCCCCTTGAGGGTTATCCTTTCATAACAAGTGTTTCTCTGCTGTGCACTTCAAAACCACGTTTCCCATACTGAAAAATCTGTCTCAAACTCATTTTCATGCCATTTGCTTTGATAGTGTTATTTAGCAAATTATTCCATATGTTGCCCATTACATTTTAAGCTAAGTATTTCTTCCTGAAAGCCCAGATCACTGTTCCTTTCAAACTTGTGAATTAGACTCTGCAGTGTTTGAGGATCTGTTTTTTCGTTACTTTAAAAGACTCACAGAGATAAACATTTTATTTTTCCTAAGGAGAGGTAATCACACTGAAAAGGGCACACAAAATGCTGTGTTGCCACTTCAGTGACATGGTCTGCACAACATGAAGTGTTACCATGGACGATTTGTGTTCTCATTGCTTATTGATTTATCCTAAAATATATGTTGACTTTTTTTATGCACTCTCTGTATTTGTTAAAAAATCTGCAGAACTATGAAGATAGACAGAGGAGATTATTTTGAAGCTTGTACACATGTGCTCTCAAGGTTGTTTATTGTTCCTCAATTTGTTGCTTCATATTTATGTAACAACTTTGACTGCTACATGACATACTTTGCATGTCTCTATTAATTTTTAATCTCCACCTTTTTTTTAGTATCAATTATACACAAAAAATTGATCCACTGCTGTCAGGGGTATTAATGTCACTGTTCATAATTTTACCAAAGCTATTGATGAATTTTAACTACTCATGCGTATTTTGGAGAGCAGATAAGAAACAATTGCTGTCCGTATGCAAAATAACAAACATTACTGGAAAAGTAATTTGGTTTCAGTTAAACTCTTTGTTCATGTACCTCCCTTGATTTATGTGCTTGTTTGTTTTTACGAAGCAAATAAAAATTTTATGAGGTGGATGGTTAGGAATTTTGAAGATTAACGTATTTAACTCTAATTAACATCTCTTAATTTTAGACTTGAGTAATATTACCATCTATAATACAAGCTAATATTTATCAAAAATTAGTCCCTAACTACTGGTCACGAAGCCAGTACTTTCCAACTTTAGTATCTTCCCAGGGACAGTATTGTTACTCTTTGAGCCAATTAAACGGTAAATTTGCAATTATTTCTCTTGATCCATTAGTGAAATTGCAGGAAATGGAAATGTTTTCCAGACAATGAGAGGTACCAACATTCTTCTTGATAATAGCTGTTAGCATTGGATTTCAAAACCTTTCCTCCTTAGAACAGCATTTTGTATCAACGCAAGATTAATATTACTAACCCCTCCTTACAGTGCTTCAGGATATACCATATCCTTCAAGGTCCTGCCTGATATGAATGTGACAAAGTTTAGTCCTTCAAATGAAGAAAATATATATTGAAGGACAGGACGCTACAATGGGATCTTCAGAACCTTTCCAATTTCAGCTTTTGTGCACACATCACTGCAATTTTATTCACTGTCTTACTGCAATGACGTTAATTACTTGCAAATGTTAATAGAAATTATTTTCACAAGACCACTGTCATCTATTTATTAACATTCTTTCAAATGTCCCCAGCCTCAACAATTTGGCCAATTAATTGTCAGCAAAATGGGTGTACTGAAAAACAGCTTGGTAGTTTTTTAATTGATTCTGCAAATATAATGATCAATGGACTGCTATTTCTCATCAAAGCTACTTTTCTGTGTCCCATCTAATGAGACTTTGAAATAATTCTGAAGTACATTCTATGAGGCTAATCCCTGGGTAATTTTCACTGCCAGACAAATGAGGTGTCTTTGGGTTCTGGTCCTGGCACAAGAAGGTGCTGCAGGTTTTAATTTACTGTAAAACAAATGGAGATGGATATGTTGATGCTAACCCTAGCCTCCACCACTGAACCAATGCCCATTGGTGTAAAGGACAGTATCTCTTTGTAAGAGGCAATCTTTACTTTCGAGACCTTGAAGGTTACACTTCCAAACACTTCACCAATGCTAAAGGACTCCTACTCAGAGCGCTGCTATGTAACGTGAAACAAGCTTATCCCCCTTTCTTGAAGTACAGTCGAAGGAAGAAAAGAACAGGTTTGTGGCAAAGCCACCCATGGAACCAAGTCCAGTCTCACTGGGCTTTTCTCCCACGACCACTCTTCCTGAAGGCCAAGACAAAGATGTGTTTTTATAGCTATATTAGAGGGACTAATTGTAAAAATATTTGTTGGCATTACAGCTGGCTCTACCATTGCTAGAGCTCTACCAAGCTCATTTTCATGACACAAAAATCAATATTTAAGACAGCTGAACAGTTAACCAACAGAGCTGTTCTAGCATCCAGAGAGTTATCTAATGCATCGATCACTGTAACAGCTAATAAAAAAAAAACAAAACCACCACAGGACCACATGAAAAAACACGACCTGAATTTTGTTTTAAACCATAATCAGTTTCCAATCAAAAGGAAACAGGCTCACCTCCAGTAGACAAGCACAGCAATGAGAAGAATGAGGCACACGAAGGTCAGTGCTGAGACCACAATAAGCGGGATGATCCATTCCATTTTACCAGGAGAAGGTCTCGTGGCCATGCTGGAGCTGTTCTTGTCAGCTGTGTGTTAAACACATAACAAAAACAATCACTAAATGGAAAGAGAATTACTGTGTGGAACAATGCGTAAGCAAAACAAATAGCTTGTCCGTTTTACATGGTATGAGTAAACAGAGCAAAGATCTTCTAACTGCAGGGTGGGACGCCATTTGTCTTTAGCCTGAGACATAAGAGCACAAAAGTATGGTGTTTATTGACACATATGGCTTGGATTTTACTAATGCCTGTAATTACAGTCTCATCAACAATTTCAGGACTCTATCGCGCAAGCAGCTATTATCAGATGTGGAGTACCCCACTGAGTTGTTTCACCACAGTAACAAAGTAAACTCTTTGCTCGGTCATCAGCATTTGCAGAGAAATGCACTCTGTTTCTCAACTCTAGAGGACAGCCCTGTTTGCAAAGCTCAGTGTAATACTTTGCTTCAGAAATAAATTTCTTGGTAACTATCTTAAAATAAAAAATCCTCAACATGTTGGGTGTCATGTCACATCATTTGCAGAATTGTCACAATCTGGTGAGTTACTGCATACGAAAGCACTTTTTAGCATATGGATTGTCAAGATGGATGGATGAATGAATGGATAGGATGTGTTGTAACTGACAGAAGAAATCATTATGCCACAGCTTTTGAACAAAATTAAAGTTGGTCAATATCCTGAGAGCTGGCCAAGTAACTCCGTTTCACTTTTCGCATGACATCTTGTTAAAATAACTGTATCATACACAAGATGAATATCTAGAGGTTCTGCAAGTGTTGGAGCCAATACGCATAGGCACTGTATCAAGGTATTTCAAAAGACATCTAATTGGTGCAAATTCATGTAGACTTGACGAATAAATTGTTTAAGACAAAATGATAAAAGAAAAATACAGAAGCTGATTCTTTATCTTATTCATGTTTCCTAACAGGCAGTAGTTGATCAATACCTGTCAACAGGACGTAAGGGGAAAGGATTAGTGCAAACAGCTTCAGATTTGAACGAGGATTGAAATGTACACACTTGACTTCTACTTTTTAGCCTATGTGAGTCTTTCCTTACCAATGTGCTTCCTTGCCCTCATTCAGTATTGTATTATCATATCATATCTTCTGAAACTGCTGCAAATCCTACCAGAAGAACATAATTGCCTTTTCACTGTAGGCAGGCAAAACACAGATAATTGGAAGTCACCAGATGTCACATAATATGAAGTCATACTCTATTTTAATAGCATTTAGATTATACTCCTCCATAGGCAGGAGTAAAATTCAGCTAACATGGAAGTAAAGGTTAATTGTAAATGCTTTCGCCTGACTGCTGAAAACAGAGCAAGGCTGCAGGCTGCTGCAAGCCCAGCAAGAAATCTTTCTAGTTTTAAGAACTAGGCTGATGGAGGTAATGCCCTTTAGCAAGCAGTCTAAATGAGGTGCTAATCAGAGGGATGTTTGGGGGAAGTGAATGTGCACTGAGTATAGAACCAATCAAAAGACAGATGAGTAGCCAGCTGTCTCCAACTTCAGTAAGAAAGGCTACGGCGGGTACCAACAGTGCCACTTCGCAGAACAGGCACACAACCTTGTACCTTGAGCACGTGGTGAGCTTTCGTCTTCACAGCATATTAACAGCATACAATATACTGTTTTTAAGACAGGTCTTTGATTTCCTTGACTAGCAAAGAATAAGAACAACCCTAAAACTAGAGCAAAGGCTTATTCTTTGTATTTGCCAAACTTGCAAAAATCATAAGGCCTGAGGCACTGTTTTTTTATCAGTGCATTTCAAATCATTTAACAGCATGAAAAAATTAAGCCTGTGAGGCAAGTGTTACTAATCAGATTGGTAAAAGGGACAAAGCAAAAAATCATGCAATGTAATAAAACTTAGTAGGCAAGCCAAACAGTCCCACTACCTTACATCCAGTAGGGTGTTGCTTCATTTCTCTCCAATGACAATATTCTGTTTAGTTTCACCTCCACATATTTCAACACAAAAACATATGTTTCTGTTTGCATGGGAAGAAAATTAAATTCCATTATAAGCACAGCATGGGCTGGAGTCCCAATGCAAACTATTAAATTCTGCAGTGCTCACGATGCTCCTCTTACTCAGTCTACTGTGGAGAACACACTTATCTGACCCTGCCAACTCCCTATACCGCAGATGTGAGGATAAGAAAGCGTTCAGTGTGCTGAGTGCCAGAATAGCAAATGCCATTTCTGCATGCTGATGGCTGGCCCTGAAATTCCAGTTGGGAATGCCCAAGCAGTGATATGCTTCAGAAAAAGAGACTGTTCCTGTGCCGGGTTTGAAGAAAAAGTCTTAGGTGTTTTCTACTGCTTAAGTAAAGCGTTGAGAGAGCTTAAACAAACCGATGCCAATAAAAATTGTACTAGAATGACAGCTGGGGCCAGAAGTAGAGCAGTACAGCTGGAGTGCTGGTGCCTGTCTCTTGAGTGTCATGGCAGAAGAGCCTTAGAAAAGGCAGCATGCTGGGTAACTTGGAAGAAGAGTTGAAGAAAATACACACAAAAAAAGACAGATCTGGGACTTTATAGCTTCCTGTTCTCCTACATAACAAAATATTATAAAATAAAAAATAGTCAGCATTCCACTCTTTTCCAAAGCAAAAATGTTGAGGCTTGGTAGTGTCAACAGCATATCCTTGTAACAGTGCCCACCATACGCTGTACTACAGCGGGGGGGGCAAGGGGAAGCTTAAAAAATGGACCAGGAAACTCCATTTTTGCTAAGAAATGTAAACAGTTTCCAGTGGCATATGCCTTCATTGAATTAATTCAGTTTGCCTTTTACTGGCTTGGAATTCATCCCAGTAGGAAGGAATAAAAATTATTACAGCCTAGCTGTTTCAGGAGGTCCCACAAAATAGAAGGCCCACCATTACTAAATCCACTCCTGCATCTGGAAAAATCCCTAACTCCTGTGCACCACCCATTCAGCAGTTCCATCTAGGCCTTGGATGAATGAGGCCCTGGCACAGAGAGTATTAGAGGGCATTAGACAGTGAGGGAGGCTTTGGCAATGCAACTCTTGCACAAAGGTCAAGGCAAGAAGGAGGCATTCTACAATTTGTGAAATGTACTGTTCTTCTGTGTATTCTTGGTAACTGGTTCCCGAGAATATTAACATGTTTATTTCCCTTAAGCAACACTGCTTGCTATAGTAAGCAACCATAGTTGTAATATATAACCTATTTACCTTTACCATCCATTGCACAAAACGCCAGGACAAAGTTCTGTTTGTTGTACCATTACAGATACCGTTAACTATGACAATACGCGCGTTCTGCAGGCCAAAAGAAACCCCCCGCTGCCAAACTGCCTCACTTCATCTGGTCACTTAAAAGAAAGTGACCTGCCCATCTTTCCTTTGAGTAAATGAAATCATGGGCTTAAAAAGCTATGTCAGTTCTGGAAAATAGTGTCAGCCATATTGTTATATGATGAAAAGGCAAAAACATGTTTTTAAAAAAGTATTACCTTTGATACAAGCTCATGCCACTGTGCAGCTATTTTCTCCCTATTTCTTTAAAGGCATTCCTACAGCAGTCATACTTACAGGCTGTGTACAACTAAGCACGGCTTTTCACTGTTTTGTAAACAGATGCCAATCATATTCAATCCTGACGTCAGATATCTGAAATTCATACTCTTTGCAAACATCAAATAATTCAATGCTTTTACTTTCAAGCCATTCTGCTGTCTCCTCCTCTAAGTTGCCATGCAAAATGGCTCAGGTGCCACATGAAAATACAGCTTAATAATGCTTGCCACGTATGGAGAAAGAAAGAATTACACAGATGTTTAATTATCTTAATGAGGTTATCCCCAAAAGGCTTTTGTAACCTCAGACCTGGCAAAGACTGGTCTAAAACCAAAATTCAGCCTCTGCTAAAAGCATACACCAGGCCTGAAAAATTAAGCCCTGCACATCACGATCTCATAGCCCCTCGGGGGAAGAACTGGACAGAAGTGGGTGAATGCTAAGCTCCTGGCTGAAGTTTGGATCAAGGGCCAAACCCACGTCTCCCTTCTCAGTCCCACCTCATGACTGAGGCAAGAGCCCCTACCTGACATCTATTATTTTGCTCACAACAGCCCATTCGTTATCTCTTGTCAGATACAAAGCATCTGTTTAACTGTCTGGCAAAACAAACCAAAATTCTGTGGGATGATATCTGCTCTAGCCTGATTAAACTGAATCATGGGGGGGGCGTGTTTCCTGTGGTGTTGGTTTGGTTTTTTTTTTTTGGTAAAGCATCATTCTAATCGCTGTTTTCCTAATTGTCAGGTTTCAGAGTCGCGGACAATGCTCAGCAGCTGCGTGTGTAACAGTTGCAGATCAAAGGTACAATTAGTCTAATGTGGGCACCAAAACAGAGAAAAGGATGATCAGGAAAATGAAAGAGGAGAATGCAAGCAAGCGTTCAGTGACAGAAGAAAATCATTAGCATTGGCCGATACCACCAGACAAGAAGAGGCCAATGCCATTTGGAAAATAATGACATGGCCTCAGGAGAGGTGTGTGTGTATGTGCGTGTGAAATAAGCACTAAAAGAAAATGAGCCTTGCTGTACTAATTGGCCTCGCACTTTCCCTGTAATTTCTCATGTGTTCCCTATTCTCCTCTAATCATCCACACTCATGAGTACTTCCCCATTCAGTTATCTCCTTACAACTGCTAATTTGATGCTATATAATTAATTTTACAAGTGTACATTGTTATGAAACAATTTTCTACTCTTTAAAATGATTAAACTTTCTACTCACAAAAATAGTTTTGAAACCTTGACAGCTTTTTAAAAACTGCTTTCCCGGAGAAAAGATGTATCCAAAAAAGTTTCTGCCATCTACAGGGTAAACTGCAGGGATTCTTTCTGCTCTCTTTGGAAGGGGCCTTCACCCTCTTTTAACTATTCTGATGCTCAGGAATACTTTCAGACACTTCTGGCAATGTCCTCTTGGCTTTGCTGGTCTTGAGTTCTAGTTTACCTTGTCATGGGAAACCTTTAAGGCCCCTTTTCATAGGAAGAGGTCTTGCTTATGCCTGGAGTTTCACTGAACGCACCTCCTCGTGTAAGCTAGGTCTGATCTGTAGGTATGAACTGCAAATTTCCATATTGCTGTGGAAAAAGTTCAGCTGAAGCAACTAGTCTTAGGCTTTGTGCTTAGTGTTTGATTGATGGGCCAATTCGCCCTGGGTTTTGCTGGCATGTGTCTTTGATAACCTAGATCCAGTCTGGAGGAAAGCTCCTTCTCCTGCATTCCCAAGAGTCTTCTCACAGGGGTAACACTCCCAACAAGCCAGCCAGGACTTACTCAGACTCATCTAGTAAAATATTTGGGCAAATTCTGGGTTAGGTAGACCTCAGCTATCCATTGCAGATGCCTGGTGACACAAGATGCAAAGAAAAGAAGGATTTGCCTGAAGAGACTTTGAAGGACAAGGTCTTCACACCTGGTACAAAGGGATTCAGACTGAAAACCTCTGTCCTGAAGCCAATAAGAAACATCTCAAAACATTCTCAGAGTTGAAAAACACTAGCCCTTCCCAATGTCTGGAAGGGAGTCACCAGGTTTCTGACCAACCTAACTTCTTCCACCTGGAGGTCAAGGACAGTAAATGAACCTCAACCCCAAGGAAAATGGCACAAATAGGCCCTTCTTCATTTCTGAATATCCTTTCCTGGCCCTTTTGCTGCTAAGTGTCCTCTTCAGTACACCGAGGGGCCTGGGAGAGGCTTGTCTGGGAAGCTGAAAATATGGTACAATTCCTTCTTCTCATCCCAGGTATGCCGCCAGAGGTTTATCTAAGATTTAACTAAAGTTAATTTGGGTGAAACAGGTAACTCTCTTGCTTATCTTTTACCCCAGACATCATGTGCTCATCATTTTGGATGTAATTTCCTACACATGGAAGCCATTTTTGTAGGACACAGAGATCTTAGTAAGTTATCGTCCCCCCCCCATCTATAAGCATGGAAAACATAATTTGCAGAGTCCTTTAAAGGCTGATCATCTTTGTGTGTAGTCTTCAGGCAGGGTCACTTCAAGCCTGCAAGTAAGCAGAGCTCTTAAAAGAGGCTGTCTAGCAGGAGGCAAAGCTGCATGGAACCACTTTCAGTGATAGCTCTCTGCATGCTAAGAACAGACAGAAATCCCTACAGACTAAGGTGATAAAATTCACAATAACCAGTAAGTACTTCTTAGCAATATTAACAATATTTCCCCGTCTCATTGATTTTCACCTTTTTCATCTTAACTGCACCATGGAATAAAAAACAATCTAATAACAATCCCTTTGTCATGAGCTAAGAAACAAGAGCAACCACACATCTTTCCTCAAATTTATTAGGCTGAGAATAAGCTACGAGGCCCTTTCTAGGTCTTAGATAAGGGACATTGTACTTAGGCTATCCAAGAAACTGGCACATGAGAAACAGGGAAGCAGAAGGCAAGAAGAACCAAAGACAGCTATTTCAGAGGGAGGCAGGTTTACCCAGGCAGATTGAATTGCTGGGGTTTGAACCTAACTGGTGCTGAATGCCTACACCCAACATTGCAAAGCACGGCTAGGACAAGCTCCTTCCTTCCTGATAAAAAGGTGATTAGGGCAAGTGGCATGTTGAAAGCTGCCTGACAGGCATCTCAGACCATATTCAGTGGGAGTACTGGACTTTGAAGAATATTTCCGGTTGAGGAGTAAGAAAAACAGCAGCAGTAAAAAAATCAGCACAACCTGGTGCAGGTTTCTTGGCTTCCACATTGTTAATCTGTTCTCTTAGAGAACAGTTATGATTCACAGCATTACAGTCAGGTCAGCATTTCTGTAACAAATGTTATTAAAGATTGGATTTAGCTTTGTTTATTAAATTGGTTCTGAGCTATAACTGAGTGCACAATGTCTGCATTTTTGTGTTTATAAATGTAGGGAAAAATAAATATGTAAGGTTTTTTCACAGTACTCTAACTCTAGAGAAGCTTGGATGGAAAAACAAAATTACAAAACAGTCTACAGATTAGCAAAATAAACAATAACAGTAAAAAAAAAAAAAACACCAAACAAAAAAATGTGCACTATCTTATAAAGGCTGTGGTAATACACATAATCACTCAGATAAGCTCAGCGCTGTCTCTAAATCTCAGTCCTTACTCTGCAGATAAATCAAATCCATATGCATGTACTCTATTTGCTCCTTGCAGTTGTAAGATCTGTTTTCCTCACCAGTGCCTGGAGCTCCCCAGGCAGAAACACGTGCATATGCACTGGACTTTCTGCACAGTGAGCTGGGACCACTGTGAGATACCTGTTTGCATAGGCCTGCGCAGCAAATCCTGACCACACAGGGCTTGGTGCACACGGAGATCACCTGGGCATGCTTCCAAAAGGTAGTATTTGCTGTGTACATACTGTGGAGTTGGTACATACATCCAGAGCTGGTGTGCACAGGAGCATCGGTAATTCTCATCAGGACAAATATGTCCTGATGTTCTCTATGTATGTATATATGTATATACATATACATGTATACTCATCCAATATGTAAACTCCGGCTGGTGTATAGGGTTTGCGTGGCAAGGTTTTGGTAGTGGGGGGCTTACAGGGGTGGCTTCTGTGAGAAGCTGCTAGAAGGGTTTCCCATGTGCAACAGAGCCAATGCCAGCCAGCTCCAAGACGCATCCGCCGCTGGCCAAGGCTGAGCCCATCAGTGACAGTGGCAGCGCCTCTGGAATAATATATTTAAGAAAGGGAAAAAAACCCAAACCTGCACAACTGCAGCCAGAGAAAGGAGTGAGAATGTGTGAGAGAAATGAAGACACCAATGTCAGTGAAGGAGGAGGGGGAGGAGGTGCTCCAGGAACCAGAGCAGAGACTCCCCTGCAGCCTGTGGTGAAGACCATGGTGAGGCAGGCTGTCCCCCTGCAGCCCATGGAGGTTAGCAGTGGAGCAGATATCCACCTGCAGCCTGTGGACGGCTCCACACCAGAGCAGGTGGATGTGCCCAAAGGAGACTGTGACCCCGTGGGAAGCCCATGCTGGAGCAGGCTCCTGGCAGGACCTGTGGCCCCATGGAGAGAGGAGCCCACACTGGAGCAGGTTTGCTGGCAGGGCTTGTGACCCCACGGGGGACCCACGCTGGAGCAGTCTGTTCCTGAAGGACTACACGCCATGGAAGGGACCACACCAGAGCAGTTTGTGAAGAACTGCAGCCTGTGGGAAGGACCCACATTGGAGAAGTTCATGGAGGACTGTCTCCCATGGGAGGAACCCCACGCTGGAGCAGGGGAGGTGTGAGGAATCCTCCCCCTGAGGAGGAAGGAGCGGCAGAGACAAGGTGTGATGGACTGACCGCAACCCCCATTCCCCTTCCCCCTGCGCTGCTGGGGGAGGAGGAGGTAGAGAAATTGGGAGTGAAGTTGAGCCCAGGAAGAAGGGAGGGGTGGGTAGAAGGTCCTTTAAGATTTGGTTTTTATTTTCTCATTACCTTACTCCGATTTGATTGGTAATGAATTAAACTAATTTCCCCAAGTTGAGTCTGTTTTGCCTATGACAGTAATTGGTGAGTGATCTCTCCCTGCCCTTATCTTGGCCCATGAACCTTTCTTTATATTTTCTCTCCCACACCCAGCTGAGGAGGGGGGTGACAGAGCAGCTTTGGAGGGCAGCTGGCACCCAACCAGGGTCAACCCACCGCAACTGGCTAAGATTTTTTTCTACAGCAAAAAAAAAAAGAAGGGAACCCTAGTGCAAAAGATGCCTTGTCCTGGAAGATCAGAGCATGAGGTTTTGTGGCAAGAAATAAACCAGCGATGATCCCATATTTGAGAGAATATCTCAAAGCCCAGTCACGGAGAATCCTGCGGATAAACTGAATTAGCATACAGCATATACACCAACCTTCCCATGGAACACCAGCTCAGCACATCAACCGCTCTTCCAAATTAATTTCACAGCTGTAGTTCATTGTATTCTGTCCCCCCCCCCCTTTTTTTTTTTAACTAAATTCTTAATGCAGCATGTTGGGGGTTAACATTTTTCCAAATTTTCTCTTGTTGTAAGCTACAAGGACCATGAATCTGTCCCAGTAAAATAAAAGGATGATCCTTCCCTCTGACCCCCAGTAACAATTTGTGGGTTGGGTCCTGTGACGACCTGCTCATCAGATGAAGCCAGGCACCACAAAAATGTTGTGTCTGCTGGAGATCAGTAAGGAATTTGGATTGTGTCATTTTCCAGCACTCTTATGCTAGTAAAAGCAGTTTCCCCAGAGGTCACTCACCTGGGTTAATGGTGATGAATTTGTTATCTGAAGGGTATTCTTCTGGAAACCTGTCCTCCTTTGGAGGAGGTTTTCTTGTTGTCTCTGGTCTCCTTGGGACCTTCCCCAGGTAAAGTTCGTTGGTGAATGCTGGTGGCACTTGGGTGGAAGGGAGTGGCTGGGGCTGAGTGTCTGCTTCGGCAAAGCTCTCCTCCACAGGACCTCCAGCTGTGGGGGCAGCACTTTGGTTTGGCTCTTCACCCGATATGGTTTTATTTCCTTCCTCCTCGGCAGTCCGGCTGGGGGAGGCCGTGGCCACGTTGGGCTCTGTGCTATTGCGTGCCTCCGTGGCTGCCGTTGCCCTGTTTTTCTCCTTCTTCTCAGCATCCTTTTCTTCCTCTTCCTCATGCTCCCGCTCCCCATCCTCACTTTCACTCTTTTCATCCTTCTCCCCCTCCTCAGCTCCCTCACCGTCCTTCGTCAGTGCCGAGTCCCGCTCTGGCCCCGGGGAGGCGGCAGCAGCGGCCTCAGTGGCAGCCACCACTGGCCGTCCCGCCTGTTTGCTGGGGGCAGCCGCTGCGGGCAGCCGGGTGGGCCACACGCTGCTAGGGAAGGAGGAGATGCCACCACCGCTGAAGCCCAGCCCTGCCAGCAAGGTGCTGGTCACTACTGAGGCCACAGTGGCCTGGCTGCCGCTGGAGGAAGGCCCCATCCCCGTGGCCATGGACACGAAGGAGAAGGGGAGCCCCGAGGAGGTCCAGGTGGAGGAACCAGAGCTGATGGGAGCCATGTCAGCTGAGGAGGCAGGAGATGCTGTGGGCTTGAGGAGGTCACCGGCAGCAGAGGGGAAAAAAACACAGCAGAGAGCATCAGCAGGGGCCCCAGCATGCCACCTGCAGTCATTTTTATTTTGCTTTTCCCTCCCTTTCCACACACATGCCATTATGGTTGCCATTTTCTTAAAATGAGAGACTTATACCAGCTGGATGCAGGGCCCAGCCAGGAACAGGACATGCCACAGAGCTACACAGCAAACCATGAAGGCAGGAAACCTCCTTGCATTCACCACTTCCAAACAACCATTATCATCAAAAACCTCTTTATCATTATCTATTTTACAGTAGGCCCTTCTCCACCCACGTCACTGGTGACTTGTGAGTAACGTTTCCTCTCGGGTGAGGAGGATGTAAGGAGTTTAATGAGTTTAGCTGCATTACTCACAGTGCTTTAATCCTCAGAATACAGAAGTTTAAAAATACAGCATTACATAAAGGCTGTCCCAAAATAAGGGCTGTAAAGCCAACGTGAGCATCCGTGGCTGGTGGTTCTGCTCTGACAGGGAACTCTGGCTCTTCCCACACACACTGTGAGGGCTTGGAATGGTATTATTTTTATTTCCTTAATTTACCCATCAGCATTACTCTCCTAAGGACTGGTGATGCAGTGAGGCATCGCCCTCATTAGAAAAGACCTGCAGCACAGCCAGCTGGGTGCTCATGAAGGACTTAGCATCAGAAGCCCTTCGGCAAGCCACCACAGCCGTGCCCAGGACCACCGGGATGTGGCGCCCATGTATAGATTCAGCTTTCCCCAACCACAGGGCTCTCCCTGGCCACCACCAGTGACCCAGAGCCAGGGCTGACACTACCCACTTCCCTCGGGGAGTTGAGAGGAAGTAGGGAATGAACCATGGACTTTGCATCCTCTGCACGCTGCCGCTGTTATTCTAATGCCAACCCAGTGCATGCATGCTCACATGTGGGTCCCTGTGCACACATGTGGATGCTCTACCAGAAACAAAAACCTTTGGTATATATTCAAAGAACTAGACAAGTTGTTCCCCTTCCTGAATTACGTGAAAAGACACTGAAGTGTGTTGGCTAAGGACAAGGAATAATTCTGTGGAAGAGCTGGGATCAGCAGTTCTGCCCGACAACCTGACCACCCTCCCTCTCTGACTTACTGAAAAATGTCTCATGAATTAATCAGCAAGAGGAGCATTAGCTGGAAAGGTACGCATCAGACGACGACAAACAAGGGTTAAATAGGTGCTACTGAACGTTGAACAAAACTGTGAAATGCTTATTTCTGGAACTTAAATTGATAACTTAACAGTATTTCTGCACCTCTCTGCAATTCTTGGCTTCAGTCAGACCGTGTAGTTGAAATGCTGCAGCAAACCAAGAAGGCTGCTTTCTCATATTATTTTTGACCAGCTGCAATCACAGAGAACCTGAGATCTCAGAAGATGACCTGCGCTTTAGACATTTCAAGCCAAAACTTTAAATAAGCATCTAAATGTTCAGATACTTATCAGCGTGAATCCCTAAGGCGCTGTGAGATTTGCTTTTCAGTGGCATACAGTCTCAAAGCTGGACTGAGTATTAAAATTTGACAGCAGATTTTATATGTCTAGAATACCTCTATACATCATTAAACAAACATTAATCATTCAAATTCAAGCTTTGTATGTGTTATTTGCTTGCTAGGGAGTACATCAAACTGGAACAGAATAAAACCAGAAGCAATGTACTTAAGAGTAAATTCAATAGTATGAATGCAGTCCATAAATTTGACTGAACAATTCAGTATACTAAATGCCAAGAAATTTAGGTTATGGATAGTTTATGTTAAATAACCTAATAAGATGCTTTCAAAACTAAAACAGTATGCTCCAGTTTTAGTGTAAATGTATCAACATTTCTGATTCTGGAATACAAAAGTCAGCTTCAGTGACTCATTACAGTCTCACCTGAATTAAGATTAAAACGAAGAGCTTGTTAAGGCTTTATTCACACAATAGCAGGTATTCTTAAAACACAGGAAGAGCAAAGATACTGTGCGTGAAGCCTTATTCCTGTTGCATATACTTCTGGTCATACACTTACTAAAAGAAATTACATTTATTTCCACAGTCATGATTCAGACTATAAATCCCCTCTAAAAGTGTTGAATACATATTTGGGAAGATTTTTTTAACACCTGATTCTCCAGCTGCCAAAGCCTCTCAAAGCATGAAGCTAAAAAATCAAACCCCTTCCAATATTTCAGGTATGTTCTAAAACCTTTTGAGGTGGGTTTGAACAACCGCCTCCCCAGGAAAGCTGGGTCCTGTCGCAGATTTACAACATCGTGCTGCCACCTGGTGGGAATGCCGCCCCAAATTATCGCTGCCCATCCACGCACCGCAGTGATTTATGGCCACGACTTACCACTCCTGTTTTCACAATTCTGGTCCCCTCGAAAATTCGAGTAGTGTTAGCTGAGAAACAAAGAACATCAGCATATCAGCGGACTGGGAAGGGAGGCACTGCTAAAATTGCTAAGCAATTGCTGAACAATTATACTACAAAATATATATGCAGGTCTCAGTTTGGAGAAAAAGCAACTCAGCTCGTTTGGTATTACTCACCTTACTTTGTAATTGTGTCTAAAGACAGATATGTTTGTTGTCAGTTACTCAGGCTTGGCAATGCCTGTTTAAGTGCACTGTCAGAAAACACATGCTCTCCTTCAAACCCAAGTTGGATGAAATGTCCTGACTTGCACAGACAGGAAGTGCAGCTGATGATAATAGTTTTTTCTGCCCTTGTGATAATATTATAATTTTTTCTTGCTATTTAACTCAGCTACAACTATAATCAGCCTCTGAAGAATGTTTTGAAAGCTCAAGTGGATTCTTTTTCTATGTTAGGTCTTGGGTACAGCCAAAGATTAGAAGGACAGCTCCTTTTTGGGGAGACTTCCAAGTCTTTGAACACTGGGCTAGAGTACCCAAGGAGTATCCAGCAAAACTGTCAATAATGATTTACTCTTAACTGTAATTAAATAGGTATCATGGTCAAATTTCAAAGAATCCTTCCATTCTGTTATCTGCTGAAAGAGGCCGCAATCAGTAATGTACAAGTTTCTGACTTCTGCCTGGCACTTGAAGTGAAGTCCAAATCACTATGCTGAGACACTAAGAAACTGAGAGCTACGTAGGAGATATTGCTTGGACAGGACATTTCTTGTCCCATCCCTGCTCTTCTTGCAATGCCACTAACACTGTGGCATGACACTGGAACATAACTAAATTGTGTCCACAGCTCGATATCCTTCAGATGTTAAGTGCTAACAGAGTAGGACTAAACCCTCCATGTTTTCCAGAAATCACACTTAGAAATGCTTGTCTTATTTTGTTCCATACACAGCATCCGACCCAAGTAACGTAACTCTTTGCTGCACCTTAAGGGCTTAAATTTTTAACTCTCTGATTGTTTTTTTTTTTTCTTTCCATTATCCATTCCGAGGTTTATATATCTGTAAACTGGAGTGGGAGGGAGTGCTCTCAGCAGAGCTGAATTTTGGCCTACTTAATAAAAAAAAAGTAGTAATAATTTCCTAGGAAGGAGCAAAACTTCAGCACTTAAAAAACTCAAAGCACGTCACGTTCTTCTACCAAATCTCAGCTTTACCAGATTTCTCCAATAAACTTAAAAGGAAATCCATAACAAAGGAGAGCTTAGCATCCAGTTCCTTAGCTTTCATTTAAATATGTATGTTTTGGAAATCATTGAGACTGTGTGCATGGTAAAACCTGAACGTCTCCACATGTGGTTGTCAAGGTAGGACTGATCTTCTTTCCTCTTTACATAAAACAGACACCGCTCAGACTCGCATTTTCCTATAGCTGTGTCTCTGATGCATAAGCAGTCTCTGATGAATTTGCTTTAGACACCTGGTACCAAGAAAAGCTCTGAATTCTCCTAAAACCTGACAAATGCTGCCAGCAGAGAGGTGCAGGCAAACCCCCATCACTAGAGATAGAATGGTGATAAAGCTACTGGCCACAATCTGAAATTAGCATTGTCTCCACGCATTCAAACATCTCTTGAAATCATTCCACACCATACTGCACTCTGCAAAGCAAATGTTAAACACACAAAGAGTCATAATGTAAAAATACGTATGTGGCTTTTTTTACCTTGAAAGAGCATAGTCTGGCTAAAGTCACTACGCATTTCATTTCGGCAAACTGCTTGAACTCTGAACAGATAAAGGATGTCAGGTGAGACATGGCTAATGATGGCCTTCTGTTTAAAAAAAATAGATATTATTCAGTTTTTTACCCCCACAGTACTGTCCACGATCAGTTTGAAATATATAAAGCATTGCGCTAACACAGGACATTTCTGCCATATAGACAAACGTATTTCTAAACAGAAATATTTGCTGGTCCCCTGGAAGAGGGTAAGGCCAAGGTCAAAGGACCTCCCTGGGATAAAAGTGATGCACTCAGACTCTGCTCACGAGAAAGAAACAAACACATCCTACATCTATACTTTCATGACAGTCTTCATGCCTGAAAGTCTCTGCTCTCCTTAGAATAACCTAAACCCCAAATCATTTGGCCTGACAGGAATTAAAATGAGATTTTTATAGGTGGAGATCCAAGTCCCAAACCTGGGAAAAGCCCAGAAAAGCCACTGTATGTTCAAACTGTCTATTTATTTTGCAACAAACTGGCTGTGGCACTTCGATGCCAGTGACCTGTGTAATATGATGGCTCGGCACCCTGGGCTGGGATGTCCTTGCATACTTCTACACCTGAGACGTTGCCTTGCTGCCTCCCAGCTACTCATTTGTGTTGCCTTAGTCCATGATCACATCAGTTCGTGTTTTGCAGCAGACAGCAGCAGTAGCTGTGTGGGTCACTTGCAACACCAGTGACCTCTTTAGGAAAACACTGTCTAGCTTTGTTTCAAGATGGGACAGCCCAGCTGCCTCTGCCAGAGGACTGCAAGCAAATTACACTTTCCTCTGAAAGAGAGCTTCCTTCTTCTTTTGCCCCTAAAATAGACTAAGCTGTCAATGCTTTCTTAACCTCCAATCTCTGCTGCACAGCACAGGGTCTCACTGCAATGTATTTCCAAGCTATCACTCCATCACATTCTCTGCACTTTTAATTATTTCTTTTACATAAAACAGGATGCTGTCACTGTGCCCACCTCATTTTTGCTGATTAAGGCTCTCCTCCTTATACCTGATTAAAAAAAATATCTCCCTTATAAGCGTGAAGTTATGACATGAGAGAGGTTACAATACATCATAACCTTGGGTGCCTTTCAATAGATTCCTTTCTGATTTTGTGAGGCACATCGTTCCCTAATGTGACCCAGATAACAATGTCTAGTGGGGAAATTGAAAATATAAATGGAAATGAAGTAAAAGAATCTTAATCTAAGGGAATAAGAGAAGTATTATTGTGTAACTGATTGAATGGGCCCAGAGGACTGTGTATTTGGAAAAAAAAATATGATAACAGTCATTAGGAATAACACTCTGTGCTGCTGCATTTTTCATGTGCATATACAATTACTGATTTCATTATTCTAGAGGCTTTCTTTGATTAACAATAAACGGAGGCCTTTCAAACCTGAATATGTCTCTTTGATTTTATATGCAGAGAATGTTAAAGACCGGTGCAATACTTGCTTCCACTTAGACAAGAATGACAAGCAGATCAAATCCTAAAAGGAGGAGATGGATTGGTGTTTCCATCTGTGCTGGAACTGTCTTGCTCTTCGCTCTTTTTCTTCCACTGCCAGACGTAGGCAGTGCTTGTACGGGGCCTCTCCACAATAACGTGCCCTAGCCATGCCCTGACCATGCAACTCCTACTGCTGGCAGCACTTACTGCCAGAAACTGCTCCAAAGACTGCAAGGGGCTACGCACAGCAAAAAGCCTGAGCCCAGGAACAGATTTTGGGGGAGCGGACTTTTAATGTGAAAATCTGTGAGCTGAACACAAGCCAAAAGGTATTCAGAGCCTAACTATTTCCCGAGCCAGCTGCTTCTCAGCGACAGTATATGAAAAAGTGTCTGCAGATTTAGTCCTTTATGCACTCACATAAACTATAAATTCACACTCCAGTATTTTGGGTAGTCTGTTAGGCAATGTTCAACTAATGCTGAACATTTTAATAGCAATTCATTGAGAGTCAAACACTAGCCTGTCTATGAGGTTAGCAACTGCTTTCCTCCTCTACTTCCTTCTGCTGAGAAAATAACAATATAAGGATAGCTCGATATATATGTCTGGGGTCGATGCTGCGGTTTTACCAGGTCCTTGTCACTGTCCTTGGTGAAGGTCTTCTCCTTTTCGTCTTCATTTTTAGTCCAGCTATATGAGATCATGTAGTTCATGATCGGAGGGTGGTAGATGGTTTCTGGTTGGTTCCAGGTTACAAGTAACGCTGTCCTGTTCACAGGCTGCACTTTCATGTTGACCGGGGGAGTGCTGCAAGCTAAAAAACAGAAGGAAAAAATATGAAGCTCTCCTAAATAACCGAAAGAAGACAAACAGGAAGAACTCTGCCTCACTTTAAGAGCCACGTTTTTTCTTTAATGCCCTTGCCTACAGTAATAGCTTAGACTGCAATCCACTGAGACCAATGGGATTTAATACCACCTGCAGCTGCTTTCTGCTCTCCAGAGTAAAGGGAGCGAGAGAATCCATTCTCTGCAGGCAGGATGCTTAGTTCTCGACTTACTTTCAGTCCTGACATTTGCATGTACACTTTAACTTGGTCACTTCAGAGCTCTGCACTGGAACATTAAGAAGTCCAATCAACCTGAGACTCAGCTTTCCTGGCCCACGGTCTCCTGCTGTATGAAGGGGGTAAATACTCCAGTGTGCTCTGCAGGCCCTGGAAATAGTTGGAACCTCTGAAAATGTGACACTATTGGGTCAGTAAGTGTTTTCCTCTACCTAGTATATTTTTGCACATGAGCAGAAGTTACTTTATGCTCCTCTTTCTATATACTTTCATTCACAGATTCTCAACTGTTTGTCAGTAACGTATCACAGCACAGGGAAGAGTGGCACTTGATGGCCTTTGGCCATCTCCTCCTCATAACAGGCAGGGGAACCCTCCAGCCAGCCTCCAAAAGCTGTGCCTTCCTGAACCTGATTGCAGCAGGGAGGCAAAAGTTACTTATCACTCAAGCTTAAGTCGCTGGGGATGTCAGCATAGGAACAGCTTAACCAGCAGGCAAAAACACGGCTTCTGCTTACTGCAGACACCAAACCCCAAACTCCTCCAGGGAAGACCGAGCCCAGGCGCAAACCCAGCCTGTACACTTCAGGAGGAGCCGGGTGCACACAGCCCGCTCGCAAACGCTGAAGACGATGCTTTTCAAGCCATTGAAACGTTAACGTCAGGGACTAATGAGGAACACTAGATGGCACTCATATGCTATCGAAACAGTACATCATGTGCACTTCTCAACTATAAAGAGTTTAGATTTTTTCCAAGCTTTAAAAATCATGTTTAAAATACACAATTCAGGACAGATTCTCACATTCTCTTTCCCAATATAAACTCTGAACCAAGAAAAATCACTTGCAATGATACCTAAACACATGTGCCCTGGCAAAGGAGCTGGTCTCTTCTGCCAGGGAAAGTCAAAGTGTCACCCAGCCCATCATGTTGACACTGTTTGCAGAATTATTTTTCCCAGTGCGACTTTTCCATTTAAAGCCAACACATTCAGCTTGTTTGCACCCTGCAGGTATGTGACTCCGTGTGTATTCGGCCATTATTTCACTTCTAAAGAGTCCTGGCAGCACTGAAGGGGAGAAATGTCTATTCCTATGCCTGGACTTGCAGGTTGGTCATGTAGCTCTGCTGTTACATTACTGAAATAGCTACAGTTCCTAAATAAAAATGATTAAATGCTGTAAACACCAATATTACCAGTACAATAGAAAAATACCTGTCAAATGCATTTGTGCAGTTATAACTCACACATTTTGTAGCTAGCCTGTACAAGCGAACATATATTGCAGAAATACAGTTGGGCAGGAAAGATCTTTGATGTTTGCTCCTGCCATGAGTGGTGACAACCTTGCAGTTTTGCAGTATATCCTTCTGCTCAACCCAGAAGGACGATCCAGCAAAGCAAACAAACCCTGCAGTACCTCGAATCACTGAAAAAACGAATATGAGTTTCTATTTAAACTGAGTTGAAGAGACCAAAATGGCATTCTGCTGTCAATGCCACAAAGCCAGAACCAACACGTTGGTCTGCTGCCTGCAGACTCCTTCCCTCCTGCTCACTCCTGGTCTTTGCAGGGAGCCAGCAAGAGCCAGAGTGTCACAGAGCACGGCCTGAAGGTGGCCAGGACCCGGCCAAGAGGACACTGCTTGAAGTAGTCACTGTTGTCACTATTTACAGAGCTTCATGATCCTTGGTATGCCTCTCCATGCTCATCTCTTTCTGCTGAGATGATCAGATCAATTCTTGCTGACATCACTGTTTATTGATAACTGCACCAATAAATCGTAACTGCGCCCTTTGAAGCCCTTTATCATCACAGAATTACACTTCAAAATGCCAGGCCAGCCATTATTGCCCCCCCTAATGAAATCCTATCAGAGATAGGAGCCCAGGGTGAAGGACTACCCAGACCTACAAGTCTTATCCAGTCCTCTTCCTCCAGGAGGACATCCAGAGATTTATATATTTAAAGTAATCATGGATCAAATTGTTTTAGAAATAATTCAACCAGGTAACCTTCACGAGAGATGGAGAGATCTACCTTAATTGCAATATCCCTCTGAACCATGGTTAGCCAAGTGTTTTTGAGACAAGGACCCCAAGCCACCCTAGAGAGAGGAGACTGTCACGTCCCCTATTCCATGCCACTCTTTGCAGCCAGCTTTGATGCCATCCAGCATAGCTCATGCCAATCAGAGGAAAGAAGTGGCTATTTCCCAAGGGTAATTAGGAGACTCACAGGATCAAAGTCAGGAGACCCTCCCTGACCCTGAAGCCTGAACCAAGAAGGTCATGAGCACTTTTAAGCAGCTGAGTGACTCCAATGACTTCACTGAGACAAGTTTTGACGAGGACAAACCTCATTCACAGACAGCTAAAAGGAGACAGAATTTACAATACTGCTATTTCATAGTAAATATTACAAAATTTTCATGACTTAGTATGAATTTGTTCCAATTATTCCACAGCACACAGCAGTACCTGATGTAATTAAGTAATAACCAACCTTTTCTGTTCAGCCACTTTTTTTTTTTAACAGCTCATGAATGGGCAAAAGAGAAATCTTTTTTATAAAATGAAACATATGGTTTTCTTAATTTAACCAAACCTGCTCAGGACACAATGGAATAAAAAAACATTTGATCTAATAATTCAATTTGATGATTTAATTAAAGTGATACATAGTAATGTAGCAAATGTCTGAAAGGCAAGAAAAAAAGTGTAAAGATTTGACCATCTATAAAACAACTGGCATTTTCCAGAGATCTAATTTTCCTTTCAATACTCTCTGTGCCTTGGATTTTTGAAAGAAGATTAAAAGAACCGCAGACTCCTCTCTTTCTTTTTTTTTTTCATGCTAAAGAACCTCTACTGATTTTGCAAAATGTGCAGCTGAAGGACAAATAGAAATGCAGAAAGAAGTTGGGACAGGGAGGCAGAAGTTTGCATCTTCCTCTGAATTGAATCAGGACACACTAAAAAGAAACACAAGCTTTTTTTGTTTTGTTTTGTTTTTTTTTTTAAATCAGGCTAAATAAGCAAAAAAAAAGTGCCTGTGAATTCATGATTGCTTGAGAAAAAAAAAGAACTGAAACCAACAACCAGCGTCATTTCACATTGAAATAGCATCTCAGCTATTTTTAGAAAAAATATTACTAAAGCTCTCTTTAAAATTCACATCCTAAGGGATAATAAAAACATTGAGGGGCCTTTCAGGATGTCATTCTGTGGTGTACTGCAATACCGAGCAGACAGCTGAACTGGCCCTATGTAGGTCTAGCAGGACAGCTAAGCCACTATGTCCTGGCTAGCAGACCGCCCACGCCAGGACTCCTGGAGGCAGAAAAGCCTCACCAGGGCCACAGGGCTACATCTCAGCGGCACTCAATGCGCAAGTGCATTCGCAGCAGGCAGCGATGCCCCAGGCGTGGCACGCCCTGGACCTCTCAGAGTGAAAAAAAAACCCCAACCCTCACCCTCCTGTCGGGGTTGACCTGAACTAGGAACTTGGCAAACAAGCTGGCTCCTGCCTTATGGAAAACTCCTGCAGAAAAGGGAGGGTTGTGTGGGTGCATCTGGAAGAAGTCCTCTGACCTGGCACAGGGCAGCCTCAGCCAGCACTTCCAGATGTTGGCCATGTGTGGGGCCACCTGGGAGCTTGACACAGTCTTTTGCAGCAGATGAGCCCGCTGGGAAAGGCAGGGAGCAAGTCAGCATCTGGCTAGCCTTGTCTTCCAGGGTTCACTCAAGCCTGGAGAAAACTTGTTTGCCACTCAGACAAATTTAGCATGCTAATACAGTCCTAAGCGCTGGCCAGTCCAGCCATACAGCAGAGAATTATGTTCTTCATGTTAAAAACATTCCAATGGGCTGGAACAAACAAAATTAATTTAACAACTCCGCATTCATCTCTCCCATAATTTGATTTGTATGTTGTATTTGGCTATGTAACCTCCACGAGGCTTTCCTAACTGAAGCCTGATAAAGCTTAATCCAAAAGCTCCTGGCAGCTCCATTTCAGAGAGCTGAAAGACAAAAAGGGGGCTTATTGTTTTGCAAAAATTAACCACTGATGTTAAGATACACCCATGAACGCAGAAAGGCCATGTAAGAGACTGTTACAGCTTTTTTTTTTTCTCTCTTGTTTTAAGAGCAGCCTACATTTCTCTTTCAAAGACAGAAATGCAAAACCAGCCAAACTTTCTGGGTTTCATCATGGTTTTTGCATATGCTACCTGAGGTTATAAGAAGAGCCATTTAGGGAAAGTTAGAGAGAGCATAAGAACCATAGAGTTGGTTATTTCTTGTATACCTTCTCCTTGTAAAACAGGTACCTCATATGATGAATCCATTGGCACTGGGCTCAGAGGGATTTATAAAATCCTCTAAAAAATGTTCCAAATTAGCTCTTCCATGCATAAAAATGTCACCATTTTAAAGGCAGTTATTTCTAGCTGCGTTATGCCCTCTTTTGGAAAATCCCACTCTCTCCCTCCTGCTGCATGTCTCAGCAATCCAAAACTGCCGTTCCTCTCCTCGGTACCACGGGATACATGTTGTGTGTTGAAACCCTGACAATTTTGAGCACAGAAAAGCAATGTGCCAGTGAAGTCCTGAATCCCTCATAGTGAGATGGGCAGGGATCTTCCAAGGCAATTCATACATGGAGGGAGGAAACATCGGCATCAGGGTGTGCTCACAGATCATTACTGGATCAGGACTGCTCAGAGGTAGCTAAAAGATGGACAATGGTCTTGTCTTGCTCTGGGCGGCAGCTCCTGGCTGTAAGGTAAGAGGGGTTTCACTTCTCCTTTCACCCCCTGCTCCGGGTGTTGGGATGGGTGGCAGGGAACAGTGCTTCTCCCTTACAAAGGAGGAGCACAGAGGATGGTAGGTGGGGCGTCCTTCCCACATGCTCAGTAGGAGAGAAACTGAGAGGTCAATATGGGGGTTTCATGCCTTTCTTCCCATAAGGGCAAACAAGTTGGTGGCCAAGCTCCTGGGGGAGAGAGTTTCTTTCCTCTCTGCCCCAGCCTGGGAAGGAGTTGGAAGGGTCAGTCCTCCAGGACAGACGACCACTTGCTGCCATTGCTGTAACAACTCAGCCACAAGTTTCCCAGATGATTTCAGAGAAGCCTGAAAACTGTCATCGATGCCTGTGCTATTGACAAAACACTGCATGGAGTTCACTCAGCACTGCAGCCCCCAGGAACCCTACTGCAGACAAGACAAAAGTGATGCCACCAACAGAGAAGGGAAGAAAAATACTTTCAACTACATATCTCTCTCTCTCTAAAAACACACACGTGTATATTCCGTCTCATTATTAGACCCTCAAAACTTCAAATAAACCCTGAAATGCAGAAATACGGGTTATACTGCAATAAGAAAACTCACGCTTGCTTTCAGTGCCATGCCATCAGGGAAGTGATACAATGCCAGATTCAGCTACCTTGCATTGGCCTGACTCAATGGAGATGCCTGGGGAGAGACTCCGACCCATAGGAAACAGCAGCATTCTTTGGGGTGTCGGATTCAATCTTGGAGTTCAGCAAGGGCTGTGCTCCCAAAGGGTAACAAACAGGCTATGAGGATCATATGCAGAGACAACGCAGGCTTTAATACATGGAAAAGTCCTAAAAGGCATACTTACAACATTTCTCCCCACAATTTTTACTAAATGTTTGAAATTTTTTTGCTTTGCTTTAGTGTACATTGTTAACTTCTTAGAGTGCTTATAAATGACATTACTAATATATAAGGATAATTGCTTTAAAAGAGAAGCACACATTTTTCCTTTACCTTTGCCTGCACTTTGCCAGCAGGCATTTGCAGGCTCCAGAGCATGCCAAAAACACAAATATTTGTGTTGATCTACTTCAATCCACAGGCAGAATGTAGCTAGGAGACAGACTGTTTATCTTCCCTGCTCTTACCTTTCACTATGCTTCAAACAGATAGGGCTGTTTCTTAAGGTGTGAGGGACATTGACAGAACCCACACTTGTTTTATAAGCCTTGTGAAATAACCTCATGAGGAAACTGGCACGTGGGGCACTTCCGAGGGAGGGGGTCTGGGCAGGCTGGCTTCTGCCCCTCTGCTGCCTGCCCATTTCCCGAGGTGAACGCACAGCCGGCATTTGGACTCATTCCTGTATGGCTTGCTTTGTAGCATTTGAGTTTCCATGGCATCACAGCAACAGACCCTGTTTTACTGAAAGGCATGGATTGTGTGTTTTACTATGTTGTGTTTGAACCCAAATATTTAATATATTTCACAACTACCATTTCTACAGCTGTGGCCTGAATTCTCAGTGGGTGCAGATCAACCTTGCTCTGTCACATGCCATGCTGGGCTAAACTGATGTCCAACAAGGATCTGCCCCGCAAGTTTTTGTGTTTATATTGCACACACAGAGGGTGATATGTGTTTAAAATGTACACCTGTGCCCTTATGTACACAGTGCAACACATGTGATCACGTTCAGTGGCACGTGTTGTGTCAACAGGGGGAGAAAGGAGGATTTCCTGCCAGAAGACATGCGTTTGCCATGTTAGCCAAGCTGCCCTTTCCAATGTCCTGGCGAGGGTTGCTTGGACCAGGGAGCATAGGAAGAACAAGCCAACAGGTTAGAGCATCCTGATTCCTGCCTGAGGGATGACCAAAATCAGGCTGGGAAAGCAGCTTCCCATTCATAGCTTCTGGAGGCTTTTTCTAACACAAGGGATAAGCCGCAGACATTCATGGTCCAAAGTACAGTCAAGACTGAATTTAAAATCAGTACTGGGGGCCAAACATCTGGATCGGCAGGCAGGCAGTGCAGAAAGGAATTCCCTGCAGGTGTAAATGGAATAAATCCTCAAGTTCCCTTACAAGTACTAAGCTCTTCCAGCTTTAGTGGCAGCTGAGAACCCAAACCGTACTTAAACTTTCACACTGAATTCCTCTTGCTCTTTTGGTTTGGGCCCTTTTTAATCTCTAAACAAGTGCAAGCAGTTACTTATTGCTTACTAATAACTCTGCTGGTAAGCTGTCCACTACATTCAGGCACAGACACCTGTGTTGCTCACATTACAACCACACAGAAGTCACTACAGGTGAAAGAAGCCTGCAGAACAGAGTCACTGAGAACAGATGCACTAAACCTATGTCAGGTACAAAAAGAAGGTACCACTTCAAAATTGGTCATTTTTTTTCCTGAAACACTTTGTCTTCCACCTGACTGATCTGAAACTCTTTGGAAGGCAGCAGCCTGTCCTTTCCTGCTTTTGCATTTCATGCTCCAAGACAACTGCATAGACAAGGACCCAGCATTGCAGAGCAAGACACCGATGAGGTGGAACAGATGAGATATGCAGGAGCACACTAATTTCTGCCTAAAATGTGATTACAGCAAGTACTTGAGGTACCTGTCAAAAGAGACTCTTGCAGCAATAGGTGAGTACATTTACTTGGAGCACTGAGGCATAGTGGCAGCTGGGCAGGTCTACAGCGCAAAGAAGATGCAGGGCAAGCTATTAGCAGCACGGTGTTACTACCCTCAAGTGCAACCTTTTGCACGGAGCCAGTCTGCTGTGCCGGCAGAAATCCTAATAGTGATACATAGATTCATCTGCACCAGCACACAGTAGTAGGGCACTGACCTGATTAAAGGGGAATGGAATCGGGAACAGACAATCTTCGTAACAAAATGAAATAAAAAAGGGAAGTAGGAAAAATCCAGTTACCCAGGGAAAGCGGGAAGGAGTGGTTAATCTATGAAGAAATCAACCTGTAAAACAGATTCTTCCAAAGGACAAGAACAATCAACTGTAATGGTAAACATATTGTAAAATATCCAGAAAAGGTTCTTGCCTATTTTAATTTTCCCAAAGACATTTAAAGAAAATAAATAATTATAATTTTGCTTTAGCAATTCCAAGTTAAGTTGTCAATAATGTATCTTTTAAAATTTACATTTACAGCGTTGTTTTGGATAGATTACACTTACTGCTATGCAGTATTTTGTGGTCGTTTAGGTTTGACTAAAATATATAAACAGCATTCTGTGAGAGTAAAACTTTTCTGCCTAACACCCTTTTTGGCCTCCCAGAGAGAACCCGAGGGCATGAAGAGACTGCAAAGTTGTTTTGAGAGAGTTCTTATAAAACATGGGCATTTAGAAAGCAAAAACAAATTACTGGGAGTAATAACTGAGGCTATAAATGAGACAAATAACTTGTTCTCATTCAGAAACACTGCTGCCAATGCTCTAAACAAGCTGCCTCAGAATGATGATGTCACTGCACTGAATCTCCAGAAGAACTCAGATTTTGGGTGATGCTGCAGTGGAGATGCACTCCAACACAAGAATGCCACGCCACGCAGAAAAGGCAATACCTTCGTAGGAGGCCTTAGTTCCATTTCTGATGCCACAAGCTGTGAAGTAGTGAATACGAACTAAACCGCTTTGCTTGAGCAGTGCTGTACCTTTGATTGCAGGTCGATAGCTGGAGCCATGCCTCCAGCTCAAAGCATGTGGAGGGAAAATCCAAACATCATCTATCCACATTCTAGTGGCATTAAGTTACAAGGACTTCCAAACTGTGCACCACTACTGCTTAACAAAGAACAGTAACGAAAATTATTGCCTATACACTACTAGAGAAATGTCCCAGCTGTTAATTTAGAGTCCAAAGCTAAGTAAGTTTTACTAGAGTGAATTTATGACTGCTCATTATTTAACTTAGTCTAGGATCATAATTAAAGATGGTACTCTAAGGCAAATTCCCACTGATGGGAAACAGCATCATTTGAGACTCCAGCAAAGAGTAATCAGACACCTTTGGGGAAGTAATCAGGCATCTGTGAAAGAAAACTCTGATGTCAAGAGCCCCTCACATGGGATGCTTGTTTAAGTGTTGTGAGGCTTGCAGCACGTTTAATGAGACAGAAAGGTTAAAGGGTTTTTTTTTTCCCAGCGTTAAAAAACATAAAGAGAAAGAAACAACATTTGAAGATCCTAATCAGCAGCAAAATAAAATGGGCAAATATTGTTGCACATCGGGTACAACTTAAAAGAAGGAAATGAAACACCTTTTCCTCCTGAGCGTCAGTGCCTACACCTTTACTGAAGCAGGTAATGTTTTGTAAATACATCTCTGCTTGATGGGGCAACATGTGGAAGTAGTAAGGAACATGCAGGCTTAGGTCCTTGAACTGGATGGACTTTTATGTAAGAATTCTGTCTATTTGTCCCTGAAGAACAATGTACTCTATTAAACGGATAAATAATTAGGAATCCCTCTAGCATAGCTGCTTGAAAGCAGCCCACGAAAAGGCTGGAGCACAGTACGTGATGTGAGAGCGCAACACAGCCCTGACCCACAGAGGGCAGGCCAGGGAAGAAAGGAAGCAATTTTAACAGAGATGGTCACGTGCAAACAAACAAACACTGCCACTGATACTTACAGTATCTGGTGAATATTTTACAAACACATTTCCAGTTTAATATGTCTGTACAGAGAACCTCTAACTTTGCAAAACTTCATATAAATCAGTACTGGAACGCTGGTGAGCCCTCTTGTTAAATTTTACAGGCCTGATGATCTGCATGATTTAACAGCATGATCCACTGTATATCTTGAATCTCTGAAAGTTTAATCTTCTTAAAAAATATTGTTGCATGATGGTTTATTATCCATCCACCAGTTGCTACAATTACATAGCTGAACAGTATTTATCCTGAATGGTGTATTTCAGAAATAAGATATTTAAAGATCATCTGTATGGTTTCGTGAAACAGCTCCAGGGTCAACTTAAGAATTAAGCTCAGCTCATGGGTTCTGCTTCAGCAAAGGTGTTACGCGTATGCTTTTATTTCCAGGCATATGAGCAGTCCTCAGGAGAACTGTTTTAAATCAGCTTTTGCCAACAGGAGGAAGGAATGAGATAATGGAACGAAAAACCCTCTTCTTGCTAAGTACTAACACAAAAGGAAAACTGGAGTTTTCATTCCCAAGTGAAAAATTAGCCCTCTACACTCTTTCAAATTAGCTAAAATATTTTCACCATCTTGTATTGGGATGATTAAAAACACTGCCCCTCCCTATATTGCCTCTTTAAAATTAAAAAAGAGGGAGAGGGAAGTAACTGCAAAACAAAAGGCTGGTAACATTCATATTGGCTAACAAACTGGATCTAAATGCACTGACAATTTTGGTTGACCCAAAATAGCCTTTTCCAGAAGACATTTAATTTACCAAATAAATGGTACCACCACTTACAGGGCTTCGCTAAGGAAATACTCAAAGGACTGGCATAAAGTGAGAAATAGCTTTCCTCCAGTGTATCTGCAGGTTATGCTACTGGTCATGGTTCTGTGACCTGAGATAGCTTTGATAGCTGGGAGAAAAGACATTCCCGTTCGGTGCCAAACGGTTTAAGATAGCACGTTCGTCAATGGACAACTGCAGAGCTGCATTGCTTTGTGCTGATCTGAAATTCCCTATTCAACGGGGAATTCTGAAAATTATTCTGAACATTATGCAAATTGTTCTGGGCACATTTTCCTCCAAAATAAAGAAGGCTTACATAACGAACGCTACACTGTTTTCTAGATTAGCAATACTGCCCACAGACTTAATAGAGTGTGACACAGGAAACAAATTGCAAAAATTCACACCGACAAAGAGATCCAAACTTCCCCTCCAGAGCTGAAGACCATCACAAACCATATCACCTTGCAGGAAGTAAGAGACATGTTTTCGTGACCTTGCCTTTTTCTACAGCACACAAATCTAAGCACGGGGAGGGTAGACAGGAGCCGACATCTGACAGCCATTGGTCACATTGCTTAACACAACGTGGAAAGCATCGAGATGTAACCATGAGGTGTGCAGAAGGATCTGCATAAAACAAATTTGTTATGCTAACCCTACACTGTTATATTTGTATGCTAGACTGTCTGGCTGAGAAGCACTCTGTGCACTCGACTTCTCAGTACTTTTGCATGAATGACACTATATAAAGAGGTACTGTATTTACTAGCTGAATAAACAATAGGTTTTGCTTTCACTCAAGTATTATGACTTCAACTCATTTTATTTATATGTCAGTAGTTCAGATTGTGCAGTGGACCAGGCACATCATCACTGTTCACCTTTGTCAAAGAAGGGGCCAGAAACATCCACGTTGTTATATCTCTGGAACAGCTATAACTCATCCCTGTAACCTTTGGAGGATACACTACAATCCATTTTGTGTTAGCAACACTGCAGCAACCTATTTATTTTTATGTTCATGAAAAAAATGCACCTATTTTCACTGTCCCCTGGTGTGCATACAACCCAAAAAGTGACAAGTTGACAGAGCCGATACAAAAAGATTGGCTGCCCAGCCATTAGCCTCCTATAGCAAAAGCTCCAGGGGAAAAAAAAAATCACCGCCTCTAACATCATCCCTGCCATTAGATGGCATGCTGAATGTTGTCAGATCATGGGAAATGGGGGAATACATGCCCCCCACCTGAGGGTCTCTCCTGACTATGTCGTAAGCTCAAATTCCCAGGCAGACTTGAGTACAGAGCATTACAGCACCTGGACATGACGGGAGAGGACCCAGAGAGAACCAGCTCAGGAAACCAGTCCCCAAGCATGTAAGGTGTCAAGCACCCAGGCACCAAGCCATCTAAATGTGGACTAACGTTTGTGCACCTCCCTTGCTCCCGTAGACTGGACATCATGTTAACTATGCCATGTGCACTTGGTTAAATCTGGGCCTTAGAGTTCTTAAAGATCAAAGTCAATGTGAATCTTTCCAGTTACTCAAGTGCTCCTTCGGTACCAACACTTCCAAATTCAAGATCAGCCCATTAACTACAGACCTTAGAATTTGTAATGCTCTGTCAAAATTGTGGGTTTCAGCTATTTACTATGGGGGTGAAAATCACCTAAAGCATTTTTATAATCTTAAAAACCATCCAGTGAGTCAAGGAATATACAGGCCTGTGGCCAAAGCAGTAAAATCTTCTTGAATATTATACCACATGTACCAGAAGTACCTTGGCTGCACTCAAAATGAAAACTAGTCAGTTTGTCACTTTTAACATAATGTAACCTATTAACTTTCATCACTGTTCTGGGTAAGTAATATGTGCACAGGATATAACTGAAGAAATAAATATTGACACATGTTGCTGTTAAAACACTGATTGAAAACTGCAGGCCAGAGCATCAGAGCATAGCAGGGTTTCTTCGTTCCCAAAATCTCCTTCTCACTTCTGATGTAAATTCTCCGTCCCAAGGCTGCCTTTAATGTACATGAGGTTTGTGTACGTGTATAATATATATATATAAATAAGCACGCTCACAGAATAATGAGCCCTGAGAAATACACTCTTTCAGCACTCTCTTGGGAGGGTGAGGTTGCTGAACACAGCTGTTTCCATGATTCACGTCCTCTAAAAACTACGCTTTCTGTGCCTGGCCAGGTGAAAATGCCAGGTATGAAAGGGAAGCTTGTAAATCTGCTTAGCTGTTTCCTTCTGGCAAACTGCCCCCCTCTTCTTTACCCCTACCCAGAACTAGTTAAGCACCAAGCACTTCTCGAGACTGAAGTCTGGGAAGTACATGTCATTCCTCCTACCTATAAATAACGCTATTCAATAAAATAAAGGCAAATAAAGGTAGTAAATGATATTTATTTCTAGTCTTATTTTATCCAGTACACATTTCTCTCAGAATTTTTGATGTGCTCCTCTAGCCAGGGATGTCTGTGCCAACACCACGACTGCAACCTCCCTCCCACCCCCCTCCATCCAGCTCATTATCCAGTGTCTGACAGCAGCAAGCACCAGCTGCTCTACAAAAAGGCACATGAAACACTTCAGCAAGACATTAGAAAATCACCTGCCTATAAGGAAAAGGTTTTTTTCCCCTGTCACCAGTACCAACAGATGGATACAAACGTTGAATTAAAAGGTCGACGGTTCTTCAAAAGTCTTGTTACTGCAAAAATGAAACCCATAACCACATCTGGATACACTATTCCCATTCAAACACCCAGTCAGTGCTAATGGGGCTGAATTTTTTTCCTCTGACCCCATCCCTTCATATTTCCTTGTCAAGCATCTCTAAGGCACTACAGCCAGTCAGCAGAAACAGGGACATCGCCAGTTTGAGACCCATATTCTGGGGCTTTACTGCCATGGCACCTTGTGACAGCGAGTTTCAGAGGTAATTGCAGGCTTACGCAGGATTAGTTAATTTATTGACACATACCAACAAGGAATGCCTGTGTACACTGTATTATTTCTTCAGCAGCTCACAGCTATCCTCGACACAATTGGGTAACAAAGTAGATTTAAAAAAAATTGTCCCATTAGTCAAGCACAAAAGTTGTAAGTGTAACCTACCTTTGGAAGCTTCTGTACCGAGTGGATTTTCCAAGATGTCTGTCATATCTTGGCTCCAAGCATCCTTCACGGCAGACTTCGACACCTTTCTGTTGTTCAGGCTTTGCTGTGGTCGGAAGTTATTCCTCAGGTACTCAACGGACTTGACGTGGTCTTGCTGTTCAGTGGTGAATATGGAGTAGAATGCCTCCAGCTGATCGCAGCCATCATGGCAGGGCAGAGAAAGGGCATTAATTAGAAAAACAATGTGGTGAAATCCGGGTGGCTGATAAGAAAGTAAAATGGCAGGAAGTAAAATGTTGATGCCAAGACTGATAAATCACATGGGAAGTCAGGCTGCCCAGTGAAATCACTGCCAACCATCTTATCTCGGCACAGTGCTTATCCTGCCCAACAAGGGAGAAGGCCTTCTAGCAACCCGTGGAAGTCTGAAATGGGCGAGGAAACATTTGCCCTTAGATCCCTCATCTGGAAGGATTTCATGTGTGACAGCCACACCAAACCCTCCTCAACACTGGCACTGGTTTGCTTTGCGGTATCGCGTCAAAAAGTACTTCCAGGTCATTCCACCCCAAAAGCATTCTCCAGGACAGGGCAACCCTACCTTATCTCCGAATACCTTATGAAGTTTAGCTGCCAGGCTAAGCTTCACAGCCAGCTCTTGCAGCACTTCCGCAGGAAGGTCACTGCAATTGTCACATTTTACGGGATGGACACCCAAACCCATGAGCTGGCTTGCCCAGGAGCAGGTCAGTAAAAGAGTGAAGCAATCTCAGGATTACCAGCTCCAAGCGCCCTGACCTCCCTATCAACCACTGTTCCCTCTGATACCTAACTACTGGGTGGGAAAAAAATAACACAGAATAAATGTATTTAGGCACAGTTAGCATATACTCCTCAGGGAATAAGTTTCCTCTGTTGGATTCAGATCTGAGCTATTTTTAATAAAATGTATTAACTTGTAAGAAAGAACTGTAATTGGAAAACTTCTCCGTTACTTTGTATCTTAGTATTTCTTAGAAAGAAATTTCTAGCAAACTAAGGTGAAAATATTAAGCTAATGTTTTTCTCACATCTATCAAGGTCAGTATAGCATTTACCAATAGCTTGTTATCATTCAGGTCAAGAACTAGAATTAGTTATGTTGCTGCTGGAAAGACTGAGCAAGACAGAGCAGAAAAGGATTCAGTCCTGGTATCGTTTACATCAACATCAATTACATATATTGATAGTATGGATTTTGGAAGTGCAGAATCTGACCCAAGACACTAAAAAGGGACTTGAATTACACTCAAAGCTTAATGACAGGTCATTTTGAAAGCTACACCTTTTTCGTTAATTGTATCTGCTCTAAAAGCTCCGGAGAAGTGAGAGTCCTCAAACTTGCAACTGGGAAAAATGATCATTGTAGCCTCAGTTCATAGAACTGATAAAAATAATCAAAGGAAAGTGTAACAGAGCAGTTAAGCATCCTCCACTAAAACAAGAGGCGCTCACTACCATTATTTAATTTCCTTTCAAGCCAGTAATCTGAAACCCCTTTTGCTTTTGCTGTCCAGCTCACCCAGTCTGCTGGGCTTGACAATCCTAGTTATTAGGCTTAAATCTGTAAAAATTCTCTGACCCCCAGGGCAGGAGAGAGTAAATTTTTACATTTGAATTTCATTTCAAAAGTAAATTCCTTTGGAGTGGGTGGTGCGTTGAGCTGGCTAATGGAGATATGTATAGGAATGTTATCACTGGGAGCAGCACATGGATAGTGGGAGGGAGAAAGGCTGGACCACACAGCTCTAATCCTGAGTTTGGCAGCTCTGCACTATAACATAAAACGGAGAGAGCTGCATCCTGCTACAGGCAACCACTTCCAAGATAACAGCACAACTCAGGCTTGTACATTTTTAGCAGTAGCTTCCCCCTAATCACAACTAATTTTACTGTACAAGCAGGGAAACTGAGGCAGAGGGACAGCAGGTGACCAGCAGGGAGGGCTGACAGCCAGTGACCAGCACCCATTGCAGGCGGGGAGCTCCAGTTCTGCAGGTACTGATGGTGGGATTTGGTTTGTAATTTTTTTTGCATCTTAGGTGAATGCCCTATTCCCTGGTTCTCATGCAATTCTCTCTGAGTCTTCAGATAAATGTCTAGAAAAACCTTGAAAAATGTTTCCCAATTATTTGCAGTAGCCCTTCAGAAGCATTGACAGATGGATTAAAAAAAGGGGTAAAGGGGCTACTATCTTACATTTTTGTCTTAAGAAAAATACCCAGCAGATGATCCTACTACACCTTCTATGAAAGCACAGACGAAAACTCTTGTGAATATTTACGTATCTTTTACACTTTGTACACTGGAAGCAGTTTTGATGAAGCCAGCTAACAGAGCTTAAGGTTACTTTATAAAAGCTCAAGAACTTGGGTAGCAAATGCTCCTCTGAAGTCAAGTCTCTAGGCTTATACTTCCATGACATTAATTGATTTTTTTAAACTTTCAGAGAGAACTTTTAACGTATTTTCTTCTGCCATGCTACCTTGGGGAGGTATAATTGCATTTTAACAACTGCCAAGTCAAATACAATTTTTAACCTTCCCCTTTTTATGTGTTGAAGTATATATAAGTAATTTCAACTTCATTTTTACTATAAAAATATTATCTACCACAAATGAGAAATTAATTTATCTATAGCTGCCAGAAAAAAAAATATATATAAGAGCTGCAGTCAAGGAGCTACATTCATGCTCTTCAAGGAGCACAAGAGCTCCCGTTCAGAAGGAGAAATTAAAAGCTGCTATAAAACTATTGCAGATACAGGGAAACCTGATCTAAAACTCCTAGTCATGTAATTACAAACCATTAAAGCCTGATGTTCACAGTTTTCTAAGGGCTGAATATACAAATGGCAATTAAAAATACTGAAAACATTATAAGCACAATGAGATACTCTGAGGTATGTATTATGAGAGATAATGCCATGCTTTGGGTCATTGAATGCACTTAGCTTTACAATGCATCTGCAGGGTGACACAGCTCGTCCTGTTTTGTTGTCTAATTATCGGGAAAGATGATGATGATGGAGCGCTGAGAATAAAATAGAGAAGCCTCCACAAATGGACCACTTCAGTACTGTCCTTTTTACAGCAAGGTATTTTACACAAAAGCAAGGATTTAATTGGAACAGCAACAAAGCTCAAACAATATCACTTTCCTCCTCTGGGATTACAGACTGCTTCGTGGGGTTTGTGATAAAGAAGGTTAAACTATGGCAATGGATTATGTTGCACTATTTCTGTTAGAGGAACAAATAATAATCATAGCAATGGCAGGCTCTTAAAATACACCCATCTAGAGCTGCCAGGGGGAAGAATACTATTATTTATTCCACATGTGTTGTAGTATCAATGAAAGTCTGTCTACACACAGAATTCCCAGCCCTTCAACCACACACGCATGCACAAAGCAGCACAACGCCAAATTTTAAAGGCTTGACTTGGCACAGTTACTATTGTACAGCACAGGAAAGAAGCTATGCCAGGATAAAGTACCTTTATACCATTATAATGATGGCCATAATTGGTATTTACCAGTTTATTTGCATTTGTTAAAAGAGAAGAAAAAATGAAGTCATGACCCACCTGATGTGTATACAGGGTATAAAACTGAGCGTGGGCCAGGCCTCGCAGCCACCAAATAATAAACAGTAAACTTATTGATGTAGTGAAAAGCTACAAGGGATTGCAAGTATCCTGCAGGCAAGGACAGAATTCAAAATGATCTCGACAATCAGAGAAATAGCCTGAAAAAAACAAAGGGTCCGATTCAACAGGGACCATGTGCGAAGAGTCCCACGCTTCAGCTAGAACCGTGGGCTGCATGAACGCGTGATGCGCTCAGCACTGCTAGAGAGCGCTCTGGGGAAAGCCTCTAGCAAAGGGGTTCCTGCTGACCAGGAGCTGAACTTGGGCAATAACGTCATGCTTTTGTGAAAAAGGCAAAGTAGCACCAGCACGGGTGGCCAGACACATGAATCCTGCCATGTCCCTCAGCCTGGGGAGGGCCCCAGCTGAACCGCTGCTGCCGGTTTTGAACGCAGCACTTCAAAAAAAGATGAAAGAGTCTACAGGAGAAGCAGCGGGATCTAGAAAACATGAAAGAAAGCCTGGAACAAGGGCATGGTGATTGCTTGCCACTGTTTTGAAATCTTTGAGAACCAGCATCTGTCAGTCATGATCACCCAGTGAACTCTGCACTTATGCTTTACAGAATTAGCGTATTTAAAGAGTTTGTTTTCAGTGGCTTAAGCCAGATGAATAAAAGGAAAGACTAACTTCAGCAGGATGGCTTTCTAAAGACAACAAACAATGCCAAAGGACACTTAGCTGGTAAACATCTGACTCCATCTAGTCATTACTTTATTGGGAGCATTCTTCTCCAGACAAATCTCAGACATTGTGTCTATTTGCATTAAAAGCTGCTATGTGCTGATCTTAAAGATTTGTGCACCAGCTCTCTAAGCACATAATGGTAGCTTTACTGAGTTATAAAAACAGTTAAGCATGGAGAATTAATGGAAGGATGTCTTGTCTAATGTAATTAGTTCAAATTACTAAATCTGAGCAGAACTGAAATCACTCACTTTACTTTGAAAAGAAAGTTTCAATTAAAAAGAATAAAAAGGAACTCCATGTAAATATTTATACCATAGCTTAATTTAATCTTAACAAAAACAATACCAAATAAATCATTGAAAGGAAACTGGGTTTCATGTTGTACTGTCTTCTTAAGACTGATGGCTCATGTTCAGAAACAATATTACTTAAGAGAAAAAAAAAATCACCGACACTTCCTTTTTTGTCAACAGAAGCATTTTTGTTCTCAAAATTAACACAGAGGATTTTGAAAACACAGTCTTAAAGAGAGCAAATGGAGAGGTGGACTTGACTAACAAAATAAACACACCTGATGGTAAGAAATGGGAACGGGCTTCCGAAAAACGATCCATTCCACAATCTCGCTACACGGAGGAGTAGTCAGAGAACCTGCGTAGCGGTAGTAACTTCCCAGCGATGTCGGTAGAAGGTCCCTCAGCACAAAGGGATCCAGAAAGGTCTCCTTCTCTGTAGGGAAGATTGACAAGCAGAATTACACTTTTTTTTACGCGTCTTTGAAACAGACATCACATTGATAGGCAGCCTAACAAGGTGTAATGGCAACAACATATTTTATCATATATATATATAAAAAATGAAATATGAAAACACCCTATCAGGAAGGCTCTGTAAGAGTCGATGTGTTGATTATTAAAAGAGCAGCCAAAATGCTAGTCAAACCTATATCGAACACACACGCTCCTATTTTGAAGGCATGCAGCTGTGAAATGCCCTTGTTACCCCCTGGTTTATGTTAGCACAGAAAGAACACCGTATTCGGTGGTTTCAGCGCTCAGTAAATGGCTTTTCAGCTTGATGGCAGTGAGGGTTTGCCAAGACCCAACGAGGACACGGCTGGGCCCCACTGGTTCCACTTGCTGCTGCCCAGCCAAAGAGCATTGGGTAGCATATCCGTCCCATCCTCACCAGTGGGGGAAAGGGATGCGGGAGTCGGGTCAATCACTCTGTGGGTTGCTGAGATGGAGGAGGCAGAGCCACGCTGCCCAGCCAAATCCTCTTTGGGAGCTCCTGGGGCTATAAGCTGAAGAGCAAGACTGCAGGGCAGCAGGGCACCTCTGAAGCTGAGCTCCAGCAAAATGTGGTGCTCAAAGCAGTGTCCAGCCAGTGCTTGTTCAGGACTGCCCGCACCCAGCCATGCAGGTATTGCGGCTGGTGCTGCTGGGTGCAGTGAGCACAGCACCAGAACCATGTTACGGAGGTAAAACTGTTGCCTCTTCTCCCTAGTCCAGGAAACACTTTCCCAGGGTCCAATAGTCTGGGGACAAACACTTTCCTCTGAGAAGCTCCTTGGACAGCCTGAAATGCAAGACTAAGCACTGAAAGAATTTAGCTTCAAGTAACAGTGACAAGCTGGTAATATTTAGCACTGCAGAGAAAAATAAATAAATGAAAGGAGGGAACAGCTGCAGGCAAGACAATTTCCCTGCCATCCCTGAGCATTTATCCTCTGCAATTTATGTTGACTCACAGGCTAAAGCGCCCTCTCAGTCTGTGCAAAGGTGTTCACTGCCTCAGGGCATACTGACAGGGGAGGCTCTCCCATACGTCTCTATTCCTCACTTTCTATATTCTTCGTGCCTCAAACAAGAGTCCACATTTGGGCAGCAGGAACTCTTCTCTCCCCATCTCATCAAAGCTGCTAGGTAAGCCCGCTCCCCCCGTAGCAAAGCAGAGAAGCAGGTAGGCTGGTGATTGACACACATATCTTCCAAAATCAGAAGGAAAAGAAAAAGGATGAAGTCTGCAGAATTCTCTTCCACAGCATCCCACAGTTTTCCAGAAGTCTTGATCAAATCAAGAGTTGCCTATGCCTCTGAGCAGCAGTCTGATACTCAGGGGAATTTTTCTCCTCCACTGCTGCTGCAAGGTGCAAAGAGATGATGCACTTCAGACATCTATTCTTCGGCACAATATCAACAGGTGTGCAATGTTTTCACAGCATGTAGCATTCCAAAATAGGAGTAATTCCATTAAAGTCAAAGTATACATTGTAACAGAATACTGCAATCTCTTCATTAACAATTTCTTTCCTTCTAATCCAAGCAGATATCAACCACTTCTACAGTCCCAGAAAGGAAACAAACGAGTAAAACACATCTTCTCCTCTTCATAACATACCTCTGGGGAAAAAAGTGTGTTTAGATAATAAATAGTAAAATATATATGATTGGCCAAAGTTCAAAGAGATTCTAATCAAGAAGTCATAATCACAGCAAAAGGTCGTATTTAATTTGATTGGCTTATTTTTATGCAGGAGAAATTGGTTAGAAAAATTGCAAACTCAGTCACAGGATTTGATTTCCAAATGCAGCACACATACATCTTCACAGCAAAATGACATGGGTTTTCTATTTCAGAAACTGCCTCTCTGCCTATGGAAGCTGAGCACACAGTGGACTGCTACGAATCTGAAAGAGTATTTGAACACACAAACATCCTCTTTGCAGTGCCTCGCAGCCAATGACCATATATAAAGTAAATGGGAGGTAGAGGCACATTTTGAAGAGAGCTTTCCTCTTGCATTTAAGAAAAAATGTTTCAGTTAAAATTAACAATTTAACGATTTTTAACTTTTATAACCTTTTATTTAGAATGATGGAATCACTTAAGATGCTGGATAAACATTCTGTGAGAAACCGAGAATATGGAGTATCCCTTTATCGAAGGATGGCAGGAGAATGAAGCTCGTTTTACACTTTCAAGGATTTTTGTGCCATATGCTGACAATATTATATTTTAATAATTAATTGTTCATCAAAGAAAAAGATGAAGAACAGGGATGCTAAATTCAAAGTTATTCAAATTGCAAAAATGAATAATGCATGACTTTTATATTAAATACACACTGTATTAAGTAGTCTACATTTCATCCAACTCTGTCTTTCATTTTTAAACATTTTGAACTACAATATGAATAATCAACCAAGGGAAGCTTATTTAGACAGAGAAATACCTTATTTGAATGCAAACTGGAAATATCCGACTATGATTAAATTTTGGTTATCAATTAGGGAGGGTTTTTTCCTAAGCATTTGGAAAGTCATAGTCAGCTGTGAAAAAGAATATTTCTTGAGGAAAAAGTAGCTTTGCTAATACACAGTTTAAGTAGGGCAGGGTGTACTTGATCTAATTTTTCATGGCTACAAGCAACGCTGTAAGTTTTCATTAATGAATTCCAAAGATTAAAATAAAAAAAACCCCAACATATAATTGGATTAAAATGACCACTAAAATAGATGATAATCAATTAATTATGCTTTAATAACCTAACACTTCTGAAAACAGATCATTCCTTTGTATCACTTCCATCTAGATGCACAGTGCAGTTTCAGAAACAAAAGCAGATGTTCACATGATGCTTGAAGAAAAAGGGACTTAGAAACTCAGGAGTCTACCTCCCATATCCTTCAAGAGCATATAGGAACAGCAAATGCCATGAGCTCCTATGAGCTTGAGACATTTTTGAAAATGGGATTTTGAAGTCATGTCACTTTTAAAATTTCAACCTTAAATCGGTTTTTGTTATTTGTAAAACTGTAAGGAGAAGAATTTGCAAGCTAAGCAACAGCATTCACTGAATAAGGTTGATATATTTTATATACATATACGTACACTCAAATGCGTCTATATGTAATTCCTACTAAATGGGAAAGAACAAGGTTGGAAATAATATCAAACCTTTCTTCACTGCCTTTTATGACCAGTTCCTGTTTCCCATTTTCACTGCTTGGGACAGGCATAAGCTGTGCCCAGAAGGCTGGGAACCAGCTGAGCAGGGTGAGGACTCTCTAGGAGGGAGAAAGTGGATAAGGCTGGGAACTGCATGATCTACAAGACAGGATTTGCTGACAGGTCCTAGGAAACAAGTGGCAGACAAAAGCAATAAAATGCACCAGTGAAAACGTGTTTACTTGTTAACCACTGCAATCAACGCTGCAAAACAGATCCACGAGCCAGCTGCTCATTCTTATGCATAAACCAGAGCCCCACACTGAAGCAGTCTCTGCTGGTGCTCCTTGTCCTACTCCCATCTCAGCACCCGAATGCAGACAGATGCCCAAGCAGAAAGATAAACCAGGAAATCAGAGCCCCAGAGATCGTGACCTTAATGACATGCCCTGGAACTAGAGAGCATTCCTCTGGGAAAGCAACAATAAACGCACTGCTGTGGCCACCGCTCACAGGCAATGCAGAAAAGAGCAGCACCCAAAACATTGCTGAGATGCTCCACTAATGCAGTACAGCCAATTTTATCAATGCTTCACAAACAGCGATTCTTTGTTTACAGCACCAAGGCTCATAAGAAATGTTCACTCTAATATTTCCAAAGGAAAAATTAGCAAGTACCACAGATTCACTTTTGGCAATTAAGACAATGAATGTGACATCTAAACGACTTAGTGTTCCACAGCATAAAAGGACAATATTGTATTTTAACTCTTACATTCACAAAAAAGAATTAACAGAGCCAGCTGGCAATATGTTTGACCTTCTGATACGATATTCATGTCTACCTCCCATAACAGCAGCATGAAAAGTAACGCCCAGTATATTCTTTGATAGGGCTGGTAAATCTCCCCACTGTTTTGCCTGGGACCAAGAGCCATTTTTTGTACAACCCAACCCAAAGGCAAAGCAATTGCAGGCATGCCTTAAAAAGGTGACCTATTTATACTCTTTATTTGTCAAGGCATCACCACTACATGTGAACTAATACTGAATTGTGCACAATAGTCTTTCAAGCAGAGGTAAAAATCAGATCTTAAACCACACACCGGTAGTGGATATCCACCAACTACTGCAGTTTTCACAAGCTGATGCCAACAAATATTATATTGCAAGAGCCATCAGTTTACCATTTTGAGTTCAAGGACTGACTTGCTAAATATATATACATTCTGTAAGAGGCTGGATAAAGATAGACTTGAATTTTAACCAAATGACTGTAGACTAAGAGGCTTCTTGAGATATGCAGGTAAACACCACACAACTATCTGTGATCAAAACCCTTTTAAAATCTAACAGGAACTTGGATTGGAGATCACAAGAAAATAGCTATATGCCAAGTCCATTTATATCTTGTGGAATGCTTTGGGACTTTCATCATGCTTTTCTGTAAGAAAACAGGAACTTGGCTGCATTGAAAACAATATCTTAAAATGAGCTTATTTCCAAAATTAACGTATGTGCGATGCCTGATAGGTGGGAATGTTACTCAGCTACACTTTGAATAACTGAAATCTGCAATACCAATATGAAGAGCTTTGAAAGTCTCCCAAATTTATTAAACAATGTTGCTGCCAATTTCATTTTCACAATGAGCCAAGTCATTCTAAAGCTTCTGCATTCAAACATTTAAAAGGCAAACACACAAAAATAATCAAAAGGACACCACGCTGCACACCCACTGAGCCAGAACTTCCCAGATAAAGCAGGCTGCACACCATAGCCAGGGACCAGACTCACGGTGGTGATTTTAAAGATGAGATTACAAATATTGTATGTTACTTTAACCAAAAAGATCAGCAGATGAGTACTTGCTGTGTAAATCCAGCATGATGAGCAGTTTCTGACAGTCCTCTATACTCAGGGTTATTCTTGTCATTTATTGCACAATTATTTTTCTCACTTTTATTTAGTTTTTTAAAAACAACAGCCTCTGCTGAACAATGTAAGGAACTGTAAGGACACAGAAAGCACAGCGTGTTGGCGAGGAAAGGAACAAGATAATAACACAGTCCTGTAGACTAACTTAACCTGAGACAACCAGTGAGTGGTACAGAAATCGGGGGGGGGCGATAGTCTCCTATGAAAAAAAAAAAAAATATTGAAATCGAACATTTCCATTCCAGGTGTTGGTCTCAGGCTTAATTTTTCTCACTCCCTTTCTTAAAACAGCTTAAAAGGAAAAGGTTTAGCTGGGGAGGAGAGGTCTTAAGTCTCTGAAGAAGTAAAAAGTAATTCTGAACCTTTAATGCTTAAGCACTGCTGATGCAGAGCTTGGCAGAGCGGCTGTTGCCCTTCTGGACTGGGATGAGACTTCTCCAGGTTTTGCAAAAACTAACTGGAGGCAGAAGTACATGTGGAGGCAAGGCTGGAGGGACGCAGAAACTAAGAAATTTAGAATGGGCACCAGTGATAGGAGGAAAAAGAAACTGTGACAAGGAGTTTAAAGGAGAAGAGGATCCCTGGAGCAAGCTGGACCCTGGCAGAGGTAGGGCGAAGTGAGGCAGAAGTGGCCAGAGGAGCGTGGGCTGTTCATGCCTGCTCCAGCAGAGCCAGAGCAAAAGCGCATGTTCTCAGACTTCACCACCCCTCTCTTCTCAGCAAACATCCTCAAAAGCCACCAGCAAAGTACCCAGCTCCTTCTCACTTCACATTCACTATCAACCTTAATTTTTAATAACTGCAATATTCCTTTTGTTAGTTTGAATTAGTTTTTCTCTGCAGTATATTAATTCTATGTCAGCTCGCTGGTCTTTACTTGGCCGTGACCAGCACTGCTTTCCACAGAGCACAGGTGAAGGACCAGAGATTTCCAACACTTCCATCAGTTATTCTTTTAAATGATACAGACCCCTGCAGCTATACACAGAGCTGCCCTATATAAAGGTGTGAACTTATCACCTCTGCTCCCATCTTCATTTCCCACTTCCCTCCTCCTCCCCCCTTTGCTCCACAGCAATCACGTCCTGGCCCCTTTCACATGGCTACTCCGACTGTGAACACAAGAACAGATCAGAAAACAAAAGAGTATCTATCCAGATCATCCCTGAGGAAAAAGAAATGCTCCTCCACATTTCCTTCTCAGTTTAACACATCGCGCTGCTTTCCCTTTGATGGCCTTCCCTGTTCCAAATTGGGCCGCTGCTTTCTTCAAAGTTTTACTTTAAAAGACAATGTCCCATGGTATCACATCTCACCCTCACCTGCCTTTCTTCTCTACAACCCCTGGATATTTGGTGCAGAAAGCAAACAGCTTGTCAGGTGGTGTTATGGTTAAAGTTAAAAACAAAAGAAAAAACCTGTCACACTGCTAATGGTGTTTTCTTGTTATGATGCCTTCTGGTGTGATAGATCCACAGCGTAACTAACACTGTCTGGATTGCTTCCTTTTTAGTGCTGATTTATTTTAACAGGTTATTCCCTGTCTTTTTGCCTAGGACAACTGGAGAGATGTGCAACATATTTATTCCCTTATTCTTTTTCATTATTAAAGCAATTCTCTTTCCACTGTATTTTGGTATGGTCTCCCCAGCAGCCCCTGAAACTTCAGTGGTCACTACCATCTTGCCTGAACACCTCTCGCCCATCTCGAGGGAGACCGAAGATCACACTCTGCTCCATGCTGAGCTTAAGTTATGGCATTTTAATAATAAAAAGGTAGAAGAAAAAAAAGCAAGATTTTTTTCCAAATTCCCTTTTAAATAAACAAAGACTCCTCTCTTCCCTCACCCCACCCCATGTTCACAAACAAGCAACAGATGCCATCGATTCACTTTGTACCTAAGCTTTTGATCTGGCTGCACTTTGATTTTCAGTGCTCACTTTTGACAAGGAAGGGAATAAGAGCACCATTTTTGTGACATTAATAGAAGCTTTTCTACTGCGGTAATTTATTTCTGCTCTGCTAATAATTTTCTGCTGATCCATGTAGATTCTTGGTGACAGACACAGAGAACAGGACAGAGTGACAAAACATGGTTTCCATCACCATGAAAGATTTCCCAGAGGCCTGGGGTAGTGTGGGCTGCTGCTCCCTCTCACAACCATTAGCCTGCATGGTAAAACAGGACTGCGCAGAGCACCCATGCCTAGGCCGGGAGAGAGCAAATGCTGTGCTGTCTCCAGCACCGGGCGCTGCCCTCAGGACTGACACCGGGGAAGGACACTCATTTTAATGCTTTTCAGGCAGCTGGTAAGAACAAGGAAAAGGCATATCTAAGAGGCTTACATACAAAACGGTACTAAAAAGGGCAAGTCAAAGACAGCAGAGGTGGGAAAAAGCACTGTTTCTGTGCGATAGCTCCATCCTGCTAGGTGCTCCTCTGAGATCTTGCTGAAGCATGTGGCAAACAAAGCTTTAGTAGTCATTTTAATGCAAATCAACTGTGTAAGACATAACCTGGTATTTCATGGTCCCCTATTCCTGCAAGGGCAAAATCATTCTCTCTGAGACCTCAGGAGCTGCTTCAGCCCTTGCACAAGAGCAGCTCTGTCCTGCACCATACTCCTCAGCATCACGAGGAAGGATGAGGAGCAGAGAGGGGCTCAGGGCAGGGCACCCAGCCAAGCACATCAGCAGCAAAACAGAGGCAGAAAAGTCTGATTTGCAGCACCATGACTGGGCCTCGTGTGGTGCAAGTGCAGTCAGGCACTACTCACTTTATTACTTTACCTAACGAACCAACTTCAGCTAAGGATGAGCATTCATCCCACCAGCATCAGCATTTCTGGAGACCTTTCCCATCAGCTTTCACGATGAGAAGAGCATTTGAAAAGGAGTTAAAAAAAGACCCCCAGCAGTCAGAGCTGAAAGACACCAGCAAGTCAGCATCAGAAAATTTGTATCACGCCCGCCCGTACTCCATCCCTTCTGCAGAGAGAGGGCTGCATGCTCCCAGCTGTCAGTCCCTGGCGGGCTCCGTGGCAGACGCACACTTGCCGTGTGCTTTGCAGCAGGGAAAGCAGGAGTGAGAATAGCAGGCACCTCGCTGGCGGGAGGTGTGACAAATCCTTGGCAGAGGACAAAACTGAAAGCAATTTTAAGATCAGCAACAGGCATCTGACAGCTCTGAAAAGAGCCTCCGTGGCATTCGTGTGCCTTTATGATGCTCTGCGAGGGCGGATGCGGGAGTTGGGGAGCATCAGCATGATGGGGAACGTGCTGTTCGGCAGGAAGATGCAGGGCAAACCCAAAAGCGTTATCATTGATCCAAACATTGTTAGGCTCTTTGGTACATCACTGGTTTTCCTTCCAGCTAAGAAACTTTATATGATAGCCCATGTAAAATTAAGCTTAATGTGGCATTAAGATTCTACAAAATTATGCCTGGAGATGAGGAAACAATGTGAACTCTGAGTAGCAACTAAGCCTGTATTGATTTTTATGTGTGTGTTTCTCCATTGTTACTAAACTGGTGACACTGTGAAGGGCACAATTATTTATGTTCCATCAAATTAGTAAGTAATTCAAATCCCGGACAAAATCACAAGCAAAATTGCTTTCACGTCCACAGAAAGTCCTTCTGACGCTTAAATTGTTCGCTTACCCCTGGAAGAGCACTGTAAGAACACAAGAACTTCAGAGAAGAAACAAAAAGCTATGCAAGAAAAATGTAAAACCAGCTCACCACTCATCAGTATGATCTCTATATCTAACTGAGGGTCACTGGATCTGTCACCATCATGGGGTGAGGCCAGTGCGGGTGCCCTACACAGGGTGGTGCAGAATGGAGTCCCCATATAGGACCTGGACTTCTAGTACCACCACAATGCAAACGAAGAAATGAGGATGACGAGTGTTTGTGTGGGTGTGTAATTCCCTCTTTGAAAACTGAATGATGGCGAGGAAGGAGTGACTGTCCAGCACAACTCAGAAAGGATGCTCTGCTGGTTGGAGGGAGAGGGCTACAGAAATCCAACAGTGTCTTACTTAAATAGGTGTGTTGAGATGAGGCACACAGGGGGAGCTGAGGGGCTGGTGTTCTCTCCAGCCGGCAGGGGATATACAAGCATGGTCTAATTTAAAAGCAAGGTAGTTATCTCAACATTCATATGTATTCTTGATTTCTACATTATAGGCACGTGCCTCTGTATTGTGATGACCACCTAAAACCAACATGGGCATGGAAATATTATAAAATGCAAAGAAACTTAAGGTTTCAATTTTGCCTTTCTCCAGCTCCTTTTGTTGGATCTCTGCTTGATCCAACCATTCTATCCAAAAACCACAAGAGTTTTCCACTGTATTTCAGCCAAAAAGTCTGCATCGCCTTAGGGTCCCAGTCAAATGCAGCCAAATGGAAGGCAGGAAGGACCTTTTCAGATAAATTCATAAAGACGTGCTCACGTAAGATGTAAGTAAATTGCATCAAGAAAAGAAATGAGTGTCTGGAATAAAAGCTCACATCTTTACTATTATTCTGTATAATAACATGAAAGAGAGATACGATACGAGAATTCTTCACTGAAGCGTTCCATCAATATTTAACTTAAAGAGAACAAATTCTTTGAACAACTATTTTGTGGGAGGAAATTCCCTTACTCTAGCCACCAAAAGAGCCTTAGAAAAGGCCTTTAATCAGGGCCTTTGAAACAGGAAGGAAAGCAAAATTTTCCTCTTTTTCTTCCTCAACATTTTGAAAAGGAAACAAGCTATTGAAATATATCAAGCGATTTCCTTTACTTGAAACACTAGCTGCCTTCTGTGCATTGTGAGCAAAACAAAAATAAATGCCTTTCATCCACCCAGATTTTGCTGCGGGTAGGCAGCACCAAGATGGACTAATCATTATGTGGCCAGGGAATCACAACCTCAGGACCGTGTCACATCCTAACCAAACAATTATTTTTGGGAATGGAATAATACTCCTAGGAGACACTGGTATGATTATCCACTAGTGGCTATTTCAGTTGCAGCAGCAAGGAGCAGGAGAGGGAGCAGAAAAAAACCTGATGAGCTGGCTAAAACACTGTTGCACTCACAGGAGGTAGAGAGTCTTGAAATAGAAGGCAGATAGAAGACAAAGCTAAAACGAGATCCTGGTCCAGTTTAACGGCAGCTTAACTTCAGCGTCAAATTACTCAGCCACTGGAAAAATCCTTGCAGGCCAACTCGTCCTCACTTTATTTTTGCTAGCCTGTTTTGTTACCCAGTGGGAGCTAGATAATAACATCTATTTTTGTGGAAAACAACGCAGTTTTTCAGCTCAGTGTGTTATTTTTATTTCACAGCAGAACACTGCAATTTATAAACAGCAAAACCTATGGAAAATTCTCTAAATGAAAGACTTTATGGTATGTTATCATTTAACCCCTATTTTTCACTTTCATTGGATTTATTCGTGTTCCCAGTTGCAATGTTAAATGACTCTGAAAGTAGAGCAATTAATCCAAAATCCTATTTGTTTTAATCTAACACTGTCAACTGGTTTTAGGTTTGCAGTCAAGAGAAAAAAAAATGTTTATTAAGCTCTACAGCACTAGCTAATGTCTAAAGACAATCCTCAGAAAAGGTGCAAAGATGTTTTATCACAGCACTATAGATGGGACGGAGATTTATTATAGTACCTAGCACCATTCCAGCAGACGCCTTTTGAATTACAATGAGATTATTAAAACTTTACAAATCATTATATTAAAACCTGACAAGACTACTTGGGGAACTGGAGCATCTTGATGTCATTGCTAATGATGCATTACCCATGATAAGGTTTCAGGAAAATTCCTAAGTAAAAACCGGTTATAAAAGTATAAAATATATTAATATTTATTTCAGTACCTGCTATAAGTTCAAGGATAATAGGTTTATATGCATCAGAACAGCCGAATGATCGTATTTATGTCAGCATTAGAAAGATGTTCATCTGCTGCAAAGTTTAATTAATTTTCACAGATAGTTAATTTTCTGTTTCATTATCAGCTCCCTAAATTTGAAAGACAAATAATTTATAAACAAATAGAAACTTCAGAGAGGAGTATTTTTAGAGCAAAGAGAAGATAAATAGCAGGAGTGAAGCATCAACGCTGCCTTCGAAGTACTAATATGAATGATATATTGTAGTGGGTTTTGATTGATAACTTATGCATTCTAGAGCACTGACTGAAAGGAAACAAATTGTTTACTGTTAACCCCAACCCATTTTCAGGTAACAAATTACTCCGATCTTTACCAATCAAATAATGGCTGTGATGCCCTTAAACGTCAGCGAATGAGGAATGTGCAGGCTCACTGTGTCCTTCCAGGGGTGACCTGATCCCTTAAGGACAATATTCCTGCCCTTCTCCCCTTCCCGACAAGAAGAAAGTTTAAGCAGCTACTTACCATGATGTACGACGCCCTTCAACCCATGGATAATGGGATCCAGTGCTGGATTGTCCCTCTGACTGACCTACAAGCAAAGGATACAGGATTGGTTACATCTATCCTGGCAACAGGCAGAACAGTCTTAGTTTAATCTTCTAAAGAGAAGAAGAAGAAGAAGAAAAAAAGATGTTATCTAACAAGCTGCTTAGTTCTCACATTTACAATGGCTCTTCACCAAATGCCAAAGATACACGGCATAATAAAATAAAGTAAGGAAGGTTAAATCAAAAGAAGGCATCCTCTGAATTCATTAAAACATTCGCCATACTATCACCCTAGCAAAGCCTAAAGAGTGGTGATTTTTCTGCAGCTACTATGAAAGCGGTTTCATAGAGGAAAACTGTTGTGATAAAAAGAAGTTATCTCAGACCAGTCTATCCCTTACTGATATGAGAATAAATCTGGTGCTGCCACTGAAATCAGTGAAGCTGGGCCCCTTTCAGCCATAATGGAGTTGGACCTTGGCATCTCTCTGCTATTCATATTTTTACATTTATTTAATTTAGTGTCACTTGGACAAGGGAGAGGGGAAAAAAGCCTTGTGAGAGGATCTAGAAAAAATCTCTGATTTTTGACAATGCAATTGCCTGTACTGCCAGATCAAAAACTGGTATCCTGCAGTATTTCTTCTATCACCCAGCAATGACCTGTGCCCTCCTCAACAGTGAGACCCAGCACCAGAGAGAGAAGAGGACAGCAGCAGGAAGGATTAACCCTGTTGAGCTCTACAACTTTCAAATTAAACCCATCACTTCAGTCACTTACTTGTAACACGGCCAAGGAATTTACAACCAATAATGCAATTTTTTTTTAACCTTTTGCCTCTTCAGAGGTATTGAAGGAATAACTCACAATTCCTGCAAACATGTTCCATTACTTAAGATACTTGCCAATTTCATTTTGGGAAATAAATACTTAAATACTGCCGTGTACCTCATTCAGGTGGTACATTTTTCTTTTTTTTTTTTTTTTTTTTTTGTCACCAGTCAGTATCAGAAGCCTGAGCAGCGCTGATCGTTTTTGGATGGACTGCTCACAATGGGCAAAAAGACCGAATGCAAAAGAGCTCCTGTACTTTGCTGCTTGCCCATGATGTCAATGTCACCAGGGAAAACAGAGTTTAATCACTTTATGGTCATGAATTAACATGAGGAAAGGATTGGAGACAAAAGGAGAAATCCCTGAGAGAGGACCTTGCACCCAGCAGTGAACATGCTGCTGCGTGAAGCATGGAACCGGCTTGGAGCACACTCTTAGGAAGAGGACATCACTGACTGCAGCACATCCAAGAAATGCATTATTGTAAAAAACAAAACAAAACAGAAAAAAAAAATCACAAGTCCTAATGGCCTGAGGGGAGAACTGGAATCCACTGGCCCAAGTTTCACAAGCACAAGCATGTCTCTTCTCATCCTTCCTCCCCATGACTAATTAGGAGTCTTAGAAACCTCATTATCTTCTTCACCAACTGCACTGAAAAAAGCCACAACAAACCACCTTTCTTTTTTTTCTGTTTATTTGGCCTTTGAACTACTCTGTTGTGTTCAGGACACATTTTCACGGTCTTGTCTAGAGACAAAATGGTTTGTTATGGTTTGGTGTTTTAAATGGAAATTGAAGATCCTTTTCTCATCACAGTACTCCAGAACTTGCAACAATCAGGTAGGGCAAGATATGCAATAAAATTACGAAAGTAGCAACAGCAGCTTTGAAATATATACAGCTTAGATGTTACTGGCAATAATATTATTAGCCCTGAAGGCTGTAAGCTCTTTGAAGCATGAACTTTTATATGCCCAAAGGGGTGCTCCGTACACTTTGGATTCTGTATAAATAATAATCACAGCACGCTGAACCCAATGACCCACTTTGTAGGTTCTGTGTGGCTTCTGGCAAATCAACAGTAAACACTAAAAATGCAGAGCTGTTGCAAGACACATTCCTGCATCTTTTCCATTTATTCAGGTTTCTCCAAGCCACGGCTACTGCTAAAAAAAAAATCATTAAAAAAGCTACCAGCAATTTGGTACAAGACTGTAAGAAAAATTTGCACTGGACTTGAACAATGTTTTATTTATTGCTGCTTAACCGTAAGTTGTAGAGAGTTTTATTTTGTTTGCTTTGTTTTTATTTCTGTTGACAGCTGCAATCAGTTTGAAGAAAGCAAATAGATGGAAAGAATCCTAAAGGTTAAAACTCTTCCTTTTGGATTTTCTGTCAAAGTAGATCAATTCTTAACCTCGGCCTTGGCAGTGCCCCTTTAATCTTCTGAGGTGGTATGCCTATATAGATCCAGCTATGCAACCTTTTTGATAGCATATTCTGCAAGTGTGCTGTGTTCTTCAATAGCACAAAACCAAGTCATGTTATTTCTTTGGGGGCTGGAAAACAAATGCTCCATGCATCTGTAATCATGTTTTCTCTGAGGGTAGGGGGAGTGGGATCTCATGTTTCTTTAAAAATCACATGCAAACAAGTACCACTTGCAGAGATGTCAGTTCAGACCTGTATGAGATATAGTCTTATTTTCCTTCCAGATGCTTTTCCCCCCTTTTTTCCTTATACTCACACACTATTCTCTCATACCTCACTAAAACTGTTTTGGGATCTTGGCAAGACCATTAGAGAAGTGCCCAAAAATTTCCTCATTTTGTGGAATGGTTCAGGCTTCAGAGCAAAACTTTTCTTACATCTTTTTTTTCTTCAAGTTCTCAAAAAAAAACACCCCACCTTGAATTTCCTCTCTATTTTTTACACTTCTCTGTATCCTTTTTCTGCTTGTGTTCATAGAGAAAAGGCGGTTTCTGAAACCCAAAATGTCAGGTTCTATCCCCACTGTACATCTCTGGTTTAACTGGCCTGGAGCTACCATGCTGGCTGAGATCAGAGATTCACCCACACAAGAATCCTGTCTCTGACAACAGCTGATACTTAAAAGAAGGGCAAAAAAAGCAGAAGCAAAAAAGGGCAAAAATCTCTAGAATAAGTAGTGTCCTTCTGACCTCCTTTCTGATTCCATGTCACAAAGCTTGAGCTTATATTCTTCTACAAACTGTTTTTATCTTCCTCTGTTATACAATCACTATTACAGCAGTGTATTTTTTATTAGCTTACGAATATATCCTGAAGGAAAACAGCAATGAATTCTTCAGATTGACTTTACATGCAACATTTCTCATGATGCCTTGGCTGCAGAGTTAGAGAAAGACCATACAGCTGTAACTGGGTCTCTGCACTTAGGCTTCACCCAAAACATGCCTGCCAAAGCTGCGCAAAGCTTTTATTTTCCTGTGAGAGAAGAGCAATGTGTTTCCCCCTCCTCGTTCAAGAGGCTAACACAGAAGAAACATGACGAATGAAAATTTCTCAAGCACAGGAATTTCATGCACTAACACAAACCTGCTGTGCTCTGGTCATGAGTGTGATGCACGGCAAGTACTAATAGGACAGATGGAAAACCATCCTGAAATTGCCCTAAAATACCCACAGTACCACTACCACAAATATTGTTTCCTGAACAAAATGCTTTTGCACAAGACTGACTAACACTCTATAGGTCTGCAGTAAACAGGATAAATAATGCTCGCTTGCATCATTTATAATTGAAAAATGTCTGTAATCCTCTTCAGCAGAAATAAATAGGTAACTATCATGCTAAGCACAAGGGAAAAATAAACACAGAGATATCATTAAGCAGCTCCCTGTGTTAACACAGTTCTCACCATAGGGTAAATATGGGATGAACATGACACCAGGAAGCAAAATCTCTTTGTTTATCATACCCTTCGGGTGACTTCGATACCTGGTGCTCGTGCTATTCCAAGTAGAATGAATGGCTTGACATTACTGCAATGAATAAAACAAGCGTTTGCAATGTAGGAAAAGGTAATGCACAAGCGAGCCCATTCTGAAGTCATAAAACAGAGATGTTCTTCAAGTGAAGTCATGGTGGAAATCATTACCCTAGACAGGCTGCATTTAGTTACAGCTCCCACATCTGATGTGAGGACTGAGAAATGATTCATTCCTCAGGGAACAACAAGGTTGATCAGTCATGAACTCTATTGACAACAGCGTTAACACCTTTCAATAGCACAGCTTGCAAGTGCTGCTCCTACAGCCTTACCCTCAGAGTTGGCAGGGTAGGAAGCTGGCCAGGGAGCTAAGCACCTTCTCACAATAATGTTATTAATATTCCAAAGAGGAAGGTTCCAGCAAAGGAGCAGAGCAGAAGTGTAACGAGAGGACAGACACCACTGCAGCCAGGCTGATCATGCTAGTATGGGCACCAAACCACAGCATGTAAAAATAGACTTTACTGGGCAAGGTACTACTCTGCAGAAAGCCCCGGTACTACTCTGCAGAAAGCCCCTATGTTACGGAGTACTAAGCTCAGCATGTCGTAGTGAGTTAAAAAACCCAACCAGTTCTCATTCTCTATCATTCATTGTAGATTAAGTAGCTCTCTGCTGTCTGATTATTTTATAGGACAAACCCAGAACCTCCTGAAGTCTCCGATTTTACAAAAATCAGCAGAGTTGTGAAGCGTTAAAATTTATACCACATACTATATAATTTAAAACATATGCTAAAGTCATATAAGTAAACCATGACCTGTCCTTCTGCTGAAAACAGACCTATAAAGCAGAAAAAAAAGTCTCAGGAAAAACTTTTGAGCTTACAATTACTTTTTTAGGAAAAATAACAAATAAAACCAGAAAAACAGGGGAACCCCCTAATAAACATTGAGGCACTTAGAAAGCCCACACAGCAACACTAGATCTTACCTCCAAGACCCCTGCCCAAAGGGCCAGGCTACCCCCATTACCCATTGCTCTGGGCAGCCTCTCCGAAAGCCAGGTTATCCTCCCACCAGCTGACATGAGAAGGGCTGGGGGAAGCACCACAAAGCTTGCTAATGATCCCTGGTACCAGTCACCTTGTGAAAAGTAGGTGAATATTAATAGCTTGAACAGCTCAGGAGTAAGGAATACACTATTCTTTTAAACACATGTTTAAATAGATCTATTGTATCGAAGAAAAGGGTGTGGGGAAAAAAGAACAGAAGAAAACCCACATATTCAGAGCGATAAGAAATACAAATTCCTCTCTCATTTCCACCTTAAAAAAATCTGGCATTTAGACTTATTAAACTGTCATAAATTTGCAGCAACTGCTTTCGAGCTCATTAAATGGGCTCACAGACAGTATTGCAAAGCATCTCAAAACGAAGGAGAATGCCACAGTCGGCTATATTGAAAGGCGAAATGACATGCATTTTGTGCAAGTCAGAGGAAAATGAATGGCAACAATTTTGTGATACAGTACCTGATCCTTTCCCCTCCGAATAGTGATATAATTTACTTTTCTCTCCCACTGCAACATTTGGCCCTTGACTTGGAAACTAAATCTTCAATCTATCAAGCCTTACCCATCTGCTAAGTAAAATGGCCAAGACAATCTGCATGCCTTGAATTCGATATAGCCAGCTGCTCCCAGAGTGCTGTGGCATTAACATCCAGAGACCATCCTCTTGCGCTGCAAAGGACGGTGTCTGCCAAGGATGAATGACTACGTACTTAACCGTAGCAGCTGAAGCCAGTGACAATGGCTGACACAGAGAGATGCCAATGTGTCAAATTCTACTTTCAATTACACCGCTGAAAGTCAGGGGTAATATTCCCCCAACCACATGCCTTCAGCTCCCATTCAGCTTGCGGTTAAGATCTACAGCTCACCAGCCAAATACTCAAGTCTCCAAACGCTCTGTACAAACAACTAAGAAGAAAAAGAAAGCTATTATAAATTAACTAGGTTGCAGAGATTAAATTGTCCTGTAGGGTTTCAGGACAATCAACATGTTAAACAATTTATTCTCTTATCAGCTCAGTAGTGTTGGACAGATGCCAGTCCTCAATCTCTGCAGGAAAGGACCTGATTTTCACTGTTTTAGAAGAGAAATGAGAGGAATCCCATTAATGCGAACATTATGCCACACAACATGTATTTTAACTTCATAGCAACAGTATTTCAAAGAATCCAAGATATCACAGTCAAAAGAAACATACTTTTCTCAGCAAAGGGAAAGAACTTGGCATATTACTTGTGAAACTCTTCAAATACATGTCTTTGGGGCCAAATTATTTCAGAACTAGCTTACAGCTTGGGTAGGTCCTACTCCTAACTCTTCTGAATGATAATGCTTTAACCCTGCATTGGTCTGCAGCACTGAGAAAGGACACACATCCCAGCTTTGTAGTATGCCCCCTTTTGCTCTGCACAAAGTCCATTACCTCACCTCTCTCTTCGTTCCCTTTTGAAGTCCAGATTGTAAAAGCCTGTTGTGGATAAATATATCATTTCTTAAACATTTCTGAATAAAAGGAAGTGAAACATTTCAGCCAGCTCTAGAATGTGGATGAACAGATACAAAAAGTTTACACGTGCTTTGCTTTGAAATACAGTAGGAAATATTTATTTGGACCTTTTTAGGAGAACTGATGGGTGAGAAGAGATACTGGTTGGCACCACAGCACACTGAGCTATCTGTGAAGGCAAGAAAATGCCTATAGAGCTCCCAACACAATGATAAGCTAGATTTGGTGCTCTAAGATTTTCAGTTTCACAAGCACTAAATGATCCAAGAATGATAGATTCCTGCTCCTCCACAGATGATATTTTCTTCCATCTCCCCCATATATGCTATAATTGTACACCTCCTGTACGAGTCAATGCAAAAGGACAAATCTGACCAAGAGACCAAGAGCCTGCAGCCTCACAGAAGTGAGCTGGGAGATAGAAAGCATTTGCCATGGAATGAATGGACTGCCCAAAGTAAGTATCCTGCAGAATATATTTGTAAGGGTAAACAAGAAATCGAAACAGCCCCCTTAATACTTCAAGTTGCTGCTCATGTGTAAAATCAGAGCGAATAACAGGTACCCAGGCAAGATGTGACACTGAACCTTATGCTGGCACATGCACTATTTCACACAGATACTGCCATGACCTTTGATTTTTTGAAAATGTGTGTTAGAGCTGAGTTCGCCTTTGCCTATGGCAACTGGTTTCAGGTTCAGTGATTTGAAGGCAAATTCTGTTGAGTTAAATCTGGGTTTTGGCCTTCAGGTGTTAATAATCCTGCTATGAATGAAAATATACTGAAGTCATAGAGGTGCATATGCTGACAGAGGGGATGTTCCTAGATGTCTCATTCCCTATGTTATTTGAAAAGAGGGGGGGGAAAAATGCTAATGAGTCTTCCAATGATTATTTTAAATAGAATAATGGGTGTGCATTGATCCTTCTAGCTAATTCCACTTTGAATAATACATCATTCTGACTGAAAGCTTGCTAGTGATGTATGAACTTCATATTTCATCACAGCTTTGGAGGGTATCTATAGTGAGATATTAACTAGCAGTGCCAAAGAGAAAACAGCACTTTTTCCTTTTTTCTTTTTTTCCCCTAAGTCCAAAATGGTTTTAAAATCTATCGAACTGGCTTTGAGGTCAGGTGTTCTGGCTGCCCCTCATCTTTGGCAGAGTGCAACGCAGCTGCTCACAACCACAGCTCCTCTCAGCCTTAGCTCACCCCCTCCTTCATTTTGTACCTGCTGCCTCTGGACCTGAGTTAGTTACAGACATCCTGGGACAAGGATGGGACAAACTAGGTTATAGATCAGCAACATCCACTTTCATTATGTCCGGTGGGGCGGCTTGAAAATATAAGAAGCATAAACAGTCACTTTTACTCCAAAGGTTGGCTGAAATACCAGTGTCATAAAAAGAGCAGAGGGCTTCTTCAGAACATACAACAGAATTTGCACCACTAATATAAGAGACTGTCTCAAATAAACCCAGGAGCGTGAAACTCAAAGGTAGAGGTAAGTACTGCTTAAGAACTCAGCTCAGAGCATGTTCCGTTTGTGCATGCTGAGATTCTTTGTTAGCAGATAGAAACATTGATCGTGTATTGTACACATGCTGGCAGCTGACTGATCAGCTCACCAGTCTGAGGAAGGCTTCGCAGGCTCCCCCTGCAGCATTGCCTCCATTCACTATCATAAGATTTGCAACCACCAGGATGGTAAGAAACAGCCAGCAATATATTTTCCTTTCTTTTTTAAGCCACTCGTTTCCCTAGACTTTGACTCACTCCATTGATAAGATAGGCATTAATTTCCCCAAAGTATTCTTGCACTTTAAAAGCATGATGCAGCTAATTTAGTGCAAGTCAATAGCACATTCAATAAACAAATTATTGAAAGATCTTAATAAGCATATATCTGAGGAAAAAAACAAAAGATATCTGCGGCCCAAAAGCACAATCTGATTAGTAGCAATAGAATATCTAAGACACAAAGCTCTGTAAAAGACAAAAATGTAATTGCAACACAGAGGAAAGACAGCTTCAGTGGCAGATTCTCAAAGCTGGGAAAGCTTGATTGATAGACTGTACCATCTGCAGCTGCGCGAGAAAAGGCTAGAGTAGCTGCAAGTTTATTTAAAGCAATTTTGGTGCACTGAGCCTACTTGTTCTCCTTTGAGAAAATAATATGATTTCTTCATAGAGCATGTAGTCTACTTATTTAAGCAGCAGTGTGCAAGATCTCTCAATCCTACCAGCAGTTCAGCTGGAAAAATGACACACCAGGGGGTAACATTTTATCAGGATGGAGGCTATTTTATAAAAACTGCCATCAGTTATAAACTGTTCTCACCATCTAAGTTTAAAAAAAAAAAAGAGTCGAGTCTCTTTTAGAGTTTCCACAATCTGCCCAATTTACGGAAATTTTTACGTAAAAATAACCATTTTGACCTAAGTAGGGAGGAAAATGAAATGGAGTAATGAAAAAATATAACAAGCACTACAGCCAGATCATCCCACAGCACCCACTCTTTGATATACAGCTTCACACATTTGGAGAGGCTAAACTCAAAACTGTGAAACCAAGAGTGGAAGTTAGCTTTCATTTTCTTCTGCTCCTGGCTTGAATTTGGTAGACATGTACAACCGACAAAAATATATCTTCAGCTTTCTTCTTTTTTTTTTTTTTTTTTAAAATATAATAATGAAATCTGGTGGCTAAACAAGAAAATAAAATGTGCTGGGTAAAATGCAAAGGGTGGAAGGGAACAGCTCAGATGGACACCTGGAACCTTAGCATTTTGCAGGGGTTTGTAATTTAACTGCTCCAGCTAAGCTTGCCTAAGATGCAGCAAAGACTTCCAGCTTTTTTTTCCTCTCTTCCAGCCTACACAAAGGATTTTGGTGAGAGAGGTCACAACAATCACCCCTTTAAAATGAAGAAAAGAGTCGTCTCAGCTTCCCAGCATCTTTCATTCATTCTACATGAAAAGTCCTCATTTTTTTTTCTCCCCCAGCATTGCCCTTGGCTCACTTCCCCACAAGAGCAGCGGCTCCCTCCAGCCTGCCAGCACAAGATGACTCAAGCCGGCATCCATGAGTCACAAACACAAAGGATGCAGAAATGTCAATTAAGTTACACAGCCACTTCCCCGATGACAACCACACCTCAGTTCACAATTAAATTAGAAATCCAGTGAAAACAAATTGCCATAGGGCAGATTTTTTATCTCCTGCTTTGAAACATCAAACTCCAATGTAGTTTGCTTGCTGTCCCTTTTACATCACTTTTAAGGAGGTTGGTATGAACTGATCTACGGAAACTGCTGCAGGAGTGTTTGCTAGGGCAAATCCCCCATGTCTAATGTAGCAGCATTGGGCTGGAAGGGCTCTCAGGCTTCCAGGCATCCTTCCAGTACAAGAACCCAATGTTAGACCAGTGGTGTTCATTAATATCTTTCCGGAACAAGAGGACAAGTCTGTTAATTATGATATGGTTTTGTATTTGTAATTCTCTTCCAAGCAAGTTCTTCCATTTTTACTTATCTTTTGTAGATTTTCAGTGTCATTTAAGATGTTGCAGATGAGTGCAGTTTTGTAAGATGCTATGAACTTGCACAGTTCAGTGCTCGCAGTACCTAAGGCAGAAAGCACCAGCTAATCCTCAGAGCTTCCTCACTTCCGCCTCTGCTCTCATTTCTGAGTTGCCTCCCTCTTCCATCGCCCACCTGCCACATCCTCCTCGCTCTCTCTTCCCATCCAGTCAGCTGTTTCTGTCTCCTCCAACGCTACAGCATCCTCTCTTTCCAAACCGTTCCATGTACCCCCTTGTGCACCCTTGCACGACTCTGCTACCTCCTCCTCTCCACCCCCTCCCTCACCAAGGAAGTCCCTGTGCCCTTCCACCCACACCCGGACGTCCTCCATGGAGACAGGGAAAAGTAGCAGCCTCGGCTACCGAGGGTGGTGAGTGGGCTCATCCAGGGGAAACCTGGATGCCAGCAGACAGGATGCCAAGGACACCAGCTGCAGGACTGCCAAGGACTGCATAGCTAGTGGGCATGAAGTGCAGGTACACTGTGAGCCAGGGTGGGTACCAGCAGCGGGGCAGTCACAGCAGTAGAGCTCCAAGAAGCAGGTAAGATGAGGCAGTCCTCATCTCAATCTCCTTCAAGCCACTGAGTTAAGAGTGGCAGGATGTGGCCTGCAATTTTCTTCTCAGCTGCTTCTAAGCTACTCAAGTTCCTGCAGCAACAAAAGTACAGCTCAGAAGCCCCCTATTTCACCTGGTGTAACACTACACACAACAGTGAGGATCATATGTCAAGCTGTTTATTTTTTGCTTGGTTAGAATGACCCAACAACTCACTCAGTTCCTTACAAAAACATTTCAACAAGTATCATGGCTTGTGTTTAGAGGAAAAGGGGAAATTATTGTGCAGAAAAAAAGCACTTAGAACACAAGTGCATTGAAAGCCTGGGAAACATTCAGTTTGTGGCAGCAGCCTCTTCCTCTTGAAATACAAAGAAATACAAAAACTAACATGACACGTACGCTTGTTTCAAGATGTTCTACATTTCAGCAGTGGCAAAGTGAATGCTACTCAATCACTGCGTGTAGGTGATAGTCTTAAAGCCACAGAACTCCTCAGGATGCTCTAGCCCTCATGCCTCCGCTCTACGGGCTTCTTACAGCTTTCCGGTGCCCCTGTGGAGCGTGACCCATCTATGGAGGGGGTTTTCAAGCTCTGTCTCTGGTCAGGAAGCCCTCCTCCTACACAGGATATAACTGCAAAATTTCCAGGATCTCAAAATCTCAGGGAAAGACATGAGAGAAGAAATAAAATGCAACTGAATACTATTTAAAACAAAACTTAAAACATGGTTAGAACAAAAGATGCTCTTTGAACAAGTCTAGTCTGACCCAGAGCAGTGAAGATGCTTCCTGCAGGTGGGTGCAGGCAGGAATGCTCTCAGGAAGAGTCTTCCATCTCCTCTCATCTCACACACTCTCTGAATCTGTTTGCCAGTGAACCTGCCTATTAACCTGAAGTGTTTACTTCCTTCTATTTAACCTCCTCTGCTCACACCCCAGCACTTTAACTCCTGGGTGTCCACAGATCATGTACCCTCGTCATGATCCTATCACCAATGCTGTGGCCAGCCAGCTGGACCGCCCGGGCTCCTGGCACATGCTTTGCCATGACCCCAGTTTTGGCATCCACCTCACTAGAAAAGTTTATCTCTCTTCTCAAAATCTGGCAGGCTGCACGGTCCTTTGATGGCACCACCCTCACATGACCACCTGTGACTGACACCACAACCTATGTCAGGCTTTCCCCTGCCAAATGCTTGAGCTGGTATGGAGTGAGCTAAAAAGCCAATGCTCGGTAAGGGCAGTCATCAGAGGCTCGCACAGAGGGACACATTCACTGCCAGGTTGCATAGGCAATTCTCCCCAGAATGCCTGAGACCCAACACAGTTTGAATGCCAGCCCAGCTGTAACATGCATTCGAGGAGCACTGCACTGATGGCTGCTGTGAGGATGAGCGGGTTTCCAGAGCTAACAGCAGCAAGCACCAGTGCTGGAAAGCTTCATGCCACAGCATCCCATGCTCTCTGCAGACTGGCCTGTAACCCCAGCACACTGGTAGGACACAACTGCATTTGCAGCTCTGCCTACACTCAGATTTAATGGGGGCAGCAAACATTTTAATATGTGGCATGATAAGGAAGGCATAAGAAAATCTATTTTTAGGGGTATACCACCAGTTACATGCCTCAGATGCAATGCAAGCAGTAATGAAGGAAGAAATAGGGATTTCCTAAAAGGTAGGCATAGGCTGGGCACTTACGACATGAATACAGCATTAAAAAAAATTGCTTCTGACACAAGAACAGCTGACAGAGACAATCTCCATAGCTCAGCATGAATTTATATAGCCTTTCAGCAACTCTATTAGACAGGTGTGGTAGCAGCCAGCTGTATCGCGTGCACAGACCATGTTTCTCTAAAACCTGAGTGCCCATATGGCCCTGCAGCACACCGAGGTGGTGCCACCTGCCCGGGTGTCACCCCCCTCTCCCACCACCGTCTGTCCGCAGAGAGGTGTTGGTATTGACCTGAGGGGTAGTGCAGAGCTGGTCTAGATAACGAGCGAGTTTGGACTCCAAAATGATGGATGTTTCCATCCACAACACAGGGACCACCAAACAGCTCTACCTAGGCAGGTTTAAAAGCCAGTTTTACTTCTGGCCTTTAATTCTCTGCCCAAATTATGAGAAGAGACAAGTCTAGCCATAAGGCGGGGTGGGCCATGTGCTATTAGAGAAGGTAAGCTTATTAGCTGAAATATAATAAATCTCTGTAGATATCTGGAATAGCAGAAGGCAACAGTTTGCTTAGCCATATCGCTGGTAATGAGTTGGCAAGAGGAGAACATTCCAAAATGTTAACCTAAAGTTTAATTTGACTGGTATGCACTTTGGGAGAGTACTTAACAAGGCTGGCTCATCCAAGATGGGCAACTATCTGTCTGCTCATGTCTTCCACAAAATGCAGCAGGATATAAAAGCAGGTGGTTTTAGCAGTTTAGAATACAAAATGCAGGGAAAAAAAAATCTTTGAAAAATGATTGATGTAGTCTAATCATGTATTGCACAAGAACATTTCAAACTATGTTAGATATTTTTATAGGATCTAGATATGATAAAGAAGGTTTGCCAGGTGGCAAGGTAGGCAGGGGGGAGGAAGAAGTAAGAAAATAATTTTATGTTGACTGCTTCTAATACACAGGCATGTGCATAGCACCATACAAATCACAGATAAAATACACACAAAAAAATTGCTAGCTTAGCTGTTAGGGCTATGGAGCTTTGCTTTCTAATCAACGCTTACTCATATAGCTGTTTTTAAATATTGATCTGGTAGCATGATCCTGAGGGAAAATAAATATCAAAAGGGGTGATTTAATTCAATCATCCTGATTCCTGCATAACATGATCCTATTTCTTCAAAACCCCAGAAAGCAGTAACTTAAGTGAAGCTTACAGATCAGCTAATATATTTACAGCCCTAAAATAACAAGACACACTATGAAATACACAGAGATCCAAAGTTAATCTGTTTTAGCAATATTCTTGCAGCAAGCAGAGATGAATTTTACGCTGAAAAAATCCATTTTATCAGGAGCAAGACTGAGCTTTCTAATAACAAAACTACTTTCTAATGTGGTACATCATTTTACTTTACTCATAAGGAACAGTTTGCCAAATCTCCAGTTAGGCTTCATTTGATACAGTACAGATGTTGCAAAACCAATACCTTCTTTCAGAAAGTCTCCTTACTCTTGATAATGACTACGTTACAATGCATTTTTGACGTGCAGAAATGGTACAGTTACAATCAGCAGCTAAATACTTTTCTGATGGTATTAGCCAGGCAGCTTTTCTTTGGCTTCTCGGTGCTCCCAGAGCTGTGAAACAGTTGCAAACACCGTAAGTTCATAGGAAAGATCCTGCTCCATCTTGCAAGACTCTGAAAAATCACTGTTGAGAGGTGCTGTGAACAGATTTAAGCAATCTTTATTTAACACATATTTCAATTTTCGGCATAAAATAAGATGGTGATTGGCATTCTTGACTCTCGTCTATCTCCAGTAGAGCTTAATGTGCATAAAAGCACATCCCAGCTCCTTGTCTGGTTTTGTTCTGGGAACTCTGATACAAGCACACGTGAACTTAAAACAAAGCGGGGGTTAATATTACTCACTGGGACCATTTAGCTCATTTCAGGCTCATCAGCTCTGCCAGATTAGCATGCTTTTCAGTGAACCTCAGATGTAGAAGATATGTCTGAAATATACTAATATTATACTGTAACAGGGTTCCCAGGTTTCCCCACCCTCATCTCCACCCTATGAACTCAGAGGTTTCTGATTTAAATTCACGGGAGGTAAAACATCAGATACAAGGATTGCTCTGGGCAAACCGCCACCTCGGCTGCAGAATTATTTTGGGGGGTGATATGCCATCAGCATTATCAGTTAAGCCATCAGCCACACATACAAATGTCTACCTCTGTAGAGAGACATAAAGAAAGGGACCAGACTAGACTCTGATTTACTTCCATTGCCTTTCTTTGACCCCTTGAAAAAAACCACCAGTTCAGAAAACCCTTGATAATCATCTCCCACAGCTGTCCTGCAGCACAGAAACTACAGATGGCAAAAGCCAGCAATGACTCAAGCCTCTGGCAGTAACCTGTAACACTGCATTTACGGTAATTTAGGATAGATTGTAATTAAATGACTGAGGGATATTTGCCTGCATGCTCACTCTGCATCATGTGTAATGTATAGGAATCATACAGGAAACCACATATAACATTGGTAATAACTGGTGCTCACACGGACACACCAGCCTGACACCAATCCATGCTGTCCCCGAAAGGGCTGGGCAGCACACTCTGCTCCCACCGCTCCTCTTCCCGCCCTTGCATGCTTCCATGCTTTCACACCACACATGATCTGGAAGAACATCCCGACATTTCAGCCGGACCTGTTCTGTGACTTGGCTAAGGATGGACAGGGTGGGGAGCGCAGATGAAGGCAGCATTAGGATGACCACATAACCACCTCACTGATTGTACAAAAATGACACGTTCCATTTATTTGTACAACACAAGCCCTAAGTGATTCTTACATCTCAAAGCAACCTATTAACAAAAAGAGACTTTGTGAATGGAGTATCTGGGTAAACACTTCAAACAAATACATAAATTATGCATAGTCGGTATACTTCTCCTACCTTAGGGATCAAACTGAAATGAGACTAAAGAATTATGTTTTATTTGTATTAAAAATGTATTAGCTGCTGTCCGAGAAGGTTTTCTAGAACATTTGGTATGCTACCCAGGAAATTCTGTCTGAAGCTTGCATTGTTTATTATTGCCAATACTAGGAGAAACTTGGCACTGTTATATCCGAGAACTACAGTAGTAATTCTTCAGGCAGAACAGCTTAAATTTAATAAGAAAAACTTTTTCATCTGAGCCAGAAGTTCTAAAGGCAAAGGAAGCACCAATTTTACCCATCTATTTTATATATTCAGATTTTACAACCAATCTCTCTTTTATGGCACCAAGTGAAACTATGCAATCATTTATGAATAGATCTTGGGCTCACCTTCACTTAAAATGTGCCATAACGCTAACTGGGACATATGAAGACTCTACAGTTTCACAGAAGATACAGAGGATGAAGACAAGCATAATTTTTCTAAGGGGCACACAAATCCTGAGCAAATTCCTGCAGAACTGGGCAACGCGTGGACTGGGGAGCTGGAGCTCCCTGACTGAAACGTTAGATTTCTCCATCTACGCCATGAATGTAAACCATGTACTTGATTAGTCCTCTGAGATACAAATGGGCTACGAGTCCTGGATGGCTGCAGAGGATGGCTTTTGCAGAAAAAGAAATCAAATTAAACTTAAAAGAGGTAGGCAGATGGGCACAAAAAATTATCTTCCTTGAATCCAGGCTGGATGTTTAACAACAGGGAGAAAACAGGGACTTATGAGAGGCAGCTGCTTTGTTTGGGAGAGAGGAGAATGGAAAGGAGATGAACATACAGCTTTACGTTTCTTTTGATTCTGTATCTAAGACCAATTCTAGTAAAACTCTCTGAAGACTTGGATAGCAAAAAATAGATGCTTTATTTCCAGCTTCTCTTTTTCTTAAACAAAAAAGGTCAAGTCAAAATGCACCAGATTTGGAACATGTAGGAAGGATGGGATGAAGCAATCGTTTCTATCACAGAGAGGAGAAAAGGTACTTGCAGCAAACAAGCCATGTTCAATGGCTTCTCAATACTCAAAGACACAAAGAGAGACTGTAAGGGGCTGTTGTCACTCCTCTAAAGCAGATAACAGGCAAGTGACAGGAGCTTGTGTGAAGGCTGGGGTCCCTCCGCTTTGAGCCAGCTCTCATGGCATCCAGCTCTAGGTCTGCTTTGTGATGTTTGATAAAGTGACAAAGTGATGCATCAACAAAGCACGCCAGGGTAAAATGCAAAAAGCATTACTGTATTTAGAGAACTAATTTGTTTTTAGTCTAATGGTTATAATCAGCAGACTTCCTGAGTATCAATCTTCCTGAACCACAGAGGGGGTGAGATTATAGACTGACGACTGTAATTTTTACATATTAGACATCTAAGTGTCATTTTCAGGAGTCTGGTAATGAAAACTCCACAAGATATTTTTCTATCAATTTAAAGATTTCTACGGCATGGCTACAAAAGCGATTATTTTTTTTTTAAGGCAGGGTATTTTTAAATCACAGAGAAGTAAATGATTGTGTTTAAGATGCTATTAGACACTATAAATGTTTCTCAACTGACTCCACTTTTGAACATCAAGGGTGAGAGGAAGGAAAGGGAGGCAAAAGAATACACAAATGCATGCTGATCAAATTCTTAGGGCAAGTTATTAAAATAAAAACACTAAAATATAAAGGGACAATTATGAGAATTAAGGCTAACAAATTGGTATGTAATTTAATGAAGCAAGTTAATAATGGCATCCCACTTGGGATTAATCGTAATACATTAATCAATTAAGAAGCATTGGGAAAGCAAAAAAGCTACAAGTCAAAAACATTTACAGTGCTGTAAACTGAAAGACAGTGATCCTGACTTTTGAATGAACGTTGAGCGAGAAGAGTGCAGAGATCTATCCCCCATGCAATGCACACAACCAGCTCATTAATGGTTATGACAGAGAGCTCAAGATCTTGAGGATAGACCCCATAAAATATACAGTTTTTCAAATTTGTAGCATTGCAGAACTTTGGAGTCTGAGTCCTCTTAACAGCAAGAAGGTTTAAAGGTCCTTCCTAGCATCAATAGTTGTGATGTTTCCATTAACTAAATCAGAGCAAGACTGGGATTTATCACAAAAAAGCAGAAGTCACTTGATAACCCATCACCATGGTTAGCCACCCTCCTTGCTACTGCATCTAAACCAGAGAAACAACAGCTCAAGTTCTCAGTTATGATCTCAGACTTTGCAGTAAAGAAAGCATTTACAGTGCATTTGGGGGGGGAGGAGCATCTAATTTTTACCTTCAATTACAGTTTTTTCAGACCCTTTGGAAATTGCATTTCTCTAGATACATCTGAGATTAAAAACAAAAGTCAAAGACTCTCCATACATTCTGGGATTTCGGTCTGCACTGTAAAAAGAACTGCATGACACCGATTTCTGTACAGCCCATATCCTTTAAAACTCAACTTAACAAAAAGGCTTTAATTGGAAGTATTACATTTTGGAGGTCATCTGACTTCAAATCTGGCTTCCTACTCTTCTGCCATATTGGAAAATACCATGAAGGAGTTCGCAGAGCTGAAGAAGGGAAAGGAAGATGATTGCTTGGGCACTGAAGAAGATAAGTGCACATAAGGTAGATTATCTTTCTACACTACACAGTCAGCCTGTGGATAGAAAAGTTTCAACACAGCAGGTTGCAGCCATCATGATCTAGAGACTGCAAATGCCTCTTGGCAGAACACAGGCAAGCAGAAGCAGAACGATGTGTTTGCTTCCAAGAACGATCTGTTTCAGCCGCCCTGTCAGTCTGTCTGCCTCCAAATCCAGCCCACCTTTCGCTCACGCATTTGTACCTCATTCCTCCAAGCACGCTTGCTCGGGATGTTCAGGCTGCTGTGTGAACACCTCTGTTCTTCGCAGTCCTAGATTTAGCCATGTGGGCTCCTTCTCATGGATAAGCCATGACAAATGTATTGCTGTGCGAACGAGAGAGCCTGAACCCACGGTATCCTGCAAATCAAGAGAAATTTTGCTTGTGTTTGTACGGGATCTGAAATGAGGGATTACCAGGAGCCCAGGCTCTGCACAGCAACCCTAGCAGCAAAGGTGTGTATCGATGCTGTTGTCAACGGACAGAAAATGTGGAGTACTAAAGATTACTCAATGCTGGGGAAAAAAAAATCCACATGAAAAAAAAAAAAAGCCAGAGGTGAGAGGGCCAGAGTTTCTTCCGTGCAATTCAGCTCACTAACAAAGTCCTCGTTCCTTGAACCTCGCAGCACCGGGCTCACAGCCCTGACCCCTGTGCTCCCCAAAGCGCTTGCGGCTTTTGCTGGGTGAAGTCCCAGGGCTCACCCCAGCTTCCTCACCTGCTTCTCTGCCCTGCCTCAAGCAACCGTTTTCAAGAAAGGAATGCAACTCTGCCCATCTCACAACAGCAACTCACTCCACTGCTAAAACATTTCTGAATCTATTAAAGTCAAGACTTCATGAGGAATTGTTTGCTTAGTACCCTTGAGAGTCAGCCTACTTACTCATTTATGTACTAAAATAAAGGATGAAGAACCTTATTAAAAGAAACCTTTATTTTTATAACAAAAATCCTGCTGTAAACAGCAATTTTACTATTAAAGAACATCTGACACATGACCAATCTGGGCAAAAGTATGGATCAGAATGAAGTTAAAGTCTCATTGTTAAGCACTTGAAACTCAATAAGCACCAAAATTGAAACTAGATAAATTTTTTTTTTACTCACAGAGCTATTTTTTCCCCATCTGTTCTCCTCTTTCTTTCTTTTTTTACATAAAATATTCAAAAATATTCATATTTCCCAAAGAAACTTTAAAGAGAAGTTGAAATAAAAATCTGAATTTTGTGCTTAGTTTAAAAAAAAAGTATTTTTTGTTTTCTTTAATGGAAAGGTAGAATATATTTTTTTAGAAACAGACACTTTCCATGAATTTTTGTCTTCCACCCAATCCTACCTTGCAATCAAAACGGTTTCAGTGCAAGTTTTTTGATCAGTATGAATACTTGCTGTTAGGCACTCAAACTTGCATGTTTTGGCTACAGCGACCAGCTTCGGAGGCTGTTCAGTGCCATTCATGTACTGAACTCAACTCAAATCTAACAGACTTTAAGAAGCTCTCATAATTTTATATTTAAATTCTCCACAATGCAAAATCACTTTTGTCTTTTGATAATCTTATCTCCATTTATTTACTGGAAAATTAGGAGAATCGTTTTCTGCTCCAGAGATGTGTCATATTATTATACATCATTACATGTATTGTACAAAGTGTTTCTCGGAGAAATGTACTCTCAGTGCTGTACTGACCACATCTACCCACTGTGACTCGCTCTTCTTTGTATGTCAGAATAACTACTTTGTGTCTCTGTATTATTTTTCAACCATTTAAAGGCCCTAGAACTGCTTTTATTAGTAACAACTAATGGTTTTAAATGGCTGCGACAATTTCAAAATGCTAGGAAACTGGACTTAGTGAGTAAGAACACGCTTCAAATTGTTTTGCTTGTCTTCTGTTACGTGGAGAGTTACTAGTACATACGCACACACTTTGGCAAATATAAATTATACTAACCAAAGGCATTGAATAAGTAGCTTTAGCCTGCACGCATTTTCATGTTATGAAGATAAAAAAATACCTGTATTAATTACTAAATAATACTGCTAATCAATAACAATAGTTTTATTATTCATAAGCTACTATTAATAAAACACCACGGGTTCTAATGTAACCATTAAAAGAATTAATACTGTAATTTAATTTTAAGGTCTTTACATGTATCTGAAGCCTATTAAAATAAATGAAAAGCCTCTCAATGACTCTGGATGATGCCCTGCATGTTAATGATGCTATATGTTATTTGAACTACTGCAAATCAGCTCTAAGATATTGCCTAAACACGGAAGCGCTGATTATACTTCATGTAGGTGGATATAATGTTTCAGGAAAAGTGCACGCCTCCCTTTCCATTCTCATTTTCAAAATCAAGCTACTTTTGCTCAGTTTCAAAAAGCATTATAGTAAGGGAGAGGTGGAATTAGGGTATTGTCAGGAATTGAGTTGGGGACATGGGAACCTGGTCTCCTACCAGGTACAGTTTTCTCAGCAGCTACTGCATTTAAAACACTTATTCACTGAATTTATTTGGCTATGATGGCAAACACATGAACCAGATAACGAAAGGGAAGATGAGGGAGGAAAAAGGCTTCTAGGGAAGTTAAAAGCTGAATTCTGTTATTTGAGAAATAGACATTAAAAAAGCATATTTGTGCCAAATAGTCAATGGCTTTGATAGTGTTCCACCAATTTATTCTGCATTTAGCTCATTTAGGTCCCTGTGAAAAGTGAGTAATTGTCTTCACAAAGCACACCAAGAACTACTACCAAAAAAAAATATCTTACTAAAAGCAAGGCCACAATTACTATTTGTTCTACTGAAGAACAAATCTCTGCATACATGAATTAGTAGTAAATATAATGCCATTTACACACAAATAACACACGCATCGATCTAAAAGTTACAAGTGCTACACAGCATTTTTTTCAACAACCTTAAAAAAAAATGTTAGTATTGAAAGAGAGTATTAAGAACGGCATCCCAGGAAAAGAGCTGTAGAACCCTTGATTTTTATATCACATACTTTTGAAAACACCATTAGTTACATATTTGCTGCCAAGTACCTGATTACCTTTCAAAATCTAGCCCTGCACTGGTAAAGCTCTTGAGTGATCGAGGTATCAACATCACCCGTCATTATGAAGATAATTTTAATGATGAAAGCATTGCTAAAATTTATTTTAAAATTCATTTTTGCTTTAACTTCTTTAGAGATGATTTGTTTGAGTACCTGAGATACAGTAACTAATCACTGATGGTTTTCTTTGCAAATAATAAAATAGATTTATGTTCCCTCCCTGTACGAACAAGGTTTTCATCACCTTCTCCTGAATTTCTGAGCTATCGAATATTTGATGAGTGCTTAGGGAATCAGTATTGTGTCTTTTCACAGCAGTAATCAAGGAATGAAGTATTCTCTGCTGTAATGAATCTACCGCAGGCCCAAAAGATGAATATTTTAAATGCAAAAGCAATATGTTTGTTTTGAACACATTTAAGTTTGGCTTTAATAAAGCAAGTAGTGAAGTGTGCAATGAATTATATTGTTAGATGGTTAAAACAGAGCCGTGCAATATGTCTGAATGCATTTAATCCAAGTAACTACTCATTTTAAATGCAACTTGTAAATATGTGCTACATATACAAATGGTTGACTCAGGAACCATGAGAGATTTGGGCCTGCCCTCCCCTCCACTCCTGGCTTGCTTCAAAACCAGCTCAGCCTCACAACTAACCAAGGCCCCGGGGCCAGAGTATCATGAAGTACAAGTTGAACCTCATGCAGACTGAAATTAAGCACGTGCACCAACTATTCAAGTTAGGATCATTTAAATAAAGATTGAAGTGCCCTGCTGGACTGGGACCTCCTACGTGTTTCAGCAGATCAGTGGCTCTCAGTGTGCAGCCACAGGCAACTTTTAAGAGGTCCACAAAGCAGGGAGCCCCTGCAGACGGGTCCCACCACTGTGGTGCTAGCGATTCTTCAAATCCAGAAGCCTTTACTGCAGACCAAGAGGATACTGTTGGCGGGAAGTAACAGATATGTGAAGTTAAATATCTTCCACGAGCACTAGTTTCACTTTGAGAACAACCAGGTAAGCCCAATACTGACAGGAATGGTCATTTTTTTTTCTCCTGAAAAACTTGTCAGGAGGCAAAGAGAAATCATTGACATTACCTCATTTGTCTCCAGAAGATTTAGATGTTTGCTAAAATAACAAGAGAGTTCTCTTTAACAACAAAAAATGAAGAGCTTTTTGACTCATATTGCTGTTTAATATTCTGATCCCCTCTCCCTCTTGAAACATACTTTTTTCCACAGACATTCCCCCTTAAAGAAAAAAGCCGTTTTTCCCATTGATTCCTCCACCCTCAGTGAAGCACGTTTATGGGCTTTAATAACCATTATACCTGACACCAGCAGACTGGAGTTCCCTCCTTCCCTTTTCAGCTTGTTACAGCTGAATAGCTTTTAAAATAATTTGGACTAAAAAGCTAAAGAGGTTCCTAAGTCACTTTGCTACTCTATTATACTCACTGTGGTCTCAGCGAGGACAAGAGAGGATCGTGAAGGAAATATGATGGCATGGTGCAAGGTTTTGTTTGTTTGCTGTTTGGTTTTTGCAAAGTGAGGCACCTCATTCTGCCCCATATACAAAGCTACAGAACAAAAGTCGGCAGGAATTTTCAGCGGCACTCCCCTGGGCGTACAACAGTCCCCAGCACGACGCTTGAAGTAATGCTACAGTGAGAAAAGGGACCAAGTATCATGGGACCCTTTTCCTCAACATATGTGTTCACTTTACAACTAGTACTCCGATGGAAAAATCAGCTTTTAGAGCCCAGCTAGAGATTTCAGGCCAGCTCATCTCCTTTGCAGATTGCAAATACCTGCTATAAAGTCCCCACAGTGCTATTTTATGCGAGACCCTCTGAGTGTCTATCCACAGTGAGATACGGAGCTGAGCAATTATAGCAGTTTGTATATGCAAAAATGTTTCCTGATTTTAACTAGTAATTTTTTTTTTATTTGTCGGGTCAACTGACCTGCAGCATGCAAACAAAAATAGAATTTATCAAAAGAATTTACAATGAAAGCAATGAGAACAGCATAGATTTAATTAACGATTGCAACAAAGTTCCAAGTGGTTCAATTATCCAAGTTCAGAACCAATGTACTTTACCTGGAAATTGCCCCTAAAATAGTGAATTCAATAAGGAAAATTCTTATAAAGTCCAAGTTCAATTATTTAAAAAGGAGGAAAGAGGGTTCTTAATTATTTAATGTTTCACCAATAATTATATAGTTCAGTATAATGTTCATTCACTGGAGAACCTGATTTTCAAAGGAACATTTATGAACATCAGTCAAACAAAAAACACCTGCCAGACTATAAATTCAGTCAGTGCAGTACACATTCATTCCAACACAGCATTAACACATTAGCAAAAATCCAAGGCTTGACTTAATGGCAAATCTATCCAATAATTTCTGTGTTAAAATATTTACACAGAAAAGCATGCACAGCTCAGTTTTCTAATGTATTTGTAAAATGCAGTATGACCTCTATTGCTACGATTTTTTAAAGCTGCATTCTAGATAAATGAGTTAGAGATGGGACTGCAGCTCTGGAAAACAGCAAACTATAAAATTAGTATGTGAATAGTCAAAGCTGCCAATCAAAATGTGGCCATAGAAATCTCAGGGACATTTCATTCAAAAGTTACTAAGAATCAGTTTTAAAATACAGATTTTTAATTACTTTCATTAAATACTAGCCATGGTAAGCTCATCCACATGGTGCCCTGGGGAGCAAGGCTAAAGGAACACCAAGTATTTCTGACCCAAACTGTTTGTAAAGGTTTCTCCAAGTCATGGTTCACCAGCTCCAGCACACAATACACAGTCAAGGGAACTAAAATGGCGCCTTGGTCAAACACAGTATGGATCTGCAAAAAACTTACTGCCATCAATTAATAACCCTATGTACAAAAACTCAAGCTCTATGAGACAAACTCTGGAAAACCCTCGTGACAGCCAAAATAGCAGCTGCCACAATAAAGTCCTTCGAGTTTACTTACACCGGCCACAGTTCAGCAGATGCCCTTCCAGAATGGGGACTTTGGGCTCTACAAATCTTCCTCAGCAGCTTTCTGTCTCGGAGCAGAACTACCCAAGAGGAAGACCTGATACACTCAGAAATTTAATGGCACGCCACCGACTCATCATTTCAACCCAAAGGCAAGGAAAAAAATACCAAAAAAAAAAAGAAAATAATTTCCTTGCAGCCACAAAACAGGTTGTCCCTGGGTCACTTTGCTAAAGAATTATCTTAACCCCACTCTCTGGAAGAGATCAGAGACTGTTTATCAGTAATGGCTTCAGATTTCACAGCTCCTGGAGCACAGGAGCCCAGCTGCACCATCATCCAGACTTTACAGCCTAATGTCCTGTGGCCCGCAGGGCTAGAAATGATGAAAAGTATAGATTTCTGCTCCCCTGAGGGGACCACAACACTTGGTAGTGGTCTTAAAGAGCCTGAGGTCTCTTACAATCAAAGTTTTTTTTTTTAAACAGCATTACAGACTGTCTTAGGTTATTTTTAGTGAGTTTAATGGCTCCCTTGGAATCGTGCAAAGTGGGACTCACAGTAAGTGCAGCACCTAGCTGTGCAGGTGAGGAATACAAAACACAGTGCCACTACAATTTTAAGATTGTCTAAAAACAGGAATACATGTAATATACAGGCTAAGGAATGGTGCAACATGGAGCGGTGCTTCATGTGGCTTATGTGAGGCACATCACAGTAATTTAGCAATTAAATTCCAGACACATGATGCCACAGCATGTACTGTACACCATGGCATAACACATGCTCCTTCTGACACAGCAGATGCATGTAATGTGCAGCTCTTCACTGTGGTATAAATCAAGCAACAGCACCTTTGGTTGTTCTGTTTCTAAACTTCTGTCTTGTACAGCCAAATTCAATTTGCCCAAATCCTTCCCACAGCACATCAAGATTAAGTAGTCTGGGGAATCATCCTGCTATGCCACTGTAAATTATCACAGCTCCACCAACTTTAGCCTAACATGAAATGCCACAGAAGTGCTCAGAATTGAACAGTGATGAATTTAACATGCCTACTTCCACTAGCCTGATGTCAGGAGAGTTACAACAATTTATGCAATACAAGGATCCGTCCTTTTCTCCTTATCAAAGCATTTGATCAAAATCAGTGACATGGAAAAGACAACCTTACTTAATTTGAGCAGGAGAGTCAGACTTGTCACTCTAACATCATAGGAAAAAGGGAGCTATTTACATATGGATACTTGCGTATTCTTTTTTATCTGACTTCACAAAGATAACAGTAAGATCATTTTTTTTCTTCCACAGTAAAAACTAGTGTGAAACCCCACAGAGGACCAGCATTTTCCCTTGCTCTTCCCTCCCTCCTTTCCTCTCTTTTGAAAAAGCAACACCTTGTGATATTTCAAAATCTTCATTAGCCGCTTCTCTGCTTGTGACAGCCTGGTGGTATGGGGTTGCTCCAACTCCCTCCATTCAATTCACCCTCGAGTCAAAGGAAAAAAATTCCATTTCTGATGCAATATGACAAAAAGCCCACATTACTGAACACCACTGCCACATGGCTTGACCTGCCAGCCATCGCAAGCCGTGGGCTCTAACCCACGCTGCAGTTCTCGAGCATGTCGAACCAACAAATGAGCTAACTGAGCAGTCATGCTCTTGAGGATGCATTTTGAAAAGGGGGATGCATAAATTCACTCATTCGGAAACCTGCTCTGTTCAAGAACTTGTTACTATGACAATTTAGGAGAAGCTGCTAAAGATAAGATTGGTGAAACTTATTGATTAATTTTCTCTCAAGCTATGTTTGAATTTTAAGTTTTCTCTAAATAGAACCAGTTCACGTCGGTTTGTTAGTATTCCAGGGACCCAAGCAACGTGCTTCAGCAGCGAAGGAAGTTCCATGATAAATGTGTTCTCCAATCTGCATCTGTAAAGTAGCTATAAAATCAGAACAATTCATGCAAAATTTTTTATTACGTTTCTAAATATACTTATTTACATTTTAAATCACACTTAGACAATATGAAATATTTTTCACTTAGACAGGTGGGAACAAGAAAACAGATGCATCCATTAAGCTTGAAACAATTCAATGAATTAAATAGTACTTGGTGAATGCTTTGGTTTATGGATATAGCCCTTGTTTAAACTTACTTGAAAAAACACGGCCATGGCTCCTACTACCCTGTTTTCTATAACTGCTGTTCCAAAACTGTCAAAGTCATCAGGATTGTAGAAGTAAATCTGCATCTGTAAAAATTAAAACCAACAACAAAATCACATTAGTGTTGACTCATACAGCTTTCAAACGAGCTAATGCATACACATCACACGTAAACCCAGTGTTATGAACCCGAGATAAAGGAATTCTGCTGAACAATATTGTTTAACTAGCACCTTGATTAATAGCATGACTGCCCTACTGGGACAGTAACCAGGGAACAGAGTCAACGCAATGCATTTTAATAACAAACCCAAGGATAAACAGTACGGCCAGTCTGTTTAGATGGTAAACTTCATGCTTTCTGCCAGGATCTCTTCATTTCTTTACTCATTGCAGGCTCATCTCCTCCTCTGTTAAATGTGCTAAACATATTTATCTCAACAACCATAGAGAATTTTTGAAAAGGATTTCAACGCTTGGAGTTATTCCTTTACTCCTAAAGCAATTTGTAAGATAAAAGTCTGTTTCTGTAGCAATGCATTTTTATGAGCCTCTGATATTCAGGACTATCAGTTAAGGTCAGACTTCTCCCTGACTTCAGTTAAATTTCATGACTTTTATTTCCAAAGCATTAGGACTCGGCAAAAAGTATAAGTGAGACAAAACCAGATATTTTGATGTCATTTTTGGATTGATAATAAATATTAATAATTAGGCAAACCCAAAGTGATACCAGGTGAGAACAATGATTACTCCAAAACAGCCAGTGTCTGAGTTACACAAGTATAGGAGGACTGAGAAATACCTTCCTTCGTACACTCTGCTGTTGAACAACCCTGCTGTACTACGCACATGCCACAGAAACAGGCAACTCTCAGTGGCTCGGGGGCATACTACTCTTAATTTCCTGTATGGTTCTTGTTCCATTTACATCGTTAGCTGAGCTCCTGCTTCCGCCAGCCATCCTAAAACACTGCTGCTTCTCCAGCAGTTAGTTGTTCAACCTCTCCATTCCCAGAGAAGCCCCTAGTGTTAGTCCATCTGTATCTGCCACGATTTGCTCCGAAGGATCTGGTTTACATCCAAAAGATGCAACGCTCCCTTCGCAACATTACACCATGCAGGTGTGTACATTAATTGTATGAGTGCTCTACACATTACAAATTAAAAACATGTGCCTGATGGTAACAGCCAAGCACAAGAACTGGACTTTGCAGCAGTTGCTCTTCAGGCCATTCAGGGATCCTCCCTGATGGATTTTACAATCTGAACCAGTGCTAGCACATCTGTCGGGGCAACATTACCACAGGACAGTCAGCCAACAAGTACGCTCACTCATGCACATTGACTCCAAAAAAAAAAAACCAAACAAAACAAACAAACAAACAAACAAAATTCTATTCCTGGCTGTGAAACAGCAACAGACCCATCAGGCTTCGCTGCCACTGGCCTCTCGCCTGAACCTGTGCATTCACTCCTGCTTCTCTGCTGTCCATCACCTGACCCATTCAGGCTTTTCACAACATTACTAGGCGATAAGAAATAGACACGCTGTGCGCATAGTTAAATGGAGACGTAAGGTCCAGCTGAGACTGTCCATGCCTCCCGACACACTGCTGGCCTGACCATCGCTCCCTCCTGCAAGTCTGTCTGCAGGCAAATGTTGTGCTGGCACCAATAACTTGCTTGCGGCTGTTTGGGTTTTTGCAAGGTTGTGCTGCATGACAAATCCTACCGTATTCACAAATGCAAGTATTTTTCCCATATTCTGAAATCTTGTGTATTGCCATATGAGATGATACGCTTTTATCTTGCTCAGATGTGTTCCTACTGATATTTACTAATTCCCAGGCTTCTAACTATATATTGGCTGTAGTGTTTAATACTGGCAAAGTACCTATATATCTAATAAAATATCACCATATAGAGAAAAGGCCAAGATGAAGATCAGTCTCTTCAGAGGTAGAGGTACTTTTTTCACCAGGAGGATAAAATAAGACCACACTCCAAATGACTCACAAAAAAATAAAAAAGAAAAAATTGTCTGGCACTCGCTCTAGCTTCATAAAATTTGAAAGCAATTTTCTTCCCCTGTTTTGGCCTTCCTATTCCCAGTGTATTCACAGCACACACAGAGATGCTGGCAATATCTCGCAAAGTTGGTGGTGCCTCCAGGTTCTGACAACTCATGCTTTGAACAAATGTAGACTGAGGTGCAGCCATTCATTGATGTAGAAATTAGAAACAGTTTGTTTCAGGTAGAATTACTTAAACCTCAATTTAGCCAGCACAGACAAAGCTCACAAAACACTCACAGATTACATTTTACTCCCCTTTAAAATGAAGCCTAAAATTAGGTATACCTTGTATAAAACATTTCACTATATAGTCCTCATAGGAGATTATGAAGAAAAGTATCACTGAGAGAGTTCAGCATATGCCAAAATCATTTTGGATCAATTTTGCTCAGGGCATTTTAAGGAAATTAATTTTTACAATACACTTTTGGATAGCGGTGCAAAGGGCTTTGGTAAAAAAGTGCTTAAATTCAGATCCCTCATCTCAGCAGTGCAATTTCACAGACTAATCAAGAACCACACTCTGCCTTGATTACCATACACATAGAAACATTTCACCACTGCTCCCTGGTGTTTTTCCAGAGAGCGTGGTTCCCCCCTCTGCATCCATCAAGTCAAGGGGAACTGTCTTGTATGAAAAATTATCATCATCTGTCATACGGTAGGTTCCTTATGTGTTCATACAGCTAGAAGGAACATTTTAGGAGTAGAATCTCCCAGGAATTGCTATTATATAATTTACACATGCATACACTGCAAAAACAATGTTAAGAAGATGGTAAAGTTACATCCTCAAAGCTGCATGGTTCAGGCTGCTCGTAAAACCACACCTGGTCACCGCTGAGCATTAGTATTATGAGAGTTTTCTAATTATGTGATCACATATTGTTCTCTTCCATAATACGGTCTCATCTGTTTTCCCCAATTTACAATATAATGTAAATGTATCTAACGTATTTTACTTCTTTTATACATAATATACATAATCTTGAATGCATTTATCAGTAGATATTTAATTTACTATTTTCTATGGATAGCATAATGTCCTTTATGTACAAATCAAGAGTAAAACAGTTAACGATAAACTTAATTTCATCACATACTGAAGTGGCCTAAATACGCTAGAAAATTTTCATTATTACTCCTTATTATATAATTAGTATATAAAATATATGGTGCATTTTGCATATAAATGACTTCTTCTGTCTCTGCCCGGTACATAGAAAGCAGTAGTACAGAATGTAACAAAGGGGCATTTAAGCTAAGGAAAATTTGGATCTTATTATAACATGTTATTTATGAAATGCAGAATGGCGCATGGTCCAAGCTTGCACATCCAACCTGAACTCTAGCACTGCCTGATTTCAGCACCATAAACCATCATTTTCTTGTACATTTTTACATGAGATTTCACAATGGCTTCTATTTTCAAAAAAAAATTTCTTTTTTTTTAAAAAAAGGCCCCTTAGCAATGGGAAAGCCTGAAATACCTTTTGTAGTTTCTCTAGTGTGACACTGTCTGCAGTCACAATGCTTTGTTCCATACATCCCTGCTGATAGTGCTCCAAATAGCCTTCCTGGTGGCATAGGTCTCAGAGGGCATCAGAGTCCTGTTCTCTGTGGCACAATATATTGGATTTATAAGTCTTTCACATCTAGCCCTGTTACAATTAACGAGGCTGGGAAAAGCTTACACAGACTTCCTTAATCTCCGCTGTGCAACACAGCAGTACGCTTGCACGCACCTTGAAAAATCTATTATGCAGTGACCAAACAATTTGAAATTTTCAGTATTTTGAGAAGGTAAGTTTTGATAAGGCTAAGCTGAAACAAACCCTCCCTAGTGACACAAAGGTGCTTTTCTTGCAGAAAGACTCCCTTCGTCCTAAAATGCTACCGACAACTACTGCAGCTACAGAGCTTTACCAAGGCAGGGGGACGGCAAGAGTTTGATCTTAATGGAAAAACTTTATTCTCTGACAGTCTTCACACTCTAAAAGAGTAGAATTGTTTTCACTCAAACTTGAGAGAGATTCACTGTACAGCACAGATTAAGCCTGAAAAAATCTCACTGAAGGGGAAAATCTTCAGAATGTTACAAGTGCCTTAAAACAGAGGATTAGAGAGAAAACCCTCGCCCTGCCATAACCCAGGAGGTAATTGCCAGTCACCCTACAAAACCATGTCATGTTTTCTAGCCATTTCTGGCCAGGAAGATCCAGTGCCCAACCATTACAGTTTCCAAGCACACCTGGCCTTTCTCCAGCCAACAACACTTATACAAATGAATACACCACATACATCCACTACCTGAGTAATTCCCCAGCCTGGAGCATCTTGGCCTCCATGCTCTTACCAGCTACAACAGCCTTCCAACACGCCATGGGGCAGGCTCTACTCTTTGCAGAAACACCTTTCTTCAGACACGTTCTTCCAAACTCTGCAGAAATCTGGTGTTCTCCAGAGCTAGCAAAATGTCAGGCCCTGCTCTGTGCTTAAGAGATTTTGACTCAAAAGTGGGCTGTCACCTTGCTGATCTCGTAAGGACAGGCTGTCCAAAATGTGCATGTGTATTACTGGGAAATACTGCCCACCAGAGATCAGTTCTGATTTTATTAAGTACAATTGCCTCTGAATGACTAAACCCTCTTTATGAAATGTCACTGGCTTGCAAAATCTGAGCCTGATTCAAATTAATGACTTTTCCCTGCCACAAATAAAATTCTCTAGCTCTCTGCTCAGATGCTCCTCCTCTGCTTGGCAAGACAGACATCCAGACAGAAATCACCACTCCTGTGCATGACATCTTTTTGCTCTTATTACCCCACTACAAAGACAGAAAGTTTACATCCAATACAGACTATCATGGCCAAACTCATTCAGCACTTATGAGAGAAAAGCCACAATGAGCATTTGATAGATCCCAGAAGATGTAAGCGAGTTCAAAGCAATTCTAAGAGACTGGAAACCAAGCAAGTACAGTTTCCATAGACAGATGCCAAGTATTTTAAAAATAAATAATTGAGACTTTTAAATTGGATTGCTATCACCCTGTGCAACCTCCTACAGCAGATTTCTCTTCAGATTAAAAAATGAACAAAGGCTCATTGTGCTGTCACAGATGTGGAGTACAGAATATTCAATAGTACAATAGTACCAGGAATTCTGGTGGAAGGGAAAGGATCATCAGAATTAGGTTTCCGCTCACTTCCTTCCAGCAATCCAAGGACTACCATGCAATTTAAAGCTAAAAAAAAAAAAAGTTTTTTATAGGCCAGTCAATTTTTTGATGAATCAGGCATCAAGATCCAGAGGCCACAGATAGGTGGTTTATTATGTACTGCATTAGAGACTATTTTCAGAGAGCAAAACACATAGGCATCACAGGTAGACTGCAAATCTTTGCAGAGTGGCAAAACAAAAATTTTGAAATGTTTGCTTTAAACGATGGAGTTAATCACTGAATATACTAATTCTTAATTAGTACCTTTGCTGCTTATATTGTAAGAATAAATTATTCTCAGCCACTTTTACAGCTGGATTTAAAACCTCTCACATAAAAACAAATTCTGTGCTAAGATTATGAATCATACATTATTTTTCTTAATTGAAAGCCTGTATGTAACTTACTTCTGCTTTAACTATGTGCATAGATTTCTAAGCAAACTGGATGATATGATCCATTTGGCTGGAATAAAAATTTTCTACAGACATAATGTAATCTTCACTGCAGCACTGAAAATTCAGAATAACTGTCCTGCAGTCTGTGTGTTTACTGGAGTGTGAGATGTACACTGGGACAATAAAGTCTGATGTTTGACTTCTCATTATATTCTCTTAAAAAAACACCATGAAACTTATCATTTATAACATATTCTAAATCTGCTTAGAAAAGGCAGGGGGGAAGAGCGAATCGTGATGTTTTCCAGTTCTCCTACCAGAGCTTGATGTAATAACATAGAGTATACTGCATTCTCTTCAAAAGATAGAGTTGAACAGGAGCAGATAATGGCATGTTTTTCCTGCCTAGTCTATTATTCATCAGTGAATTTTTAAGTATAGTTAGGCAGTTACAGAGATGTATTTTGAATGTCATAACTTAGTGTTTTACAGTGCCTAAAAGTGTGCTGGGTAAATTGCAAAACAAAGAGTCAGGCAGGGCCTCTGCCCTAAAGTAATTGCAACTTGATAATGAATACAATGCTAGGCTGAAAAAATGGAAGGAGTTGAAACAACAGGAAAGCCAGGATCACACAAGTGAAGTAACAGAATTTAACTCAATTTAGACATTTGCATGCCTTAGAAGTGTGGTAAATTTCCCTTTAACCTTTTTTAATAGTAAGCATTAATTATTGCTTAGTTGTCTACAAACAACGCAGTAGGTGTATCTATGTTGGTAGTCGAGATTAAGCTATTTCATGATCGTTTTCAACCTGAAAGATGGTAGTTGTTGCATGTTCTGGCCTTAACTCTGAGCAGTGTTTAAACCTGTGAGTGATCCAGTAACAGCCCAGTAGGAACAGTAAGGCAACACGATGTCTGTAGGATTGCCCTGGGCTTCAATGCCCTGCTGGATTGTGGCCATATCACTCAGTATCTCGAGTGTTAAGTCCTGAATGTTGAGAGAGAAGTACCTTGTCAAGCCAGAAACTTGCCTGATTTCTACTGCCAGAAATAAATACCCCTTAGGCCCGCTCCTGTCCCAAACAAGAAAATCTATCTCACGTATATACACTGAGTCATTACACAATGAAGGCATATTTGATGCTAAAAAGCTGTATGTTGCATTCATTTGTATTTCCATAATATGAAAATAACGGTTTCAGTGTTTATGCTTTCCATAAGATGAAACTTTTTTGCAATTGCTTTGTACTCCGAGTAACAGCCATATGATTCACCATGAAATGAAGTCTGGAAAATCGTTTTGGATAAATGGAACTATAAATTCAATAGAATTTCCATGACAACATAGATTGCAACACTCCGCCACAAGTAAAATGTTATAAATCATTCAAAACCAACAAAAAATCAGCAGTAAGTCTTCTCTTTCACAACACACAAGACCCCTGAATTATAGAGCTGTGGTTATTACCTCCCCATGCAGTGCCTCTTATTTCTGATGCTCTTCCTTGTTACAAGTGTTGTTTCATATCTGACCTACTTCCAAACACAGGAAATTATAATACTAACACTTTAATACTAAGATGTAAACAAGAACCGAGGCATAATGAGCAGGAGGCGTTTTTAAACCTTTCCTCTTTTTCTCATCGTCTAAAAATGTTTCAAGATCTTCATCCTGTGGTAATTTTACCTGTGAATCAAGATACATCACAGCATCTTGTTAGACTCACAAATTTAGGAGGCTTTTTTTATGGAAACGTGGGTGGTAAGCGTACAATAGGGTGCTCAGTCAGCTCGTAAAAAGGATGTGAACCACATGTCCAAGGGATGGAAGAGATCCAAGAAGAGGAGGAGGTAAAATGAAAAAAGGGTAAAAAATTACACCACACAGTATTGCTCATTCGTATCCCTCCATCAGAGGGTTCCTGACATACGGTATTTCACTTAAAGTCCAAGGATCTGGAATGAAGTGATTCCAGGAGGACCTTCACTGCAATTTAAAAATCACTGTGGCTGTGCATTATTGTCCTTACATGCCTGTAAGAAAAACCTTGCAAATGCAAAGCTCTTTCCCTCCTGAAAAAAATTAAGAAGCCTATAAAACTAAATAAGAGATAAATAGCTCAATATTCTGATTTTTGGGAAGAAGTAGGAGTATTTCTTACAAATCAGGTCTTCTGCTAACTTGAGAAGAAGCAGCAACCTGCTTAGTCCTTGCATTGCAAAGGCTCATCTTCCCAGACTACTAGAGAGTTTCTGGTATCTTGCATAAATTGCTGCCCATCTCTGGGCCTCATTTCCTCATGTGTAAGCTGCGGTCATTGCCCACCCCTCCTTTAACTGGATGTTTTATGAAAAAAAAACACAGGAAAGATTGGGAATAAATGGGAAAAATTACAAGCAATTGAAAAACATGAAATAAACTACTATTTGGAGTGGTGTTGGAGAAAAAAAAACTTTGGAGTTGCTGTTCATTTGCTTGATATTGCAATAAGGAAGACTCACGCAAGTACCTAATGGAGACAGTACACTGCCTCTTAATACTGGTACCAACTTAGAAACAGCTCATATCTGACAAAGAGCTGATGTCGTGGGAGTTCAGTGCAGACACTTATTGCAAGGCACTGCACTCACATACCCCTGAGGGCATCTTCCCAGGCTCCTGGAGGTCAGCTGGGGTCTCTCACTGGTCTTTAGCTCTGCTACCCATCTCTCTCTCTCTGCCAGAGACTTTTTGATTTATTTATGAAGTAGTTCTGAGTCTCACCCACAGTGGCTTTGTTTAATCATGGCATATTCCAAACAAGACAGCAAGCACATGTGTGCAGGAACACACAACGCTGAGACTCCCATTTCAGCAAGAGGCAAGCTTTGCTTTCTAAAACTGTCCAAATGGAAAAATTAGAAGCAATACTTAGCTGCTGGCGGGGGTGAAAAACTGAAACAGGCAATTTAGGAAGTGGCTAAGCACCAAATGCCACAGAAACTGAAAACAAGCTGGATGGACTGACTGTATGAATATTATAGCTCTGAACTCAACCCAAAAGTGACTGTTTGAGATCCCTTCTTCATCTGTTTCCCATAGTCTTTCTACAAGGAGAACTAAACTACTGAAGAATTTTAAACTTCAATACCCAAACTGTCCATACTTCAGCTCATCTTTCAAGAATCCATTTACTTTCTTAAACATCAAGAAGTGCTGCTAGAATGGAGAGAACTGCTGGGATTTCCTAGCAAAAACACTCCAGAGCTCTTCAGGGAAAAGAAAGGAGCTGCACTTTAAAAATAAACCCTACAAAAGCACACTTTTCCTAGCATGTGTCATTAATACAATTTCATATACCATTCACTTTAAAGATGCACTAGCACAAGCATTCACTCCACTGAGAGCTCACATCTTAGCACAAATTATTCTTTTTGTACTGTGGAATTCAGAACATCCTGTGTGGTTTATTTGTTTTTTGTGGGTTTTTTTCTTTTTTAAAATGGGAGAAGGCAAGCCCTTCCATGAGGTTTAATGATCTTTAAAATGCCTCAGAACAAATTTTGAGATATTTATAGTTTTGTTGCATCTCTGGATTCAAAGCCATGCAGCAGATGGGGCACGTTTTCAGAAGCGTTTTGCTGGGCGAAAGGCCATTCCTATCTCTGAGGGGATGTGAAATCCTCCAGGCTGTACACTTGCAGATTTATTTTTATTTATGAACTGTGAAGTATATGGGCAATTACAGGAGAACCAGCCCATGAGAAGAGCTTGCTTAGAGGGCTTCACAACAGAGGGTAAAAATAATATGGGCTTTCCCATATTTTGCAGAATACACCGTCTAATGCAGCATTGTAATCCCAAAGACAAAGCAAGCAGGGTCCTCAGCATCAGAGGTCTTGGTAGCTTCTTGCAGATTCATGGAGGAAGATGGGACAGACCCGAGCTGTGGGGACAGCACTAGTTCTGCCACAAACTTCCCGTTTGAACACAAGAGGGACTTTTTTTTCAACGCAACTGCTTAATGTGGGTGTTTTATTTCAAGTTTCTCAGAAGGGCTTAATATGCAAAGAGGGAGTATACTATATCCTTTTTAAAATGCAGAATCTCTTGAAAATACCTCAAACTGAAATCCTCCCCACCATGGGGTGCCTATCCAAATTCCCCAGTCTCTTGGAAAACCTTGCATGTAGCATCTCTGTACCCTGTCTCTAATTTTCTAGCTTTCTTTACCCTTACCCTCTGACTGTTTTACTAGAGTAGAAAGTGAAGTCTGCACACATCTGAAGCGCAGTGTTAAGAAATTTGTAAATTTGCCTTAGCAACTTTGTGTACAAACACAGACACAGAGTAGCTGAATACAGCACCTTAATGGCACCAGCTTGTTAAGGACATGATTCTGTATTAACACTAGCAAAACAAAAAGAACCAGACTTCAACATAGCAAGAGGCAAAATATACAAGTAAGGAGCAAAACTGATGGAAAGGTTAAAGTGCTAGACATTGTGTAGCCTTTTAAAGTTAAAACCATGTCCACTGTCACATTTGCAAACCCATTTGCAAACACATTCTGTAATGGTCGTTTGCTAAATGTCAAAGTTATTCTTCCATGCCTATGAAACAGAAACACAAATCTAACTCTCACCCCCTCCCATGCTCACACGCTGTACCTGCCTGCAGATGCCATGCCGAGACTCCCGTGGTGCATCTGACTCTGCCACTCGTTCACGGCATCACCTTATATAATTCAAATAAAAGAACCTCTCAACTTTAACACTTTCAATTTTATAAGGGCCCATTGATGTTGAAAGAAAACAATGCTGAACTTCTTTGGACTCCTGGTGAACACAACAGTGCCACCAGATTGGCATTTGAATCCAAATTTTACAGGCTTCGGTTCAGCAGTTTTCAGTATACACTCCTCGTGGGAGGTGTGCACAGTTGTGTCCCTGCTCAGCCAGGCTCTGTGCCAGCTTTGTCCCTTCCCTCTACTCTGCATTTTAATAATAGAAACGAGTCTCAAGCCAGAGAGTCACATTTCTACCCTAGCTCACACCTGTGTATTTCTGAAAGCACCTCTTCTGTCTCAGCATTTCACATTTGAACAATTCACCTGGGTAATGGACACCAAATAAGTTCTGCTTTCCAGTATGACAGCTGCCGGCTTTTCTCCAGACTGTAGGTGTCTTTGGCTCTAGAAGTGCCCAAACCAATTAATCCTTGCCCGTGCCACTACTGTCTCCACCAGCCCCAGACACTTGGGATGAGCTTGCAACCATGAATAGGAACTGGAAATGCTGCAAGATGGGGCAGCCTCTCCCTGTCACATAACACGGAGTGTGTGCCCCATGCTGCCTGGGGCCAGGGCTGGGGCTGTGGTGGGCAGGGACAGTATCACCTGCAGTACAAAACCACACCGTTTTACCAGTACATACCAGTACATTCACCTCTCCTAGTGTCGTCTGCCGCAGCATGAAATGCCTCAATGGAACTTTTGAAATATGGGAGTTGCACAAGTAAAGTCTTTATCATAAATCTGATAATTAACCTGCATAACTAATTTCCCTTCTGGCAGCAGGCACAGGTTGGAATAAACAGTCTATTCAATACCCACTGAGAGAAGACTCCTATATTTCATGTTTACTTTAAGCAAGTATAAAAACCTCGGGACAAAGGGCCTCAAAGAGTCAAATTCCTTGCCGTTTCAACAGAGTGCCCTGAATTATACATAAAGCAGCTACGCTCTTATCCCTAAAACCACAGGTGTGAACCAGATGTCATGCTTATCTTCTCTTGAGATTACAGCAAACAATTGCACACCTTCAGAATATAAAATAAGCTCGGGATCAAGAAGCCTGAAATATATTAAAAGTGCGGCACTGAAGTTAAAAATTCAAATATTAACTTACAAATCACTGATTCATTTGAGTCTGTTTATAGCCTATGTTCTATAAAATTTATACTTCTTTTATTTAACCTTTTTATAACAAGATGTATTATGAATCACAAATCTGAGATAAAACCACTTACACAAACCTCAGTCTTGGTCAGCAAGGTATTGCCAAACAGATTGTTAAAATATACCACCACCAATTTAAAACATACCATGGCTCAAGGAACAGAATTCAAGTTAAAGCCTTGTTTTAAATTTTAAACTTTCCTATTATTGTAATAAAGGTTTAGAAAAAAGGTGAGCATATGCTACACTCAAATACTGAAAGGAGATTAAACCCCGAATGGATCTCAAAGAGAGCTTTAAATTTAAGTTACTATATAGTAACAAGACATGTTACTGTAACCACAGAATATAAAGAGACATGGTGCTCTAACCATACACCCTTCATCATAACCAACCACCTAAGAGTACACAGCCAGAGGATGTTCCAGAATGTCCAGTTTCAAGAAAATAACAATTTTGTCACTCAACTAGTGAACATCACTAACATGCCACTGTTTGTAACTGGGGGCATTTCAGGAAAAGAACAACAGGGTCCTCCTCACCATATGCACAAAATAATCACGTCCCAGAACGTTTTCAAGGTCATACTCATACTGCAGCATTTTCTCTCTTAACCTAAGTACAGGCACCACCTCCTCACTCCTGTGCTGAGACCTCAGGAACAGCAGCTTTCTGCAGAGGGTGATGACGCGTTGTCTCTGATAGACAGTTCATGTCCTGTTTCAGTTTTTTGTTAGTTTTCCTCCTCTTCCACCCTGGCTAGCTTCATTCTTTAATCCAGCATGCCTCATGTTCTTCTGCAGCATCCCCATCAAACACGCACACTCCAAAGGCTGTCAGCATCTAATGCTAACGCTTCACTAAGAGAAGTCTTCCAGGTCAATTTATGACAGAAATATTGCAGGTTTGTAATTAGAGCCCTAGACAAGAAAGTCTTGTGTTTACTCAATAATCCCCATATTCATGTAATAAAAGCATGCGTGTCACTCTCCTAGCTGTACAGAAAAGGTGGCGAATGAGACCTGAATCCAACAGCTGTAACGTCATCTGCTTCATCTTGAGGGACTACCCTGTTCACATAACAGTATTCACCAGTGACCCAGAGCCTCATTCGCCCTCCAGCAGCAGAGCCTGTGACTCCAGGGGAAAAAGCATCTAACATCTTGGCTCACTCCTGTTAATAAAACAGAGAATGAAGAGTCATAGGCTAAGGTGTTAACATGACCTTGTCTATAATGCTGAACAGTCAAACCTGGTTTGAGTTGAGAGCACAGACCCAGGCTGCTCAGCTCCATGGCAACGCTAATGATTTAAACATCTTTATAACCTTTTATTAAAGATATAGGATAAAAGTTAAGAGCAGTACAGCAAAATAAAGAATTTGAAATATATACAGTTAAGTCTTCGAGCTTCACACCGTATGCCTTACCCCCATCTCTATCAGTGAATGGGTTTTTCTTATAAGGACAATCTTTGGATGGTATTAAATGTGGTGACAAATATTCTTCTTTGGAAAAACAGGTGAAATAATCTAGAGCTAGTTCTCGAGTCCACTCCTAACTTCTGCAGAAAAAAATGTAACAGCAAAAAGAAAAGAAGTGCAGAGACAGGTAATGCAGCTTCTGCAATTGATATTTGCAACTTCATTACCGTGGAAAACAGGCAATGAAAGCGGCTGTTATCAGCCACTCCAACACCTGGTAACTCCTGTCAGGCGGCACAGGGCACAGCTTTTCCCTGCCTCGCCGGTCACAGGATCACAGCAGTGCTGTGAAAGGGAGTGTGTCTGGGCTCACCGTGCCAGGCTCGTATTAAACAGAGGAAGAAAAAGAGGAAGGAAAAGAAGTGAGATGGAGGAAGAAAGGAGAAACAAAGAAGAGACGGCATCTGTATCTCTCACACCAAAGACTGAAGATTTAGGTGAAGTCAGTGGCAGCTCTGGTAGCTTCCCATACTGCTGCTCTGAGCAGGTCAAAACACACTCAGGATCATGACTGTCTTCCCAGAACATCCAGTCATGTGGTGGTTGGTGTGTTGGTATTACAGGGTCCTGAGATCCCAGGAGATTGTGAAATTGCAAGCAGTGTATTTTATCTCCTTCCCTTCATCAATATATCGTCTGGCCCTTTCACTCTCAGGAGCTTCCTTTACACAGACTGCCAGCCAAGGGCTACAGATGGCACGAGCGTGTCCATTAATTACATCCACCAATGATTTACAAAGTACCAGTTTTGATCTGCTAGTTTCCAGCTCCATTCCCTTCTCATTTAAACACATACCTTGGAATGTATCTTGATGTTTTTTAGATTATTTCAATCTGCCCTCTTTCTGTATAGTTTCTTAACAATGCCACACACTGATCTTGCCTACAGTAGTGTTACCGTGGATGTTGTCTGATACTGGAGGCTGCGTTACTGTAGCCCTCATAAAAACACTTTGTTTGCACCACAGATGCACCTACCTCTGTATCCTGTCTTGAGTACCAACGAAAAGTAAAAACAAGACAGTGCATGTTTACAAGGACAAGCAGCAACTGTCCCCTTAGCTACACCCCTGCCGCTTCCAGCAAGCCTCAGAAGCCTTTCTGAGCTGGAAGCTGCACAAGGACCATCCTTAGACTGGTTTGTCCAAAACTCTGTTAAATCCTCTTTCCAACCTGTATTTACTGCTGACTGCTAGAAGATCATTTCAAAGGGTTTCACAAATCATGCACTTCGATGCACTGCATGAAAAGCGTTCCTCTCTCTTGAACGTGCACTTTCTGTCTTTCTGGGCTCAGACCCTTAGTTACATTATGAAGTGTAACAAGTAACATCTATTTAACTTCTTTGAGATTTCATGGCCCTTTGCAATCATGTGCCCCGAGTCACCTTTTCCAAGCTGAGATGTCACGACAACTATTTAGATTATTGTCTCATGGAAGGTGTTTCATATCACTGAAGGTCCTCTATGTGTTTGGGATGTACAAAGCATTTTTGAGGTTGTACAATCAGAATGGCCCAAGTCATATGTACCGCAGAGTAAAGATCTTTCCTGTTGATTATACTAATCTCCTAATAATTTCTAATCTTCCTATTTGCCTTTTCGCTACTGCTGAGCACTGAACTCACGTGTTCAGAGAACTCTCTGTAAAGACCCCGGGAACGCTTCCTTGAGTGGCAATAACTAATTTAATGATCATTATATGTGCATACTTGGAGTCGTCTTTTTAACCTAGTTAAACTAGAAAATGAGATTTATACGATCCTGCTTTGTGTGTGTATCCACGTATGATATGTCAGCCCCTTGCAATAACTTTAGAGCACATTGACCAATTTCATGAAGACCTGAATGATCACCTGTTTTCTTAAAGAGTTTACACATAAACAAGTGCCTTTGCAATTAAGCGGCAAAGGTAAAGACAGACCCTATTAGTTTCACTGGTATGGATCAAATATTGAAGACTCTCCCTGTCCTCCTTCTCAAAGCACTTCATCATCATGTCTAGCATGGGCAGCCACCATTTCAGCAGTGGTCACGTTCCCTCCAAACTCAGCAGTGCTGTAAGCAGGTAAGCTGGGGCTTTTTTGACTTGAGAGTTGTACTACATTTCTGCACCCAGGGATGTACCAGGGCACACAGTGTACCTACTTTCTTTTACTCGGTAGCATTGACATCAGTGGGTGCAGAATCCCATGAGTCACTGAGGAAACACCAGCATTTGGATCTCAGCACACACAATATTAATGGAAATCCACCATTCTGTTAAATATTGGAATATGGTAACTTTAATCACAAAGCCTCTCGGTACTTAAATACTTCAGGCACTGCAGACATTTATACAACTAGCAGCAGATGAATTTTCAAATAGATACTTCTGAGTAATTATCCTCTTGAGACAGCACCAATTGCTAAATAATGCCTCAGTTTAATAGCACATAGCTCTTAAGAAATGAACAATTCTGGGGACTATTAAATCTCTCAGAAATGTAACAAAGATGGTGATAAATACCTTGCACTCCATTTTAGTCCTCATGTGGATGAGGAATAGGCCATTTTTTTCTCACCTCTTAGCTGGACTTCAAAGACAACTCCTTAGAAAATTAGGGGGTAGCCCCTCCTGCTTGCTATAATAAGGCAGGGTATGCAAATTTGTTCTTCCAGACATCAACAAAGGTTCCTTACGAGCAAAATTAGTACTCATGCTCACAGGGAAAGCTGTCTTAGCAAAACATATCAGAGGAAGCATAACTGGATGGGATAGCTGAGTGGGAACTCCTGAAAATGCCATAATTCTTACAGATTAACTGGTGAGGAATAATTGGTCTGTCCCTCCAGAACACCCCTCTGTCATTCCGGTGAAGAATTGCTGAGCAGAAAAATACAGGGAACAGAAACAGTATTCAGTCCAAACTCACACCAGTGAATCAAGGCATGACTGGGGAGAGAGTTTTCAGATGAACCTGCTTTTGTGTAACAGAGCTCCAGCTTATCAGGAAAATGAAGACCTCTTGTTCATATAAAATGCTGGTCTTTATTCATGCTCCCTAAAGATGTTGTCCCTAAAACTCCTCCTGCTTGCTTATTACTTACTGCTAATAAAAGAGCCTAGAGAAAGAAATTTCCATTCTCTGGTCACCAGAGGTCTGTGAATAAGAGCAATTCAGCATGTCGCTCCATAGAGGAGAAGGTTGCCTTTTTTACGGCCAAGAGTAAAAAGATGGAAGCAAAAGGCATAAAAATACTTGTCTCCTCATCCTGACACCATTTTACTTCTCAGGGGCATTCAGAAGCCTTTAGAGATGACAAGCTCTCCAAAGCAAACCATGTCAGATTGTGTTTACCTTCATGCTAGTTCACTCAATGTCCCAGCTTCATTTCAAAAGCAGTCATCAGTAATACACAGAAAAGGCCAACTCCTTATACAGAGAAAGCAGAAGTTAAAGTTTCTGCAATAAAGCCGATTTGTAGCAGCTGACTATCTGACCCCTAGTATCAAGTAGTTTCATCATAATTTGACAGTGCGTCATGAAATGCTCCTGTACTTAATTCTGCTTTGAATGATGAATGAAAATAAGATGAATGATATGATAACTCGGTGATCAAAAACTTCCATTGTACTTTCTTCCTCGTTAGAAAAAGTTACATTAAAAATGAGAAAGATTAATACAGAAGTGCCAGATTTTAAGCAATGATTGAGGACTTTACATAAAAAAAGCTCAAAAAGTAAGGACAGTGAAGTATTTTTAGGTGTGTGATAAAACACAGCATTTTAGCATATATATACGCCACTTCGGGTTCGGCGTGTGATAAATTTCCATCAGTATCTCACTGACAATTGAAGCTCGGCTGAATACTAAATAAAGCCACGTGGCTGTTCTACTGAGTCCTGTTGTGGAAAGGAAGGAAGGTTTGAAAAACACAGGAAAAACAGTCTGTGCATGAGGTTCAATCACAAACACTTCCTATGGCCACTACAGGGATAGAAATGGAGGGATATGGCCACCCAAGAGCAGACTCCCACTGCATGATGTTACCATGTGTCCTGGACTTAAACATGGCCTTCACCTCGGCCTGTGAAGGGTTTCCCTCCAAACACCTATATTACACCTAGCTTCAGTTTCTGTGGGTCAGTAAATCATCAAGAGAAAGAGAAACCACAAATCTCTGTGTCTTCCCATCCTGGAATTAACTGGGATTTAATAAATGTATAATATTCAAAGTCTTGTATGGAAGAGGCTTCTAGAGCCCTTGTACTGAGTTGGAATGAAGCTTCAGTGTATTCAGATGTAAGTTTGTGCAGATAAAGTCTCCTTTGAACACTACCTTATGATCTCAGTTAATGATGGTTTAGTAAGAGAGGAGATAAAGGAAGACTATGTCCTCGATGAATACAGTGACTTTATTATGCTGATGTCTGGACCCACCCTGTCAGGTTTCAGACCTGGGATTTGTGTAGTTACAGGTCCTTCCTCAGAAAGCCACGCTCCCATCTGTAGATGTTACAAAGCTGGTAACACTAACAGCCTCTACACCAAAAAAATCATGCTAGCTATACTATGTAATATCAAATTTAATCTGCCAGACAAATGCAAGAGTATTCACAGACACATATACTGAGTCCTGCCTCTATTAAATTACCTTTTCAGAATGTAAAGCATTTGACCAGTGCAACCTGACAAGTACCAGATGAATGCAATAACTTATAAGCAGAGTAACACAGCACAGTCAATAGGTTTGGGTACACTGCCTTAATTGTATCACTTAGATATTCTTTTTTTACCCACACACAGACAAAACAAGTTAAAACAGTGCTATGCTAGACAGGGATTAAAACTTAGACGTTGGATGCTGAGAATAAAATCAATGGTCAGTGAGAGTGAGGGCTCGCTGCAGGAGGCTCAGTCTGAAGCCACCCATTCGTAAACTACTCGGACCTGGGGCAGCCTCCTTGCTTGGTGTTTTTACAGGATCCAGACTGACAGACATGGAGCCTGGTTCAAAGGACACCACAACCGCAGAAACCAACGGACCACAGGACTTCTGCACAGTATTTTCCGCTCAGATATAAAAACCTTAAAAAAGAGGCAAGAATTACCTGGATTTTCTCTGGCCTAACTAGACACACAAACATTTCTGGGGGAAGATGGTTTAAAGACATAATGCATAACATTACTATTGGAGCTGACTTAACTTAGGTGAGATGTGCTCCTCCTTCCTTCGACACCACAACCCGACTGCAGTCACACACAAATCTGGGTATGTAATCACTATCATCTTGCTCTTTCCATGTTAACAGCAGCAAGGCATAAATAAGGATGAACTTTCCTCCACAATAATAATGTTAGGCATTTTACTAAATCCGTGATATAAAGAAATCTCACCCACTGTTAGATCCTCTTTATCACATGCCGAATTTTGTTGTATCTCGCCAAGAAATAGTAGTTATATGCACATGGCTTTAAAAGATTCAGAGCCTCCACATAAACAAACACACACATATACACACAAACGTAGGGAAACAATAGATTCTTTTTCAGCAGGATGCTGTGAAAAACAATGTTTATTTCCCCTTAAATGCGTGAAATTACAATTACTGATTGTCAGACCACTATGGTCTACTTATAAAGCTCTGAGAAATTTTAGCTGTTTGCAAACTAGTCTTGAACGACTTCCGAAGGCCTTTGTTAATGCCTGTCCCCAGAGAGGATGAAGATAATGCAGGAATCCCATCTGCCACAAGCACAAATCGATATTTTAACATTCTTACTGTGATACTGTTGATCCAGACCTCACAAAGAGCCACCAGGAAAGTTAGCTACAGCATATCCTATAATTTTAAACCCATCATAGACCAAGACTTTGGTTATTTTTGTGTGTGTTTTCCTAGCATAGTTCACAGATTGACATCCTTGCCACTCTAGGCTTTTAAAAAGGCAGTGGCAGGCAGTGATTTGTTAGACCAGACCTTAACTCCTCGGATTCCAAAATCTGGCTTTTCTGGGAGTTATAATTATTGGGGCAAGAACTGAAATGAAGTTGTCAAGTGACAGTAATGGGCTCTCTTTCTCCCTTTCCCTCTTCCCCAAGACTGATGCTATTCATTTAGAGCAGGTCTATACACAAGGCCATCTAATCTAATCTGCTGAACCCTCAGTGAGACCTGGCAGTATCTCAACTGGAAAATAGTTCTAAAATTAATAATAAGATGACCTTTCAGTTTAATGCCTTGGCTATCACAGATACCTAATGGTGCACTTTGCACAAGTCACACTCAGACACTGGCAGCAGGAGAGGAACAAAGACAAGAGTTACAGTAGATCCCTCACTGCCATGCAAACACAGCCGCTTTAAATGCAGAGTTACATACCAAGCAGTCAATTTTATTTCACAATACATTCTGTTTCTGTGAGTCTTGATCTCAGTCTTTGGTCATGTAAAAGAGTCTCAAGACAATTCAGTGGGAGCAAAGGCTCTTTTCTGCTCTATGTATATGGGTAAAAATGAGTTGAGGCTTGTCCAGGGACTGTGAGACTGAGGTGACAGGGCACCACTTCTGAGCCCCATCATTTCCTACTAAGTGGGAAGAAAAGAATGAATATCCTAATTTGTTAAATTCCAATTAATTATAATTCAATTTGGCAAGCCCTAATACAGGAAAATGTCTTTACTTTCCCATCTTCTAAGTTTTTAGAAGAATGTGAGACTATGTAATTGATGGAAGCTTCCAAGCTTTTAAGTAGTGGATAATATAACATTTTCCTTAGATAAATGATTTCCCCCATGTGAAAATGTTAGTTTTAATGAAATGAAATAGCCTTAATTGGTTGTGATGGGAAGTAAACCCTGAGATAAACACTGTATAAATAATTCACATCCTTCCATCTGGGGAACTTCTTCCTGAATTGCAAAGTGTCTCCAAACTGAAACGCAGTACACATTACTTCAGCAGCGACTAAAAAAATGCAGACTTCTTCCAATACACTGCATCTGGAGTGGAGAGCATCTGCTATTCTGGAGTTGAGCACATATTTTAAGACATAGTTTTAGAAAGTTTTTTTGATTCTGGACTAGAACATCTTCTCCTAACACATGGTCTTCCACAGAGCCGGTCTCCGCTGTAACTGCATCTAACTTTAACACCTTGATCTATTTGTGGAAATTCACATTTCCCATGGTCTCCCGACTGGAATATGTAAAACCTTCCCTTCCCTTTTTATTTACACCGTGCTGTGGCCAAGGCAGCATTTAAAAGACATTTGGAGAGAGAGCTGCAGCATTTTTCATACTGGATTATCATATATGACCCTAATGCTCTTGTATCTGCACTTACTGCTTATTCATTTTAAGAGTCGGTCTCTTGTCCAAGAACAGCTTCAGGAACTACTTTTCCCCTAAGGACTTGCTGCCAAGATCTATTGCTGGCAAAGGCACTCAAGTTGGGCCCCCTTTTTATAACAGAAAATAAGTCTGACTGCAAATTCTCTGCAGAATTTGTGGCAATTACTGCATCCCACACCAAAAACGGGGGAGCATGGGAGCAGTGAAACCACAAAACTCATTTACACTATTTGATTTGATACTATAAAATTCACCATGGAGAACATAAGCAACCATAGCTTCTATGTGGTGATCTTCTGGGTGTTCTGCAAATGAAACCTAATAGCACATCACAGGTGATTTTGTTCTGATCACATCTCTTATTCAGGACAGCTACTGACTTACCCTGTGTGCCTGAAGGAAACTTAGGCATTCATGCAAGCCACTACAATTTTTCTTCAGAGATACTATTCAGGAAAGATCACAACCTCTGATGAAAATAGTATTGACTTAAAACTTGAATCTGTGAAACAAAACACCCCAAAGTGAAAATATACTATCTATACATAGCTTTTTTAGGTGCATATATATTTAAAGCAACAAAAATAGTCTTAAAAAGGAAAACTACCACAGACATCCTTATTTTTCTGCCTATTATATAAAATAAATATGGAAGCATAATTGAAGAATATATTTTGCTTGCTTGTGTTCATTGTCACGATTTTTATTGGATCAAATCAAACAGACAATGGAAATGAGTTTTGCAGTTTCACTGTGCCTTCTGGTTATCAAGTGGTAAGTTCCTAGCTGATGACCATTTTTTTTTTCTCTTTTAATGCAGACTCCAAAATAAACAACTCCAACTGATGGAGTGAAACTTTTAAAAACGGATTTTCTTTCCTCTCTGCAAAAGCTTACAAATGAACACACAGAACAGGGTAGGATATAATTTTTGTGGAGGATTCACTCGGATCGTTTCCATTTCCTACAGCAAAGCACAAGATACCCTGGGACTGGACTCAAATGGCAGAGTTTACTAAGTCTGCCCCTACCTACTCTGAAGTCTGCTACGCTTAAAAGGTTTCTCCAGGCTTGGGTAGCTCTTAAACCTTGAACACAGAGAAGTGCTACTAGATGAGTCACAAATCATTTAACAGGATTCTGCTCTGCTTCCAGAGAGTCACGAGCAATGCTCGATGCTTTTCATACCTATCAAAGAGCATCAGAGAAGTGCGGAGATTCTGCACTCATGGAAGGACTAAGAAAGGCAACAGGGATTTAACATGTCAGGATTTTTGGTTGCTTGCTCCTACTGAAGCCATGGGGAAAGGCACCTAAAACACCAGAATCTCTCACATGGCACTCCATGTAATCGGCAAAAGGCAGCCTGAATTAATTTGTTTTCTCTATTATTTTCACGCATCTCAGGAAAGGGGGAAAGACAGGAAGATGTGATTTTCAAACCACAACAGTGAGTCAGGGTGACTCACAACAGGTACCAATTAGAAACAGTAAGCTCGTATTTTGAAACTGCCTCGATTCCACTTGGCCATGTCTGTGTCAAACAGCTTGCTGAGAGAAGATGTGCATGGAGCCTCTTTTAAGTTTCTTCATTCTCAAAATCTAAATCTTCAACACTCAGAGCTGCTCAGAAGTTTAAAAAAAGAAAGAGAAAAGAAAAAAAAGAAAGCCTTCCCCACTCAAGAGTCATTTTGCAGAAAATCCCCAAACCACAGAAAAACAATTGCTTAGAACTTACATTTAATGTTAAGGGCTATTCAGGAAATGCAAAATGTTTTTTTTTTTAATGTTTAACCATATAAACAGCGACTGAGAAAGCATTTCTTATTAAGCATTTTTATGGTTACAGCTACTCTGCTGCTGAAAAAGCAACTACTTATAAAAATAAAGCTAATATTTATGGGCACTATAGCTCAGGAAGGGACCTCTTTTATAAGACATTTACTGCAGCAGCCATTGCAGCTGAATCATGTTATTGCACAAAAATGAGCGTTTTTTTTAAGCTCAGGCTAACACTTAACAACTTTAAGTAAATGATAACATATGAAATTAACTTTCAACAGTACTAAAAACAGAAGAGCAAGGACCAATCTGTGAGACGCTGATCATCCTCCCACCGTGTAAGTGCCCGCAATGGGGCCAAGAAGTAGGGAACATTGTGACCACCACAAAAGCAGATCATTTACAGAGCTGTGCAGATGATTAGCAAATTACCCTGCACAGGAGACCTCTCCTTGAGTGGCTGCGACCCTGGCGAGTTCAAAACTCCCCTCCTCATTACTCTCCCCCAGTACCAAGCACTGGATACAACACAGCTTGTTTTACAACCACCATTAAGTCGGCAGGAAAAAACCTTACCCATGCCTGTTCTCTAGGAGTTATGTCCTGATGTTGTTCTCCTCTCCTTGTAACTGCCAGCAGCCTCATTTGTGAAAACTTCTGTTCTACAGCACTCGTTACAGACAGACCTAATTACAGAAGTCGGGAGTTACCCTTCCAGACCTAGATGGCATGACCTTTAAAGTACAAGTTCAAGGTCGTACTTTAATTCACCCAAAGTTCCCAAGACGATTATTTTACAACGTATGCGCTAATCAAAGCCATGCTTTAGGATTTGGCAGACAAGCTGTTCTGTCTATCAGAATAACTCACAGATGGTATGTATGTGACACAACATATTCATCATGTTATGTTCTTAGTATATGCAGTTTTCCCTTTTGCTAAATTTTCCGGCATTCAGCAAGGGCTCTAAGAAACTACTGGTGCCTTGGAAGAGATACCCTTCCAGCCTTGTTGTCTTTAAATTAAGTGAATAAAGGAAGAATCTAAAGGTTGAAAAAACTCATTCTCCTGTGTAATTGTAAAACACTTCGAATTTGATTTCTTACCTTAGGTATTATTCTTTAACTTCTATTTTGTAGCTTATGTTTGTTTTCTGCTCTTCAGTTCACATATTGTACTTTCTTATTTGATGTGTGCCATATTGTTTTAGCTTTTGCTCTTACTTCTGCTTATTTATGAACCTTTTTTTGACCAAAATCTCAGTAAGATTTGCTTTAGGGGCATTTTTTAATCTTTTTTTTCCAGGTAGTTGCATGCATAAGTGAACCATTAAAATTGAATCAGTTCAGTGAATCAAACTGAATGACAACAAACTAAAATGAGCAGAAACACGCCTAAAGCAACAAGCAGATTACTTATTTTACTTATTTGTAATGTTGCATTTTTTTTCCTCTCCTCTAGTTCTTCTGATGAAATACAGAACCACATATTTTTTTAAATATTGGGATGAATTTTCAATCCTGGATGCCGTATAGATTTTATGAAGGAAAATGCACAAAAGGAAGATGCATCCACACAAAGTCAGGTTTCGGATGCTGGCCCAGCAGCCTATTTTAAAGCTCATCATCTGGAGGAGTTAACCAGCAAGCATGGGCAAGAGTTCATAAAAATAAACTTGCTGCTCCTAATTTCTCTTGCTCCTATTACATCCGTCTGTCATTTACTCCCACTTTGCTTGTGTTTTAGAGCCTCAAGAACAAAAGTCACCTCTACTGCCGATCTTTGTTTTGTGCAGTGCGCTGGCTTGGATTAGTCCTTGTTAAATGAGGAGAAGAGTTGAGAGAAAAATAACTGAAAATTAGGTTCTCTGCCTTGGAAAGAGCAAACCAACAGTCAGCAAACAACCTACCACAATTTCTGTTACGGAATGATAAATGTCACTGCCATGGACAGAATTTTCAGTGGTTTTCACTGTTTTAGTTTTTATGCTGAAAGCTAAAACATTAATAAAGCAATTGCAGTAGTAGGCATATAAGTCCATGAATGTCAGTAGCAAGGTTTCACATATGCCACTTTGCAGTAATAGAAGACTTTATATATAGTGCTAGGACTGGATGTTACTATTTTTATTTTTTATATGAGGAACTAAGGACAGGAATGCAAGCAAATGGAGGAGAAAAATGAAGGCAATTCCAATTAATCATTTCCCCTAGTGACATTTTAATGCATTATTGTTACAATTATTCTAAAATGTCCTCAAAGGATCATCACACCAGCTTTTTCAGACTTCATTTTTCACCAAGTGAAATTTTAACAAGCAACTTTTCAGAAAAGTTTTGATCTCTGAAGGAGCAATACCCATTCATCCCCTCTCCCTTTGTGGGAAACAGGGCTACTGCATGCACTGAAGTATCAGGTGTGTTACGTTACAAGGGCCTCTTTTCATTTCCTTATATTTTCACTGGCTTGAGGTTTTCCCTGCTTTGGTTTCTTTCTTATTCACTCCCCAATTACCTTCTCAAATTCTGCATTTTCAGAAGCCAACTTAAAATACAGCAAGACGAAATGTATCAGCCAGGCTGTGGGGGGACGGAGGAGAGGTGGTGTGGTTTTTTTAAGCTACAAAGTTACTTTGATATTTTTTCCATTTTACAACATATGAGTAAAATAACCTCTTCTGTCTCAGCGTAATTAGTTCGCCAGTCCTGGCATGCCTAAAAGCCTCGTGTTGTTTGGGGTGCTGTTTGCCAGGGAACACTTAATATTCTCATCTATCACATGAATCAATAAAACACAACCCTGTTTTTCACAAGGTGGCAGTGTATTAGGAAGAGTCATATGGGCTGAGTTAATTTAAAAGTAATAGACTGAAATTGTCCCCACTGCTTTTATTGAACTGACAGAGCAGGACCAACGCTGCTAAGAAATTAATCCCATTTCACGGAATCACAGAGCAAGGCTGTAAAAGTTACTGGTTTATCTTTAAAAATAATAAAAAAATTAAACTCAGGCTCTGATTTTTACTTCCAGAATATGGGGATTTTTTAAAAGACATTACTCAGGAAACATACAGGAGAATTAGAGCTATGCCAAGTCAACCATATAGCTGTTGGATTAAATTCATGTCCACCAGAAAAAAAGAACAGTCTCCCTGTTGATAACCAAAAAATCAAAGCCTGAAAATTAACTTCAGGCACCTTCGACATGTGTGAAAGCATGGAGTGAAGCTCCCATAACTTCCCTTAATCCTGAGTGGAAGGAGAGGGCCCCTTCAGAGGGCAAAGGCTCCCAAGGGCTCAGTGACCCTTGGGAAGGTGCCAAGTCGTCACTGAATGAAGAAGAAAACAAGGGTGAAGAGTCCAAAGTTAGGGACCTTGCTTGGGTCCACCTACCTGAGCTGGTCCTGAGAGGACAAAAACCAGCAACAAATTCTCCCCCACATTGAGAACAGGCAGGATACTCAGTGCTGTATCATCTTGGGGCCTTCTGCCTGCAATGGTAACTCGGTCCCCTGCCCCAGCTCCGCTTTGGTTTGTTAGCACTTAGGTACCTTTAACATGTTATAATGTTTTGTCCTGAACGATTTTTACAGCACAGGAGACAGAGGAGGCACAGTGCCAGAGAGGAGTGTGGTGAGCACTGCAGGACAGAAGCATTATCAGGATCTGTGTCAGCAAAGCAGATTTCACTTTTGGTAATACCTGTTTTATCATTACTGGACCCTGGATAGGACACAACCAGGCAGGAAACCTTCACTGCAGCATACGGTGATGGACTCGTTACAGCTGCATCCCCACACCATGCTCTGAAACTTTGACCCTTGTTTTCCTAAAAGTTTAGTCCTCAAATTGATAAATTTCCTCAGACGTGAAATTAAAATCTTCAGTACCAAAAATATATTTGCATCCAAGGATACATGTCATTTCTCATATCCTGCTATTTAAATCATTTGACTTTGAGTGAGATATGGGAGAAATTTAAGTTTCAGTACATTTCAGTCTCCATCATGTCAAATTTACAACCCTGGAGTAAATCACACTGCCAAGACAAATGTCTTCACTTAAATCAGATTTGTTGCTTCCTTCCATACTTCAGAACATTAATAAAATTGGAGTTCTAGTTCATAATAATAGTTTCATCCTCACTGTGCCAGGAAAACCACAAGAACTTCACAGGAACCTTAATTCACCCTCCACATACTCACTTCTCTTGGTTATGCAATTATAGGCCCTGATTTTTATTAGCTATGTGAGCACGTGTGCATCTGACTCAAATTCTTACAAGTGTATCAGCATGCATACAGTCAGTCCAGATATACTAAGATTTGCTTTAAATGTCTCTTCTAAATGCTGTTCTTATCTTCAGACTTCCTGAAGATTGGAGGCATTTAAAACAAAAAAACAGCTCTCTAGGAAAGGGGCAAAGGCACGTGAAAGCAAGCAAAATGGCAGGAATGTTTACAGCTCGCTGAAATTACTTGAAATTTCTCCCCTAAGTAAAAGAAATTTCTAGCAATTGCTTTTCCCTGTCATCTTTCCAACACCTCTTACATCTGCGCTCTCAAGAGAACCAAGTCCCTCTTCCATTTCTGGATCTGATGCACAGTTATAGGAGCTGCTACTGATGAGGATTACAGATTCAGTCCCTCCCTGTAAATGCAAAGGAGATGATCGTTTCCCCATTGCAGCACCACTCTCAGACTCCAGCCAGAGGCCAAAGCATGTTGCTTTAGTCTTTATGCAAGATTAAAAAGCAGACCCGCGCCAAGACAGACAGCTATGAGACAGGGTGGCAACAAGGGTATAAACTGCACTTGTGCAACAGCAGTTCACAGAGCAGAAATCTCAGCACATAAAAAAATAGCACATCACCTGAAGCTGTTTCTTTGACCTACCACTTGCCTAATCGTTATTCCTAAACCTAAAGACTAACATAGATGGGGTGAGTGACACCTGGATTTCTAGCCCACAATAAGGAACATGAATGCACCTTTCTAATTGCCACCCATCGAAAGCCCCTTTGACACATGTGGCTCTGGAGTTACATATGGCTTGTCAAGAGCCCTCCGTAATGGGAGGCACATGTCAATGGAATGTTGCTGGGAGCTCTGTGTGATTCAAAACGCTTACTGCAGCATTATTACAGTAATCTTTCAGCATGCTTTTACTCCCCAACCTCTCCCCATTTTAACAAAACAATCCTAAGCCTGTATTAACAACAGGGTTTAATGAAAACCATACATTTCATGATGAGTGTTTGGTCATGCATGGGAGATTTGTTTGGAATCAGGATCACTTCTCTCTAGGAATATGACAAAAGATTAAATCATTAAAAATGTATAGTCTGTAATTAGTTTATCATTGCCAGAATTGCAGGAATATTTTCCAACATAAAACTGATGCCACCAGCAAGAGATCATTTTGAAAGATCAATGTTGCTGAGATATCAGAAAACAAAGTAATTAGGAGACAGCATGCATGCTGTTCTCTATACTACTTTTTTTTACATACACAGACACACACACATACATATATAAAAACTATATAACCCCCTCCTTATAAATCCAACCAGTGATGGGACAGATTCTGTGAGCCACAGAAACAATATTAGTGATTGTCTTAACTGACATAATGATGTGAGATTATTCTGAAGCACCACCATCTTCTGAGCCTTGAGGATTTGTACTAACTGCATATTTCTGGAGAAGGCAGCACAAAGCGCCACAAACAGGATCTTGGTATTAGTTAATTATGGCACTGCAATATTTTCACCGGAGGCATTTTAGAAATAAACTGCAGTACAGTGATGCTGTTTGTATTGCAATAGTTAAGGTGGTTTCAGACCATAAATTATAAACCTCATTTTTCAGACTTTATGACAGGGCTATAAAAAAGGAACCAGCCCTAGCCAGTTTTCTTTTATGACATAAAAAAATTAGCTATTTGAAAGCTATACATTTATGCATGAGTTCAATGGTTTCAAATGATTTTCCCCTCCCACACTCTCCTGTTTTCAGTATGTACAAAGCCATGGTCACATTTGATGGCCATTCTCCTCTTCCTTCATACTGTGCCCCGTCCCCTCAGATGTTTTACTGCTTAAAATCAGATTCTTTTGTTTTTCAGTGGGAATTAGCAATCTTATGTGAGTCAGCATCCCTGGACAACTCTCTGTAACTATTTAGTAAGGAAATATTAAAGCTGTCATTTTCAATATGAGGTTCACAGACCCCTGGGGGACTAATTTAAAGGGGTCTGGAGAAGATAATTACGAAAAGTCAGTCTACTGTCAGTAGGCTTAAACTCACTGAAAAAGGGCCTATGCTTCAGCAGCAAAATGTTTAGGAGACTCACAAAGGAAAAAGTACATGAAATACGAGATTATTTTTTTCCAAGGAGAATATGAATTTAAAGCAGCAAAGAGGGTTGATGTTAGCTTCCAGTACAGAGAGTTGCATTCAAAAGCAGATGTCAGCCTCACAGGCTGAGAGCTTATATGCAGCAGTCATAGCAGCACACGCCAGCAGCCTTCAAATGCCAGCACTGCCTCTGAAAAGATTGGTGAATTTGCACCATGCCCACTCTTGCACTGCCAAGGTCACCACTTCACCAAGCTGTCACAGAGCACTCCGCTTCCTGCTTGTATATACCGTCAAGCAGAGGTAAACATGTCAGCTTAACGCCCTTTTGACTTGAAATGGAGTTACTTTCTGGATCTCAGTTTCTTTGGAGTCGTGTATCACAGGAAGAAAATGTCCTCCACTTTCAATAAAAAACAGACTCTGTCCTTGCATCATCTCACCCATCCTTTGTTCCTTTGGACTGTGGTAGGACAGGCTGCATGGGAGAGATCTTTCTCTTTTTAGGTACTACCTTTGCACACGAGAGCTAGGCTTGGACACAAATGCATACTGAAGGGGTATACAGCGCCAGAAGTTGAGATCAAACTCTTTCTGGACTAACAGCTGCATTAATGCTTGTGGGCTTGACTTTCAGGAACTGAGGAAGCCACCATGTAGCAACCTGAAAGTATTCAGAGCCATATGCCAAGTTGCTTTGCAAATGGGACACAGGATCCTAAGTCACTTATACATTTCTTTTTTTAATGTTCTTCCCAATGCTCATTAATATTGCCAAAGAGCTCTATGATATTCCGCTTTGAAAGCTCTACAAATGCAAAATGTTCTATGATAATCAAGCAAGTCTTTTAGCATACAGTTTGGTTTTATACGTGCTTTTCATGCTCATAGTGTTAAACAGCTCTAGGCAGCAATTAGTTTGTTAAAGATAAAACAGTAGGTAACAGTAAAAATATAACCATTTTTCCTGCCCGAAAAGCTGATCGCTAAAGAAAACCAGTTCAGCTGACAGCTTGGGAACCGTTTTCTGCTGAAATGCAGTATTTTTCCTTCCCCACAATTACACTTCCATAGCTCAGTACTCTTTCAGCCATGGCCTAATCCTGGCTACCAATATATACTCACAACTGTCAAGCCTGGCCACCCCTTCACCCCCATTTGCTCAATGCAGTTTCTTAGTGTGGTGGTAAATCACTACCAAAACAGCATCAGTGTAGGTAAATGTTGTATCTTCACCTTGCAGCAGTAAGCAACCATGCTCAATTGTCCTACTTGCCCTCCTGTCAGTGGAGACCCTGAAGACTCCCAGGGTGGGGGGTGTGTGTGTTCTGTCTGGGCTATGAACTTCAAAATTTGGCATATGCAGTGGTGCCAGTCTCGGCGGGCACAGCAGTGCCCTCCTCTCCTGCCTGCTGGCCCCCCGCATTCAGCAGAGCTCTGCAATAAAAGGTGCTTGGCAGATACTGGGGGAATCAGCTTGTTTTCAGAAGCCAGATCTCTGCTCCCGCTCCCTCAGCTGGTTGCCTAAGATAATAATGCCCATGTTTATGTGAATATTTCTAATGGAAATAACTGAATTCATTAGTCAACTTGTGGGAACATTTGCAGTTAAAAAAATTTGCACTCGGCAAGATAATCCTCCTCCCTGTTGTGGCAAATGCATGACTCCCATTAACCCCAATGAGAGCCACACATGCTTGCTGTACAGACAAACAAAATTATAGAAACAGTAAAACTTACTACACCAGGCTGATACTGAACATGTCACCAAGACCTTCCAGATGCACAAACATCCTAAATTTATATGAGATATATATGTATGCATATATAAATGAGATAGAATGTAGATCAAAATCACTTAACAGATATTAGCCACCACTTCTTGAAAGGGGTATGATATTTCTGTTTGAACCGCACTTTAAGTACTTTCAATTGAGATACTGAAACCTCTTCAACATCATTAACCTGGATTGAAAATAATCAATAAATAATCATTGTGCGTGTAAGTATGAAAGACAAACGTCTGATACATTAATTGTGAAACCCCTTTCTGTACTAATGGTTACCATAACCTAAGGGATCGATTCCATTATGGATATTTACACAGTGACCTATTAGGAATACACGGAAGTATCATTTTTTACATTGATTATCCATCCTTAAAACAGATAGTAATGTATACTTAAATGCATGGATTGCAAAAATAATTTTCAACCTTTATTATGTACTCTTTGTTGAAAAGGAAATAATTTGAGCATCATGGTATGAAGGACACAATTTCAATTTATGTCTTAAGAACAGAGGACAATTATGAATGCATGTAAGAAAAAAAAACCCCAACTCTTCTTCGTAATAGTTGGGGCAAGTAAGAGCTACCTAGAACCCAAATGTTTTTAATCTGAACCCAAGTAAACAATACAGTTATTGCTGGGAAACTAGAAAATAAATACAATTTGTAAAAGTTTAATATGTATCTCCTTTTGTAAATGCCTGGAGCAAAATCCCCTTCTGAATAACTCCAGCATAAACCAGCATAAACTGTAAGAAGTACGCCTGATGCTGGGAGGCGATGCTTTTCAATTTGACAGACTTCTCCTGTGCCAAGTTTCCACAATAAGTAGCAGGGCTACTGGGGACATAGCTGCAAATCCAACCAGGAGCCACACAAACAGCCTAAAGGTTACCCAGAAATGCACCTGAGGGAAACCACCTCCAGCCACAGCCACCTGCCTGCGCTGAGCTGGCGCCGTGGCACCATCGCCTGTGCCACCATGGAAAGGGAAAACTTCCGCTTTGTGCCCCAAGTGCTGGGAAAGTCCACCGGTGACAGGACCAGCAGGGAGAGAGCGGCTGGAAACTGGAGTAAGGCAGTTATAAAAGTCTCCAAGTGAGTGAGTCAAAGGCTGCCTGCAACGGCGGCACTCTCCACCTAGAGAAGGCAACGGCGATGAAACACTACAGCCCCGTTGAGGGGACATAAACATTACAGGCTTGACAATGACGATTGCCGCTTCCCAGGCATATCTGGAGAAAACAGAATTTAACCTGGGACAGCAGCTCCTTCGTAAAAGTGAGGTTTGGTCATCTTCAGGTTAGTTTTACAGCCAAAGAGGAGAAACGGCTTCTTTTATTTGGCAGTAAATGTGTAGAGCTCTTGCTGGGAAAGGAGAAGGAAAAATAAACGAAAGCCTCCTAGTACATTTAAATCAAGCTGTCACTAGGTTAACCAAGCCCCAAAGAAGGCGTGTAGTACTCGCTCTTGGCAAATTCACTTACTGATTATCAAATCAATTTAGCAATTCGCCGAAGTGCCCATCATCCCTCAAGGCCGTCACTGCACCTGTCAACAAAAACCAGGCGCCGACTCCTCTCTTAAGGACATAACATGTGTCAAATTGAAGGTCCTATTCAAATCACAGCTTCCTGCCACTTCCGATCTCCCCTTCCATCTTTCACTCCATAATCTGCTTAAAATGAACAAAACCCACCAGTTTGAGAGTGCTGAACCTTCCACTCACCGGCGAGGCTGGCGGTAGCGTGGCAGGGATGGCACCAGCCCCTCCGGCTGCTGCAGGAAAGTGCCTGTCAATACCAACAGAGGTACGAATAATTCCTCCCCAGCACTCAGAGGGCAGCCACTGATCTTTCCAGGCTTTATCAGAAAAAGGATTCCTTTGTTGTTGATGTTGTTAGATAAACAGTTCTTTTTCAACATGAGCTTCTCCCTTGCTAGAGACAGAACGTACAGGTGGTGCAATCACGGAAACAATACTGCCCTGCTGTATGTCTCCTACCCTCCACAGCAGCACTTATTAAAAATAAAATTTCCTGTCTCATTTAAATTCTTCCAAAATGCATGCATTTGGGGGAGTCTGGTGAGTCTATACAGAGGAAACAGATCTAAATATCTCACAGTAGTTATATACGGGGTACTTATCTGCATAAGCATTATTTCAAGCATGCACACGCTATTTCTGTGTCCTCCAGCATGCACCACAATCCCACAAATAATTCCCCAAAATGTGAAGAGATGTGGACCAGCAAGATACATTAACAGAAAGCAGCAGCATTAGGTTTAACCCAGTGACATTTTGGCATTATTAGCCGTGCGAGAGCCTGGGCAGAATCTCAAGCTACAAAAGCAAAACCTCAGCTGTGCCCAGCTCCCCCCTCCTCTCCTCGCCATGAGGTCTGCAGAGCCAGCACCACAGAAGCTTTACATTCAAAACACCTCTTGCACAAAACACCCTGCCATTGTAAGCACTGCAAACTCTCAAACCTGTTCTGTATGAGGCCCCATTTTAATCTTTTGAGCATCCTTTCTTTTTAAAGCATAAGCAGATTAAGCACACTGAGCATCCTTCTTCAGCAATCACAGTAGATGCATTAAAATACAGTAAATGAAGAAGGGCTGATAAGACTGTAATGAATGCATTATCTCCAATCCCAGATTGCTATAACTTTACAGAAGTAAAGAAATGAACCTAAGAACAGACTTTAAATACTGTTTCAAGGATAAAGTATCGATGTATTGATCTTACGAGTGCTATTATCAGATGGCTATCTCTGGATGTCAGGTGAATCCATTCACTGCTAGAAAGACACGCCAGGTTGTCAAGGCCTGAAAATTATCCTTGCTAATTATTTCTCTCCTACTGCCCTTTCCCAGTTCCAACTTCTGACTGCTGCCAAATTGCTCCTTGCCATGTTACCAAAATGCTTTCCACTTCTATCTTACTTGATCATGATGGGAAAACATCTGAACTACCTCTGCTAATAATGCAGCAATATTATGTCAGAGATCACATGCGGATGTTTTGCTACCTCAAGTGTGAAGCAGGCCAAAACAGTCTGCTAGGAAGCTTTTTTTGAAATGAGAGCTTGCTTTTCTTCTACAGAAAATAGTAATTTCCTCTTATGTGGCCTCACCTTCAAACTCCTCAGAGTTGAGCCCTGCACTTCAGCTTTCACATCTTTCATATATATTTTATATTTCTTGTCTTAAAATGGACCAACACCACAGCTGTTTGAGCTGCAAGCATCCAGAAATTGCTGCTTTCAGTTTCTTGAGAGATTAACTTGTAAGATCATAATCCTGTATGCTGGAAATACAGCACCTCCCTTCCAGGCTACGCCCGGTAAGGGGACACGCAGCTCAGCACGCACTACAAAGGGAATAGGAAAGGGAACATTTTATCAGAGGCAACAGAAGGAATATCCATTTTTAGTTTTGACCAATTCGGGTCTTGGTCTTGCTACTACTAAACTGCCTGATAAATCACCATATGGTTCAGTGGGAGGGCTAACAGGCCTTTCATAAATGGTATGCCAGCAACAACAGCATGTAGCTTTCAGCATTACTTAGTAAACAGCATGTGGTTTAACATCAGTGACTGGTATGATTGAAGGTATCTACTTTGGGTATTTCCTCGAGGCAAAGGCCCCTAAAATGTTTCCTAGTTAAACGGGGAGCAAGGGGAATATTAGATGAGGTTGAGGAGAAAGACACGACTATGGATTTGAGGATGGGTGACTCCATTTATGTTCAGGAAATAATGGGTTTTACTTTTACTCTCTTGAAATTTCACCTTTTGAATGCAGCTCATTAAGTGAGCGCTCACATTCCTGCCTCCCAAACAGAATGAGACCTCTGAAGCAAAGAATTTCAAATGAATCTTTTTTAAAACCTTCCTGTTATCTCCAATCTCCTATTTTGAACTGGATGTAATGACATTTCTTTTTCTTAAGGGATATTATGGTCCTGCCTGGTACGTGCCATCACAAGATTAAATGTGTCACTCAACTCTCAGCAAGCCACCTTCTTCCTCAAGAGCATTAGCCTGCCCTAAGAGGATCTAGACCTCAGAGAAAGGAGAACAGAATTTTCTGCTCAACGAAGGGTGATGAGAAACTGAAGAAAAGGTTTCCTCTTCTTTTCGAATAAATTTTGTAATTTTGGCTACTCATCTGTGGATAGTTTTGCATTTTAAAAAGTTAATTCTGCTACTCTTTGAAAACCCTTGAGCGCTGCATGCAGGCATTGAACACTGAATTTTTTATCTTAGTTGTAGGCATTATCACCCTGGAGGAATGGAAGGGCTTGATGTAGGAATGAAAATCAACTAAAATCACCCTTACAGCAATCTGGCTAAGGTAAAAAGCAAACACAAGTGCTGTTACAGGCATAAACTTCAAAACACAGAATGTAGTTAAAAGCCCGATACAGACAAAAATTACAGAATTCAAGAAATTTAATCTATCCCTGGCATGTTCAAATTCCAAAGATCTCTCTCCTTTCCATGACAAATGTGTGCTAAATCTTGTGCTAATGAGTGATTTTAATTCTCAAGTTAGCCTGACCACCTGGGGTTAGCCAGGTTCCCTCTCCACCCTTTCTTTGGTGTCTGAGAGTCTGTTCAAAAACTAAATTTGCCCCCCTGTCCCAGAGAAGAATGATTCATCCTTAACTTATCAGGGAGACACTTTCAATCTTCTTTTCCTGGACAATTAACAGTCCCCTCTGGAGAAACTAAGGCTCTTTTGGCAGACCAGGTGCCATTTTCTGTGCTTGACTGAGCTATTAACAAACTGTTATCCCACTGCAGGAGGAGAAAAGCTCTTTCCCACCTGGTAACGCTACTTAATTCTGGTGGGAGGCCAAGATTTGTATTTCTTACATATGTGTAGATCAGGAGCTATGTTTTATAAAAAAAACCTCCTGAATGGTCAATGGACAATGATATCCAAGCCCTCTTTGAGGGATACGATAACAAAGGCTTTCCTGCCCAGGCAGTGAGCGTGCTGGAGGCAGCTGCAGGCAGGAAACAGAAGGGGCTGCGATTTCCTGGAAATACAAGCCTGCTTTGCCTCCTCTCTGAAGCCAGAGGATAAAGGAAAGCCCCCTCTGAGGACAGCCAGCCCTAGATGGGATGGTGACAGAAAAGGACATTATGGGCCTTTCAAGGTATGTGCCCAACTAATTAGAGAATAGAGAATTTTGCTTATTAAGCTGGGTAGAAAAAAATAGGGAAGAAGACAACACATATATTCAGGGATACGACCATCTTTCCCAAATTGTTTGGGTTTTTTTTATATTTACAGAAAGGCGAGTGCAGTGTGCCTTGAAGCATGAGCAAACACATACCTTTTTTTTCCTCATTTTCAGCTACTTGATTGTTATTTCATTCTTACCAGACAGTAAACTTCGCTGTGTTTTAGATCCTTTTTCAACTTTAGTTAACCTTCCCATCCTGTCTGGAAATACAATGCCTGTGAACTGGGGAAATAACAGGGACTACACTCATATTGCTGCCTGATCTCTTACATCATGTGAAGCTTTATCATAGAAAAAACAAAGCAATTCATCCCTGCAAAGCCTGCGGTTATAGCAGCAGCAGAACTGCTGTATCCCAGAGCATGAATTCCACTGGGGCAGACGCTGCACAAACCCAGCAAAGAGACACTCTTTGTCCCAAAGAGCTTTTAAACTCAATATAAGAGACAGCAGAGGAATTCAGGTGGGAGGGCAAGAACATAGATATGATACCACTGATCAGCACAGTCTGCAGAGAATGCATTTCACAACCTGTCTCCCCCTAGAATATAAAGCCTTTCGGTGACCCGCATTATAAAATCAATTTTAATTAAAACCTTTTTGGACATATAAATAACCAGACAGCAAGATGCATCTTCCTTTCTGGTTTACACAAGCTTTTGGTCATCATCCCTTAGAAAACAGTTCTTTAACATGTGATAAAACGAGGGGGGAGAAAAAAAAAGTAAAACCTGAATAAATGTACTGAGTTTTCTAACTGCAATAAACATGTCTGACGTAATTTATTCTCTTGGCATGAAATTATAGCAACTGTTTAGCATTCTTCAGGAAAAAAAAACAACAGAAAACAAAAATGCAATCAGTGAAGCACCAGTATAATGGACAATTTAAATCATTTCCTGCTTGCTGCCTTAAATCATGATTAACATTGGTGAAATCTATTCCCACTCTTTGAGACCCAGTGAAATGACTTCCATGGGAAATAGTGGCCGACAAGCTACCAAGCAGCCCATTAACCACATTAAGGTTTTCTTTTGATTTTTTGTGTGCCAAGGAAATATTATCGCTTCTTAACACATTTATGCAATGTGTTTGGGTTTTTTTATTTTTTCCCCAAATGTTATCTATGTTATTTCCAGAGAAGCTGTTGGAGTAAGTATGAAGGGTCATACATCTCCAGGGGAAAATGTCCCAAAGTCCCAGGACTGTTAGACTTGCCTGACAGGAAGAGGCAGGGCTGAGCCCTTACCGAATTTCATGGTTTTTAACCGACGTCCCACGACCCTTGCATGCAGCCGACCTGGCGCAGTATGGCACGCAAACACACCCGACCTGCACACTCGGTGCACCCGGATACATGCTCAGAGCCTGCGCCCAGGGACACTTGACTGACCTGCAGCTCACCCCACTGTAAGCCTCACACACATCATGGCTGTGCATTTGATTCTGAAAAAAAATTGCCTTCCTGTGTCTAAGTTCCCAAACTTAAAAGGCTACAAGCAATTCTGGAAAACTTGGCTCCCCGTTTAAGACTGAGGTGCCCATTTCCATTGAGAGAAATAAAATGGCCCTCTAATAGTCATTCTTTCCGCAGCATTATTGAAGCCCCTATACCTAGCCATACTAAATGAAGTGGTACTTCTGTCCAAGGTGTATTTGCACAGACGGATACTGAGGTTCAGCTGACTCCTCACCTTACCCCTGTCTTGGGTTGGAAAGCCTCCACGCACAGCACCTCTACCTGTGCTCAACCTCTCACCATCACTGCTGGGGGAAGGAGGCTGACACATACATATCAGAGAAGAGCTCTCAGTAAATGTCCTTTCAAGTCTATCAATGTCCTAGCCTGTTCCCTACAGCCAGGGCCAAATGAAGTCACCTCCTCATAATGAAACATTTTCCTTGCAGAAGACTGCAAGATACTCTAACATGGAGCTACCCAACATGGTGAAGCAGCAGAAGTAGCTATCACCTGCTGTCCTCTTCCTTCTCCTCCCATAATCAAGTAACTATTCCAGAAGAACAGAATTTAGCAAGATCCTGTACATACTTTTTTTTTTTCCCTTTTCTTGCCACATTGAGTGCCCAGAGTGAATGCCAGTAAATCCAGTGGCCTAAGTACCCAGTAAGCTCAGCACGTAAAGCTTACCTTTACAGCTAGGGAAAGACAGTCCCATTTTTCTAACTCAGACAATCCCACATTTCAAGTAACAATCCTATTGAATCTGCTACCTTTCATTAAAGTAGCTCTTATAACTCTGTCAAATTCTCCAACCTTTGTATTGATTTTTTTCTCCTATTCAAAATAACTCTCCTTTACAACAAGAGCTGGCTGTCAGCCTCTTATCTCTTATTTTCACCCCATCTGATCCTCCTTCTCCTTGTCAGTCTTTCTGGATTCCAATTAATCATGTAGAAAATCAGGGATTTATGTTAAGAGGAATGTACAACTCTTAGCTCATCATTAACATACTGTAATTGCAGCGTAGTGCTACTGCCTCTGACCTTTTCAACAAGACAGTGGAAATCCTTTAGGGAAAGCAGGACACTCCCAGCCAACATGAAAAGAGTTATATCTGGTTCATGTTACTGGATAGTTATTTCAAAATAAAACTCTGGATGCACTGTACCATTTGCAACTCACTCTAGAAATTACTGGGGCCTGGCAGGCAGCAGGAAGCTGCTGCCATAAAATCAAACTGCTGTTACGTCCCTAAATTTTGTCTCGGTCTCTACACGAACACTCCCAGGATATGCTAACCCCTCCACTACACATATTTTACTTCCAGTCTATCCTCTCATGTTTCTTCTTAATTATCGTGGGACATTCACAGAAAAGATCAGCCAGATGGAGACTAAATATTTCACTACCAGAAGATGAAGCATTCTGCACTAAAATGGAACCCTGATTGCAATAAAGTCATTAATTAAAGTCTCAACTGATTCTTCTGTCAGTATATGCAAGGCACTAAAGAGAACTGTGAAGAGACAGTGTATCAGCTACTCTAAGGAAAATAAAACTGTAAACCAGACAGTTATAAGATGATGTTTAACTTGCACTGCTCACGGTCTTTACAGTGCAACATGATGGAGACTCAGCCATGCGCTCAATATATCCATCCATTTCATGTTATAAAATTATGATACACTGATTTATTAATGATGAGAAACCTGAACAAGTTTTTAAAGTGATGAAGAGCAAAGAGGAGTAAAGTCTGGGGACCCCTGGAGTAAAATCTTACTTTACTGGAGATAAGACAGAGCAGCAGTTTTGGCTTTTTAGCATCTTGTATTTTAGAGTATCATAGAGGACTGTGAGGAAAAGGGAGACAGAAGACTAAGAAAATAGACCAAAAAAACAGTTTGAAGTGTCAGTTTGAAGAAAAAAGAAAAAAATTAAATGTGGAAATCACCAACCCATCTCCTTGTCTGAATGCTTAAGTCGGGTGCTCTAAGAGATGGAACACAAAGTGCAAGGTAAATTCCCTGAGCACTCTACAGTACAGACAGCATGAGTATGGAGCCAAATCCTCATTCAGTTTCATCAGCACATCTCCCATCAAAGTCACTGGGAGCTGCAAGTACCCCCCTATAAGTGTATGTTTGGTCCTTGGAGAGAATATTACAGTAAAATTACTTCAGACAGTCAGTGTCTCTCACTGTGATATATTCCCAATGGTCCTCTTTAGGTCCCTCCATCATTTATTGACTTCTACTTTGATACATCCTGCCAGATGGAGGCAAGGAAATTTGAAGAGCAACTAGTAAACAAAATATAAGGAAATAAAACCAATGCTGCCTCCCTGTTTCACAAATTAGTCTTTTCTTGTGCTTGAAGCCAACACCAGAGATCTTCGCAAAACTACAATTACCAGATATGCTGGATGCCAGAAATAATAAACCCAGATGCAACACAGCAACATAGGGTGTTAGTTCTCTCCTGTATATGAAGAAAACATAGTGTGATATGTCCATCTTTTAATGTCAAAAAAGCATGCACAAGTCTAAACAGACTTACAAATGCACCAAGAGTAAAACTAAAGAACAGAAAAGGCCCCAGTTCTAACATTAAAAAGTAAATATCCCCTGCCATCCACAGGTGGACGAAAGGCTGGATATATACTGGAGATGACTCCAGGTGTGACAGAAGGACTTAGCATTCAGGAATAAAACAAAACAAAACAAAACAACATTAGCTTGTCTTAGTTTATTTCCTCTAATAAAGGTTTTGTACACTGAATACCACGTTTCTTTTACATTAATGCTATTGCTTGCCTTCTGCCTGTGATAATATATAACATCAGAATTTAAATGATATAATGAGAGGTAGGATAGCACACAGTGATAAACTTTGGCAAGGAGATCTGAGCATGCAAATTAGAGCAACTAGCTGTAGATCTAGACCATGCTGAAGTTAGTACGTATATTCAAAGGGAAAGGGAAAAAAAAAATCAAAGTAGTAGCAAGAACAAAGACACCATTAGAACCTGGAAAGTCTTCTAAGAAACATGCTTTAAAAAGAGTAAGAATTGTTAATGCAAATGATTTTTTTGGTAATAATAATTTAGTAAAATGAATCTATCAACATAACGTAAAAGCTGGTTAATTGCCATGAAAGGGTGTTAGCTCTTCATTTGCTGCTAGGATGGTTTGGGGGGTTTTGTTGGGGGGGTTTAGGGATTTTTTTAAAATTTTTTTTTTTTAATTGAGAAGAACTCGAGACCTCCAAAAAACATGCATGCTGGCACCTGTGGGTGTGAAATCACATTGCTGTTTTAGAAGCCAAGTTGATGTTCCTATTACCATTTTGGCCTAGACAGTGCAAGTTTGTTCATGTAAGATTAAAGGGATGAGGTCTCTATGGCATATTGCAGTATGGTCCTTGGAATAAGATTCTCATTTACTAAATAAATTACTATATATTACTGTATAATGGTGTTCACATTATAACTGACAATTAGCGCTATTAAAGAGAAAGCTCATAAACAGCCAAAGCTCACATCAAATTAACACAGTCATGATTAAAATCACTCTTCTGATTTCTGCTCTTCACAGAAATAATCAGCATTTTGCATAAAAATGAGTACAAAGCAGCTCAAAAAAATCACAGTTACGCTGGGACGGTGGTACTGAACTCCGCCAGCACAGTGCAGCACTGCCACGTCAGCTGTTCGCTTGCCTATGAAATATTAAGCGCCAGGTTTCCCTCCTAGCAGGCAGCCCGCGTGGCGTGCCCTGCCTGCCGCAAGCTCTGCGCAGGCAGGGCTGGTAACCAGTGCGGTGACACTGGAGATTAAAGTGCTGCAATTACTCCTCTTGGCTCTAATGAGGGGAACCTGGGTTCTCTCCTGGCCTGAGGGAAGCTCATAATCTTTATTTTAATTCTGTCACTTCACCATTTAAATGGTTTTCTAGTGTTTGCACGTTCATTTATACTGCTTCAACTTCAGAAAGAAGAAGAAAAACCTGAGTAATTATAGCGGAGAACAATAACAAAATATAAAGGAGTCAGCAATTCATTAAAGTTTAGAGAATGCAATGTCAAAAACTTTTCTTAACTTGAAGAAAAAAGGAGAGACATTTTTTCTAAACTGGCACAGAGCCCACATCCTCATTAGGATTCGCGCTTCACTCACACAGCAGTGCACTAATGGGATCACTTTAATCTTCAGCATCACAGCACTAGTTCCTGGCCTCACCCGGATGATGGTGCTAAAATGGCAAGGAGGGGGGAAGAAATCTTCAGGACAATGCTGACCAGGTCTGGTATCAAACTGGAACCTGGCTGTGGATGAAAGTCTGAAGCACATGGATATCTCTGTTCACGAATGCTACTTGAGAGACAGTCAAGTTCATGATGATGCCTTCCTAAGGCTCAAGTATCACCAAAGAAAACCTAATCAACAAATAAGCAATCAAGACCACGTAATGAAAGAATATCATTACATATGCCATGGTTTGAAAAGGAATCACAATATGCTACATATGCATAAAAGTACTGCAAGATAATACGTCTTTGATCCAACATGCCTTTAAAGCAGGAAACAAAAGGATGTTCTCATATATCTTACCAACTAATTTAACATATAAATCACAAAAAAATATGATCCAGATGGGCTTCAATGAAGGAAACCAATTAACGTAGACAGCCTTACCATCTGACACATTAGTTGTAATAATAAAAACCAAACAACGTGGTCAAACAATAATGCTCTGTATTATATCTGACATTTCTAATTAGTTTCTGCATCCTCTTCAAGAAAAAAAGACTACCAAGCAAGCACTTTGTTTCCCAGAGGAAAAAACATCTAAACTTCATGTGCACAGAGCATAGTCTATGGATGAAGCTGATCTATCTGCGTTCCCTTGGGATGTGCTTTGGAACTAACGGATTTTGCATAGTCCACATCTGGTTGCACAGTTAGACTCAGAAAATGTTTCCTTTCAGCTGCATGGCCAGTGTAACTGCTGCAGACCTGCATGCTCAGTAAAAGCTTTACATAGATCCACAGGCTCAGAACAATCAGAATGATTTGGGCTTTGCTTTCCATAGGAGAGAGTTTTGGTTTTCCTTTCTACAGCCTTCCTAGAAATGCCACTTCTCAAATGAAGTACAGTTTTTCTGGCACAGACCTCCCAGCATCAGGCAATCAGGGTTGCATCAGACAGTTGCAAGCTGAACTGCAATTACCATTACAAATTAAAAGCTCCACCATGCATAGATGTACAGTTACTGTTTGAGAGGTCTAATCCCAACTATGAGGACTACTTTCACATGTATCAGCAAGAAGGACTCCGTTTCATCACTTTAGACCTACTGGACCCTTCAAAATCCACCCATGAAAATCCTTTTCAGCACAACTGAAATTTGGAATTCTTGGGCAGGAGGTAGGTAGCATCACAACAGGGAAAGGTTTGGTTTGGAAACTGCTCTTCCTTTAAAAAAAATAGTAAAGGAAAGGCTGTGAGAATTCTGCGATGCCATCATACCCCGGAAGGCTAGAGAACAGAGGTTCATGTCATTGCAATGAATACAAATCACTTTGAAAATTTCATTTCCTTTATTAGGATTAACAGTAAACCTTTCTGATAGAGCAATTAATTTTGCACAGAATTCACAAACAAGTGACCTAGTGGCAGTCTCCCTTCCTCTCCCTCCCTCCCCCCCAATTTTAAAGTAGAAAAAAATTAGTATTCCAACCCACTAAAAAGAAAATTAAGAATATTTAAACCAAAGGAAAATTATTTCTTGGGAATTTGCTTTTTTCCAAATAGTTTCCATTCATCAAGCCCGCATCAAACAGCCTTGGCATCATAAGAAAGGGTTTGTGAAGTGGAAATACTATTTCTGACACGAACAAGAAGGCCCAGGCTTCTTTACCATCTCCACTCGCTGAAATTTCAGAAGAGGAGTTTACTGGCTCTGTAGACTTCCTGAGTGCTCCCTTCTGCCACCCAAAACCAGGGTTACAAATATCAGTATGGCCAACTGAGACAGACAGGGCAGCATGACAATGTTTGGGCCTTTGCTCCATGTGTTCACAGGTGGCCCCTTGTGAGAAATCACAGCTACATCAAGCCAGAAGGTGTTGGAAAAGCTCATTAAAAAGTAAGAAAATAAGAAATCTCTGCCTCACAGAACATCTGAACATACAGGTTCAGAACTGTGAGACAAAAAATAGCTTCTAATTCTCACGTGATGGGGCAGTTGGAGCAGGGAGGTGCACCAGAGTCTACTACAACCTCCCTTTGTGCTTTGGAAGCTCCTTCCCACCTCCTGATAAGCGACTGGGCTAAAGCCACATGTAAGGAATTACGTGCAAGAACAATCAAGTTCTTGCAAGACCCAGCTCACAAGACAACCATTTCTGTCCACACATGAGCTTTCTGGGCAAGGACAGCTCCCCTCAACCTGCTCATGTCCACATGGCACACTCTAAAAGTGCTTGTCTGCTTACCGAGGGGCAAAGGTCCCAGACAACGTCTCTTTTATCTCAACATTGAAAATCTTGAATATAAAGTGAAAAGTATCAACAACCTCTGTTGTCACGGAAAATACTGCACGGGCAACAGAGTGACCTAGGACTATCAGTCACAAGCCAAGACCCCACCACACCAGGCTCCGCAGCAGCCCGCAGCGCCGGGACCCTCCCTGCCATCTAACAGCACGTCCTTGCAGTCAGTTGCAGACAGCGGCCCAGCCCCGCGCTCCGAACAGGGCCGCGTTCGCAGGGTGCTGTGCCCGAGGCGGTACCTTGCTCCCGCTGCAGCACAGCGCTCTGCTATGATAGCTGGGCGACTGGCAGAGCGGGGCTGGCGCGGGTCCAGCTGGCTCCTGCACCGGCAGAACAAACGCACAGCTGTTTGCACAGATCTACGTAGATGTCCTGTTAGTACAAGGCAAGGGACCGCAGCCGAACACAGGTAGAGGGAAGGCCGTACGTGTGCAAGGAAGCAATACTGATGAAAGACAGTGGTCTCAGCATGACGGCTCCCAAACTGCTGCTATTTGTTTGTAGGCATCATGGGAAAGAAAAGATTTGGAGGACAACGAGGTCATTTTGCGGATATTTGCAAGGAGATCCTCCCACACATGAAAAGCTTATGGGGGAAATGAGAAAAGTGGCTGTTTGCAACTTAACCCATGGGACATGAGAGCTGGCAACGCTAGCATAGCAGAGCTCAGAGCTGACATTGCAAAAGCACATAAGAGATGATAGATAGAGTGCTGCGAGGGCCGGAAGGGCCTTGAAAGTGATATGTTCATTGAAGGAAACATTGCCCTATTTCACAGTCGTCTCAAACTACAGCAATACATTCTGATTTTATTTTTTTTGAGAATGTAAGCGCCTGTCTTTCCACTCACCTCAACGGGGAACCTCTTGCCATTGATGCTGTGCTCAGAGCCAGCTGATCCGTTGCTTTGACCCCAGTGAAACTCCACTTTCTCTGCCTTGAATCTGCCCGGCAACCCAGCACCACTGACAAAATAATCGTCCTTCAGCAGGATAGCAACTGCACACACAGAACAAGGAGAAAGACGTTCTTAGCAGAGTTTTTCCGAAGCATTTACAGTTTTTCCTCATTATATTAGAATACTTATAATGCAAGTAATATGTCAGGTCATCATATTCCTCTTTATAGGGATGGGATTAAAAAAAGTCTACAAGTAATGCTGGCTAATTATGGAAGTGATTATGAAGTTCCATAGACTACAGAAAATCCCAAAGTCCAAATTTCTCAAGGACTTTGCCCTCCTTATTGGACTCTGAATTTAAAATTTAAATAGCAAACTCCATTGAAACCTGTTTAATATGGTTCCAGAGAGTAATGGCTGACTGCATTCCTTAGCCTTACAAACCACCAAAAGGCTTGTAGATCGCAAGTTAGGAAAAGAATGGATCCTCTGTTTGTGGGATTTCTTCTATTTTGTTGGGGCGGGAAGCCCCTGTGCCCTGTCCCACCTCTACTGCTGGGCATGGTGGGTACTTTCCTTAGCCTCCCTGCTCCTCCTTTCTGTAAAATGGGGAGAGCAACAATAACAGTTTTGAGACCCACTCATGACACATCCTCTGTAAGAACTGGGTTTTATTACAGTAACTCTGACATTATTATTATGTGATTCAATAAGGGTCAAAAGGATCTTCTTTGTATTTTCTTTTCATTTCCAAAAGCCTTTGTATTTTATGTAACAACAAAAGCTGTAGGTCCAAACAGAGGGCAAAATTGTACAGTGGAAGCTAGTACCTGTTACAGGGAGGTCTATGGTCCAACCAAGAACTGAATCCAGCTTTCAATAAATTCCTGTCTGCTGCTCTGACTACAAGACCACCTCCCTTTCTAGCACCCCCCATTTTTAATACGCATTATTCCTAAAAATTACTCCCTACAAAATCTTTTCTTCTCATCCATTACTAAACTGTTGCTTAAAAACAGAACTAAAATTAGAAATTTGCTCTTGTAAAAGCCATTGCAGACCACTGCTTGCTGTGCCCAGAATCCTGTGATTAAAGTTTTTGGGTTGGTTTGGGGGATTATTTTTTTTTTAATGGGAATAGCACAACCCACAAGGATTTCTCTGTGTTCTCAAGCCAACTGTGTCATCACAACGGGAACATTAATATAAACCCAATTTTATTATGTAAGAGGGAGGCTTTTATTCACTGCTGAAAAAAACAAAAAAGGTAGTTGTGAAATAAAAGTTATTCCTCTGTTGGTGTGTCAGTGGCAGGCTCTGCTGCAGGCTAGGCTTTCTGCCACATCGGGGCTGCCCCCCATGAGTACAGGCTGGCTACAGCAGCCTCATCTCAGGTGCAACTGCACAATTTAGACACATCTCAACTTTAAATTGTTTACATTAAAACTGTCTAAATGTTAAATTGCAGATGTTTCTAAATTGTGTAGTGACATCATGGGACTGGTTTCTTCCATGATTTCTGGTTCTTTTGGCACTCCCTTTGCATCAAAGCGTTTGTGTAGGAAGATGGGTGTTGCAGGACTGGCTGTAGCATACTGCCTGTGTCAGCCAGGGCACTGCTCGTGGTCACTGTCTTACACCACATCTGTGAAACTTAAGTGACTGAAAGCACCACTGCTCTCTTCCTCCCTTAAAAAATTCTCAACAAGCTCAGCAGTATTTTAAATACTGAAAATCTCACTCAATTGGTTATAAATTCCATAGATAAAATTGTAGGAGGTGAGGAATACAGGAAAGCAGATTCGTGTGCATCTGTTAAAAACCTCTGTAGGGATTCAGTTGCATCTAATAAATATTTGATAGTTCCTAAATCATTTATGGCTCTGTCAGGGGTCATTTTACTTGTTTTAGATGAATAATTAAAAGGATAATTAGGAGGATGTACAATCTGAAATGTTCATCTAATTGTTCTTTTTACAGTATTTCTTACACTGCTGAGCCGTATGACACATGTTCCCATCACCTTCCTATCTTAGCAGCATCCCCTTATTGCCAGTGATTTGGGGGCTTCCTTCCCTTCCATGTGATCTCCAGTATTCAGGACTGCAATAAACAAACATCACCTTACCAGGCTTCGGCAGCCACTGCTTTTATCCAGTGATTTCTGTGGAGTCCACAGCAAGGAATCAACCCCAAAGCCCACTAATTTAAAATTATAACTGAGATTACAAAACCAAAGAAGGTGGTGCACAGCCACCAGGATCACAGTTGTGTGATGCCATTTGCAGGATCAGGGCTGAAGCTGTATGCCCATCACCCCTGTGAGAGCAAAAATAAACCTGGATACAAAGCAGCTCTTCCCCTGCCTTAGCAGAGCAGCTCTGATGGTCAGGACCAGCCAAGAGCAATGCACATCATGTAGGAAAAGTACTTAAAAAAACACATCTCTGGCAGAAATTTTAGTAGGTTTCTCTAAGTAGAAGGAGTTTTTCAAAGTTCTCAGTGACCTAAAATGGGGTAAAGTGGTGACATTTGTGTAATGCTGGAGAGGGTACTGCTCCCATGGGCGCTCTTCCCATGGGACAAGGTCAGGCTCCAAGAAGCCTCGTCAGCCTCAGGCCCTGGCTGACACCAGGCTAACACTTAATTATTAGGTGGCACAAATGAAAACAACGAATGCAAAGAGGACTATGAAATGTACTTCTACTCTCCAAGTGATCTTTACCACTTGGGAACCAGCTACTATAGTGATGAAATCAAACCCACATTAGTGCTTTGCCAGAGTAATCATGCACAAAAGCATTTCCAGTCAAGGCAGGGGCTTAATGACTCCATCTCTATTTTCTGAATGAAATGCTATTTTCTGTACATTCTTTGCCCTCTACCTGATATGGGGTAGGTGTAGGGGTGGGACACAACAAGAAAGAGCACAACAAATCTGAAGAGCAATAACCTTTTTACCTTTTAACATTTTGGAGCATAAAAATAACTAATTGTTCTATCCTAAAAAAAAAATTACTAGGTCCAACAGCAATAACAATAACCGAAGTAACGTATTTCCTGCCAGTTAATGAGCATCAAGGTTAAGGGCCTTTGGCTTTCCCTCAGACCCGTCTCTTTTAACCAGTCATTATGTGCTGAGAAATGCCCTTTACATCCGTCACCATTGCTTAAACAGATATTTAGTTTACTGTCTCTCTCAGTCTGCAATATGAAGGTCTCATGTGGCCATCTGCTCCAAGACACTGCTGCCAAAATACATAGCAATTTATGGCACAACCTGCCTCTATGTTCTACCCACAAGCCAAAACATCCTACTTGGTTTGCTGCTCTACCACTTACCACCTTAAAAATTAACCCCAGATGAGTTTCTTCAAAAGGTCAGAAAATCAAGAAAAGGAATGGGACTTGATAAAATAAGGGAGGAGTTAAGAGCTCAGCAGAAGAAATCAGGGATGACAGCAAGGCAAAAAGAGCCTTCAAGTTACCAGAAAAGGCCGTAAGTTACCAAGAAAAGTGACAGTTACTGTTGCTTTGCGAAGCAATAACTTGTCAGCAAAAATCCATACCCCAATGGGTGAGGAAATCAAATATAGCAGCAGTGCTAAAATCACCCAGCAGAGAAGACTGAAGATACAGCTTTCATTGCCAACTGCATGGAGACTGGAAAACTTGCTGGCACGTTTTGGTTTAACATGGTTTCCTATTATATGCGCAGCAATATGTTCCTATTACACATACAGTATAGCATTAGCATCTTTCTTAGAAGAGTAAGACCACCACTTTTTCATGGTATTTCTAATTACATTTATTGCTGGTTACTACAAACGCCACCCTGTGACCAAAAGGGCAGGGTGCATAACATGAATAGATTAATTAAGCACCAAATTTCCATAGCATTCAGCCTTGCCTGAACTTCATGTGGCTACAAAGGGCAACAAAGTCAGGATTTCAAAGCGAACAGGAGCATTTCTTAGTGAAGCTGGAAAAACCCGTCAGTAATGCATCAAAAACCCAAGCTCTGCTTGGTGGTGGTTTAAGTTGACTGCATTTGCTTTGTGGTGAAAGAAAACAGGATCACAGCCTGTTGCTCCATGTCATCTGAGGGGCAACAACTCTCAATTCCTGCTAAGATCCTGAATTGCTGGAAGTGGATCTGAAGCGCTTGCTGGACTCCAGGTAGCCGCTGAGATCCAAAGTCCCCTGGAAGCAGTGGGTGCATCTGAGGTCACGCTGATTGCACAGCTGTGTTGCAAACTCCCAGAGCAGGTACATGCCCTGGGTTTTGCTAGCAGACCTCTGACTAGGGACATGTTACATAAAGCACTGGAGAGATGCATGTCAAATGTTAATAAAGATAAAAATATACTTCCAATAAATAAAATTGAATTAATTAGTGGTTTAATCCAATTCCCTAAAAATATTTGACCTTGTCAAATGAAGAGGATGGCCTTATAATTTCTGCTTTTTATATTTTTAGAATTAAAGAGTAATCAAATGCATGCAGCTTTGCATATAAATCAACCTTGACCTTTTGGTGAACTGTTTTGGTAAAAATAAGCAGTACACTGACTGTTCTTTTCTCTAAAAGCCAGACCAGACAGAGCAGAAGAGGATTCAGTTCAGTGAAGAACAGTGTTATAATCATATCAGAAACAAATTAATAAGCCCCCACCACTCTGAGCAGTTATTGCTCTTTCTTCTCTAAAATCTTCCAATTCCTAAGAGATTCCCTTTCCCACAAAAGTCTGAGCCTTGCATCTCAGCATTCTTTTGGATTAGATGTTACAGCCTCCCGAAGCTGCTAATTCAAGGTTACACCTTGAAACTCTTACACAGCCTTTTATTCTGAGGAACAACTGCCTACCAAGAGAATTACCTTATACTGAGAACCTAAAAAAAAAATTTCCCTTAAAAAAAACCCCAAACCCTTAAAATCAATCTACAGAACTAGCTTTCTAGCTTTGCACAGAATGTAGAGGCAGAGATAGGTGGCTGCTACTGGAAAATTATATTAAAAAAAAAAACCAACACAAAACAAAACACCAAAAAAAGGCAGTAAAACCCAAACAGCAGAACAATGAAAAAGGAGGAGGGTGGAATACAGCCTGAGTTTTTAATTGACTGCAGGCAGGCTGTGGAGACACACAGATGAGAACATACCCGTTTTTCCTGTGTTTTTCATCCAAGTCTTGTTCGAAGATTCATTGTCAAAACCATCAAGCTGCAGTTCTTGATACTCATCTCCAATATAGGCCTGATGGTCTACGATGTCTATGGGAGACTGGTGAGACCCTCCGCACTTCTCGCTGGAAGTAACCCAGTGCTCGGGACCATAGGTACCTGTTAAAAAAATACCAATGCCAATTAAGATTCTAGTGGCTCAATAGTTCTAGACAACTCTTACTTAAGAGGATGAAGCACTTAAGCTCCCCAGGTAACTCCACCACAGTTACACTTCTCACGTTTAAAAGAGGTTAAGACTTGTAAACTGATGGGAGATTGAAATCCATTCGCAGTACTCCAGCTTTGCCTCTAGCAGTAACGAACAATGGCCTTTTTTTTTTTTTAATTACTATTCTATAACCCATCTGCAATTCCCAAGTTCTCCTCCTTCATATGTTATCAATTAGCATGGTGTTACAGGAACTTCCCTAAAGCTTCAGCCTTAGCATATTACTACACAGTTTACCTCTTCACGAGACAAATAATGTAACAGCTACCCATTAACTTGTGTTTGTGCAACACTCTGCCTAGATAATACGATCTTTATTAATGCTCTCATTTCTTTTGCAGGTTTTGAAGCCAGAAAAGATAAAAAGAAAGAACTAAGCTAAAGGTATATCAGTAAATTTGAAGAAAACAACAAAGGAAAAAAAAATTACTCTGTATGGAGGACATAAAGACGACAATGACCTGTCAGGAAAATACTATAACTTTCTTTTGCTGCTCTTCTTAAGTGAGTTTTCTGTTTTCTTTATTAGCACAGTCTGTTCTTACCTGATGCGAACTACTCTCTCAAAACAAGTCAAGTCAAGTATTAGCAGGAAATGAGAAGCTCCAAGGGCTGACTGTCTTGCATACGTAGCTGTACCTGGGCACATCAGAGCCATCCGTATTACATGACAGCTAGTCAAAAGCAGACACAGAGCCAAATATTGTCACCTCTTCTCCCCTCCTACACCTCTCCACTCTCTACTCTCTCTGCAGGAAGTAGTTTAAGGTCTGGAAAGTAATACAAGATTCTGTATTTTGTGAGCCCATCGCTAGCTACCATGCAAGGTCAGTAAGAGAAGAGAGTGCTACAGCTGCAAAGAGAAATGACACCAGCAGCCTCTGTCCCCAGCACGTCAGGGTCCTTACAGGCTCAGCGTAAACTACTAAAAAATACTTTAAAGTGTTAAGATATTAGCTGTTATCGCAGCTGTCCACTCAACTCACAAGGCACAGGAGGAAGACTGCATCCTGCTCATGTTCCAGAGCTCTCGCTGGCTCCAGATTACTTCTTGGTGTATTAATGAGTACTCAACCCCTACATTGTTTAACTAAATTTCACAAGAGGATTGCACCAACACTGCTGCTGGGAGTAGGAAAGCAGCAATGTCTCATGGTGTGGCAGTGGAGCTGCAAGAGATAGTATCGCAAACCACCACTAAATCTGCCAGAGGTCATTTGCCACAGCCCTAACGCACCCTGTCCATTCTGCAAGGTTCTCCAGTACAAACAGTCAATAAAAATGATAAGTAAAAATAAAAGGTTTCAGGCAATGACCTTGTCATCCCCACCACACACCAGCTCTAGATACACTATAACACCAGGGACCCTCAGCAACATGTCCAGGAGGATCTCCAGTGAATTTCAGATTTTTCTTATCACCTCCCTCTCCAACTCTTAAACTGTATTAACAGAGACTAAGAGATGATCTTACTTCAGTGCAAACAGCGGTTTAAGCTCCTGAAATAAGAGCACAGAGTTCTTGTAAAGCACTTTTTCTCACAGTTTTTGAAGAGCTTTACAGCAGGGATCAGCAACATTATTCTCATGTAAAGACAGGGAAATTGATGGCCTGAGAAGGGAAGCAATTTGCTCAAGCTCATCTACCAAAAAAACAAGTTACAACCCACAGTTGAACTCTGGTCTCCTGAGACCCCAATATCATACCTTTATCGTACCTCTGAACTACACAGTCAGCATGTCTGTTCGATAGGCAGACAGCAGTAAATGATGCACCAATATGCATTTATTACCCTTGCATCTGATAAGCATATGTAAATTCAATTAGTGCCATCCAAACCCAGCAGTTGTGAAGGCCAGTTTATTTGGCCCCTGGGTTTTAATCTGTCTAGTTGCAAAATGCATTCTTCCTATCTTCCCATGGGCTAATGCAGGACATTTAATCAATAGTAAGATTTTGTGCTGTATTCATCACACACAAATGCTGTACGGTAACCAAAACAACAAGGAAGTGTTTTACTTTCAACTACAATTAGGCAAAATCTCAACATCCTTTAAAAATCAGCTACATCATCTGCTCAGGTTAAAAATCAGTTTCTTTTATCTCATGGTTCAACTTGTATTGTCAGCAAAAGCCACTTCCAGTTGATTTCCCAATGTACCACAGCCAAGGAGAACCAAATTATTAAAAACGCTACATGGGGAAAACCAAACATGTTCCACTTACACACAGATATTTTTCCTGATTCAGGATGTTTTTAGTAATTGGTTTGCAGTGAACTAATTGGCAATTCAGATTTACTTTTCTTATAACCTTGCATTTACTCCATGAAATTTGGGAATTTGCTTTAAAGTGTTTAGTACTACACATAATCATCAAACCTGCCAGCTCTCATTTTTTGGCTTTGTTATAAACATGGGGTGAGCTTTTCAAAAGCACTCTGCTCACAGAGGCTATCGCAGTGGTTTCAGCTGTGCATTCAAAAGGAGCTGTGCACTCAAATTTTCTTTTTTAAGTATTTTGGTGACCCTTCAGTCAATGGGGAGATTTTTTTTTTGAGTAGACGGATTTATTTTAACAGGGGCTGTAGGGTTCCTTCCATGCATCTTGTCACAAAGGCTGTTTTTTTTTTAAAGTATAGCCAGTTCTCAACCAATTTGCAGTGAAAACTGTCTTGTCAAAATGAATAAAATAAGCCATAAGGGTAAACAAGCAAACTACCATGTTGAATTGAAACCTCACGTGACTTAGGTACCTGGACTGACTCTCACTGAAATGTAGTTTTTCACAGACCTTTAAAGGGTCATATAGCTTTGTGTCATTGTCTGCTTTTTTAAAATTAAACTTGTTTGGATTAATTTAATAGCAATACATCTCTTCAATTGGTTCTAAATATATAAGTTAAAAAAAAAAAAAGCCTTGCAGTATCTGCTCTCTTCATGTGATAGTATAAAATGTTTCTGTATTGGTGCTGAATTATTAAAGAAAATTTTAAGGCAATTAAACTCTCTCAGCAATAGACCCCCAACTTTGTGCTGGTGCAGTGACTCCAAGTCCTGACATCCCAAGTTAAAGCCATCAGGCTAAACTCTGATTTAGAAGTTCAAGACCTGCTAGTGATAATCAGCAGAGGATTTTATAAACGGCTAGGTTTTCCATTAATTTCTTTCAGAAGTTTTTGATATGCAAATTATTACATGCAATATGACCTACACCATTATGGCAGCAATTCTAGACAGAAATAGAGGCCGTGACCCCAACATCTCCATTCCCAGCTGGACAGGATTGGGGCCATCCCAGCTTTAACAATTAGTGTGAAAAGGCAAAGCAGAGCTAGGGGGGTGAGAAAGGAATTTGTATCTTTGAGTTTGAGACCAAACTAAATAACTTATATCCCCTACCCAGAGAAAAGAAGCTCAACAACCTGTAAAATATAATCAAGAACAGCACAGTGGGATTCATTTATTCACTAGTAGCCATCAGAAGGTTTAAGCCTAACTGCCTGCTTTTTTTCATGGACATTCAAGTGCAGTTTTAATTGAAACTGATCTTCCACTACAGATTTCAAATTAATTCTTCTTCCAAGTGTCTCATGCTCCAGACATCCTTGCCTTGCAAAAAACCCTATATCATTAGAGGAGGAAATAGAACACTTTTTCTAAGCTTGCAGGTATTGATTACCTATTCCTTCCATCAAAGCACAATTGCCATTCTGCACTGTATAAATCTCTTCAGCGTTAGACACTTTATAAAGTACTGAGAATTATATCATTAATCATTTGCAGTTGCACCTGTCTTGCTTTATTGAATTCTTTGTTTTTTAGAACTTTAAATAAATGCTTTTAAATAAAAACATGACACTAAATAAAGACTCTGTTTCACTTAAACCTAGTAAAAAAGATCCCTTCATTCTGTGTGTGACATTTATCCATCTGAAACAGAGTAACTTATGGCTATTTGTATTTCATTTTTCTAACCGTAAGCATCATGACTTTAATCAAATAAAATTTGGAATGAATTCGAATTGGCCTTTTAAGGGCTGACAAATAATTTGGTTTTCAAAACCCAGACAAGTTAAGAGCCCTCACCTGTGTTAACAAATGATACACATTTCCATGGAGATGGTGGGATGACCTGCAAGCAAAGGTAAACATCAGACAGCCTTGACCTGGAGCTGGAGTATTTGATGCACGAGCAGCACCGAAAACAGGACAGACTGCTAAAATTTGACATCCTCAGATATTGAAATCAGAGTCCTGCCTCCAGGAAATCATGTCATCAGGTCCAACAACTAAGTGCACACACTGGGGAAGGAGGGCTGTGTTCACCCCCCAGGTCAACCATATGCATGGCAGCAAGACAAGACGGCGACTGGAGAACGCCCGAGTGACAGGATGGGGCTGGGGGCTAAAAGAGCAGTGAGGAAAGGGAATTTGGCCACAGTGACCCCCTGAGCATTGAGGAGGTGGCTGCCCTCTCCCAGCTGCCACTGGGTGTTTTCTCACACGCAGCCCCACAACACAGAGCTACACGGCCACGTGCTCTGTCCCCCGGCTCGGGCTGGCACATGGGACAGAGCAATTCTCCAGCGCAGCCCCAGTAACTCCAGCCCCTCCAAAATCCTGCCCCGCATCCACTTGCAGCTGAGGGAGCTGCAGAGCCCATCGATCTCCTGGGGCTGGCAACCCAGCAAGCACATTTTGGATTGCAGCCAGGTCTCTGGGGACTCGACCTTATCTCCGCTGAAATCAGGGGCAGAAGGGCCGCTGGCATCCAAGGCGTGAAAGCACAGCTGGGGTCAGGAACCTCAGCAAGACTGCGGCTTCTTACACACGATGTTTCAAACACGTACCGCCAGAGATGTTATCGCTCATCCTCACCTGAAATTACTTGAGGCTTCCTAGATGGATTCTGCATTCTTTTCTCATGCAAAATCTTTCTGTCAATGACTGCAGTATCTTTAATAGTTTTTTAATACACAGGCTGCTCTTTAAATAGAATCCAAGATTACTTTTTTCTTCTTTTTACTGTACAACCAAAACAATGAGCAGTCTTCATTAATGAAAAACCATTAAAATAATGTATTCCGCCAAAATCTAATTAAAGCTTGTAGAAGAACTTCCACTTTTTTAAAAAATCAAATATATTTATTTTTCTACCACAATCTTTTGTTTTAAAAAATCTCTTATTAAAACCACTTGCATTTCCTTGATTTTAAATCATTTTCCAATTAACGGATCAGCTACTCTGACACAGATTGGTCTGACACACATATGCCTTTATACTACATCCAGACACAGTTTAACAGACATTAGCAAATTTTGAGTAATGTGATTTTGATCATTCATTTAAAATCTGGGAAAGAGGTAGAAATATCAACACTTGGGTATTTTAATTCTAATTTCACTTGTTTTTAACATTTTCACAAAAATCTGACTTTAAATCCCAGGAGTGGCATGTAAAGAATGAGTTTAGGTGTTTTAATTTTGGAGGGTTTTTTTGTTATTTGTTCTTAATGTTGGGTTTTGGCTTTTTTTTAAAACAAAATTATCTCAGACAAATCTTTATCTGTATTTGATGCCTCTTAACTTTTCATTTTTCAATGAAAATGGTAGTAATGATTGCAAAGCAACCAAAACCCCTTCACTTCTGCAATTAAAGCAAATTAGCTTGGTCACTTCATGGGGACATCTTATCCCGTCATCTTAATACAGGAGATCATTTGTCCGTGATTATGTGCAAGGCAAATATTTACAGAGCTGTAAGAAAAAGGGCACTGCAGAATGGCTTATATCCCTCACCCTTCAGCCTCACTGCCCCATGTGCAGCAGGCTCTTGCTGCTTACTTGCATGGTCAGTTTTGTAATGCCAACAGAAGCTATCCTCATATGAAGACACGATCTATACTAGAGGCAGTGTGCCCATAATTAATGTAAAGTAGCAAAGGCTCTTTTCTTGCTGGGTTGGAAGGATGTGGGACCAACTCATCCAAAATAGGGCAAAAGACCTGATAAGCAGTGGCTCCGCATCTTCTTGGATGGTACTGGTATTTGGTGGAGTATGCCAGTGATGCCAACCAATCTGGTTGCCTCTAGCATGTACCACACGCTACCTTACTGCTTAAAGCACAAGAAACAAAATCAGAAAGGATTCAAGTGCTTAAAAGCCAGATCTCTCTTGAAAGTCAATGGGGACAGCCTCTGACACACAATTTCCAATAGCGTCTCACTGTTTCAGATATGTAACAGTATCATGCCAGTCTGTGCAATTGGTTACAAAAGGAAAATTCCATGCTTCTCTTATGGCAAAATCCAACCAGTTATTACAGATGGATGGAATGAAATAGTATTTCCTCTTCACACAAAAACCTCCCAACCTTTGCTTGCACAGCTCTGGATGGGTAGCTTAACTTAAAGGACCACAGCGGTAAGAACCTCTGCAAGTTTTACAGGCTCTGGATAAGTAGGGATACTTTGCACAGACTGGCAGCTATGATCTGCCCAACCATCTCAGCATTTAGCTGAGCAAGGCTAAAGATGTGAACTTCTGCCTCTGAATCCCTGACATGCTTCAACTGCTCCATCACTAGCCAAATCTCAAGAAACACTGAAAAGAAATGTCACCACCAGTAAACAAAACAGGTTCCTTTTTTTTCCACACTAAGAACAAGCAAGGAAGTGCTGCCCTTGCTTAGCTACAAAGCAATGAAATTCAAAAGCAGGCTGAATTTTCAAGCAGGAAAAAAAAAAATCACACAAACCAATCAAATATCAGTGAAATTCACTATGGAACTAAATGCATTTTATGATCCTTCAAAAACCTCAGTCTGGGGCTTCTCAACTACCTGGGACAAAGAAATTGAAACTGTTACTTGATGCCATAAACTAAGACTACACCATCACTTTTTGCCATTTAAAAGCACTCTGTCAGTAAGTCCAGGAAAGCACCAAAGAAAGGTGCTTATGCCATGTGAGTTATGACAGGAGGCAAGGCATGTGCTGCAGATTCAGATCAGCTGAAAAATCAGCCTCCCTTCAACCCTCCCCTCTCACCTCCAGTTCCCTCCTACAAAGAAGAAAAAGTGAACCCCATAGGATGAAGCCTAAAGACTGCATTTAGATACAAGGCAGAAAAGAATGATTTGAATGGTGTATCACTTGCTGAGTGATTTACCATGTGGCAGCAGGGGTGAAAGTACAAAAATCCCTGAAAGCCTTGATAAAAATCAGTGGCGTCTTTCAGGGGCCTTCCCATTGCAGAGAAAGCAATCAAGTTGTTGAATCATTATATTAGGGGAGAAAGTTGCTGAAATTACACTGTCTTGCTCTAAAATGATGGCATATCAAAATCAAAAAGATGGAGAAGGAGAGCCCGTAGTTAGAGTTCACAGGACTGTTTTGAACAAAGATTTCAGAATTTCCTACCCTGAGGGAAAAGGGCTTTTCATTTTATTATTCTCTGTCATCACTCTGTTTAACGTGAGACACTCATGCTTGCAGAAAATTCCAATTATTGCTTGAAAAATGAGACCAAATGCCAAGAGCAAGATCCTGAAGAGCTTGCCGAGACCCAAACAGGTCTAAGCAGCATCCAGTCTGCAAGCTCAGTAGAGAAGTGTGTGTAAGACATGTGAGAGTTGTAAACAGCCAAGGACAGTTTTTTGGAGAACTGAAAGAAGCTGAAAGAAATTTTCCCCAAGAACAATCTCTGATAAAGGATATCTTAACCGGCAGTTGTTGGAACAAACACAAATACAGGAAGACGGAACAAAAAGGGTTTGGATTTAGATAACCTTTGAGCAACAGCTAGCAGCAACATCAGCAGCACCAACCACTCCTTTCTGCACTGATGCCACCACACCTACAGAAATGCCCAGCCATGGGGCTGTAACAGCAAAGCTAATCTTCAGGACTGATTTTGTCAGTGATGCTGTCTCACTGCCAAAACATGGCAGATGCAGAGAGAAAGAAACGCTTTAAGCCACGTTCCTAAATATGATCTACCCTATAATGTCTGTAGCTTTTAAACCTGAAGACAGTGTGAGGTGCGTGTTCCCCTTAAATTTTCATATCCACAGATGCTACAATTGTTCTTAATTAAACCTTCTAACTTTCAAATATCTTTGGCAAAATTCTTTATGTATGCTTTAAAAACCTTTGCATTCTCTAGTATGTATGTGAACATATTGTTTTACACAGTCAAAAACACATTGGGTTTTTTTTTTATATACAGATATATATATATATATATATCCCCCATACATGCACATACTTTCTGTATCCTGATTTTGTTCCTCAAAAAAAGGATGAAGCTGCCACGAATCTTCTATGAAGCTCCCACTGTACCTATCAACCTGCCAGCGGCACAAATGTATGATAAATATCCAACATCAGGAAACACCAGGACCTTAAGACAGATGTTGCAGGAAGCTCACAATAAAGTGGAGTAAGTGTAATTACTAAAACAAGCTTTTTCCATAAACATTTCAAGTGTTAGCATTTGTGAGCTGAATAATTTACCACCACAGAGAAGTGAAAATGGTACTAAGTTTAGCTGTGCTGGCAAAATAGTTGGGGGTTTTTAAGGGGTGTCTCACACAGCAAACTTTTGATAGACACAATTAACGAGCTGTTGAGTTTTGTAACTCTAATATTTCAAAAATATTTATATTGAGCACAGAGCACAACAGTATCAATGAGATCATTATGCAGAACTCACTGAGTGGGAGGATAAATTATGGTATAGAAGGTGCCTGCTGGTGGCAAGTGACTGAGACAATATACATCTCCATCCTCTGTTTTTTATAATTTTCTGCATTTTTAATAAATGTATCTGACATCTCACACCATTCATTTCAAACTGTCTGAGGCCTTTTAAAAACTGCTCACCCCTGAGCTGCATATAATAAACGAGGTGATATCTTACAATATAAGGAGAAAACAGGAGATTAATTTACATGAAGACACTGTAAATTAACTTTCTTCTATTCCTATACTAGTTGAGTAAAGCTCTGTGAAGGCTAGGGACAGACATAAAAACAAATTTTGTCCTAAATATAATTTAAGAAGTATAAATCCTAATGGAAATTACTGAATGAAGACATATTATGAATCAGTGCAGTAGCTCAATGGCAGCACTTTGCATTGCTGGGAGGAAGACATACATTTCAGTAACGGGTGCCTCGGACAGGGCATCGGTGCCTCAACAGGTCATATCCAGGACAACTTTCTTTGTAGTCTCTCTCTCTCACTATCCTTTTTTCCTCTACAGGGTAATAGCTGTATAATGATGGACCTTGACTGCAGAAATACGTATATTGCTGTAGCGCCTAAATACTGCAGAAAGACATGGGGGTCCATTCTTCCACGTACAGAGCAGTAAACAGCTCCTGACTTGCAAAGCTTACAACCGAGCAATGCAAGAGAGGTCAAGCGACCCGACACGAGGCACCTCAAATGTGAAAACAAGCAGCCCCTCCTGGGCTAACCTTCCCTATTTCATAACAACCTTGCTTCATGCGCTCTTCTCCAGAGCCATCTCCCTGAGCTGCATAACCCACTAGCACAACAGAAAGACGATCAACCTTCCCACGGGACAGAAGAGAAAAGAAACACCACTTCTTCCACAGAGGAAAGTTAAAAGAAGAAATTAGTGTGGTGTTTCATGGAATTAAACAGATGAAGAAGGAGTACAAGTGCATATGACGCTGATATAAACCATGGTTCCGCCTCGGCTACTCCAAGGAGAAAGCGCAGCGTGAATAAAGCTCTGAGAAAATAAAACAGAGGAAACAAGAGGAAGAAACTGGGCAGGAAACTTTCCCGCCCAAAAGCTGCTAGATGCCGATGGAGGCCTGCAGGGCTTCAAGATGACTTTGTTGAAAGTAGAGGAAGGAAGAGGATCTGAATTTGGCTTGGTGCTAATTACAGCATCCCTTGCCAACGCCCAGAGCAGGCAGAAGCATCGGGGCGAGCAGACAGCTTGCCGCTGTGTGCCTGTGACCGCCCCCGTAAGACCCAGCCCAAGCTGAAACCAGGCAGCAGCCTGGGAGCAGCTGCTGAGCTGAAACTGTGGTAGAGCCCCCTCACGCCGTAGGAGGAGTGAGGTGAGAAGAAAACCTGCCAGAACAGGCGTGGTGGGCTAAGGAACCCTTTTATGAGGGGCATTTTGTCTCTAAGATCTTGGCTTGTTTGAGGGCTTGACTGAGACCCTGCTGAAGCATCAAAGCTCCCGTGCTGCTGAACCTGCCCAGCGGCTCAGAGATGAATGCTGAACGACAGTGACAGTAATAAACTATGACATTTAAGTCAGGAAATCGCAAATTCCCATCTTGCTTCTCTGTCTCCTTCCTATCACCAGGAGCTACACGCTCCATTTCCCTCCCTTCTTTTATAAAGGGAGAAGTTCACCTGTCGCACCAGAGCATCTGCAAAGATTGCTCAAAACTTGAGAAGAGCTGCAGAGAAAAAAAGCGCAGTAACTGTGCAAGACTCAGCTGTCCCACTATGGACCTCGGTGCCAGGCTGCCTGTAAACGCGTTTAGGAAAAACACAGTTCCAATTATTTCTCAAAGCACCACAGACTTGAATCCTACTACTTCTCACATGTACCCTTAATAGCCTTGATCTCACCAAAGAAACTGCTAACGTAAATGATGCCTCACTGTAACTTAATTACCTCCAATTTAGGTGGGTACGGGAACAGAAAGTACCTTTTCTTGATTCCCATCTGTTCCTCGTAACTAACCAAAGGAGCCTTCCCCAGAGCTCTGTCTCTCAAAGCCAGCATGAAAAAAAAAAGAAAAGGAGGAAAGAAAGGAAAAAATTGTATATTTTTATTGAATTTTTGCAGGATACAGGTTAATAAAACACCCACAGAGAGCACAGAGCAATATAGAAAGGGAATAAAGGGAGGGAGGGCTGATATCAATAAAGCCTATCCAGAGGCACTGGTGGAGTGAAAGTACTCACGATTTCAAAAGAAACCTGCTACAAAAATTATTTTCACTTGTTGCTTTCATCAGGTTTAAAATTTTCAAAAACCAGAAGTGTCCTAAGCAGAGGGTGGCTTAAAATATAAAATCAGGAAGATAAAATTATCTGTTGCTGAAACGTGTCACCTTCAGCTTTGCAATACCCTTTGTTGATCCTAATGTGACCAGAAGACGGCCACCATTCTAGGACCTTATTGTTTAATTATATCACAGACAACACTGCAGTCCCTAAAATCACTCATTAAGCCTCGACAAACGCTGGCTTTGCTATGATATTTCCTTTTTAGGTGAAAATCAACTTTTGTCCAACTAAGTTCTTAATGGCATCCCTGTTACGACAGCCTTCTCAATCCAGCTGTCCCTTTCACTGATATGCACCAGTAAAATAGCTCCCGGGAGAGTTTCTGGGAGATTGCCAGCTTTTACTTAACGACACGTCGTGAACCCTGGCCTCAACTTCCATTAACATTCAGTTTATGTTTCTACCATTAATTTAAGAGCATCAGGAGTAGGAATAAATAGGAAGACAATAAGCAGCCATAGCGTCCAGCCTGAGGTACTATAGCAGACAGCACTTCTTCTGTAGCTGAGACGGAGAACACTTACAATTAGTTTTCTCATTTTTGTTCCATATCTGCCATTTCCAGTGTGTTATTCCAAATGGCTTAAACTATTCAAAAATAGCTTTAAGTTTTCCAACTAGGAAAGTCCAGAGTTTTAAAAAAAAACCAAACAAACAAAAAAACAAGAAAACCCCACCAAACCCCACCCCAAAAAAACCCAAACCAAACCAAAAAAAAAAACAAAAAAACCCACACAAACTCCAACAAACCAAAGTTATGAAAAGGACCTGATGTTCCTTAGTCCATCGCAACCCTCCTGCCTGGATGAGTTTTAGGTAGAAGCTGTTAATGCTGGAGGAGAGCAGCAGCAGCAGCCCTCCTCCTGCCCTGCTGTCCCCTGGCCTGGCCAGGACAGGCAGAGCCTCTTTCCTCCTGCCGGCGCTGCCCTGCGGCAGGCGGGTAACCTGCACGCAAACGGCTGAGCAGCTGCTGTGGGGAAAAACAGCTGCTGCAGAGAGCTGGCAGCAAAGCGACTGTTGTGATGGATGGAGTCGGGGTGAGCATTGCAGGAGATTCACTCCCACAGTACCAATGGTGCACATTCAAACACCAAGTTAAAGAAAAAAAAGGAAAAAAAATGCTGGGATAAATGTTCTTTCCTCCAGCATTGCATGAATATTTTGTTTAGGGACTGCCACTTTATGGACAGTCACCTTGGCATGCAGCTTGCAGGCTTTGAGTCACAGCTTGTCACCGAGATGAATTCTACCCAGGGCAAGGTAAGGACATCACCTGTCCACCTCCCTGCCTGCAGCTCACACAGCTGCCCGCTCCCTCTAATGGGAACGTCTTCACACCCCAAAGGATGCTCAGGAGCAAGGCAGGTGCTTTTGCACAGCGCTCCCCACCCCTCTTGGCCCCATGTGAGGAAGGCAGCAGCCAGCTTTGAACATGCTTCCCTGTGCCGTTCAGTCACAGCAGCGTTTGGGCAGCCCACAGTGATGTATACCATAAAATGGAAACTGGAGTGTATCACCTAACTGTGAAATCTGTAAGATATTGGATTTATATGGTGTCTGCAGAGCATATTAGAAGATCATCATCATCATGTCTGTTCAAGACAGCCATAATTATTCAGGCTGTTATTCTATCTCACAGGTGCTTTTGAAAAAACTATTTAATATTAGCAAACCCTCACTAAAAACAATGTTTTGGTTGAGGGACTAATCTTCATATCAGTACACAGCCATACCTGGTCTTATCTACACTACCAATTCCCTGCTGATTGAGCAGATTCATTAACAACACAGTCTCTGGCGACTGAAATGAAGTCTCATTCTTCCTATCACTGGTGCCTTGCTGTTTGCTTTTCCTTCACAGTATGCACACAAGTAATTAACTTACTATGCTCCGCTAGCTCCTGACACGTTACTTGGCATAGAAAAATTCACCAGCAGGTAGTTAAGCATGCAAAATATTTTCAGACAAATGAACTTCATAACAAAGCGCTACTTCGGAAAAATGTGGCTCTTTCTGATACAACACTAACATGCAGCACACTGCCCATACCCACAGGAGCATCTCGAGTGGTAAAAAAAAAAATACATCATTCTTATTACTTTTGCTCAATATGTAGGAAGTTTCTTTAGGGGGTAAAACTGGCAAGTAGTCATGATGTTCACTGAAAGGATGAGCATGGAGATCAACCTGAGTGGCCCTTGTGAAAGTCTGACGTAACAAGGACAGACACAAGATCCATATGGTATAGAAAAAAAAAGGGGGGAAAAAACCCAAAGCAATGAGGAGATTCACTTCAATGCAGCATTACTGAGATTACTGGAAGTATGGAGGAACAGTGCATTTCAACTTTTATATCAAATAAAAAAAAGGTAATTTGCTATTTTAAGCATAGAGTTCTTTTAGGCCTAAAGTTCACTGACAGTGAAAACTCCCTAAATAAAAACATGTGATTTATTACACATCCCACCTAAAAGACTCCATCCAGCAGCATGACTTGAAATACACAAGTCATCTCAGTAATATCTAGAGGTAAAATTGGAGTAAAGTTACTCCTGTACTTATCTGTCTGTAGGATGATAGGTTACGGTACAAATAGATGGTGAATTACCCAGTGCAGAGGCAGCGCAGGGATACTGGGCTGACCCCAGCGCAGACTGGCAAGATGGAACATGAGAGATGGTCTTTGTCTGAAGTGACAGGACTGGCACTGACTTCGATAACACCAGGACTTTCATAGAATCATAAAGGTTGGAAAAGACCCTTAAGATCATCAAGTCCAACAGCCTTTCCCTTGGGAATACAAAGACACCAGAGCCTTTGTGCAGCACCCCTCTGATCTGAAACATGCTCTAAACTATGACTTTAGTTACCCTAAGAATTTCCTTGGAACCACAGACCAGGAAACATGTGATCTCCACGCCACACTGGTGTAGCCTGGCTAGTGTCGTACAAAACAACGTCACTCGCTCTACGCTGTCCCGGTCCTTCCTTTAAACCAAAAGTAGCCAAAACTCCAAAATGTACATAAAAATACTTGAAAAAAGCAAGAACTTGGCTAGGATAAAGAGCCATTCACAGGACTATTAATCCCAACTTTGACCTTTCGTGACAAATTCTTGCTCAGAAGTTCTATGACTGTGTTGTCCTAAAACGGTGGAAATTGTGAACTTTAAGTTTCCTTCCACACAAGGAAAAATTCTTTTGAAGTCCTGGAAAATGAAACTTTTCTTTTGCTCGGTTTTGTCCAGAAGCCATTTGTTCCTTTCCCCTTCATGTGCCACAAGGCATGTGCCTTTGCCAAACTCAGACTGTTGTTGCAACTCATTCGGTCACAGAAGTTAGTTCCTCACGTTCCATCGCAGCAGCCTTTGCTTGTGACAAAAGAAATAGATCTGTGGAGAACAGAATTCACCGTGATTTGTGTATATCATTTTCCTCTATTCCTGCTCTGCTTTCAACTCGGCTCATTTAAATATAGCTCCTGTCATACCAATCATTTTCAGTTCACCTGTTATGCAGAACCACACACTCCACCTCCAACAGAGCAGCCTTCACTTTGGCTGCATACTTTATATAGATTCTCTCCTCCAGGCCCGAAATCCTTATTCATTTACAAACTACATCTTCCTTAAACAATATTTCCATTTGCTTGACAGGCATATTAATGCACAGATTAGAAACCAGGTTTTTTTATTTCTAGTTTTCATCAAAAATGAACTACCTCACTTAATAGCACCGACACCCTTGATAGTTACTCGGGTCTGTAAACAGTTCACTAGATCAAGGAAAACCTTGTTATATCTCCAAAAGGCTGTCAAAACCTGCCATGTTCCAGGAGATGGGATCTCAGGTTTTGTTTGGTTTTCCATGCTTACTGTATCAGTAAGAAGTAACAGATTTTCATGCCAGAAGAAACAGTTGGATAACACACACTGACATGATGAGCATGAGTCATTACACGTCATAAAGTTACCTCTCTACAGAGCCTTAATAACAGTATTCACCTCTTTCGTTAAGTATTCAGTGTTGAAGAAATCAAGTCTTGAGAAGCCACTGTTCAGGGTTTTGTTTTGGTGTTTTTTTAAGGATTGTTTCAGTGGTCAATCTCTCCAAGTTTCAGCTTGCAGCTTACTTATAATACCAGCTCATCAGGTTTCCAGCACAGTCTTCATTTGCCTTCCATTGGTGGACTGCAAGAGGTTGTCAGGAGACAGCATCTTTTCTTTATGGAGATGCATGCTTCTTGAGTGACTTACCCATACACTTGCAGAGAGTCTTGATTAGCAAATGCAGTTGGGGCTGGACAATTTTGCCCCTGGGGGAAGGTTTCGCACTGCTCAGAACTACTGTCCAGTGGGGATATCAGCCAGGCTGGAAGTTCAGTAAAAACACTGAATACACCTGAGCAGAGAGTTCCACTGCCTTAGTTAGAGGATGCTCCTTGGGTCAAAGACGGGTTAGGAATACTGTTCCTCCTGAATCACAGATATCCTCCAAAAGCCTAGATTTCTTCCTTTGGTTCAGATGGAATTTGTGAATGGACTTACAGCAGCCAAAGGCAATAAGGAAGAAAAAAAGAGATAAACGGATCCAGACTAAGAATCACTAAGAACCACTTACAAATATTCACACAAAAGTTATTTTTCCCCTTTAGGTCAACCCTTAATAGTTTCACCTACAAAAGTCTGGATGCCAGTTAAGTTTGCTGTGGGGGTGAGATCACTCCCTACTACGCTAAGTAATGCTCTCCCACTGCACTGTTGCACTTGCCTGTATTCCTGCATTATCATTTTATCTTACACCAAGAGTTTTCTGATGAGCAGGCTGACTTTCTGTTCTTGTTTTGTTCAGAGTAAAATATAAAATAGATTTTAGTCCATGACTAGAATTTCTTGCCAGCACAAACCTATAGGAGTGAGTATTCTGAGTATTATAAGGTAATCGCAGAAGCAGTGTTTGGGAACGTGGACTGAAATAAGTAATTAAACACAACCTTCCTGATTATAGAGCATGGCTTCGGTAATTTAATGACTTTATTAAAGCCGTAGTTGGTGGACTTGAGAGGCTGCAGCCTTGGTCTCATGAGAACGAATTATGTCCTGCTTTTTAAACTAGAAAATTTCCAGGCTCTGCAGCTTCAGAGGAAAATTTGAAAACACAAGAGAAGAAAGATTCAGGAGCCAGAAGGGAAACAAGAACCTTAAAATTACTATCTTTTTCAACCTTCCCTGATTTGTTTTGGTCAGTTTCATTACTTCTGAGCAACTGAGTCCAGCTCTACTCCAGTGCACCCGAGTTTATTGACAAATACCAGACAGAATCTAATGCCAGGGGAAATAACAGAAAGCAACCAAAACCATCAATACCAAGAGCTGGGCTAATACAAGCGACCTACACAGGTGCCCAAATGCCAACCACCCTTCAGCGCTCAGCTCAGAGCCACTTCCATCATCTTTAGAAGCAAAAGGGCAAAAAACCACAGACTGCTATTTACTTCAGGATGCCTTTATTCTAGATGACACCTATATACTTCGTACTATCTAGCAGGGAAAGGTGGGATTTTTTTGTAAAATCACATTTATTTGGATCTTTCCCAGGCCTTTTAAAAGTTAATATTTTAGAAGCACAAGAAGTTTCTTTGGTTGTGATGTATCCTGTACAAGCACCTGCTTTCAGAAACACAACCTGGTGCGCACCTTTGAGTGAAGAAGGTTATTTTCTGAGGGACAGAATCTCATGCAATGAATAAGATTTTAAGAGAGTGGTTGCACCAGGGTTTTTTTTTTGTGCCCCTCTCTAACTTCTAGTGACTGATGTTAGCTGACTTCTACCCATATAATACACATTCTGGTCTCTCTGGTCTTGTCAGGTTTCCACAGAAGCAAAAAAGCAAGCAGGGCTTATTCTGAAGTAAATTCTGGATGTAACTACTTCTAAGTCTACTAACACAGAGAGGCTAGTAAATCAGTAATAGAAGTTTATTAATTTAGTAGTTACTGAGACAGATCTTATTGATCTTCTTTACTCACACTCAGCCTCTAGAGTTTACTTCACAGCTCCAGTTTACGCCCTGATTAAGTGGTTCAGAGAAGCCCTGCATTTTATAGTATGCACATCATGTAGCATAATGCTCCTGGTATGATGACTTGCAAACTAAGCAGTGGATTTATCGCCCTAGAAGAGGCTCCAGTTTTACTCAACCAGGGCAGTCAGCACAAACACTCGAGAGCAAAGCTCACGGTCTAGAGCTTTGCTGTGAGACGCACAGCACTAACTCAGCCGACAACAGTCTCGTACCCCAGCTTTAGTTCACTTGCGTTCACGACACAATATCAGTTAGCTAGTGATTAGCTTCCATTTTCAGCATTCACATGTTTTTGTGAACATTTCTTTTTATAGGCTATGATTCAGCAAAGTACTTAAGCACATGCTTTACTTTAAATAGCTGAATAATCCAATGTCTTTTCAGCAAATGTTTAACTTTAATTGTGTCAATAGTTCCAGTTCAAGGGCTCCTCATATCTCGGACACCGAGCATTCACTCATGTGCTCTGTTCATTGCAGAGATACAATATTATTCACAGGCTTCACACTACGCATTTACTTAAGTGCTTTGCTAAACAAGGTCCTACGGCAAACATGCTACAGTCAGAGTTTATTTAGTAACGCTTCTACAAATTCGGTTCTAAACTGCCTGGCATTTTAAAACGGAAAGCTAAACAACCATAGGATTTACTGCAATTTCTTTCATATCTGTACCTTGATATAGCACTAATTGTTTTGCCACTACAGTTGTTGCCACTATAATTGTGGCAACGTGGTTCAATAAAGCATTAGGATTTTTTTTCCCCCCACCCATTTTAGGAGATATGTTTGCTCCTTAAACCAATAAAGCGATAGATAAATAAATAAATAATTTAAAAATCCTGGGTTGAAACGACTTCTGCAGAGGCTTTTCCCCATAGCCCACATGTCACACAGAGCCATGCTCTTGCATGACGGCTGCAGCCAGCGCTGCGTCAGGAAGAGAAAGGGGCCTCTTCGGAGAACCTGCCTCTCAATTCACAGTATCCCCAGTCCCACCACGCATTTCAGTCTCCAAATAATATTTGATTACAAAAATATGACCAGAGTGTTCTGACGGTCTTTTCATACAACTTTTTTGTTTTCAGTCAGAAGGAAATACTTGGGGCAGGCTTTCAAGTTCCTCTCCCATAACCACTACTGCATTTTTACGTGGAAGCCGATGGATTTTCCTCTCATTAGAAGACTCCAGCAGCTGTAGCTTTAAGAAAAAACACCAAATACCATGAGACTAACAATAAAACTAGCAGACCTGGCAGTGCTGTCTTACCCCTTTGGGCCATTTCCATTCGGAGCAGCTCCCTGCTGAACCACACAATGCAGGGCCCCTTACTAGTTTGTTAGCTACTGCTTCAGATGTTTCAAAATACTGTGTTTTAAATTATTAGAAGGCAGCATGCCATAAAAAAGGCTGCCAAAAGCACAACTTTCTGAAAAACCAGCTCTCTAAATTCGTTAGATAAAAAGGCAAAGAATTAAACTCACACTTTACAGGCATCTGCTCCCAAGGCAGAACGCCTCCCTTGCCCAGCGTTAAGTCCCATTGTTTCAGATGAAAGCCCTTGCCCGGGCCTGCAGGTAAAGCAAGTTTATATTCTAAGCTGACTGGAGAAGCCAAATTAAAATGGGTAAAAAAAAAAAAAAGTAAACAGAACCAGATGCACCTGAGAAAAGAAAGAAACTAAAATTCCCTTAAAAGATAAAAGGATTAAGCTCTTCTGACCAGTAGCTGTAAAACGTATAATGAATTTAGACATTTCTTTTCCAAAGGAAGAAAGCTATTTAATGAGATAAGTGTTATTAAGATAGAGCAGAATAACTATAATGTAGAAAACCGCTCATTAGTTGGGGCTTAATTGCTCTTATGGTTGGTGAAGAAGCAGTAATTACTATACCAAAAAAGATCTACATTTAGAGATTATTTGTTTTTATGTATGCATGGAACAAGAATACTACTTTGATTTTAAACCAAAATTTAGCCAGATCATACCCAGTGTCATCCCATAAGAACTGAACACCGACAACTGTATGAAACAGGACTTTGATACATTTATAGTTAGTTATTTACTGTGGTATCACTGTTTTCCTGTTTTGTTTATAAATATTTACCATGCACTATCTTCAGAAAATAATTATTAATCAATGCGCACAGTAAAAAGAAGACTAGAGATCTGGCTGTGTGCTCTTCCATTCTAATCCATATGGCAATATTTTAAATCTGTTTTAACAGGTGAGTCCTTACAGCTGACCGTCCTGAGCTTGCTTTGCCAGGTTATGCATGCAGGCGCGCACAGAGAAGCGGTGTCTCTGCTCACGCCGCTGCCCGCCTGACGCAGCTCAGAGGATCGCGCGGGGATCTCTGCTGCGGTTCACCAGCTCCCGCAGGAGAGCAACGTTCTAGGACATTTTGGTGACATTACAGCATATACCAGTGACTACAACATTTTCAACCCCTACGAGCAGTCAGTAATTCTTTACAGAGGTATTTAAAGAGTCGCTTAGAAGGTAGCTTCTTAACTGATATGCAAATTAAATCTGCACGTAAGTGCTAAGCCAGGAAAGGCTTCACCCTGCAATGCTCCCATGAGCAGCATCACCAAAGTTCAGGATGAAGCATCCATTGTTCCCATGCTAACAGGGCTTTCATGCCAGGTTCACCTGGCACAACATGTCTTCTTCAAGTGATGAATAACCTTGTGCTTTGGAGTAGGCAATTGTCCACACTTAGCAAGGAAGGCATAAGTCCGCCTGCCCTTGCAGACTCGCAAAGATTTGGGTAAGCGCTACAGACTCAGTCTCTTTCAGGCCTGCAGCACATCAGAAGCTGCGAGCTTCCTTCACAGATGTTACAAGGACATAAAGCTTAAAAAGCATGTCTCTCTCCACTTCTGTCCCAAACAGCATCCAACTTCACTAATGCTAAAAAAGATAAAAGGAAAATTTCTTCGGATTTATCATCAGTATCCAGCTGGGATCAGCAGCACCAAGATGAAGTACAACCAATTTTGTGATATATGTATCACCTTCTTCTCTCATAAATCACGGTTATAAAACAAATACTGGCAGGACAGGCAAGGTTAGAAACAATAAAAGACTTTTAGGGCAGTTTTTATTTAATTTGATTGTATTTCAAGATAATGATACCCCTTTAACTATGGGAAACATGCTCCATCTGTTCTCCAGAGCCTCTACGGGCTTGCAATTTCCTTCCATGTGCAATTCCAGATGTTAACCGGGACCCTGAAAGGCCTCTACAACCCAGGTTCCTTGTTCTCGCTCCCTCAACAGCACAGGGGAAGCCTACAACAGTGATGAAGACTGCATAAAGCCCCAAGCACCACAGCAAAGATTTAAATGAGATTTTAGCAGCACAGAGGGTCTTTTGCAAACCCTCGATCAGCGCAAGCAGGTGAAATTAGCAGCGTTCTGGCATTCTGAACCCAAGGGACTGTGGCAGGATCTTCTAAGTACCGGAGCACCAAGCCCAGATCTACAGCTCCCTGTTTTTCTTCAGCAAGTGTAACCAGAATAAACTCACAGACACCGCCCAAGGCTTTGTCCTACACAGAAATAAATAAATAAATACAGGTTTTGGAAGTCTGGAACTCATGTGAACAATGTACCTCTGAGCAGCTTTTGGTAACTGACACCACACAGGTACTTGGGTTTCCTTTGTTTAAAAACCTGGCACGTATTTTTGTCAATTGAAAACAATGTTCAAGAAAAATGAAATGCTGGAGATGACCTTTGTGATGATATATGGACATGCATAAATATCATACATCTTAAACATCATTAGAATATTTTGAATATTTTTAATGTAGTTGTGGCAATCCCTCCAATAAAAAAAAACAAAACCAATCAACCAACAAAAACACCCACACACCCCCAAGAAAAACCAAAACACCAAAGCTCTGATGTGTAGGACTGAATTTGAATTCCTCGAAGACCATTCTGTGATAATTACTAATTCCCCTCTATTTCTCAGGTAAACTTAAGGGAAGAATATTCCAAAAGAATAGGTAACTGCAGAGTAATTTGCTATTCTGTTTTTACAAAGTAGGAAGATTTTCTAACTGCATTCAGCATCAAAACTTGCATATACATAGATTCCACTCCAAATAGATTCTTTATACTGCTTTCAACTTCATATTGCTTGCATAAATCACTTATTCCTTTATAGACATTTTTTAACAGAATCACCATTAATAGCACACCAGATCAAATATTATTCCAAATTCAAATAAAATCTGTTCATCATTATGGGCATTAGCTAATGGTTTTATCTTCCTTTGGGACCATAGTAAACATTAAAATTCAATTTATTTAACAATTACTTCTCATAAAACAAAAAAGAGCATAATTTCCTTGCTACAATAACAAACTCTTGGAGTCACAAAACTCATGAGAACCAGGTTTAAAAAAAAAAACATCACACAAAACAAAACAGAAAAAAACCAAAACCACACTTGAAGACTAATGAGGTACTAAAGAAAGGATGTAAATATACACAGGAGCTCTTGTATGCAACTACTAATTTTCCTACTGCTGCGAATGCTATAAGGCCCAGGGTTCTCAACCTTTTTGATTTGCACACTGCAAAATGTCTCCCAAGAGAGTACAGATCCCCGTAACTGTGGATTTAAGCCCATTGATAATCGGTTTTCTTTCTTAGATACCAATCATGGACTCCTTGTAAAAAAACCCACGGATCCTCGAGGGTCCACAAACCCAAGCCTGAACAGATTACAGCAGGTATACCTCTATGCAGTACTGCAGAACATCCATAACACAGACACCATCACACACAGCTGTCCTTACGATGACCACAACTTTTAAAGAGTTGTGTGAAAACCTTTGTTTTTCCCTTTGATATATTTGCATCATTTAATCAAACTCTGATAAATGGATTCTTTTCACCTAAATTGTATTTCTTTTCAAAGCTCCCTTTGTCAGCTGATTTGTTAAGTGCCAGAGGACTACACATCTCGCTGACTGGTGCTCCCCTGTGTAACTATTCTCTTTACAGGTTCCCCTGCAGGACTAGCATGATTTCACTGATTATTTTTCAGTAGACACTTTGTTAAACTGCTTACAAACATACTGACCTAATTACTTTTAATTATTCCAGTGGAGTCTGCTTTTACAGTGGCTATCTGCTTCCACACAAATGGACAAATACTACTGTGAGAAGCACTGAAAAATCCATAGCCCAGGCTTCTCTCTGAAGCCTAAATCAATCAGAAGTTTAATGCACACTGTAAATGTTTATGTGCATGTGTATCTATTGAGCATGTATGCATGCATTATATAGGCCTATTTTACATCCATACTCATCTGTATATCCTATAAGCCAAATGGGGCTAGGAAGATAGCAAATCCATTTAATTCTCAGTTTCAGAGACAAAGTCTTTACTTAACAGCTCCATGAAGGATCCAAGCAAATTTGGTGGTTTTAATTTGTTTCCTAGCACATTTAGAAAATTGTTTAAATCTTAGATATCCATCTGGCCCGCTAGTATTCACAAATATATTTCTTGTATGCTACCTGTATTAACAGCGCTTCTTGAAATACATGGGAAGTAGAGATACACAGAAAGCCGGTTCCTCTACACCTACCCTTTTAGCAGACAACCCATCTTCAACTGCCATAAAATCTGCAAAATATCCCCCATGAACATCAGGATGGGTTGGACTGTTAATCTAAGTGAATAGCTTTACGAGAAATAGTCCACCAGCAAAGTGAAGATGATGTGCAGTTCAACAGGGAAATCCATGAGGGACAAAACTGGGAAGAGATGATGCATGGAAGTCTGTCCCATACACACTCCAGAGTTAGCAGCAGGGCGAAACCTCAGTATATTTGGAACTACCCATTACAAACCCTTTTTTTCCTTGATTGAAGTTTTAAAACCCAAATACTAAAGGGAAAAAAAAAAAGGGGGGGCGGGGGGGGGGGGGGGAGCGCAGGGAAGGGGGAATGGACACAGGGATGACAGGGACACCAAGCAAAAAAGTGGAAAAATTAAACTTATGGCAGACAGCAGAAGCACCACATAACTTTCTGCTAGCTACTCATTTGCTCTCTAAGGACTGTGCAGTACACACAAGACCACAAGATCTAAAGAGGAAATGCCTATGCTGATAACAGCGTGCTGCCCAGAAAACAGCAATATGCTGAAAGCAAGCCTAAGCTTCCTTCAGATTTTATATTCAAATACCAAAGGAACATTGGTATTGTCCATGAATAGAAATAAGCTCACTTTTGAGAATCTTTTTCAGCCACAGACCTTTGTGAAATGAGCAGCTTGTGTGTTATTCTTATCATTCAAGTTTAATATTTTTCAGCAAGAAAAAAAAAGAGGCAGAATGTAGCATTTGAATTAAAACAAACAAATCAAAACAAAACAACACACACAAGATGTCTGTGAAACTGTCCCTCCTGGTATGGAATAAGATAAGGTTGAAACAACCTGCTAGCGAAGGTTTTCCAAGTCTTTTTTTAAAGTGTTTTACAAAATAGTTTGCTTGCAACAAAGCAAATTCTTATCTTGACAATTACTAAAACATTTTCATAGCATTTTAATTCTTAAATGATATTTTTCTGGTAAGAATCTTGTATTAAAGTTGCAAATAAACATTTCAGCACAAGACAGTATTGACAGCTTGACTATTCAATTAGTTAACATGCCACTCCCAGTGGTTGGATTATTCCCTTCAGTGTGGTGTTTAATCCTGTTCTAAACACATAAAACTTGACATCCTGGAAGAAATTTCCTGAAACTCAACCAATGTCATTCCACATACTTAATATTCGGGAGAGGTGCAAGTCCTGTCGAAAGTGCTTTCACTATATATAGCCACGTATTATATGGCTTGGATCTAACCACCTGGACAGCTCAGTTAAATGATGAGAGGTGAAGGTTCATACCTTCAAGTACCTATAGTGAGGGGTTTTCTTGGAAACTCATCTTCTGAAAGCTTTGCCAAATACTTAAACTGGGGACCGAACATGGCCTGACCCCAATCCACTCACTCACTGTGCAATCCCACAATGCTCGAAACATCCTCAAAACCAGTTTTTCGGTAGTCTATCACTTAAGGTCTTAGCCTTGGTCTTCAGTTTTAGTGTCTGCCATGATGCAAGACCAGTTGAATAGAAGAAAGTGTCCCTTTGCCAGCACTCAGGCTGCAGGGGCGTAATTCACATTTAAGATGCAAAATGTGCTTTCTCATTAGTACATCTTTTGGGTCTTAAGCCTTTCATAACTGCTGTTATTGTATTATTGATCATTGCCCAGCACTGTAATATATAGTGATCCTTCAGGTTTGAAGAAAGGTATGTGCCAGTCAGGTTTATGAAGCTTATAAAACTTTTACTGCACTTGTAGCATAACCAAAAAAAGAAAAAAGTCATCTGTAAATTTAATTATTCCTGGCTTCTGTTCTTGGAGACATCTCTCCAGGGCACAGTCTAAGATTATTGAATACCACTCGGTTTCCTGGATCAAGGTGATACAAGTTTTTTAAAACCTTGATAGCAATTAATAGAACAATTTCCTCCCATACACAAGCCTTTCCTAAACACGGTGCTGTTACTCCCTGACCTCGGTGCGAACAGGCAGATTCAGAGGTGGACAAAATGCCAACAAGTTCTGCAGGGCTTCTTCACCATGGCTGGCTCTCATCACCGTCCACTGCCTCTGTTAAGCCACTGGCAGACAGTGACTGATGCCTTATTTCAGGCATTTCTTGCAACCCTCCTTCTAATAGGGGAACAGATGGTTCCCTTTGACTATAATGTTTTCCACCCTGCTGCTGAAACCACCTCCACCTGATCTGCAATTAGAAACATGGGATTGCTGAATCCCTCTATCCCACACTGTACCATTCACTTGGAACCTTTTTCTTTTTAAATGTTACTTTATTCTCAGCAGAAGACAAAAGTAGCAGGATTTTCCATGGATGCACAGAAGTTAGTCTGCGGGGTTTGTTCACATACAGAGTTTATTTGCCTAGAAAGGCCTGTTTGAATCGGACTCCAACAAATCTGATTCAAATAGTCTTATCTGCTGAGTATTTTCAGCTAAAAAAAATTGAAATAATTAAAATTTGGAAAGCTAGAATGTTCAGTTTGACCAGCCTTAAATGAAATGTTTGACTTTTTGTTTTGAAGAAATACTTATTTTTGTAGTGGAGCTACATTTTGGAAACGGATTAAGAACACTCTTCAAAGGAGTATTTTGTTCAGCTGAAAACTTTTTTTGTTTGTTTTACATTTTAGCATGAATAAACTGTACTCTTCTTTTAGGATCAATCCTAAATTATTTAATGATTTGAATAATTTCCCATCTCTAGCCTCCTCTCCCTTATTTTTCTGTTTGGCCATTGTCTCAAGAAATGAACTACTGACACAGCTACCCAGAGAAGAGATAATCCTAGCTATAAATATTTTGTCTAAAGACACAGACAGATAAAAGATTAGGGATCTTCATTCAAAGAACAGCCCAAGAGGCATTATGAGGAACTTGCACAGCTTTGCTACATGGATTACAACAGATTCATTTTAAACAGCCTTTAGCATTTCAAAAAAATATTTAAAAAATCATAGGGAAAACATCCATTAAAGTCAGGGATTATAGAGGGAAAGCGGGGTAGGAGACTACACATTTGTTGCACACTGAGGACACAGCTGACATGGTCCCGTCCTTGTGGGCTGCACTCCTTCCCATCGACCAGCCCGCAGCCTTCTCCTACCGTTTACACGCAAGCCAGAGCCTTTTCCCCTCACCCCAAAACATGAGTTCCAGCACAAAAAATGTACAGGTTTCTACTATGACAACTCAATAGGAGATGAGGGTATCAGGCAACAAACAGATATACCAGATCTATAGTAATTAACAATTGCCAAATTGCCACTAGCTGCAAAGTCCCCTGTATGTTGGCCTTGTGGTAAAACTTAAATCATGGTTTCCAATAAAAAACAATCTAAAAGAGGTTGTTCTGGCACACTTTAAGTCTTTCTGTTCCTCAGCAACATTACCAATATTTTAATCTCATTTCCTTAGAAATAATCACCAGGCTACTTAAATAATAACTAGAGGAAAATATTAACACACTACGGGGGAAGCGAGATGAAACTGACCCCACACCCAGTAAAGCTTCCTGTCCTTAAACAATCCTAAACCCTAGTACACCCAAATGAGGACTCTGAATTCTCAGAAATATAATCGGGGGCAGTTAAATGACCCATCAGAGCTCGTCTGACATCTGGGTACTGTCAAAAAAGGTGGCCCCATTTCTCCTTCCTCCCAGTCCCTGGGCATTTGCTCCTGCAATGACAGAAACCCTGAACAAGTCTCCTACCCTTCCAATCTCACAGAGGCATCTACATCCCCTAGTAACAGGGAAAATTTCTGACATTCTATTGCATCAAGAGTCTCATCATATGAAATCCTTTTACAAGATCAGATTCTGATTCTCACATAAGCTCCTAAGGTATTTTTGCAGATTAATTGAACCTGAATAAATTTCCTTGACATTTTAAGCCCAGGTACTTCATGTGGCAGTTTGCCATCGCTGCCAGCCCAGCAGAACACAACTAAGCTTCCCACCAGCGGTCATCCAAGGTCCCCAGCCTGGCTGAAGACTCCTATTTAAGATTCCCCATACAGTGAGAGTCTGCTCTTAGGGCAGCCGTGATGTTGCTGTCCTCTTTAAAGGAAAAAGAACTAGAAAGTCTGGGGTGCAGGACCAACAACGGCAGACTGCACAGCTGGTAGACAACTAGCAAGGGAACCAGAAGATTCTGGCAGAAAGGGAGGCTTTCAAAACTGGGAAATAGCACCTGGAAGTGTGACACTAGCACCCAGAAGATGCTGGGTAATTCCAGAACAGAGGTCTGACAGGATGATGTCTGTTTTGATGGGGAAAGAGGCACCCTTGTGGGCAGAGGGGAACGACACGACACAAGATGGACAGACGCTGAAGTTCAGGAGGAGTGAATCTGTGACCTTAAGGGGATTCTTCTTTGCTCTTTGAGTTATACAGGGTGAAACACAACACACCCAAGTCCTGCTTCTAGCTCCCTGCTTTACCCCCAAACACATCTGCTCCAGATAAGGAGCCAAGTAGGTCACATCCAGTGTTTGGGAACTGCGTTATCATCTGAGCTTTCCAATCTTCTCTTCCTGCTTACTCTCCAGTGATGATCGTCTCACTCATATTAGTGCTTATATTTTTCAGTCTCACATAGGCAGCACAATACTGTCAAGTTTGGCTTTGCAGATGGGAGATAAGGCCCTTTTTCACAACATAAATGCCATGAGGAATTCTTCCTGAGAAGCTTCCGAGATGAATTCTCTCCATGGTCCAAAGAAAAAAGATTACCTGACAAGAATGCAGCTTGTGTTGTAAGTGTGCTTTATGTATGCACACATGCTGGTAGGAAAAGGGAAAGAAATCCCCATCCAGAAAAAAGCAATATCTTTTTCTGGCCTACAATTTTCCAAGTAATAACTGCTCATGCCAACATACCAGCACATACTGGTATGAACAACTGTTACCTCCACCAAAGGCAGGCTCATAGCAGAAGAAAAGCACACAGTCCAATATAGCAAGAGAGAGGTTCAAAGGCTCACATAAAACATCCACACAAATTCACACCAGCAGTCCCTTTGAGAGCTAGTTCTTCTCACTGAAGATAATTTCTGACTTACTTTCAAGGTCCTATGAAACCAAAAGGGTGCACACACAGAGCATCATGTAGTATTAAGGCTCAGACCTTCAAAAAACGTTATAGCCTTAGTGGTGGAAAGAAAGTACACCCCAACCTTGTACATGTATTTGTATCCTTGGAGGAGTTACTAAAACAACTGTATCTCCTTCCAAAAATTGCCCAAGGTGCAGGAGAGAAGGATGAGATGAGGACAGGAACACTGTGTTTTGTTTCTGTGACTCCACCTTGTTCATCAGACACATTCAAGCCAGCACATCCTTCTCTCCCAAGTGAAATCTGTTTCTACAATTTTGCCAACACTTTTATATATGGCAGTGGCCAGCTGGCTGCTTGGAGAGCCATGTGTCAGTGGTCCTGGCGAATGCTTAATGTGTGATATGGATCTGCACAAACTGCAAGCACTTGGTTTGCAAACATTCCTGTTTTATGCATTTAGAAAGCAGTTAGCAAAAGGAGAGGCTTCTGAAGCAAAGTCATGCAACATGGCAGACAGCTTATATATTAAGGCAATTCTTCAATATACAAATATATTACAGTACCTCGTCCCTTCTCCCTGGCATGCTCTGCCCCTGTGTGCTGTAGTCCACCTGTTCTGCCTCTCCCTACAAAATACTGTCACCTCCTCCTCCAGCATAACCATTGTTTCTACAGAGGCAGGAAGTCAGCACCACCAAGATTTCTCCAACAAGACAAGATGTGGGAAATCTCTGCAGCCTCTCTCCAGCCCTGCTGAATGGCTGGATCCCAGGAGGGGCAATGCCAGCAGATGTGACAACGGGTGAGCCCCCTCCTACACCCCAGCTGACGGCATGCTGGCTCCTAGGCTGCTGCTAGAGATCTATCTGATGAAGCTGACATCCACCCATGGAGGGGTCAGCAAGTCAGTCCACACAACTGGGAATCAAATGGGAAAGCAGTAAAGCAGGACCAAGGAATGCTTTGAGTCAATGTATTTTTGGGCTACATACTTCTGACTGTACCATCCCAGAGCAGATGTGAGAAATGCATCAAGTGATGTGGGTTTTAGGTTAAAAAAAAAAAAAAGCAGAATCTGACTATATTGAAAGAGGTCTGTGGTTTAAAGCAAGCCATCTATTTAGGCATTTGTTAATGCATTATCCCATGTGGTCTGTAGGCCTCTGTAGAAGAATATATATGGCTTATTGACTAATGTCAGGGAAAACAGACTTCCCACCCTAGATTAAGTTTATCACAATCTCTGCAATCAGCCCAGTGAACAAAAGCACAGGTGATAGATGAGACTGCCACAGTCTCCTGAATGCCAGCAGATACCAGCTGACAAGCCACTGGCAAAAGGTAATTCCAAGCTAAGGCTGCCTGAGTGAATGGACCCCCCTCCTGACATACAACAAGCGGGCCTCCCATTGATCTCTTCCATCCCGACAGCTCTTGGCCCCAGAAGCATTCTCACCAGCCAGGCCCCAAACTACAAAGACCACCAGAGGTCAATACCAATACTATGACTCGTGCCTAGAGATGAAGGGGAAGCCAGGCTGGTCTCCACAGCACTGCCAGGACAGGCTCTGTACAGCTGCAAACAGCTGTCTTCTGCACTTCTGCCCAGCCATCACATCTGGTGGCTAAGGGTTTACAATTTTAGATTATTTGGCAGATATCTTGTCTGGAAGCAGTTAAGGGAAGGCCAGAGTGGAATAAAGCTTCTTCCTTTCCCCACAAATAGACTCAGTTTATTTTAACATTTCAAATCACAGTGTTTCAACACCTCAGGTCAAAAGGATATATCAATTACAAAAGCATAAGAAAATCATAATGCAAAATGGAAGCCAGAAGTTTTAGTTTGTCCCAAATATTGCAGCCCAAATCAAAGTCTCCACAATCTGTGCAGCAGAGTGGTGCTCATGTCTTCTCCTCAACGTTTGCAAAATAAGAATTCTGGTGACGCTTCAGTGAAACTCATAGTTCTTTCCAAATCCACCATAAAAATCAAGTCAAATTTAAAACATAAGAACCTAACAGTAAGGACAAAGATAAGAAGTTCATACAAACCTAGCTGTCTGGAGAAGGAAACAGAACACTGTAATAGACATCATGTCAAAATTAATCTTGATTTAAACAGGAAGACAATATGGGATAGCGAGTAGGATGAAATGCTGGTGTCCTCCGGGTTTGTCATTAAGTACTTGCTGCAAAGAATCTGTTCTTCCTAAAATTAAGATCAAGGATTCCTTTTGCTTTCATTATATTGCCTGAAAGCTTCTTAGTAGCACCCACAGTTTGTAAAGATCAAAAAACATGTTTAATCAGTAATTGCAATGGGTTTAGGAACCGTTAATAAGTACGCAGGGAAGCTTGGAAGAGGAACACTCACTCATTCAAAGCCAACAGTGCCACAAAAGTCAATTCCATATGTAGCTGTCAGCCATACAACCAAACAGATTTGTCCCAAAGCAATTATTATACAGAAAATACTATCTGTTGAAATTTTTAAAAAATCCAGCTACAAATAAGAGACTTGCAAGGGAAGAGTGTCTAGTGTCAAGATGGGATTTCAGTCTCAAATCTAAACATTTCATTGTTTCTACAATGAAAATTTTGGCTGATACCACTACAAAAGTCAACCTGATAAGCACATTCAGCACTAAATCCAGCTGTAGACTTGAAAGGAGCTGTAATTCACGATGTTTATGAGTTGTATCTATTATGTGACATTCTTAAAGCCGAAAGTGGAAATATATGCAGAAAACCCAAAAGGAGGCTCTTGCAGATTAAAAATGACATTCAACAACATGGAAGATGGGTTGTTAGAACTGCGAAAAGTACAAGAACGAGCTACATAATAAAATGGATCAACAGGGGTGACACAGGCAGAGGGGATTAGAGCTGTCTGCTCAGCCTCTGCTACTACATCTGGTTACTGTTACGTGCCCTGTGGAGGAGAAAGAAAAAGAAAACAACCTGCATCTGATATGACTGCTTTGCCTGTTTAAGATTCAAAAGCTCCACTGAAAGCTTTCACAAAGCTGAAGGGAGCATGATTTATATAAAGAGCTACAAGCCTTTTACAGTCCATTCTGAGCAGAATGGACATCAGTGCTACCTGTCTTTTGAGAATACTGTTTCCTATTTTATTTACATTTGCTCTTCATTATGCTTTTATAGTAACTTTCCCATCTAGCCAATCAATTCAAACTATTTTGCAAGCATTTCAAGTAATTTCTTAGCATCACCCCGTAGGCACTTGCTTCTATGTAATTATAATCATTTTTCTGCAGAGATTTTCTTCATTCAAGTGGCTTTGCCAAGCAACGAGAAACAAAAGAATAACCATGTCTAAAAATAGGTAGGAAAAAAATGTAGGAATCCCACAACTATATTGAATATGGTCATCATGAAGAGAGCAGGGGATAAACAGGTCTCCCCATGTCTTTCATGTCTTTGCTGACTTGCCCAAAACAGTGCTGTCCAATGTTTCATAGGTATGGCTCTGTATTAAAGCTTAAGCTTATTTTTAAAAAAAAAAAAATCTATCTTACAATTCAGCATTTTCAGACACTAGAAATAATCTGGCTAGTTGGTGCTTTTTCTCATCCTTCTGTTGCAGAAGCAAATTTAACAATTTCTTTTAAGAAAAAAAAAAAAGAATAAAACCATGTCATTACAAAAACTGCCTCACACAGAAAAGTATTCAAATTTTGCCCTGTTCAGGTATCAGAAACCTGTGATCTCCTTCCTTCATTTTAGCAGATAAGGTGTCATTGGACTTGAATTAACCTGTCTGTTGAGAGGGGCACTGCTCCAGACCTGCTGCTCTCACACCTGACCAAGACACCGAAACACAAAGACACGGGTTTTAACAACATAAGCCCAGTAAAAAGGGACTCAAAAGAAAGCTGCAAGCCTTGAATCTCAATGATCTCCCAATGGAAACAAAAGATAATTCTTTAATTCAACAAATGTGAGTTACCAGCTGCCCCATGATAATTTCAAGTCCAATGTTTTTCTTAAAAGTAAGAGGCTCTATTTCCTCACCAGTCTTTACTACTTTCACATTTCACACTGACCTAGTCAAAACCTTGTAAACTATTGGCAGCACCCAAGTATCACACAGCACCAGCCTTGCCACTTGTTTTAGGGATGCCTTAAAATAAAAGCAATCACAGCACTTCTTAAAACTGAATATCCTCCCCCCCACCCTACATGTTGACGTGGTCACTAAATTCCGCTGGGTAATCTCCAGAATCCATCTGTTCCTTTTCATTCTCATCCCGAGAAACCTCCCTTAGCCCCTGATTATTTCTCAACTTGTCTGAAGAAATATCCTGTCTTCTGGCTTCCCAGACGCTTGCTTCACCCCCCTCTCCCCAGAGGTTTGCTGAAAAAGGCAGCTGCAAAGATTATCCACTCCAATGTCGTGCCCAGGCTCCCTTCAAATCTCTTGAAGGGGGAGACATTTCTCTAAAGGGGAAAATGTTTAACAGAGGAGAACGAGTGTCCTTCAAAAATTAGTTTCTTCCCAGTTTCATCCTGGAAGCAAGGTCCAGCTACAGATACCTTTTAGGCAAGCATCTCCTAAAGCATGGTTAAGAGAAGCAGGAATTAGAGTCCTCCACTGACCACATCTAGACTCTCCAACAACAAGAAGATGGACTGCGCCTGGGCCATGCTGCAGTAAAGCACTGCATTACACAGCAGCATGCATTAACGGGCTCAGAGGTACTGGGAGCATTCACCAAAGGTCATCATCAAATAGCAGATGTAAGCATAAAAACGATGACATTTTCCTAATGACCACAAAGCAGCTAAAATTACAGGAATGCATATCTTCTCCTTTTTCAGGTCAATACAGCCAGCATGTGTGTGCATTTAATGTACCAAACACAGCTGCACAGAACAATCTAAATGCTTCTCATTTAACTTGAGGGCTGTTAAAAGTGGTGGAGGAAAAACATACCTCTCTATTACATGTGTTGTTGCATAAAATCAAAACACAAGAACCAAAGCCACAGAGGACTTGAGATTTAATTGTTCATTTGGATTGTGTTATTGCTTTATTTGTAACTTGAAGCCCCCCCCAGGATTACAGCTATCGTAGTCTTTACAGATTCCCACCAGCATTCTACGTGCTCATGCACCAATCAAAGGTACCAAAAATCTACACAGCAAACAGTAGTCCAGAGAAGGTTTTTTTGTTTCCTTACAATTTCACCATTACTGCTGCTCACATTTAGTTCCAAGATTTATGGGGATGCCAAAGGGTTAACTTTGCTTGAAATTTTCCTATTTATCGTCATTGACTTCAAATAAGGCAAGTACTGCAGGAATTTATGATGCCCAAACCTGACAGTCACTGACTGGCTAACAAATCTTTCCTTCTGTTTTCAAAATAGTTTCGTGTTAATCTCTCAGGTCACTATCAAAGACAGTTTAGCATCAAATTTACCACCTTTTGGGCAGAGATCCATGCTGAAAAATTCACATCCAAACTGTAATTTGGTTCAGTTAATGATCTTTTCTCAGAGAAACTGGACAATTAAAAACATATGGAAATGGAACAAGCTAGTCACTTTTCAACTAAATGTTTGCTCTATGTCTTGGAAAATAAATTTAGGATGAACAAGCTGAATTCAGTCAATGGATTAAAAAAGAGGATTGGACTACTGTTATAAATCTGGCGTCCTCCTTTCACAAGCCACATAGCAGTAATTTATATTCTCTTTTTTAACAGAACATCATGGCCAACAATGGAGAAAAGCCTTCAAGAAACTGCAGGTTCAAACAGGATTAGTGTTATTTAAAAAAAAAAAAGCTCTTTACGCACTATAAACATTTGACATATTTAGGCACCTACATACAGTAATCAGAAATGTCAGGTTAAACAAGAAAAGCATAAAGGCAAAAATAGTTTAAAATGTGTACATCAATGTATACTGGCTTTCATTATAGTGGCAATCAATCACAGATTTTTTGTTAGAACTATGACATTCTATTACGTCTGGAAAATATCATGGTACAGTTGACACCTTTACAGAAACACAAAACTTGGAAAAAATGTATATGGCATTTCAGCAGTGTTTCTTTCTCTTTTTTTCTCCCTGAGAAGCGCCAATGCCTGTGTAAAAATTCACAAGTGACACAGGCCCCCGATACACGTCCTGCTGAACTTCTCCCATGGGCTTTAGTGGCTGCTGGATGAGAGCAGAAGGAGAATATCAATGCCTCTGACATTCCTTCACTGGCCAGTTATTTTTCTGCATTCAGTGCCCTGAATGGCTGTCTCTAGCGATTAAGGAAACTATTTTGTGAAATTCAGCATGAATTTATTTATTAATTTTGTATCTTAAAGTGAGGTACAAAATGTAATCCTGGTCTTCTTTCCCAGCCTGAGAAGCATCCCAAAGTGCTAAAGTTTTCTGTTATATTCTAAAGGTGTGCTGGGTCACACGCCCTCTCCCTTCTTGGTAATACACCTGCTCTTAGTCACCATGCCCTGTGCTTTGCCAGCTTCATTAGCAATTAAAGCTGCTGAGCACAGCTCTCTCCACCAGCTGTAGGTGACAGCTCCAAGGACCTCCCAGGCGAGGAGCACACACTGAAGGTGAAGGCCTTGGGATTACACCTTGTTGCAACTGAACATAGTCACCGTTACAACAAAAAGAAACTGGAAAAACAAATGACGCTATCGCACTATTTTGCTTCTAACACTGCTTTGGCCAAGACAAGGGACAGAACTGGTGACTTCCAGAACTAAAAATCATTGTAAGTGCATATATCCCAAGCTAAAGACCCAAGACTTCCAGAGCACAGCTATGGCAGGCCAATGTTCTCCAGGGGCACGGCAATGGGAACACACCAGCACGTGGGTTGCGCTGAATTTTTCAATTAAAAACAGAAAATGTAGCTCTTAGCAACAACAGACACAGAATAAAAATAAATAATGAAAAAAACATACACACAAAGAAAGTGGAAGCTACACCCTTGAAATGCCTTTTGATGTTAATACACTGCAATGAGTCTTAGCGTAATCTGTTTTGTGAAATACTGAAAGTAAATAAAAACCAGGAATACAAGCTTATCTCCCCCCACCTTTCAAGAATACCTAATGCCTTTAGTCTTCCTTACTACTGCATGTTTTTTTCATTTTAGCCAGCGTGAAAAGGCCCTCAAAATACCCTTTTCAACTCTTCCCTTCAATGAAGAATTGCTGATAAGATCAATTAAGGGCGATGAGAAACAAAACCCAGGCTGTTGGTTCAGTAAGTCCTCTGCTTACTGTATATCTCATAAAGACCAAAGGTTTGATGTTAATTTTCTGTGATGCATTTTCCAATAATCCATGAGTATGAGCTTGAGTACTGACAGAAAGAAGCATTGTATTTCACAGCCACACAGGAGCAGACAGTTTTAGGATCATTTATTTAATTATGCAAATGCTACTCTTGTGACAACAAGAGACAGACTCAAGCTGAAACCATACATTGGATAATAAAGTTCATATCCAACTGAAGATTCATTACCTGCTGTGTCAACTCCAGCTATTACCACATTATTATGGCTTATGCTACTGTGTAGTTAAAAGTTGAGATAACACTTCCAATCTAAACCTCTATTTTTAGGACAGTTAGAAGTGAGCGTTTGTATGTATGTTTTCTTTAATTGGCTATTCCATGAGAGATTCTGAATGTACAAATTAAAAACAAAACCCAACCACTGCTCTGAAGCTAATCACTGTTGAATAAATAAAGAGACTTTTTAATCACACTTCTTTCCTGCATTTTACAGCAATGTATACCCAGCAGACATGTAGCGTTTCCCCCAATTCTCAACAATAAGTGTATTAAAGCAACCACAAAATACTACTTCAGCAGAAGACTAATGCACCCCCACTATACACATGATGCAGCCAGTATGGCATTAAAGTGACTCTGTTTGGCCGGCACACTGATGAGCAAGGAAGAAAGCAGCAGGTGCTAAGTTCTTTTTCAAACCAGCGCTTGTTCAATCTGACAGCCTTCTTCCCACCTTTCCTAGCACTGCGCTACAGCCAGTAGTGAAAAGGCCGTGCTACAGGAATGCTACTCCTTGGTCCTACCCACTCCTCTCAGAGCATTATTCTGACTCAACACAAAACAGGTATTTACACCGCAAAAACTCCGCTTTTTTCCAGCTCCACAGGGTTCTTAGCACAGTGATGGAATACTGGCCATGACAAATACCGAGACAGCACGGGCAGCGGCACCTAAGGGTGAGACCTGACCACGTGGCTGAGCCATCCTAACCAGCGACTGCTGCTAAAAGGACTGCACATTCCTCTTCTATGTACCTGCCACCCCCTCCATTCCTCTGGCTGCTCAGCTGATCCCACAGGGGTCTGAAACTGGTTCCTTCTTTTTCTTCTCCTAAGATGAATTCTTCCTAAAAAGACTACAAGGGGGTCAAGATGAGCACAGCCACCAGAGCCCAGGGAGAGGCAGCAGCACGCGGCCAGGGCAGAGGACAGAACTGTGCTTTCCAGGGGTGGCACAAGCTTGACTTGGCTCAGGTGGACCATGAAACTGTGACTCTAAGGTAATTATATTTTAAAATCTTCCTGCTAAACAAAAAAGCTTTTGCATGTAATCAAACACCCCTTTGCAACTGATGGACCAACAGAGGATAGGAAGCATGTTTCAGCTACATTTGGGTGTTGAAGGCTTATATGCTGAAGTGCTTCATCTCAGGTACCACATATACCATGAGACTGGGCAAGAAAACTAGTCTAACTTCTTCAGCAAAATTAGTTTGTCCGTATTAAACAGCTATCTCTATCTACAAATCTTGAGCTGCTTAACTTACAAAATTTGGGGGTACTCTACATGTAGACTTGGCATCTTTTTAATTACTATATTAAGATACTATTTTTCAATATGTCGCAGCATGTAAGTGTCATGCAATAAATACACTTGGCTTTTTTTTTTTAATAGAGAAAGGATTTTATTATCAAAGTGGTTTCGGTAATATGCAGCTATTGCATGCCAAGCACTGTGCATTAAATACCTTTTTGGATAGGAAGATTAATGTGCTTACTGTTATTCTGTTGACAATTTCTTTAATGTCACCAAGGAATAAGGCAAATACTTAAATACAAACCACCACAAAAATCTATCCCGTCTACATTTTTCAGGGCTGAGAAAATGTTATTATATGCGTGTATGTTTAGATACACAGTCAGATGTAAGGTACGTAAAGAAAAAACCTTTCAACAAGATGAACGATATACAGAACACACATCTGATCTCCCCGCTTGAAAAATGCTCTCCCTGCCAAACTCTCTTCTCTGTTACGAGCTCTTCACGTCCCTGCTCCCGCTGCTCTGCACAGCAGTATTTAACCCAGCGCAAGGGCTGCTCAGGATGCAAGCACCTGACTTCATGAAATCCAAAGGTAAGCAGATCCAAATCTCACCAGAGCTAATGGATTTGGCCCTTATCTTCTCTTGCTAAAGCATCCTGAGTGCCAAGAGACTTATCTAAGCATTAGGAATCAATATTAGTATCATAATGTAATATTCATGTATTATTCTCTCGTCAGTGTTTTAGCTTACATACAACACTTCAAGATAGGTGCTTACTTGTTTTTCTACTGAATACAAGCAAAAATATGTGAATGCATTAGCTACATCATCTGCTGAAGTTTGATGAAGAGAAGAGTTATTTTTAACCTGGGACAGTTCCTAAATCAGTTCATTGCATAGCTCAAAAACTGGCACAAGAGGAATGCAACACAAGCTGGGGGAGGAGGCGCAAAATCCCCTTGTACCCAATTTCTCACCAATAAATACAACCAAAAAAACATGTCCTAAAGCAGAGAGAAGCTAAAGGCCCAGCATAGACGCCTAACGGTGCAGACACACATCTAGTTGGGATTTCAAGTGCACCTCTGTAGCTCAGGCGCTGTTTCCAGCTAGTCCATGGGATTGAAATGCCTAAATCATTCAGATGGTTTGTGAATTCCACTACACACCTTACTGCATCTCTCTCAAACCTGGCCTCTGTTGACTTTCAAAGTCTGAGCAAAAGGTCAACAGCAAACTTCACAGCAGAACACGTGGCTTCCTGAGCCTGGGATGGGAAATAGCCCAGATGAAAATGCAGCTTGCAACCAAGGAGGTTGCAAGGAGCAGGAACTTCCCTCCGTAAGCATCAGGCACCATTTCAGCACAGCACACAAGACCTGCAAGGCTAGGGAGAAGCTACAGGAAGCTCAGGCAGCTGTATGGCATGCTCATCACTTAAACACTCTATTTCATCCCAAGGTTCCAAAATGATAATAGACTTTATTCTAATTGGATTGTCTGCAATGAGCCAATTTAAGTGCTAAATGCTGCGAATTATTCAGCATGACATAGCAATGCAATGATCTGAGCCACTGCAGGGCAGGAGGCTTGTTGAAAGCTACAGTTCCTGAAGCATAATAAGGAGATGCAAGTCTTACTTGGCATGTCTCCACCAGTCAAATTCATATTGTTTCAACAGCTGCAGCGTGCCCACTAAGCATTAACTAATGCTTTGACCTAGAACGCAGCCACTATCAGGCAGCTCACCTGATCAGAAGATGATTTTTCTGAACACACCTTTAAAGTCCGTATCACCCTAATTGCTGGCTTTCAAAGAGACTAAGTACCTGTGACATCCTATGTACACTATACAAGGCTGTGAAATATTGATCTAACCACAAGCTTTAAAATATTTAACCAACTGAGTCTGTACCTTATCGTCAGGGTAAGAATGTCACATTTATTCACAAAGATTTAAGCGACAGGAAGAGGCAGCCATTTAAAGCTTTAGATTTTATTCTGGTGCAATTACAGCAACCTGAGTTACAAAAGCAAATGAAGGAGTCCTGTATTACTGCTTAGTACTGCACACAGTGCACAGTTCAAAAGACAATTAATTTTAGTAATTATGTGTAAAGTGGCTTTTAACATACAGTTTTCATGGTAAAATTTATTAAAATTCTGTTATTCTGTTAGCAGGGAAGAGAAAGTAAACTATAGGGTTCTCTTCTGGTTTAAAATTTCAGGTTATAGCACTGATGCAGAAAACGGAGAGGAGAGAGGGGAGATCCACGAATCATGTTCCCAACTTTTAAAACAATACTATCATTCTCCTGCACAACCACCACAGGAAGCCATCCAGAAATGCCCCGAGACTTGAGAGTTTTACAGGACTTGGGCTCAGTTGCAATTAAAGTCCCGACTCAAGCAACAATGCCTGCAACATTGCACTTACAAGATATCGAGTTTTACACCTAATTTCTGGTCAACAAACTCTGAACCTGAAACACTGGACCTCCAATCCCACAAAGCTGGAGAGACAAGAGCCTCAGAATAGGAGACAGTAGTCTTGCCTCTCAGCTGGGTATACAGCTACTTCAAAACAATTTAGCAGCACTCATCCTTAGTGGAAATCAACTCCTCAGCTCTGCAAGAACTCTTGTATCCAAAGTTATCTGTCCCCACTGATATAAAAATGACGGATTTTAATACCTTCTGTCCAATATCATGCCTGCTTGTCAGTGTGATGGTACGTAGTTAATCACCAACATCCAAATATGAATACATCATCTGATTTAGTGAACAGAAATATTTATTAAAATTTTTTGCTTAACTTGAGTTTGCTTCTTGGCTTCTGGATTTATTAGAATTAACTCCAGTAGATGAGCAGTTTACTGTATTTTATTTTCCCACATATTTTCTAATCCATAGAGGCACAGGAACATTAATTCAGGAATTGGCTGCAATTATTTTTTGCTATTCAGCTAGGGGCAGTAAATGCAAACAGAATTGGCTGCAGTTCAATGTCATTGCATAAGATTTGCTCTATTGTTCCCTTAGATGCAGATGTTAGCATATATAATGCTAAATCAAAATAGTGACAGTGTCATCCTATGCACTTTCTAATGGGTTCCTAGTAGGTTCGGTTTTCTTGCTGGAAAATTAATTTCCTTTTACCTAAAAACAATCATAGAATTACAGAATTAAGATCACTTCTGCCATCACCAAAATTTGAAAAGGAAAGAATCCCTCAGCTGTTCATTTTTCATATAAAGCTCAGAGTTCATTGAGAGATGAAGACTGCAAGCTTCATGCATTCACCTTAATCATGAAGGCAGTAAAAATGATAAGATAAATAAGATATTTCACATTGCTATTTAAACAATGATTCTTTCTCTTGCAAATGCCAATTCTTTTCACGCTGAAAGCACTGGAGAGGCTTGAAAAACTTGCACGTTAATCAGGATTTCAGCACAATTCTCCAGGTTCTCAAACCAATCATCAAGAAATTCTCTTGCTCTTTGGAAACGCTGAAGGCAACAAAAAATGAGCAGAAGCAGCCTCTCCTTTTCTGTTGTGTTTGTTCAAGATCATTGTTTTCTCTCTTAAAAGAAATGCAGATGGCACACTGCTACTGCTTTTTTTTTTTTTTTTTTGGGTGTGCTTGGTGGAGATCGGGGGTGTGTACATTATCTGCAGATCAATATTATTGCTGTTTATCACGCCAAAGCCTCTTCTCCAAGGAGCAAGCTGTGTGGGACAGCCCAGGGACTGAGCAGAGATTACAGGTCCTCACTGCTCTAGATGTAACCACAATTGAAAATATCAATTATCTTCCCAAACAAAGCTCCTCTGTAGCTGCAGTAGCCCAAAGAGGGACATTACCACAACACCCCAGAGGGCAGCCAGCCATCTTTTATTCATTTCTGTTTGCTTGTTTGAAATGCTGGGGGAAATTAAAGGAGGAAATTATGAGATTAAAAATGGCTTTTACTGCCCGCCCCTCCCCACAGAAATAAAGATACAAACAAACAAAATCCATCCATCTTCCCTTTGCTGGCACGCTCCCGACAACAGTTATTATAGCTCCCAGCTGGGAGCTCACTCTTCACCACCTTCTGAAGACTGTCACAGCCACAGGTTCCTATCAGATTAGCAGGAGTTTGGAAAGACTCTGCCAAAATTTCGCACAGCACACCGTACGTACAACCCTTCACAGGCTGGCTGAGCGGTGCAAGGCAGCTGCAAACAGCCCAAGATACATCCCCAATGTCAAAAAGAAGCCCATGTAAAGAGATAATGAGCTCCCCAGGGAGGAGTCGAACATCCTAGCTTGAAAGAGGTCCACCAAGAATAAGTTTTTATTTACACTCATTTCAAATGTCCACAGTTTTACTGCAGGAAGCTATAATCTTGATGTTCTCAGGTGTCGGCTCCCAACTTTCCAAGCCTTTTACTACTGACCTTCAGTGGCTCTTTAATTGCAACTTGCACGCTTGATAAAAGTAAAGTATACATTTTAATGGATCAATTCAGCTTTTTAAAATGAAGATGAAAAGCCATGCATTGCAATTGAGAATCATGGCCTGGCCAGCCAGTCTGCTCTTCTTGGTACTTATTTACCACTGCACTAATGCAGAAAAAAAGCTAATGCTTTCAATAAAATTTCATTGCTGCTTTTTACTTAAACTTAGAAAAAAGGTCAAAGATTGGGGTTTTAAAGCAGCGGCAGCTCGAGCAGAGGGGAAGGCTCCGAGCCTCCCTGCCATGCATCAGGCTGAGCCGCTTCCTCCGGAGGGGCACCACGGCTGCTCTCTGCGCACAGGACCCCAGGATGGTCACAACACACCACCATGAATTCAGCCATAAGGACTAGACACCTCTATACATTAAAAAATTAGCTATCTTGCATGTCATTAAAAGGTGACAAGGCACAGCCCATTTCAATACTAGAGTCCTGAACTGCCCCTACAGACTTTTGCAGCTCTGAATTGTGCAGGGGGGGCTACAGCTGTTCAGTATATTCTAGCTCTAGCTTAAGCACAGGGAAAGTTATTGCAGACCATGCACAGAACAGGAGGAAGGGGAGCATCCAAGAGGAAATCGTGAAGCTAGATAAAACGCACACTAACAAGATTAACTTATTACACTACATGAATAAGCTACCTCTTAAGAATCTGCTTATTATCCATCTATTAGAGGAGAGTCATTTTTCTGCACGCAACATGCTCCACTCCAGCAGTACATGCAGCAAATAATAACATAAAGCTGTTGGTTAAAAGCTGCACTGTGCCCCTCCACGCAGTCCTCTTCCCTGTATGCTACAAGGTTTTTTCATTTGTTTATTCATTTATTAAGTCTCCAAAAGGAAGTGTGTCCACCAGGCATCAGCTAAAGCATCTAGCAAAGCAGGAACAGTGCTTCAAATGGGCAATTACTCAGCGATATGTGCCTGAATTAGCTATGGCAGAACCAAACACTTGCTTTGGGGAACAAGATATAAAAGAGGAGAGACTACAGGCAGCAAAGGGTCAGAAGTGTGTCCACCCAAAGTAAATCTCAAGCAGGGACACACAAAACACTACCAAAAAAAAAAAAGGTGACTGAGGGTGTGACCTTGGAAAACTTCAGCTGCCAGCGCTTACAATCTTTTCAGAGGCCAAGTGTGAAGCAAAGGGCTCCTCCTTCACTGCTTCCTAAACACACCTCATGGTTACTGTAAGGGCTATAAATATAATAAAACCATAGAGCAGATGTTTTTACCTGGGCGTTTCCTCGTACATTCATGCCCTGAGTTTCCAGGAAGCCCTTTTGTTACATACTGGTGGGGACCAAATGGGCTAAGGATATCTTCTGTCAAGATGATTGTGCAAATATTAAGAAAAATCTAACCAAGAGAAACTGTAACAGTATACAGAAGCAGAGTAACTGCAAAACCAACGCTAATAAACAGTGTTTATTGAATAAATAATGAAGTGACTGAGAGCTTAGCTAAACATAATTCTCAGAAAAATCAGATCAATGTGGGACTCCCACATCTTTATGCATTTTGCTTAAGAAACTCTTATGTTCTGCATTGCAGAAGTCATTCTGACCAGATACTCTGCCAACTTCTGTAATGACTCAGAACTTTACAGATCTATGATGATTTGTTAAACGGGAAAAAAAAAAGAGAATGATTACAAATGTTTATTTGTCTTTAAGCTTCTAGTCTTGATTTAATGTTAAGGATATGAACAAAAGAATGAAAATTGTCTTCATTGTTTTTATGCACAATTTTAAGAGGAAATACAAACATCAAAGTGTCGTCAAATCTCACTGGGTTTTAATACATTCAAGTCAATCATAATGACAAAAAAGTGTTATCTGAAATTAAAGGGCAATTGTTTTGTCCTTATGTGATATTTGTAGTTACAGTTTAATAAGGAAAAACGAATGCTAAAAGATTACAAACTCTGGAATGTGAATCTCTAATTAAATTTTAATTAAAAAAGCAAGAAAAAATCTGTAAGGTATCAGTTTGCTTTACAGACAAATAATGTTTAAAAAAAACAAACACAAAATTAAACATTATTTTCTCAGTAGTGCAACAGCATCACCACTTAAATATAATCACTAGCTGGTAGGTAGTTAAAGCAGCATAAAATTCTGCAGTAAATGTTTGCCCTCACTTAAGATTAAAACATCCCCAAATTCCTCCCCTGAACACATTGCTTTCCAGTATTGAAGGAAACCTCTCGAAGAACATTAATACATAAATATTTAAGTTTTAAATGCCACTGGGTCAAAGGGTTAGTGTAATACAATATTACTGTTACACTTTGCATTATCATCGTTATAGCTATGCTTCGTTTGCATTTTTACAGCATATGAAATCAAATTAATTTGCTCTTCTGCTAAGTGCACAGTTCCTGGTGGCCATTAGTGTGACTTACAGGTCAGGAAGAACCTGGAATTTGGCGAACATGTGTCTTATTTCCAGAGGCTCCTATCGCCTATAAATCTGATTGAAAAGACTGAAACGTAGAATAGCTCAACGTATTTTAAAATTAATCTACTGCTAACCAATAAACTTGGAACTGTAAAGTTACTTGGAGCTGTTGGATGAAAATTTAAACAGATTCAAAGCATTGGAACTCTTACAGAACGAGCGTCTCTTACTTACCAGAGCAATGAAATTATCTAGCACATTTCCTGATGAGCTTTCTTTGCATATTATCTTGCAGATAGAAATGTAGAATTAACAGAACCCTTGCAGCAGTTCCTACTGAGTTCTCTAATGAATATCCACATAAATACAAAATTCCTAATCAGACCTTGTGAATACACCATACAACTATTCCATCCCTGCCTGCCCTGCCTGAGATGAGCAGATACAATGGTATGACCTCAAAAGGAGTTTAGTATTCAGGTCACACTGATATTGCTAACATTATTTTTATATCAGTATCATTCATTTTTAGGTAGATTAATTATAATAAATATGTGCTATATCAACAGACTTTTCATTATGGTCCATTTAACCTCATAAAACATAATTGATTCCTATTTGCTCTATCTGATCGATGCTTAGGGCTCATTGCTGAACTGTGTTAGTAAAAAAGACAAGGCAGAAAAGGGCCATCTCTCTGTAGGATAAATAGCATGGTTGATATCCCACGTAGCTCTGATTGTCTACATAAATATATGTCTATGCACTTATGGAGAATGCAGAAATTAATACTGATGCTTTATTAACTCAAAAATCAGATCCAAGAAACCTGTCGTTTATAAGCCTTTAGTATTGACTAGCTTGCATCTTCAAGGCATGAGCAGTAGAAGTGGATTTCCCATAGAAGAAATCTTAGTACAACATTTGGTTTAACGAGCGCCCTTCTTTGGCTCACCTTTGCCACAGTGCTTGACAAGACTGGTCTGAAAGAAGCGTAACCTTCTGGTCTTCAGAATATGGCACAAAATGCAAGATGGGAAAGGGAGAAGAAGGTACCTGTTTCACCCTACCGTGCCATCCCCCTTGCTACAGACTGCTATTCCTTTATTCATAAATTAAATTCAGAGCTTTTCAGTTACTGAGAACACAGCAAACACTGCCTTACATGGACCTTCAGTGCACAGAACCGCAATGAAAAGCAACGGGAAGGATCACGTGAATGAACGCACTGTGGGACAGGATTCACGCAGGCTGCGTCACTGAAGTCCTTCCTTCCACATCTGGGTTTTTCTGACTGATGTTTAGATTCTGGGAAATCAATGCAGTGTCACAGGATGAGCAATGTAGGAGCTGGTAGATGCGAAAAACTATTCTGGTTCAGGCAAGGCTGAAAGATATTATTTGCATTACTAGGATCACAGTCCGACTTTGATCTGTCAGAAAGAGATGTAAGGAAACATGTATAAAAATTAAGTGCTTTTCCTGAAAGAACACAACAATGGCACATCCCTTTGATTCCTCAATTACTCAAGACCATGTATAGAATTCAGAACTTATGTAACTATTAGTAAATAAGATAATTGGAAAGTATATTAATGCAATCTGCTGGAAATAGAACCTTCCATAAATATTTCACTACTAAGAAACAAGACATTAACTTCACATCACTGAAGTTAAGTAGATATTGAGTTTGTCTTAAAAAAATTTAAAGTTTGATATGAAAAACAACTTTTTTAAAAAAAATCAAATATATTAGTATAATGCTCTTAGTAGTGGGTAAATAATTCATAGCCAAGTTCTCAACAATCATAATTAGCTACGAAAGAAGACTATTCAACATTTTAAGAAAGAAATAATATTTAACAGCGCCAACTGATTTACTACTTGTTGCACAGAGTTCTACTGTGACAGACGGGAACAAAATGAACAAATAGATACATGAAAGGAAAATTTCACAATTGTATTTCCAACTGCTGCTTTCCATAATCTCTGGATAAATATGAAAAGAGAAGAGGATGTGTATTTCTCGTACCAACATTTGGAGTGGAGGTTTGCCCTTTGGGTCAGTTAAAACCCACTTAATTAAAATATGAAGTAATTTTTAACTTAAATGAAGATGCATTACTAACAAAGACTTGCAGTTAAACAGGTATGTCAACCAAATCATTCTCAGCCAGTTTTACCATATGAAAAATAGTCTCCAGTAAATATAAAATATACTTAATGTTTCTGAGAAACCATCATTTGAAAGCTCACCTGCCCTGCATTTCTCTTAGCAGGTTTATCAATTTTTAGAACACCCGGGGTATAGTAATATTTAATACTACATACTAATTGTTAACCAACATTTCAAAGCGATACACAAATGCCAAGAGATGGTTTCAGATTTCAAGATGCCAAGCTTGTCCAGTCAGCTAATCATCTCACAGCACAAGAAAAACAACAGGAAAACAGCTACGGCACCAGGTCTTGGTGATTAATTTAACTCTTCCAGGTGAACACTTCAGGAGGAAAGTCTAAAGGCATAATTAAGGGATGCTGAGGCACGATTTCTGAAGAATCCTTGCTGTGAGGTGATGCTAGACCCAAAATCTTTTACTTTCCTCTCCACTAAGGCAGAAGCAATTTCCTTTGATTAGGGACTCCCACAGCCCCTTAGGACAAGATGAAAGGTCTATTTTTTTTTCCTGGGTGAATCTGACATGCCAATCACCCAGTCAGCCTCAATGGGGTAACATTTGGCAACTAAGGCACAAATACATAGACACAGCTGGCCAACAGCTCTTCACGGGGGGAGCCTGGCCAGGGTCTGGAGGCAGCCAGCCCACTCCAACCATGACAATGCCTGCATGCCCCCTCAGCAAAGCCTCACTACATTTCACAGGGGCTGCAGGCAGGGAATTAACAACAAATCCTGCTGGTGTGAAAGCCTGGGCAGGATTCACTCCCCTAAATTGGGAAATTAAGAGTTATTCTAGCAGGATGTGAAGATGGGGTTCATATCTCTAGACATCAGAAGATGAAAAATACAAATTTCCTATTTGCTTTTATAGACCCCTGGCCTATTATGAATGAGAAACAGCTATCCACAGCACCCATTCCTTGCTGTAGTCACAGCTGCTACATGGCACTAGGGCTACAGGGCTGAGGGTGCTCACTTCAGTTCGGATGCTGAATTACTCTCGCATGTGAGAGAGGCACAAGTACCTGCATTCACATGGTACAGACTCAGACAGCTGCATCAACTCTGCAGCAATGTACTTCACATCTGCATGTACACTTCACTCTTAACAAATCAAATATGGATTTTACTGTTTTACTTGAAAATCTGCAGTCTGAATAGAGGTGTCTTCTGCCAGCATAATGCCTCCATGGGTTGTGAAAGGCAACCTCAGGTTATAAGGGGTTAAAAATTGTAGGTGTTAGGCAAGTGAAAACGGAATGTCTCCTGTCCTCACTGCTCATCTGCTCTTGCCCTTCAAGAAAAGAATTTCCTGCCAGCTTCTCAAATCACACCCACAAATAATTCAACACTGTTACTGCTGAGATTTTTCCCCCTTCCGATTTCTTAGGTAGATAAGCATGTACGGCACCCTGCACTGCAGCATCAAAGGGAGAGAAAAGCCACTGACAGTTTGGGCAATTCCTTCCATTTCTCTCTCGCATCACTGTGAAACCAGTTATCTTCCATCACTTATCCCAAAGTCACCCAGCTAAAGAACTTGCACCCATTGCATAAAAAACCCCATTCCCACCCTCTGGGACTAACTCTGTTCAGAACTGTCCTTGCCCGAGAAAACCCCTCTGCAGCCAGAGACAAGCAGCACATCAGGGCTAAGACTGGGTCTCACAGCATCTCACATCTGCGGGCAGAGTTCGGCGCCTGCCTGGGTTTTCGCAGGCTATATTTGAAGTTTCCCATGTCCCGTATCCAGGGGGTGCAGGAACCAGTGCCAGAGCGGCAGAATCGTCTTCCGGCATCATTTTCCATCTGCACGAGGTCAGAAAGTTGTATACCAGTATATGTGGTCGTAAAACTGGATTTTATCTGAATCTGTGGGGATTCACGTCTCTATCTGCACAGTCTATTTGTCCTAATTGCTACTTTGACTCAAAGATATTCCAGAATTTGTCAGTTTAAACAAAACTTTTAACATTGTTTGAATGTATCTAAATGCATTCAGGAACGTAATGAAGTCCCGCTTCCCCCAAGAGTCTGTGTCTATTGCCCCTAAATAGTTCAGCTGAGGATTTATTTGAATTTATAGGCAGCAGCCAAGTCATATATTGCTTGCTTAAATGCCTAATATAAGCAAAACCACATATGCTGAACTCCTCATGTCTCAGGGAACTGCAAACCAATGCTTCATAAAAAGCAGTAATTTTATAAAGCACCTTTTTAAAAGAAGCTTTCAAAATGAAATACACTTTTTTTTCTTCAATAACTGAAGATGATCAAAACCAACCTAATGAATTCCCTGAGGTACAGTATTTTTCACAAAGCACCGTCTGGATATACAGCGTCTACCTCGCTGTATATCCCAACACCCATTATGGACCTGCCATTAGAAAGAACTGAAAGTGCCATGGAGTCCAGAACTTAAATTGTAACAAATTTACTGTGCGTGATTTTTTTTTTTTTTTGTCAACAAGGCAACATGCTAACTCTCTACCAAACTGAAGTCAGCTCTTGAAATACCTTCTACATTTTCAAGGCTTAGGGCTTTCATTGAGAAAATGCAGGGTCGTGCACTGTGGTTCAATTTACAAAATTAGCTACTGATCATTACTTATCTTCATTGTATCAAAATTGAGGAAATATGTGGTGACTCATATCCATGCAACGGAAAGCAAGAGAAAGCCACAGAAAATAATTCAAATTTCACTTCTACAAAAAAGGAACAAAATACACAAACTTTTGCTTATTTTCCAAGTTCCTGATAACTTACAAACATAAAAGACTTGGAGATGGTGTGGGAAGTTAAATGGGACATGTAATTTTACCAAACTTGCCAAGATCAGCTGACTTTATGTAACAATGGCCAGTGCTGGGATTTCATGCAAATGAATACCTACGCTTTTTCTGGGGAGAAAAAAAAGTGAAGAAAAAAGGAAGGAAAAAGAGATTCCTAATAACTCAGATAACAGCTTTTAAATTTTAAACACACACAGATGTGTGTTTCAGTGAAGGCTTATTCACCTCTACAATATCGCGTCCCTGGGGTATTAAATGCTCTCAATCAACAGTTGTTGATAATGATGTGTCACCTATCAAGATAAAAGTCTGAATGCAAAAACATCTGTTACATTCCTTTGTTACGAAACAGGTAACATAGTTTTTGAACACATAAAATTTGACTTTTAATTACCCTCTTATACCTTCTCTTCGGTTATTAACCAGCATTAACCCATAAGGACATTTAACATATTAAGAACTACAAAACTTACTCCTATACTGGTTTGTTGGTGTGAACAAACCAGAGAAATTTTAATATAAAATTAATGTTATCTATTTTGTAGTATTTGAATCAAGGTATGACTTCTGCTTTTATGCTGGACAAAAGTAAACTGTGCTACTTTAGGTAAGACAGTTACAAATAATTGGACAAAAATACTGTACTAAATTTTAAATGAAATAGTTTAAGTAGCAGCACATCCCGGTAACTTAAATAGCACAGGGTAACTTTTCATCATTTTTCTTAATAATAAAGACACTTTTTAGAAACATACTCAGCAAGGAGGAAACTAAGCAACTAAGTACACAAACTAAGAAATGGTGTATGTTATAATCACAGCCCATGTTATTCCCTTTCTTTTTACTCAGGCAGAGTTCTCCATCTATAATCATGGTGGTAACAAATAGATTACTACAGAAAACACTTTTCCTCCCTTTCCAACACCTGCTTGCAGAGAGTAATGTTTCACAAAGAAGTCAGGAAAATGCAATGCCTTAAAAAAACCCAAACAAACAAAACCTTTAAAAGCACAAATGTGTATTTCAATAATATGATGCCTTACAGTACTATGAGAAAAAAGATTTGTTATGCCATTTGCTTCACACGCCAGCCAGGACAGAACCGTTCCCTAGGGTCCCTCTTCTACCACTCTGTTCAAGCCAATTCTCATGTGTCCCAAACAACATGACTTTTACCAAAGACTTATGACTTAGGCTTCCTGTTACCCAGAACACAGAAACTAGTCTCAGAAGATGGCATAGCACAACTTATTTTTCCATCACGTCACCACATGCAATAGTCTTTTTTAAACAAATACATATATAGAGAGAAAACTACCCGTTTGGACCATAGACACATGCTCATGTTTACATTTAAGGGATAAAAATGTTCAAGGGAAAAAAACAACCCAAAACAAATACTTGATACAAATATAGCATTTTCCATGTTGAAGTGCCAGCCATTCGCTGTCACATTAGTGCTGTAGTAATTAGGCAGCAGTTACTCCATTCTGCTGAGTGGGGAATGGCTCACAGAGGCCAAATCTATGCTTTTCCATAGCCCAAGCAGCGACGGTGCCCCACACTCACATGTAATTGTATTGCCTCAGCCTCATTTCACAGATAGCAAACTGGGGTCCAGCTTCACCTAAGCTACTTAAGAGAACCATCTACATCAGTCATCTAGGCTTCTTCCCAACCCAGCAGAAAGAAATAGGAAATCTAAATCTACGTTACCTTAGGAAAAAGGCATTTCCGTAATTTTCTGCTAATATGGTAACACTCAACCAAAATGCAGTCAACTCCAGTTTCTGTATTTGGCTATTTCAAACTCTAATACATCCAAGACCTTATACCGGACAGATTTAACCTTCATCAGTCTTAAGTCCACAGATGCATATGAAGAATGGAAATAAAAATTAAATGCCATGGATAACAACGTTAATCATGTTTGGGTTTTTTTTAAAGTGGTGATAATATTGTTACTAACCTCCTCTTTGCGCACAGCAATTCTATTTATTGATAGCTCCTTGCTGCTTGACAAAAACCACAGTACACTGCAATTTCTAAAACTTACTCCGAGCACCTAATCCCCCAGTTATTTCACGAGAAAAACCAGCCACATTCTACCATCACCACATGCCAGGCAGAGAATGCACAAAGGAATCATCTTCCACAAAAGCTGCTGAAACAATTGCTACACTGCAGGGAACACAGAGCCCAAACAACCCAAAGGATCTGCCATGAGCTGTACAGCAAGAAAAGCCAAAATATTACAGGTATGAAATCTCTTGACTATATGCATGCTTGTTGTTATTAATAACACAAAAAAAAAAACGTAAGCCATTTTTGTTAGCCTTCACTCATTTTTCCAAAACCTCTCAATGGCAGAAGTGAATATTTTTAAATGTTGGAGCATTACTGTTACATTTCCACCATCAACTACAGCAATAGTCTAATGCCTGTATATCTACATAGACTCTTCATCAAAGTTAAAATAAGAAGTAATATTACCGTGAGGTTATCAAAGGACATAATTTAAAAGTGCACTGCAGTTATATTTCCAAGTGGAAGGGCAGAAAACTACTTCTTGTGTATTAAAAATGAAAGCTAACACTCCTATACAGAAGTGAGAGGTTAAAAAAATCAAGGATCAAAATCTTCACGTAAGTGAACTACTTCTAGTGAAAGAAGTGCTTATCCACTAAATCTAGGCAGGGGCAAGAGGGGGTCATCTGCTGGACTTCCAGGTACAGAACAAAACAAAGAAACAAACAAAAACATTTACTGTGAAGAATTTGGGAATAACTAGACAAAGCATAAAAAGTTAAAGGAATTAGTAAATGTTTTGATCCCCCCCCCATTCAGCAAGAAGCTAAACACTCTTTGTATTTAATACTGTACTAGTTCTACAGGACACATCTGTATCTAAGCAGTCTGTGGCTGCTTTCCATGTTTCTCTAAGACTGCAACCTTAAGAATTCACAATCTCTTTGCCGGAAACAAAATGATTAAAAAGTGTCAGAAAAGAGCAGTGAAGAGGTCTCCAATTGCTGCTGTACCTTCTCTGTCAACCGCTCTGCAGACTCCAGTTCCTATATAAATCTCAACCCTACGTAATCCCTTTCGGAGTTCAGTGGCTCATGGCCAACACAGTCCACATTACCCGGTGAACACAACAACAGATACATTCTTCACCCTCACAATACACTTAATCTTGGGCTCCCAGTAATTTGGCCAAAGGAAGGCTTGCATTCATCCAACTTCTCAAGCAACTCCTTGTCATTTTGGCACAAGCACTTTACAACTCAATTTACAAGAAAAGTGGCAGTTTAGTTCCAGCTGCAAAGCTCCAAGAGTAATATTAGGAAAATAGGAACGATATTTCACCTTTTATTGGCAGGTACACATAGCACTTCATTAATTTACTTAGCACCCAGGAACTGAATGCATGTATCGATTGGTGCTTTGATCAAGCTATCCCTTATTTAAAAGGAGCCAGTCCCTCCATAGATCAGTTTTCTAGCACAGACCAAAAGCAGGCATGTAAATAAACAAATAAAAGCCCAGAACACTAAAAAAAAGAAAACAACAGGCAATCACTTATTTACACTTAATTAAGCATAAAGTAACTCCCCTCCTCCTTTGGGAAGGCTATAGATAAAACGTGAATGGAAATAAAAGACCGCCTGAGTAATCACTGCAGTTCAAACAATATTTCACAAGCAAAACAAGTGTGATAAGATTCAGTAGCCTGTGGCAGGCGTTTGTTTGAGCGAACAACAAGATTGTATTTTCATACTTTTGGCCATCTCTGTAGTCCAAGGCAAACCGCCAACTCCTACTCTCTACTGTCAACCCCCAGACCTAATGGAGATGAAAGGCAAAATATAGCTCAGCTCCAACTGCATTATTGATTCCAGCAGGGCCAGAATCAGGCTGACAGGGCTGAGGTCATAATTCAGCCATTAGCACTAGGAACAGCAGGATTCATCTACCCAGAACTGCAGGACTATGGGCCATGCTCTCTCTTTTATGTCTAATCAATATTATATTTTGCAGTTGTCTCGCTGGGCTAATGGAAGAACCGCCGCAGCACTGGTTTGAAGAACAGTTCTAGCAAAAGGCAAAGACAAGATTCTTCTTGTAGACTATGGGTAGTCGCAAAACTTCATCCCACTTCGATCCCTTGGTCACATTAAACTCTCTCTTCTCTCTACAAAAATCCAAAAAATGTACACAATACATTAAAAAAAAAATTGTGCTGGTAAGAACAGCTCTACATACACCTTGGAATTTTCATACCTCCGCAATGCTGCGGACAGCTTCTCATATCTAAACATGAAAAATCTCAAACATAAAATATTATAAACCAAAATAAGCCCTACTGCTATATAATCTAATGACATTTGTGGCACAAGTACAATTTATCACATGATCCTGCAATTTTTTACTTGCCTGTAGGCAGCCAGGCCTACATTTTCCCCTTAAGATGCTGTTTCCGCAACCATTCCACCCTTGACAGGTGGAGTAAAAGGCCTGCAAACCCACCTTCAATGATTTCCCCAGAACTACATTTACCTTTTCATGTTTTCCAACAACTTTCAGGTACATTATAAATTTGTGTAAATGCAAGCTACTACAAAACCATTTCCTTTCCCTTTTTAAACGGAATTTCCTTACCAGGATGTCCACTGGAGGTGGACAGTTCCATGGGACAACCACTTCTTGCATTCATACGCTCTTTTACCCTTAACCTTGGACGTCACTTCTCTAAGGACTGCCGAGTGGACTATGCATACCGAGCTAGACCAAGGTATGGAAACTCAGGTTTTTCACTTCTACAAATTGTGAGACGATACCTGGTTTTAAGTACCCACTTAGGATGAAAGTAGTATCTTCTTCACAGCTTCTCAAACTCACAGAGATTTCTAACGTAGCAAATTTCTTCTGTGATTTCTCTGAGGACCTTTCATTTCCCTCCCCAACCTTCTTAGATCCAGTGTGCTTCATTGGCTAAATCAGAGCCTGTAAGCAGGCAGAGGCGAAGATTTTAAGCATCCATGTGTCATTGGTTATTTTTATTTGGTTTTCTTTTTAAAATAACAATATAGAATGACCAGTGTTATCCTGACTTTAAAATTGGCTGCTGTAGTTCATTGCTCTTAATTATTTGATGAAGAAAGAGAGGTCTCTAAATGACAGATTCTGAGATCCTTACAAAATAATATATGGTAGGGTTTTATTAAATGTTGAAATATTTATCTGAATTCAGTGACTCAGACAAATCTAGAGAATATAAATTCAGAGCTGTAACTTTATATATTAAACAGCTGCCTTAAGGCCCCAATTTATTTAAAAATAAATTTTATTGATTTTTTTTTTGCACATTTTGGAATTAAATGTTACTGTCAGCTCCACATATGCTCATCTCTGTAAAGGTTTCTCTTGTATCATATCAACTTAAATTAAATTCTAATCCATTTGCATTAAACTGGTACAAATCTTGATAGGGAAAGTATGAGTGTGAATGAATTTACACGTGTTCCCACTTAATTTGCAACAATATAACCTACTTTTACATAAAATAAGAATATCCCAGGTAGGGCAGCACTAACATATAAAAATAAATACATATTCACATGGCTTGTTAAGTTGATGCAACCCTGTTTTAAAATAGGGAACAAAGAGTGGTAATAAATGTACAGGTTTTTCCATGGAAGGAAGTTGACACTGAAGGGATTCCCACTCAAGACAGATGCTCAAATCTTACTTTAACTGGAAAAAGCAGTTTAAAAGTTATCTGTGGATAACTTAAAAATAAACCAGTCTGGTGATCAGCAGATCTTGCCACCTGTCTTGCACCAAAAATGACTGCAAAGAGTTGCACAAAGATCTTGCAACACTGCAATAAATAGCAGACGAAATTCAATGACAATCAATGCAGAATCAACCCTAATTATATACACAATGATGGACTTGAAATTAGCTGTTAATATTCAAGGAAGACTTCAGAGTAACCACTTCAGCCAGCAGTTCTCTGTGTCACCTCTACGCTCCACAGCAGTTGAAGGCAAACAGAACTCAAGGAATTACTATGGAAGTATTAAAGAAGAGTGAAATGCCATCACCACCCATACCCCAAACACTGGAAGCTGCTCTTCACTCCTCTTAAAAAGGATGGAAAAGAGTTACCAGGAAAGGCATGAAGGACAAGCACAGGTATGCAGTGGCTTCTGTTTTGAAAAGAAAAAAAAAGTCTGGGCCTGGAAAAGAGACAACGCAGGGTAGAGTGAGAGGAATATACTAGCAGCCTTTATAAATCAGAAATTGCATGGAGTAGATTAACACAGAGCTACTGTTCGTGCTTTGTGCCAACGCAAGAGCTCCAGAGCATCAGGTTGAATTACAAGGCAGCAGTTATACAACAAACAAGTGCTTCCTCCTCCTGCCTAAAGCATGTGCTGTCACAAGACGCCACAGAGGCCAAAAATATTTAAATGGTGCAAAAAGTCTATTAGACAAATGTTTGGGAGAAAATCCAGTCAAGGGCTATTAAAAACAATTAGGTAAATACATGCTCTGGCTGAAGAAAGCCCTCAGCCACAGACCATAACTGCCTCATCAGTAGCCGGCCTTACTGAGTTATCAAAGACACAAGACACTGGGCTAAACAGACCTCTAGTTTGACCTCTATGGCCATCTTAAGTATTTTTCTGAAGATGAAGCTGAGACACATTTAACTGTCATGCAATGGGATCACACACTAAAAATACTGATATCCACAGCTCCATCACCTGCACTGGAATACGCAGAAAATGTAAAATGCCACTTTGAGGCAATGTATAGTTCATGCAAATTTTGCCATCTAAGCTCTTTAGGCTTTTCTTAAACAAATAATTCATCCTCCACATCCTTCTGCAGTCTGAAGCTAGTACTAATTATGTTGATACTCTGGTAGAAGTTAGAGGCCCAGCTGAGCCCAGGGTCCCATTGTGTCCTCTGCACACAGAGGAAGAGACAGTTCTTGCCTCACAAAGGCAGCAAGTAATATTAAAAAATATAGTAGAAGGACCATTGGGAGAACAGAAAAAGAGATGAGGCAGCTCTTCCTCCTCCAAATCAGAGTGTCAGGAACAGAATTCAGCTTTTTTTAAGTTGATGCCTGTATATTCCTCCCAGTCTGTCTCAAAAGAGACAAGATGGAATTTTTCCACACAGACATACTAACTACCGTGGAGAAGCATTTGAGAATCTCATGCAGATAATGTGCCACATCTGAAGAAATGCAGTCTACAGAAACATTTTTATTTATTTCACATATGCATAAACCATGACGGACCCCAACAGTAACTCTCCTGTATGTTTCCGGCAATTTAAATGGAAACCATGCCATTAGTCTTGGGCTAGTGCTGTGAAATCTCAAGAGATAGGAAACACAAGTCAATACAAAGAAGTACAAGATGTATATGTAAAGACATCTGCTATAGCTTTCTGAAATTTCAGACTTCAGCACTGTCAGCAATGAACAAAGTTTCTGTACTCGAGGGGTCTGATTCTTCACTGGCTTTTTATCATACAATTTCTACTGTCGTGAGACCATCACAAAGCACACGATAAAGGAACAGACACCGTCTGCCCTATAAATCAAAAAAGATCAGGCTTCAGAAAGGAACAAAATATCCAAGCTCAGAAAAATAATAGGGTCCATAGATATGTCAGTTGGTTTTTGAGGGGCTTTTCCCCTTAACTTGTATTTACATAGCCACCTTACACCTTAAGCAAGGGGCAACACAGACAAAGCCCCAGTGGTGTAAAGGGTGCGATTCTGCACAGAATTGGCCTCAAACTCTACAGACACACCGGTTGGCTTTTGATATTTTTCAAACATTTTTTGTACAGCCTTTGACATCCAGTTTCAAACAGTCTAGAAGTGACATGTAGCAGCACTGTTCGTATTCCAATCTGAAAAAACAGAAATAGGAGATCCATCAAGATGATGCAGTCTAGCATTGCTTTAATTTAGGTGACAATATGAATGAGTCACAGGTAATTGCCAGGTAATACAAGGAACACAATTACCCTCAGTCAGCAGTGTAGCCCCACTGCCAGCTATATGCATCAGAAATAGTTTTCTGCATTGGGAAAACGACTCAGAGCAGCAGAACAGAGATAATCAGAGTCAAGAGTTCGTATTAAACTGATGTTTAGTATGAGTGAAAATATTTGATGAAAGGATTTCATTATTACAAATAAATCACAATAATATTCACTAAGGGTTCCTTTTCTCCAAATTACAAAAAGTAATTATTTTGCAACTATCACCAGCAAACGTGGATACACACCCCTCTCTAAAGGAAAATATTATCTTCCACTGCTCAAAGCAGTACTAATTGCACATGTTTTTTTCCCAGTTTGCTCTGAAAGATCTGCTAGATTGCAGATACATTTCTGAGCAAGGTGTAAAGTCCGACTTCCAGCATCTGGTAGAAAGATGCATAAGTATCTCTTTAAATATTTAGATTCCTGCCTAAAATTAATACTGGAATATAAAAAATAACCCTGTGACACCTCCAGTGAAAATTCTCTCATATAAGAGTCCCCGTTTTAACAACAGAGATCTCAGGAACTACTTCTCTAACTTAATGAGCCTTGGCAGCCATTCAAATTAAACACTCTATTGTGCAAGGAGCTAATTATGCTGAGATTAAACCCAGAGAATGATAGGGACATTTACTGTACTTCTGGCAATTATAAGAGCTCTCAGTATTGGAGAATACAGCTTGTATTTCATAATTCTGAAAGATGTCCCTGCTAATCCAACAAAAAAATCACACGTGCAGGCACACACATACAAGATTAATTAATTTTAAAAAACATTTTTCAACTACTTCCGACACGTATACATTCATAAATTATTATTATTATTATTATTTGTTTTGCCCTATTCCCCCTGTATCTGAGTGTTCATCCTGTATCCCACATATTCATTTGTCATAATCCTCCGCCATTTCTCTGATGGGCAATTAATGTTAAGTTATCTCTTTTCCTAGGAAAGCTTAAGTAATGACAGTAAAATATTTGCTCATTTAGTATTCTAATTAACTTTTCCAGTATCTTCCCTGATAATGCCCCTTTCTTTCCCAGAAAACCAAGCGGTCAGTTATCTTTTTCATTGCCACCCAAAGACAATACATGCAAATATATGGAGCTTTCCTCACTTGGCACACACAGGCAAAAGCACTTTTGAAATTTCATGACTAAAACCTGTCATAGGATGATTTCCTGTGTCCTCTTCACTAATGCCTACTCAGAAGAGGTTTGATTATGCAACATAAAACCCTTTAAATTCCGATAAGAGCCAGAAGAAGCTGAAAGCACGTGAACAGCAAATGATCAGACTCCTCTTTAGCTAAAGGAGTTCAACATCTCAAAGGAAAACCCTTGCACACACTATGGGAAGCCAGGTAGCAAAACTAATGGAACTTGGATTTCCAATGGATTTTGCATCTTGCAGTTAGCTTCAACAATGTCTAATAGTGTGTGCAATCTGATTTAAAGGTTCCTCCATCCTGGTGTCAAGGCACTTGCAACAGCTGTTTCCCCAGGGGATTCGCTGATGTCTAATGAAAGCACAGTCCCCACAGCATCATTCCTCTCAGGGAGAGGCATTAAGAGAGCTGTGTTTCTCTACTCTGGCTTCCGTTTTCATGAAACTCAAACTGCAATGTATTCAACTTTCCTAACCCCGCTTATCCCGTCCCATCACCTGCCAGCAGATGCAAAGATTTTTGGGAGGACAGACAGGTGGACAGAAGCATCAGCCTGAGGAATTAAGCCACCTGATCTGCGCTTCAGATTGTGAAATCGGTTGAAAGCAGTTTTTCAAGTTTTCAGCCAAAACCTATCACCTAGCAGAAGAAAGGCAGCCACTATTACCTCGAGTGAGCAGGGATCCCTTGAGGAAGGCTATCCAGAAGTTGTGAGGCAAAGCCCTTGTTCCCATGGGCAGCATTCATACACAAATCCTGCAGTATTTCTTTTTCATATTCTGTTCTCTATCAACATATTGTTTTGCTTAAAGATGGAAAACACAAATGTGAAAGGCCTGACCTCACTGGGGCTGAATGGGTGTGAATCAGGGCACAAATGAGCTGCATCTGCAAATAATTATTACTTAAGCAAGTCTCTAGAGGGTTGGACGCAAAGCAAGGTTGCTATTATTAAATGTAGTTTACTGTAAAACAAGATAAATCAAAGAGAGTTACAGGTAATTATTAGTATGTTGTCATTGGTCAATCAACAAACTGCATTTAAGAAACTGTGATAAAGTGATTTCATAATTAACTGCTCATCACCAGCACTTTTAAAGAGAATATTGAGGGTGAGCTAATTGTTTCAGTAAAAACAGAAGATAAAAAATGACAAGTGTCAGGAAATAGATAGTACAGCAATACACTGACGAATGCTTGCACTTTGCTCTGTTCCTGATATAGGTTTGTTTCTATTGCAAAGCAGGCACATATAAAGCACCCACTAAATCTCATTCCATTTATGAGAAATATTCACATTCAGAAGCATTCTGAAAGCAATCTCTGCATTTTCCCTATGGTGGTATTTTAATCCAAAGGACATTTCACATTTGCTTTTGCTTTCCCTCGTGTCACCTCTTGCTAACTCCCCAGTTCCCGCATTTCTGATGACACAAGGTGCTGGGAACAGAGCAGGGACAACCGAAGCCAGGCAGCACGACCCTAAGTGTGATACCATTTCCCGTTCAGTCTGGGGCTCTGTTACAGGGGAATCAGTAATTACAGAAGAGCATTACGCCTACTACACAATGGGACAATCTCCTATTTTAAACATGTACCTTTTTAATTCTGGAAAAGCCATGTCCAACTGGGTGCAGAGCCACTGTCAATACCCCTCCTCTCTGCCAACAGCCTTCTCAGAATACACATTTCAGACACTTTGGCTCCTGTTATAGTCATGATCTTACTAATACCACCTGGAAAACTCTGGCTACGAAGCTGTCGCAGCTGAATATACAAGTTTTGCTAGTTTATCCCCTCCAAGGTTTTAAATGATTGCCTTTAAAATAAAGATAAATGAAAAATGCATAACTTGATGAGCACAAGTATCTTAGGTTAGTTTCATAAAGTCTTTGTTACATTTAAAAAAGGCAAAGATTGCAGAAGGACAACGCTCTGGAAAACTTTCGATTATGTAGTCAAAAGCTTTCAAAAAAATAAATTAATTTGGTTAATTAAAATTTATATATCTCTCATATGTCACCATTCCCAACAGTTGTTTCTCTTGCCGGGATGCCTTATCTGTGTTTGAAAATCTTTACATGACCTCTGATTTCTTCCATCTAGCTCTAGCAAACTAATATAATCTAACTACAGTCTTCTACGTCCCTGTGCGCATACTTGCAGTGAAGTGTGAATGCTGCATGGGAATGGTTTAAAATATTTATTTAATATTTTATCATAACTTTGGTTGATGTTCTTTTGCGTCCTCTCCGATCCCAGGTGTTGGCAGATGGATTTTTTTTTTTTTTTTTCCTTTTTAACTACCAGGAGATGGAATTTTCTGGTTTGTTTTCCTCTACAGCAGATGTACTCTTATCTAAATATATCTCAGTAACTTTTCTATTCATCACCTATTCCTTGGAGATTGACTGCTTACTTGCATGGTAGTTTTTAAATAATGTTTTATTTTTCCTCCTTGGATAGACAGACAGGTTCTAACATTCTTTTCTTTATATGACTATTAGATGTCATTTGATAATTACCTGGTAAGAGAAAGGTAATTTGCCTATATCAGTGTGTAAAATTTAAAGTAATGTCATTTTTTTTTTATAAAGACAATTGCATTGGAAAAAATAGTAAATTAAGTAAAACACCTATACTCTATCAAAGCCATAACACCAAAAAAACCCTCATCTCTTCATCCATTCCTCAGTCTGCTGTAATTGAAGCACAGTTACCCAGATTAATAGATACAATATCACTATTTAATCCTCTGCTCAGTGACAGGGTATAATGATCTGATGAACATGCTACTTAATGGACTACCTGAAAGTATTCATCACCATGGTATTTGAATACAGGCTAGAAAACTATAGAAAATATACTAGAATAGAATGAGAATTAAGAAATAAATCAGCTTGTAAGGAACAAGATTTATTCAGGGATATATGGGGCTTCTCCTTTCCCATAATCATTCCCATTTTTAGGTCCTTTATTAATATTTTTATTGTTCCTACAGCTTCATGTGAATGCATTGGAATAGTACACGGAATAATCTAAATTATCTTGCAGAGCAAGGTTGATGTCTCCCAGAAATTAATATTAGCTCAGTAACTTGGCAGATCGTGTGTATAAATCACCAAAGATACATGGTGCCTCCCTGTTTCAGTATAAATATAATTTACCATTAATTTATTACTTATATTACGATGTACCATCACCCTGTAGCAATTATTTATTTGTTTTTCATTTCAATAGGGCAGAAAGTAATTTGCCTGCTATACAGGCTGCTTGAACAATAGCTGACCAGTGGGCTCTAAGAGCTCCTGGAAGACATGCAGTTTTAACATACCCCAGGGTGGCCGGGGCAGAAATCAGCTTAACTTTAACTTAAAAGTTAGAGTGTAGATAAAAACTGTGTTTATGCAAAGGAAAAACATTAGCAAGGACCTCTTGGCTTTGAAAGCACTGGATAGGTTTTTATGGCTATCCTACACAAGGACTCAGACTATACAACACTTCCTGCTCCTATAAATTCCAGGGATACTGGAAGATACTGCCATCCAGCCCCTCAAGCAACAACTCAGTTCTGTAGAGTTCACTAGACAACCACTTGCAACCATCTAATTCAGGATGCCACCCCGACAGAAAAGCTTAAGAAAAGAAGTTACACAGTCTGCTGCATGGCACACAGTAGCCACCTGTATGCTCAAGTCAAAATCATTTTATCACAAGGAAAAAAAAAAGCCTTAAAAAAAAAACAACATGGAAATAAGATTCAAGTTCTTGGAATGACCGTGAAATGCTGACGTAGACCAAACCTCCAAAACTTTACTGTTCTAGAGAGGGAAACATTGAATTACTAACATCCTTACATCTCAATCAAGTACCTAGTTAACTTTGTTTTTAATTACTGATGAGATTAAGACCATCAGGACTGATTTAATATACAAACACTGCAGAATCCCTTCAGGTTTTGACTGTTCTTATATAAAATTATAAAAGGTCATATAAAATAAAGACTTTATACCAGACACTAATCAAAAGCAGAAGTGAGTTTATGTAATAAAAACCTAATCATTAGAAACATTTTGTAAACCACAGCTGATATAAAAAGCCATTTTTTTGTTTTAACACATTCACAATTAGATCGTCAGTATACATGCACACACGCGCTGTACCGTGCAGAACTCCCACCCAAGGACTGCTGGGTGTCTTAGCTTCCGATTCAACCTCTGTTTAAGAGGAAAGACATCCATCAGTTTCAGTGGACACTATCCCACTTGCCATGTATCTTATCCTTACATACTTCACTCATAAAATATCCACCACTTTCCCCCTGACAAGCTCAGGGCACTTCACAGAGATAAGCAAGAATCCATTTTACCAATATGAGAACCAGGACAGGGAGCAGAGAAGAGACTCGAGCTCCAGGTCCCAGTGCAGGAAAGGAGATTATACCTACTAGCAAATAGTCCTCTATTGAAGCACAACTTTATATAGGGCACTAAAACATCATCCTTGATGCACTTGACCCATGTTAAACCCTCCTCTATCATACTTTTCAATTTGGAAAAGCAAGAACAAAAAAAAACCAAACTCATTTAAACAGATAGATAGGAAAAATATTTTCAAATTATAGCTCCTACAGTTGGAAGTTATAATATATATAATTGCATGGTTACATCTATGTGGTACTTTCTGAACATAATCTTCACTTTTCTATTCCAATAGCTAAAAAAATAAAACCTAGAAAACCTAGCAAAACAGAAAATTTATCAAAAAACTTAATATCAACAGGACTTTTAACCCACAGAGGTGATGAAAGGCTGCTAACCTTACTAACCTCAACCTTTCCTACCTAGCAGAATGCATTTGAAGAATCAGCATTTTAGCCAAGTTTATTAATAGAATAAAAACATGCTTTGCAATTTGTTTTATTTTAGTCACTAAAACACATAATTATACTAATTCACTTGCAAAAATGGAAACCACAGTGGTTTTCAAATCCTTTGCTTATTAAAAATACCATAATCACTTCACAGCTTTACTTAGAGCCTTTTTGTTATAAATAACTGTTTAATTTATTTTGTAGATATATAGCCAATGATAAACCACTTAAACATAGCCATGGGTATTAGGTTATAAAAAGTTACTGTCAATAAAGTATCTGGAATATGACTCAATATGCATAGTCATGTTATTTGCAAACAGAAAGAGGGCAGAAATTAAACTGTACAGCTGGCCTGGCATACAGTTTATCAATGATTAACAGCAAATGCATGATGTTGAATATGGGTGCGAATACACACAATTCCTTCATGTGTTCAGTGTCTGCACTGAGGTAAAGCTGCAACAATAGAGTTCTGTCCTAATGCAGCAACATAAGATGCATTATCATGAAAATGCTTACAGACATGAGAATTGCTTTTCGACAGCTCATATATATTTGGTAAGTTAAAATAATGACAATCCCAAGTTTTATTTCCAGTAACAGATGCAGCCTAAGGGCAACAGTAAAAGTTGTGTCTTATGTCTTACCATCCCATTTACCAGTCTCCAATGCTGATCTCCATCTGCTTGGCCCTTCCATTAAGGCTCTCTTTAGATTTTAATTTGTGCCATTCAGTCAAGCTTCTCACCAGCTGACAAAAAGACAAAGAAAATCCCAGGTGCTACTGCTGGTTCAGGACCTAAGATGTCCCACCACTCAGCCAGCTCACGTATCTGGATTAGATAACCCAGAGCTACTGGTTAATAAGGAGGCTTATTAACTCCAGGGCTTCACAAACAAATGGTCCTACACAGGAACTCGCTCCCTAAGACTGAAAAGAGCTGGGAAGAGGCACCTAGCTCTGTTCTTCGTTGAATTAACTGAGGTAACTTTGCAAACTGTTCCCTAGTTCTTCCATGCCAGGTACACGGTACTGTTGGCACAGAGTCGTCCTTAGGTGCATCCAGAACCCCATCCAGATGGGGTCCATCCAGAACCCCAACGCAGTTGCTCCTCCAGAGATGACATAAGAACCTGGGAACACAGCAAGTGCTCAGACCAACAGTCCACAAATGTGCATCTTTTTCATTTGTGCAACTTCGGCTTGTGAGCCCTGGTTTTCATTCCCCCTCTCACAGATTAAAAGGCCTACAGTTTCCTCCCTGAAGAACTGCATTCATGGAAAGTTATTGTCTGCTCCTTTGGAAAGGGAGCTAAAACATCACGCCATTTCACACAAGTCACCAAGAACGTCAGAATGGCACAGCTAACATCAAGGCCAAAATTAAACCAGTGACAAAAAGACAAGAAATACGTGATTTTCATACAAAGCAAAAAAAATACTAACATCATAGCCTACTATAGGATCACATTTCATTCTGAGAAGTTAGAAAACATCAATACGTAACAGATGACGTTTAGGTAGCCCATATCATACAACTCACAGTTCACATCTCAAAAATGATGACTATCACAAACCCCTTTTGATCAGAGAACAATGGCTTAAACAGAAATAGCTTCCAGGGCTGTTTGCCCATATAATTAGAAGACTTAATTTCAGTCAGCTGTATTTAATGACTATACTTGTGTCCCTGTTCAGCTAGTTAATAACTCAGATGATCTTTGCAAAAGTATTCTGAATAAAGGTGGCTAATATGTTAACCCACTCCACAATATTTTATTTAATTGGTAACTCCAATTGTTTTGGGTATGGCATGATACCATCCTCTGAAATCAGATGCAGAGATGTGGAGGTAATGGGGAATGATTACAGCACTCAACAAAGTAGGAAGAAAGACAAATTATGATCTAAGAGAAAAAATTGGAGCTTTTTCTGGCTAGACTATGAAGTCACACAGAAGTCGGAAGAATACATTCTGGATTGTGAAAAACCATGTTTTTGTCTAAGAAGCATTCCCTGCTGTACAACTGCATGACTGAGGTACAGCAGTATCATTTTGTACCTGCAAAAGGGATGCTATTTATTATATTGTATTGACTTGAATTTTATTTGTTTTTACTCACACAGACTTTAAACACAGACAAGTCACTGCAGTGAGAAAAAAAATATACATATGCTGCTCGAGGTGATTCTGCAGGGTGTCAGAGCAGGTAACTGAGGCAGACCAGCCATGCGCAATGGCCAAAAACGGTACAATATTCTGAACAACACAAGAAAGAGTGGGCCGAGACGAACTCCCATAGATGCTTTCTAATTTCAGTAGCGTTTTTAGAATAACAATCTACCCTAGGAAGTCAACCAGAGGATTTGTTCCACTGCACTATAATTTAACTACATACACAGGCTTTTCAAATCTCTTGAGAGTGGGCTAAGCTCAGTTTGACCTGGGTGAAGAGCGTAACTTGGATGTCTTGAGTGTGAGGCAAGGATAATTACTTCTTACACTGTTCTATCGAGATCCCCAAGTACCCGTGCTTTTGTTAAGCATTTCTGATCACTTCTCAACTTCTTACAGGAATAGTTTCAATTGTAAAGCAAGCAAACGCCACAAATAAGCAGAACAAAGAATAAATCCATCTCTAGCCAGCTTCACCAGTCATACTTGAAGCAAACAGCTACAGAGCAACTCAGAAAGAGTGTGTCTGCCAGTGGGAGTCCACCACTCCCTTCCATACAGGTACAGCCTTCCTTCTGCCAAATTAAGTTCTTGGGTAGTAACACTTCAGCTAAACTGCAAAAGGAGAATATTCTGAATTATAAGAGATTTGCAGCAGTTTAACTACAGCAGTATGATTAAACAAGCAAACCTGCTGGCACTTTCTTAAATTTGCTAGGCAGCTCCTCTTGTGCTAGCCGTGCTACAGGAGTAAAACATGCTCAAAGGATGACAACAGCCCAAAGACTAAGATAGCAACTAGTTCCCAGGTTCCTCCAGCAAACCTAGGAGCATCAGAAGTTAGTGGTTTCAAGGACTGTTTCAGCAGAAACGAGGCAGAAACTTGCATAAGGCACATAATCAGCTTGAGAATTTCTGAAGTTGAGTAAGTCTGTGAGAAGCTATCATCCCTCCTCTCCCCACGTCTGGCTGCTGAACTGAGTATTTCTCTCTTGAAGAATCAAACATCAGTGACCTATTTCTGACTTAAGATATCAAAGATACTAGACACATTTCATCCGCGCTACATTGCATAGAACATGGCCTGAAATGACAGAGACTGGGAGAGGAAAGTAACTTAGGTTTCTAATGCTGGAATCAGACCAATAAACTTACTCCAGATTTATAGCAGTATAACTAGAAATGAAATCGGACCGTTATCTCTGCGTTTGTAGCCATTGGAGTGGTATAGCAGGTATCGGGCCAGCTGCCACAGACCATATTTGTTAGGGAGGGCTTCCTTCCCTCATAAACCATATGAACCAATTTCACTAGTCAGAAAATAATTATATGGGTTTGCATACTTCAAAAGCCTGTGGAAAAAATTATATGTAGGCTGTCAATTTAGAATTTAAGTCTATTGTTTTACTTTATTTTGCTCAGAGTATAAAGCCATTACATGACTAAAATTAAATAAAACTGTTTCTTTGAGAGCTGTTTAAAATATTCTAATGTATTTGTCTTAGAGCTTCATTAATCCATTTCTAATTCATTCTGCAGGTTTACTCAACAGCTGTGCCTGATGTAAACTACAAATCTGGATAAAATTAAAGCTGCTATACCACTAAATCACTTTATTTTCAAAGACTTAACAAAAATCTTCTTGCTACTTTGGATCACAATGGCTTACAGGTTATTCTACTCATAGGCAAGAAAAAGTATCTTTGCTGTAACATAAGAACAAACAAGCACAAATACTAGAGTTTGAGTAACATTATTTTAGATACCAAGTACAGGAAGTATTCTGTCCTACCATCTACGCCTTTTATTTAGGTGGAGATCAGTTTTCGTTTTTAAGCTGCCACATGCAGTATTGGAACAAAGCTGGAACTACCATTTTATTGTTATTTGCAGTGTTGTAGCAGCTATCAGAACCTGCAGTTTTTCTTAAGAGACTGGATTTCATAGAACAGTGAAAAGCAGCTGTGACTAAGTATTGTTTATGTCAAAGATGATTTGCAGTAACAAACACCCATTCCTCTTTCTGTTTAAGTAAAAATATAATTAAGGAGCCTGGTTATATAACATCCTCTAAATGAAAGGATGTCTCTAAATGTCTTTTAAGCATTTTTGGAGATTCCCAGCACTGCAGCACCTACAGCAGAAAATCACTCTCGGCTCACCATTCAATAGTGTCTTGGGGAGCAAGTGTTCAAGTAATGAGTTAAGGTAGTTCATCATGGATTGCATCTCTGTGCCCTTCAGGCTTTGCTATAGTATTACTGTATGGCAGAGCTCCTTTCCAATTTCAGAAACGTTACACTAATTGAGTATGCAGGCACACACTCTCCCCATCTCTGATTAATTAGCACCACTCTAGCTCTTCACATCAATCTTGTGAAAACCACTGTGACTGATCTTGTCTCACTTGGAGCTGAAAATTACTTTGCCAATAGCATAACATAATACTTTGGTATAAACAACAACAAAGACAGGACTCTTTGGTGGCCCCATGATCATTCCTTTTATGTTGCACATCTCTCCAGTGCTTTTGAAGACAAAGGACAGGACTTTACTAACAGCAGACAAATGCAAGTCAGAAAAATTAAGACAGCATACTGGATGCCCTTTATTTTTACAATGGTGTCTCTGATCAACAGTGACGCATTTTTTACAACCTCTGGTTTGACAAGATCACTTCAAAGGTCACTTTTGTCTCCCCACCCTTCCTTGTGACGAGGAAAAGGCCTGTTTAGGAAACCATTCAGGAGCTTCAGGCATTCCAGGGTAACTCCTGGAGGATTACTGCTAACGCTTGACACTGCCAGACTACACAGCATGACCCAGGGCCACTCTGCTGTGTTTTCCTTTCTTAAACTTTGGAAAAAGACTTTCTCTCCCTTGCCCAGCAGCCATTTTGAGCAAACGCAAAGGAACAACATGAATTGCAAAATGTTTTTTCTCATGTTGTCTTTTGCTACTGACAAGTCAAATCGTTGAGCCAAGAAATGTCAGCAATACAGAGATGAAGGCTGATGATTTCAGGGCAGAAGCAAAGTTTTCAGGCATAATTTCCCTACCGGACCAGGCTGCTTTCATCACATGTATCGCAACTCCCAGGCTAGCCTAAGGCTGCACAGCTCGGCTCCCTGCATTCCCAGCCTGCTTCCAGCCCCATTGTTCTTACACATTCTGCTTTCTCGCAGTCATCAGACCAGACTTCACAGGCCATATTGTCTGCCTCTAATTCACTTACTAGTTTTAACCCAGAACTCACTAAGCTCCTCAAGCTGTATGTTTCGGAACAAAACCACAAGAAAGGTTTCGCAGCCAATACCAGTCTTTCTCTAATCTCTTCAGAGCTGAGCCTTCCAGCTGAGCGTCCTTCTATTAAAGGCTCATGCTCCATAACAAGTTGAAGGAGATGAGATCTACCCAAGTTCTTAAAACACCATATTTTAGCAACACTACCAAGAATTTCGGCATGGCTCCCTGCACGGGGAGACGTGAAGGTGCAGCACACCAGTGGGAGCCACAGCAGTCCTTGCTGGTTCATGAACACCAGATTACTTCTGTGCCTGAAAGCCTTCTCCCTCCGCTCGGTCCCAGTGGGAAGCAGCTCATTTCAAGGAGAGGATGCGCACTCTGCCTGCAGCACTGCAAAAGCAGAGCTCCCTCCCAAAGAGGCATCAGGATCTCAGCATGGTTGTCACTGTGATCCTATTTGTGCTTGTTTCGGCTGCCTCCTTTGCCCAGTACTCTAAGGAAAATCCTATATTCCTTTTATACTTGTAGAAACCGGGTGAGAAACAGATTTGTGGCTAAGTTGAAACTGAAAAGATTTTAAAACCAGCCATTACCAGAAGGTTTACAAAGGCTGAGATTTTGAAAGTGTCCTGAGGGAAGCAAAGAACCTCTCAGAAATTAATGGGAATTAAGTGTCCAAAACCCATGGGCAATTCTGAAAATCCTATCAAAGTATCTAATACTTCTATCTGCCAAAGACACTAACATTTAAAACAAAAGTGATTTTATTACTGGCTAAGAATCAGTTTTCAAGTGAAAGAATTGCAAAATATTGAAGTAATTAGTCTGTTTGACAATTTGACACGATTCTTCCCAGATGATGAGAAGGCTGCAGCATAGCAGGAAATAGTAAGATCGTGACATGTAATGAGAAGTAACTTCAACGAAGTCTCAGAAACCAGACCTATGTCAGTCAGAGCTCAGACCTATGTGTGAAGAAATAAGCATTTCTTTGTATTTGGCAAGTATAATGTGGGTATTTACTACCTAGGCATTAGAGTTGTGATCCCCTTAACTACTTGTTAACTTCCTTTTAAGTGCTTCGGTTTTATAAATTACATGATAGCAAATCACTTTTTTTTTGTGCTTCTATCTTTTTTTTTTTATTGCCTAAAACGATGCAATATGGACATTTTAAAGTAGCATGTACTAACCTTTCTTAGAGCCTTTTCTCTTATAACTAGCTCCAGCAGATTACTCACTCAAGGCAGGGATTCTTGTTCAGCTTGTGTAAGACCAAGCCATGCCAATGTGAGTGGTATGGGAAATTCAAATTTAAGCTTCATTTTACACAGGGGGAAAAAAAACCCCACCACATTTGAGAGCTATATAAAAAGGTCACACCAGTAAACATCAACGACTCAGACACACAACTGTTAAGTGTTCCCTATGCAATAAAATACATAGGGTTTCTAAAAGAAAAGGGAAAACGGTGACATTAACAAACACATTTCTTGCTACTTCAAGCACTATGGTTAAATTCAGCCTCGCTTCCTTATTTGACCCTATGAAACTAAGCCATGTGCCTCCCAACCCACACATATACATTTTCATATAGTCGAGGTTTATATGAAAATGCCTCTTTTGCTGCTAAGAGTGACTTGCCTACAATTGGTTTCATGGGGACCCGAGGCAGGATCATCACCAGCCCAGCCTGCCAATGAGAAAATGCCAAAGCAGCATTTTACCACAATTCAAGACCTCTATTTTTGACTACTCTGACATTGTAAAAAAGAAGATTCAATTAAACAGATTCTTTAGACTTACTCATCCAGTATTTTATGAACCATCTCACCTCTTATCAGGCTAAACCAGATATTTATTATAACAATAAGGAGATTTCATACTAATGTTTCATATTCACTGAAGCCCAGAGATATTAAACGAGATCGTTTACTCCTGTCTGCTGCCATTTAAAAAACTGCATTCAGAAAACGTGAGGTATTGAGAGGTTAATTTGGATTAATGTAAGTGGATTTTGCTAACTTCTCCCCGTCCTTGACTCCTGTACTTCCTTGAGGCCGTAGGTGCCCTTCCAGTTCATGTGGAACAGAGCTTGGATACGCAGAGGAAGAAACTCCTCTGCCCCTACTACATGCTGTAATGCTCCCTAGTCCAACCCAACCCACTCAGTCCTTCCAAGCAACCTCTAAATAGTACCTGAATTTTCAAGACATTCAGGTGGAATAAAGCAGAGGAGACTTCTGGATTTCTTTATAAGCCCTCATCACCTGGATCCTGTCGCTGCGCCATCCTCCCAGTGCACCCGGAGGGGCTCAGTCCCGGACCCATCCCACCTGCTCCTGACCACCTTCACACAACACCCTCTGCTCCAAAAGGTTTATACTGCAGCTGCCATTCTCCCCTTCCCTGCACTACACGGGACTAAAGGAAGTTAACACAGCCTTCAGCACAGGCGGTTGCTGTTATTGCCTTGTTCCTGCAGAGGGGAGTCACAAGGAGACCTCTAAGTCAGGAGAGTTTCTGAAACCACAGCTCCTGTGGTTTCAACAGGCTCCTGTGGTTTCAACAAACAGGCAGTTCTGCACAAAGACCTCCCCCAAGGCTGGCCAGTCTGCAGGCTGCAGCTGTTGAACTTGTGCTCAAGCCACAGAAAAAGCATGTGTATCCCTGCAGCACAAAGGGTTAAAGAAAACCAACAAAGTTTAGCCAGTAGGCAAAAAATGACACCACATGCGGCGCCCGTGTTTACTCCATACTGAGCTAGCAGCCATCAGCAGGTACTAACAGAGAGTACAACCAGGCAGGACCAAGAAACACGTACAGAAATACAAACTCAACTAAAATCTGACTCCAAATAGGGAATGAGTAACTACGCAAAATTAAATATGGACTTCTTTGTCTCCCATTCTTTAAAGAAAGGTAGATGAACAATATACAACAGGCCAGATAACGAGAAAGCCAGATGGCTGAATTTGGGAATCATGGAATTTGGGAAACGAGAAATGGGAGAAGGGTACAGAGAGGGAAAGGCAATAGTATTTAAAAATCGTTGTGCTGCTGAAGACAAATTTTAACATATTAAAACCATATGCCTTTTCTTCCTAAAACAGTACCAGTCACTAGGGCCCTGAATATAGATCATGCTATACATGCTTTAAGTATTACCTTGGCATCTCTTGTTATAAAATATCAAGTATCCATGTGATGACACTATTGCCATGTAAACCAACTGTTACCTTTATATTTATTTTCCTTTTGCTAAATCTTCTAATGTCATCATTACTTTCCTCCTATCAAACAAAAAAAAATTGATGTCTAAGCATCCGTACTATCATGTGCCCCACTGTATCTGGGTTCTCAGTAGCACTCCTGTTGGCACAGTAGTTATTTATGGGAAATAGCACATTCTTCTTCCCTCCAGCTGCTCAGCCACAGCACTGCAGACAGGCCATAGGAAAGATATTATTCATGAAAGTCAGTTTCAGTTTAAAAATAAGCTGCACTTTACCACCAGAACACATAACCAGTTTACAACGACAATTAACTATGTATTTAGTAACAAATAAACAGAATTGTTCTTTTAAGTTGACTCTTGTAATGAAGCATTTCTTCCATAAGATATACTCTGGGTCAGGCTGCCTATATGGGAGAGCAAGATCATCACCATCACCATTTTATAGCTCCCAGCGCACACTAAATGAATCACAACAGGGAGGCAACCGAACAGCACGCTCCCTGCTCGCCTTGCGCCCCACGGCTCCACGCTATCCAGCTGCTGCAGGTGCAGCACAGAGCACTAGTAACCTCAACCGAGAGGAGCAGCAGGAGAGCAAGTTTCCTTCAGGAACTAAGGTCACTTTTGCAGACATCTCTGGCTTGAAAGCTGATTTCATAAAACAAGTGTAGCTGGGGAGGAGATTGTGGGAGGAAGGTGGGGCAATACACGGGATTTCTGTTTTGTGGGGAGATGTGCTACACAGCAGGGTGCAGGAAAGGATGCATTTGGCTGCCCAGTGCATAAATTGCTTTGGTGGCTCCTGAGGTGCTTAAACCATGGAAGTGTCCTCAGACAGCAATGCAAATTACACTGGTATGCGAGCGCTGTCCCACTGTGGCAATTGCAAAAGAAATTCATGTTCAAAGCCCTCTTCCTGAGCTAGTGAGCAGTGAAACGAGTCTCACTTTTGCAGGGAATAGAAAGAGGAAAGCAGGCACTTAAACCACTTATCTGGCTAAGAGGGTAATTCCGCAGTACAGAAAACATAACATAGATGTGGTAGCATGGCATTAATATTATTAATATACTGTGGCCTATACGCCTCCATTAGCACTGGGCTTCTGTGGGCTAGATTCTCTACAAACACGCAAAAGGAAAACTCTGGTACAGAAATGAACTCAGCAGAAGGAAGTGCAAGTGTGAAGTAGTCTGTAAGGTATTACTCCTTTATTCAGTGGTATTGTCTTTTAGAAGGCAAAAAATGAATGACGACTTCAAAAAGCATCTGAAAACCAAAGTAAAAACAGCTTCTCTGTTTCAAAGCCTTTCCCTTCCCCATTTAGAGATAGTCTTTTCTTCCCCTTTCTGCAGAAATGCCATAGTATAAATCTATGGCAGCAAGACACACGTCTGGCCATCCGGGAAGGAGCTCAGCCAGCACAGCAGCTCAACCACCACATATCCCAACCCCATATTTTTCATTCTTAACTTAACCATCAAATACTTTCCAATGCCAGAGAGCATTTACTGCCAGAAAGCTATTTTCTGCTTTGCACTCATCATTCAAATAAACAAAAGAAGAAAAGCAAAGGAAGAAGTAGTTACCTTGAGGTTCTGGAACTTCAGAAACCAGCAAAACAAAACAAAAAAAAGAAGCTGTTTTTTAAAACATACTTATCTAAATTTCATGTAACACTTTTGTTAGTTTCAAAAAAAAAAAAAAATCAGGGACTCTCCTTGACGAGCCTTCCATGGAATACAATGAACCAAGAACATACTGGAGGCAAAATTCAAAAGATTACATTCCACTTTCTCCAGAACTGGTTCTTAGAAGTTTCTGCCTGTCTTCGGCCTGTCAGATATAGCTAACAGTCTCTTTTTAATAAAACAGTATTATTTCTCCTAACTCTGCAATCCCAAAGATTTTCTATAATAGCACTTTTATCTACAAATCATTCACTGCATGTCCTGCAATCTTGACCTCACACTTGATCATCAAGGACATCCACTTTGACTAAAATTGCTAGTCCAAACTTGGCAGATACTAGCAATTTGGCTCAAGTGCTGAATCATGTTATTCTACTATACGGGCTAAGAAAAAAAGGCATCACAAAATTATTTGTCATCCTCTTCAGCGAAGATGGAAGTTTTAGTCTTGGTCCCTGTCTAGTCACCCACAGTCCTCAACACCCGGAACAGCAAGAAGAAATACAAGGTCCTCTGCCCATGCAATACCATTTGGATGTCCATGTGTATCAGTGCGCATTACACGTACTTAGTACTTACTACTCCTCAGATATAAACTCGTTTTTAGAAATTAGATAGGCATTTATATCCTTTCTCAAACCACACTGCATGATTTCATGTGCAAAAATGCTTTGATATTTTGTAAAGCTATGGTTATATTTAGTTTGCTAAGTTGTGGGTATGCTTAGTTTGCATTCCTGAAATATTTTTATGACCTACGCTCATCAGCAGATACAAAATGAAAAGATACAGGAGAAAGCTCAAAATGTCTTTGTGCAATGCAACTGTGAATATTGTGACTTTAATTCCATCATTTCTTTCCTGAAGGGCCCATACTGTCATCTCTAACTAAAGATATTACCTTCTTTCTAACCTATGCTTAAACCCATTACTCTCAACGCTGACTAAGCACTAGGTCTGCTCCCAGGCCCACTTCTTAGGCATGTCAATTTTACATAAGGAGTTGGTTGTCTTAGCCATTCTTTGTAACAAAAAAACCCAACTTGCAAGTTCAAATACTGTATGTTCAATAACAAACTTCAAGTTGGACAATCGACTAAACTCATTCATATTAAAAGGGTTAAAAACCTTATAAATTACTATCATAATCTGAAATCATTAATTGCAGCTAGTAATTTAAAACCAGAACATTGTCTATTTTCGTCTTGAAGAAATTTAGGAGAAGCCATGGTTTCCTGTTATAGGGTGTTGTCCAAAACTGCTCAACAGAAGTCTGCAAAAATAATCTTTCTAGTTCTGTTTGAAAAGAAGTGCTTGGAGCTTTTCCCATTAAAAAAGGAAATGGGCTTGTCTGAAGTGCAAAACCTTCATATTCTTCAAAGAATATAACCAACCAAACAACTTAAACCTTTTTTGGGGGGAGTTAAAGGAAGAGAAGGGAAGAGAAGTCGTCAACATGGGATGACTGGATTTTTATCTTGCTGCCATAAGTAGACCTAAATACACAGTCTGACTAATATTTGTTTAGCTCAGCTCATTAAAGTAATTAATTTAATATATAGCATAGTTAGGTGACAAAGCAGCAGGAATGTTCCATTTAAAATGCGACAATGAAATGAAACTTTCCTATATAACTCCTAATCTTTAGAGATAAAACTGCTATCTAGGTTTACACTAGCAGAATACAAAATGGTTTCCTGAGATATTCTGGACAGTAACTGTGTGTTATAAAGGAGCTGCTAGACAAGAGCCATTTTTTATTTTAAATTACCCCAGCCAGTCGCCTCTCTGAATTCTGGTGGTTTTTTTGTGGGTTTTTTTTTGTTGTTGTTGTTGTTTTGGGTTTTTTGGGTTTGTTTTTTTTTTTTTTTTTTTCGTTTTTTTAAAACATGCTCTAGGTGGTTTTCATCATTCGGATACTGCTCTCCAGAAACACAGCATGCTGCAACCTGTAATGGAAGATGACCAAGGCTGAAAAGTGGCCACAGCCCATAGGGTCCTAAAGAAATCTGCTGCTCAAGCCAGAAGAATCGGTCCATGTACACAGGTGTCTGAGGCAGACGGGATGAAACGGTTCTGCTTTCACAGAAGCATGCATACAGTGAGGGCTGTGCAGTGCAAGATAAGAGTCATGACGCACTTCAGATTTCTCCTGAACTGTTCTCCCCAGTTCACACTTCCTTCTTCATTAAGAAAAAAAACATACATGAAGCCACCCCTTCACCCAAAGGAAACCCTAGCACATTCATACCACTACATAGGAGAGATGGGGTCTTCTGCAATAAAATAAATAAATAAATACAAACACCAGGAAAATCTCAGCAGAAGGAGACTACCTCTGTAGGGTGTAAAATGACTAAAAGAAAAGCTAATGAATGCCCAGGAAGAGGGCCAGCCATAGCTGAGAAGTGTAATCTGGAACTTGGAATCTGGGGTACTTTTGCTGCCAAACATATGTCATGAGCTGTTCCAATGATTGTCTGTCTGTTCTTCTACAGAAGCCAGCTAAAAAAGGCAGGCAGGTCCCTGAAAACATTCCTCCAGGTTTGACCTAGAGACTGCAAAGCAAAGGGATTACTCCATTTGCATGAAGATTGTGCTTGAAGCAGTTACAAAAACCTGCAGCAATGACATTCTAATCTGCTGATGTACTTATAGCTGAAACATGTCTTGCAAATAAGAATTCCAAAACATTTAAAGAGAGTCTTGCAAACAAGGACAATTTCATACATTTCATATGATTTCATAAAGACACAGCACCATAAAAATGAATCGTAAAACCAGTGACAAAGACAATCAATTAGTTCATCTTCTTCATTTCCTGCTATGGTAAAATTTTTCTCCAGAGTATATTTAAAAGCACATTCTAGAACTTAACAAAATTAGTTAACCCTACAACTATATGTGACATAGCAAGAGTAAGTTGTTTTCTTGCACAGAAATGGTCTAAACATGAAGGGGGGCAGAAGGGGGAAGCAAAGATCTTGCTTGCCACAGATCTCTTTTTGCTATGAAATCCCAAAATGCACAGTTCTGGGATACTGCAGCTGCCAGAAAGTCTGTGCAGGTTGCAGAGCCAGACCATTTCACAAGGTTATGAGAAGCATGACAGAGGACACAAACAGCAAAGGACTTTAAAGGACTCCAGTGAATGGGGAGTCTAAAATTTTCAGAGCACAATCTATTGAAACTTGTTTTAATCAGCACGTGAGAGTTCTGCACCTAACTTCAACCCATAACTCCTAGTATGTATTCTACTCGCTAAACAACTCTTTAAACAATCTATTAAAATCCCTGCATTGTGTAGTGGCCCTTCCTGTCCTCCTGGTCCATAGAAGTTACAAGTCCACCTCTTCCACCCTTTGTATGTCACGTCTTCTTTCTGCGAATAAGACAAGGATCTGACACTATGCATATTTAATCACTTCACCTGTAAGCATCTTACTCATCATCTTTGCATTGTTTCAACCTCCCCTGCACTGCTATGCAAGAAAACATTATCTAACAAATCGATGGGACAAGGTCTCTGTTCACTAGGGCAATGCACAGCAGATATCCCCACCTTGCTCTCCAAATACTTCCCTGGGGTGCCCCTGCCCTTTTGGCAGGACCCATGAGATTAATGAAACATGGTTTGTACTCCACAGCTCCTTGCTCAGGCAAAAGCTGTAAGGGAAAGGGGCCAGTCCTGCCTGAATTTGAGTCAACAGGAATGCAACTGCTTCACTGAAAGGGAAAAAACCACAATGCCAGATATCTTCTCAGTGCATTTTTGACAGTGCTCTCATACATCTTTATTGGGTTTCCACCACGCACAGAAATGATTTGGAATATTCTGGAAATCCTGTAAACAAAGCTGTTCTAACATTTTGGCTTTTATTATGACAAAGCAAAGCCAGAAGACAGGCAGCTAAAAGAAGTTAAAGGTATTTACAAAAGAGGTATGTCTGGGATATTTCTGTTGTCAGCTTTCATTTAAATCCCTAGACACTGTTAAATAGCAGGCATTCCAGTATGTGAAAAATACATACAGGATATGAATGTTTTTCCTAAGCGTGTAAAGGGTTCACACTCTATTTCTTAAAAAGAACATTCTTGCTGTCTTTGATGTTGTAAATCTTATTATGTAAAACACACTGTTGTGTAAAATAAATGATGGTGCATGATCCTACAAGAAGCTTAGTACCCATAAGTCGTTTTAAAGCCAACCAGAGCAAAGGGCACTTGGCATCAAGAAAACGTCTAAGGTGATCTTGTGCTAGCCAGTTACTGAATGAAAAAACCTTCTGAGAGAATAAAAATGAATGTAAACACAGCTTGCCCAAATCACAAGTTGGCATGCTTGAGAAAAATCTTGTGTTCAGAAAAAATCACACAGATCTTTCAATTGCTCAGGAAATGTCTGAGCTACCAGGAAGACTGCTCCTCTTGAAAACCGATGCAGTAAGAAACCAGCATGCCATTAGCTTTCCACTGTAATCCTTAGAGACCCAATGAGAAGACATTGGCCTGATGAACATGTGCAGTATATTAAGTCACTGCCTAAAGGAGCTCACAAGGTGTGCATCATTCAGCTCCATCAACGGCTGTTTGATCACTAAAATGGAAGACCTTAAATTCCAGATCCGTGGATGCCAGTGGCAAAGCTTCCACTGGTGTACGGAGGACCAGGGGCCATACGAAAAGCCTTTAAAGAAAGTGCTGTATTGCCTGTGAAAAATGACGGACTGATTTCACTCTCAACTGGTGCTGAGCTTGGAATACAAGCTGTTGCGTGGCAGTCTCACCTCCAACACGCTCATGCTCTCCTCAGAGTCAGTCACTTCCAGTGGCAGAAAAACAGTTAATCTTCTATGTTCTGCCAAGCATTTCTTCTCTATAGAGTCTACAAAAAAGGCGCAATTAGAGCAAGTTGCTCTATTAGGAACTGGAGTAGAGCCATCAATTCATTTTTACTGTCCCCACAGAGCCAGCACTGCTAACAGCTGTCCCCCTTCTGCTGCAGGTAAGCTAGTGGCCCAATGTGGGAAGACTACTTGAACCACCTACCAAATAGTCCAGCTTTTTCTCTTTCCTGTAACAGGACCCCAGACACTTGCTGAAAGGATAAATATTGTGAATCTTCACCTTTCAATCTGGGCCACAGCAGGAGACCATGACCCCGCCACAAGCAGCAAGCTTGTATTTACCCTGCTCCATGGAAACGACATATGCCAAGCAGTTACTTATTTTTAGCTGGTCACTTGGCATAAAAATGATCACACCATGTTTATTTGCATTTTTAGCTTAATTACCTCTAGCCCCCTGTTATACTTGAGAGAGTTCTAATAAGATGTTAAGAGAGAAGCAGTTCCCTACATACACTGCCTCAGGTTAGTTCAATGCCCCATTAGCCCATCTAATGGCTTCTCATCTGCAAGCTTGTGTGTGGGTGTCCTGAAGTCAATATTAAGAAAAGCATGGAGGCTGAGGGAATATAACTCGTCCTCCTGCACCTTACCTAATCAGTCATGCACGTTCTAGCTACCAACAACATTGCTGATCAGAGTTAAAAACTTACCCCAATTAAGATATTAATAGAAACCACCTACCCAGAAAGATAAAGAGCCTCAAAAAACATAATGGCTTTTGGGGAAAAAACAGGATACCAGAACAAAATACATCACTTACCTTAGGAGAGTCCCTTTTTCCATAGTGTTTTTATTAGGTGGTAAAATCTATCATATTTTGTTATTTGAATACAATATGGCAGCTTCATCGCATTGCTCTCAGATACAAGAAAGATACTGATTTTTTCATTGCTTTTGGTAAGGGAATCCTCTCTGGTTCTACTATGGTAACAGATCCCATTCTATGGTGCTTATGACCAAGACTAAGCTGCTTATAACTGATATTTCCCACAGAGAACCACAGCAGGAATTCACTGCGCTACTCATCTATTTTGATAGCACTTCGAGTCCCTACCACCTTCTCACCTTTCAGTGTCCAGACAAGTGGCAACAGCAGAAAACATGACATGTTTAATGTCCACTGTCCTACTGGTTCAGCAATGAATAACTGAACTTGTGAGCTCAGCTCTGGAATGAGCAAGGAGGAGGTTCTTTGCTCTGCAGCAGGCAGGGGACCAGAATATCCTTGCTATTAACCACTGCAATGCAAAAAAACCAGAGCTGTGCTCAGACTGTTGTCCTTCTCCAAGGTTTAAGATGTTATTGCAGGTCCCTCAGATAGATGTACAAAGAAATGGCAAGGTGGGAGAGGAGCCCAGGCCTCAGTACTCTGGTTCAGGACTTGGCTTGTTAATACAAATATGCATTATTGCTGCCCATGAAAGCCTATGTGCCATGGAGCAGCCAAGGACCAGTTCTGTTCTCTCCTACTAGAGTTCACCGAGAGAGAAAAAGGGACAACCATGCCTTCACCTGCCATCTCCACATTTAGGGAGAATACCTGTGCAATAGCCCACAAGCCAGAACAGCAGGAAATGTAGTTTCCACCCTCTGCAAACCCAGCTGTGAGAAAGGAGACAGAGGTATGCGGCAGTGAGCAGCATGTTGGCAGGGAACAATTTTCTGGAGACAAGATCCAGTGATACATATATTCTCTGTATTCTGACAAGGATGGTACACTACCCTGTTTCCCAAATTACAATATAAGTATCAGTACATTCCCTTATTTACAAGCTCCCTTGATTTCAAACAATTTTTAAAATAACCGTGATCAGGAATGTGAAAGCGCATTTCTGAATCTAATTAGATGCCTGCCCCTCTTCCAAGGCATATGTCTTTCCAGAGAATTCAGCTCTTTTATTGAGACATTACAAAGAATCAGAACAAGCAGGGACATGGCACCCCATTTTCTTTCATTAATCTGAAACAAAACCACTTCCAGAGTTATATATTTAAGCATCACTTGTAGGACAACCCAGTTCATCCACATAAAACACTTATTAACTGCTGTTAAGTCAACAGATTTATATATTACCAGTTCATTATTTATTCCAGTAGGAGAGAAATAACAATCAAGATGCATTTAACAATCAAGATGTATTTATTCAACGCATAATTGCACACACAGGGTGTGACCTTCACAATAAAAGGCACCTCTAACTCCAAGTGGTTTGGGTGCAAGCAGGGGACAGAATAAATAAAACCAAAACATCCCAACAGACCAAGCCACGAGCAGCATGACTCCCCCCAACAAGTATTTTTCCTGTTACAATGACTTATGAGGAAAGGAATAAAGCGTTCACTCAAATCATACTGAGGTTTGAAAATACATATTTAATCTATATCACTCCAAATCAGCTATCCCCTCACAACCCCAGATATATCAATATAATGCTTTGTATTCTCCCACAAACCTTGCAGAGAGTAACATACTTTCTCCTGAGTAATTTATGATGAAACCTAAAAACCATACAGAGTATTTTGCTTCATGCAAACTACCTCACATACCCCGAGTAATGTTTTGGTAAACTGCAACATGCACAACTCTCCTGAGACAAAACCTAGTAATAGAAAAATATCCCTGTTTCCTTTTAATTGCCCATTTATTCTGACTCAGAAGTAGAAGGAAAGGTGTAGTAAGAGAAGCATTTCCTAGACATCAATTCATAATGTCATTTAACTTTTTTTACAGTGTTGTTGAATGCACCAACATAGAAAATGTTGAAGATAGAGACTAGTCACATTATTGTGCTATAATAATTAAACATAATTTCTCTTTCTTGAACCAGTTCTGCTAGATATTTTTGTAGTAGTAGCAGCAATACAATTTAACTTTAAGTGTGGCCAAAGAAAAATATTGGGGGGTTTTGACAAATAAAGGAAAGAGTTCTGTAGTAGACGTTACACAAATGGAGGTGAAGACAGCATAATGCTATGGTTTTCTGCGACATGTAGCACAGAGAGCCTTTAAGTGTAACACAAAATTCACCAGTTTAAAACGATGAATATAAAGCAGTAGGCTTGTTGAGGTTGGCAGAAATACTCATAGATGAAGTAAGAGCCAAAATCTGTCTGTTTAGTCCTGGGAGCTGGTCAGATATTTATGCTAATATAGAACAACCTTGGGTATCTGAATGTCACGGCGACACAGGATGTGTGTGGAGAGTTGAGGTTTTGGATAACCGAGGTAATTTTCAGAGTAATTAACTAATGTCAGGGGACATGACCGTGTTCCAAATAACAGGGAAGGTTAGATAATCGAATGCTGCTGTCTTACCACTTATCTTACTGAATACTGTAAAGGTTTTTATTGAAAAGCTTTTACTGAAAAGGAGTTCAAGATCAAATGAGCACAGAGACCATTAATTTCACATGCAAAAAGCACTGCTACAAGGTATTTTGTGCCAAACCACATACTGCTCATCTGCCAGACAACAGAGAAGTGGTTTGTACCTTGAAAAGTGAATTCCTCCTTCTGAAGAATTTACCATGCACCTCATCCCTTCAGCAGCAGGAGATCCAGCAGCACCCAGCCAGCTTGCTGAGTCCCAGAGCAAGGTCCAAGGGTAAGAGCCTACCAGCTTTCCTTTTCACCTCCAAAACCAAGGCTCCCCACATCACCTCAACTGCAAATGCTGAATTTGCTGGTCTCAGCCTCATAGTGTCCTTCAGAAACACCCTGCAGAATCTGGAATTTGCTGGTCCAAGGCTGTAAATGTTCTTTAGAATAACAAAAGTTTTCCAGGAACAAGCTGGGTGATAACACCTTTGCCAACAGGCAGGTAGTAAAAAGCTTCCTTAGTATGTGCTCTAACCCCGCACAAATTCAGCCTGGACCACACACGCTGCTGCAACTGCAAGCATGGCCTCAAGATCAAAGTTCTCTTGGTAACCTTTCCAGTCCAATGGTCTGTGTTGCAAAAACTTTGGGTGCCTCCTAGGTCATGTTCTTACAGTAGAGAAGACAGTCCCATCCCTGTCCTTACACATGCGAAATGTTTTCTGTAGTTCTCAGTTCACTTACGTGACACAGGATGAATGCTGCTCTGTTGCAGTCTTCCATCTCTCTCTACTTTTATTCAGCTACCCCTCTTGTTTAGTATTTCTGAAACATCTGTAATAAGAACAGCATAACAGCCCCAACACCATTGTGCCTATTTTATAAGGCAATAATCCACTTCCCTCTTTGAGATAAAGTACTAGGGGGAACAAGAACTGGGTTATTGGCTTGTAAAATAGTGTGATGATAGTATTATTGTCTAAATTAATGTCATTTAACGCTTTACATCACAGTTCCAGAGGTCCCACCTCAAGCATTAATAATGCATTCTGCTTTTTAACATGCCATATGGGAAAAGACCGACTTCTGACATCCAGGGATTGCATCAGTAAAACATAACTAATTGGTGCAACCCACAAGAACAAAATAGGAGACCTTGATTGTTCCTAAGAACAGTTCAGTTATTTCACCCTCCCACCCCATCCTAACCTCTCCCCTGCCCTCCCAAACACTATCTTTTTTGTTCTTTATATTATTCATTTCTGAACAGTATGAGGAGCTAAAATTGTACCTTCTACATATACATTTTCTCTGCTAAAATGTATATGCATTACCTCTTCTCAGCTACCTAGTTCTCATTCATATATTCTATCCCATTTATCAATGTAAGAAATTGAAGCTTTACAAAGGAATCACCAAAAAAAAAACCAGCCAGCAAAACAGACCCTGCATTGCTAAGACACAGTAAACAAGCCCTTGGCTGATAAATTTGCTTATGACAATATTGGCAGTAATTTGATTCAAATTCGAGCAAAGTCAATTTTGAATTATAGCAGGCAGGGATAGAAAATAGCTGCTTTTCTTAGCTGTTAACCCCATAAAAGCTCCTTTTTTGAACCATAACATAAGTCCAAGATATTTCCCTGGTGGTGCAGCTTAAACCAGTGATCAGTATAAGTGAAGCATGATAAATAGCTACTGCACTACACCCCCATCAGCTAAAGTCTGCACAGGTCTAGCTGTGGAAACAGAAAGGTCATTCATTACTCAGTGTGAACAAACAGACGGCACATTTGTGATAAATAATAGCTATTACAGAGCTACAAAACACACTGAGGCTTTCTGCTCCAGAGCTGTGCATGACTTCCCGTGTATTACTCTTTAAATATAATTATTTAAAATCAGCTTCCTTAATAAAGACTCACATACCTCTATGGATTAAGCTCATAAACCTAACTATGAATATATATATATGTGTGTGTGTATACGTATATGTATCTACACACACGTACTTTTAAAACGTTTGGTTATGGTAAGCAAGGCAAAGTCTTTTGTCTCACCTACTATAAAATAAACAGGATACAAGCGGCATATTTGCCTTTATTTTCACTTCCCTCATCAGTCATGATGCGGATCTCAGAACTGTAATACAAACAGTAATTAGTAAGCCAACCTCTGGTCAGGAGACTCCAAAGATGTCAGTTCTCATTGGTTTCTTTAAAAACCATATCAAGCAAGCAAACAACCTCTACAAGGTTTTCTTTCCCTGCCACCATGACCAGAAGGGCAGGTTATGCCTGTACAGTTTTCACTTGCTGGTCAATCCTCTAAGTAAAACATCATTTCCTAAGAGTATGAAAGACTTCAATATTAGTTCAAACCTGGTAAGCACGGCAGGTGCAGAGAGTCATTCTGACATGGAGAACAGACAGTCTGTCCTAATTCTCACAATATGAGCAACTGCAAAAGCCATAGTCTTAACATGTCTCATCACACTGAGAAACACCATACTTCCCAAGTGCTCCTAGTAAAATAAAGGCATTACGTGAGACCTTTCTGTGAAGTAAATCACTGCCACAGAAAGTTAATATACTAAAATACATTTTCTACTTATCAACCTTTACTCAGTGTGAAGTAAGCAGAGGTGTCTACAGTGCCTGCTGCCTGTTCTCCCTTGCTGGGGCACAGAGAGGGAAGCTCCCCAGAAATTATATCAATTTCATTTACAAATCTGCTAGCTGTAGTGGCTCCCTGAACACCCCGCCTTGCTGGGCTTCTGCTACCTGTGCCACAATCTGAGCCTTTTGTGGCCATGCAGGATTATAGGGTAGATGGACAGCTAACTTTTTTTCAAACCATATTAAAAATTTGAAAGGATTTTTAGAAGTGCTTAGAACCAGATTGTTTTCTCTCACCAACATACCTAGTTGCATCTGTTCAATCTCACAATAACTTAAAGCAGCATTAAGTATAATTTTGCAATCTCCGCTGGCTTTCTACCCCGTACTTCTGTTTGTTTTCCATCGAGGATGATTTGCCCTGCTCATGAGGAGCACCTCCAGCCACATGCGTGCAAGGGAAATTAACTGGTCACTGCGTGAATGCAAGGACATGAACGCTTGAGTGCATGAATCTGATCACAGGAAGAGAGTCCAAGCAGCTATGTGTTCCAATATCCAGCAGGAAATTAACTCTCCTGCATTTCTACCCCAGGTCTCTACTGAATACACGGCAGCGGCAATTAACTTTTACAAGAGGTGGGGAGGGAGGAGAAAAGGGTAAAAGTTTCAAACTTTCACCAAACTTGTACCATTACTCACACTCTGTAAATTCACATGAAGAGACCAGAGAAGCAGATGATCCCCTGTAAGTTTCAATTCTTCATTTACATGGCAAACAGAAAACACAGGTCATAACTCACAGCAACTGGAGTGCAAACTATCAAATTAGCCCAATAGAGTATGTCATTGTGCAGCTTCGGAAACAAACAACAGCCAGCAATGAAGCCTCCTGAAAGTCAGAGATATTCAGCTGAGCATACTACACAGTGTGCTAGGATGAGTGTGGTGATTACTGGGAGTAATGACATGAATAGCAAAACGATACAGAGAATTTATTTCAACCATGGAGATCAAGGAAGCCTGCAGCAATTTAAATTTTAGGCTTTACAGCTAAAGGCAAAGCAAGCTCTATAAAAAAAAGAATCCTAACACAAAGGAAACGAGAGCTGCTTACTTTCTGTTAGGTATACGTTTTCCTAGTTCTCTATGGAAATGGTACAAAAACTTGAATAACAATGTTCCATTACAAAACTTTCCGATAGCTACATGTAACATTTTCTATCTCTACGTAGCATATACATTAGATATATGCATATAGCATCTCTGCCTATGTGTTCATATATGCACACAAGTATACATAACTGGCTGATTCTCATTTGTAAAACAAAGCACACATTTTTGGTAACTCATGGAAAGGCGTTCCAATTTTTTTCTCCTGGGTTCCCTTCTGCACCTCTCCAAATGGTGCTGTAAAAGGAGGTGCAAAGGAACAGGAACATTTGCCCATAATACGGAGACATGCAGCTCTGTATTCAGCCCCTACAGCCCGGCCTTGCTGCTGAGAAGGACACTATCACAACACCCAACTTTAAAGCACCAGAACTTCAGGAGTCTGAGTGTCCATTTCCAACATGAATTGTCCTGCAAAAAGCAATGGCTGCATTAGCAACAGCTTCTGTCGTAGCCACCCAGGCCGGGCAACAGCTCAGATGCTCTTGGCACTTTCACAGCGCATCACCTACAATCCTACAGCAGGGTCAAAAGGCAAGAACAACCTAGTTATAGCAGAGGGTTGGTACCTCTTACCTGACATCTTAGCCCTAATACATTTAGTTGCTTGTCAGTAAGAAGCACGTAGCACTTACCCTAGAGCATCCAGTCAGATAAATTGAAAGTCCGAAGGAAAAGGCTGGATCAGGCTACAACAGAAGCTGTTGCCAACGCAGCCATCCCTTTTTGAGGGTCAAATCATGCTGGCAAAAGAGTAGAAGCCAAGAGTGGCTTCACTGATTTGACTTGCAGTGGGAGGGCTCACTGCGACAATCTTATTAGCTTCTACCCAAGAAAACCCCCCACCAACCTGTAGGCACAGAAAAAAATATAATTGATACATTGAAAATTCTCTCACTGAAACTCTGATTCCTTCAACAAAAACTAAATTTCAGGAAGCTTTATTTTTCCAGGCAACAAGATCCAACTGTCTCACTAGTTCCAGGTGAGTATTGCTCACTCTGGTTTAGACCCACCACTAAGTAAAGCCAAAACATGGTATTTTTTGGGGACAAATGTATTACTGCAGTAAAAGCACAAATTATTTGTTATTCTAGAAAGGCTTCTCCCCCCGATCCCTTTTCTTAAACCAAGCTGTAAAAACAGGGGATAAAAAAGCACCATCAAATCTCTTTGACACCTGAAAGCTGCAGGCAAGTTAAACAACCAAAAAAAACTTCCAAAGTTTGGAAAATACTCTTCCACGTAATTTAAGAGTGACAGATCTCTGGACCATTACCTCTAATGGCACACCTGATTTCTATTTCTTATCTAGTTGGTCCATGGAAAGGAGCCTCCTTTAATTTGCTTAAAAAACTGGTTTACAGAAGAATGAGATGCTGTTCTGAGAGCTTCTTTTTGGAACACTTAGAGGTACAGCTTTAGGGGTCAGAGCTACAGCCCTGATACACACTTTGCAACCACATCGACTGCAACAAGGCTCAAGCAGTAAAGTGCAGGGAGCAGGCTGGTGAAGTGTGGACCTTAGGGTAGGGCTCTCATTTACACTAAGATCCTTTTAAACCACTCCCAAAGGGCAAAGAGCAGTGTAAATGGATTCTGTGTGGGAGTAAATTACATGTGTACAAAGGATCAAAACAATGCCAACTACCCATACAAAGTAACACACATTCAGAATTTGAAACTACTTTAATCTGTACCTTCCTTAAAATTCCTTACAAGAGGCCTCTTTTTCAAAGGAACTGTAGACTTACTTCTGCACAAACCCGTATTTAATGAGTGTATTCACTTGGTTTTCAAATCTTTGCTAAAAAAGGGGAGCTGAAACATCCATACAAAGTTTCTGATGGGTTCTCTGGATCAAAACAATACTAATCTAGAAAACTGCAGCTCAATCGCCTTTCAGGATATTGCTGGGCAACACAGCCAGAGGCATGTTTATAGACTTCAAAATAATAATTTCACACCTTATTTCTACATATTCCAAGTCTCGCAAAGTTTATGAGCTTTCACACTTGTTTTATGAATCTGTATTTTCAAAAGCTTGAACATCTCAGCCATGCTCTGCTTTAAAGTAAACTGTTAAACATTAATCCTAATTAAATTAATTTATCTGGTTATCTCATTTTTTAGTTCGTAACATGAGCAAAGCTGAGAAGACCGATTCCTCTGGCCCCCAATTCAGAGAAATCCTTCAAGGTATGTGCTTTGACTGTAAGTGTATTGAGTATCCCCTTAGTTCAATGGGATTTATGATCACCACAAATACTTGTTTACACACACAGCTGAGGAGGAGTCAATTTACCTACTTCAAAAGCCAGGGCCAGAATGCCCAGGTGAGGTACAGGTAATACACTGGAACTGGGTTCTGGGTTATTAGTCTGATCTTAATGACACTGTTACAACACAAGTGTATAGTGGAGAAATTAACAGAGAGACAAAAAAATCCTGGGCCATCCAAAAACAGAAAACAATTTTCTCCAAAGAAGGTTCATGCCATGCAATTTAAGTGGGTTAGGTTTGCTTATTCGCAAATCCTCTTTCATTCAACAATCAAAATCTGGAATAAAGAAGCTTTTTTGTTTGCAATTAGTGGGGGTGGTTTGTTTTAGGAGTAAAATAAATTACACTGTGAAGAACAGTGCCTGACCATAAGCTGGCATACCACCAGCTTTTAATGGTAGTCTGAATGGCTCACACGCTTTTCTTTCAGTCCAAGTCTCTTGATACTCCTTTTGGAGTTTGTTCGCAGATTTAACCATAAAAAAAGAAAAAGCCTGAGGATGTAAAAAGTTTGCTATCTGAGTCATCTCTACATGATTTGTGTGAGTGAGTCTTTCATTTCCAGTCCTTTTTAGAAATAAAACTCCCTAACGGAACGTGGTTACATCTGGAGTGGAATTCGCTGTTTGATCAACTAGAGATGTAGAATAGGGAAGTCTGACAATGGCAAATTGACTTTCTCCTTGGGGTAACTCAAAGTTCAAATTAGCACTGAAAGAAGCTGAAGTAAGGTGCAGAAGTATGGTCTACTGGTTAAAGCACAGGCCTGGGAGACAGGCCTGCAATGCTCAGTTCCCAGCCTTGCCCATGACTCACTAAACCCTGTTCCACAAAGCGCCTGCAAATGCTCAGGATGTGGATAAAATGACCGCACTCCCTAAAGAACCTCACCGGCTCCAAAGCCTGGATGACTTGCATTTGATTTAACTTCTCTGTACCTCAGCCTGTGATGTATGCAGTAATTCATTTAATCCATAATATGATTTGAGATCCCTGAATAAATATACAATTCTCATAAATATTAATACTTTATTATTAAGTAAGTACTTCTTGCTTGTAACTGACCTAGTAAGTTCTGAAATATCTGTTGCTGACATCAGTGGGTAATTTTTAAATTTATATGAAAACCTGTTAGCAAGTTCAAAAGGTATGAAAAATCCACTGCTTCACTCTTTTTACAGCAAATTGTACTATACCAATGCAAACCCCAGAAACATCCATTTTTCATGGTGCACTTTTTCCTCAAACACCCTCAAACCTAATTCTAAAAACCCAAGATGCAGAAACAGTTCTGACCTTCCAGACCACCAACAAATCTGATGAACAGCCAAATCTGTCGGCACTCCTTGCTCTGTTCAACACACCATGATGTCCCAGGAATAAAACAGCAGATGAAATGCACTGACAGAGTCTTTCATCCCCCTCACTTCACGCGGATTCCAGAACAGCACAACACATTTGAGCAGCAGCTGGAGGGTTGCTGGACATATTACTGCACTTCATAAAATAGCATCTGACCTCCTCCACTCCTACCACTAGAATACTCTTAATTAGCTGCAGCCTGGGAATGGCTGGAGATTCCTAAAATAGTCAGTTAACGAAGACTGACGTGCACCGAACTGTAACAGCAAGGAGAGCAGCTAGCTTGCGATAAACACATTGCACGTGTCCAGGACTGCTGTCAAAGCTCCAACACTTTTCCTGAGCTACATGACCTCCATAAAACTAAAACAAACAAACAAACAAACAAAAACCCCACAATAAAAGTTTATTTCCTAAGTTACTTTTGTGACATTAACAGTTTATGTATAATGACTCACCCGGTACGATGAAATCACTTATAGCATCTATGTGTTTACATAACAGTCACTCTGGAAAGCATGTTTATTGCCAGAGGTAAGAGAGAACCTTTATCTCAGTATCTCTTACCGCAAGAGGCAGCAGTTTTAAACAGTACCAGTGTAATCCACAATCATAAAGGCAAAAGCAAATAAATAAATGAAAATTAAAATAATAAAACTCAGTGGTCACACTGACATGTACTGCTCAAAATTTCCCACCAAGATTATTACAATTCAAGACAGGACAGTGCATAAAAAGATGTAATTTCAAAGTAGTGCAACTGGAAAGTGTGTTAGTAACAGAAACAGTAGATGAAAGAAAAAGGTCTGTTATTAATCAGAATTCATATTTAAGAAACAGCGGTTGTTAAGTAACTCCTCTGAATCCTAATCACAACCAGGAAGGTACCAATTATTCTGACTTTCTGTTACTATTCATTAATATCACACTGAAATCTTATTTGCTTTTACAGGCGGGGGGTAGGGGGGTGGGTGGTTGTGGGGGTGGTGGGTATAGGAACTTGACTTTGAGGGGGTTGCTTTTCTTTTCTTAAACTGTATCTGTACCTGAACCAGACAAACCCACTGAGATCAAGTAATCAGGATAGAAACAAGAATCCACATTTGACTAATTGGAAGGTCAGGTAAACAAAGCTCCATTATCATAATGACAAGATACATACTTCCTTGCAGACTTGCCATTATTTTTATCCATCTTTTGCCCTGACAACAAAAAATCTCAACTGAAATGAAAGAAATATAACACCGTTCCCTACATATTACTTTATGAAAGGCTTTCTCCCCTCCAAGATTGACCTAATGCTTAATTAAAGCTACACAAAGCAGCAGAAAGATCTAAAGCTCCAAGCCAGTGATGACTAGAAACTGTTAGATCTGATGTTCAGTATAACGATATTATCTTATTGGCACAAGAAAAACAAACAAACATGAGCTGTAATAATGGTCAACGTGTGTTAACACACTTTGGGGAAGGCTTTTTGGTTTTGGTTTTAAGCCCTCTGCCATTTTGGAAGGCAGCCAAAGTATAATTCTGCCTCCCTTGATTGACAAAGCCTGCTATACCTTTAATTAAATCTGTGACTGTACACCATCTTTTTCAGTAAGAATAAGGCATTAAAAATTAATTTTCTAGAGGAAGAACCCCTTCTCCTTACAGACAAACTGTATAATTTTTTAAAAAATATAACTATATAGCATGATTAGCTGAGATTGTCTGTATGGCATTTCCAGAATAAAATCAGTATTACCATGTGCTCCATCACACTGCTCTATTTGCATTTTTTCCTGGAAAGCTTCCAAAGAGAGAGGAAAATCTGCTTAGGAAGAGGCAAAATGCCCTGAACATACCATGAGGGGGACAACCAGCAGAGAACCACATAACCAGAGCGTGCTAGACCTAACTCTCATCCACACTACTAACTGTACCTCTCTGACTGTTTTAATGAGAACATCACCGGACACAGGCAAATGATCTTGACCTGCGGAGCACACACAACAACAGCAGGTCCACCCAGGCCCCTCTCAGCCGTGGAGGGAAAAGGAGAGCAGACTGCCAGCTCACAAAACACTGACCCTCTCCCTCCTGGGGATGCACCCATGGAGGAGTCCACCGAGAGCATTGCATGGTGGAGCTTCCCAATAAGATGTGGTCCAAGGGCCACCATTTGCCCAAATGCATGACAGACAGCAGTCATGGCTGTGAGCTGACCACCTTAGAAGAGATGAGGACTTTAGTAACTCCTTTTCTAGCTTGCGACAGTTGAATGAAACAGAAGTTATTTCGTACCACATTTTGTAAATTGACATATACGTGCCAACTTCTGGGATCCTGTGGTTATGGGAGGATCTTATCAACTTCCAGCCAGAAAATTGGGTGGGGTAGGTAAAAGATAATCTTTTCAGGTTTCACAGAAAAGCTGAAGAAATACCACCAAAAAGAATTAGAGAAAACCCCCAAAAGAAAAATCAGAGGATTATTTTTTTCTTCCTTCCTCTCAACAGTGTGATTTTTAATACCAGTCTCCTGATAGATTGGGCTTTTCAAGGATTAGGGCTGAGAGAACTGCCAGAATCTGAATACTTTCGGCCTCACTGGAGAGATAAGCAAGATACCAGAAAGAGGAGGGAATGTTTTCAGGCACCTTTCACCTTTATTATGGGATTATCAGGTCTGCAAAGATCCCCCTACTTCCATGAGTTCCTAAGGGAATAGACAAGCTAAGGACAGGGCAGGAGAATCCTGTGCTACCTAAACTGTCTCAGAAGAGGACAACGTAAGAAACCTAGTCCTAAAGCAGCAGTGAAGGTCACTAAGGAAGCAGTGAGGCCTCATACCTATGCCTCTGCTACTGCTCGTCATCCAGAAGATGAAGCACTGGTTGCACTGGACTACACTGCAGCCTCAAAGAGAGCATCTTTTGAAGCCAGAATTGCAGAGTTTAGGGAAAAATACTCATCTGCAGGCCCATCACAGAGGGGAATGGGACAAAGTCTGGTGCTTCAGCCATGCCCTGGCAGAGAACATTTGCTCCTAACAAGAAATGAAAAGCAGTTGCCAAGTGACAAATATGCTCACGAGGATCAAATGTCAGATTCAAAGGGTGTAAAACAAACCTGACATCAGCTTTAAGTATGAAGTTCCCTAAGGCATGTTCTGGGGGATCTTTTGAGCGTTATCTGCTGACTTTTGAACCAAAGTACTGCTCTGGGAAGCTTTAGAGGGTGCATCAAATGCAACTTATACCCACAAAACTGTTTTCACTGAACAGCAACTACATTTCTGCATAACATAGATGGCAGGATTAAAAATCAAGCTTATATGTAAGTGAACCTTTGTAATTTAAACGTTAAGTGCCATTTCTCTTTGTTAAAAGCAGCAGAATAAAGTAACATTTAACTATCCCTGTCATGAGCTTTGCTACTACGGCTCATCACTATAGGAACTAGGAGCTTTTCCACAGAATAAAACTGCTGCAGACAAGTGGACAGGAGACACTGAAAGCACTTCTCCCTTTTCAAGTTCCAACTCTAAAGAAGAATCTTCTTGGCTAGGGAAGAAGGAAAGGTCTGATGCAACTGCTTGCTTGGTAATGGGGGAAATATTTGAACAGAGCTTTGCAGATGATGTTGAGCATGGCGACTTCAGGTTTCTGTGACCTCCTTAAGTTTATAAATATCAAGTTACATATTCCACTGCTATAACCAAGACGCTCATCTGATAACTTCAGGGAACTAAACACATCAAGGTCTATATTAGTTAAATAAAATTACAATTTACCTAAGAAACTTAGTCCTTGGCAGCTGAACAGAGAAGGCAACCTCACGCCCCTTTTTTGAGGTGAATAGGAAAGGGGATAGGTCAGAGGGAGGACCACTTGCTGTCTTATAACACATGAACCATGATTCAAAAATACATAAGGTACAAGAGTTGAATTCTTCCTAGTCTTAGGATCCTGATAAACTTTAGAAGAATTTGCTCATCAACTACGTTTACCCTCAAAACTCACTGTGATATAATCCTTTATTTTTTCTTATGTATTAATTTTTCTTCCTTAACTTATTGTCAAATTCTTTTATTTCCAGATATTATGCTAAATTATTTTAATTCCTTGAGAAATCTGAGACACTTTTATTTTGATCTTCAATGTAAAGCAAAGACAGTGTTTGTATTACCTTATACGTGTTACAAACACACATGAACGAAGACGCTAAAAACAGGTAATCAAAATTGAAAACCAATCTACACAAAGGGGATGAAGAACCTGCATTCTGCTCTCTAATGCATACTAATATCCACTGAGCACCCCCATTCATCAAGATTCTGTGCTAAGCCTAGTTGTGCTGATCCCACCAAACACTACAGCAACACAACACTTCGCCACCACTCGCAAGTGAATCCTAAACATGGCTTATTTTCATTCTAGCAGGCTGATTACCTGACTCCCTGCAAGCACCTTTCATGCGAAAGCGGTTACCAGCATGGTGTTGAAGATCTGACCATCACCCACATAATTATAGAGTTAAGAGATCCCACCAGCTTACACGGGTACCTGAAATCCAGACTGTGACAGCAGAGCCCTTTGTCATTCAGAACAGTCTCAAAGCAGCAGGAAACTGTATTCACATAATTCTCAAGTCAAATGTTGTGTCAGATGTTGCCTAAAATCTAATAATCTAGATTTGCACATCTTGACTCCTTGAGGAACCAGCCACCACATTTTCCAAATGATCTGACAGTCCACCCTTAATATTCAATCCGATATACATAACATAATTAAATTTCCCATCTACTCTCTGAGGTGACTAAGCTTATCTGCTGAAGCCTGCAATGATTTACAAACTACAGGACATACCAACTGTGGAAAGGCTACTAATAAACCAGTTCTGGCAAATGCTTTTTCCTGAAGATAAGGATTTTTGAGACCCTCGTTTCCATCCCTTCTCTGTGCTGGGAACTGTCATCCTCGAGCACTGCCTCCAAAAGATGCAGACTTCTGTCTAGACAGATAATACATCAATCTAATAAGCAACAATGACAAATATTAACTTGTTCCATTACCAAATGAATATGCGCATTTGTGAAGCTTAACACACATCCTATCACCACGTCCAAGCTATTTCTGGCAAGTTTAAAATAGTCAGAGCAAAAGATCCACTGGGCAGAAGGACATACAGGAGAGACACAATTAGCCCCAACGCTCAGACTCCCTTATTACCACTGAAGTTAACATCAGGGCAATAAAGGAAACAGGTTCAGATTTCATGTGTCTCATCTTTCAAACACATATGCACATGCATAATGCAGTCAACATAACTCACACTAGCGAAGTTGCACAAACACTTGAGCAATTCCAGGATCAATCTCCTAGTTAGCAACCTGACAAGGTGAGATTTTATGTACTCGTTTTCAACATTTTCCCCCTCCATTCCATTTCTCCTCTGTAAGCCACAATATTTAAAGAATAAAAGTATCTCTTCTTTTACTCAACAGCTCATCACTACAATGACCTGTTATAAGCAATGAGATTCTTCGAACAGCTAAAACTGCCTTTTTCAAGAGGTTGGCAGGTTTTGATTTTTGAAATCAAACAATTAGGTTGCTACCAGAAGTTTTTTGCACGCAGGAAGACAGCTAGCAGGTCATTACATTATTTATTTGCCAGAGGTCTTTTAAGGTGACTCTTGCAATATCTGAGCATCACCATTTGAGAAAGTATTGATTAAGGCAAAGTCATTAACAAGTGAATGTGTAACTCCAGGAGGAACCCTGGCAGGTCTGTAATGCACACTCAGGCACTAGAAAGAGCTCTAAAGAGTATGTTAAAACATGTAAACAAATCTATTTCTCTTGAAGTATAAGATTTAAAATTATTTTTTTTTCCCCTGCACCTAAAAATTGTGACATAAAACTCCTTAAAGTCAGGTCCCTACATCTAAACTAATCGCCAAGTATTATATATTACATCATTAATCACCCTGAATGTTCTAAAAATTTTCCTATGTGCATATGACTTGGTAATGATATTTTTCTGGAATTTACTCTTTTCTATTTCCTTAAAGGTATTGATGAATTAAATCAAGGGTATCTTCAAAGATAAGTCTGAGATACAAGCTAGGATACTGTTTTCAGACTGAAAGACATGGTTTCTCTGAAGCTGAAAAAATTCTTTAATGTGTGACACCACTTAAAACCAAAGCTAAGAGCTGAACCAAGGAAAAGAAAAATGTTCCAAACTGGGAAAAACACCAGACTTACATCCATGAAGGTACTTAAACACCTAATCCTTATTTATACATTAGTTGCTGAAATACACAAAGGATTTAGATTTCAGGGACCAGCTGGGAAAGGTCTACCAGCAGCCTCCAACAAATACACTTTTATAAATATTCAAGAAAATGTTGCATTGAGTTTTGTATAACAATGCATTAAAGTGGGCTGCTTTTTTCTAAATCTTAACCCATGAACATATCCTCATTTAAGCTGTCAAGTAAGCAGTGTAACCATGCTCCTTCGCTGGTGACAAAGTAGCCTTGACTACTGGTCATGAAAAACAAAGAGAAAATGCAGGATTTATTAGAAAAAAATGTTGTGGAAACTTGAACACAGGCTACTTTGAGACAGAAGGAAAGGTCATGTAATGGAGATGCAACTTTCCTGCCCAGATTTCCACCTGCATGTAAAAAGTGTGTCAAGAGGTGCTCAAAAAGAAAGAAATACTTTTGGAAAGTAACAGCCCAGCTTCTTCCAAGGACTTCGGAGTGATGCTGCAAGAGGGGAAACTTAAGAGTTTACTGGGGCAAAACAAATATTTAATATGATGTTGCCTCTATCTTTCACATCCCTCAAACTTAGCTTTTTTGCTTCTTTCATGCCAAGTCCACCTCACCTGGCATATGACCTCCAACAGACGACACCTGCTATACTACCCCCTCCAGTCTGCCCCAGCAGCATCTGTAGGTAAAGCACTCGATTTTGTGTTGTGACCCGTAAGTCATTGCAGCTCAGGTCAGAAAGGCAGGCCTGTTTGTAACATAACTCTCTTTTGCTGTTCCTTCATTTTGTGTTGCAATTTCCTGGTAATCAGTGTTCTTCCCTTCTTTGTTTTAAGCCTTTCCTATTTGAAACAGGGACAGGTAGTGGGTGTGCTACGCGTAGGAACCATGTGGGGTATCCACCCATTAATGAAGAGGCTTTTCATCAAGAACAAATCATAATTACTGTCATATTTTGAAAGGTCCTCCCTTTCTACCCTAACAGCTTCCTTTGCAGACAATGGGCATTTTAAAAAGAAGATACGTCTCTCAAATTCATTGAAAATCACCAAACTGCCAATGCAGATACTCCAGGATTGGGTGGACAACACTGCCGGTTACCACCTCTCTCTTGATGATTTTGTTCATGTTGTCAGTCAGCCAATTTACCAGCATATCCGGTAGCCTTCTATTTTAGGAAGATGTATTACTGTCTCTTGACACACAGAGGCAGCACATATAAAGGTTAGAAAAGGAGACTGAAAGCCACCACTGCTGGGTTCCACTGGTAGCTTTCTTGCTGCCTCTTCAGTGGTAGCTGGTCAGGTATTTAAACCAGTGGTTTTATATTGCGGTCGGTAGAACACCAGTTGCAGAAGGAACATTTGCTGGTTGATGTTCTGAGAAATTAGCTGGCCAAATACTGCTGGCTCTCCTTGTTCCCACACATGTACAAGGGATTTATTGCCAATGCAAAGGCAAAAAGGCATCAGATATTCTCCTAATTACACCCCACACAAACAGCTACTATTGTTTGAAAGTGTGTCACAAAACGGCAAATGGCTAACGCCTGGAATATGGGACTTGTGAACTAATATATTCAGTCATGGGGGGGGGAGGGGGGGGGGGAAAATCAGAATTCTTCCTCTAAAATATTCCAAGCTTCAATTTATTTGTATAGAAAAGAAGGGTACATTTCTGACATACCTAATGGGAAGCTATCATTCTTAATTGAGTTCTGTTTGTTCTATCCTTTGAAAACCACAGGGTTTGCAGAAAGAAAACAAGTATTTTGTGACCATAAATGTCTTCCAAAAGCTGAACTGGGAAATAAAGCAAGGATTCGAGTAGCATTCTGCTGAGCTGATGTTACACAAGGGCTCATCTGCGCTGATGTGTATCAACGGTGCTCTATTGATTACATTGATTTTACCCAGCTAAAGGTTTGACCCACAGTCTCTAAGGAAGAGCTAGAGCTAAACAACCTCTAACTAACTAAAACCAAGCAGTAACTATCGAAGCAATAACTATCTTTAAGAAAATAAGAGGGACCAAAACCAATGACCATGCAATAACAGCAGCACAGGAATAAACAATACACATGCCTAACCCATACAGACAGACGCAAAGCAGAAAAAGATTGAAGTGGGAAGGAAATAAAATACACTGAGAAAACATCAGAAAACTCTGAGGGACTGGGGTGGGGCCAGGAGGGAAGGTGAAGAAAAGCAAATGACTAACACAGATCCTGAACCAACACAATTTCATCTAATACTGAAATACAACATATATCTTCATTACGTTTCTCATTCAAACCGGGAAATCAAGACTAAGCACCACAGTCCTCAGAATCTCTTTTGATACATATTTTAAATCCCCAAATTACTTTCCATCTATCAAACTTTCTGCCAGTATTAGCATCAGCCCTCACAGTTTACAGACATGTCCATAACCTTTTAGGGCTTTCATGTAAATAGCTTCACTACCTGTTTCTACCGCTGCATCTAAGTACAGCTTATTCCTTCAGGGGCTCACCCAGCCCATGCCAGTGCTCAGGACTTGTCCAAGCCTGGTTCAAGACCCACAGTACTCGTTTTGCAAAAACAGCTTTTAGCTTAGCTGTTACTTTACTATTAGTGCCTAACTGTGGCCTGATGAGTTGTTGAATATGAAGCAATTTGGAGAGGTTTTTCCTTATACATACACAGGTCAGTTTACATACACCAACAGCATAGATATGATAGGAATGTAGCTCTATACTTGCATGTAAATGATTGTCCTTTTTCCTGCTACCACATAAATGCTACAATCTGCACTGTTATGATGTAAAACAAAATACCCCACATCACCAAAAAAAACCCACACAAGAAACCAAACAACCCCCCCTCAAAACCCCCAAACCCACTATCTGCTACTCTATTCACTTTTAATCTTTTCATAATACAGTAACATTCCTTAGAACACATCTGTACGCAAAAATATCTTATATTAAGACAGTGCCATATATCTTTGCCCTGAGCTGAATAACTGACTCTACCCAAGTTCTGTCACATCTCTTCACAGAAAAAGGCCTATCAGTAAAATCAGCCTGTTTTTTATGCTCCGTCAGCATGAAATGACATTGCCAGACACATTTGCTGACCATACATCTATATCTTCAAAAATACAGAGATGAAATAGATGATCAAAGCAGCCTAATGTTCAAACATAAGTTACTCCCTGCTGTTTCTTCTCATTTGGCTTTGGTCAAATTTTACTGTGACTGGGTTCCAGCATGACACTCTTTAATGGGCTGTAGAGACAGAGATGTCCTGGCAGGTCAGAGCGTTGCCCAGCCAGCCCACTCTTATCTCTTCAGCAGTAGCCACTGAAGAGGCTATTTAGGAAGTGCATGAAAGTGTGCTAGATCAGGAATGTTAAAAGGTACATCTCTGACAATTCCCATTAGCTCTTGTTCACAGGTCTGTTCATCTAGTTAGTACTATACCCTTCCTGAGGTACAAAAACCACAACTGCACAGAGCACTCAAGATACAGGCACACCAAGGTTTTATGTTTAGAATCATAGAATCATTAAGGTTGGAAAAGACCTCTACGATCATCAAGTCCAACTGCCAACCCAACAATACCACGTCTCCTAAAACATGTCCTGAAGTGCCATGTCTACACATTTTCTGAACACCTCCAGAGATGGTGACTCCACCACCTCTCTGGGCAGCCTGTTCCAATGCCCGACCACTCTTTCAGTAAAAAACTTTTTCCTAATATCCAATCTAAACCTCCCATGATGCAGCTTGAAACCGTTTCCTCTCGTTCTATAGCTAGTGACCTGGGAGAAGAGACCAATCCCACCCCCACCACCACCTCACTGCAACCTCCTTTCAGGTGTTTGTAGAGAGCTATAAGGTCTCCCCTCAGCCTCCTCCAGACTAAACAACCCCAGCTCCCTCAGCCTCTCCTCATAAGACCTGCTCTACAGACCCTTCACCAGCTTCACTGCCCTTCTCTGGACACGCTCCAGCAACTCAATGTCCTTCTTGTAGTGAGGAGTCCAAAATCGAACATAGGATTCAAGGTGTGGCCTCACCAGTGCCGAGTACAGGTGCACAATCACTTCCCTCAGTATGTAGGAAACCTAAGTAAGTAGCAGCAGTATGAAGTGAACGTACAGAAGTCTTTCAGAGACCTCCTAGGCTAGCCATACTTCACTGTCAGGAGAGTATAATTATGTATATAGCATTGCTATGCTACAATGATGTCTATCAACTCATGGCTCTTCTGCCACCTGATTAAGATTACTGGCACAAAGAACAGTAACCACTTTAAGCCCATTGTATCAATCATCTTCATCTTAAGGGGTGCTCCAGGAACAGTCTTTAACAGTCCCATAGGACAGCGATGCTGTATATTCTGCCCATGAGCCAGATATTGAGGCATTACCATTAAGGATCATAGGAGCTCTAAAGGCGCTGTTCCAGTCCATGGTCTCAGTGATCTGGCATTAGAGAGTTCCCAGACAGGCCTTAATATGAGCCTTTAATGAGCAAGTCACAGGTTGTTGTGTCATATCCTACTTGGGGACACTTTAGTTCACGGATCACTTAAGTGAAAGGCAGTAAAGGCAACTCTTCAGAACTTCTATCAACCAGCCATCCATGCATGAATGCCAGTTCCTTTAACCCTTACAGAAAAACGTAAAATCCTCCCTGTTCCTGCTCTCCTTTTTCTGCTGGTAGAAAGGAACCTATATTACAAATGAAGCATCCCTCCCCCCGACCCATCCTGCTTTAGCCACCAATAGATGAGGAATGTAAAAGTACCATTAATAACTAGTTTGCTCACTATAATTAACACCTTCACAGTCTTCTTACCAGGGAGAAATTGGCACACTTAAATATGGCTCAGCAAGGTGTTATTTACTTAAGGAAAAAGAAAACATTAAAGCTTTATGTAAAAGAAAATTACCTGTTATCTCTCATGGCTCTCAAATATGTTTACAGCAGTGACTGTTCTGCCTGTGTTAAAAAAAAAAACACCCCCCCCCCCAACGAAACAAAAAACACCTTTTTAAAAAATCCATTAGGAACTTAAAGTATAATCTACCACTTTGCTACACTCTCCCCACTGAAACCACCATCAAGAAAATACAAGGTTGTTTTTTGGGTTGCTTATTTATTCTTTTTTTCCCTGTGTTGACAACTGAGACAAAAAGCATCAGCCATACTTGGAGTTTTTCATGTCCCATACACAATGTCAGTCTACAGGGGTTCACAGCTGCCCCCCCCCAGGTACAGACAACCCGTTTACAGAGGTGGTACACTCAGCCTCCACTACAGGGAGAATAGCATCTGGGACACGAATATTGCGATGACAGGTGGGACATGATCCTTCAACACTGAGGAATAAGTCTCCTCCCACTGTGGGGATCCTCACTGGACCACCAGAGAGGCACCGGGAGAGTACCGCCAGGTTGGTCACACCAAAGGCCCAGCTCCTGACTGCACATCAGTTTTCTTCTTGTGCTGTGAATACAGATTAGTTTTGTTCACAGACAAAGTGAGAACGAGGAAGTCAAAGAGAGGACACTAGTGTCCTCTGTCCAACATGGCCACATCAGACAGATCCCACTGGAGGCTGGACCTTGAACTCTCATTCCTCACAGCAAGTAGGAGAACGAATTTCCTTATTGTAAGGGTTTCTTACTTTCTGTGAACTTCTCCCTGTTGGGCTGGAATTAGCATCTCCTGTTGTCACAGGGCATACATCTGCCACCTACTGAGACCCATCTTTCCTCTACACCGTGGGTACAACAAAACTCACGTTTAGTTATTTATACAAT